>NC_136073.1:117248794-118704792 GCF_964261635.1 Lissotriton helveticus | reverse complement strand
TCGGAGCCGTGCACAGGCGCTACCGTTGGCGCGAGCTGGCAAGTCGGAAAAATGCGTGACAATGCATTTCAGTTCGGTGATGCGGAACACCGCACTGAAATGCGTGAGTGTCACACCTGATGCTTGATACTTGACAGGACTGAAATTCGGGGAACATCTTTTCTACATAGCTTTAAAGAAGCATCTAGGGAGTTGAGGTAAAATAAAAACAGAAGGGGAGTTAAAATACATCCCTGCCCAACTCCTCTAGTAACCCTCAATAGTTTTGTGCAGTCTCCCAATTGTGTGTACCACACTTTTCTGGTTGTGTCCCAGTGCAGACGCCATATAAGCTAAATGCTCACCTGATCCTTTAGATTCTGCAATATTGTCCTGTGCACCAGGTCAAAGGCACAGGAGCGGTCCATAAATACCATGTGAAGGGTGCCTCTGCTGTCCCTGAAATACTTTCCCCAGATAAGGTTTAAATTTAGATCCGGCATTGTAGTCCCTAAATCGGGTCGAAAACGATATTGGACTGGCGAAAAGAAAGAGGTCTCAGCCCAATCGTACAGTTTACCCAGCATGATGCGCTCTAGAATCTTTGCTGTAGAATCAACTAATGAAATTGGGCATTAACATGTCGTCGAATTCTGGTCCCTTTTTGTAAATTGGGAATATGGTAGCCTCTCTACAGGAATCAATTAAATTACTCCTAACTGCAGCCCTTAAAACATTAGTTAAAAGAGGGGCCCAAAAGTCTACTTTGTGTTTAAATACATCTCTTGGGACCCCGTCTGGGCCAGGGGCCTTACCACTTGCTTCACACTGGATGTATTTAGTAACAGATGCTTAGTCTATGAGGTCTACTAACCAAACCTCGTTTACTGCAGGGGAATCTGGCATAGGCCAAGTCCAAGTTAATCCCCCTTATGGTCTGAGTTGAAAATGAGAGAAAAATGGTCATTCCAATCTTGTTAAGGAATGTGTCACTCAATGCCAGAAGCTCAGTTGTCCGCAAAGAAAGGGTGGTTTACTATTTCCCAAAAAAGGCTGTTATCTCTGAGTTGGGCAGCTTTTTTTTAAATCCTCCCCGGCCTTAATCCTAATTTCCTGCCTTCTAGTCTCGAGAGCATACTTGTAGTTATTTCTAGCTGTTCTAAAATCCTATAGATTACGTGTAGTCTTATTTGTGGCCTTTTTTAATGCCTTTAGAGCAGCTGTACATTCAGGGCTAAACCATTACTTAGCAGGACATTCTTTTGCTCATTTACTCATATATAAATCACTAGATACAGTCCTGCTAATTTAAAGAATACTCTCCTGAACAATCTCTGGAGCCCTATCCAGCGAAAGGCAGCAAGTAAAGTCATTGGTGGCTGCAGTAATCAAATTGCTAAAATCGTATTTGGTTCGACATTACTCCAGTTAATTTGAACCCCTTTGTTTGCAGCATAGCTAAGAGGTAACATAATTGTATCTGATATCTCTGGGCATAAGTTAATCACAAGGGATAAGAGGATGAGCTTATCATCACTGTGGGGAAGAGGACACACCTCATAGTGCATAAGAATTTATGCAAGATCAGTTGTCAAGAGCACAAAGTCTATTGTGCTCCCCTTACCCCTTCCTATGAATGTAGGGGGATTTAGGCTGCCCTGAACTTCAAAATCAGATGAAAGGGTCAAATCATATGTTAAGAGTAGCCGGTTTAAGACTTGTACATAAGTTGAGTGTACAAAGCGACTGATGGCGGTTCCCTGTACGTTTTTATGCCTACAAATACAGACCCCCACAACCACAATGGATTCATTTGGTAATATTAAAGTCAACTGCCCTTATAATTGAGATGTTATTATTCCCCTGTCTATTCCCAAAGTCTAGGAGTGTCTTCCCCAGTTCCTGAATAATCTCTACAGGATGTGAAGAAAAAAAGTTAAAATAAAAATCTATTAAAACCACATTTTAACTTTCATCAATGGAAACTATTCACTTCATGTCAAGACTGCTGTGAGTTTTTTAAGCAATCAGTTATCAGTTTCACATAAGTGTCTGAGTTGGTAGGGTTAGAGACCCAGTAGATATATTGAGTGCTTAATTAATTAAAATCATTACAGTAAAATAAAAATTGTTTAAAACAGTTCCCCCCTCATCCTCATGCCCCAAATGTCTTTATTCCTGAATCAGCACAAGGCCTGCGGCTTGCCTGTGCTAGTACTCAAAGTTAATTGCACTTGCACGTGGGAAGTAAGAATAATAATAAATAAATGTAAATAAAAATAAATTAATAAATAAGTTATTCATAGATAAAAGAAGATAGACGCCCTGGGTGGGCTCCCGCTTCTAGCCTTTTGGAGACCCGCACTGCTGCCCCCGTTTGGGGAGTAAAGTGCGCCATGCAAGTAAAAATATTTAATTGTTAGCATATCAAGGGAGTATCTTCTGATTGTAGTGCCTCTTTAATGGCAGTCCTGTTTTGATGTGTAAATTTTCCCATTCTGGCTAAATTGCTTGCTGTGTATTCGGAGGAACACAAGTCCGAAGTCTCCCTGCAAGTCCTGACTCCCTTTGCAATAAATATAGGGTGAAGTAGGCGCCGGCGATCGTCATTTACTTAGGGGCAACAGAACAGGAGGGGGAGCCAAGATTCTTTAAAATAGGAGCATAACCTGCACAAAACGTTTTCCCCCTTGCGCACCCAAGCTGGATGAAAATATGTGATATATAGCATGGTAAGCCTCATGTAGAGTATTTTCTCCCGGACCTGTGTAGTCAAGTCATCGCATAAGTAAGGTTGAGCCTTTCCCTAGATGTATGTTTTATCCAGTGCTCTGTGATGGGGCTGGGATGGAGGGTTGCAATGTCTTTTACAAATGATGCTGCACGTATCAGCTTGTTCACTGCTTTTTTCCAAGTTGGCAGAGGAATGTTAGGTAGTTGTAGGCTATCTGCGTCAATCCTCAGAGTGCCAATGGTCTGGCCGAGATTGTGGTGCCAGGCAGAGCCTTCCTCCTCAAAAACAAACCTGAACTGATGTTGAAGAGAATCTGCTGGTGCCCTAAGGATCCTGAAGTAAAGGTTTATTAGGTCCCCCTGGGAAGCCAGGTCTGGCCTTCCGAGGCAAAGCTCTGGTCCTAACCTTGCTTTTCAGGCGAGCCTCGGTGCTGGCAGTACTGACTTGTAAGCCTTGACCTGGGTTGTGATTAAAAACCTATCAAGGGCTCCTGGAAAGGCCAGATGGCCGTAGCTGATGGCCGGTAGAAGTTTTGCTTTTAGGACTCTCAGTATTGGCTCAGCCGAAAAGCTTAGCAGGTGGTGGCTCAGTTGTTTTCAGTAAATGGATGGCACTGTACACCTTGGTACTGAGGTGTTGTTGGTGGAAGTTTGAGTTGGCCTTTTCTGAAAACCAGACCACATGGTAGCTGTAGGCTGGTACTGTTCCAATTTGCAGATTTCCCAGTTGCCAGTGAGCTTTCCTTTTGAATGGTTGTTTCCTGAACACAACTATCTTGGTCTTACTCTGATTGACCAGTAGATGGTTATCCTGGTTATAGGGTTCAGCACGTGGAGGGATATCTGAAGGCCTACCCTTGTGTGGTCCATTATTACTGTATCATTCACGTATTGCAGAACAGAGAGTCTCAACCTGCCCAGCTTTGGAGCTACTAAGCTACCTCCTTGCAAGGTGGCCCCTAAATCTGCTGTATAGAGGTTGAAGAGAAGGGGGGCCAGAACACAGCCCTGTTTGAACCCATTATTTGTGGGAATATTAGAGGTCACTGTGATAGGGATTGTTTTTTAAAATGATATAATGCCTTTTTATTTGCCCATGACTCCAAGTCCTTCAAGAGTATTCATGTGTAGGCCTTCGCTTCTAGGTTGAGAAGGGCGACAAGCCTATAGTTTGATGGAATGGAGCAGTCGCCTTTCTTGAAGATGGGAAAAGTATGGAACCCCTCCAGGATTCCAGTGTCATCACTTTCATTGAGGTGTAATTGAAGAGCGGAGTTAAGACAGCTGCCCAGAAGACCTGTGCTGTTTTGAATACTGGTGCGGGAATCACATTTGGCCCTGGTGCTCCGTCGTTCCTCATTTTCTTGATGAACTTGATGACTTTGTTGTCTTTTATTTACGTGCTTTGGGGCAGTAATTCCCTACTTCAGGGCTGTTCGATTTGGTCGTTCCTTTGTCAAGGGGTTTCTCGAGTACAGTTGTTTTACATAGTTAATCCAGTCTTGTTCCGCTGGATGTATGATGTTACAACGCAGGCTATTGCAACGCCTGCCTTTACAACACGGTTTTTACATCGCAGTCCATTACAACGCATAGCGCTTTGGGGTGCTGGATAGTGAATAGTTTAATTTACTATTCCAACTCCAGTCCCCGTGGACACTAGGGAAGGTTATCGGATAGTAAATTAACCTATTCCCTATCCTAGAGCGCCCTCCAGAGCAATGCGTTGTAATAGTTTGCGTTGTAATGACCACGTTGTAATGGTAGTGCGTTGTAAAAGTTTCGTTGTAACCTGTTCCGCTACCCTGTTCTCCTTTGTCACTCCTTGATTGCTCAACTGATTGGTGTGCCTACACTGTCCAGAGTGGTTCTTCTCTTTCATCAAAGAGAACACCTTGAGCCATTCCTTTTTGCTGTGTTCCTTTTTGTTTTCCCGTACTTTCTTTTTGTAGGCTGGCCTCAAAGCTGTAATGAGGCCGCCATCGGTTGGTTTGCCCCCTTTTTTCTTGGTTTTCAGGGCCCTGCGGAGAGTGTGTTTGCACTCGATTATATCCTTAGAATGGCGTGGAACTCCAGGACTTGTAATGGGTTTGTTACTCAAGCGCTGGTGTCATACATTCCCCAGGCTTAGTTGGACATCTCCTATGATGTTCTCCCAGTTGCTTACTGCTGAGGTTTGATCTGGTTGATTTGTGCTGAGCTGTCTTTTCTCCACCCATGCTAGAAGGTTGTCTATAATTTTTGCTGACCATTTTATAGTATGGAGAACTTTGTGCCTCTCTTCACCTGTAGTTTCACCTATTGATTGGAGGGCGATTGCTGCATGGACGGTTAGTTGTATCATAGCCCTCAGGGGCCTGTGATCACTTTCGGCCATACATTTATTTCAAAATCTATCAGCCTTGCTGCGATGGTGTCACTGACTACGATGTAGTCGACTGTAGACATGCTCCTGAAGGTTGGCTTTGGGCACCAGGATGGAGAGCGAGATTCCTTTAGTGAATGGGTTGAGTTTAGCTTATGGTTTTTAAGAAGAGTGAAAAGGGGTTCGGCTCGACAAATGCGCCTGGGTGTGACTTTCACTTTACCTAAATCTCTATGGTCGTAGTCCCCTGCTATAATTACTTGATGGGATTCGTATTTGATTAGAAGGTCATCTGATGTTCTTGTCAAAGAATCCATGAACTCCTTCCTCGTTATCTGTGCAGGGTTGATGTAACAGTTTATTAACAGAAGGCACAGGGGTGGAGAGTTCAAATTCGGGCCTTTGATCAGTAAGGCCTGGAGTCTGCATGCATGTTTTAGAAAGATGGAGAGTCCTCCAGATGGCCGGCCAAAGATGTTCTGCTTGATAGCAGCTACATAAAACTCGTAGTACCCTGCTAAGTGGGTGCTGTTCATGGACCAGGTCTCCTGGAAACACAAAATGTAGCCCGTAGCTAATTAATCCTGTGTTGGTTTTTCCTTGGAGATTTTACTAATCCCTGCGATGTTCCATGAGATTTTGGAGAGGTGTTGCTTGGGTGAAGTTCCGTCCCTTTCTCTATTCATGTCTGGCTTACTGTAGCTGTTAGGGATGGTCCCACTGTGTTTCCTGTGCTACAGTGAGAAAAAAGGCAGGTTGACTTAAGTGTACAGCTCGTTCGTTGTTGCAGTATGTGACCCATCTGACTGGAGATGCAGGTCACGTTGCTGTTGGTGCTGCGCAGGACTGATCGGGCCCCCCTCACCCAATGCTTCTTGGTGAGGACATGCAGGTACTTCATCTGCCGGGGGACTGAGAGTTTATGCCCCACTCAGCTAGCTGTTGCGATTCCTCCAGTACTGCTTGTTGGAGTTGTTTTTGCCGAAATCCCATCAGGTTCGGGTCGCCATGGTTGTTCTCCTGGAGTTTCAGGACTCACACTGATTCCAGCTCTTCTGAAAGAATTTATTTAAGGGAGGCTACGTATTTGAATAGGCGAAGAATATTACTCCTATTCAGGATATAGTGGTGACCCTTGATGTTATATCTAGGAGTAAGCACTACCTCATAGTTGTTTGTTATTGCCTCTGAGGTTAATTCTAGTGATAGTGCTTCCCCTGTACCTTGATCCTGAACTTCTGGGCTTATCGGGACCCTGGACAGTGGCTTTTTCGGAACGTAGCCTTGCTGCTGGTCGGTTGTCCTTCTTGATATACTAGCCGACCTTTCCTTCCTCGTCAAGCCCAGCTGTGCATGTTTGGTGGGCCCTCCCGGGCTTGTTGGCTCTGCGGTCTTCGATGTGGTGAGTGCCGTTGCCTGAGTGCTGACGTCCACCTTCGCAGAGGGTGTCCCCACTGCTTCTTTGGGTCCTGGCTTTTTGTTTAATCTGTTGGAAGCCTGGGCGTCCTGTTTGGTTTTGTGACTTGATGGAGTTGCCTGTCCTTGAGTCTTTCCCTCTGATGATGGTACTGGCTTGGCCCCCTGATTAACTATAAAAATGGGGTAAGGCTGTCTTTCTTTGGTTTCAATTCATGAGATGGGTAGATTCATGGTATGTAATTGTAATAATCTTCTTTTTGCTTTGGCCTTTGCATTTCTTCAGCTTTTTCTTTGCATTACTTGATATAGAGGCTTCCGGTGTAGCTAGGGAACATTGGAGCTCCTAGGTCTTGGCTGTTCTTTGTGAGATCTTTCCCTTCATTATTACTGGCCCTCAATTGGCTGGACGTAGCTTCGATCACTGGCATAGGGCTCAGCGGCGCTTGTACTGGGTTGTGGTTTAGTCCGTCCTTAGCTTTTGGGCTTAGGGTGACTTCTTCTTTGCCACTTGAGGACAGACGAGAGTTGCTCAGTATAGTTAATTGGGCTAGTTGTTGTTCTGGATGCCAATGTGCCCCCTTGGCTATCTCGACTATGTCCCTTAGGATCTCCGGGAGGATTGCCCACTTGTTGATGATTGTTGCGCAGGAGCATGAGTAGGGTTTTGCATCCATATTACTAACAATCCTGTCTTCCACTGCTTCCACCCTCCTGCTTAGATTGACCAGGTGTTGCGCTATCGATTGCAGGAGATCTATTTGGACCTCCATTTCTGTGGCCTGACATAGTAGGGCTCTGATTAAGGAGTTATCTGATTTGTTTGTGGGCATTAATCGTGAGTCATTATTATTGTTGGTTGCTTGGGTCTCTGGCTGCGTGCCCCTTACATCCTCCGGGAGGCACGAAAGGGTCTGGGGTTAAATCCAGAGTCCTTTTCCCTGCAGCTGTGAAGGCTACTGTCAAGCCACGGATGGGTGTAACAGGACTTGGGGAGATTGATGGCAACTCTACTTTTTGGACTTCTGGGCCAAGACCTTCATGCCAGTGGATTTGGGCCACGGTATCTAGCTCTTGTCCCATTTTATTAGGGGCGGCCATGGCACTCCCCAGGTTGTATTTCATCCTTATGTTTGCTGATTTGGAGGCGCTTTTTTTGAGATGGGGGGGTTTGGCTGACAGTACTCCCTAGATTACCAATGGAGGTGCACTGTCCGACTCCCCCCTGCTTACTGGACATAAGAGTGATTTTTTTTTGGATGAGTAAACACCAAGGGGGACTATTGGTTGGTCGAACTTGGATTGCTATCGAAGGATGAGAATAAGGCTCCAATCTCAATGCTTGCCCCATCCGGTTGGCGATCCATTTGGGAGACCGATGTTGTTCCAGGGTTTCTGCTTTTTCCCCTTTTGTGGAAACCCTGCATGATTTAGCCCCGTTGGGAGGAGTTCTTAGGATTCTTGTAGAAGGAATGAGACTGGACTGTGCTCCCTGTTACCCTTTTGGTGTTTACCGTGGGGTGTCCCTTTTGTCAGGAGTCGTGCTTAAACGGCAGGGGGCCCTCTTTTTGGGCTCCATTTCTCTATGACCTCACGGCCACACAAATGCTGTGAGGGCGGTCTTAGGGGGTTTTTAGGTGCTTCCAGAAGTGCTGCCAAAAGTGGGTGATTTCCAAGGCTCATCTGGTGCTAAGGCTCTTATGTCTTGCTGCAGCTTCACAGAGCTGACTGTAAACTTGTCTGGCCCCTCCTGTTGGGATTCTGCTGAGAACTTCTGAAGCCTGTAAGGTGCTTTGGGGCCCCTGCTAGATTCCCCACTTCTGCTGTTCCTGCTCCGGCAGGCCTGTCCGGTGGGGTGATTATGAGTGTCCCACTGTGAGCACTGGGAGCGCTGGGAGCACTAGTCATGGTGTGTTAGGCTGCTGTGGGATTAGACATATTATCACATGTTGCCCTTAGGGGCCCTTTTGGATCGGGAACATTGCCATTGTTTTTGCAGGACAAGTTAGCTGACTGCGGCTGAATGTGGATCACTTTAGCTGGAGGAGGATCCGGGTAGGGGGGCTGGGGAGCCAAAAGAGCTAGAAGGCAGTCCATTAAAGACCAGGCATCCCTTCCCCATCCCCACTAAGTTTGTTGGGTCGTGGGTCCACTCACCCCTGCAGCCATGGTCGTCGCTGCTCTCTGGCCATGGTTTGACCCCCTCAGGCCCGCATGTTCTTCTTGTCATTGCTGGCCTGCCTCTCAGACTTGCTCCACATGTTCCACCCCCGGGGGAATGAGAGAGCAAGAAGGACCCGAGTGGGAGCACACCAAACTACTGCAAGCTGCACGCAGACCTACCTGGGCCACTTCAGTGGGAGGCCCGCACTTGCGCTCAGAGAAGAACAAGTTACTTACCTTCGGTAACGCTTTATCTGGTAGATACAGTATCTGCCTGTGGATTCCTCACCTTGTGAATATCCCCCTTGCGTCAGCAACGTTCGGAAAATTCTTTGTAGCACGCCGGCGTGGACGACGTCATAGGAGCACGGCATCGCGCGCGACTCCGTCTGACGTCACCGACTCCTTATTAGACCCACGTCGGCGTGATGACGTCAGTTCCGCCCTTTTTTCCGTGCCTTCAAAGCACCCGGACAGAACAACGACAGTAAATATACATATATACGGTGTACACAGTACATACAAATCAAAACTGCACACAAAGTGCGTAGCAAAGGTATCAAAAACCAGAAATATAAATACCTAAACCCAGGTATAGCAGAGCGGACAATGGGGAGGCGGGTGGGTCAGTGAGGAATCCACAGGCAGATACTGTATCTACCAGAAAAAGCGTTACAGAAGGTAAGTAACTTGTTCTTCTGATAGATACATCTGCCTTGTGGATTCCTCACCTTGTGAATAGAGTCCCACAGCAGTCCCCACTCCCGGAGGAGGGTGTCCACTCTGCTATACCAGGAAATCTTGGAGGACAGAGCGCGCGAAGTGGCCGTCCCTCCTCACCTCGGTATCCAAGCAGTAGTGCTTCGCGAAAGTGTGGAGGGAGGCCCAAGTCGCGGCTCTGCAAATGTCCTCAACAGGAGCACCTCTAGACAAAGCGGATGTTGCAGACTTTGCTCTAGTTGAATGTGCTCTAATACCCTCAGGAGGGTCCTTACCCGCCAGAGAGTAGCAAATCTTGATGCACAGGATTATCCATCTGGAAAGTGTGCGCTTGTGCACCGCTCTGCCCTTTTTGCAGCCAGCAAAAGCCACGAAGAGCTGATCATCAACACGATAGTCTCTAGTCCTATCGAGATAGAAACTGACTGCTCTCTTTGGGTCCAAGCGATGAAGCCTCTCCTCCTCCTTGGAAGGGTGAGGGGGAGGATAAAAGGTAGGAAGGGTAATGGATTGTCCTAGATGGAAGGGAGTTACCAATTTAGGAAGAAAAGCAGCCCGGGTCCTGAGAACCATTTTTTCAGCATGAATGGTCAAGAACGGGGGCTTCGAACTAAGAGCTTGAAGCTCACTTACCCTCCTTGCCGAGGTAAATGCAACCAAGAAGACCGTTTTAAAAGAAAGAAGCCTCATGGGACACTTGTGCAAGGGTTCGAAGGGAGAACCCATCAAATAGGTTAACACAAGATTCAAATCCCAATGAGGAACAACAAAAGGAGTAGGAGGGAACTTATTAGTGAGACCGTTCAAAAATCTTAAAACCACAGGAGAATTAAAAAGAGAAGGCTGATCCGGCAAACAGAGAAATGCCGATAAGGCCGAAAGATACCCCTTGACTGTGGCAACAGCAAATCCTTGCTGCGCCAGAGAAAAAGCAAACTGTAAAATGTCAGACAAATGAGCCTTCAACGGGTCAACAGCCCTCTCCCCACACCAAGAGACAAATTTAGACCACCTATAAGAATAGATGGACTTAGTGGAGTCACGCCTGGCAGAAAGAATGACATCCACCACATTGTGAGGGAGAGAAAAGGAATTCAAGTTGCCCTGTTCAATCTCCAGGCATGAAGGTGTAATGTCTGGAGGTGGGAGTGTAGAACCTGCCCCTCCATCTGAGAGAGGAGGTCTGCCCTGAGAGGGAGACGGAGCGGCGGGTGAGAGGAGAGGTGGAGAAGGTCCGTGTACCACACCCTTCTTGGCCAATCCGGGGCGACCAATATGACTTGGGCCCGGTCCTGGCGAACCTTCCTCAGAACCCGAGGAATAAAGAGTATGGGAGGAAAAGCGTAAAGGAGATGATTTGCCCAACTCAACTGAAACGCGTCCCCCAAGGCTCCTTGCATTGGATACTGGAGACTGCAGAATGACGGGCAGTGAGCATTCTCGCGAGTGGCGAACAGGTCCACCCGAGGAGTCCCCCACATCTGAAAGATGTCGTGAACAACCTCCGGATGGAGCCTCCACTCGTGATCGGCAGAGAACTGCCGACTGAGAACGTCTGCACGAACGTTCGGAACTCCGGCCAGATGATTTGCCATCAGACAAATCTGATGGTCCTGAACCCAGGACCAGAGACGCAGAGCCTCTCTGCAGAGACACTGCGACCCCACTCCTACCTGCTTGTTGATATACCACATCGCGGTCGTGTTGTCCGTCAGGACTTGAACCGATTGACCGCCAAGGGAAGGGAGGAAGGCCTTGAGCGCCAGACGTATCGCCCGCAACTCTAGAAGGTTGATATGAAGCAACCTTTCCTCTGGAGACCAAAGACCTTTGATCTCCAGATCCCCCAGATGAGCACCCCACCCGAGAGTGGACGCATCCGTTATCACTGTGGCAACCGATGGAGGTAGTTGGAAAGGCTTTCCTGGAGACAGATTGCCTTCCACGCTCCACCATGACAGATTCGCTGCAGTTTCCCTGGAGATACTCACAGACTCCCTGAGATCTCCGCTGTGCTGAAACCACTGCCTGCGGAGGCACCACTGGAGTGCCCTCATGTGCCAGCGTGCATGGTTGACCAACAGAATGCAAGAAGCCATCAGACCGAGCAAACGAAGGACCTTCAGGACTGGAACAACCGCTCCATTGTAGAATAAAAGAATAATTTCCTGTATATCGCGAATCCTTTGAGGAGGAGGGAATGCACGACATACAGAAGTGTCCAGTACCGCACCTATGAACAGGTTGCGCTGGGAGGGCACCAGGTGAGACTTGGGAAAATTATTCAAAAACCCAACCTGTGCAACAATTGAGTTGTCTCTTGCAGATGATGGAGCACCTTCTCTGGCGACTCTGCTTTGATCAGTCAGTCGTCCAGATAGGGGAACACAGGAACCCCCGACCTTCTGAGATGCGCAGCCACCACTGCCATCACCTTGGTGAAAACTCGAGGCGCAGTAGTAAGTCCAAACGGAAGGACCGCAAACTGGTAGTGCTGCGATCCCACCGTAAAACGGAGATACTTTCTGTGCGACTTCAGAATGGGGATGTGAAAATACGCATCCTGCAAGTCGATCGACACCATCCAGTCTTTTTCCATCAGCGCCTAAGGAACCTGTGCAAGTGTGAGCATTTTGAACTTCTCCTGCTTGAGATAGAGGTTCAAAATCCTGAGGTCCAGGATTGGACGTAACCTGCCATCTTTCTTGGGGATCAGGAAATACCGGGAGTAGCACCCCTGACCCCTTTCCTGCTCTGGAAACACCTCTATCGCACCTTTTCGGAACAGTGCCAGGGCTTCTTCCTGCAGGAGAAGCAGGTGGTCCTCCGACCAATAACCTTGGCAAGGAGGGTAATTGGAAGGGAACTCCTGAAAAGGAAGTGCATACCCATTTTCTATGAGATTGAGAACCCAAAGATCTGATGTAACCGATTCCCAATCCCGTAGAAAATGAGTAAGCCGACCCCCTACCGGACCCGCATGATCCAGAATGGCGGATCGAGGGCTGCTTTGCTGCTGCGGGTGGGGGTTGATTGTTAGAGGAGGAAGTAGAGGAGGAGGAGGCTTGGTGTCCACGAGCACGACCCCTTTGTTTACCTCTGTATGATCTATACAAAGGGTCCTGCTGCTGCTGCTGCTGGTCTTGTTTATAGAAACGAAAAGTGGATCTACCAAATCCCCTAAACTTCCTAGTGGCAGAACCTCTAGCCTGCAGGCCCAAAGACCTTGCCGTTGCCCGGCTATCTTTGAACCTCTCCAAGGCTACATCCGCTTTTTTCCCAAAGAGGCCTGTTCCGTCAAATGGCAAGTCCATTAAAGTAGATTGTACATCTGCTGAAAATTCAGAAGATTTCGGCCATGCGGCCCTTCTCGTGGCAACAGTAGAGCCCATTAACCTGGCCACAGAGTCCGCCGTGTCCATGCCACTCTGAATTACTAAGCGGGCTGCAGCTTGAGTATCAGAGACTACCTCATTGAAGCTCTTTCTATCTTCCTCTGGAAGCTTAGATGACAACTGTTTCACAGAGTCCATCAATGCATGAACATATCTCCCTAGCAGGCAAGTAGCATTGGTAGATTTTAGAGCCATGCTACCCGAGGAGAAAATCTTTTTTGCAGACTGGTCCAATTTTTTAGTGTCTTTATCTGCTGGCACCTGAGGAAAAGAACCTGCAGACCTGTTGGAACAAGCGGCCTGCACAACCAGACTTTCCGGAGAAGGATGTGAAGAGAGAAACTCAGGGCACCAGTTGCCACCGTATAACGTCTTGCCACCGACCTGGAAACCGCAGGAGCAGTCAAAGGTCTCTTCCAGACCTCCATTATTGGCTCAGTCAAAGCCTCAGTGAATGGGAGTGTAGGCTCTATTACAGAAGAAGGCAAATGCAAAACCTCCGTGAGGATGTTAGGCTTGTACTCAACAGTAAGTAAAGTCAGATTGAGCAGATCCGCAGCCTTCCTATTTACAACATGGTAGGGTGCCACGTCCTTAGATGGTGCATCAGAAACTGATGGCAAACCCCACTCAGGAGAGAGTTCCAGGCCACTAGCACTATGCAGGTCCTCAAAACAGTCCCCCTGATCCAGAAGTTCTCCTTCCTCTACTTCAGGATCTTCATACTCCTTTTCCTCCAAGAGGCGCTGAGCTCTGCGCCTCGACCACTCCAAACGAACCAAAGTCGACGGATCCGGTAAAGACTCCGACAGAGCCGAACCGGCGTCGAACGAGGAGCCGGGACAGCTGGAGGTCGAACCGGCGTGGCACCTCTATCCAATTCACGAGGTCGTTCCAGGGCCGTCGAAGCCGTGTGCGGAGTCGACGACCTCGGAGGCGCCGTACTGAGCCAAGGTGTAAAAGGCGTCAGCATAAATGGCATAAAAGGTGCCGGAGCGTAAGCTTGAGGGACACCCAAGTTATAAGACAATGGACCCATGGGACCAGCCGGCACACCAGTGGGGTACATTGCCCTCGCATAAACGCAAGCCGGGCTGAAGACGGCTGAAATGCCAGAAACCGGCCCTCGGGAGCTTGTTTCCGGTCCAGGGAAGGCATGGCTTGGCAGTTCGGGCTGGACTGTTCCCATGAGGCACAGGGTCAGACTGATTTGCATATGTCTGAACTGGGATGGCAGGGTGGGCTAAAGAACGGTGATGGATTAAACCCATATTTGTTGACTGGGTGTGTGTGTTTGATTGGTTCAGATGCTCCGTCCATCACCACCCCCTTTTGTACCACTTTGTTCGCCATAAGTTGGCAGGGTATGCTCAGACGTGAGTAACCCTTGGCGAAGCACTACGCTACACTCGCGTAGTTTGCGAAGTTTGCGCAACTTCGCACTACGCGAGCTGCACGTAGCACAGTGCGAACATGCGTAGCGCAGCGTAGCGTAGTGCAGCGGTCATTATTTGCTTCTTCGCGGTCCTCAACATCATGTTCGCGACCGCGAGCAAGCAAAATGACATCCCGGCGAGACTCTCAACGCAGGTAGGTCAGGTTTCTCATTGCGAGTGGTCGTGCATGCTCGCGACCGCTCGCAATGAGAAACTACCAGTTCGCGTTGAGAAAGTTGCCGCTCGAGTAAAAATCTACTCGAGCGGCAGAAAACTACAGCTCGCACTGTGCAAGATGCCGTTTTCAATGATTGCACAGTGCCGGATGCTTGTTCGCACTGTGCAATCATTGAAAATACATCTTGCACAGTGCGAACATGCTACTACGCAGCTCGCGTAGTGCTACGTGAAGTTCGCGTAGTGCGAAGTGCACTTTGCGTAGCTTCGCGTAGCGCTACTTCGCGACCTACGCCCACCCTTAGACGTGAGTCCCTTGCTCACTTTGCCACTGGATTCAAGCAAGCCGGGCTGAAGATGGCTGAAATGCCAGAAACCGATCCTTGGAAGCTTAGGTCCAGGGAAGGCATGGCATGGCAGTTCGGGCTGGACTGTTTCCATGAGGCACATGGTCAGACTGATTTGCATATGGCCATGTCTGAACTGGGGTGGCAGAGTGGGATAAAGAACAGTGATGGATTAATCCCAGATCTGTTGACTGGGTGTGAGTGTTTGATTGGTTCAGATGCTCCGTCCATCACCAACCCCCTTTTGTACGGCTGTGTGCGGCTGGCTGTTGCAGCTGTTGTGCGTTCATGATCCGGTAGGTGAGGGGGTAGTCCTACTTCTGTGCCTCCGTGAATATCGGTCCACCACAGCTGTCGCGGTGGCTACTCTAGTGTCTCGGCTGCAACTCAGCAGCTCTGCGTTCCCTTCATCACGCCCCCGCACTTCAGCAATCTGCAATACTGCCAGTCCTTGCTCAGCTACACCGTCTGCTTCCACGTCCTACAGTACTGGTCACTTTTCACTTTAACGTCGTTTGACACCCTGTTTGCCACTACTTATTAGCAACCGTAAATGGAACCTTAAACCTCCACAAGCTTTTTTTTGATCTTCGGGAGATTTGTCAATGAAATGGGAGGAATGGTGTGAATATTTGGTGAACTACATATCAACTTTTGAGGAAGAATACCTCGCCACTGAAAAGAAAAAAAGAACATTATTTTACAATGCTTGACCCCAGGAGGGCTAAAAGTGTACAACCGTATTGAATGGGGCGTGTTTAGTCATGCTCTAGCGGATATGGATTCGTAATTTTTCTCCCACTGTGTGTGTGGCCTTAGACTGGTGCAAATTCTTCCACAGGAAGCAGTCTGAAAATTAGACAGTTGAAGATTATGTCTCTGCATTGGAAAACCTGGCCCTGCTGTTTTGGTGATTTACACAACCAACTTTTCCGTGACTAGATTGTCAAGCATGTGGCAAATACCAATGTCCATGTTAGTTTGTGGGAAAAAGGTGACTCTCCATTACAGGATGTAATTGATACTGTAAAGCAGTGTTGACAGAGGAAAAAGAAGAGAAAGAAATGGTTGCTTAGGTAAAAAGTACTAAGAATTACAATGAAAAGTAAGAACGTATCTTTAATGAAAAACACCCCAAGTGAAAATGTTAATTGCAGGAAAAACCAAATCTGGTACAGTTACCAACAAGTGCTACAGACATGGTAATGCAGGGCATCTAGCTAACAAGAAGAAATGCCCTGTGCGTAAACAGAGATGATCTTGATGTGAAATTATGGGTAATTTTTTAAAGGTTTTGTGGAAAAGGAAGGACAAGGATGCAAAGCTGCTACACATTGGAGAAAATTCGAATTCTGAAGCAGAAGAAGAAGATGGCATGAATATGTGTGTACTGAGTGTGGGGACAGACAGATGTACAAACCATTGATAGAACAAACAGGAAGAAACCAATGTGTTAGATGAGCTTTGGTGGACTAAAAATGTTAATTGTGGCTGACTCTTGATCTCCTTACACCACTGTCAACAAGGAGGTTTGGGTGAATAAGTTTGTTCCAACCCTGGGAAAAATGTAGGGTTAACTGACATTTTTCCAAGGAGTTTTACAAGTACACCAATAGACATGGTGTGTTTCATAGAGGAGTTGTTTAAGTTTAAAAACAGCGATGTAGCAAATTGTATGTCAAAGAAAGAGGACCCTGAGTTTTGGGTTGGAAAGACCAGTGTGTTCTAGGTGTGATTTTAAATCCCAACAGTCATAAACATGTAATATCTATCCAGCCTGCTAAGAAATATGGTCAACACATTTTGAAGTCTCATATCAAAGACTTCTAAAGGAAAATCAGAAGACTAAATGGGTTCCAGCATAAAATCATGCTCAATAATGATCTCAAGCTGTGTGTCCATGAGCCAAGGAGTATATCCATTACGATTAGAGAAGGGGTTTCGAAAGAGTTAGACAAGCTACAAGCTTCAGGTATTATTGTACAGGTGGAGATCTGAGACTAGGCTGCTACTGTAGTAGTGGCGCAACATGCCATTGGCAAATTAAGATTGTGTGTTGACCTAAGGGACCTTAATAGAAATATTTTGGTGGACCAATTTCCCCTACCTAGGATCAACAAAATGCTGTCCTTAACCAAGGGTATCAAATGGTTTTCTTCTTGACCTACTGTGGTGTACCACAAAGCTGAGCTGCAGCCAGAGAGCAAGAACCTCACTGCATTCATTACACCATTCAGTTGTTTCTGATTTGTAAGAGTACTGTTTAGTCTTGTCTCTGTGGTGTCCATGTTTCAGAAACTTATGCATGAACTATTTAAAGAGTTTGACAGCTTGATATTTTTCAAGGATTATATTTTGGTGATGAGGAAGACCAAATCCGAACATGAATACAAACTTGAGCAAGTTTTGAGAATTTTGGAGAAGAAAGGTCTTGCTGGAGAAAACTGTAAATGAAAAAATGCAAGGAAAAGTGTTACATTTTTGGGAAATGAGGTTTGTTGTGTAAGGAATTAGTACCCAAAAGGAGCTAGTTGAGGCAATAAAGGATTCTCCTGCCCCCACAAGCAAGGATGAAATAAGTGCAATTTTATTCACAAATTGTCAAAACATTCTCTTGCATGATGTATCCCATACAACAATTTTTGAAACACAATATGTTTTACTGCTCTCCTAAATATCAAAATTCTAAAAGGTTAAAGGTGACACTTGGAGTGCCCCACCCATGCAATAGTACTGAAGAGTGTGGCTACCATTGATGTAAGTGGCAAAGATATTGGTGCAGTACTAACACAGCTAGACTATTCTGATAAGAAGAGTATCATTGCTTTTGCTTCTCATTCATTGACTCCCACAGAAAAATATTCTGTCATTGAACGAGAAGCATTAGCATGTGTGTGGGATCTGGGACATTACAGGCAATACATTTGGAGCATGCATGTCATTTTGTGCAGTAACCATAAACCACTGACCAAAATACTTACAACAAACAGATTGTTAAGTGCATCGCCACGTTTGGCTCGCATGTCTATATAATTGTTCGATTTTAATTATAAAGAGCGGTACATGCCAGGAGTAAAGAATAGAGCAGCGAATTTCCTCAGTCGGTTACCCTTACCACTGAAGAATGCATGTGAAGATGATTTTGAGAAATATTGTGTGGCAGATGTGAGTAAAGAAATAAAGGGCAGTTCCTGTGAAGAGCAGTGTGGCGCTCAAGGTAAGGACTTGATACTAATGGAAGTTTACAAGATGGTTGTTGGGCGGAGAAGAGGTCATTAGAGAAGAAGTTACAAGCCTACTGGGAATTGGAACATTAATTGGCAATTGAAAATAAAAATGCAAGGAGGAATGGGAAGGTAATTTCACCTAAAAGTGTAAGAACTAAAATTTTGGATATTTGTTATGGAGCACCTTGTAACAGCTGTCGTCTTTCTCTGGATCTGCACGATGAGATTGTGGCCCACCTCCAGGTAGGTCCAACTCAGTATGCTGTTACAGCACTGTGAGACTTAGAGAGGCCAGGTGGGGAGAAGGGTGTGGGAAGGGAACTGCGGGGAAGGAGTTCTGAATAGGAAAAATCAGTTAACACACATAAATCATCAATAACCTTAATAGCCTTCAAGATTCATTTCTGTCTCTTCTCTTAAGTGTCTCTTGGATATATTCTATGATCTTCTATCATCATTCTCATACAGAAACAGACATGATTTCTGCAATAACATCTTGCAGAAGTATAAGAGACCCAAATGTAATGCAATGACTACTTGCAGCATGGCAATACACAAGCACTACACACAGCAGGTGTATTCCAGCATCCTGTTCAATGGTCACAGACACTGACTTATGTAATAACACGTGAATCACGAGCCTGAGACACACACATACATAAAAAAACTCTCAGAGAATACTGTCCTGCGGATATTCAAGAGAGGGTGTGACTGTAATGCAGAAATTAATGCATTCCCCACCAGGGGGGTTCTTACGGTTCGGAGCACGGCCTGCTCTGACTATGGCTACCGGAGCCTAGCCGAAAAATGGAAATGCAACAAGCCGAGGAACCTCTCTGCTCACAACGGAGGACACGCACCAGTGCAGGACCAAGGAGCGGTGTCGCGCAACTACAGGTCTTCACAATGGAGTCGGAATCCAAGATGCTCTCCAGAAATCCCCCGGGGCCGGCGACCTTCACTGGACCCTGAAGGAGGAACTTAGATAACTGTCATGCAGCAGGGAAAACCCCAGCAGGGAAACCCCAGCAGCTGCAGAAGGAAAACAAATTGAAGCAACAGCAGGGTAACCCTTGTGGGGAAAACCCCAGTGGGCAAACCCCAGCAGCTACAGAAGGTGGGTGGTCTCTTCAGACCCCTGAGAACTGTAGGCCGGGGCTGACGCTAGGTCAGCCCATAGTCTACAGTGATTTCCTCAGTACATTCAATTAGACACATGCGCACAAGCACACGTTGATCTGAAATGTGCCTGGCTGCATGACTCTCCTGTCAGGTAGGATGAGTCACAAAAGGCAACCAGCCACTGAGGACGGCACAATCTTTGCATTTTCTGTTAAGTGTTAAGTGGGTGACAGTTGCTGTTAGCAATTACACACCCCGTTAACCCAGCTAATTGAGTGGACGTGGCCCCAATTACCTATGCCAGGAACCGCTGCTGTTTGATTGGTTAATGGAAAAGATGCTACCACCAATACTCATTCGCATAGTAATAGACAAGTAGAGATTTATTCTGGTGATACAAATGAAGAATTTATTGTAAATGAAGGTTATGGTCATCAACAGCCCAGTTGCCAGTAAACAACCAAAATATAATGGTTATGTGCGTGAATAACCATCACATACGTGCTAAGCACTGAGAGTTGGATATTACTCTTTTATCATGTAAATGTACCGTTTATTTTGAAATTTTATTATGGTATTTGATATATATCCTACTCGCGATTGCCAGAAGGCAGTTATAATTAGGACCTAGTTTCCATTGATGAAGTGTTTTTTGTTTTGTTAATGACTTTGGCGTTGTGTGACGAATCTTCACAGAATTTTCAAAAGTAGTACGACAATCACTTCATCTACTGTCTGGAAAGTTTCAAGATAATTCTGCAAATGGGTGCCGAGAAAAATGGAAGGGGGGGTCCCAAAACGCATTTTCCCCATGCAATTTCCCACAGGGATTTTAGACACAACTTATCATAAGCCACCTGCCTGAATCCCAGATGATTCCAATGGGGCGGCGACCCTAGTTCCTGAATCCTCCTGAGACTTGCCCTCGAGTTTGCAGGAGGAGACACTGCTCTGGTGGCAAATCCCAGGGGGAAAGGGGTTGGAATGGGGAAAGAGTGTAGAATCAAAGGTGCGGTGGCTCGTCTACTCAACAGCAACACTGCAGCAGGCATTAACACCAGTCTGATGTACGGTACCAGCAGATATGGTACCTATAAACAAACAAATAATAAGGCTTTAGTCTAATATTAAATTCATCTCTTAAGGTATTACCTCACAACAGCTTTTCAAATCTCAACTCACCTTTAGTTTTGTTGTGGTTTTGTTTTCATTTAGATTGTCCGTAGAGGCCCCTTCATCAAAGTTCTTGAAAACTGTAGTGAGTATAATTTCAGCATCAAACCCAGAAGCAAATTTTATTGGGTTAGCTTCGCCCAAGTCCCAGCTGACAGAGCCCTGCCAACAATATGTACAAGTTGAACAAAAACACAGGTTACCATTGTTTGCAGCACGATGTTGCGACTGAGATTAACGCGTAGTAAAATCAAGTCTGTTAATGCGTCTCTCTTTTTCTTCTTGTTCCTTTTATCTTCCAGGTGCAAGACTAATGGCGGACGTTCCTTGCGGTGAGGTTGAAGCGAGAGGTTCAAGAGAGCTGGCAAGCCAGGATCTTGGAGGCTGGGAAACAGGTAAGTCGGTACAAAAGGGGTTGTGATGGACGGAGCATCTGAACCAATCAAACACTCACACCCATTCAACAGATCTTGGTTTAATCCATCACCGTTCTTTAGCCCACTCTGCCACCACAGTTCAAACATGGCCATATGCAAATCAGTCTGACCCTGTGCCTCATGGGAACAGTCCAGCCCGAACTGCCCGGCCATGCCTTCCCTGGACCGGAATCAAGCTTCCTAGGACCGGTTTCTGGCATTTCAGCCGTCTTCAGCCAGGCTTGCTTGAATCCAGTGTCAAAGTGAGCAAGGGACTCAACGTCTGAGCATACCCTGCCAACTTATTGCGAACAATACAGTACAAAAGGCGGTGGTGATAAAATTGTCTCACCAGACGGGGGCATGAACCGAGGAGGCCGGTTCCCGGGAATGCTCTGAAGGGTCAGAACATTTCCAATCTATAAGGTAATATAGTTTTCTCTGAGATCGTTTAGAGTCCAGGATATGGCGAACTTCGTACTCTTCTTGGCCATTAATCAGAACTGGTGGCGGGTGGTAAGGCTTGATGATTAAAATGTGAAATACTGGGTAGTGTATTCAGGGGAAGCCGTAGCTTGATGGTAACTGGATTAATTATCTATATAATGTCATAATAACCTATAAACTGTGTTCGTAGTTTCATTGGGCCTTTTAGTTGTAGGTGTCGTGTTGATAACCATCCCCTTGCCTCCTTCCTTGTATATAGGTGCTGGGGTTCTATGCTTGTCAGCTTGTGCCTTCATGACCAATTTTGGATTTTGCTAAACTTATCCTAGTGTGTGTTTGAATCTCATGCAGTTGCTCTAATCTTTCTATGACTGAAGGCAGCATAGTAGGAATTCCGGTTATATCAATGGGAAGGGAACGACATTGAGAAGAAGGGTGCTTAGTTTGTGGCTTAATGGGTGCTGTTATTATTAGTGAATTCATCTAGGGGTAAGGCCTGATACCATTGTCCTGTGCGGATCACTGAAATAATATCGAGGGACAGAATATCGACCATCAAAAATATCGTTGACAAAATATCGACAGTCAAAATATCGAGTTTCTATCTACAAACAGGTAAGTACAAAAATATCGAGTTAAAAATATCGTTTACAAAAATATAGTTGTAAAAAATATCGTATTTACTAAAAACAGTGTTAAATTAAATTAATATTAATAATTAATTACTAAAATATACTTGAAATTACTTAAATTAACTTATAATTAAATAATTAATGAAAGTTAAATAAATATTTTTTTATTTCATATTTATTAAAACATATATATATAGTAACAAAATATAATAAAATAATACCCAAAAACTGAAAACTGACCCTGAACCCTAAAAATACCCCTTTACCCAAAAACCCAAAACTGACCCTGAACCCTAAAAATACCCCTTTACCCAAAAACTGAAAACTGACCCTGAACCCTAAAAATACCCCTTTACCCAAAAACCCTAAACTGACCCTGAACCCTAAAAATACCCCTTTACCCAAAAACTGAAAACTGGCCCTAAACCCTAAAAATACCCCTTTACCCAAAAACTGAAAACTGACCCTGAACCCTAAAAATACCCCTTTACCCAAAAACTGAAAACTGACCCTGAACCCTAAAAATACCCCTTTACCCAAAAACCCAAAACTGACCCTGAACCCTAAAAATACCCCTTTACCCAAAAACCCAAAACTGACCCTGAACCCTAAAAATAAAAACGATTTTTTTTTACTATCTATATTATATACTTACATATTTTCACTTTCTATATTATTTACAGTCGATATTACTTCACTTACCTTAAAAACGATATTTTGGCTGTCTATATTCTGTCCTGTCGATATTTTGTCCAAACGATATTTTTGACTCGATATTCTGTCCAAACGATATTTTGGAGTCGATATTATGTCTGTGCACCGTCCTGTGCACATGGCATCTTAGTGTAGTTTCTAAGTATTGGTTGACATGTTCAGTTTGTCCATCGGTGTGTGGGTGGAAGGCAGATGACAGTGCTTACTTCTATTCCTAACTTATCACAGAGCATTCTCCAAAATTTAGATGTGAACTGAACACTGCGATCTGAGAAGATTTTAGTTAGTAGGCCATGCAGTCTTACGATATGGTCAATGAATATTTGACTACATTCTTCAGCGTTGGGTATCTTCTTGAGGGGGATGAAATGTGCCATTTTTGATAACATATCAACAACTACTAAAATGGTAGTGAAGGTATTGCTTGCTGGAAGGTAAGTAATAAAATCCAGACTAACGGTGTGCCAAGGAACTGAGGCTATAGACAGAGGCTGTAATAATCCAGCAAGTGAACTGTGAATGTTTGTTTTGTGCATAAATTGGGCATCCAGATACTTATTCTTGTATATCCTTCAGCATGTTGTTCCACCAAAAGGTTTTTTGGCAATTCCTTAGGGTTTTCGTTATACTGGGTGCCCTGCTAAGGCTGTGCCGTGATGTCATTGGATTACCTGGATTATTCTATAGTATGGATGTACAGTTTCTGATCGTGAAGGAATTGTTTGTATGTGATAGTATTGTTAGGTGTTTTGATTCATTCTTCGATCTTTAGTGTTTTAGATTCTTCATGTAAGGCCGCCATTAAGGTGTCACCCTCGCTGACTGCTACTATCTTTTCTGGTGGAATGATAGGAGGGGAGTCTGATATGGAATGGGAAGAGTGGACATACCCCAGTCTAGAAAAAACATCAGACTGTAATTGTTTGGTGCTTGGGCGATAGGTGATGATAAAATCAAACTCACTAAAGAAATGCAGCCACCGCATTTGACAGGGGTGAGAGCCTTAACAGCGCAAAAGAATTATACATTTTTATGATCTGAGAATATTGTGGCTGTATGTTTAGCCCCCTGTAGGTAATGCCTCCATTCAGTGAACACCAGTTTGATGGCTAGAAGTTTTTTTTCAGCCACAGTATAGTTTTTCTCCACTGGTAGAAGTTTTTTGGAATAAAAGGCTATGGGATGCACGGGGGAATTCTTGGGTTCTTTTGAGATAATATTCCTTCTACGGCTACTTGCGAAGAATCAAATTTTGACGTAATAGGGCTGGTCTGGATTGGGATGCTGAAGAATGGGTGCAGTGGGGAATTTAATTTTTAACAGTTGCAACGTCTGATTGGCTTCTGGAGACCACGTGAATGATTGCCCCTTTTTTAGAAACTGTGTTGTAGGCAGTGGTAGAAGTGGGCGGGGGCGGAAGGGCACTGCGTGCCCCTACTTCTAAAAATTATTCCAGTCCGTTCCTCTACTTCTTACTCTCAAAATAGCATCCCGGGACGGCAAGAATAGTCCTCCTTAAAAACGATCACTTTTTTTCCATTCGATTCCAGGAGCTGCTCGCACTTCTCTGTAAACTCCAGAGGCTGCAGCAGCCCCCCCTGAGCTCTCACAGATGGAGAACAGGCCCATTGTCATTCCGATTGAGGCCGATTAGCCCCTTTCGAATGACAATGCGCCAGCAGTGCTCACTTATACTTGGCTATTCAGTAAAGTGTTTGGCTCTGACACATAATGTCTGCTCTCCCCGGAGTATTAACGCCATCATACCTTCGGGTGAAAGTGCACTCTATAAATTTCATCTTGTATCTTTATTGGTGGTTGGCCTGAAGTTTGCAAATTAACCGTTTTTAATGGAAAACATTTGCAATATTTTATGGTGGAGGCCTGGAGTTAAATATACCTTTTCTCCGTTTTCTTGTGTGTTTTTTGTGATGCATGTTTCCGGTCCAGGGAGGACCTGGCCTGGCAGTTCAGGCTGGACTGTTCCCATTGGGTGCAGGATCAAGACTGATTTGCATATGGCTGGGTCCAAACTGGAATGGCATGGTGTGCAAAAAACGATGGATTTAGGCCCAGATCTTTGTACTGGGGTGAATGTATGACATTGTTCTGAATTCTGTCCACTAGTTATTCTTTTTGCTTTTGTCACCTAGAGTGGGACGGGTATGCCCAGACGTGGGTCCCGTGCTCTCCGGTCCCAGGATGCTTGTTTCCAGTCCAGGGAGGACCTGACCTGGCAGTTCGGGCTGGACTGTTCCCATTTGGCGTAGGATCAAGACTGATTTGCATATGGCTGGGGCCAGACTGGAATGGCGAGCAAAGAAACGATGGATTTAGGCCCAGATCTCTGTACTGGGATGAATGTTGTTCCTGCTTATATTTCGCACGCTTTACATAAACCTGTATTCCCTACGAGTGTTTGCTTTTTCCTGAATTAAACCTCAAATAAACATGTTTATCCATTGTTTTAATTAAATAAGGTTATAAGCTGTAACTGGTCAGTGAAATGCTAAACGTACAAAAAATTGGCATGTTTTGCTATTTCTAGCCACACCCCTGACTCCGCCCACTGATTCAATCTTCGGTTATTCCCGCCCCCTGATTCTCCACCCACAGTTCCCCTACTTTTTTTTCCCACTTCGACCACTGGTTATAGGTGCCACTTTTCTGAAAAGTGTGGGATGAAACGATGATAAAAATTGGCAAAGCCAAATATAGGTTGAATTTCCTTGACATTTGTTGGAGTTGGCTAATTGGTAATGGCTTCTACCTTTTTGGGGGCCGTAGTGATGCCTGTTGGAGATAGGTAATACCCCAGCAACTCTACAACTGTACATGGAATGAACATTTGTCTAATTTAGCAAAGAGAGCGTTTTCCTTCAGGCACTGCAAAATGGCGCATACATGCTGTACATGTTCTTGTTCTGAGTTTGAGTAAATCAGTATGTCTTCTATGTAGATGACTGCACAAACATACAAAAACTCCTTCAAGCCCTCATTAATTAAATATTGAAATGCTGCCGAAGCATTACATAGACCGTAGGGGATAACAGTGTACTCAAACAGCCCGAACTTAGTCCTAAAGGCTGTTTTCCATTCTTCGCCTTCTTGTACATAGATTAAGTGGTAAACTTCCCGTAAATCTAGTTTTGTGTAAATGGAGAAATTTCTGACCTGATCAAGTAGTACCCGAATTAATGGTAGAGGATGGCGGTTCCTAATAGTCACCTTATTGACCGCCCTATAATCCACACAAGCCCTAAACTCCCCATTCTTCTCAGGTACAAAGAAGAGTGGGGAAGATAAAGATGATGTGGAGCGGAGTATAAAACCTATCTCTAGTAGTTCATCCAGATATTTGTGCAGATATTGATTGTCAGCTTCTGTCAACGCGTAAACTCTACTGCAGCACAGCGCAGCTCCCGGGATTAGATATATGCAGCAATCAAAGACTCTGTGTGGGGGCAGTTGGGTAGCTTTCACAGAGTAAAAAACACCTTGAAAGTCTTGGTATTCTTTAGATAGTTTAATGTTTTCTGTTACTTGGACCGAGACACAATGCAATGCAGCGGTATTCCCACCTCTGGAGCCTCTTGGTAGCAAGTAGTAGTGCAGAATGAGGAGTCCAAGGCTACGGTGCAGTGTACCCAATCGATTTTTGGATTATGGTGTTCTAGCCAAGGTACACCCATAATTACCACAAAGGTGGGCGTGTGTATTAGATCAAAGACAAGTCGCTCAGTATGCCCATTATCTCACACTAAGGTTAGAGCCTCCATCTGAAAACAAATTAGTCCAGAAGGCAACTCTGATCCATCTACTGCCCCCACAGGCTCATGTTTTTCTTTGTGAACTTTACTGCCCCCACAGGCTCAGGTTTTTCTTTGGGAACTTTTGTGAGCCTGAGCTTGGCAGCTAGGGTCAGATCAAAGAAATTGCCTATGGCTCCTGAGTCAACATGGATGGTTATTATGTGCCTCCGCTGTGGGGTTAGGATTACTGTGACTCGGATGGTCGAATGCTGTGGAATTTGTGTTCCTACATTGGTCAGATATTGTGAGATCTGCACGGCTTCTCTTGACAAGACAATCTCCCTTGTTGTAGGTTTAATAACTCATTGTTACTAGCTTGGATAGAAACATGTTTTGCAAATACCTTAGTCATGACAGCCTTGAAAGTAGAATAGTTGTACAAAAGAGAATCGTTTTGTTTCTATTAAAGGAATTGCCCAGTTAGCGGATACACTTCCCAAATAAGAGATCATAAATTCTACTTTAACAGCGTCATTGGGGAATGCCTGAGGTTTGCATAGGAAATTGGAATTGACTCATCAAGGCAGCAAATTTAGTACTGTCGCCATGAAACTGTTCTGGAGCTGCTAAGGGCACAAGACTGCATATAGAGACGGGTACATCCAGATTCTGGTCAGTATTTGTAAACACACCTCTCTGAAATGGTTCTCCAAACACAGGCTGGGTCAAAACTGGGCGACTATCCGTGGGTTTCGTATTCCTCCATTGTGTGAAATGTGCCCTCTCTCGTTGCAACTCTTCCTTCAGTGTTGCATTTTCTGCTTTTAACCTATTCAGATCTAGTTGCAACTGCTGCATTAACTCAGATAGTTAGCGTCATTGAGGTCCCCTGATAAGGTACATGCTAGATCGTCCAAGAATATTTGGTCTTGATTGGTCATGGTGCCGCCCGAAAGGAATGTTAGATGTGTGGCTTAGCCTTCTGTCATACGCCACCTACCTGGATCCCAGATGATTCCAATGGGACGGTGACACTAGTTCCTGAATCCTCCCGAAACTTGCACTATGCTTCCAGGAGGAGACACTGCTCCGGTGGCAAATCTCAGGAGATAGGGGGTTGTGATGGAGAGAGCATGTAGAAGCCAAGATGGTGTGGCTTGTCTACTCAACAGCAACACTGCAGCAGGTATTGACACCAGTCTGATGAATGGTACCGGCAGATATGGTACCTATAAACAAACAAATAATGAGGCTTTAGTCTAGTATTAACTCAATCTCTTAAGGTATCACCTCACGGAATCTTTTTTAAATCTCAAATAACCTTTAGTTTTGTTGTTGGTTTGTTTTCATTTAGATTGTATGTAGTGGTCTCTTCACCAAAGTTCTCAAAACTGTGGTGAGTATGATTTCAGCATCAAACCCACAAGCAACTTTGGATGGGGTTAGCTTCACCCAAGTCTCCTTTGGCAGAGCCCTGCCAACAGTATCTACAACAAGTTGAACAAAAACACAGTTTATCATTGTTTGCAGCATGATGTTGCTACTGAGCTCAGCATGTAGCAAAATCGAGTCTGTTAATGCGTCTTTCCTTTTCTCCTTGTTCTTTTTTCCATCCAGGTGTAAAACTAATGCGGGACGTTCTTTGCAGTGGGGTCGAAGTGGGAGGATCAAGAAAGCTGGCAAGACCGAGTCCTAGAAGCCGAGAAACTGGTAAGTGGCAGGCGGAGAGGCTAAGCAAAGGGGTGGAGTGTGGATGGTTTTTAAATAAGCCCATACCTGCTTGCCGCCACTGTAGCCACCAGCCCGCGAGGAGCAAATGTGCTCTTAAACCCGCCACTGGTCACAGATTGCTTTGGAGGTAAGAACCACCAGCAATCCTGCATTGCCTTGGGGGCAGGAACTACAGCTCCCAGTCAGCCTTGCGGCAAGGACCCAGTGGATGAACCCGCTTTGCGCGAGGAGGGCGGGAGCCCATACCTGCTTGCCGCCACTGTTGCCACCAGCCCGCGGGGAGCAAGTGTGCTCTTAAACCTGCCATCGGTCTCACATCACCTTGGGGGAAGGAACCGCCAGCACTCTCGCATTGCCTTGGGGGCAGGAACTACAGCTCCCAGTCAACCTTGCTGCAAGGACGCTGCTGATGAACCCAATTTGCGCCAGGAGGCGCTTTTAGGCCCTCCAAGGCTCTCGCAGCATGGGATGTGTGCAGGTGAGCCCAGGACACTCCCGGGCTAAGCCTGGGCCAAAAGCAGGCCGTCTGTGCCTGTCAGAGCCCGGACCACCCTCTTGGCTCTTAATTATCACTTTCTTTCATTTCTCCTTGGAATTGGATTGCCTGACTCAGTGACCTCCTTTGAAGAAGAATTCTGCTAAGTAAGTCCGCTGGACACTCTGTACTGGTTTTAGTCCTATTTAGTGTGACTCTATTTAGCCTGGAGTATGGCAAAAGTGAAGCAAAAGGGGGAGAGGGAGAGTACCCCTAAACCCCTTCAGAATTCTACCCTTGACTGTTTTTTAACACGAGCTGCAAAAGCCATAGATAAAGAAATATTAGTAGTACAACGTCAGCTATCTATAGAGGGGGGCTCTACCATATGTATGAACCCAAACAAAGAATATGGACTTAGAGAGCACTACTGTTGATCAATCTGTATTGGAACTAATCCCACCTGTAATTTCCCTGCCCCCACTTCAAGCATCCCCAATACCTTGCCCCCCAGCTAAAAGAAAGAGGAAGCAAAAACACCTGGAGCCCGCACTAGTAGCCAATACAAGATCAAAGAGAAAAGCCAAAGAGGCCCCAATTGTGAACTGTGATAGCTCTACTCTAGTATCACCAACAGTACCACACTCCTACCCTGTGCCACCTTTCCCTGCAGTTTTATCTTCGCAAGATTTCAAGCTTTTAAAGAATGGGTTTGAAAAAATACTACAAAATAGTTTTTTACCCATCATGAATAGGCTTGATAACTTAGGGCTAGATGTAGGTAAATGGCATTTACTGATTCGTAAATACCGAATTTTAGCGATTCGGTATTTACAAATCGGTAAATGCTATGTAGGTATTTTTACCGAATATTTGAACGAATCTGTAACATTCTGTAACTACCGAATCGGTACTTACCGATTCGGTAAAATTACCGAATTGACAAGGGGGACAGGGTGTCACTTTGACACCCTGTTGCACCCCTGATTCAGGCTTGTGTGCCATGTGACACACATACATGCCCTTAGATGTGCATGTACACAGGAATTCGTTATTTACCATCAAATAGTATTTGATGGTAAATAACGAATTCTGAAGGGCCTGTGGCACTGTTTTCAGTGCCACCTACATCACAAATTACAGAATCTGTAAATTTACAGAATCTGTAAATTTACCGAATCAGTAATTTTAAGACCCCCTACATCTGAAACTCCAAATACCGGTCGGTAACGGCCGAAATCGGACGTTACTGACCGGTATTTGGCCACCTACATCTGGCCCTTAGAAGCTAGTGTGGAAAATATAAAAAAATCACTTTCCATCTTAGCAACAGAGACATGGAATCATGGCCCCTCATGTCTAGAATCTGTAGAATCACCACTGTAATTTAATACACCCTTAGCTGTGAGCAATGCCCAAGCAAATGGTCACGACATACAGGAAGTTCCTCTTAAGCACACAACTATTTCACAACTCTGGTAATTACCTTGGACTCAACACCACCAGCCGACCATAAATAGGAAGGAATGGAACCATCCAGACAGTCCCATTTACATTCAGGCAATCCTACCTCAGGGGCAGATACCTGTAACGATGTCATTCATTTTATTTAATGCTCCACCACTTATGGGCAACTAAAAGGAATCTACCATTCAGTTAAAGAACAAAGTATGCCACTGGCTATCACAGAACACCGACTTTTCCAATTCTCGCTTTCATGATATCCTGTTTGTCCGAAGAGTGAGCTGGGTTGGTCCGTTACGAAAGGTTGCAAAAGGAGACTGCATAGTGATCAACTGCAGATCTCCAGATCTTACAGGGCAGTTGCTCCAAAGTAGGAAGAAGCCACCTGGGTGGGGCCCCGGACAAGGGATTGAGCTAGTGCCACTCTGTTCTTTTATAAGCATCTTAAGCCAGCCAGGTAATCACCCCGATTGAATGCTCGCTTTGTTCAGAACTCATCAAACAGAAAAGTCCATTTCCCCATGGAAGTCAGTAACAGATATGAAGCTCTTACTGATTTGGATAGCCCTGACTGACTAAACCCAGGAAATGGAAATATAATACCGGTGTATGCTGTAGCTACAACCATCCTAGCAGAGGGACTAATAACTACTGGTAATATATTCTATAATGAGACAGTAAATAATACCGTACCTACTTAACCAATTACCTGTGAAACTGCCCAGGAACCAACAGATGTACATTCTACAACTAGCGGCCCGCAACAGGGAAGCGTGGGTGCTGAACAGTCACTTCAGATTGTTTCTTGGAATATTGCAGGAATAAAATCTAAGCTAAGAGACCCTGAGTGGGGCAGGATGGTGGACAGTAGTCATGTATGCCTTTTTCAGGAATCCTGGGCAACAGAGTGTGTGTACAGGGTGGGGTTCACCACATTTGGTATTGAGCCTAGGCCATCAACAGCGGGCCATCTGGCTGGAGGGCTGTTAATACGGTTTAGGTCAACACTGGATTGTAAAATCAAATTACTCAAGGTAGAATCCCAAGAGATTCTTGGCATCGATTTGATAGTGCCCAAAAGGAATGTCCATATTAGATTATTCAACATATCTAATAGGTTTAGTAGCCATTATAAGCACTCCGAAACTTTAACAATGCTTGCCAATTTTCTCGAAACCTGTAGTGGAGAGTTCTATCTTGTCCTAGCTTGCGATTTCAATACAATTTAGGAGCTGGTAGATTTTGTACAAGACTTAGTGCAGGAAGAAGAGCAAGCTAGGGGTGTAAATAAGCAACACATTTCCCCTATTAAAAGATGCACCAAGGTTGGGCCGCAGGTATTGTCTCTTACTTTAGCCCATGGGGTGCGTGCCTGTAATGGGCGGACACCCTCTGACGAGGAAGCTAAGTTTACATTCAAGAGGGAGAGTATTAAAAGTAGGATAGATTATATTATGGTGGACCTTGATTTGTGGCCGTATGTCAAGGATATGATCATCCAAAACCGTGAGGACAGCGATCACAATGCCCTCTTTCTGGAGCTAATTGGCCGCCCGATTTTTTATAATCAAACTCATCAAACAACAACCGCAATTTTAACCATGAACAATAACAGGAGAATCAAATGACCCCAGATCATGGCAGATGGGAAAATACTCCATAAACTTTATAAAGAAGTGGCATAGACCCTTATGGCTCTTAGTGACCTAGACCAAAAAGATAATGATCTTATTGTGACCAGCTTCCAAAAATTGTCTAATAGCAATAAACCATTTTAGTAAACATCGCCCTGTGGCAAAATGAGGATTGCAGACTAGCTAATGTTAAGCTAACAGTAGCAGTAAAGCAGGGAACTCGAGACGACATTAAGAACAGAAGAATGATGTTTAAGAGGGTTCAGGATAGGGCTAAAAGAAGCTAGGAGGCTGACAACAGGTGTATATTAGCTGAGGCCTCTAGACAGAGGGATAGTCAACTTTTTTGGCACCTTCTTTCTACGGGCTCAACTAAGCAGGTCAGTGAAGATGACTATTACATACAACCACATGTCTGGGAAGAATATTTTAAAAAGCTTTATTTTGGTGTGGCCCCTGACCTAGAGAAGGGAATAGTAGTAGTAGCAGGGGAAGGTATCTTAATGTCAACACAGGAATATGCTGATGGGTTCTACTTAAAGGAAATTATAACAGCAATCAACCTACTCCAGACTGGGAAAGCGCCTGGCTTAGATAGACTCTTGAGGAGACCTGTACAAAGCAGAGCCTAATATCTGGGGCCCATTGCTCCAAAAGGTCTTCAATGCTATCCAGGGTGGTGAGGATATCCCCCCAACCTGGAAAGGTGCTGAAATAATTCTCATTTTAAAAAAAAAAGGAGATAAAGGGGACCCTTCAAATTACAGACCAATAAGTCTTATAGATGTCTCCCAAAAGGTTTTTTGCAAAGTTATTCTACTACGTCTCCAAAATTGGATATAGGAGAACAACACTATTTCACACTTGCAGGCAGGCTTTAGGTCATCCACGAGTACCCTAGATCAAGTGTTTAGATTCCTGCTGGTCATTTGGAAGGAAGTGAAGATCCGGAAGGGTCATTTATACATCATATTTGTTGACCTCAAAACCGCTTTTGATTCCATTGACTGCAACAAGCTTTGGACCACACTCAGAAAACTAGGACTCACAGTTGACTTACTTCACCTATTGGTCCATTTACATCATGACAACTATGCCAAAGTTAGGTGGAAGTCAGATGGTAGCCTCTCTAACAGCATAGTAATCTCCAAAGGTGTACACCAGGGTTGTGTGCTTGCCCCAATTCTTTTTACTTTGTACATTAATGGGCTAATAGAAGAGTTATATGATTGTGGAGGTGATCCACCAAGACTAGCAGGTAGTCTTTTGCCCTCTTTGCTACACACAGACAACACATTGCTCATTTCCAAGACCCCGATGGGCATCCAGAACATCTTAAACAAGTTTTTTCGAAGCATGCAAAGATTGGGGCCTTGAGATTAACTGCTCTAAAGCAAAATATATGTTTTTTTAACCCCTATAAATCCACCAAGGAAATACTGATGTTGGGTACCCAACATTTAGAAGCGGTCAAGGCTTTCGACTACCTGGGAATCAGAATTAGTGATAATCTAGCTTTAGCGTTTTGGGTCAGAATTTGGACTAATAATACAGAGATCCCTGTAAAAGAAGCAGTGGTGGAACCCTTCAAAGACAGATGGGCCAACTGCCCTGGTTTAATAGGGTCAGGGAGTGGCTCTTTAGACTGGGCCTGGATGTGATGTGGGAGGCCCTACAGTCTATTACCAAAGAAATGGACCCCCTTGTTAAACAAGAGATATTGGGACTTTGTAGATTCTTCCTGTATCAATCCTGCAGCATGTGGCACTTTAACTCTTCAATTTTTAAATGTTAAAAGTTGTTTTAAGTTTGACATGTATATGGATGATATTGAACCCCCTCAGGCACGAGCACTTTACATACAGTTTGGGACAGGGACTCTTCCACTAAATGCATGGAAAAACAGTTGGGCAATTACTATATCTCCCTTGTGCCCATCCTGTCATACTGCCCAAGAGCATTTATTTTCCTGTGTCCTGCGTATGCAAGCCCAAGGAAATCATGGATTATTCCAGCCTTCGACTGCTTTCCTCTCACGCCCCTCTGAACCTTTACGCATATTCAGGTCAGATACAACAAGGTGGCTTGTTTTTACAATAACTAGATATCTGTTATATGCTTGGTGGCAGAGATCGAAAGTTATATCATAACAAGTGTTGGGGTTGGACTGGCTTTAATATATGTATCTTTAAACGTATATCTCCGTTCTATAGATCTGTAAAATTGTAACCTGTTTTAAGTCTACCTCGCAGTTGAGTCAAGCTATATTTTAAATCATCGTTTCAAGAACTTATTTTTTAATGCTTTTATGTAAGAATGTGTATTTGAGATTTTTATGCTGTGGATGATCATGCTATTGTTCGATCAATAAATACATTTTAAAAAGACTGCTTTAGAACTGTTATAAAGATCACATTCTAATTGTTTGCAACAAGGCACATGTGCAGATAATTAGCTTGATGAGGCTGCCTTCTAGAAGGTGTTTTAGAATGTTCACAAAGGTGCGTTCTAATTGCTTATAGAAACGAACATGTGCAGATGACTACTTTGATGAGGGCTGTCTTTTGGAAGGTTCATGTTGAGGTCATCTATGCCGGTTGCTTGATGCTTATTCTGGTGGCTTTTTAGGATTTTTCCATGGTGCCTGAAATGTGACCTTGCCCATGCATGGTAAAACATCTATAAACACTATTAAGCCTTTTCAATCACACTGGGGACCACCTTCTGCTTTAGTAATTACCAACAGCATGTAATTTGGTCAAAAGTCAGGGTACAAGGCGTTTGTTCATTCATAAGTGTTGGGAGGAATGATATGAGTCATTCCGGTATATTGTGATAATCAAGAGAGGTGAGTTCTGGCTGGAATCCTGACACGACTACAAACCCAACCGCTGAACGGAATTACATCAAATTTGGCACAAAGCTAGATCTTGGTCTAGAAAGAATGCTTTCGTAATTTGGCGTATGTCTGTTTAGTAATTTTGGAGATATTAAAGCGAAAAGATGTATAGATATCTAGGTATGCAGAGGGTCTGCGGTTCCCAGGGATCTCAAAATGAGATGGCCGAGTCCCAAAAAAAAAGAAAATATAATACAGAAGGGGGCAGGGTAGGAAATCCTTGACCCCTTAAGTCTGGTGGTGGGGTCCACCAGGAATCCCTCCGGTGCCCCTCTGTTTTGTTTTATAATTGTCACATGCGGTCGCAGAGGATCAGCAGGAATTTTGTTTTAAAAAAAGCAAGCGTTGTTAGCCGTGCTTGCTTTTTTTTCCTACCTGTTAGGCCACCCCCCAGGGCCTGGCTGAGTCTAAAAGGGGGGGGGGGCATTTTGGGGCATGGGGACCCCAGTCCCCTGGGCTTGGCCATGCACACAAAAGGGAGGGCGGCCGCGCAGCCCCTTACCAAAGCCAATAATGGCCCTGGGGACCCCATCCCCCAGGGACAGCTTCTGCTATGTCCTGTGGTGCCCACCCGTGGGGCAGTAAAATTTGTGTTTGCTCTCATTTGGCGGAGCAATTTGAAAACTCCCACCAAGCAAGAGCAAACACTAACCGCTATATGTATCAACAAACCATTTTGCATTTCCTAAATAGCGAATTTTAAGGAATCGCTATTTAGGAAATGCAAAACGGTATGTATGTACAAAATCGCTTTCCAATAGCGATTCCTTAGCATTCCTTAATTTGAGATTAGCAAATTGTCAATCGCAAATTACCCCTTCATTTCCATGGGCCAGGAGGCCCATAGGAATGAAAGTGCAATTTGCAATTAGCAATTTGCTGATCGCAAATTAGGGATGTTTCCAAGGGTGCAGGGGTGTCTCAAGAACACCCTGCTGCACCCCTGAAAAAGACATTTGGGGGCATATGGCGCACATACATGCCCTAAGGGCATGTATGGGCGTCATATGGCACCTTCGGTTATTATCAAAAATGATTTTTGATAAGAATTCGCAAATTACCACCAACTAGAAGTTGGTGGTAATTTGCTAATCCTTAATGGCATTTTTTGCATTTTATTTGTTTGATACATTGCATTTAAGGAATCGCAAAATTTGCAATTCCTTAAGTGCAATCGCAAAATAAGGATTAGCAAATTTTGCTATTCCTTATTTTGCATCAAACTAGTTTGATACATTCCATTTGTCTATTTAGCATTCGCAAAGGCCGAAATTCGCAGAATTTCGGCCTTTGCGAATGCTAAATAGCTTGATACATATAGCGGTAAGTCTGTTCCCAGCAGGTGGGATCAACAAAAATAACTTTAACAAAACCATCGAAATTAGCAGTTATAGTTCTACTTATGTCAAGAAACTATAACTCATGCCCTAAGGTAATTATAATTTATGCTAGTTATCCCACATGTTACATCAGTCAGTTTTGAGTTGGAAATGGACCACTAATGTTGGTTGCAGCTAAGATATTTTTTACTCAAATTAAATTCTTGATGAGTAACCATACTTTCTCACCCACCGTATATTTTGGCTCAGGGATCCTTTTCCAATCAGCATATAGTTTGTATCTAGCATTGTGTGTTTCTTTGGCTTCCTAAGAGTGACGGAAATCTGAACTGACACCAAAGTAGAATACTGAAACTATAGTTTAGCAAAAAGAAAAATAGTCTGAAAATCTAAGAATTGGGCGACAGGGGGATCACCTAGAATTAAGATTCTTAAAGCTAAGACGCACATGCAAAGAAAACAAATTAATATGTTTTCCTACATAGGGTGAAATGAACATCACATGATGAAACAGAAACAAAGAGCTATGCAGGTGCGGAAACTGAAATCATGGTACAGCACTAATTCGACCTTCAAACTGATACAAAAATGTAAACTTTGAGCGCTGAGCAAGCTATTCAAGAATTTCACATCTAGGATGCCAGACATGAGTGAGACTTTACACATCAGACACGGGTACAGCTTGCTAGCAGTGGTTAGCAATGAATGAAAATATGGCTGCCGTGGTTACATTTATTGAACTCTCATTAAATCAGTAATATACTTTTGTATCAAAGGGACTGATGCACAAGTTATTACTTGTGTAACGATATATCTGTAAGAGACATTAGTTAGTGATAGATTCCTTATCTTAGAATATCCCCAGGCGTCAGACTGGATCCGGAATTTTTTGCGTAGCAGTACCCTCGTGCGTCGGTAGGCGTCGTCTGCGGCTCCGCGTCCGTCATCGGCATCGTGGGCGCCGTGATGACGTCGTCGGAGTACTTAGACGCCACGCCGCCTCCGCGTGCTGACGTCAGTTCTTAGACACAGCTTTTCCGCGCCAGAAGCGCTGAGCCATGTTAAAAACCAACACTGGTGCCATTTAAAAGCTAGGGCCCTGAAAGGGGATAACCCTAACCCTAGATATCGGTTCGCAGAATGGGGAGGATGGGTGGGTCGGTAAGGAATCTATCACTAACTAATGTCTCTTACAGATATATCGTTACACAAGTAGTAACTTGTGCATCTGAAAGAGACACGTTAGTGATAGATTCCTTACCTTAGATTAGATACCCCAGCAATACCAACCCCGGTGGTGGGTCTGCGAACCAATAATCACACCAGGAAGTCCTGGAGGACAGAACGGCCAAAGAAGCCATCCCTCCGGACTTGGCCGTCCAGGCAGTAGTGTCTTGCAAACGTGTGCAGCGATGCCCACGTAGCTGCCTGACAGATGTCTTGTAAGGGCACTCCCCGGCCCAGGGCAGTTGTAGTCGCCGTGGCTCGGGTGGAATGAGCCCGCAATCCAACAGGGGGCTCCTTCTTAGCCAAGGAGTAACATGCCTGGATACACAAGATGATCCACCGGGAGATGGTCCTCTTGTGCACCGCTTTCCCCTTCTTAGCGCCCACGTAACCAACAAAGAGTTGGTCATCCACCCGGAACTGGTGTGTGCGATCCAAATAGAACGAGAGCGCACGTTTAGGGTCCAGAGGGTGGAGCCGCTCTTCCTCTTTAGAGGGATGCGGTGGCGGAAAGAAGGTTGGCAAGGTGATAGACTGCCCGATGTGGAAGGCTGTGACAACCTTGGGCAGGAAAGATGGCTTAGTACGCAACACAACTTTGTCCGGATGGACTGAAAGGAAAGGTGGAGTACAAGAAAGGGCCTGGAGCTCACTCACTCTCCTGGCAGAGGTGATGGCAACCAGGAAAGCAGTCTTCAGAGTAAGAAGGCGGAGAGGACAGTTGTGAAGTGGCTCAAAGGGAGCGCACATCAGAAATGTAAGATCAAGGTTCAAGTCCCACTGAGGCATCACAAACGGAACAGGAGGGAATGTGTGTGTGATGCCTTTTAGAAATCTATTTACAATAGGGGACTTGAACAAAGAAGGTTGATCAGGCAGCCTTAGAAAGGCTGAAAGGGCAGAAAGGTAGCCCTTGATAGTGCCCAGAGCAGAGCCCTGCTGGGCAAGAGAAAGAAGGAAGAGAAGAACCTCAGAGAGAGGGGCAGCAAGAGGATCCACAGCCTTTGCTGTGCACCATGCCACAAATCTGTTCCACCTGCAGGCGTATACCGTTTTTGTGGAGCGACGCCTGGCTGCCAGAATGACATTACAGACTTCAGGAGACAAGTCAAATGGCCTCAACTGTCGCCGCTCAATCTCCAAGCATGGAGGTGGAGACTGGACAGGTTCGGGTGGAGGACTGTCCCCTGCGACAGAAGGTCCTCCCGAAGAGGCAGACGAACCGGGGGATCGACTGGCATACTGAGTAGCTCTGGATACCAGTACCTTCGTGCCCAGTCCGGAGCCACAAGGATGACTTGGGCCCGGTCGCGCTTGATCTTCTTCAGCACTCTGGGCAGAAGTGGTATAGGCAGAAAGGCGTACAATAGACCGCAACTCCACTCGCGACGAAAAGCGTCTCCGAGCGAGTGCCGCCTTGGAAATTCCAACGTGCAGAACTGATGACATTGCGCGTTCTCTTCGGTGGCGAATAGATCTAACCAAGGCTCTCCCCATTGCTGAAAGAGGCCTTGCGCCACGTTCCAGTTCAGACGCCATTCGTGATCCATCATGCACCGACGGCTGATCTCGTCTGCCCTGGCGTTCAGACCTGACCTGGTCAGACCCGGTCGCTCCTCCCGCCGCGTGGCCCACCCCGAGTGTGCCCGGCCTCCTCCTACTGCTAGAGAGTTCTGCCCCTGCTGGTTTGGCCCCCTGCCCCTGCCTGCCCTCTGTGCCTGCTTAGTTGTTTGGTAAATTGTATCGCCGTAGATTGCATCGTTATTGTACTTGTATTTGTTTGTTTCGTCGTTTTTAGCGCATTTCACTTTTATTGTCCCGTTGTCACTGCTTGTTCCCTGCCCCACCCCGCTCCCTGCCGCTGCTCCCTCGCGGCCCACCCACGCTCCCTCCAGCATCACCGCACCGCTCACCCCCCACTCGCCACCCCGCTCCCGCCTCCCAGCTGCTCCTCCCTCGCCCCACCCCCCCAACTCTCCATTTATGGCAGAGTGCATGCGTACGCGCAGCGTTGACGCGCAGCGGGTGCGCCGATTGTGCGCCGAAGGCGTACCAAGCCCGTCTGCGCCCGTCCGCGCCTGGACTGCGCCCAGCGCCAGACCCCCTGGCCCCGCAGATGCCATCCTACCCGCCGGACTTACGACACCGCCACCCTCAACGCACTCAACACCGGCCGAATCCCCGGCTGCCACCGAGCCATCCCAGGACGCACCCACGGACCCTTCACCTGCCAATCCTGCAAGTTCTCCTGCATCCGGACCTGCACCGCACCCGCCAAGCCGAGCACCAGCAGCAACCACCTGAAGTGCATCCTGCTCAACACCCGCTCCGTCCACAGACACACCGTCGAACTCTGGAACCTCCTCGACTCCACATCACCAGACGTCGCCTTCCTCATGGAAACATGGATGAATGCCTCCTCAGTGCCCGACATCGCCATCGCCATCCCGGACGGATACAAGATCACCCGGAGGGACCGCATCAACCAGAACGGAGGAGACATCGCCATCGTCCACAAGAACACCATCCGCATCACGACCAACTCCGACGACACCCTCACAGCCGCCGAACACCTGCACTTCCAGATACACAACGACCCCAAGACCACCCTCAGAGGCACCCTCATCTACAGACCCCCGGGACCACGAACACAATTCAGCGTAGACATCGCCGACTACATCAGCCCGCACGCCCTCCCCTCCGCTGACTACATCCTCCTAGGAGACCTCAACTTCCACCTAGAGAACAACAACGACCGCAACACCACCACCCTGCTGGACAACCTCGCCAACCTCGGACTCAAGCAACCGGTGACCACCCCCACCCACTACGCCGGCCACACGCTTGACCCCGTCTTCTCCTCCAGCAAGGACATCTCCTTCAGCCACACCACCGGACTCCACTGGACAGACCACAGCTGCGTCCACTTCAGCTTCAGTAGGACCACCACTCACCACCACCCGCAAGAGGTTCCCCGCAGAAGCTGGAACAAGATCACCATCGACCAACTCACCACATCCCTGAGCCAGAACCCTCCCGCCAGCTCCACGAACCCCAACCAAGCAGCCAACAACCTCACAAGGTGGATCACCAACTGCGCAGACGACCTCGCTCCACTGAAGACCCCCCCCGTCAGACCCGGCAGCAAGAAAGCCTCCTGGTTCACCGACGAACTCAAGAGCTCCAAGAAGAACTGCCAGGCCCTCGAGAAAGCCTGGCGCAGAGACCCGACTACAGACAACATGACCACCCTCAAGCACGCCACCCGAAAGCACCACCAGCTGATCCACACCACCAAGAAAACCGCATTCAAGGAACGACTGGACAACAACGCCCACAACAGCAAGGAACTCTTCAACATCGTCAAAGAGCTCTCGAACCCCAGCGCCGGAAACAACGACATCACTCCCTCGCAAGACCTCTGCAACTCGCTCGCCTCGTTCTTCCACAGCAAGATCGCAGACATACACAACAGTTTCAGCACACAGCCGACGCACCCAACGACCGTACCAATGCCCCCCACCACCACCCTCCGCGCCTGGACCCCGGTCAACACCGAAGACACCATCCGCACGATGAACTTCATCCACTCCGGATCACCAACCGACCCCTGCCCTCACCACGTCTTCAACTAGGCCGAATCCATCATCGCACCCCACCTCCGGGACATCATCAACACCTCCTTCGACACTGCCACCTTCCCAGAGAGCTGGAAGCACGCCGAACTCAGCGCCCTACTGAAGAAACCATCAGCGGACCCCACCGACCTCAAAAACTACCGCCCCATCTCGCTCCTTCCTTTTCCTGCCAAAGTCATCGAGAGGACGTCAACAGACAGCTGGCCGCCTTTCTCGAGACGAATGGATCCCTCGACCACTCGCAGTCCAGTTTCCGGGCCAACCACAGCACCGAGACCACCCTCATCGCAGCCACCGACGACATCCGAGCCCTGCTCGACATCGGGGAAACAGCGGCCCTCATCCTCCTGGACCTCTCCGCAGCGTTCGACACGGTCTGCCACCGCACCCTAGTGCAGCGCCTGAACAACGTCGGAATCCAGGAGAAGGCACTGGAGTGGATCATCTCCTTCCACGCCGGAAGAACCCAGAGAGTCCGCCTCCCCCCGTTCAGATCCGAGGCCACCGAAGTCATCTGCGGCGTACCACAAGGATCATCACTCAGCCCCACGCTGTTCAACATCTACATGAGCCCCCTCGCGGCCATCGCACGCCAACACAACCTCAACATCATCTCCTACGCCAACGACACCCAGCTGATCCTCTCCCTCACCAACGACCCCTCAACCGCCAGAACCAACCTACACGAAGGGATGAAAGACGTAGCCGAGTGGATGATGAACAGCCGCCTGAAACTGAACTCAGATAAAACGGAAGTCCTCATCCTGGGATCATCACCCTCCTCCTGGGATGACTCCTGGTGGCCCCCTGCCCTGGGCAGCGCACCCAAACCAACGGACCACACACGCAACCTGGGCTTCATCCTGGACTCCTCCCTCTCGATGACCAGACAAGTCAACGCCGTCTCCTCGTCATGCTTCAACATCCTACGCATGCTACGCAAGATCTTCGGTGGATCCCCAGCGAAACCAGGAAGACGGTCACCCAGGCCCTCGTCACCAGTTGACTGGACTACGGCAACTCCCTCTACGCCGGAACCGCAGCCAAACTTCAAAAAAGACTCCAGCGCATCCAGAACGCCTCAGCACGACTCATCCTGGACATCCCCCGACACAGCCACATCGCCGGACACCTGAGAGACCTGCACTGGCTGCCCGTCAGCAAGAGAATCACGTTCCGACTCCTCACCCACGCACACAAAGCTCTCCACAACCAAGGCCGCAGATACCTCAACGACCGCCTGACCTTCTACACTCCCACCCGCCAGCTACGATTGACCACCCACGCCCTCGCCGCCGTTCCCCGCATATGAAGAGCCACTACGGGAGGAAGATCCTTCTCCTACCTGGCTGCCAAGACGTGGAACTCCCTTCCCATCCACCTCCGCCTGACCCAAGACAACCTCTCCTTCAGGAAGCAACTCAAGACCTGGCTGTTCGAACAGTAGAGGACCCCCCTCCCCCAAGCGCCTTGAGACCCTCCGGGTGAGTAGCGCGCTATACAAGTGCTTTGATTGATTGATTGATTGATAGAGAACCTGCCAGGTGTTGAGCCACCAGGGTCACGCCCTGGCGATCCAGCCATTGCCAGAGGCGCAGAGCCTCCTGGCAAAGGGTCCACGACCCCACCCCGCCCTGTTTGTTGCAGTACCACATGGCGGTGGTGTTGTCCGTGAACACCTGCACTACACTCCCCCGGACAGTGGGGAGGAATGCCTTCAGTGCTAGACGAATCGCCCGTAACTCCAACAGGTTGATGTGGAGCCGGGCCTTCGCCGGAGACCAGAGGCCTCTGATCTCCGCCTCTCCCATGTGGCCTCCCCAGCACTGAAGGGACGCGTCCGTCACAACTATGTGCTCCGGTTGGGGAAGGGAGAGGGACCTGCCGCTGACCCAATCGCGGTCATGAGCCACCACTGCAGCTGTCTCGCAGTGCCCTCCGAGATCAGGACGTGGTCGGACAGGTTGCCCTGATGGTGGGCCCACTGAAACTTCAGGTCCCACTGCAGAGCCTGCATCCGCCACCAGTAGGATGCAGGAGGCAATCAGCCCCAGAAGCCGCAGCGTCAACCTGACCGAGACCCGGGATAACGGCTGAAAGATGGGAATCAGAGCCTGAATATCCCGGACCCGCTGTTCGGGAGGATAAACCCGAAACCGCGCCGAGTCGAGAACCGCTCCGATGAAGAGGAGCTTCTGAGAGGGACACAGGTGTGACTTTGGCACATTGATGGAGAACCCCAGCTGGTGCAGGAGATCTGCCGTAGTCTGGAGGTGGCTGACGACTGTCTGGGGCGAGCCCGCCTTCAACAACCAGTCGTCGAGGTAGGGAAGACTGAAACCCCTAACCTGCGCAGATGAGCTGCGACCACCGCCATCACCTTTGTGAACACCCGTGGGGGGCTGGTAAGGCCGCAGGGGAGCACGGAATACTGAAAATGCTCGTGGCCAGCAGTAAACCGCAGGTAGCGTCGGTGGGCCGGCAGGACGGGGATGTGGAAATAAGCATCCTGCAAGTCCAATGCTACCATCCAGTCTCCTGGGTCTAGGGCAGCTAAGACCTGAGCCAGTGTCAGCATTTTGAACTTCTCCTTCCGGAGGAAGCCGTTGACGTACCGTAGGTCCAAGATAGGGCGTAGGCCCCCTTTGCCCTTCTTGGGTACCAGAAAGTAGTGGGAGTAGCAACCACACCCTACTTCTGGCACAGGAACGCGCTCGATGGCCCCCTTGGCCAAGAGGGCCGTAACTTCCTCCTGCAGTAGTCGCAAATGATCCCCCGATACACGGTGGTTCTGCTGTGGCATGGCTGGAGGAGTCGCCTCGAAGGGGAGGGAGTAGCCCCTTCGGACGATCTGCAGCACCCACCTGTCCGATGTGACGGTGCACCAGTGGAGGAGGTGATGGCGAACCCTGCCCCCCACTGGCGTCAGATGGGCCTGAAAGCACGAACTAGGAGGGTTTTGAGGCGGATGCTGCGGGGGAAGTTGTGGACTGACCTCGCCGTTGTCCCCGACCGCCGCCACGGCGGTTTCCACGGGCGCCACCACGTTGGGTATTGCCCTGCGGAGCGTGGCTGGCAGCACGTGTGGGTGCACCCCTTCCGTGGCCACGAAAGGAATGAAAGGCAGCCGATTGCTGGCGCGGGGCCGAGAGGCCCAAGGACTTGGCCGTAGCCCTGGAGTCCTTAAAGCGCTCAAGCGCATGGTCTGCCTTGTCGCCAAAAAGGAGACGGCCATCAAAGGGCATGTCCATCAGTGTGTTTTGGACATCGGCCGAAAAGTTGGCGGACCTCAACCAGGCGTGACGTCTGACCGCCACCGCCATTGCCATCGCTCTACCTAGTGAGTCGGTGGTATCCAGCCCACACCGGATAGAATATCTGGCTGCATCCTGGCCCTCCACAAGGGCTTGGCTGAGTTTGGCCCGTACCTCCAACGGGCACTCTAACAGCACATCCGCAACCGTATCCCACAGAGAGTGGGTGTAGCGGCCCAAGAGGAAGGCGGTGTTGGAAGACCGTAGTCCCAGACTAAGGGATGAGAAGATCTTTTTACCGTACTGCTCGTACCTCTTGGATTCCCTGTCCGGCGGAGCCGACGGGAACGCGGTCTAGGAATTGGAGGCCTGGATGACCAGGCTCTCGGGGTGGGGTGGGTGGACAGGAAACATGGGTCGCCCAGCCGGGCGGTTGCGCCTGGCCACGTTCCTATCTACGGGCGAACCCGTAGCGGGCCTGGACCAAGTGCCCAAAAGAACGTCGGACAAGGCCTCGTTAAACGGCAGCAGAGGCTCGACTGAGCATGACTGCGGCTTAAGGACCTCAGTCAGGAGGTTAGTCCTCACGGCCGTGACGGGGAGCTCAAGGCCCAAGGCCTTGGCCGCCCTCATCAACACCACACTATAGGTTACCCCCTCCTCCGTAGCCACGGTAGGAGGTGAGACAAAGCCAGTGTCAGGCGAAGTGTCTATACCACTGGCCTCCCCAAGTTCACCTGCCCAGTCCTCTTGAGACTGGCATTCACGTGCCAGAGGGTCCTCAGACCCCTCCCAATCCCCCTCATCACCCATCTCCTGGTATTCAGGGTTAGCAAAGGATGGGGCCGGTTCATGGAAAGTGAACTCTCCAAACGGCGTCTGTAGCGGCGCCCAGCGGCGCCGCACCGGTGCCGGAACCGGGTCGAGGGAGGCATCGGGGACGGCGCCGCCCGAGGATGGCGCCGGGGGTGACACCTGAGGGGCCGGCGCCGGGGAGGTCGTTAAGTCCACCGGCGATGACCCGGATACGGAACCGGATCCAGGGAGTCCCTGCGGCGCCGGGCCCGAAGGCGCCGGCGGCGTCGGAGCCGAAGCACCCGACGGTGTCGGGGCCCGCTAGGACCCCCAGACGGGTCAGCTGGGCCCGAAGGCGCCGCGGAGCCCGTCGGAGGAGAGAGGGACATCATGGCCATGAGGAACCGCTCAATCTCCTCCGGCGCCGCGTTAGGCCCAGGGACCGGAGGTTATGAAGCCGGACGCGGCGCCTGCGACTCCGACGGAGCCACGTGGGCGGTGCCACCTGAACCCCCGGCCGTGTCGCGTGAGTGTCGGGGGGAGTCGGAAGAGCGATGACGTCTCTTCGACTTCTTGTGCTTACCTGACGGCTTCGACCCGGAGGAGTGATGTCGACTCCCGGAGCTCCGATGGCTCCTCTCCCGCGACCTGTCCCTCGACCTCCGTCCGGACCGGGACCTCTCTTGGAGCGGGGCCGACTGCCGGAGTTCGAGCCGCTTACGGGACCGCTCCCGTCTAGCCTTCGAAGTCAAGGCCCGGCAGTCGGAACAGGACTTGTCGTCGTGGTCGACGCCGAGACAGTGGAGACACCGACGGTGAGGGTCGGTGACCGACATCAGTCGGTCGCAATCCTCACATGGCTTAAAACCTGGCATCCCTACCGGCACCGTTCGGAGTCGGAGACTTCGAAAAAGGATGATCAAAAGATCAAAAAAGTTTTAGTCAAAAAGTGACTAAGGTACCACTTTTTCCGGATCTGCACTGCTGGCGCGGAAAAAAGAAGAACTGACGTCAGCACGCGGAGGCGGCGTCTAAGTACTCCGACGACGTCATCACGTCGCCCACGACGCCGACGACGGACGCGGAGTCGTAGACGACGCCTACCGACGCGCAAGGATACTGCTACGCAAAAAAATTCCGGATCCAGTCTGACGCCTGGGGATATTCTATGGTAAGGAATCTATCACTAACGTGTCTCTTTCAGATGTAGATCTCGACAAATCTAATTGTAATATACGGGATAATGACCACACATACAAAAAAGCTGATATCTCAGTAGCTGACTGTCTACTACTGTTAATTCCACAACTACAATGTATTATTTCAATCTTCTGCAAGGCTTAGGCACGGTTCAATCTTTCATTCTGCCCGCCTGTGGATAATACCTAGGGGTCCATTAGGATGACGGGCGGACTTTGTCCGCCCGTCATCCTAACGTGGATTGGGACCGCCCACCACAAGGGCGGGGGTCCAGTGGGGGGCATTAGGATGTGCCCGCCACAGTGGCAGGCACATCCTGCATTTCTAGCATTGTGGCGGAAGGTGCTCTCAGCACGGCCTGCCACAATGCTAGAAATGAATTTCAGCAATTGCAAAACAAAGCGGCAGGCACCGCGCTGTGCCTGCCACTTTGTTTATGCAAATGGGGGGATACCACAGGTACCCCCCGTGTGCAGCCCCCACCCCTCCTTCACTCTGGGGGCCCGCATGGGGCCCCCAGAGTGAAGACCACATGCCTTTCCATGGCGGCATTGCCTCAACAAAAAGGCATTAGCAATGAGGCATCCTAATATTGCAGGCGGTGTCTGACAGACACCGCCACCATAGAAACGCTTTTCCGCTCCGGTCGCCTTGCGACCGGGGTGAAAAAGCGGCGGACGGTCTTTCCGTCCGCCGCGCTCCCCCCGCCATTCTATTATGGCGGGGGGGAATTCTGGTGAGGATGTCGGGCGGATTGCCCCCGCCTGGCCGGCGGTGGCTACCGCCAGCCTGGCGGGGGCAATCGCCCGACATCCTAATGGGCCCCCCTAGTGCGCAGAGGGAATTCCATATCTAGTTACTTATACAAAGCGTACCAAAAGCTTGATGTGAATTTAGACCTCATGTCACTAATTTAGACTTGTGGAAGACCAGACATTCGAAATTATGTTATGTAGAAACATTATGCTACGTTTTTTGAAGTAGGTAATATTGATAATGACATAAACTTATCCAATTTCACTTAAATAGTCTACAATCATCAACATTACTGTTCAGCTTCAAATTCAATTACCCTACTAGAAAATGGATTGACATCCTATGCCACAATGTGAGTTTAACAGGAAAAAGTTGCACATTTATTATGGAAACTCTATCTTAGCACAAATGGAACACTTTTAAACATATTGTTTCTTATTTTGGTATGCCCGTCAGTTTTAGAATCATGACGCCAACTCTTAGGGCCTCATTATGATGCCAGTCAGACCAACTGTCCAACTTCCGTATTTGTGAGTCCTTTCCGACTGCCGAGGCCAGAAGCTTCCCCGAGCTGTTTTACAATTCTACCGCTGCTACCGCAGCGGTCACAGCTACAGTACAGCCCATATCCGCAAAATGTCGCTGCAAATGTGTGCAAAACTCACAGTAAACCTGTGATATGTATACATATGCATAACATATGTGGGGATATAGCTTGTGCACCTGCGCCCCATTGCTGGAGTGTGGCAGAATGTGCACAGTCCAGTCAATGCAAACACATACCTCAGAAGTACTTACTTGGATTCCGGTGCCTACAGGATCATGGTCATCGGGGTTCAACTGCTGAGGTGTAGGGGAGACCTGGAGGAAAGGATCCATGGCGCAGACTGTTGCAGAAATGTGGATTGGGGTGAGTATGCAAACCAAATCCTTCATTTCCGATGACTCGAGGCAGCCAGTCGAACTGCCAATGTCGGATCGTCGGAAACCCACAGCGTAATCCAGGGGGCAGTCGGAGAGCTCTGTACAGATTTATGGATGCAGTTTGTCTCAGACTACCATCTCGGTGGTCAGAGAAAAATGGTTGGAGCCGGCAGTGTTACAGCTGTTCGTTAGAGAACACGATGCATGCATCGTAATCCAGCGGTCAGACCGACCCCTTCCGAAGAGCCCTCTGAAGGTCTAACCGCCTCCATAGGACCGTGGAAGCCGGTCCGACCGGCATCATAATCAGCCACTTAGTCTGCTGTATCACTGAAATTGATGGCAAGTACACAGCCTTCTTGTGATACAGGAATCCATCTTTCTTGTTTCTATCTTTCAGTTCTTTGATCCAGGCGTCTGTAGCTATAGATTGCATTTCTATACATACTATTATCACAAATGATTCCACATTAAATAACAAAATAGAAAGACTTAGGGCCCGATGTAGGTAATTCAGATTTACCGACTCTTAAATACCGATTCATACCGATTCTGTATTTAAGAGTCGGTAAATCTGAAGCAGGCAGATGTAGGTAAAAAATTACCGAATCTGTACCAGTTGGTATTTACCGAATCGGTAAATACCGAATCGCTATTTCCCATTGATTCCTATGGGCCTTGAAGCCCATAGGAATCAATGGGAAATACCGAATCGATATTTACCGATTCGGTAATTACCGAATCCTGCAAGGGTGCATGGGGTGTCACTTTGACACCCTCTAGCACCCCAAGTACAGGCATGTGTGCCATGTGGCACACATACATGCCCTAAGGGCATGTCTGTGTGTCACATGGCACAGGTTTGCACAGATGTGCATGCACACCTGTATTCGGTATTTTACCACCCAATAGGATTGGGTGGTAAAATACCGAATTCTGAAAGCCTGTAGCACTGTAAACAGTGCTACCTACATCTGGAATTTACCGAATCGGTAAAATTACAGATTCAGTATTTTACAGAATCGGTAAATTTACCGATTGTGTAAAATATTGGCCCCTACATCTCAATCACCAAATACCGGTCGGTAACGGCCGAATTCGGCCGTTACCGACCGGTATTTGGTGACCTACATCGGGCCCTTAAACTTTTAGATCAATCAAACAGATTTTATAAAGCGTGGGTAATCACTCGATAGTGTATCCAGGCACTTACAGGCCCCGGAGGCTCATTCGAAAATCCAGGTCTTGAGGGCCATTTGGAATTCTGGAAGTGAGATGATGGTCCAGAGGTGCATGAGGAGGTTGTCCCAGGTCTCTACTGTGATGTGGGAGAAGGCGCGTCCTGCACTTCTGCTTTAGAAGATGAGGGGAGCATGGGCAAGTGAAAGGAAGGTGGAGCATAGTCTTCTTGATGGTTGGTGGAATTTCAGGCGGTAGTTAATGTTGGTTGGTCCTTGGTTGTGTAGTCTTGTGTGCATGGGTCAGCAGCTTGAATTGGCATCTCTTCTGTACGGGTAGCTAGTGAAGTTTCCTGAGGTGGAATGAGATGTGGGTTAGTCAGGGAGGCCGAAGATGAGTCTGGCTGCGGCCTTCTTTATGGTCTTAAATCTCTGTAGAAGGTTTGCGCACAGGGTATTGATTTAGTCCAATTAGCTGGTGATGAGGGCTTGTGCCACGGTGTGTCTTGTGTGTAGGGGTAGCTACTTGAAGATCTTACGTAGCATGTGTAGAGTGAGGAAGCAGGCGGAGGAGACGGCATTTACGAACAATAGTTATTTACCTGTAATCTGTGGTTCTCCAGTATTGGTGTCTTTCATAGATTCACATGCCTGAATCATTCCCCGTCGTCGGAGTGGGAGTCCCACGGTATATAAAAAAGCAATAATATGCCTGTAATAACCAAAAAACCTTGGTAATAACCAACCAGGAAGTAAAGTAGCCCTCAGCTACAGGAGCAAAAGCTCCCACACTCATGACTCCCACACTCATGACTTGTATAGACCAAACTGCAGCCAATCAGGCGACAGCACCCACCAGAATGTTCTCCCCAGAGGCTCAGGCTCTCAGAGTTTCTCGCACAGGAGTGAAACCAACATAATTACCTGAGGGAGCCTCTGAGGGGAGGTGGGCGGGTGCATGTGAATCTATGAAAGACACCAATACTGGAGAACCACAGATTGGGGTGCCTTTCATAGATTCACATGCCTGAATCAGAATAGATAGCAGTACTCATAACATAATGCTCATAGACGCTAATTGTATCATAGTATACATGCATAATAATAAAATGCAAAAGACATGGCAAAGCATCTAAAAAAGAGCATAGAGGAGGAGGAGAACAGAGGCTCACCTTATTGGAAAATTGCTGAGTCCAGACAGTAGTGCCTCGTAAAAGTGTGCCTGCTGGACCACGTTGCAGCTCTACAGATTTGTTGAAGAGGCACACCAGCGAACAGAGCAGTGGAAGAGGAAACTGCCCTTGTAGAATGCGCTCTTGGTAAGGCCTGTAAGGGTCTTCCTGCCTGTTGATGACAGAGTCCAATTGTTGACGAGACCCATCTGGTGATAGTCTGTTTGGATACTGCACAGCCTTGGCGCAGTATGCCATAGGCCACAAACAACTGGTTTGTCTTGCGAATAGCTGCTGTTCTTGAAAGATAAAACCTGAGACATCTCCTGATGTCCAAGGAGTGTAAAGCTCACTCAGCCGGTGATTGTGGTTTTGGAAAAAATGTCTTGAGGACTACCGGCTCATTTAAATGAAAGTCCGATGGGACTTTGGGCATGTACCTTGGATTGGTACGCAGCACCACCGAATCAGAGGTAAATTGCAAAAAAGGTAGTTTAGACGTGAATGCTTGAATGTCACTGACCCTTCTGGTAGAGGTTAAAGCCAATAGCAAGGAGACTTTCCAAGTAATAAACTTAAGGTCAACCTTATGGATAGGCTCAAAGGGGTGACGCATGAGCTGGGCTACACCACATTCAAATGCCAAGCAGGAGGTTGCCGTTGAATCGGAGGAAACATACGAAATAGACCCTTGAAAAATTGCTGGATTATTCTTGAAGAAAACAGAGAGTTCGATCCGTCCTGACGGCTGCCAGAAATACTTTTAGGGTTGAATGCGCCAAACCCGATCTAGCCAGCTGCAGGAAGAAAGGCAAAATTTGCTCTGGTCTAGCATGAATGGGATGCAGATCAACAGTCTGGCACCAGGCACAGAAACGCTTCCACTTGAGCTTGTAGGTCTTAATTGTTGACGGTGCTCTAGCGTTAGCTAGAACCTCTTGACAATCGTGAGGAATATCTAAGTGGGCGAATCCATTGTGTTGAGGAGCCAAGCGGATAATTTCAGAGAAACTGGGTCCGGATGGTACACTTTTCCCCTCTGAACTGTCAGGAGATTCGGTATTCGAGGCAGTTGTATTGGCCTGCACTCCGAGAGGAGGAGAAGATCGGTGAACCAATATTGCCAAGGCCACCTTGGAGCAATTAGGATTAGACGACATGGTTGACTCCTCATCTTCCTGATGATCTTGGGAATTAACGGAATCGACGGAAAAGCGTATGCAAATATCCAACACCAATTCATCGAAAGGGCATCCCCGCACGAGTCTTTGTGGCGAATCCAGCTTGCATAGCGTGGGCATTTACGGTTCTGATCTGTTGCAAACAAATCCAGGTCGGGATGACCCCACTCTCGGAATATCCGATCCAGGGATGGTTGATGTAGCTCCTATTTGTGATTGCATCCAGCGGACCTGCTGAGGGAGTCCGCTAGAACATTGGCAACCCCTGGAACATGGACCGCCGACAGATTGATGTTGTGATCCAGGGCCCAATTCCAAATCTCCTGCGCCTGATGGGACAGTCGGGCCGATCTTGTGCCACCCTGCTTGTTCAGGTAATGCATGCTGGTTGTGTTGTCTGTTCGAATTAACACTGTAGAGCCCTCCAAAATCGCTTGAAAGGATTTCATGGCGAGAAAAATGGCTCTTAACTCCAGCAGATTTATGTGCCATTTTTTCTGTTGCATGTTCCATTTGCCACTGACTGTCATTCCTTGGAGATGGGCGCCCCAGCCCTCCAGAGAAGCATCCGTGGTCACGATGAATCTGGGCCCTTCTGTCAGGAATGAACATCCCACCTGCAGGTTGCAATCTTGCCTCCACCACTGGATGGAGCTTCTCATCCGAGGAGTTATGTTGATGACGTCCTCGAATGAGCCTGTTATCTGCACCCACCGACGACTGAATTCCTCCTGCAAGGGACTCATTCGCAGGCGACAGTTGGAGGTGAGAGGAATACAGGACGAGATCATCCCTGAGGAAAGACTTGAACTTGCGAACAGAAACACACTTTCTTGTTAATAGTGCTGAGGCCATCCTGCGAATATTCACCTGCCTTTCTCTTGATATGAAAACTTGGGCGAGTCTTGTGTCCAGCGTGGCTCCCAAGAAATACTTTCTCTGTGATGGAGTCAGGTGAGACTTTTTGAAATTCACCGAAAAACCCAGGCTCTGAAATAGCAATAGACATCTCTGAACGTGAGTCGATGGAACTGGCCTTGATAAGGCAGACGTCCAAATATGGATACATTTGGACTCCCTCCAATCTCAGGTGGGCGGCCACCGGAGCTAACATCTTTGTAAAAACTCTGGGGGCTGAACGTAGTCCAAAGGGGAGTACCTTGAACTGGAAGTCCCTGCCAGCCACTCTGAACCGTAAGAACTTCCGGTGTCTGGGAAAAATGGGCACATGGAAGTATGCGTCCTGAAGGTCGAGTGTTGCCATGTGATCCCCTACTGAGAGAAACTGGAGGATTTCTTGAAGCGTCAACATTCTGAAAGATAATTTTTTTAGGTACTTTTTGCGGATCAGGAAAAATCTTGAATAAAATCCTGTTCCCCTCTGATGTTGAGGCACCTTTTTGATTGCTCCTTTCCGAATCATTGAATGTATTTGGGCAAACAGCTCTTTGAGATGAGCTGGAGGTGGTCCTTTTGGGGGAGAATTTGGAGGGGCTTTGACGAATTTGAGAATGTGACCTCTGGAAACCACGTCCAGGACCCATCTGTCCGTTGTAATCTTAGACCAATTTGAGTAGTATCGGGATATTCTTCCTCCAATTTGCTTCAGGCATGGACATAGTGGTGGCAGGATGTGCTTTTCACTTGCTCTTGTTCTTGTCTCTTCCTCGATAAGAGTTTTTACCTCTTGATTGAGAGTAATTATTTCTCCTTTGACCATACGTTTGTTGACGGTATGGCTGGTATCTTTGATTTCCTTGGTAGTTATTGTAGGAACGTTGCTGTGAATAACCTCCTCTGTTAGAGAAATTGCCTCTTCCTCTTGCGCCACGAAAGGAAGACTTGCGAAATTTGAGAGAGCCCAGCGACCGTGCCGTCTCCGTGTCTTTCTTTATGGCTTGTAATGCCTCGTCAACATGTTGTCCAAAAAGGAACTCCCCATCATAGGCCATGTCCATGATTTTTGTCTGGACCTCTAGACGAAAGGATGTAGATTTTAACCATCCTTGCCTCCTGAGAACAGCTGCTCCTGCCAGCTGTCTGAACCCTGTGGCTGTCACGTCCACTGCAGCATCAATTATTTCAGATGAAACACACTCTCCCTCTAGTAGGATCTTTTTTGCTTCAGATCTATCTGGATCTGCAAGCTTTTCGATGTAAGGCGATATGTCCGACCACATCTGCCTGTCATATCTCCCAAGTATTGCAAGGGAATTTGCGGCCCGGATCGTGGTTGCCGCAATAGTTGACACCTTCTTTCCTATTGAGTCAAGACGTCTACCATCTTTATCAGGGGGAGCAGAGACCTGTGATGATGGATTCTTGGCCCTCCTATGAGATGCCTGCGTAACTACGGAATCCGTTTTAGCCTGACCAATAAGGCATGCCGGTGACGTACTAGGCGCTCTATACTTCTTATCTACCCGAGGTAGTACTGCAGGTAGAGAATTTGGTGTAGCCATTACCTTCAGACCTTCCTTCCATATAAAGTCAATGATTGGAATAGACCAACTCTGTTTTTGCGGCAAATCCTTAAAATCATATAGGAAGCATTCGTCTTGTTTAGCTTCCATTGTGATGAGGAACCTTTTCGTAGCTCTATCCATAATCTTGTGAAAATTGGCAATGTCCACCGGCGGAGAATCTGCCGTAGGCGGGCCCGCTGGAGAAGGGGTTTGTGCCTGATAGTCGTCCCACTCCGACGATACTGACTTGTCGTCCAATTCACCATCTTCTCGTTCTTCTTCCGAAGTATTCTCACCCCCTGTCTGATGAGATGGTACTGGTGAAGAAGGTGTTGTGGGCCGTGTTTCCTCAGTTGTCATTTGAGAAACTGATTCTTGAGGTCTTAAAGATGCCGTAGATGTTCTTGGCCTAGGCGTAGAGACATGAGAATCACCCGATTCTGGTGGTGGAAACCGGCGATAATAATCGCTTAACATATATTGGAGGTTCTGGAACAAATCCATAGGCATTTGCATGCCAGGTGCAGACACAGTCTCCCGACTAGAGGGTTCCAGGTAATGTTCTTCCTTCTCCTGATCCACCTCCTGAACTTTTATCAGCAAGTCAGAAGGGCTCCTGGCTACACGGAAAGTGTCGTCCTCATAGGAGTCCTCTTCCTCAGAATCCAGTAATTTATCTGGCAGCTTTAATGGAGGGTGGCAGAGATGAACCAGATGGTGGCAGTGGTGAACCAGTGGGTGCTGTGATGAACCAGAGGATGGCAGTGATCAATCAGAGGGTGGCAGTGGTGAACCAGAGGGTGGCAGTGATGAACCCGAGGGTGTCAGTGATGAACCCGAGGGTGGCACTGGTGAACCAGAGGGTGCTGTGATGATCCAGAGGGTGGCAGTGGCGAACCAGGGGGTGGCACTGATGAACCAGAGGGTGGCAGTGATGAACCAGAGGTTGGCACTGGTGAACCAGAGGGTGTCAGTGATGAACCAGAGGGTGGCAGGGGTGAACCAGAGGGTGGCAGGGGTGAGCCAGAGGGTGGCAGGGGTGAACCAGAGGGTGGCAGGGGCTAACCAGAAGGTGCTGTGATGAACCAGAGGGTGGCAGTGAGGAACCAGAGGGTGGTAGTGGTGAACCAGAGGGTGGCAGTGATGAACCAGAGGGTGACAGTGATGATCCAGAGGGTGACAGTGGTGAACCGGAGGGTGGCAGTGATGAACTAGAGCGTGGCAGTGATGAACCAGAGGGTGGCAGTGGTGAACCAGAGGGTGCTGTGATGAACCAGAGGGTGGCAGTGATGAACCAGAGGGTGGCAGTGGTGAACCAGAGGGAGCTGTGATGAGCCAGAGGGTGGCAGTGATGTACCAGAGTGTGGCAGTGGTGAACCAGAACGTGCTGTGATGAACCAGGGGATGGCACTGATCAACCAGAGGGTGGCAGTGATGAACCAGAGGGTGGCAGAGATGAACCAGAGGGTGGCACTGGTGAACCAGAGGGTGGCAGTGATGATCCAGAGGGTGGCAGTGGCGATCCAGAGGGTGGCAGTGATGAACAAGAGGGTGGCACTGGTGAACCAGAGGGTGCTGTGGTGAACCAGAGGGTGGCAGTGATGAACCAGAGGGTGACAGTGATGATCCAGAGGGTGACAGTGATGATCCAGAGGTTGGCAGTGGCAAACCAGAGGGTGGAAGTGATGAACCAGAGGGTGGCAGTGATGAACCAGAGAGTGGCACTGATGAACCAGAGGGTTCCCAGCCTGAGAAGCCATTAAAATTAATTTTTTCGACTAGCCAGGGAATTTTTAATTTTTTTACAGCACCATTCACTTAAATAGGTCCCTACACTCCCTAACACATACCACTATCCTCATCACATCACATAGCCTATTGTCAAAAAATATAAGTGCTCCCGCGTCACTCGTAGGTTGAAGCACGCCCCGCCCCGTAGAGGGACGGGAAGACCCCAATGATGGGAGAATGACACTATGGGATTCATAGTGTGTGAGGGGTATTTTAAAAACACACAGTGCCCTCACTCTGCCACCCGCAGAGAGGCCTAATTTTCACATTGTAGTGTTTTCACCAGTTTAGAGAATACACATTATCATATAAAATTAGTCACCACTCACATTGATAGAATCCCATTGTTTACAAGAACCAGAGGGTGGCACTGATGAACCAGAGGGTGGCACTGATGAACCAGAGGGTGGCACGGATGAACCAGAGGGTGGCAGTGGTGAACCAGAGGGTGCTGTGATGAACCAGAGGGTGGCAGTGATGAACCAGAGGGTGACAGTGATGAACCAGTGGGTGGCAGTGGTGAACCAGATGGTGGCAGTGATGAACCAGAGGGTGACAGTGATGAACCAGAGGGTGGCAGTGATGAACCAGAAGGTGGCAGTGGTGAACCAGAGGGTGGCAGTGGTGAACCAGAGGGTGGCAGTGATGAACCAGAGGGTGGCAGTGATGAACCAGAGGGTGGCACTGGTGAACCAGAGGGTGATGTGATGAACCAGAGGGTGTCAGTGATAAACCAGAGGGTGACAGTAATGATCCAGAGGGTGGCAGTGGTGAACCATAGGGTGGTGTGATGAACCAGAGGGTGGCAGTGATGACCCAGAGGGTGGCAGTGATGAACCAGAGGGTGGCAGTGGTGAACCAGAGGGTGGCAGTGGTGAACCAGAGGGTGGCAGTGATGAACCAGAGGGTGGCAGTGAAGAACCAGAGTGTGGCACTGCTAAACTGCCCGGGAGCCCTGTGGGTGTGAGCCCCCACGCTGCTGAGCTGCCCAGGGGTTGTGAGCCCACGCGCTACTGAACTGCCCCGGGGCCCAGTGGGTGTGAGCCCCCATGCTGCTGAACTGCCCCGGAGCCCTCTCAGTATGAAAATCATTTGTGCTCAATTGCCTGGGAGCCCTCTGGGTGTGAGCACACATTGAGCTAAGTGCCCCCCTGCCCCCAGTACATATATACCCGTACCGCACAGCACCATTATGCTCTTGCACCATGAAGTCTGGTGCCTGGATGCTCCTGATCCGTGTAGGTGGTACCACCATCTGGTGCAGTCAAAATTTAAAGTCATAACTTGCTACACAGCACCAATAAACACGTGTCCCCCCTGGCACCGGTATGCGCATGTACCAGGCGTGGAGCACCCGCATGCCACTGCACCCTACTGCCCAGCGCCAGCATATGCCTGCATGGGGCAGTTTAGTATGAGATGGGACATTGTCCTGCAGCAGCAGCTGTATGCACCTGAACCCACTGAGCAGGATCAGAATGGCTTTGTACCAACACGCGCAGCAGAGCTATCTTGGACATCTGAAGGATTCTGGGGTCCTGTGCAAAACGTATTTTTGCATCCATGAGTTTCCCGAGCGCCATCTCCATGTAGCTCCTGTGACCAGGAGGCTGCTTCCTCTTCATCTGCTGCTCTGCTCGGTCTCTGACCCTTTATAAACAAGATGCATGTGAACTCGCATAGAAGCCCCGCCCTTTTGGCCCCGTCCACCACACACTAGCGGTATGAAAAGTCTTCCCGCCCGTCCCCACTATAATGGCCAGCTCACTCAAGGGACCTCGGCGCCTTTTGGCACGCTGCCAAAGTTACAGGCACACGTGGTCACATATTTGTGCATATGGCACAAAAATCCGCGAGTTCGTGGGAAAATTCGCCAACTCGCAGACTTTTTTTTGCAATTTCGCATGAATTCGCAGAACGCGAATTCTCAAATTTCGCCCATACTTAAGCACGACCAGTGCGACCGGCCCAATCCAGCTTCCTTCCCCGCTCCCGCCTCCCAGCCCTCCCCGACCCCTACTCGGCCACTGCAGGGACAGGCAAGCAAGACAACTGACTCTTTGTCAATGAAATTGCTCTCCCACCCTCGCAGCTCCACCATTAAGTGAGGCCTCCTCCGAGCCCCTGCATTCTCGAGTGCTGGTGTTAGAGGCCCTCCTCCACCTGCAGGTTATACCTGAGCTTCATCCCTGGTGGTCCAGTGGATCTCTGTCTAATTTCTCTCGCTCCGCTTTCCCTCTCTGTTTCACTCGTTTTACCCTCATTTCAATCTCTCCCTCTCATCCCTCTCCTCCACCTTTCTTGCACTTTTCTGCTTAACTCTGCTTCCACTTATTAGTCCTTTTTATTCCTCTTTTCTGCTTTACTCTGCTTCCACTTTTTAGTCCTTTTTATTCCTCTTTTCTGCTTACACTTTTTTGTCCTTTTTAGTCCTCTTTTCTGCTTTATTCTGCTTACACTTTTTAGCCCTTTTATTCCTCTTTTCTGCTTTATTCTGCTTCCACCTTTTAGCCCATTGTTTTCCCCGCCGCTGCAGCCCCAGTGGCCCCTCCTCCAGCACAACTAGCTCAACTGGCCCAATCCAGCTCCCCCTCCCGCTTCTGCCTCCCAGCTGCCCAGCCCTCACCAACCCCTACTTAACAGCAGCGCACGTGCAAGAACACACTCGAACCGAAGACCCTGCAATGCATCCTCCTCAACGTCCGATCACTCCACAAACAACCCACCGAACTCTGGGACCTCCTCGACAGCACCACCCCGGATGTTGCATTCTTCATCGAAACCTGGACCAACACCATCTCGGGACTGGATATCACCATTGCCATTCCCCAAGGATACAAGATCAACCGGATGGACCGCCCCACCCGCCCGGGAGGAGGAATCGCCATCGTACACAAATTCACCCTCTGCCTGAGCACACTCCCCGACGAGCCCGCAGCCCTGATGGAACACCTTCACTTCAAGATACCGGCCAGCCCTACCACCACCCTCCGGGGAACCCTCATCTACCGACCCCCTGGACCCCAAGGACCATTTGCCAACTCCATCACAAACATCATCTCCCCACATGCCATTGCATCCACAAACTACACCCTGCTGGGAGACCTCAACTTCCACCTCGACAATCAACTGGACCCCAACACTACAGGCCTCCTGGACAACCTCTATAACATTGAACTCCACCAGATCGTAACCGAACCCACGCACTCAGCAGGACACACCCTCAACCCCTTCTTCACAACATGAAACTCCATCACTTTCAGCCACACCACCAAACTCCCATAGACAGACCACTGATGCGTCTATTTTACTTTCAGAACACCCACCATCCACTAACACCAGCACCTGCTCCCACGAAGAAACTGGACCAAAATCACCGACGACCAGCTCACCTCCTCACTCACCAACTCCACCCCAACCATCGTGGAAGACGACGACCCCAACACCGCAGCCCGAACTCTGCTCAGATGGATCTCTGACAGCACCAACACCATAGCCCCCCTCAAGAAAAACAACAACACTCACGCCAAGAAAGCCAGATGGTTTACCACCTAACATGGAGAATCCAGACACACATGCCTTCGCATCGAAAAGGCCTGGAGGAACTCCAAATCCACAGAGGCCCACAACGATCAGAGCTGCCACCAACGCCCACCACCAACTCATCGGAAAAATGAGAAAAAAGCAATTGAAAACAGAATCTCCACACACGCGCACAACAGCACAGAACTCTTCAGCATCATGAAGGGGTTCGCCCAACCCACCAGCGAGTCTACCGACATCACCCCTCACAAGACCTCTGCGACAAACTCAGCACCTTCTTCCACCTCAAAATAAAGAACATTTACGACAACTTCGACAAAGAGAATCAACACACTGAACCCTCACCAGCCACCCGACACCCTGAAGCCAATGATTGACAACTGGACAGCCCTCACCACCGAAGACACCCTGAAGACAATGAAGTCAATCCACTCAGGGTCCCCATGGACCCATGCCCCTCCACATCTTCAACAGAGCCACCAACACTATTGCACTCATGCTCCACCACACCATCAACCGCTCCCTGATGAACGCCTCGTTCCCCAACGACTGGAAACACGCCGAGATCAACCTCCTCCTGAAGAAGCCCTCGGCAGACCCCACCGACCTCAAGAACTACAGACCCATCTCCCTGCTCCCGTTCCCAGTGAAAGCCATTGAGAATTCCATCAACAGCCAACTTGCCACCTTCATTGAAGAGCACAACATCCTCGAATCCTCCCAATCCAGCTTCAGAAAAACCACAGCACAGAAACCGCCCTCCTTGCCGCAACAGACGACATCTGCTCCCTACTGGACAGAGGAGAAACCCTCATCCTCCTTGACCTCTCAGCAGCATTCGACACAGTCTTTCACCGCACCCTAATACGCAGACTCCACGACGCAGGGATCTGGGACAAGGCCCTCGACTGGATCCACTCCTTCCTCTCCGGCAGAAATCAGCGGGTCAGACTCCCCCCTTTCCTCTCGGACTCTACACCTACCACCTGCCGAGTCCCCCAGGGGTCCCCCCACGCTCTTCAACATCTACATTGCTCGGCTCGCCCCCATCGTCAGAACCTACGGACTCAATATTGTGTCATACGCTGATGACACCCAACTCATCCTCTACTTATCCAAGAAGAACCCAACACCGCCAGACACAACTTTCAAAAAGGCATGGAAGCCATTGCCAAATGGATGAAAAACAGCTCCCTACAACTCAACACCGACAAAACAGAAGTACTCTGGCCCAATCCCAGACTCCTGGAACAACACCTGGTGGCCCCCCGTCCTCGGAAGCCCACCTACCCCCACGGACCACGCACGCAATCTTGGAATCATCCAGGACTCCAAGCTCAAAATGGACTACCAGATCAACTCTGTTGCAGCCTCCTGCTTTCACACCCTCCACCTCCTATGTAAGATCTTCAAATGGATCCCCCTTGAGCACAGAAAGATCATCACTCACGTCCTTGTCACCAGCGGACTCGACTACTGCAACGCACTCTACGCCGGAATAAACAAAAACCTCACCCGCAAGCTACAAAACATCCAGAACGCCGCCGCAAGACTGGTCCTCAACCTGCCAATACACTGCCAGATCTCCCAGTACCTGCACACACTCCACTGGCTCCCCATCGAGGCTAGAATCACCTTCAAGATTCTCACCCACACACACAAGGCACTCTGCGACACTGGACCAGCATACCTGAACAGCCGACTCAAATTCCACGCACCCCGAACGACTCTATGATCAGCCCAGCTCTTCTACGCTGTGGTCCACAGCACCAGACCTCGTTCCTCACGGCCAGAGCCTGGGACGCCCTTCTGCTCCACCTCAGACAGACAAAATCGCTCCCCAACTTCGCAAAGAACCTCAAAACCTGGCTCTTTGACAGACCCCCTTCTTGATGGACTGGAACCTGCACAGCCACCTCCCCAGTGCCTTGAGACCCTCACGAGTGAGTAGTCGCATTTAACAAACACCTGATTGATTGACAGTGAATACACACATTTTGTAACTGTTTTATTCCTTCTTCTTCATTTAAAATAGGCCTTCAATACTGTCCAATTGCAAAGGTTTTGAAAATTCAGAAATGTTACTGTGAGAAGTTGGCCTGATGTGCAGTGTTCACTATTCTAGTGATCACTATATATCAGTCCAAACAACCCTTATTGATGATTGGTTGTAAGTCAACCTTATAGACCAGCTATCCTAGTAGCATGGATACGAGCAGTCTAAGGCTAAGACTCTAGAGGGCGTGTTAAGCCAGCTGTTTTACCATCACATTACCCCTTGAACACCCAGTGAAAGGACACCACACAAGTGTTATGAAAATAAACAATGTATTTATTAGAATCACAACAACCCTGTACTCTTTATGAGGACAGGGTGCTAAGCACACAACAAAACTCTTATGAAAATACTTAAGTTAGCACGTTATACACAAATGCCCGAGGGGCACGAAAACCCATATATTCTAAAAGTGGAATGCGAAATTACTAGCAGGTAAGTACAGTACTAATAGGCTTTGGAATCGCTAGGACTTGACTAGGGAATCGTTAGATTACTACTAGGAGACCTAGGGGACTCGGGTGCAGAGTGTGCACTCTCACGCGGGATGCGGGACAAAGTCTATGGAGGCTAGTAAAGGCAAAGTTAGTGTTCACGGGCGAACCCGACCTGGTGGGAAGAAAACGACAGTGGATCCTGACCCTAGGATAGTGAGGCTATGCTGGGACACCGAAGTGCCGAAGTTACCTAGCCCAGGGGCTGCAGCTGCATAGGTCTGAAAAGACGTCGGGGATCTCGTTGCCGGACCAGGAGCCTGGAAGGAAGAAGTTGCTGGCAGGCGACCAGTGAAGGAAAGTTCGATGGATCCAAGCCTGGATCAAGGAAGAAGAAAACCTGAAAGCAGAGGGGACCAAGTTCTTGAATCACTAGCCAGTGATTAAGTGGGCACCAGGATGGCACCGGGCGAAGTCACCGCAGTCAGGTGAGTGGGCGCTGCTGGGCTCTGCAGTCTCTCGGACCAGGAGGCGTTGTCGGCGACCAGGATGGAGGTGCGAGCTGTCCCACGAAGGTTCTTGCTGTCGACGTCGCTGGACCCAGGATTGGGCAACAAGTCTTGGCAAATGCAAGGCCCACGCGGTGGACCTAAAATGGCGTCTTGAGTGGACCAGGAGGGTCCAGGGTACTTCTCCGATGGAGGGAAGCAAGGGCCAGTCTGGAGCAACCAGACCAGCAGCAGAAATGTCGTCGGGCGTCGTCAGGAAGGCCACAAGCCAGCGGGCTAGTAGCCAAACAACGCGGTGAGCAGCAAGAAGCAGAAGGGCCCCACGCAGATCGTGGAGATGCTGGGGGGCTGCTCTTCGGTGCTGGAGCTGCTCAGGGTGGGGGCTTCTCGGACCCCAAAGCACTCACCAGGAATTCACTCGGCGGGCTTGTTGTTCAGAAGTCGTGCAGTCTTGAAGATGGCCGGTCCCTCGAGGTCTCGTCACACCCACGAATCTCAGCGTGACTGATGATGCAGGTAGAGGTCAGAGGTGCCAGGGAAGCCGGTTCTCGTCGAGCTGGACAGTCGGATTCCGGAGGAAGGACTTGCAGCAGACCGCAGTGTTCTGTAGATGGTGCCTGCGGATGCAGGGTGACTACTCCTTAGTCACAAGGGAGAAATCTTAGGAAGAAGTCTTGAGTTCCTTTCGTGGAAAGTAGTTTCAGGATTCAAAGATGATCTGATTTGGAAGGGGGCCAGTCTCTACCTTTATCCTGTAAAAAGGGGCTGGCACGCGACTAAGTCCTGCCCTATGGGTGGGACTAGGAGGGGGGTGGTTACACCCACTTCCTTGGCGGGCTTTTCCCCAGCACAGGGTCTGGAGTGACCCTGGAACTGGTTCCAGCCAGCCTATGCACAGTGAGCACCGGGGTGCCACGTGCAGTCACCTTCCTCTAAAGCCCTGCCTACCTACAATACACAAAACCCTGTCTGGGACGGTGCTGGCACCGCCCCTGGCAGGAAACCCTTTGTCCTTATCTCCTGCTCTGGGAGGACTCCCAGCAGCAGGAGGGCAGACTTGTGTCTCGGTGGCAGCATCCATTTTGTGGATGCTAAGGCTCTGTCTGACTTTTAACCGGGTTATAGGTTACATGCATGTCGTGTCCCTCTAGAAGGGTGGAATGCTAACCCCGTCGCCAGAATTGGCGAGGGGTTAGTATTCCAATTCGTATGACACCTTACTCGACATGTTTTGATAAAGCGATACCAGAGTTGGCACATAACCGCGAGGATTATAATGCACTTAAGAGTATATGGTATGCGATATCATGGAAACGGCTAAGGGATAGATCCCGAAAGCCGCAGACAGGCTCAGCTCATGCCAGAGCACCATCTCACACGATTCCAAGCACTCTGCCTTCAGGATTGTTAAGGCCTGCCATAGGAGGGACTGATAGGAGATCTGTGTGTCCATTTTAGGGTTAGATATAGGTATACTATATCTAAAGCAAAGGGTGAGTACACCACCTTGCCCCAGCTGTCGTGCAGCCAGTTGTGTCAGTTTTAGTTAGTCAATCCAGGGGTGGCACAATACATGCTTCAGCCCCTGGGAGACTTCTGGGTGCACCTCAGCCCTGGGTACAGGGACTTGGAGAGGGCCCAGTGCCAATTCAGTACCTGAGTACAATTTGGATAGAGAGAACAGCTAGGCTGTGGGTCTGATTAGCAGGCCCACAGCCAGGGAAAGTCGTAAACCAGTGCAGCAAAAAGCAAAAATCTGGGTGATCATAGGATTGCAGACCCTACTCTCCTACATGACCCCCCCCAAACTTTGGGACAATAAACTAACCTTGACCAGGTGAGTCTTCTTGCTCTAAGTGGAAATACCTGGAGAGCCCATCAGCATTGCTGTGATCAGTCCCAGGTCTATGCTCCACTGTAAAATCCATCCCCTGTAGGGAAATGGACCACCTAAGCAGTTTGGGGTTTTCACCCTTCATCTGATTTAGCCACAAGAGGGGCTTATGGTCTGTCTGAATGGTGAAGTGAGTGCCAAACAAGTAGGCCCTCAGCTTCTTCAGGGCCCAGACCACAGCAAAGGCCTCCCTCTCAATAGCTGACCAATTTTTCTCTCTGGGTGTCAACCTTCTACTAATGAAAGCAATAGGCTGATCATTACCATCAAAATTCAGTTGAGACAGAACAGCTCCCACACCCAACTCAGAAGCATCTGTTTGGACAATGAATGGCTTGGAGTAATCTGGACTCTTGAGGATAGGTGCTGTGCACATGGCCTGCTTTAGGTCATTGAATGCTTTCTGACAGCTTGCTGTCCACTGAACTTTCTTTGGCATCTTCTTGCTTGTCAGGTCATTAAGGGGGGTCACTATGGACCCATAATTTCTGACAAACTTCCTATAGTACCCAGTCAGGCCCAAGAAAGCTCGAACCTGAGTCTGGGTGATTGGAGGAGTCCAGTCCTTGATGGCCTGTATCTTACTCTCCAGTGGCTGAACCTGGCCTCCACCTACAAGGTGGCCCAGGTATACAACCTGTGACTGCCCTATCTGGCACTTTGTGGCCTTGATAGTGAGGCCTGCCTTTTGCAGGGCCTCTAACACTTTCCTCAGGTGGACCAGGTGATCCTCCCAGGTGGAGCTAAAGACAGCAATATCGTCAAGATAAGCTGCACAGAAGTCATCCAGCCCAGTGAGGACTTGATTCACCAACCTTTGGAAGGTGGCAGGTGCATTTTTCAGTCCAAAGGGCATTACCACAAATTGATAATGCCCTCCAGGGGTAGAAAATGCTGTTTTAGGTTTGGCTTCCTCAGCTAACCTGATTTGCCAATACCCAGCTGTCAAATCAAATGTGCTTAAGAAGTTGGCAGAAGCCAATCTATCTATAAGCTCATCTGCTCTTGGTATTGGGTGGGCATCAGTCTTAGTGACTGCATTGAGGCCTCTGTAGTCTACGCAAAACCTCATCTCTCTCTTACCACCCTGGGTGTGAGGCTTTGGCACTAGAACTACTGGGCTAGCCCAAGGGCTATCTGAGGGCTCAATGACTCCCAGTTCCAACATTTTCTGCACTTCAGTTTTGATGCAGTCTCTAACATGATCAGGCTGTCTGTAGATTTTACTCTTGACAGGCAGACTGTCTCCAGTGTCAACATCATGGGTACACCAATCAGTTTGGCTGGGTGTCAGAGAGAACATATGTCGAAAGGATTGCAGAACTTGCCTGCAATCCTGTTGCTGATGTTCAGTGAGGCTGCCACAAAAGACAACACCATCAACTGACCCATCATCAGGATTCTGAGTGAGCAGGTCTGGGAGAGGGTCACTCTCTTCCTCCTGTCCCTCATCTGTGGCCATGAGCAAGCTCATGTCCTTCCTGTCAACATATGCCTTGAGCCTGTTAACATGGAGCACTCTGAGAGGGCTCCTGGGAGTTCCAAGGTCCACCAAGTAGGTAACCTCTCCCTTTTGCTCAATGATGGTGTGGGGCCCAGACCATTTGTCTTTCAGAGCTGCTGGGACCACTGGCTCCAGCACCCACACCTTCTGTCCTGGCTGGTACACAGTCAGTACAGCCTTTTGGTCATGCCAAGCTTTTTGAAGTTCCTGGCTGGCCTCAAGGTTTTTGGATGCCTTTTCCATATACTCAGCCATCCTGGAGCGGAGACCAAGTACATAGTCCACTATGTTGGTTGCAGGCTTTTTGAGAGGTCTCTCCCATCCTTCCTTCACCAAACACAGGGGTCCTCTTACAGGATGCCCATACAGAAGCTCAAAAGGGCTGTAGCCAACCCCCTTCTGTGGGACCTCTCTGTAAGCAAACAAGAGGCAGGGGATCAGGACATCCCATCTTCTCCTAAGAGGTTCAGGTAGTCCATGAATCATCCCTTTCAGGGTCCTGTTGAATCTCTCAACAAGCCCATTGCATTGTGGATGATAGGGTGTGGTGAACTTGTAGTTCACACCACACTCTTTCCACATGGCAGTCAGATATCCTGACATGAAGTTTGTACCTCTGTCAGAAACGACCTCCTTAGGGAAACCCACTCTGGAGAACACTCCAACTAGGGCTCTTGCCACTACAGGGGCTGTAGTGGTCCTAAGGGGAATAGCCTCAGGATACCTGGTGGCATGGTCCACCACCACCAGTATAAACTTGTGTCCTGATGCTGTCTGGGGTTCCATTGGACCAACAATGTCAATCCCCACTCTTTCAAAGGGAACCCCCACCACAGGTAGTGGTATGAGGGGGGCCTTTGTTGTGCCACCTGACTTACCACTGGCTTGGCAAGTGACACATGAGCGACAAAACTCCTTGGTATTCTCATTCATATGGGGCCAGTGAAAGTGTGAGACAAGCCTGTCCCAAGTCTTTGTCTGACCTAAATGACCTGCAAGGGGAATCTCATGGGCCAAGGTGAGAAGGAAACCTCTCAGAGACAAGGGGATGACCAGCCTCCTGGTTGCACCAGGCTTGGGGTCTCTTGACTCAGAGTACAGGAGTCCATCTTCCCAGTATACCCTGTGGGCACCTGTGGCATTCCCTGCAGCCTCAGCAGCAGCCTGCTGTCTGAGGGGTTCAAGGGAAGGGCAGCTCAACTGTTCCTTCCCCAGGTCTGCTCTGGAGGGTCCCCCTGAGCCCAGAAACTCAACTTGATCAAGTTCAAGCTCTTTAGGCTCAGTTTCCCTCAGCTCTTCTAGATCAGCCTCCTCAGAGACTTGATCCTCAACCTGGGGCAAGGGGGAAGGCAAAGCCTTACCCTTACTGCTCTTCTTCTTGGGAGGTGTCTGGTCCATAATTTCAGGATCCAGCACCTGTTCAGTGGGGCATCTTCTGGCCTGTGACCTAGTCACAGCAAGCACATGTGCTGGCAAGCCTAACATCTCCATGTGAGTCCTCTGCTCCACTTCTGACCATTGTGATGACTCCAAATCATTGCCCAACAAACAATCAACTGGGAGGTCTGAACTGACTACAACTTTCTTTTGTCCCTTCACTCCACCCCAGGAGAAAGCTACAATTGCCACACTATGACTAGTAGTGACATTGCTGGCATTGGTCACCAGGAAATCAGTACCTGGCATGATCTGTCCAGGGTCCACAAAGTTTGGTGTCACCATGGTGACACTGGCACAAGTGTCCCTATAGGCCTGAGCCATTTTGCCATTAATCAAAGGTGTCTGCCTGTATTTGCCCAAAGTATTGGGACTTATTTCAGGGGACATATCCATATCCCCTGTACAGACAAGGACAGCCTGAGTGAGTGTGCCAACTAAGTTGTCAGACCCCTCAGTACCCAAGGTTAACCCAACTAATGCCTTGGGAGTGACACTACCACTACTGACTGTACTAGGGGGTGCAGTTGCTTTAGGAGCTGTAGTGGCAGGAGTTTGTCCTCCTCTTTTGGTGCACTCACTAAACCAGTGAGATTTACTTTTGCAGTACTGGCACCACCTTTTTGACTGGCCTTCTTGAGTCTTCTTCTTCTGGGAAGCCTGACCCCCACCCTCTTTGGTTTGTTGGGGACCTGGTGAAGACTTCTGGTCATTTTGCTCATTCTTAACATTACCCTTCTGGTCTGCTTTCTTCTGACCACCCTGGTTCTGGTTCTGGTTCTGCTTGATCCTTGTCCTGACCCATTTGTCTGCCTTCTTTCCCAATTCTTGGGGAGAGGTCAGATCTGAATCAACAAGGTGCTGGTGCAGCAACTGGTTCTGACAATTGTTCAAAATTTGTTCTCTCATCATTAGATTACACAATCCTGTGTAATCTGTAACCTTGCTACCCAGCAACCAGCCCTCCAAAGCCTTAGTGGCACAATCCACAAAATCAGACCAGTCCTGAGACTGAGTTTTCTGGGTGTCTCTGAACAGCAACCTGTACTGCTCAGTGGTTAAACCAAACCCATCAACCAGTGTATTCTTCAGGACCTGGTAATTGTTAGCATCCTCCACTCTTGTAGTGAGGAGCTTATCTCTACCTTTACCATCAAAGGAGAGCCACAGTATAGCTGCCCACTGACTCTGGGGAATGCCCTGCACAGTGCAGGCCCTCTCCAGAGCAGCCATCCATTTCTGGATATCATCCCCTTGCTTAAAGGGGGGCACTATTTTAGTCAGGTGTTTAGTATCTAAACCCTTCTCTCTATCTCTTGGGAGATTGCTGCCACCAGTGGGAGCTAGCCCACTCATCTGCTGCTCTCTTGCCAGGGCAAGCTTCTCTTTGGCCAGGGCAATTTCTTCCCTTTCAATCCTCAGTTCAGCTTGTCTCATCCTAGCTTCATGCTCCCTTCTCTGAGGGGAAGCAAACCTCCTCTGTGGAGGATTCCTTCTTCCCTGAGAAGAGGCATTAGAGTGCAGAGATCTATTGGAGTCCCTAGAAAGAGATCTATCTCTCCTAACTCCAAGGTTAGGCCCACTTCGGGTTAGTACTGGGGGGCCCCCAGATCCTAGCCCAAGTAAGTCTAAGTTGGTCCTAGTTAGCCTTCTGACTACCTCAAGACCTTTGTCTACCTCATCCCCAGAGAGTACCTCCTGATCCTCCTCCTCAACTGCTGAATCAGTGTTGGGGAGATCTGGATCCCCAGAGGTTCCCTCTAAGGCTGGCATGTTCTCATGTAACTGAGAAAGCTTTCTGGCATCATATGTCTCTAAGAGACCTATCAGAAAGGAAGTGGTGGGGTTAGACCCCTGCTTCAGTTTTCTGGAGACACAGATCTGTCTCATCTCATGGAAACTGAGAGCTGCATATCTTGAAGTGACCTGTGGAGGGTCAACACTGACCAGGGGAGTCTCAGTAGAGTCCCCCTGAGTCGACATGCTTTTCTAGTGAGGTGTAAGTGGTGCACTTACCTACACTATATGTTTGCCTACTGATCCCTTGCTAGAGTTGTAGTTTAGGGTGTGCTAGGCCCTAGGAGCTACAACAGCTGGTTCAGTAGAACTCAGAGTATTCTAAGCTAAGTTATATGTACCTTTAGTACTTATGTGATCTTTCACAAGATATTCTTAGGGCATGTGTGGTAAAACAACAGCAAGCTCAAATCCCAACCGCTGCTCACCAATGTGAGAAGTTGGCCTGATGTGCAGTGTTCACTATTCTAGTGATCACTATATATCAGTCCAAACAACCCTTATTGATGATTGGTTGTAAGTCAACCTTATAGACCAGCTATCCTAGTAGCATGGATACGAGCAGTCTAAGGCTAAGACTCTAGAGGGCGTGTTAAGCCAGCTGTTTTACCATCACATTACCCCTTGAACACCCAGTGAAAGGACACCACACAAGTGTTATGAAAATAAACAATGTATTTATTAGAATCACAACAACCCTGTACTCTTTATGAGGACAGGGTGCTAAGCACACAACAAAACTCTTATGAAAATACTTAAGTTAGCACGTTATACACAAATGCCCGAGGGGCACGAAAACCCATATATTCTAAAAGTGGAATGCGAAATTACTAGCAGGTAAGTACAGTACTAATAGGCTTTGGAATCGCTAGGACTTGACTAGGGAATCGTTAGATTACTACTAGGAGACCTAGGGGACTCGGGTGCAGAGTGTGCACTCTCACGCGGGATGCGGGACAAAGTCTATGGAGGCTAGTAAAGGCAAAGTTAGTGTTCACGGGCGAACCCGACCTGGTGGGAAGAAAACGACAGTGGATCCTGACCCTAGGATAGTGAGGCTATGCTGGGACACCGAAGTGCCGAAGTTACCTAGCCCAGGGGCTGCAGCTGCATAGGTCTGAAAAGACGTCGGGGATCTCGTTGCCGGACCAGGAGCCTGGAAGGAAGAAGTTGCTGGCAGGCGACCAGTGAAGGAAAGTTCGATGGATCCAAGCCTGGATCAAGGAAGAAGAAAACCTGAAAGCAGAGGGGACCAAGTTCTTGAATCACTAGCCAGTGATTAAGTGGGCACCAGGATGGCACCGGGCGAAGTCACCGCAGTCAGGTGAGTGGGCGCTGCTGGGCTCTGCAGTCTCTCGGACCAGGAGGCGTTGTCGGCGACCAGGATGGAGGTGCGAGCTGTCCCACGAAGGTTCTTGCTGTCGACGTCGCTGGACCCAGGATTGGGCAACAAGTCTTGGCAAATGCAAGGCCCACGCGGTGGACCTAAAATGGCGTCTTGAGTGGACCAGGAGGGTCCAGGGTACTTCTCCGATGGAGGGAAGCAAGGGCCAGTCTGGAGCAACCAGACCAGCAGCAGAAATGTCGTCGGGCGTCGTCAGGAAGGCCACAAGCCAGCGGGCTAGTAGCCAAACAACGCGGTGAGCAGCAAGAAGCAGAAGGGCCCCACGCAGATCGTGGAGATGCTGGGGGGCTGCTCTTCGGTGCTGGAGCTGCTCAGGGTGGGGGCTTCTCGGACCCCAAAGCACTCACCAGGAATTCACTCGGCGGGCTTGTTGTTCAGAAGTCGTGCAGTCTTGAAGATGGCCGGTCCCTCGAGGTCTCGTCACACCCACGAATCTCAGCGTGACTGATGATGCAGGTAGAGGTCAGAGGTGCCAGGGAAGCCGGTTCTCGTCGAGCTGGACAGTCGGATTCCGGAGGAAGGACTTGCAGCAGACCGCAGTGTTCTGTAGATGGTGCCTGCGGATGCAGGGTGACTACTCCTTAGTCACAAGGGAGAAATCTTAGGAAGAAGTCTTGAGTTCCTTTCGTGGAAAGTAGTTTCAGGATTCAAAGATGATCTGATTTGGAAGGGGGCCAGTCTCTACCTTTATCCTGTAAAAAGGGGCTGGCACGCGACTAAGTCCTGCCCTATGGGTGGGACTAGGAGGGGGGTGGTTACACCCACTTCCTTGGCGGGCTTTTCCCCAGCACAGGGTCTGGAGTGACCCTGGAACTGGTTCCAGCCAGCCTATGCACAGTGAGCACCGGGGTGCCACGTGCAGTCACCTTCCTCTAAAGCCCTGCCTACCTACAATACACAAAACCCTGTCTGGGACGGTGCTGGCACCGCCCCTGGCAGGAAACCCTTTGTCCTTATCTCCTGCTCTGGGAGGACTCCCAGCAGCAGGAGGGCAGACTTGTGTCTCGGTGGCAGCATCCATTTTGTGGATGCTAAGGCTCTGTCTGACTTTTAACCGGGTTATAGGTTACATGCATGTCGTGTCCCTCTAGAAGGGTGGAATGCTAACCCCGTCGCCAGAATTGGCGAGGGGTTAGTATTCCAATTCGTATGACACCTTACTCGACATGTTTTGATAAAGCGATACCAGAGTTGGCACATAACCGCGAGGATTATAATGCACTTAAGAGTATATGGTATGCGATATCATGGAAACGGCTAAGGGATAGATCCCGAAAGCCGCAGACAGGCTCAGCTCATGCCAGAGCACCATCTCACACGATTCCAAGCACTCTGCCTTCAGGATTGTTAAGGCCTGCCATAGGAGGGACTGATAGGAGATCTGTGTGTCCATTTTAGGGTTAGATATAGGTATACTATATCTAAAGCAAAGGGTGAGTACACCACCTTGCCCCAGCTGTCGTGCAGCCAGTTGTGTCAGTTTTAGTTAGTCAATCCAGGGGTGGCACAATACATGCTTCAGCCCCTGGGAGACTTCTGGGTGCACCTCAGCCCTGGGTACAGGGACTTGGAGAGGGCCCAGTGCCAATTCAGTACCTGAGTACAATTTGGATAGAGAGAACAGCTAGGCTGTGGGTCTGATTAGCAGGCCCACAGCCAGGGAAAGTCGTAAACCAGTGCAGCAAAAAGCAAAAATCTGGGTGATCATAGGATTGCAGACCCTACTCTCCTACAGTTACTCTCCTAACCTTTGGAGTACTACTAATATCTTAGTCTCTGCTATTGTTTTCTCTACTCAGTGTTCACTTAAACGATAATCTAATTGCACAGGTACTTCTATAAGCACTGAACACTTAGGGGCTGAAACTGTTCAGAAAGAATCGGTCTCGGAATCGTTTTGGAACAAATCCGGTCCTGCAAGTCTAAACAACTGATTACGATGCTTCCCGACATTGTTCGGTCGGATTCACTTTGACTTCAATGGGAGCCTGTGTTCGAACGGGAACACAGGCTTCCATTGAAACAAGGGGTGGATGGGGAAAACCTTGCACCCTGTGTCGGGCACACCATGGTGCCTCCCACACTGTGCATGGTTGGGAAGAGGGTTGCCTTGGGTACCCCACGGGCCCCAATTGGATGCTTCCAGGTGAAGGGGGGCTTGCAACAGGCCCCCCAAAGACAGAATCAGACAGCCATTTTGTGTCGGGCAGGCAGAATCAGAACGGCTGTCCAAATCTTGTCATCGTAATCGCTCATTTGGAAACCGCGTCCATAGAGCTGTATGAATCCGCTCTAAAAGACTCTGACTATCTAAATGCCTATTGGAGCTGATTTGGACTGCCCCAACGAGTTCCGGGCATCGTAATCAGTCATTGGGAAATGTGTATGATTTGGGAAGCAAGGGTTCTGAATCGGATTCTGCAATACCAAATCCCATTCAGAGCCTTTCAGAACGACATCATAATCTGCCCCTTTGTAGGAGTATTTACCACTTGTGATAGCACATCCTTTAATTTACTTTGTATCCTGTGATAATATAATATGCTCTTTTCTCTTCAGGTTAACCAGTCTCAACAGCTAAACAATTAAATGTCATTATCTAATAAGCTTGTGTTAAATTTTGTTTATAGTTGTGTAATATTTACTAATTCCCAGCATCTTGTATTACGCTTGTTAAGTAATTGAGATGTCATTTTAGTAAAAATCCTATTGCAGTAGCACAAGAACAAGGCACATGAACAAAACATGAGCGACTATTCTTCATGTCATGTGCAATTGATGGCGTGGTTTTACACTTAACAACTCACTATCCGAAGGAAGGGGATGCAACTTGCTATCAACAAATTCCACATTTGCTTACAAATGGTGGAAAAAAACTATTCAGTGATGGATCCCTTCGGTAGACAAGTAAAGCACTCTAATGTGCCGCATTTCTGCTGAGATGTAACAGGACAAGGGCTTTTAGTTTGTCATCTGCACAAGACATTGGCTTACACACAAAAGCAATTGAAACTGATTAAGGAACAGTGTAATTTTATTTGAATCCCTGTAAATCGATCAGGAGGTGCCAGAGATATGATGGGTCTTGCTAGCGAATATCTAGGCAAGGGGAACTTAAACTCTTGTTGCTTGATACCGATTTCTTGTTTGATTATTAATGAATATTAATCATTATTACTAAATATTATTATATGGCTCTATTTTTCTACCTTACTTAACAGCATCCAGTTGTAATGTAATCACTACACCTAGAATTTGGGATAGATTCGTGTTGGAAACTATCTCTCAGATTTGATGACACTTTGGTCTAGGCAACCTCTCAGATTGCAGGAATCTGCATTTTGATCCAATAGGATAGGCGGGATAAACTGTTATGCACTTCTCTGTGTCACAGTCAACAATACTCAATAGGAATATACTGGGTATTAGAACACTTGAATGTGGAGCACTCCATTGTAGATAATGGAGTGCTCCGGGCTTCTACTGGCTGGTGGAAGCACGCAGAGCAACATTCCAATGTTGTATTTGTTCAAAGCTGTTGCTGTGGGGGTCCCAGGGCCAAAATCGTCCTGGTGAAGGGCACTGCCAGCGGCGCCCCTCTCCCCTTTATACAAATGGAACCCTTCCCCCACCCCCCAGGGATGTGGCCTAGCCAGGGGCAACTTGCTTTATTTTTAATTTTGCCAGGATTCACAGTTTCCCAATGAAATTGAGGCAAAAAACTTTTTGTCCCCAAGCGGTGTCCCTTTGGGATTTTACCACCAGTCCTAGGGGGTCAGGGTATTCCTACCCTGCGCCCTTTTTTTTTTACCTTTTTTCTTGGGATCTGGATGAGTTCATGTCCCAGGATGGGTGCAAACACTTCCTGGTTGAAGTGTTGGTGGTCAATCAGATCTCACCATGAGATCTGTCAGAGCCATGGATCCTCAGCGTCCCTAAATATCTATAAATCGTTTTTCTTTAATAACAACTAGGTTACATTATGGAAAACAAATGGAGGTTCACATGGAATCAGAGTCATTAATATCTTAATTAACGTAAGGCTCTTACACTATAGTATTCACAAAATCAAGTTATCACAGATCGAGTGAAAGGGATTCCACACAATTACAGGTTAAATACATGAAATGTACATGTATAACACCCAAATTCCAAAGACTGATTTTGTATAATACCTCATGGTTCACCAAAAGCCAATTTGAAGCTTTCTTTACATAATGAACAAAGCATGTTACAATCACACCACTATGAAAAGAGGACAGGGCCACTATGTTAAGATAGTCTACAATAGTTGTGATTCCTCCTGAATCCAGTGTGTTATTCAAGAAAACAATTTTAAAAGGCACAAAATATTTGTCACCACATATGATGTCTACAAAATAATGCTTTAAGAGTAAGGGTCTGATTAATCGCCCCTGATAAATAACAATACAGTTTCAGTTTCATACGTCTTTATTTCTATTATTACACCATAAAAGACATCATATAAAATACATACATAATTCATATAAATTCAGTTCATAATTAGTTTAACAATTTTAAGAGATTTCCCATACTATCCTCTAAAACATCAAGGGCCCAATAAAACTGGATTAAATAAATTCGAAAAGACGTTAGAAATTCATTCAAGAATAAAATATGTTAGTCTTCATCTAATTAAATAACAAATGTTAATCTTCATCTGATTAAATAACAAATGGGTGCCTAGCTCTTTTGATCCATGCCCACCCGAAGAATTTGGCCACGCCTATGGTCACACACTCTGAGGTATTAGATCTTAAGACCCAGAGGGCTTCCATACACACCTGTGAGTTAATCCTCCTGCAAATGGGCTTAAGCCATTTGCGCCGAGGGGCGGAGTAGGCAGGGCAGACAAAAAAAGGTGGCCAATGGATTCCCTTTGCCCACTACACCAAGGACAGGACTCATTTTGTTGACCACGCCATTTGTATGTAAACGTCCTTACAGGTAGCGTACCAACTCTAAACTGATGATAGAGTTTTCTGTCTAGACTTTTGGTAATGCTATCCCAATAAGGCTCTAAGCGGATGTCAACCTTGTGAAGCAAAAAAAGACCTGTCAAGTTTGTAGACTGTGACAACAAAACATGTTGTTCTATTACAGTTGCCCAATATAATAGCTTAAATTCTTTTTTCGACGGGAATACATTGTTTCCCGGGTCTGACCACAGTAAACTCAAGCCCATATTTTGTAGGATGGACTTCACGTCTCGAAACCACGGAAGGTTACCTGACCCTATGATTGATCTCAGATCCAAAATTTCGTTAGCAAATAAGACCAATTCTGGGGTGGACCATATACGTCTCCACAGGGCAAACATCCTATATCGAGCTAGATCTCTAATGGAGTGGCAGCCCATATCTAATAGAAGGGGGATGATAGGCATAGATTGTGGAAGACTAACCAAACTGCGCAAAAACTTGTTTTGGATTTTTACCAAAGGTGCAAGATCCACAAAACTCCATAAATCCGCTCCATTAAGGATAGCAGAGCTTATTTTTGCATTGTAGATTTTTAATGCTGGCAATATCCTTTTGGTTTGCGAACATCGTTGCTCCTTTACAAGACACCCCGTTAAACGAGCAAATTTTAAACAGAGGGCCTCAATCTGTGCCTTCCATCGCAGCCTATAATCTATAACCACCCTAAGTAAATCATAACACCCACCTGTTCTAAGTTGGTGCCATTCACACTAACTTGACTCTGTTGTCGTTTGTTTTTCGTTAGGACCATAAATTTCGTTTTGGACACGTTGATCTCGAGATCGTTAATTTTGCAAAAGTCCACAAATTTATTGATTGCGGTCTGTAGCCCCATTTGTGTTTTTGCCAAGATCAGCGTGTCGTCGGCGAAAATAAGAAGGGGAAACTTTCTCCCGCCTAAAACTGGTGCATCTGTTGGAGTATCTGCTAGAAACTGCACTACTTGATTTATAAATAGTAGGAACAGGGTTGGTGCCAGGACACAAACCTGCCTTACACTGCGGGTCACGGGGAAAGGCTCTGTCACCTGTCCCTGCCTACCCCCATCTTACTCTAGCAAAGTTGTTCTCATGCAGCTTTACAGTTAACTCCAAAAGTTCTGGTGGCATTCCCATTTTACTCAGAGCATCCCACAGCTTCTCTCTAGGGACAAGGTCGAATGCGGATTTGAGGTCCACGAATGCTGCATAGATAGTACCCCCACCTAAAAGCACAACCTTCCAATATATCAGATTAAATCTGAACACTTGGTCGACTGTGCTAGTACTTGACCTAAAGCCTGCTTGCATCAGGGATAGAATATTTTCCTCACTCATCCATGCCTGGATTTTAGCCAGAAGCATTCTTGCTATACCTTTCTGCAGTGCGTCTGTAAGGCTTATGGGGCGATAATTCCCTGGTAGAGACCGATCTCCTTTTTTAAAAACAGGTAGGATTTCAGCCCCTTTCCATGACTCTGGAACCCTAGCCCCATTGGCAATGGCATTAGCTAAAGTCGTTATATATGGTACCCAATTATGCTGATCATGCTTGAAAAGATCTGATGGAATGCAGTCCATGCCGGACGCCTTACCCGCTTGGACCAAACATAACGCCTTCTCAGCCTCAGTATTTTCGAACACTAAAAGCTTACTTGTGGGTTTAGGTATTAACGACAAGCCTCCCTCCACTTCGTTCGTTGCCATCACCAAACCACAAAACTGTGTTGAGTAGTGCTCCACCCAATCCTTGGCAGAAACATGATTAGCTGGCGTTTGCGAGTCCTTAGGCCCGCCCCATTTCACGACCTGCCAGAATTTAATCTGGTTGGAAGACAAGCTGGCCTCATACAAATCCAGACAGCGGCGGTCGTCCCATGATTTCTTCGCAATCTTTTGGACCTTCTTATAATTTGACCTTTCCGCTTTGATAACTGATGTCATCCTAGATTTAATGGCATTAATCAGGGAGCTATGGGCCTGACCACAGGTTTTGTCGTACCATTTAGTACCAGAAAAATCTCCACCTATTTTCCAAGATGTCCCTGGCTTCGTAAAGAGGGTTTTTAATTTATCAAACAATTGCTCATGTAAAGAGCAAATCTGCTCGGGTGATCCTGAGTTTCCAATCACTGACTTGGCCTGTTTTACCGAAGATGACACTTCGTGGGAGATTTTATCGAGGGTGACTGGGTCATCCAGGACCCTACACCAACAAACCCTACGACAATCATTTGTGAGGATGGCCTCCGCTGTAATACAATTTGTAGCGTTAGATCTAACAAGTTCCCCATCAACTTTCAGCTTTAATACCAGGGGATTATGGTCACTCTCTGGCCTCGCTAAGATTACTATATCCTCTAATAGTGACCAGAACTCTAGTTTGATTAAAAAATAATCAATTCTACTAGTGCTAGAACTGTTATCGAATGTAACCTGACCTGCCCTGTCTGAGTTTGCTTGTCCATTGACTGCCCTTAAGCCCCACTCCAGGCACAGACCCAGCCACTGAAGTGTGCCTCAGTGACCTTTCTGATAGGTTTTATGGCAAGGTAAGGGACATTCCATAGTAGGTCAACCTCTCCATAACAATCTTCTCCCTCACTAGGCAGGGGTTCAAAAGTGCAGTTTAGGTCTCCTGCCACTACTATGCACTTATCCCTCCCAATGGAGTCCAATAGAAGATCTAGATCATCTATGATTTCTGGGCTCCGCCCTCCTGGTAGGCCCCTAGCATAGATATTAATTATATATAAATCCTGTTGTTTTTCTCTGCTAAGTTTTAGACCCAGGATGTCATTATTTTGGGCTATCAATTCCAGTGGCCTGTAACCTAAGGATTGTCTAATACAGATTATTAGCCCACCTGACGGTCTTCCCTTTTTTCCCTTGATTGCTGGTTTATAAAAATTAAGATAACCTGTACGACAGACAGGATCAATTGCCCAGCTTTCTTGAAAGATTAAAATGTCGTGCTGATCTATAAATTCCCCCCATTCTGCTCCATCTAATTTCCCCTTCAACCCCGCAATATTCCATGAAGCTATCGTTATTGTTGGTTCCTGTTTTGATGGTTTGTTAGGATTTAGGTCTATAGTCCCCCTCACTTCCTCACCTATCAGCTGCCCACATACGGGCACATCTGCCACATTACAACCTTTGGGGTCATCTGCTATGTACCCCCCCCCCATACATCCTCTGTGCAGCACGATTTTTGAGTACAACTATCCTCCCCCAGTGCATAGGAAGAGTTAAGATCCTCTAAACAACTAGCTGTATTAGAGACTCTGTGATTGTCGGCTGACTCACAAGAGAGTCAGTCGACCCCTTCCAGGCCACTGAGCGGTGCATACCGATTCAAAAGTTGGGGAAAGAACGGGGGATGTGTAACCAAATCAAGTGGATGTCTCCCTCTCGATCTAATATTGTGGTATGATGGTATTTGATAGGGAGGGTTCACTGAATCTATCTCGTTGTGGATAAAAGTAATACAACGATAGCGTTTGGAATTCACCCACTTTTCCAAATATGGGCTTTCTACTAATGAAATCCACCACCCAAGGCTCCCTGAAACTAACAATAATGCAGTCCCCCACTAAATCCTTTTGACAATGGCCCACCCAGTATACTCTCCTGACATTAAGGATCTCTGTTTTGGACATAGGTGGGAGAGTTCTATTCTTATTAAGCCAAAAGTTTACTTTATTGTATAGATCCCGATGTGATTCCACTTTCCCCTCCTCCAAAGGGACCATTCCCGTTAGGATGATAGTATATGGTACTGACTCAGGTGGCAAGTTGACTCATGGCAGTTTAGGATGAACTTTTTTCATGACCGAATTATCATATTCCAGTGGACGGGCAGTTTTAGCTGGCCTACCAAGGGCATGCTGGGATTTAGATGCTGCACCTTCTTTTGAGGGTTTATCCTTACCAGGTTTATTCTCATCCCTGCTTTCCCCCTGCTTTTGCTGTACCTGTTGAGATAGTAGTGGTGCTGGTTTGGTTAGTTGCCCTATCCCTCCATTTTATTTTTGGGCTGTTTCTGGCTGCCAGAATGAGCATCACCTATATTTTCAGATAGTTTAGTTAACTTTTTCAAAGTAACCATATTGTCTCTCACTAATGCCTCCATCTGGTACATTTCATCATTTAACAACCTCGTTCGTTCTAATAACGGCAACAGTAGGGATTTTACCACAAATTCTATCTTACCCAGCAAAGCATAATCGACATTATTTGTCGGGGGATAATTTATGGTGTTCGTAGGAGAAGGGGAGATGATCAGGGTGCTACTGTGTCTATTGTAGATGTTGTGATACACTTGTTTTTTGAGACCTTCGCAATACCCCCCAATTGTGTTTTCTCTTCCCGTTTCCTTTTACTAGGTTTTAATTTTTGAGTTTCTTCTGAAGATTTGTTTTTAGGCTCAGGGCTAGATACTGGACCAGTAGTTTCAGAGTAATCAGTATCGATATTCACTAAATTATTAAAAAGGGAGCTGCTCGATGATATATCCAGAGCTTTAGCAGCAACATCGGACTCCTGATCCACTAACACCAGTTCCGGGTTAGCACCAATGTTGTCACTAGGGTCCAGTAGGGATAGTGGAACTGGGGAAACTACCTGGCCTATTTTCCCAAGCGAAGACCGCTTCCCAGTAACCAGGTCAATAGATAGATGTTTTTCGGCAAGGGCTATTTCTTTTTCCAAAATACAGGTAGTCCGTTTGAAAAAATGATCAATAGTACCTGTAAACACCCCATTCGATGTGGTGACCTGTACCAGTCTTTCTTTACCAGATCGTAGAGTCATTTTTATAACCAAATCAGCCCAGAATCAGTTTCAATGGGACGACCGTATAAAAGGGCAGTAGCGCCAAAACCCACCAGTAATAAATAAGAGGAAATTACAACAATCTCCAAGATAACATATATCAGAACAATATGATCCCAGACTCACTTGAAAGAGGGGTGACCCAACCCAACCTCAGACAACCTCGGACGGCCTCAGATGGCCCGCCCTTTGCCCGGGCTTAGCCCGGCGCCGTCCCGCGCGGGTTCCGCGTACGCGGAAGTCGGCGTTGCTTCATGTGGGGGAGGCGGGGGGTGGGAAGAGTCACAGGTGCGCCTGGTGGACTGCGCGCACTGACCACTGGGACTCGCAGTCCCCCACCCTCTGAGGAACTCAGTCAATCTCCACCCCGGTAAAACAAATGAGGTTCAGGCAGGTCGGGACTTTAGGTCGGTCCTTCTATCCTTATGGCAGGAAACAAACACCACCAAACGGCTGCGAGCGGCTCCCGCGGAGCGGGGGCCGTGAGTCGTATAAGAGCTGCAGGGGAGGCGGGGGCGGGAAGAGTCAAAAGTGCACCTGGTGGACTGCGCGCACTGACCACTGGGACTCGCAGTCCCGCACCCTCCGAGGATCTCAGTCAATCTCCACCCCGGTAAAACAAATGAGGTTCAGGCAGGTCGGGACTTCAGGTCGGTCCTTCAATCCTTATGGCAGGAAACAAACACCACCAAACGGCTGCGAGCGGCAAATAACAATACCATGGAGTACGTTATTTATCGGGTGTGATAAATAACACCTATTATGAGTTTATGGGGAATAACATGCAGATTTTGGTGTTTTAACGCACCCGAATACGCATGATACAGTAAATACTGTATGTTTTCCCCTGCTAAATTTCAACAGGTTTGACTTGACGAAGTTGAACTAATGTTGGGTAATACAACCTGACTCTTAATTCCATCTTGTGTGTACAGAGGTGTTTACGAACAGGATGGAATTACCTGCCCACATTGTAATCATTTACAACAAGGGGTGGTGATGGACAGAGTCTCTGAATTAAGCAGAATACTCTCACCCAGTCAAAAGATCAGGGCTAGATCCAACACCGTTTTTTAGCTCATTGCACCATCCCAGTTTCAGAACCTGGCTGTATGCAAATTAGTCTGTCCCTGGCCCAGTGCATCATGGGAACAGGGCAGACCAGACTACAAAAGCCAATTCTTACACTGGGAAGGAAACAAGCTTCCGGGGACCGGTTTCTGGCATTACAGCCGTCTTCGACCCGGCTTGCTTGAATCCTGATGGTGCAATGAGCAAGGGACTCACATCTGAGTATACCCTTCCACGCTTAGGGTGGACAAAATTATTTACAACAAGGGGTGGTGATGGACAGAGTCTCTGAATTAAGCAGAATACTCTCACCCAGTCAAAAGATCAGGGCTAGATCCAACACTGTTTTTTAGCTCATTGCACCATCCCAGTTTCAGAACCTGGCTGTATGCAAATTAGTCTGTCCCTGGCCCAGTGCATCATGGGAACAGGGCAGACCAGACTACAAAAGCCAATTCTTACACTGGGAAGGAAACAAGCTTCCGGGGACCGGTTTCTGGCATTACAGCCGTCTTCGGCCCGGCTTGCTTGAATCCTGATGGTGCAATGAGCAAGGGACTCACATCTGAGTATACCCTTCCACGCTTAGGGTGGACAAAATTATTTACAACAAGGGGTGGTGATGGACAGAGTCTCTGAATTAAGCAGAATACTCTCACCCAGTCAAAAGATCAGGGCTAGATCCAACACCGTTTTTTAGCTCATTGCACCATCCCAGTTTCAGAACCTGGCTGTATGCAAATTAGTCTGTCCCTGGCCCAGTGCATCATGGGAACAGGGCAGACCAGACTACAAAAGCCGATGCTTTCCCTTCCGAAAACCCCACCCTCTGGGAATTCCCACAGCTAGGTCTCGCTGCCTCATTAGAACATCTGACATGCTTGAAATCGGGCTCTCCGTTAGATCTCTGCCCGGTCTCTTGTCTCAACAAAATAGCCCCTGTGCTAAATGGCCCTATTAATTTCATTCTGAATTCCTCATTGTCTTCTGGCATAGTCCCTCAGGCTTGGAAGAGCGCTCTCATTCTGCCACTAATAAAAAACCCAACTCTTGACCCCATCATACACGCCAACTATAGGCCTATCTCTCTCCTCCCCGCTCTGGCGAAGGTGGCGGAAAGACATGTGCACCGATCTATCTCTGACTTCATAGAGAATAACAACTTGTTGCACATTACTCAATCTGGGTTTCGTGCGAATTACAGCACAGAGACCGCGTTACTTGAAGTCACCACCGCCATCAGAGAGGTTTTAGATTCTGGAGGAAGGGCCATGTTGGTCATGTTAGACTTGTCGGCGGCGTTCGACACCGTTCCCCATGATACCCTCCTAACTCGACTCTGGGATTGTGGTCTAAGGGGCACGGTGTGGAACTGGCTTAAATCAATTCTAGCCAGCCGTCAACAAACGATCTGGGCGCCACCCCACTCCGCAGCTATGGCAACCCTGGAAGTGGGGGTCCCTCAGGGGTCTATTCTTAGTCCCCTGCTTTTTAACATCTTTATGGCCCCCCTTGCAGAGGTTGCGGAGTCGTTCGGCGCTCAGATCGTGTCTTATGCTGACGACACCCAGCTCTTGTTTACTTATAACAAGAACGTGGTGTTTGATGGGAACCGTATCAGAGGCTGCTTAGAAGCAGTCTTCGATTGGTTCAAAAGACACGGCTTGAAATGCAACTCCGATAAATCGGAGCTGCTCTTTTTTGGATGTGTCTCTGAGCCAAACTGGAAAAGTTGGTGGCCACATGATTTGTTTCCCCCTGCTAAAGCAAGTACCAAGGCTAAAAACCTTGGTATCATTGTTGACAATGAGTTGACCTTTGGCCCTCACATAGCCTGTCTTTCGGGGAAATGTTTTGGAATCCTGCGGATGCTCAGGAAATTTCTCCCCTTGATTTCTGTGAACCATCGAAGGGTCATTGTCCAAGCACTTGTCGGGTCGCAATTGGACTATGCAAATGCCCTCTATTTAGGTCTCCCTAAATATCTCGTAAGGAGACTGCAGGTAGTCCAAAATTCAGCTGCCAGGGCTATTTATGGACTCCCTAGACGAGCTAGTGCCGTTAACTTGTTGAAAGAACTGCACTGGCTCCCTATAGCTAAGAGGGTTCTCTTTAAAAGTCTGACGCTAACCTACAAGGCCCTTCATGACTCCGGTCCTAGGTACATTAGAAAGCGTCTTGCTCTTTACAAACCGAGCAGAGCTTTGCGATCTGCCTCCTTGTCTAAAATGGTCGTACCATCCATCAAACGAACCAGACAAGGGGGGCGCTCTTTTCACTATCTGGCCCCGCACGCCTGGAATGAACTTCCTATTGTTCTCAGACAGGCCCCAAGTCTGATGTCTTTTAGAAAGGCATTAAAAACCTGGCTTTTTACTAGTTAGTCTTGATGTTCCTTATTTGCAGTTATGTTGCCTTTTCATTAAAGGACTTCTTCGCCAAAGCGCCGGGACACTCCTACAGGAGTAGCCGTTGCGCTATAGAAGAACCCAATTAACATAACATAACATAACAATTCTTACACTGGGAAGGAAACAAGCTTCCGGGGACCGGTTTCTGGCATTACAGCCGTCTTCGGCCCGGCTTGCTTGAATCCTGATGGTGCAATGAACAAGGGACTCACATCTGAGTATACCCTTCCACGCTTAGGGTGGACAAAATTATTTACAACAAGGGGTGGTGATGGACAGAGTCTCTGAATTAAGCAGAATACTCTCACCCAGTCAAAAGATCAGGGCTAGATCCAACACCGTTTTTTAGCTCATTGCACCATCCCAGTTTCAGAACCTGGCTGTATGCAAATTAGTCTGTCCCTGGCCCAGTGCATCGAGCGGCTCCCGCGGAGCGGGGGCCGTGAGCCGTATAAGAGCTGCAGGGGAGGCGGGGGCGGGAAGAGTCAAAAGTGCGCCTGGTGGACTGCGCGCACTGACCACTGGGACTCGCATTCCCGCACCCTCCGAGGATCTCAGTCAATCTCCACCCCGGTAAAACAAATGAGGTTCAGGCAGGTCGGGACTTCAGGTCGGTCCTTCAATCCTTATGGCAGGAAACAAACACCACCAAACGGCTGCGAGCGGCAAATAACAATACCATGGAGTACGTTATTTATCGGGTGTGATAAATAACACCTATTATGAGTTTATGGGGAATAACATGCAGATTTTGGTGTTTTAACGCACCCGAATACGCATGATACAGTAAATACTGTATGTTTTCCCCTGCTAAATTTCAGCAGGTTTGACTTGACGAAGTTGAACTAATGTTGGGTAATAAAACCTGACTCTTAATTCCATCTTGTGTGTACAGAGGTGTTTACGAACAGGATGGAATTACCTGCTCACATTGTAATCAGGCCTTAAGAGTTCTACGATTCAGAGTTAGCATCATTTGAGAATGTATCATGCAGAAAGAGGGGTGGATCAGCCACCTTGATCTATGTCAGTGTAGCAAAATATACATATAAATAGTATTATATGTATCTATGTCATTTAATAAAAATATTAAAGTACAAAACAGTAATCTAATTAAAATAGTTTTATTTTTAATGTCAATTAAATTATATATATGATCCTGGTCCATCGAGCCCTGCATGATGCTGGCGCTAAGTATCTGAGAGACAGGATCCAGAGGTATTCACAGACTAGGACTTTAAGATCTAATAGTCAAAATTTACTCAAGATACCTAGATTCAATAAGACAAGGATGGGTGGTCGCGCCTTCTCAGTCCGTGCCCCCACGGCCTGGAACTCAAGGCCAGAGGAACTTAGGAAAACGGTACAGGAACCGACCTTTAGAAGGGCACTGAAGACCTGGCTATTTCAGCTGAACTAATCTCTCGCTGCTGGTCTTTGGTTTTACTTTCTGTTGTTTATGATCCGGAACGGTGCCGGGACACTTCCGTCGGAGGTAGCTGTGCGCCATACAAGTTACCATGATAATATATATATATATATATATATATATATATATATATATATATACACACGAAGCGGCACACGAAGATTTTTGCACAACATTTATTGTGCAATACAAACAAGATGACGCATTTCAGCGTTTAGCCTTTTTCGAGTACCACACTTCAGCGAAATAACTTTCAAACTCATAGAAAGTGAAAAAACACTACAATCAGTGCTCATTGAAATTTCATATCGTGCTGCACAGTCGTGCTACATAATTAGTTCATGATACTCAATTGCAGCCTTGGTCATCGAATAGTGGCAAAACATTGATGTATGACAATTATTATATTCATTGCATCACGTAATACTCCATTGCAACCCCATTTCATTGGTTGTGGCCGCTTTTGATTTTCAAAAATTTTTAAATAAAGTTTTTACAATTGAAAACAATATTTTCAGGAATGAAAACAAGCAAACAAACAATATTTCCACACGTATAAGAGCAGAAAATTGTGATAATTGGCTACATCATAATAAGGGCTTGCCAGTAATGTATTTAAAAAATACCAAATTACATATGCATTTATACTTACGCATTACAAACAACCGATCTACTGTTCATATTTTATCAGTTCTCACACGAGGGGAGGCTCCCTGAGTTGTCATTCCTATACGACAAGCCACTTATTGAACTCTCGGGTACTGTACTGATATCTGCCTTTTAGTCACAAATTATACAATCAGTGGTCAGTGTTATTCACAGGTAAGATTGGGGAATATGCGATTAATGGTATCAGTCAAGTGTGCTATTGTGATTAATGTATGAGTGCATAAAGGAATGTGAAATTATATACAGTGTTTAGGAAGGGAATGTTAGTCCAGTTGTTTTAATACTAATACAGAGAGAAATCATGAATCTCTGGACTATAATCTAAGTGGTTGACTCCGCAGTGAATTCCTCTAATTCCACAGGAAAGTATGAATTCATCATGAAACAGAGCCTTGTTAAGTCTCTGTACAGCCACTCATGATTGTTCTTATTTTACAAATGGTTCTAACTATATATATATATATATATATATATATATATATATATATATATATATATATATATATATATATATATATATATATATATATATTAAAACACGATTGTGTCCCTCTTCCAAAGACACGCAGAGCACACGGGGAATTTCGTTCAGCTTTTTAATTGCATCTAGCATGACGCGTTTCGTCTTGCGACTTCCTCAGATGCTGTGTGCAATTTGAGAAAGCTGTTATTAGCACGAACATTTAAAAGACAGCCTGTGGCCCCTCCTTTCCCGGCACCAGCGAAGAAGGACTCTTTTCATGGTCCTCCCCCTTCGAATTACTTGGGTGCCATTTCTCAGTGTGTTTGTATATTTTGTTTTCGTTGGTGCAATTTTGTTTTCATTGCTGAATATGCTGTTCATAGTCCTCCATCAGTTCTGGATGTTACACACTGTGTGTTCAATGGTACATTGGTCCGGTGATCGTTTGTTCAGCCATTCGGTCCGCTTGTTCCCCTTGACGCCAGCCGTCAATCACAATTCCGCTCCTGAGTATGCCGTTTTAGGTGCGCGGCATTCCCTTGTGTAAGTCACAATCCAACTCGGTTGGCAGGTGGCAGGATTCGTTTGTAACGGCGGTTCAAGCAGGCATATATCCACAGATGAAGCACAAACGCCGCTGACCTGCTGAGCTGCTTGAGGCGGGTGCTTCTGTCGTGCAAGCGGCATTGCACGTGTGAAATATTAAAACACGATTGTGTCCCTCTTCCAAAGACACGCAGAGCACACGGGGATTGACGGCTGGCGTCAAGGGGAACAAGCGGACCGAAACTGCTGCATGTGTTGATCAGTAGCTATATGAGTAACTATATGGGTTATTGATTGGTTGCCCAAGTATTTGTATGGGAGACTGAGTGTGTGTGTGGGTGGCTGGGAGGTGTATGACTCTGTGCATAGATGTGTGAGCAGTTGATTCACTAGATGTATGGGTTCAAAAGTGCATGTGGAAAGAGCTGTATGGGCGGTTGACTGTGTGCATGAGTGTATTGGTGAGTGAATGGATATCTCAGTGCTGCATGTCAAAGTAAGTACATATGTAAAACACAGTACATGTGAGAGTTGACATATATAAATAACTGTGCATAAGAGCCAGTGAATGTGTGAGTGGCTGTATGGATCACTGTGAACTTGTATCAGGGATTGTATAATAGAGTAAATATGTGTTAGTATATGTTTGAATAAGTAAGGTGTGTATAACTGTATAGTTGAGGAAATGGAGGTGTGATTGATTCTTTGCATGACTGACTAGGTGTGTGAGTAACTCCATGGATGAGTGACAGTCTGTGAGTGTCTGTTTACACTGAGTGTATCTAAGGTTATATTAGAGTCTGAAGAGGTTCATCGTATTATCACATGAATGATGTCATCAGTGATGTGATCAGTAATGTCAAATGAGATGTCATCAGTGATGTCATCAGTGATGTCATTTGAGATGTCATCAGTGATGTCATCAGTGATGTCATTTGAGATGTCATCAGTGATGTCATCAGTGATGTCATTTGAGATGTCATCAGTGATGTCATCAGTGATGTCACTGACCATGTCATGAATGATGTAATATGTGACATGATCAGCAGTGGATTGCGGGTGCGCGATATATAGTTAGTGCAACTAACTATATATGGAATTTCAATGGTTTTGTGTGAGTAAAATAAGGTTTTTTAAATGCTAATTCCTAACTATATATGGTCTATAACCTATGGTTTTTTCAGTGAATTTTCAAGGTTTTGTAAATGCTAATTCCTAACTATATATGGTCTATAACCTATGGTTTTTTCAGTGAATTTCAATGGTTTTTTAATAGCAAATATCATAAGCTGTCGAATGTCAAGTACGTGGTAAGTGAAAACATTTTCGTGTTTATGCACACTGATCTGCTTTGAATGGTGCCCCCCCCCCCTCATTTCTATTAGGAGTACTCTCTCTTTGCAGATAGTGAAAGGTAGTTAACGCAGGCCTTTGCCCCCGTTGTAATCCGTCGTGCCTGCTTCTCTCTCCATTTGATTGATTGTTATCCAAGTATTTACTGTTTTAGAATTAGTTCTCTTTGGTTCATTCTCTATTTACAAACAAACACAGAGTCGCAATACTCTGTTTAGTCTTTGCAGATAACGAAAAATCGTGTAAAAAAAAGAAAAGGAATCGAGTAAAATCAGTAGGCCACTAATGGGATCTCTTTTTGACCTCGCTAAAATAGAAACATTAGGAACAACCCCTCATGACAAATACAAAACTAGTGAGATGAACTGAACTCCACACAATGATGGCTGCAAAACAGCTCGGCACCGCCACCCACCCCGCCCAAAATAACGATAAAGAGCGGCTGCCATGATTGGTTGCGGAATGGCCACAACCGAGCTACGAAATGGTGCTGCTCTCATGCTAACCCCAGCTTCAGTCTGAAACATCCAGAAACACTGTAGACTACCAATTCGATCAGTTCCGGTAGCGCCCCAATTTAACCCGGTAGAGAAGAACTAGCCCTCCCCTCTTTGACTGATGGTTCTTGTTGCCTGTCCCTTCTGTTGTCATTTAACAGAACTATTTAGCCTGCTGAAAGGGGTTGTGTTCCGACCGCTGGTTGGTGGAGACATTTTGACTATATTCTGGACCTGCGTTGTCGCGTAATGCGTCATATGACGCGCCGCGTTAGCGCATCCGGAAGTCATCCGGGGCGCGCAGCGCGTAACGTAAGCATAACAAGTCATGTGACTTGTTAATAAAACTTTTCATTGGTTCATTTTACTTTTCTTATTGTAATGATGAAAGGCTTGGTCATATCACCTAAAAATTACGCTTTTCATTACTTCCGAACATTATTTTTTCTAAAATATATGTTATAATGTTCCAGGCTAATGTACTTTCCCGGAAATTTTACAACTGTCCTGCAAGTAAAATATATTCTTTTTTCGAGAAAAAGAGCGTTTCTTCGTCCCATGACGGAGCCGTTGAGCAAAAGAGGGTCGACCTGCTGTCTTAGTCGCCGATACGACTGAATATGAGATTCTTATCGATCACTTTATGTTGCAGGAATAGAAAACACAACAGCCCTTGACCATTTATCTTTACTGCGTTCCTTCGTATTATACCTTTTACCCTTCATGTAATTGGTCTGCTTTATTTCACTTGCCTTTTAATGATTCTAAAACAGTGACTATTATTAAAAACTTTACCAATGTATATACTACTACCATGTTTTCTTTTAAAAACCTTTATTGTGAAAATTTCATTATACAAATACGAGCCTATAACCACGTGGGCCTGCCACGGAGCAAACTGTAATCGTATATGATGAATAGACATTTACACTGTAGAGGAACGTAACGGGCGGGCCATTAGGTTGCAAGAACTAAGGTGTCTAACAGTTACGGAATCGGTGGACGTACATTTTATAATTAAAATACGACAGGGCCAGTTACAATAAAATTATCTAGATATACATTTGCGGGCAAGTACCATGGGTGACGTTAATTCGAACTTTCAACAGTACAGTAATCAATAACACATCAGAACTTAATATCAATAGGAATGTCGAAATATTCAATCAATTCTCGTCCCCACCCGCCATGTGCTTCAAAACTGCATACGTATCTCGTGATTTCAAGGTTCTGCAACCAGTACACAACAAGGAGTTACGAGTCCCATTTATTCCGGCGCCATTTTGGGCGAGGACGGGCAGGTCCAGGATATAGTCAAAATGTCTCTACCAACCATCGACTATGATGATGTTCATATGCTGTATTTATTAGAGTAACACTCATCTGTCCACATGAAATTAATTTACCACAATCTAAACATGTCATTTTAATCTTTCCAAAGTTCTTCTAAATATTTGGGACCGTTTCCCTTGCCTCTGAAGCTCTCAGTGCCACTTCTTTGATGAATGTACTAGCAGGTCAGGGGTTCTCCTCCAAATCTCTCTTTTATGCAGCACTATAATTAATTGGTGCCACCTCTCCATATGACGATGCATGGTATAGTTACCACAACTATATTTTTTTTCGGTTCCTCTGGAGAGTTCATCGTGGCAGATGAAGCGTGTAACGTACCGGGCATTTACCTTTTTTTGCATGTACAGGAAAGGAAAAAAAAATCGAGCGTCCGAGTTCTAAGGTGTCCCAGGGACATTTTAGTGGACCAGGCCCAAATCCAAAGAACAGCCATCTCACAGGCTAATGGGGCGACCCACGCCGAGTTTCAGCATTGTAGGATGACCACACCAGTACAGCAACTTGCTAGACATCACCTCGGTGCCATCCGAATCTTGGCATCTCAACGCCTACTGGTATCTTCCATACAGAAAATATTGTTACGCTGCCTTTGGCCCCATTCGCACATCGGTCCGCAACTTAGACATCACCTCGGTGCCATCCGGATCTTGGCATCTCAGCGCCTTGTGGTGTATTCTCTTCAGAAAATATTGTTGCGCTGCCTTTGGCCCCATTCGCACATCGGTCCGCAACTTAGACATCACCTCGGTGCCATCCGGATCTTGGCATCTCAGCGCCTTGTGGTGTCTTCTACTCCGAAAATATTGTAGAAAATATTGTTGCGCTGCCTTTGGCCCCATTCGCACATCAGTCCGCTACTGACACCATCTCACAGGCCAACAGGGCGCCCCACGCCGACTTTTACCATTGTAGGATGGCCACACCAGTGCCACAACTTGCTAGACACCACCTCGGTGCCATCCGGATCTTGGCATCTCAGCGCCTTGTGGTGTCTTCAAATCAGAAAATATTGTTGCGCTGCCTTTGGCCCCATTCGCACATCGGTCCGCTACTGACGCCATCTCACAGGCCAACGGGGCGCCCCACGCCGACTTTCAACATTGTAGGATGGCCACAGAAGTGCGACAACTTACTAGACACCACCTCGGTGCCATCCGGATCTTGGCGCATTGTGCTGCCTTCGGCCTATTCGCACATCGGTCCGCTACTGACGCAAACTCACAGGCCAACGGGGCGCCCCACGCCGACTTTCAGCATTGTTGGATGGCCACACCAGTGCGGCAACTTACTAGACACCACCTCGGTGCCATCCGGATCTTGGCGCGTTGTGCTGCCTTCGGCCTATTCGCACATCGGTCCGCTACTGACGCAAACTCACAGGCCAACGGGGCGCCCCACGCCGACTTTCAGCATTGTAGGATGGCCACACCAGTGCACCTTACTAGACACCACCTCGGTGCCATCCGGATCTTGGCGCGTAGTGAAGCTGCAGCAGCTGCAAATAAGCTTCAGACAGTGTTACAACCGCTGCTCAGAACTCTCAACTATGACACCACCTCGGTGCCATCCGGATCTTGGCGCGTTGTATTGCCTTCGGCCTATTCGCACATCGGTCCGCTACTGACGCCGCCTCACGTGCCAACGTATTTTCTCCGCATTTTATACCCTATGCCGCATAACAGGTCATGTGACTTGTTTATAAAACTTTTCATTGGTTCATTTTACTTTTGGTTTCCTAATGATGGAAGGCTTGATCATATGACCTAAAAACAACACTTTTCATTGGATGAAAACTTTTTTTTTTCCCAAACGATGAAAGCCCCACCTTGTTTCTGGATGTTTCAGACTGAAGCTGGCGTCAGCATGAGAGCACCACCATCTCGTAGCTCAGTCGTGGTCATTCCGCGAGCAATCATGGCAGCCGCTCCCCACCAGAAGCCTGCAGGAGTCGGGCCCCCAAAACTTTTGATGAATTCTCAAGGCGGAGGGGACGCTTTCGAGAATGGGGTCCAAGACCTAGCAGACAAGCGTCCGATTTCCAAGGTGTCCCAGGGCCATTTCAGTGGACAAGGCCCAAAAAGGAAACAGCCTGCCGCCATTTTGAGAGTCCTGTGACAGCCGCCTATCGCTGCACCGCAAGAGTGGGCGCAACTCAGCTGAATTGCGGCTTTTGACACAGTGGACCAAAAACGGACGGAATGGCAACTGAAACGGTAAAGGGGCGCCCCACTACAACAGATGACACTCCACCTGGAGAGGCCCGTTCACGCCGCCTCCCCCCACGCCGTTATTCGGAGCAGCATTGTAGGATACCAAAACCAGTGCGGCAACTTACTGGACATCACCTTGGTGCCATCGTTCTGCTGCCTTGGAACTATTCGCACAACAGTTTGCTACTGATGACCCACCCCCCGCGACGCCCCACGCCGTTATTTGCTGGGTGGCAACTTACTAGACATCACTTTCGTGTCATCTAGATTTCAGCGCGTTCTGCTGCCTTGGAACTATTCGCACAACAGTTTGCTACTGATGACCCACCCCCCGCGACGCCCCACGCCGGAAATCTGGACGTTGTGCTGCGTTGGGACTATTCGCACAGCCGACCGCTACTTCGTTGTTTTTCCCTAAAAATGTTTATATGTTATTACTATTTTTGTTTTCTTGTATATATTTATAAATTATTAAAGTTTTATAATCTTACTACTTTGTCGGAGTGCTATATATTTTTAATGTGACACATAATTGTAAAAACTTTGATATACAAAGAGTCATCCCTGGAATCTTCCGCTTCAGGCTCGGTCCCCTCCCCAATCACAATACAGGATGGTTTTCAGATAATAGCAACGCTTCTGCTGTGACGGATCTCATCGAGTGTGGGCCTTGATCTACTATAACTCCTTTGAAGAGGGGTGATTCTTTACCGCTGTGGCCATAAACTACATCTGCAGGGCTAGCTGATACCCTAGGACCAGCCTGGACAATCGGACACAGAGGAAAAGGAGTGACAGAGGGTGCGGTAGTGAATAGGGCGAAAGTGAGGTGTCGGGCGGGCACAGGGTGTGATTCTCAGGGAAGAGCAGCGCAGATGGGGGGAGGTTTATTACCCATGCATAAGACAGAGAGAGGGGGTGACCACTGCCTGGGGGAGATGCTTGCGAGGGTGGGGAGCCATGCTAAGAATCGACAGCGTGCACAGAGTGGGTCTGGTCAAGGCATCTAAAATGGCTGCTGTGCACGACAAAAGTGTGGCATTTGAAAAAAGACAAGATGGCGCAGACAATGTTTTTCAACACTTCCTGATTTCCTTCGAATCGAACGTTAACAGACGTTGGGGCATATTACCAAAGTTAAGCGATATTTATCCCTAACGATGCTTAGCAACGATTTTTTTACCGTCAGAAATTATCGCAGATAAACCTTGCTATTATCAAGGTTTATCGCAAATACGATAAAAAACGACCGCAATGCATTAATATCGCTGAAAACTCAGCGATATTCATGCATTACCGAGCTAATGCTCTTAGCCATATTATCCACCTCCCATTGGATAACATGGCTAAGAACTGCTCAGGGCAGGTGGTAGCTTTTGGAGATATTCGCGCTTATCTCGAATATTTCCAAAAGTTGATAATAGGAGATAGCGATGTTAGCGACTGTTTCCAGTCGCTAACATCTTGGCATGCCCACTTTGCATGTCATTAGTGATAAATATCACTCACATGCAAAGTGGGGCCCAAAATGGTCGCTATCTTCTACTAGCCGTCGCTAACTGGTGTTAGCAACAGCTAGGTAATACACATATAATTTTATCTCCGCGAAGCGGAGCGCTGTTACAGATATATATCTTGTTTTTGAACGTTAATTTCTCAAAATGCACTGAAGCACATATATTGAGACCTAGCAAAGGCACATCGGGCTACCAGTCCCTACAATTTTGCCAAGTTTCGTGCAAATCCATTCAGCTGTTCGATCCTACCGAGAGACAAGATGGCGGCCGCTACGGACTGTTTGGAATGTTTACAGACACCGGAGAGCCAATCAGCTTCGCTTCGCAAAGCTCCGTAACGCGAAAAGTACGCGAAGCGGTGCACTGTTACAGATATATATCTTTTTTTGAACGTTAATTTCTCAAAATCCACTGGAGCACATATATTGAGATCTAGCAAAGGCACATCGAGCTACCAGTCCCTACAATTTTGCCAAGTTTCGTGCAAATCCATTCAGCTGTTCGATTATTATTATTAATTTTTTTTTTTGCCCCGCGGGGCCCTTTTAAAACCTCCACATCAAACCTAAACGGTCAGGGAGGATCTACTATGCCCCCTTATGGTCATTTGCCCCTTCGGTTTGGCCTCCGCTTGTCTCTCGATCCTACCGAGAGACAAGATGGTGGCCGCTACGGACTGTTTGGAATGTTTACAGACGCCGGAGAACCAATCAGCTTCGCTTCACAAAGCTCCGTTGCGCGAAAAGTACGCGTCCTGGAGCGCTGCCCGGTCCGCTGTTACAGATATATATCTTTTTTTAAACGTTAATTTCTCAAAATCCACTGTAGCACATATATTGAGACCTACAAAAGGCACATCGGGCTACCAGTCCCTACAATTTTGCCAAGTTTCGTGCAAATCCATTCAGCCGTTCGGGCTAAAAGTGAGGCCAACCGCCCTATGGAAAACTCAATGTTAAAAACACGTTTTGGGACCCCCCTTTTTTCTCGGCCCCCCCTTGACGAACCCCCCCCAAATTTTCAAGGGCTACTCAGAAACAAAATGTGTCATTTTCCTGAAAATTTCAGCCAATTCCGTCCACAAACGCCAAAGTTATTAGACATAGAATTCTAACTATATATACCTACTGGCGACCGCCAGTAGGTAATATATATATATATGAAACATATCAAGTTTAACAAATAATTTTTCTATTAGAAGTAATTAGAAAACAGTAAAACATTATAAAATGCAAAATAAACAATCGTAAAGTAGTGTTGGCCATTGAAGGAATCGGATTTACTATCTAACACCAACCTAAGCAGAAGCAGGGAAAGTGTTGGACTTTGGAGGTTTGGGTTTTATTATTTCCACTCCAATCTGAACAAGAGCAGGGAAAGTGATGGACGTTGGAGAAGTTACATTTACTATTTCCCCTCCAAGTAAGCAAAAGCAGGAAAAGTGTTCAACTTTGCAGGGTTTAGATTAACTATTCCTACTCCAGTCTGAACAACAGTAGGAAAAGTGATGAACTTTGGAGTGGTGAGATATACTATTCCAACTCCAAAACCTTTTATAAAAAGAATTTAAATAATAATAAAATAAAAATATGTACATTTGTACAATTAAAATTACAAATACAAATTTCATTTTACAAAAACTATAAGAAATTTAAATAAGTGCACTTAATACTTAAAACACAAATAAACAAATCAAATTAATTTAAAAAATGATAAATTAAACTTTATTAATGTGAAAAGTATTATTCATTATTAGAATTAAGATTAAAACAAAAATGAATATACAACTCCTTTTCAGAGTTATACAATAAAATAAAATATTCAACAAATTAGCAAACATTTAAAAAATAATTATTCAGCTAAACAATTCACATAATTAATTAGCAATAATAATTGAATTAACATAAAGAACTGTCCTTACCCCAACGCACTACAAACCCAACACACCTCACTAAACTAAAGATTACTAATTACATTTAAATTACACATTAAGAATTACAGATTATACTAGAATAATAAAAATATTAATTAAATAATTTACATAACTACCATTTAATAATTTCATAAACATAATCAAATAGTTCAAAATAATACACAATCATTGACTTTACAAAAATAAAGGCCCACTCTAGTCCCATACATATCAAACAATCTTCTACTAATTTAAACTACTATTTTTTTTAAACTAAAGTTTCATCTAAAAGATTACAAACTGTACTAAAAAAGCAAATATCATTATACTTTTTCCTAATAACAATAACTAATATATGCTACAATAATTAAAACAATATTTCATACAACTGTATTAAAGAAAATAACATTATTTACACCAGTATTTATAAAGCAGTATTACATATCAAAAATATATATATTTTTTTTATCTTTCTATCTTCTAACACAATATTTTTGAGTTGACAATATTTTTGACACATTCTTCTACAATCACAATATTTTTTCTTCGATATTCTGGCTGTAATACCATTGACACCAGCAGTCTTCCTCCATCAACCGGCAAGTGGCTTAATTTCGGGTGTCACGGCCTACCCTTAGGTTTGTGGAAAGTTCGGAGTGCACCAGGGCCGCCTGTGCCTGCCAAGGGTAAAGAGAGCGGTGGTGTGCACAAAGTATTAGTGTGGCCTGGCATAAGGTTCACATAAGTTGGGACGGCATATCACAAAACTGCCTCAACAGAAACTTCAGTTCTCTACCAGGGTAAATAGCGTCCTATACCCACCCTTCCCAATTCGCCAGAGGCACCAGTCAAGGTTGACCCTATCGCCATTATTATTTGCTCTAGTAATCGAACCCTTGGCATGCCTTATTAGATGCAACACTCAAATTCAGGGTTGGCATTGGGAGGGGGATCCTGAAAAGCGCATCCTACTATTCCTGGATGACCCGCAATCTTCAGGCCCCAGATGCCTAGAACTCCTTTGCCTATATGGTGAAGCATCTGGTCTGCGGATTAGCATGAACAAGTCACTGCTGGTTCCAGTCGAGGGCGATGGGAAGGGCATTCTTGGTGCCCTGCAATCCCGATATGGTGTTTCTCCTTCAAATATTTCGGTATCCATGTCTCCCACCTCCCAGACCTAACCTTCACTCTTAGGGGTAGATTTACAAGAAACTGACACATCTCTGCGTTAGAGCAGAGCTGCATCAGTTTCCCTGCGCCAGTGTGTGAAGCCCTTGCAACACCATGGAAGCGTACTTACAGTATGGCTCACCATGGCGCAATGATTGACAGATGCGCCAGAAATTCTGATGCATCTGTTGGCGCAAAAGTCACACATTGCAGGAGTTGTTTAGAAAGCACAAAACAACTCCAGCAATGCATAGGGAGGCCTAGACGTATTGTGCTGCGTCACTCCCTACACCAGCTCTAAGCAGGTGTAAGTTTTGACACAGTGGCGCCCTAGAAGTGGAGCAGTGAAATCTTGTAGATTTCACTGCGTCACTTCTATACGGCTTTTCTGTGTGGGAACTTCCACCCTTCATACATTATACCTGACACAGGTATAATGTGGCGCAGGGCTTTATAACGTGACGCATCTCCCTAGATTTGCTATATTGTAAATGGGCTTGCAACGTGGCGTATTGTTTACGCCGGCGCTGCATCACAAAAAGTGACACAACAGTAGCACAAATGTAACGCAAGGGGCTTGCAAATCTACCCCTATATTTTCAGTCCTTTATAAAAACCTTGGCTAGGAACCTGCGGAAATGGGGCTGCGTGCGTCTAAACCCTATGGGATGAGTAGCCTTATTTAAGATGATGTGCCTCGCATGCCTTTTGTATGTCTTTGCGAACTTCCCTGGCCCGATCCTTCTAAATTGGTTCCAAACACTGACATAGAAGATCACCACCTTCTTCTGGGCAGAGGGGTGTCACCGAGTAGCCTTCCTTTCCACTAGGAAATCTCCTTATGAAGGGGGCTTGGGTGTGGCATATCTCTATGGGTACTACCTTGTTGCACACACCGCAAAGATCAATGACTGGTTTACCGGGGGTTACAACAACCCCATCTACCAAAAAGAACTCCATCTCCTGGGTCTACACAATCTTCTAAGCCTACTCTACGGTACACTAATACCTCACTTTCCCCGACTGTACCCGAGTAACCCTACTTTGCTGGAGAGCAGCTCTATGCTTTATCAATTGGTACCGTAAGCTTACTGGGATGACACCGTTGTGGCAGGGTACATGACTGCATCACGTGTCGGGCCTCCTGGGCTTTACACATTGGGATAGAATAGGAATAACCTATCTACAGTATATTAGATGGAGTGAGGCATTGGTGTTGTTCAAGGATTTGCAAGAGATCTACCAGCTCTCCCACACACAATTTTACCACTACCTCTAATTGCGAGATTCCCTGCTTGTTCCAAGATCTACTGCTCCTTGATTGTTAACGCACCAGATTATTTCCTGGTTTTACATCGGAAATAGGAGGCATCGGTGTGAGAAAAAGAACAGTGATGACTAGCGGGAGGCATGTATGGCCCCTAGAGAACTGCTAATCTTCTCACGCCTCCTTACGGTTCACCTTAATTATATCCAAATGACAGATCTGACCCTCCAGCGATTGCAGCGTGCAGGTCAAGCTATACAGGCCACATGTGCGAGGTAGTCCCTATCGGAAGCTGACATTTTCTATATGGATTAGTGCTGTCCAGTGCTTCTTTTGGAGAGAAATAGGCCATGAGCTTTTTGCGGATCTTGGCCATCACATTGACCTTGGTCCTGGTAAGGCCCTGTTGGGGGGTCTTTGAGGAGTTTGGGGACTGAGACTAGAGAGGACCTCGTTTGGGGTGGCCACACTGGTGGCCAAATGAGATATTGCCGTAACAAGAAGCTGCTGGAGCCCCCCTCGTTGGAGAAATGGATGAAGGGGTGAACTGGTGTGCCCGTCAGGAGAGGCTGATCTACAAGGCTTGGGCATGCCCAGTAAGCATGTTAGGATATGGAGCAGGTGGTGGATGCATTCTGGGTAAAGGTGTAAAGACGCTGGTGATAAAGTATTTACTATGTCCACATATCTGAGGCATATTGATGTAGTCTTGTACAACTGATTGTGGAAAATATCGAAATTTGAGAAAAAAAATAAAATTAGGTTATCAACAAAACTTTACTTTTGTAACCAAAGACTGTGGAGACTATTTAGAACTTTGAACTTGAACCTTTTTGTGAAGGAACAGAAAATATTATATTATTTGAGTTAGTTGCAAATGTTTATGGGGGTAACTAAAAGCTATCTTATTGGTATGTAACCTTTACCACACAGAAATTTCAAAGCAGTACTTTTGCCGCAATGTAATTACAACTCATGGTACAGTGTAATTCGTGTTGTTACAACACATTAAATACACAATGCAAGTCATTCGCAAGCATATATATGGTAAACATCTGTAAGTATATATATACATTTATGGTAAGGGATATCTGCTAAAAAGGGAGATTGGAGGAGGTTTACCTTCCATTCTAAAATATATAAATGTAAGTATAGGTAAGTATGTATATATGTATGGTAAGGGTTAGGTGAAAAAAGAGGGTTGGGATTTGCCCCTCAAATGAAAACAGAGGGTATAAGGGTAGTATAGTTTTAGGGTAAAAGGGGAGCCTGGGGATTATCCCCAACAAAGAAAAGAGAATTTGTGGTTTTTGAGTTAGGGTTGTTATAATTAAGTGGTAGAAATGGGGTTTACCCCCAATAAAAATGTCTAAAAATATTTTAGTGTGTGTCTGTGTCTGTGTGTGTATTTATATAACAGCTACGTAGAAAGCTAATGTTTATGCACTTTTTGTTTTAAGAGCTGAATGCTAGGTTTTTAGGGATTAGGGTTTGGGGTACTTTAATTTTGGGTATTCCGTTGTTTCGGGTGTATTTATTTTTATTTCTAATTACTATTCTAGGGATGTTTTGACTCATTTTTTTTAACATATTTTAGCATTGCTGTAAAAAATAATTGTGATTACACTTGGAGGAACATATTTTAAAAATTGTAATATGTAATTTCTACATTTGTTTGGTTTAGGAGTTGGAAGCACATGGCTTAGAGTCCCAGGGCAGGGAATAATTTAATCATAGGTGTTTTTCAGGGGGAGTGGGAATTTTTCTTTTAATCAAATTAATATTACTTTAAGGGGTATTTTTGTATCAAATGTTGAAATTGCTTAGGAGCAGGATGCAATGGGATTATGGGCCCATGCTGGGAAGTATTTAAAAGTTTTAGATGGGATTTTATTTAAATTAGCTAATGAGTCCTTCAAGGGTTTTTGTAGTATGTTCTAATTCATTTTTAAATGATCCATTAAATGTTTCTGATTAAGGAGTGAGCTTGCAAGGGATTAGAGGCCCAGTGGAGTGTTTTAATTTAGTCGGAGTTTGTTTGTTACTTTTTGGGTTGCATGTTTTAATTTTAAATACTGTTTTTTGCTTTGTATTTTTAAATGTTTAGTATTATTATGATTATTGCATTTTTAAATTTGATATTTGTGGGCAGATTTTCAATGTTTCAAGTAACAAACACATGCATGATAACATAACATGTATTACATTTATAACAATTAATATCAAAATATAAAACAAGCTTACATCTTTTTTTAATAAATACTTATTTAAAACATCAATACATATTGTCTTATTTTTAAATAATTAATTCACAAAAAAAGCTTCTATTACACTTCTATTTTTCTAACATTGTTATCTTCTCACACATTTGTTTAGGATTTAGGATTTCTTTCCACTTTACCACAGTTTTCCATTCATTCCTATGGACATAATTTTACATTTTCAGTTTTTACTACTAGCATTTTTGTTTTACAAATTCTCTGATTCCACATTTAATTATTTAATCAGTAGAGCATGGAAGACTAAGAATGCTGCTGCATCGGTCACATAGGAACTCATATATTTTTACTTAAACATTATAAAAGGTCCCTTTAATGTAAGAATAGTGTAAAGGAGGTAAGTTAAGCGGGGGGGAAGGCCAGCCACCATAAGATGGCGGTTGTGTTTTATGACCACTCCAATCAAGCAACCCAACATTCGCCACAACCCGTGCTGTGATGGCCCTTAAATGAGGCGGCCTGCTCCACAGAGACTGAGCGGCATCTCCTGAGCAATTTTTGAGGCTACGAGTCCACCGGATGGCCGTCATTTGACTGAGGGACTGCTTGCGACCGGGTGGCTTGCGCCACGGTCTGGGATGCACAGGGAACATCGTTTACAGCGCAGTGTTTACACCGTGTTGCCTTTACAATGATGCCATTGCAACGCAAGTCGTTACTACGACTTGCGCTGGATGGCGCTGTTGTATAAGGAATATTGTAATTTTATATTCCAACACCTTCCCTACTGTTACGTGGACTGGTGTTGGAATATAAAATTATAATATTCCACAATCCACGCCCTACAACACAAGTCGTTGTAACAACTTGCGTTGTAATGGCAGCGTTGTCATGTACCGCGATCTAAAAGATACATCCGGGATGCACAGTGAAGGCCTATGTGACCTGGTGGCAAACGATACCCATGGTGACACCCCAGAAGGTGAGAAGACTGCGTTGATTGGCAGTCAACGAGCTGCACCGGATTGGCTGATGGTCCGCTGAACGAGCGTAGTAGGGCTAGAGAGGCCAAGATGAGCTCTATGGAGGGTCAGGAGTCCTTAAAGAGGGTAGCAGCTACCTTTCCTGGAATCTGACAGGCCCCACACCTAGAAGCGTGGAAATGCTACAGAGCCAACTTGGCACCTGCAGCTGCCCTAGAGCAGCGCTGAGGTGCCCTGGACAACCTCCACATTGGGGGTTACCAGAGTGGCGCTAAATCGACTCCCGACTTATGTGTAGCACAGACTGTGCCAAATCACGGCCGAATGGGGAACAGCAATAAGTAGGTTTTGGGTTCCTGCAGCTGGCTAGTTTTGGCCTGCAATGCCAGTGGCCGTTGCTTCCATGCTGCTGGCGATGCCCTCTGCCTGCTGCCCTTACTATTTTTTTATTAGACAAAAAGAGGGACTGGGGGCTAGTTTACCGAGGTCCAGCGTACATGCCCCAGAAGGCTGTGTACAAGGTGGGTACGGAGTTCCTCTGTGATAGTATTTTAGGACGGTTGGAGCAAGTAAAGGTAGTAGGGTCACTGGAGGACCACTATTGTGTGAGTGGAGGAGAGGGAATTCTCCTTGTTGGAACAAGGGCTCTCACACACCCAGCAAGCTAGGTGTCATGCTTCATCATTTGAGCCTGGAGCAACATCAGTGGTACTTTGTGGAGTAATATTGTAATTCCAAACCTTAAAGTGTAAATAATCCGCTACATCAAGATTGTTAGCAACTGCTGTTTGAGCACCCTCTTTAATCAATCTAGTGACCCTTTCTACTAAACCAGTAGAAGCTGGACTATATAATGGTACCCGAATATGTCTAATATCATGTTTATCCAGAAAATGTGTAAACTGTTCAGAAATAAAATGAGAACCATTATCAGTAACCACCTCCTTGACCCTGCCCTCAATACAAAATAGATGTTTAAAAAATGAGACCACTGAAGAAGAATTCGCACTACTTAAAAAAGAAAAATATAACCATTTTGAATAGTAATCAATTGCCACTATCAAAAATCTTTTGTCAAATCCAAAACATTGAATGGACCAGTGAAGTCTAAACTTTTCCCAAGCATTATTTGGCCAACTCCCAGGAGATAAAGGAGCTGCTGAAGTTCTCCAGTGTTTATCTGAGCATAAACATTCAGCGCACGCTTCCACATATCTTTTGACTTGACCGTCAATACCTGGCCACCAACAGATTAGTTTGATTTTCTTCACAGTAGCTCGAATCCCTAAATGTCCCTCATGGGCTAAAGAAATAATGTTAGCCCTGAGACTGATGGGAGGAACAAACAAATCTTGTTGACTAGCGATAATTCTGATGTAACCTGATGAAAACATTTTAAATCTATGGGCATACATCTATTACCTGGCCAAATTTCTTTACCTGAACCATGCAATCATCTTTGTCACAACTTTCCAATCATTCTTTCTCTGAAATCTTAAATTGTTCATTTATGTCACCAACAGTGAATACATACCCCAAATCTTCCCAATCAGTTTTTTCACCTTCATGAACACAGTCACCTTCTACCGGTAAACATGATAAGCAGTCCGCTCTTACATTTTTGCCTCCTGGAATGTATTTTATATCAAAATTAAATTCCTGTAACCTTGCCAGCAACCTTATCAATCTAGAAGAAGCTTTGTTTGAACAATTATCACCCAACATATATATAAGAGGTTTGTGATTAGTATGCAGTTCACATTTCGTTCCCCAAATAAACATTTTGAATTTCTCTGAAGCCCATGAACACGCTAGTGCTTCACGTTCAAATGTGCTGTCGTTTTTACAGCAACATTTAATGTACGTGAAGCAAAAGCGATGGTCCACTCTTGACCTCCAACCATTTGGCTAAGGACTGCACCTAAACCCTTAGAACTAGCATCTACAGTAATTATAGATTTTGCACCATGCGAAATGGTTTAATGGCAGGGGCTGTTGTGTTCAATTTCTTTACAGATTCAAATGATTGTTGACATTCATCGGACCAGATACATGTTGCATTTTTCTTCAAAAGATTCCTTAAAGGTTGGACAATAAAAGCATATCCTTGAACAAACTGTGCGTAGTATTCACTTAAGCCTAAAAAAGCTCTAAGTGAATCTTTGTCATTGGGAATAGCTGCTTCATTAATTCCTTTCAACAAGAATACCTTAGGTTTTATACCTTCTCCCAAAATATTATGTCCTAAGTAGTTAACTTCTTGTGATAAAAATTTACATTTGTCAAAATTGACTGTCATACCATGAGAACCTAATTTGCTTATAACTTCCTCTAACAATGTAATATGTTGATCCATACTCTCTGTGTGAACTAAAATGTCGTTTTGTACACCACTCTGATCCCCAAAGATTTTATCCAATAAACGTTGAAAAACACTGGCAGCGGATGCCAACCCAAATGGCATACGCTTGTACATATATACACCAAAAGGTCATACAAATGTAGTGAGGTGTTGTGAATTTTCAGATAAAGGTATTTGATGATACGCAGAGCGTAAATCAATTGTTGAAAAATACTTACTTCCACCTAATCTAGCTAACATTTCATGAATTCTCGGGAGGGGATGACAGTCGAAGAGGATGTTTCTATTAAGGATTCTCAGATCAGCACATAAGCGTATATCCCCTGAACTTTTTTGTACAACAACAGCAGCCGAAATCCATTCTGAGGACTCTACTTGTTTAATAATGCCCTGAGAACACATGTCATCAAGAAATCTTTTGAGATCTTCTCTGGCTGAAAGGGGAACCGGTCTAACTTTTTGTATGACCGGAATAGAATTGCTTTTCAATACAATAGTATGTTTAAAATTCTTAATAACACCAATTTTGTTTGAAAATACTTCAGGGAATTTAGCTTGTAACCTTTTAGTCCAATTATCACCAATATTTGTCTCCTGAATTGCTAAAATAGGCATATCACCAAGTCTGACCGGTTCGTCATGCCCTGGTCTTAGTATATCTCCTAATTTAGCTTGATGACGCCATCCTAAAATATCACGTCCATTCACTACAACGTAAATTTTTGTAAAAATATTCTCTCTTTAAACAAAATGTTATCATCAAAGTATCCCCTCATTATTATGTCATACTTCCCGAAAGCTTTAGGGTTGATGGTAGTAGATTGCAATAACTTTCCTGACCAAAATTTATAAAATGTGTTCTCAGCTGAAAATGGAATGGGAGACCCTGAATCTGCCATAACATCTAAATCAATTACACCAATTTTCACATCACATATAGGACCTTGCAACGTTTCTCAGAATACCCTAATGCATTAATCTCTACTGATGATAAAGACATATTACTAATAGCTTCTGACAATATATAATTTTCAACATCAAGTTGACTGACTTTAACTCTTGTTTTGTTAGCATGACAAACATTATAAAAATGCCCAATTTTTTGCAATTGTTGCATCGCTTCCCTTGAGCAGGACAATTAGAAAAATTACCTAAATTAAACTTGGAACCGGATCTATAGCAAGTTCCACCCTCTCTCTTATTATTCCTACATTCTTGTGTGATACAAAATGTACACTTGTATCATTACTACCTGATGTCTACTGCAGCCACTTTTGAAGTGTCTGAAGACAAATTGATGGGAGATTCATATAACATTGTTGAAGAGACCACAGAACGTTCTATACTTATTGCTATATCCATAACTTCATCAAGAGATGGATACTTACATGTCAAAATACGTTCCTGAATCTTCTTATTAAAACAATTGAAGACCAACTGATCACGTAAAGCAGTGTCTAATAATTTCCAAAAACACATTTTGAGGCTAAGACATGTAATACTGCTAAATAGTCTTCAATGGATTCCTCAGAAGATTGTTTAAGTTTGAAAAATGTATGTCTCTCCACCATTACTGACGGTTCATCCTCATGCAGTTTACCAATATGTGCCAATGCTTCTTTAAAAACATCCCATGTATCATCACCTGATGTTGCAGGAACTATAGGCAAATTAGGGGTGCCGCAGCGCTGGAGGTGGTTTGTGGCGAGGACTCTTTGCAAATCACTTTTCAAACAGGTGAAATTTAGCGGGAGAAGAATCCTATACACAGCGCCCTGAGTGGGAGAGGCGCTCCTCCTTTGTTGCCAGCTGAACTGACCTACCGCGATCCTTGGGGGACTGCAAGTCCCAGGACTCTCTCTGTTGCCGCACACCTGGTCCGGACCCGTCACGCCCATAGCCTCAGGCGTGATTTTACAGCACTCCATCCCCCGCGGCGCGGGGGCGCGCAGGAGAAGGCGGGAGAAGCCCGGGACAAGGGCGGGATCGTCTGTGGCCGTCCGGGGCCAGAGGAGGCCGGGCTGGGCCACCCCCCTAAGGTCCTGAACATCGTGTGACTGTAAATACAGGAAGACATTTGCGAATACTGGACTGAGCTGTTATATGTTTAGAATACTCGCTATTTGCTTTTACTATAAACACATGCTGCTTCACTAAACATGTCTACACAATCAGATAAAGGGGGAAAGCTAACATCTAAATTCACCGGTGGAAGCCTTATCGGGCCTCTAGATAATTATATCACCCGGGCAGCAGCCGCACTTGACCAGGAGATAGTAGATGCTGAACAACGGCTCTCACTACAAATATTTTCCAAACGATCCTCTTTGGGATCTATCAAGAGCTGCACAACCCCTGAGTATCGATTAAGTCAACGCCTTGTTGATCTAGGATTGCCAGAGATGAGCGTAGGGTCGGATACACAAAGTAACATTACCCTGGGGAACAGTACACAGAACACACAGAACGGTACCACTACTCACGAGGAAAATGGGCCTTGTAAGACACCCCCCACAAAGATACATGTATGCCCCACTGTTGAAATGATATCCACAAGCACTACACTAATAGGGAAAAGAAAGCGGGTGGGGGCGGGCAGAAAGGCAAACGGGCAAAGATCCCCAAACTAGCAAACAATATGGCTAACCCATCGGGTACACAAAACCACAAACAGGCCGCTGCTTCCGCCCAGAATAAGAGCGTAGCCCTTCTGCTGAATAATGGCCAACATCAGCCGACGAAAAGATTACCAATGACTGTACAGGGAGATGGAGGGCTGATAGGGCAGGTGGAACAGATTGTAAAGTCTCTCATTGAGAGACTAAAAATAATTAATGAAAATTTAGGTAAGCTACAACAGGCCACATCTGATAATACTTGAAAAACTAGAAAAAGTACCAGGGAGTCAGAGAGAAACTACGTAACTACTTTGAAAACAACAAAACACAATATTGTGTGATAGTTAAAGTGACGTGACTATGTGTCATTCTGCACTCAAATTTCCTTCTTGGAAAAAAGTGCCCATCAGTTCCCGCCTGATTCCGCCCTACATCATTTGGGCTCTCCTTACCCAGGAGAGAATGCAGTATGTCTATCAGTGTGGTAGTGATAGATTGATTTCAGAAAGATGTCTCTGGTAGGAATATCAGAGTATTAATGCGGGTTACTGAAATACAGTGCCAAATTAAATATGTGGAAAAATAGTGATGTTAAAATTGGGTAGTTATTGAGTGGATGCAAACAATTTTAATCAGTTCCCTCAAAACTCCCATTACTAAAATGTGAAAAAGCAAAACAGATTTAACATAATATCCGTTTGTACAGTATGGTCTGACCATACTGTCCACCCAATTTTAACATCACTATTTTTCCACATATTTAATTTGGCACTGTATTTCAGTAACCCGCATTAATACTCTGATATTCCTACCAGAGACATCTTTCTGAAATCAATCTATCACTTTCCAAGAAGGAAATTTGAGTGCAGAATGACACACAGTCACGTCACTTTAACTATCACACAATATTGTGTTCTGTTGTTTTCAAAGTAGTTACGTAGTTTCTCTCTGACTCCCTGGTACTTTTTCTAGTTTTTCAAGTGTTAGTAGGGCATGTACCCGGTGGGTCGTTAAACAAGCCCAAGGACCCCATCCTAATGTTTTTCTTCTCACATCTGATAATACCCAACTGCTATACTCTCTAATAGACAACAAGAAGTCGGGGGGGCAAGCTATATACCCAAGCTAACGGCTTGATATTAACCAACCCCCCACATCTATTCCCAGTCAACCTGTAATGTCAACAGAAAAAGGGACTTTGACTAACAGGGATAATAGATCAGTGGATATAAAGGATAGACCTCAGGGAACAGAGGGAAGTCGCAGTCTGGTGGGGGCCCCCCAGACACATCAGGATGAGGGCACACAATCAGCTTTACTGACTAATGGACCCATACAGACCAACAAGTCGGCCCAGGGTGTGGGTAATCGAACAATCCGAGACCTACCCTCACAAAGTACCCCCTTAGTGATAGTCTTGGGAAATGTTCTCCCTCTCCGTCAAGGAGAAAGAGAGGACTTTTCCCAGATTAAAAACAAGGTCACACACTGGCTTTCCCGAAATACTGCAGGAGGCCATATGGTAGCGCATAACATAATGGCCCGACGAGTAGCCTGGCTGGGATACTCTAGGAAAACCAGAGAAGGAGACTGTATAGTAATACATTTTAACAGTCCGGTAGCAGTGGAAAGGATACTTAGGGATGCAGAGGGAGGTACTTCGCTGGGGGGACAGGGTATAGAAATATTGCCCCTTGGGTTTTTCTATAGACCAGGGCAGCAGGGCGCTTTTAGCAACTTCATCAATAGGAACAGGATGTTTGCTAATAAACCACCTTACCCCAGAGGACCAGAAGGGTGGGACACAATACCTCTGAGGTCCAATGGAGTCCAGATGAGGGGTAGACCTGGATATTTCCCGGATATAGAGGTCACAAACAGATTCAATGGCCTCTCGGGCCTTAATTATTGCGATTGACTGGTTGGTAACCCATCTAGCTATCCCTCTCATGACGGTTCTAGCACCTTTCCCGTATATCCCTTACCCCTGGTTAGTTCGGCGAGCGGTTTTAATAACCTTGTCCTTGATATCCCTAATAACACTGCACCATCAGTAGATGAAGGTTCCTGTGAGGTTAACCACTCTGGAACAACTCAACTTGATTCACCTAGAAAGTCTGTTCGGGTGACCATAGAGGCTAACTCAGAATTTAATGTTCTCTCATGGAATGTTGCGGGGCTGTTGGGAAAGGTTTTAGACCCCTTATGGGTGCCGTTTGTAAGCAAACACTCTATCATCTGTCTCCAAGAGACATGGGCCACCAACTGTAATACTTCATTGGAGAGTTATAAATCATTTTGTGTTCCAGCAACAAGCTCAAACAGTGCCCGTGCATCGGGAGGATTAGCTATCTTTACCTCCCTGGCATTAAGATGCAGCATAAGGGTCTTTTCCTCCGGTAACAGAAACATCCAGACCATTATCTTGGGGAAAAAAGACAGCAGCCTGTGTGTGATAAACTTCTACAACGCAAGTAACCAGGGCGAGGGATGTAGGATTACAGAACTGCACAATTTTATCACCCAGTGCCGCGGACCAACAAGAAGGAACCTGCTACTTGCAGGCGACTTCAATGTACACCCTTGCGGCGACCCTATGTTAAACACTCTAGCGACTATGGGTTGCCACACGATAACGGGGTTACACTTTGAACACACAAAACAGGGAGATGCGCTGAACCTTATGCTAGATGAGCAAGACCTTTTGTTAACCATGAGTATTGCACCACCATTATCCATATAAAAAAACATACTTTTAAGGGTAGAAGTTCTGGGACCTTTATAGACTTTATTCTAGTTTCTAGAACTATTATGAGCCTCCTCTTGGCCTTCTGTATAACACCGAGCACACACAGCGATCACAATCCAGTCTGTGTGCTGTTAGGAGGGAACCTGATGAAAAAAGGGATAAAGTTGTAGGAGGAAATATGCTGCAACCTATAAATGGAGGGCGATGCATTAAATGGAATCAGGTCACACCGCCCGACTTCCTTGATAGACTTAAAAAAGATTGCGCTGCTGAACTTTCAACCTGCATTAGCACAGAACCCTTAGGTGAAGGAGTCCTTAAAGCCTTCGAAAGCATAGCCCTTCATGTAGGAAAGATGTTACAGGCCCCGGAGGGGAAAACTCCATCTGGAGACCCTAAATGGTTCTGTCACAATTGCTCTAAAGCAGCCAGAGACTTAAAGAAGGCCCTTAAAATAATTCCCTGGGATAGATCCATAATCCGCACACGCCGATCAATTTATAAAAGTGTGCTGGCTAATAGGAAAAAGGAGTTGAAAAATGAGCTCTGGAAGGAGCTCTTAGATCCTGTGACCCTGGGAAGCTGCTCAAGACTCTGGTCCACAATTAATCGTTCACCCTTTTTAACGTCAGGGGTTAAAGAAGTGGGGTCAAATATCACGGAGGATGAATGGGTGTCCCATTTTTCCACAATTTTTAAGGATACCGTTAAATGTCTAGCCCAACCAAAAGAGGAGCTGGGGTTGGCCTCTATGGTGTTCTCAGTTGTGGAATTGACGGAGGGAAATAACAACCTCTCAAACAAGAAGGCCCCTGGTCCAGATGGCATCCCCCTGACCTATTTAAATTTAGCCCCCTATCCTGGGCCCCAATTTTGACAGCAGTGGGAAACGCCGCAGGGGAAAAGGGATGTCCACCCTCCTGGGGATTATCAACAATTGTACCTGTATTCAAGAAGGGAGACCGAAACAGTACTTTAAACTACAGGCCTATCTCCTTAATTGATTCTATTGTAAAAGTCCTAGGGGGCGTTATATTAAAGAGGTTGACTACCTGGGCGGAGGAGAAAGAGATAATTTCTGACACCCAGTATGGGTTCCGCACAGGGCACTCAACCTTGGCGCAATGCCTAAACCTCTATTTGATTTTGGGCAAGTACACCCTTTCACGTCCTGGGACTATCTACATGGCCTTCATGGACCTTTCCTCGGCTTTCGACTGAGTCAACCGGGGAAAGCTGTGGCAGTCCACGGAGGCCATGGGGGTAGAGCAACAGCTGGTGAACTTCCTCAAAGATCTACACAGAGACACAAAGGCAAACGTAAGATACACCATGGATCTCAAGGTAACAAGAAATTTTAGAACTAGTCGGGGGGTCAGGCAGGGGTGCATCCTGGCCCCCTTTCTTTTTAACCTTTATATAAATGACCTTGAAGAAACATTGGTTGACACAGGGGCGGACTACCCCTATGTGGGTTATCAGGGACTGCCCGTCCTGCTGTACGCGGACGATGCTGTCCTTTTAGCCCGCACCCCGAAAGGGCTACAAACATTACTTGACGCCTTTCACGGGTTTATGGCTAGTCGCAACCTATCCATAAATAACACAAAATCCTACATAATGCAGGTGGGGAAAGTAGCAAAAAAACAGTACCCATTTAGGGTAAATGGCACCAGGGTGCCTTCGTGTACCTCTTTTTCCTAGCTGGGTGTCTATTTGGATCATCAGCTGAACTGAGCCTCACTCTTGAATAAAAAAAGGGGAGAAGTTACAAGGGCTAACGCAGCGCTCTTTGATTTTGCTGCGAGAATGGGCAATAGACCAGTGGGGGCCATGCTGAAGGTTTATCGTGCAAAGAGCATCTCGATAGCTAACTATGGAAGCGAACTATGGGGATACTGTAACCAGGTGGTTGAAAATAAATTCCTAAAACAGCTCCTGTGTGTCCCACAGGGGATATCGAATATGTCTGTGCATGAAGTGACTGGTATGCCTTTTATTAGTGACACCCTGTCCTTGCGTCCCTTATTTTTTGGCTACAATGCTGGCTCAAAAACCGCTTGGCTAAACTCATAGTCTCTTAAAAGAGATATTGAGCCTAGATTGTATGACCAAGATTCCCTGGATGAAATACCTTAAAACTAGTTTCGGGAAGGAAGGACGCTTGGATTTGTTTTCAAACCCAAAAGGAATCACTAGAAATGACGTAGCATATATTGAACAGTCCTTCACTACACGAAAAATAATGGAAAGGCAGGAAAAGGACCTGTTGAAGCCCAACGTGCGTCTCCATATGATGCTCAAAACCTCGCCTGGCGGGGAACCATACCTACTTTGGCAACTAACAGCTTATGAGCGTTTTTTATTAATTAGGTTTAGGTTTAATTTGTTTCACTTTTTAATAGCAGTCCCAAGGGGGAGTCATAGAGGGACAGTGCTAGCAACCTGTGGCTGCGACAATTTGTCTCCATAGGATTTTCTGCACTATGGGCCCGATGTAGGTAGCCCTTTACCGATCGGAATCGGCCGAAAATACCGATTTTCGGCCGTTTCCGATCGGTAAAGGGCCATGGAGATGTAGGGGCACATTTTCGGTAATTTTACCGATTCGTTATCATTACCGAATAGGTAAATTTACCGAGTCGGTAATATTTACCGATTCGGTAATGATAACGATTCGGTAAAATTACCGAAAATGTGATGTAGGTAGCCTATGTTCCGGCTGCACATGGCTTACAGAATCGGTATTTTACCATGGAATACAAATCCATGGTAAAAAACCGATTCCTGTGTACATGCACATCTGTGCATGTACACATGTGCCATGTGACAGACAGACGTGCCCTTAGGGCATGTCTGTGTGCCACATTGCACACATGGCCGTTTTGGGGTGCTAGAGGGTGTCAAAGTGACACCCCCTGCACCCTTGTGAATTCCTTAAATACCGATTGGGTAAATACCGAATCGGTAATGCCTAATCATTCCTATGGGCTTCAAAGCCCATAGGAAAGAATGGGCATTACCGATTCGGTATTTACCCAATCGGTAATTAATGAATTGTTAAGGATTCGGTAACGAATCCAGATGTTGGGACCTACATCCCATTTACCGATTTTAAAATACCGAATCGGTAAGATTCGGTATTTCAAAATCGGTAAATGGGATTTACCTACATCGGGCCATTTATGTTTTTTTGTAAATATTATGAATTCCCCAGGGCTTTTTATCTTAAACCTATTTTAAAAAGATTGCATTTTGTACAAGCTCGCCCTGCCCTGCTGTATTTACAATTGTTAAAATCCGAATGTATACCCCACGTGACTGGCTTTTTAAAAAGCTCAATGAAGTATAGAAAATGCCTGGATACATAGAATTGTACAAGTAAATCCCCCGAATGAGGCTCTTTCCAACGTGGATGGATTTTAATGCTATGAAAAATTTGTTTTAACCACTGTATATTTTAACATGTTTTTTAACTGAAAGCTTGAAATATATCTTGTCTTATGAACTTTTATGGTTTTGTACCAAAAAAAACTGAATAAAGTACTTTTGAACTTGAACTATAGGCAAATTATCAAACATTTCTTGCCCAGCATTGCCCAAATGGTTAAATAATAATGCTTTCTTACATGATGCTGAATATTTGCTAGAATCTATCGCCTCAAGATAGTTCTCAAAAATCCTAAACCATTTGTGCCATGGTTTTATAGGCTTTCCAGGTAATTCAAGGGATGGAGGTGGTTGCATAACATTGTTGCTGTTACTAGAAGCCATTACATACAGAAAATATAATTTAAAAAACACATATGAAAGTGTACCATCAAATATGAATAATTTATGAATTGTATATAAGTTCTTAAGAAAAAGACATTTTCTGTAAAAGACCATGAATGTGCCGGAACCCAGGAGATGCTAACTAAACGTGTGGAAGCCCAACAATCTCTTGTGCCCGGCACGGGTGTGGGCCACACTCGGAATAATGGTAGCAAAGCGCAATATCTCACAAAAATGGGGTGCGGGAGAGTCGCCAACACTCCCTGCATGGTGTGGGGATCGGGATACGGCCATGGTGGCCGATAAAGCAGTGTTTATCAATCGAGGATGTCCTCAGAAGTGGAGCAGGGTCTGGGGGCCTAGAATATATTCAGGAGGTACATCTGTGAGCCACCAAGGGCACAGGCGGAGGGGGAGTCTGCAGATGAAAATGACAGGAGATGTGAATTTAGTGGATGGAATATTGTCCTCTGTTGCGATGAGTGTAATATCAATACGCCTATTGCCAAAAAACTACTGATGTCTGGATATAATGCTTATATGTACTATCTGATCAACTTGTGCCTTGATTACGATTATGATAAAAAGTTTTTTTTTAAAAGACAATGAATGGTCCTGCAGACTTATAACAAAGGATAAAGAACAATTTAAATAAAGCGTTATTACCAAAAGAAAAATATACAAGCAAATAAATGCTTCAAAAATATGTTATTAGGGGGGCGTGGCCCAGGAGCATGGCCGACAGGACGTGAGCTCCACCAGCTCCGTCCAGAAGACCCGCAAATCCTGATAAAACATCCTGCCTGGGCTGTCAAAGTCCCTGAAATCGGCGCCGGAAACCTCCCCAACTCGATTGGGACCCCTGAGCTAACGAAGCAATTCGGGGTTCAGCTGTAAGCGGAGGTGGTGGCGCCGTCGGCGTATGCGGCGCCGCTCTGAACTACGCGACGCCGCGGTCTGGGCCTGGAACGTGGAGCCGACCTCCGAGCGGCCCGCCTGGTTCAGACGCGCGAAGGCTTCTGACCCGAGTGGCTCCTTGGCGGACCTCAGCGCTCTGCACTACACCACTGGGGTGCGTCTGGCGGTGGAGATTGGCAGCCACGGGACCCCTGAGATATCTGCCGGCTGGAATGAGAGGACCATAGCGCCGCCCGTCCCGGGTGGGGCCCCTGCAGTGACGCCTCCGGCCGAGCGCTGATCCCGCTGAGGATCGGCTGACTGACGCCGCGACCTTGGGGGCCCCGCGCAGCACGAAGAACACTGTAAGTGCTCTGGCCCTGACCCTTGACGGGCCCCCACACTGAGCGCAGCGTCTCCTTCGCTGTTGGGGGGGTCGACCTCTTCTATGCCTCTGGCCGGTGTGGAAAAGTAAATTTTGCCATGTTCTGTGTCCCTACGTGTTCCCCATCTTATGCTATATGTGCATGATTAATATGCATATGTATTCCCCCTGATCGATTAAAGACGCAATTACAGTTGTGTCCATCTCTAGTACGTCAGTTTCCAGTTCTCGTGAAAGCTGCGAGTATTAGGCCTATGTAAAGCTACGTTGCCACGTTTCTCAGTGTGCACGTTATTTCATTGTAAAATCCCCGTTTCTAGGCCTCAAAAGGGCCCGGACTCAGATTCAGCTCCTGTCTCCTGAACCCTCGCTGAGGAGCGATACAGCCCCCACCTGTATCCCTGACCCTTCACTTACTTCCTGCCTCACAGTGCCCGGCTCGGCCTGGCTCTGCCTGCCAGTCTGCCAAGAGTATGTTATGATTCCAGTTATCAGTCCAGCTCTCCTTCTCTGCATTCCTAAGTTACTGAATCGCATCAATAGTTTCCGTCATCGTCTAGCCTTTACGTCTCCATGTAAGAGAAATACTGTATTAATGGTCATTTAATATTCCTCAACACACACTACATGTAGAATAATGCATGCACCAGTCTTAGTGTCTGTTAGCCTTTGCCCTGATAACTTTTGGATTCTATCAACATGTTCTCTAAACATCAGATACTAGATAGTGTTTAGGTACATGTCGCTCTGACTCTCCAGACTTCAGTCTCTCCTTCTAGCGCAGAAGTCATAGCCCCCAGCTTCTCCCTAGTTACACGTCATTGCCAGCTTGCGCGCACCACTAGGTTAGAGGTCCCGGCTCCTTAGGTAGCCCCCTCCATGTTTCCGCCCCATTTGTGACATATTCCGTTACGTTTACATCACATGTCTATGTATACGCCCTGTTCACGCCTCTTGTTACACCTCCTTTCTGCCTTATCTCTCGCGACTGTTACAGGCCCCGCCCACTGTTACGCCTACTGTATGTATTGTAATGCAATTGTTTTAACTATATATACTTGTGTACTGTTATTAAAAAGCCAGCGCGCTCATTCCAGCTCCTGCCCGACAGATGTCGGGGCCCCCCTGTTGGCTAGCCATCCCAGATCTTGCCCGTGCAGGTTGTCCTGTTCCTGTCCTTTATGCTGTATTAAAACCTGCAAACTCCTACTACCTCGAATCTTGACTCTTATTTATTGAGCTATCTGTTATTGTTATGTCCAGTCAAAAATAGAGGTATTATTTATTTATTTACCACATAATGGCGCCCGAACAGGGACCTGCCCTTTCCCCACGCGCCGGTGAAGCCACGCAAGCCCCCTGATCCTCTGCAGCCGTGACGGAACCATACCGTGCACGTGCAGATATTTCTGCTTCAAGTATCCCTCAGGCCCACGGAGGAGACGGAGGTTGCGGTCCAGCATCCAGACGAGGCGGTGGAGGAACGCGGCGAGTCCCGACCAGAGCCCAAGCCGAGAGTCCAAGGTCCGAGGTATCCGGAGGCCCACCCGTAACAGAAGTCCGAAGTTCGTCCGTCCGGCGTCGAAGCAGTCCAGTCCAGTCCGAGGCCTTCCGTTCTTGCTGCCCGGTGAGTACCGTTGCTGGGGTAGTATCTAGACAGGGTCAATCTAATTGTCTCTGGTCCGTGGGTTTGGGGTACACAGATCCAACACGAAGTGTCCACTTAGGTGGATGCGGGTCCTGACGTGTCTCTTTATGAGACCGGTAAGTTTCGTACTGTTTTAGCAGTGCATCTAGTTTCTGTTCTAGTCCGTTCTGTTCTCGAGAAATTCATGTATTCTGTTTTCAGTATTCCAGGTAGTATTTTGTCAAAACTATTATTTTAAATGTCATTCATGTATTTCAATGTCGTGGTATGAAAGTGGTGTAATTATCGTGTTCATTGTGTATTGTGTCTAGACTACAGTTCAGTCATGCCGTTGTTTTCCAAACTACGTCAGTTAAAAACTAGAAAAGGTCTGTTAGAAGAAGCAGTTCCTGTCCCGCCTAGGGACAGTCCAGGTCATTTTATGTATCAAAAGCATGGCATAAGTGCCATATTATATCTAGATTTATGGGTGGAGTACACCAAACAGTTAGAAGAAAAGTACAGATGGCCCGTATCGGGTACATGGGATGCCGAGTGCATCATGCGAGTAGAGGAAGTATTATGGAAAAAGAAAGCCAGACAGTCACAGAAAGATGCCATCGAGTTATGGCGCAAAGAATCTCATAAAAGAACCGAAAAAGAAATCAGAAAGTCAGAATTAAGTAGAGAATCCTTAGAAAAAGCCCAAGAAAGGGAATTAATCGAAATAGGTGAACGAGTTAAAACCGAACAGTCAGACAGACAGAGGAATGCCCTTATTAAGGGTATGTATCCTCTTCTTGCCGAGGGCTTGCCAAAAGCAACCCCGGAAGCATCCAGTAATTTTCCGCCACCCTTAGTTCCGACCAAGCTACGTCACAAACCGACCGCAGCTGATATTTTTCTCTCGTCCTATTTGGACGACACAGTCCCAGAATATGCAAATCCTGTTCCACCAGCTCCTGTAAATAATGTAATTCATGCCCCTCCAGTCACCGGGGCACCTGTTGCAGTACCTGCTACGGTACCCCCGGTCCAGACCGTAGTACAAATTCCCGCCACATCAGTCACTCTGCCAGCACGAAGAGTATCAGTCGACGATTCCAGTATAGGGGCCGCGGGAGGAGGTCCTCCTGGTACCCCGCCGCCAAGTAGACGTCTAGGGGCAGTCGAGTTACATGAACGTGCGTTACAGCGTACGCCCAAATATAAGTCCATTGCAGAAATCAGGCGACTTCTTACTGAATGCTGTTATGATCCAGTCCCAGGCGAGGATAGTATGGTTATATATTCCGTACGTATAAGACAGGTGTCCGAGTATTTGGTCACCCTACCGAATATGAAAGAAGATCTAGACAGAATGTATCGTTTCATTCGTACAGGAGACGATCCAGAAAGAATTGGTGAAGTCATGTCTCTCAGGAAAGCTGAGATCCAGTTCATGTTATTAAAGTTTCTGATCAATTGTTTAATACGGGAACAAGATTCCCCGACTAAAGATCCGACCGAAATGAGAATTCTGACAAAGTGGAGTGATAATATAGCCGAGGGTAAGCACAAGACACTCAATAGTATTGAGAATATGTACAAGAAAATACGTAAAGAAATAATAAGGTTACACGAACAACGCAAAGAAGCACAAGTAAGCGAGAAAGAAAATGACTCTTCTACTGAAGAGGTAGACGACGAGAATACCGCCAGAATAGCGTATGTAGGTAAATCTAGACTTCCAGACCGACATTTACGCCTAGAACACAAGAAAGTCTTTCATCTTCCAGCACCAGAACAAGGTTCCCTAGAACAAGTATTTCAAGCTACCGATCAAATTCTGAAATCACGAATCGGTTATAGTGAATTAAGTACTATGCATGAACAAGAACTAGCCCGATCAGCAGTCCGATGGATTACTGATTCTACCACTTTTCCAGACGAAATAGTGGCACAAATGTTTCTGAAACTGGCCCCAGCCGAGCAGCGACTGGTGGGTATGTATATGATCCAACACCTCATTACACTGTATGAGGGTCAACATTCTGACCCAGGTCCGTTACATGATGTCCTGAACGAGTTACTCCAGTATAGATGGAAAGGTTTAGGTACTGATTTAATTAGTGTCATTCTAGAACAGCGCCACAAATACAGAACGTTTTTGAACCCGCATTTTGTTCATGTCTCACCTCCAGAAAGTAAACCGTTTTATATAGAAAGACAGCATCCGTTACGAGAAGTACACCCAGTTAGGACACCAGATGGTGAAATGCAACGAGTATTTGTTTACACCCCAGTTACCAAGATGGAACTCTTAGAGATGAAGAAATTAATTCCCTGTCACGACAAAGATCCAGCAGGGTACCACCGAGAATTAAAAGACATGCTCCGTATGGGAGAATACACGTATCCAGATATTATTAAAATGTTAAAAGTCCTGTTGCCCGCAGGGGTATACGAAAAACTCAAGGAAAAAGATTGGGAGGTGGGAGAGAAAAAGATCGATTGGACAGCTCTAGAAGCTGAAGATAAGATACGAGTACCAGGTACCGGTCTTGGAGATAAATGTAAAGAATTACCAGAATTATTGATACAAGTTTTGCCTATGGGCGCAAGGTCCAACTGATGTTGGTTTTATGCAAATCACACCCCATCGTGTGACTCTCAAGCAAGGTGTAGTGTTACCACGAATCAGACAGTACAGATTGCCACCTGAGGCTGTAGCAGCCTTATCCAAAATTATTGACGAGCTCACGACTCAAGGAGTAGTTGTAGAAACTGACTCCAATGTATGTAATTCTCCTATCATTCCAGTCATGAAACGTACTGATCCAAATGCACCCCCAGTATATCGATTAGTGATTGATCTTCGAGAACTCAATAAATGTATCATTCCCCAGTATCCAGTTGTTCCAGATATCTCATCCCTATTGACAGCCATTGATTCTGAGGCAATATTTTTTACAGTAATAGACCTCAAGAACGCATTTTTCAGTGTCCCCATTCATCCAGACAGCCAGTACCTTTTCGGTTTTTGTTTAAATGGAAGGAGCTATAAATTCACACGAGCTCCTCAAGGTTTCACAGAAAGTCCTAGTATTTACAGTCAAGCACTTAAGAGACAACTAGACAACATTCACATGCCAACTGACACTGCCCTGCTCCAGTATGTCGATGATCTACTGATCACAGCCCGTTCTGAACGTGCTTGCGAGCGAGCATCGCTTACAGTCCTGTATTTCCTAGCCGAGATGGGGCACAAGGTGTCTCCTTCAAAGCTTCAATTCTGTGTCCAGCAAGTGATCTACTTAGGCCACTTACTGTCCAAGTGGGGTAGGCAGTTGACACCTGACCGTATCCAGTTAATAGCGAGTCTTCCACAGCCCAAGACACAGAAGGAGGTACGTGCTTTTATCGGCCTTACTTCTTATTGCAGACAATGGATTCCTCAGTATGCATTTCTAGCCAAACCACTGATACAGTTAACGACACAGGAGGCAGCCGTATCGACTGTCCTCCCTTGGACATCTGAACATACACTTAGTTTCAATGAGTTAAAGAAAGCGTTATGCCAAGCTCCTGTCCTAGCTACACCGAACTACAATAAGCCTTTTACACTTTTTGTCACAGAACGTGATGGTACAGCATTATCTGTTCTCACACAAGATCAAGCCGGACAATACAAGCCCTGTGCTTATTTTTCGAGCACACTAGATCCAGTAGCCCAGGCTCTGCCTGCGTGCCTCAAGTCAGTTGCAGCCACAGCACTAGCTATTAGACAAAGTGATTCCATAGTATTAGGACATTCCCTGACAGTACAAGTTCCACACTCCGTGGAAGTTCTTTTAAACCGAACACAGACTCAGCACTTGACAATTGCACGTTTAACAGGTTATGAATTGACACTGTTCCAGCCACACATAGAAATCAGACGCTGCAACGTTCTAAATCCTGCTACACTGTTACCGTCAGTTACTTCAAATCCTGTCACACATGACTGTGTGGAAGTTGTTAACACTATGACTAAGCCAAGACAAGATCTGACAGATATTCCATTACCAGACCCCGACCTGACACTTTATGTGGATGGTTCATGTATGAGAACAGGTACAGGAGAACTAGTAGCCGCGTATGCAGTGACTACTGACACTGAAGTTATTGAAACACACCGTATTGACACCCTGTCTGCTCAAGCAGCAGAGCTAGTTGCTCTGACTCAAGCCTGCATACACGCCAAGTACCTGAAAGTTAATATTTACACAGATTCACGCTACGCATTCGGAGTTGTACACGACTTTGGAGTGCTCTGGCAGGAGAGAGGTTTCATGACTTCTCATGGAACCAAGATTCAGCATGGTCTCCTCATTCAAGCTCTGTTAGATGCAATACATTTACCGACATCTATCGCTATTATGAAGTGCAAAGCACATACGAAAGTTACAGACATTATTTCCCAAGGTAATGATCTAGCAGACCGAACAGCCAAGCTTACAGCTCAGACTCCAGACATACCAGTTAACAAGACACCGACATCCACTCTAGAACAGACTACTTGTATGACAGTTAAGGACCCTACTCAGGATGTCATAGATATCCAGTTACATGCTACTCCCGAAGAAATCAAGAAATGGTCCGAACAAGGAGGGGTCCAGACAGACCAGGGATGGGTGACGAAGGGTAGAGCCACATGGTTTCTCCCCGACTCAATGGTTCAAGTCATTATTAATACCGCACATAGTCCTGCACACTTAGGAGAAAAAGCCATGTTAGACAGTATCCAGAACATTTGGTTTAACAAGCATTTACGAGCTGCAGCCAAGCAGAAAGTCCGTACTTGTATGATATGTTGTCAATTCAATCCAGGTAAAAGTGTCCCGGTGGAACAAGGTGGGTTCCAACCCCCTGACCACCCTTTTGAAGTCCTCCAGATGGATTATATTCAGATGGAGCGATGTCGAGGTTTCAAGTATGTCCTTGTAGTTGTATGCGCTTTGTCCAGGTGGACAGAAGCATATCCAGTCCCAGATTACACAGCCGCGACCACTGCCAAGCAGCTGGTTCGTGAATATTTCCCCCGTTATGGACTCCCAAGGGTCGTGTATTCTGATAACGGCCAGCCATTCTCATCTGAATTAATGAAGCACGTTTCCCTTTTGTTAGGGTACCAGTGGAAGTTCCATTGTGTACGCCATCCAGAAGCAGCCGGTCTCGTAGAGAGACATAATCAAACCTTGAAAATCCGCATTGCCAAAATCTGTCAAGAAAAAGGTGTAGACTGGTTAGTTGCCTTGCCAGTCGCTCTGTTCTATATGCGCATGGTCGCACATTCCAGATCAGGTCTGTCCCCTTATGAGGTCGTATTCGGCCGCCCCCCCAAATATGTGGGGTACACCTAGACCCCGAAGTATTACAGATGTTTCCAGTAATATGCTGACAGATTACCTAGCTTCCTTGATGTCTGCCCTACACTCTTGTCGTTCACAGGTTGCCGCCGCATTTCCAGACAATACCGAGGTGAAACCGCATGAAATCATTCCAGGAAGCTTGGTCCTCGTCCGCAATTTTGATCGTTCAAGTCCGCTGGAGCCTCGCTGGAAGGAGCCGAAGTTAGTCCTTCTAACCACCCGTACTGCCGTCAAGTTGGAAGGCAGGAAGGGGTGGGTGCATCTGTCACACGTCAAGAAATTTCACGGACTAAAAACTGTTTCCAAGAACATTTCCAAGGATTGTCAAGATTTTAAAGACTGCCAAGATACTATTCTTAAGGATTGTCCCGCAAATGACATTGATTCAAAGCCCTCCCTGTTAGAGAAAACTCCGCAGCAGGAGTATAAAAGTAAGCTACGGTCTAGTAAAATAAGTCAGCCAGTTTAATTGTCTAAGTCCTCCCCTAGGTGAAACGGTTAGACAGGTATCTGACATGTATGAAATAGACCCCCATAGTGAGAGAGTTAGTCAAAACTCAATCCGATGTATCGTTTTTCTAAGTTTCATATTATTTTTAAGCCTAATGGTTACCTGCACGAGTTATGCATTTCATTTATGTTTTCCAATTTCTCATGTAAATAAGTTTTCTAATGCTACAGTAGAGCACACGTTTAGTGATCTACCTCCTCATGAACTATCTTATCGTCTTGCTATGCGCAACAATTCATTTATCCGTATGTTACATTATTCACACCAGACCAGCAATGCCACAAATTGTTGGGTGTGTGGTCGACTCCCCCCTTTCCAGACACCGAAGGGAGTTCTGCCACTGTTTCCTCATCCGTTTTCACATAATGGTTCGTGTGGAGCATGGTCCACGTTAACGTCATCCTCAACTGATATGTCCCTTCTGAACAGTACATGTTTTCCAGACAAGCAAGGTCTTCCCCACAGAACCGGGTTAGATCTAGAAAATGAAGTTTATAATTTAGGTAATTATTCTTCGAATTTTATGGTCCTGAATGTTCAGTCTGATCCTACTCCAGACTTACCTGCAATTTCAGTACTACCAGTCAAAGGCGAATTATGTGTCAGAAATAATGGTTCCGTACATGTAGGACATAGTGATTGTACTACTATTGTCGAGTATAGTGACAGTGGGAAATTTATTTTCAAAGCCTCACGTCATTCTTATTTTGTTTGTGGTCAGACCGCATATGTTCGTCTGCCCCTCGATTGGGAGGGAACCTGTTACATTGCCTTCCTATTGCCACCAGTTTTCCTAGCCCCATCTGATTATCACAGAAACACACATCTAGTACACATTAGACATAGAAGGGAGATTGAATCCCCGATTGTCGACCAAACTGAAACTGCTCTAGAACAGTATACAGATTTCAATAGAGGTTTCTTCTTCTTTATAGGACCTATCCAGAATAGTAAGTTAATACGTAGATTGACCAGAACCCTTGAAGCAGTAGTGAATGAGACTGCTTCTGCTCTAGGTAACTTAACCGAAGAGCAATCTGCTATGAGATTTGTCGTGCTCCAGAATCGTCTCGTTCTTGACGTCATACTGGCCGATAGAGGAGGAGCATGTAGAGTCATCGGATCTAGTTGCTGCATTTTTATTCCTAATAACGCGCCGTCTGTTTATTCAGCTATAACCAGACTTCATAAAATTGCCCATCAGTTACACCAGAATCCAGGCACCTGGACATGGTCCGGTTGGTTTTGGAGTATAATTTCTGCCTGGGGATGGAAAGTATTGTCCTTTCTAGGTATTGCAGTAGCGATCATATTCAGTTGCTGCCTCTGTATACAATGTGGCCCTGCGATTTGCGGCATTTGTGCTACCTCTTGTATTCCTAGTCCCAAGTCCCGTCCTAAATCCCGTTCCAAGACAATTCGAGACGAGCAAATGATACTGTATGAAATGATAGATGGTATCATGAATATTGATGTTTCCTGATGGAAACGTAGTGACAAGGAGGGAATGTGGAAAAGTAAATTTTGCCATGTTCTGTGTCCCTACGTGTTCCCCATCTTATGCTATATGTGCATGATTAATATGCATATGTATTCCCCCTGATCGATTAAAGACGCAATTACAGTTGTGTCCATCTCTAGTACGTCAGTTTCCAGTTCTCGTGAAAGCTACGAGTATTAGGCCTATGTAAAGCTACGTTGCCACGTTTCTCAGTGTGCACGTTATTTCATTGTAAAATCCCCGTTTCTAGGCCTCAAAAGGGCCCGGACTCAGATTCAGCTCCTGTCTCCTGAACCCTCGCTGAGGAGCGATACAGCCCCCACCTGTATCCCTGACCCTTCACTTACTTCCTGCCTCACAGTGCCCGGCTCGGCCTGGCTCTGCCTGCCAGTCTGCCAAGAGTATGTTATGATTCCAGTTATCAGTCCAGCTCTCCTTCTCTGCATTCCTAAGTTACTGAATCGCATCAATAGTTTCCGTCATCGTCTAGCCTTTACGTCTCCATGTAAGAGAAATACTGTATTAATGGTCATTTAATATTCCTCAACACACACTACATGTAGAATAATGCATGCACCAGTCTTAGTGTCTGTTAGCCTTTGCCCTGATAACTTTTGGATTCTATCAACATGTTCTCTAAACATCAGATACTAGATAGTGTTTAGGTACATGTCGCTCTGACTCTCCAGACTTCAGTCTCTCCTTCTAGCGCAGAAGTCATAGCCCCCAGCTTCTCCCTAGTTACACGTCATTGCCAGCTTGCGCGCACCACTAGGTTAGAGGTCCCGGCTCCTTAGGTAGCCCCCTCCATGTTTCCGCCCCATTTGTGACATATTCCGTTACGTTTACATCACATGTCTATGTATACGCCCTGTTCACGCCTCTTGTTACACCTCCTTTCTGCCTTATCTCTCGCGACTGTTACAGGCCCCGCCCACTGTTACGCCTACTGTATGTATTGTAATGCAATTGTTTTAACTATATATACTTGTGTACTGTTATTAAAAAGCCAGCGCGCTCATTCCAGCTCCTGCCCGACAGCTGTCGGGCCCCCCTGTTGGCTAGCCATCCCAGATCTTGCCCGTGCAGGTTGTCCTGTTCCTGTCCTTTATGCTGTATTAAAACCTGCAAACTCCTACTACCTCGAATCTTGACTCTTATTTATTGAGCTATCTGTTATTGTTATGTCCAGTCAAAAATAGAGGTATTATTTATTTATTTACCACACCGGGACGCACGAGAACTGAGGCCTCACACTTCCCCCTTCTGCACGGACGCCTGCACTATAAACCCCTGCTGGCTGTTGATGGTGCTCCAATTCCCGGTGGGAGACGTGGGACGCGGTGCCTTGAGAGTGGCGGTAGCGCTGGCGTCCGTTCCGTGCTCGTCCGCCATCTTGGACTGCTTGCCCTGGCGATTCCTGGATAGTGCTGTGGACGCCTGCGGGGGGGGGAGTTCCTTGATACAGCTTGACCTACGATTGGGTGCACATCCGGGGGGTGCCCCTGGGGCCCTTGAGACCGGCCTGCTGACAGCTGAAAATGTGGAGAACTCAATGGGGTGCATCGATGAGCAGACCGGCCGCCCCCTTTTCGCTCCTTCGGCAGGCGCGGGGCTCTGATCACTGCTGAACTCGTCACGTTGTCCAGGGGTCGGGAGCCTGCTACCACCGTACTGCCACTGTTGTGGGGTCGCCTAGCTTGCATTGGACGCTGCCTGTACTCTGCTTGTCGCGAGTCTTGCCGCGACCTTGTCGCTACCTGCACCTGGCCTGGGCCTCCTCGCGCTTACCTTCTCAGGCCGGCGAGCCTAGGGAGAGTCCTCTGGCTCACACTAGATAGGTGCAGCGTCTACCTTGTGGGATGGCGACACACAAGGATCGGTCCTCAAAGGGCTCCCAGCCTAACACTATTGTGCAATATACTACCCCATGCCTGCCATGACAGAGGATCACGTGTCAGACGGGCCCCGAGGACGGGAGCGAGGGCCCTGCGGAACCGTCTAGGGCTGAACTCTTGAAAGCTATTCAGGGTTCTCATTCTGCCCTGGAGCGACAGATAGAGACTGTTTCTATAGATGTGAACCTACTCCGGACCGATCTCCGCAAAGTGGCGGACAAAGTTTCGGATGCGGAGGGCAATATTACACAACTACAAGGTGAGGTGGCCTCTTTGCAGAAGACAGTTGCGCAACTTACATCTACCACCCGTGCGTTGGAGAGACGTGCTGAGGACGCGGAGTGGAGGGCCCGTCGCAGCAACATAAGGGTCCTGGGAGTGCCGGAACGATTGGAGGCAGGCAACCCTGAACGCTTCCTTGAAACTTGGATCCGTACCCATCTGTGCCCGACTGGTTTGTCCAGCGTCTTCATCGTGGAACGAGCGCATAGAGCCCTTGTGCCCCCTCCGCGCCCAGGCGAGGCTCCTAGAGCCCTCATCGCAAAGATTCTGAACTATAAGGACCGTGACTGTATCTTGAGAGCTGCAAGGGAGGCGGAGTCCTTCATGATTGAAAACAGCCGCGTGTCAATTTACCCTGACTACACCCAACAAGTGCAGGAACAAAGAAAATCCTATTTGGGAGTTAAGCAAAAACTCCGTGATATGAAACTCCAATATATGCTTCTGTATCCGACTCAAGGTGCTCTCCCAGGGCCGAGCGCACTTCTTTGAGACACCAGCGGAGGTATGGGAGTGGCTCGAGATCAGAGGAGATGACCTACCCCCGGGTGAGCGAGGTGGCCCTCGTGAAACTTGGGGGACCAGACCGCAGAAGCGGCGCCGAGGTAGGGGAAGACGCCGATCTGGATCCCGTGGTTCTCCTGGGACTCGCCCTACAGTAGGGGCAGATGGAGCTATTCGTATGGAGGTATCGCCGTTGAGAGCGGGACCGAGATCGCCGGGGGGTTCTCCCCCTGGTGAGGTTTTGGTTCCGGACACCCTGCAGGAAACGCCGCTGGCCACAGACTCTACGGTCCCGGTGGTCCCGGAGACGGCCCTCCCTGAGCCAAGGTTGGAATAAATTGTTGAATTGAGTTGAATGTTCCTGTATGTGCGGATATCCACCGATTGGGGGACCTCATGTTGACACATTGGTAAGCTACCACGGCTCCTTACTAACACTGAGGGTTTTGGATAATGGACCGTGATAGAGGAGTTGCGCCCTTCTGGCCTGTGGGGCCGGGGGGGGGGGGGGGGAGGACGGGGCCAACTTTCGCCTCGAGCAACATCTTGCCCGAACTGCTAATAGGGGTGGAAAGACATGCCCGGGCACTATCTTAAGTTCATTGGGCTCTTCAGGGAGCTGGGAGGGAGGGTGCGTGGGGTTGATTGGTTGTGTGTGAGTGTGTATTGAGTGGATTGTATGGGGTGGCTGTGTACGTCCTGGCACTGGCAGGGGAAGGGCGGGGTGGCGTTTTTCTTTGTTGCTATCCTTTCGCTCGTGGGTGGGGGTGGGGAATCTGTTTTTGCAAGTGTTCTGTGTTTTGGGGTTTCTGGAGGGTGGGTTGGGGTTTGTGCAGACGGTGTTGCTGGCATCATGTGTATATTGTATCCGATTTGTGGATGGCTCCCTGACGGAGCTACTACTTTAGGTCTAACTACAGTGGGGACCGGGTGGTGGCCGGTCATGTTGTACTTATACTGTGGCCCGAATGGGCGTAATCGTTGGCCATGGGTTTTAAATTTTTAACGTGGAATGTGCGTGGTTTGGGTACTTGCACCAAGAGACATAGGGTCCTCACCTTCCTTAAACGACATGGGGTCTCAGTAGCTTGTCTACAGGAGACCCATCTAGACGACGATGGCGCGCAGCGGCTGTCCAAGAAATGGAGGGGCCAGATCTTCCATTCCTCCTTCTCTACATATGCTAGGGGGGTCCTCCTCTGGGTGGCACCGGGATTCCTTGTGCTGTTCAGTATATTGACGCGGATGTGGATGGTAGGTATCTATTAGTGAGACTTAGGTTAGATGACAAGGAACTCCTGCTCCTTAACACCTATGCCCCGAACACCGACGATCCGGCCTTTTTCTCTCGGATCCAGGATCTTGTGGCCCCGAGCTTGGATACACCCCTCCTTTGGTTTGGGGATTTTAATTGCGTATTGCACCCTGAGTTGGACCGTCATCCACCCCGGTCGGGCACTAAGCCCCGTATGACGGCGCGTTTACGGGAAGTGATGCACAACCTTGGGGCGTTGGACGTGTGGCGAACTTGTCACCCTGTTCAGAAGCTCTACACATGTTACACTCCGACACATGGTACCCATAGCAGATTGGACCGCATTCTTGCGGCTAACCTCACCCCGTCTCTCACCTTGACAGTTACCCATCAGGCCCGATATTTATCGGACCATGCCCCAGTGACATGAGTTGCGCAGTGGCCTGATCGAGTTGCACGTCCTCGCACATGGAGAATGCCCGCTGACCTCCTCCAGGATCAGGTGGGCAAGGACCATGTAGCGACATCACTGTCGGACTATTTGAACCTAAACTGGGGGGGTGATGGACTGCCCTATTCTGTTAAGTGGGAGGCCTTGAAGGCTGTGGTGCGTGGAGCGTGTATGGGCCTCACCTATGGGGTCCGGAAACAATTGTTGTCTGAGTTGCAAGATGCAGAAGTTGTGCTTCAGCGCACCCAGTCCCGATCCGATCCGGACGCATTAGATCGACGGACGGGGAAGGACGCCCTGGTATCGATCCATGACATCCTCACCCGACTTGACAAATTTACACTGGGCCAATACCGGCAACGTCTCCACCGCGAAGGCAATAAATCTGGCCGCTTACTGGCCTGGATACTTCGCCGTGAGTTCGCACCTGAAAGGATAGTTGCCTTACGCGACTCGAATGGAGTTATGGTCCACTCTGAGTCCGATATCCTTGAGGTCCTCCGGTGCCATCTGCGGGCTGTATATGAAGCTGACCCATCGGTTACGGAGGATATCTATCACTCGTATCTTGAGGACCTGGACCTCCAAACCCTGCCGGAGGCGGCGGCAAAAGGACAAGACATGAAGCTGACACTGGGTGAGATCAGTGCGGCAATAGCTGCCCTCCCTCGTGCTAAGGCCCCTGGTGGGGACGGATATCCGGCCGAGTTCTATCATTCCTTCGGGCACGTCCTGGCTCCCCTCCTGTTGCAAGTTTACAATGAGGCTCTGCATAAGGGCGCCCTTCCGCCCACCATGAATCAAGGAGAGGTGTGCATGATTTTGAAGCCAGGCGGTGATAGTACTGATCCTACGGCGTACCGCCCTATCACCTTGATTAATACGGATGCAAAAATCCTCACTAAGTTGTTGGCCACTCGCCTTGCCCCACTCATGACTCGGCTGATACACTCCGACCAGTGCGGATTTATCCCGGGTCGTAACACGGCGATGAATTTGCGCCGCCTGAATCATGTTCTGCATGAGGTACGGGGAAGAGAGGGTCTTCATGTATTGGTGTCGATTGATTTAGCTAAAGCATTTGACACGGTGCATTGGGGATATTTGATGCAGGTGCTCCAGAGGACGGGAGTCGGACCTGAATTTCGCGGCTGGATCCGGGTGCTCTATGGAGCGCCCCGGGCCCGGGTGCGGTTGGGATCGGCCCGTTCGGAATTGTGGTCCTTGGGGAGAGGCACCCGGCAGGGTCGTCGCTCTAGCGATTGAGCCCCTTGCCGTTTCCGCCCGCGCTGAACTACAGCGCTGGGGGATAGCTGTGGGTGACACTACTAATGTGGTCTCCTTATACGCAGATGATGCGCTCTTCTATCTTACCTCCCCCTCTGAGGCCCTCCCCGTCTTGATGCAGATCCTGGACCGCTTTGGTGCAGCCTCTGGGTTGCGTAGTAATCTCAACAAATCCCTGGTCTTCCCGCTGACGGCCGTGTCCCGAACCCAGGCGTGGATAGGCCCTATCTGGGCCTCCATTGTGAGCGGGAGGCCTTCCGATATCTTGGCATTCAAGTGGCCACGTCTGATGAGGCCCTACTAACTCATAATGTAGACAAGGTACTCAAAGCCCTCCACAAATCTGTCACCTTTTGGAATACACTTCCTCTTTCACTCATGGGACGGTTGGCGATCGCCAAAATGGTGATGCTCCCTAGGGTCCTATATGTCTTACAGAATACCCTATGCCCGTTGCCTCCCCGAGTGTTTCGCAAGTTGGACTCGCTCCTCACCTCCCTACTCTGGGCGGGTGGGCGTAGCAGGGTAGCTTTACGCACGGTAACGCGGTGTTGGGAGGAAGGAAGCCTCGAGGCCCCGAGATTTGACCTATGTTATTATGCAGCGCAGCTCCTCCCAGCCACAAGGTGGTGTGCAGAAGAAGAGAATTGGGAACTGGCACTGCTGGCTGGTACGGCGAATGAAAGGGTCCTACGAGAGGCCTTGATGCAGGGCCGTGGCGCCGATGACACTCTACCATATGTGGTGCGCCACACAGCCGGAATCTGGCAGCGGTTTGTCGAGAGGGTGTTGAAACGGGCGCCGTTTCATAGGGAGCTCCCAATATGGATCTTGGCCCCGATACTCCGGTTGGGAGAGAATATGTCCTACCGGGAGTGGCGCTCTGGTGGATGTGAGACGCTAGCGGACCTCTATCCGGACGACTCCTTCCTGTCCTTTGAACGTGCCATGGAGTCCTTTGAGCTGGGAGGGGGGCAATACCTCCACTACAGAAGCCTCCAAGACGTGGCCAGGGCAACATGGCCCCAATATCCAGAGGCACCTCCACTCACGCATACTCTCGACATCATCTTATCCTGTGGAAGAGGCAAACGGTTGATCTCCCTTCTCTACTCGGCCATGCGCCGAGACTCTACCCCCCCGATGGTGCCGGCTTGGGCGGCTTGGGAGACGGACTTAGGGGTGGCACTGGAGCCTGACCAACAGAACCGGATTGGGCTTTTGACCCACAAGGTCTCCGCCTCGCAGAGATGCATGCACTGTAGTTTAAAAGATGCCGCCAAACGAACCCTCTCCACTGCTCGAACAACGCGGTCGACAACCACCACAGCAACGATGCCGTACGAAGCTAACAGCTTCAACTTCACAGTATGCACATCCCAATACGCAGCCGCTTCAACAGTAAGCACGAATCCCTTTCACACTCTGCACGAAAATGTAGCTGTATTCACAAATGATCAAGCACTAAACCGTCAGCGCTAAAATCTGATTCAAGGATGCGCTAGGAAAAGTTATTTAATGTGCGCAAAAGCATCAAATGTGAAAATTACATTGCCAAAGGATTCTTAATGGTCTGCAAATCTCTGCGATAAATTTCCAGTTTCTACTTTTTTATATTCTTTGTTTCTTTGCGGTGAATGATAAAACTCACGTAGCCAAAACTCATGTCGGCGGGTCCAAATGTAGAATCGTCGCCATTAAATGTAGTATGATTCATATGAAGAAATCCAATACCGAGGTAATCCAAATGTAAATATACGTTTAATAAGAGAAATGGACCCACGACCTCCTGCTTACAGTTTCCATGCAGGTTCTAACTAGAGCCATATACCAACATTCTCATCATAAAAGTTCTAAATTCAACATTCCTTAAAGTAACATCTAAGAATTCTGCATTCAACATTCTTTAAAGATAACATCTAAATACATTATCATATATTACAGGTGTGAAAGCCTAACACCCTGCAGGGATTCAAGACTGTGCAGGCAGCCACTACGCGTGACCTCCTGCGAGGTCCAGGTGACTCGCGGTAGCGGCCTGCAACCATGGACATTGTGCCCCCCAATACTGAAAACACAACCCTCTATTCATCCCTCCCTGGGTACACACGGTGCAGGGGGGTTCTAGGCAGCTGGGCGTCCTGACTGATAATACGAGCACTAAGAGATGGAGCAGAGGACTGTGCACTGCAAGTGGCTTGAGGCCCAAATGGGAGAAGGGGTGGTGCAGGGGACTGGGGAGACTTGGGCACCTGCAGCGGTGGATACATAATGTAGACCACACCGGCCAGCAGGAACTGCAGATGACCCCAAGGAGGCCCTCCCCCTGTCCCAGGAGCTGTGCAGTTTCCCTTCCATGCTGGGGTATCCTCTACACGACAGCCCCAACTGACTCAACAGGTGTCACACCTTTGGTCCCTGACAGAACTTACAGTCTCTGGGCACCAAGCCCTGGCATGACCGATAATTCCTACCACAGGAGTTACGCCAGAACCACAGGATGCCAGCGGGTAGATCAGTGTTCCCAACAAACCAGGGGGCACCCTTTAAGGCGACCTGCGACGCAGGTCAGCTGTAGGATCATTTGCTTGGATACCTGAAGCCTTGAGAAAGTCTCCTCACACACTGGGGGGCCAGAGAGAACCCAAGGTCATCTTGCTGAGTACAGTCCCCGTTAGCCCACAGAGGAATAAGACCTGATTGCATGAAGGGACCTGAACAGGCTAGACGCCACAACCGTGTGAGAGCAAGTGCCCCCTCCCAGTTCAAACACTGCTGGGACCTGGGAGAAGCCCTGACTGCTCGTGCCCCCCTTGAGTCGTATCTTGCCTCGGCTTATGGGGTGAGGTGGGCCCACCACACAGATTGACTATAGCTTCTGAATAGCCCTGGCAAGGAGTCTGATTGACGGCACCAGTAGAACCTCAGGTACGTCCCTTCAGAGACAGACTTGAGAGCCCCGACAAGCAGCGGTTCTCCCAGAAGTAACTCCATAGGCATCTGACACATGGTGTAAGGAACTTACAGGTATGGAAGGCGGGACCCTGACCAGGCACTGTCCAGAATTGGCCCTCTGCATGCCTCATAATGGATTCCTGTCTACTCACATACAGAGGCTTATTGTTAAGCGCTGCCATGCTCCTATTGCCACCCATGGCTGTACGCAACCAGAACTGGTGTCCATCCTCAGAGAAGTTTACTTTAGATCCTTCGCACTCCTGCCTTCCACTATGACGCAATGGGTTGACTGTCCCACCATTGCCTGGCAATGGACATGACTCACAGCTGGGCCTTGCCTGGCCGAGACGCAGCTGCCACCCTCCTACTATCCTGGGTAGATGTTCTAATCACAGTTACACGATCTGGAGAACCTCATCCATCGGACTATTTGTTGAGTGTTTGGGCATGAGCAAATTTATGTGGCCGCCCGCGTTGTGATTTAAGGGGTCTATTTCTTTTGTTTGTAGGTCATAGGGTGTGAACTTTCCCATCCCACTAAATTGCACACCCCACAAAATGGTGCACACAGGGACTATTGAGAGGCCTTGCCCCCCTCCCGCTCGCCTCCATCCGAGAAGGCCAAAATGACTAGGTTAGGTATATTAATGTGGAATGTCTGTGGCATGGGGACAGCGCAGTGCAGCAATACATCAGAAGGCGTGGCGCCCAAATATCGTTGCTCAAAGAAACCCATATTGCCAGGGGTGAAGGCTTGCGACTACAGAAATGCTGGTGGGCCAGTGCTACAGCACTACATATTCTGGTTTCAGTGGGGGGTGGGCCCTCATATGGGTCAGACCGGGATTCCCATTTAGATGTATAGCTGCAGAAATAAATCCTGAGGGGCAATACATCCTGGTGGAGGGACAACTCGATAGCAGGCCCCTTTTACTTGGGAGTATATATGTACCGAACGTGGAGCAGCCATCCTTTTTAGCACACCTTTCAGTTGTTCTCACTAGATGGGCACACATTCCTGGATCGTCGGGGGAGACTTTAATTGGTCATACCCTCCCTTGCCGGCCTCCCCTGTGGTGGCTGCTGCCTTTCCCAATGGCTAGCACACTGGTCCCTACTCGATAGCTGGTGTGCCCTCAACCCAGTGTTTAGAGAATACCCCTACTACTCATGAACTACATGTGCGACTAGACCACACACTCTGTCATCCAGCCACTAAGTTACAGGTCATAAATGCTGAATATTTAGGGAAAACCTTTTCGGACCACACCCACTCCAACTACACCCAGAATGTGGGGCGCTGCACCCACCAACCGCTAAGTGGCATTTGCAGCCAACCATGCTAGAGGACCCAGCCTTCAGAAACGAGACACAAGAGATATTATCCCATTATTTGATGGAGACGTGGGGCACAGCTACCTCCAGGCAAATGGAATGGGGAATGCCGAAGGTCATAATTGGAGGTCAATGCGTTTGTGCGGTTGTAGGCGCTAGAGCAGGACTGCATGGGGATTTAGTGCAAATCGAAACATTGCTAGGGGAATTTTCAGCCGCTGCCACCATACACGCCAACATTTCAGAACAGGATAGCGTATTTTTCTGTATTGACTTCTATTGAGGCCTAAATCTGGTCTAATGATATGTAAGGGACTTACAAGTGTGCTGCTGCAGGATCGGATAACTGAAATGCAAACATACTTTTTGTCCCCTACCTATCAGGAGCACAGTGAAAGCATGGCAGGCAGAGAGAGCATGGCAAATATGGTGTATACTGGCCTGCAGGAGCAAGTTACTGGCAGTGCATACTCCGAACCACTCAAGACCAGCCCTTGCCATCTGAAGACCATCGAGGAATCTGGTTTTTGCATGTAGGAATTGGGAGGCAGAAAACTAGCCTTGAAATCGGTAGTCTCCCACCTGAATCTCCCCCCCCCCCCCTCCCCCTTCCCACCCAGAGGACCAACCTGGGAAGAGTTGGACTTTACTCAGTTCAGTCTCAGGCATGTGCCTATGCCCCACCACTTTGGAATTTCAACAGCTGACATTGGTCAACCAAGTACTAGATTCAGTTGTGCTACCTCACACGCTGGTTCACTATTGTTACCTCACAAGTTTTTGCAGGTCTTCCATGTGCGTTCTCTGCTGCCACTTAACTGCACATGTAGCCTGGTAATTTACCTTTAGCATAGTTGACATCTATCTACCAAAAGTCAACAAACAACATCCCCAAGCAGCAACAAATCCCAACAGAAAGCGAAGATTTGCCTTTATTTATTACACGGGCAGGAGTGCATTTCTCTGCATGCTTCAAAATGTTGGGAAACCTACCTGCCTGCCCTTGCCAGTTATGGCGGAGCAGCTCAAGTTTAGGCGCCACTAGGGTCAGATTGGTACAATGTGCCACTATCTGAGTTGCAGCTGTAGGCTGCTTTTCTTCTGGGCAGCATGCAAGCCGATTTGGGCTGTGTCTGTGCTGTTGAGATGCCACCAGCAGCCCAGTGGGGGGCTGAGTGGCCTTTTCAGAGGCAGATAGGCCTCTATTTCCTCCCTTTTACCAGCAGGGCGGAGGTGTCATTCTCAGTCTCTCGCTGGTCCAGCCCATTAATGCATGAAAATTGAGCCGGGAGAGGGGTCCTGAGCAGAAGCAGCCTCACTTCTATCCAGGTGTGGTTCAATATTGTGAATTAATCATTGCACAAAGAGTCGTGGCAGCATTTGCATTTTTTTTTATCTCAGTGAAGTTAAAAAGATATGCCCTGTTTAGACAACCCTCTCTCTTCTTTTCATAACACTTAAAACAATGAAGCAGTGTTTTGCAAAAAGGCACAATCAGCAAATGTAGGCCACTTTATTTGGGTGCCCGGCCCTATTTTGCATCCCAGTCCAACCCTGGGAGCCAAACTTACAAACAGCGATGTCATCCACATGCACCTTATGTAGCTTTTAAACATTGGGCTGGCAAGGGAACATCCTCTTTTGATGCTCGCCCTGGCTTCTATTGGATATGGCTGCTTGGGCTGTGTGGCAAAACACCCCCTCACCATCATCGTATGCGGTGGTACCTTTCTGAGAAGATAACAGGGCTACCGAAGACATCCTGCTACTCTGCTGGTTTGTCCCCTTCATGGGGTAATCATTTTCATGGCAAGGGACGCTGGGTTTCTGGGGGGTGGGGCTGACCTCCTGGTTGCCATGGATCTTTTAGGCCTTACCCTGGGTATTGGCGGGGCTTTTCTTGGTCGCCAGGACATGCCACTGTTGTTTCAACAAAGACAATGCAATATCCGTTTCTCTGGTGATGATGAGTGCTTTCACTTTTAATTCTATTTCTTTTATTCCATCACGCACCTATTTAAACAGTGAAGCCTGTATAAATGTTAATGACATGCTTTGCCACTAACCACTTGAGTGGAGAGATACGTTGTTGACATCAAGTGCCTGCCCCTGCGAGGGAGGTAAATAAAAAAAATTCTGTTTGCAATGCTACCATTGTCAGGTGCATGTAAAGTGGAAAATTCTGATCTTCAATCTTGAGCTGTTTTACCACTACTGAATTTTTGCTGTATGCCTCTGTGTTGCAATAATATAAAGCTGTTGCATGATGTTGAATTTTGTGTAATGCCTTTATCTCAATTGTATATGTAACTGCCATACGATTTGTTGATTGATCTTTGATGTTGATTAAATAGCTTTGTCCCAGTGTCACAACACAACTGGAGTCCGACTCTCGCTTGTGGTTGCTCCTCAACAATGGGAGTGGACTTACAGGTTGTAGTATGTTTTGTGTTCCTGCTCTGATTTTCATATAGCTGAGTCCAAATTGAGGTGGTATGAAGAGAAAACAACTAATGGCTGGGATGCAGCCTGAGTGATTGCCAATGGCTGAAGTGAATTCAAGCTTTCGATCCATCACTTTTTGTAGACATTTGCAGGTTGTGGGCACCAATTAAAAGAAGTGCTCATGTAACAAAATCAATATTATAGTTTTAATCAGTTGCATTAAACATATCTCTTTTATGACCAGCCCAACAACTGTGACTTCAGACCTCAATGCCCCACGTTCTACTGAGAATGGAATGCACAACTGAATTCTGGGACTCTCAGGAAGGTTAGTACTAGACTACTGGCCATACATTAACATGGCACAAAAAGCTAAAATGTCTTTAAATGAATTATTCCACGCCCACAAACTAAGAAAACAAGTGGCATTATGTACGCTCAGAGAGAGCAATAATCATGGTGACTCATGACCTGTGTCTGAAAAACAAAAAATATCCCAAGCATGAGTCAGAATTGTCCATAGTGCAAATATCTGTTCTAAATATCATGCCATCAAAAATATGTTTAGTAGAGGCACGAATTACCTCATGGGAAGGCTCACCGACACTGCATACATGGACATTCGGTATATAACCTGCACATTGCCCAGCTGCTGCAGCAATGACTGCAAGACAAAGTGATCCAAAAATAAAGGCCAAAAGAAACCTCCACTTGCAAGCACATTAGTCAGAAACTTGCCAATAAATTGAAGAGAAATTGTCCCCCATTACAGAGTGCAATCATGTTCACCAAAATGTTGATCTATTTGAAAATCCAATATAGGGGGCATTAACAAAGAAGAAAGATCCTATCCTGACTGGACTATAAGCAAGACTAAAGTCAGGAATCAGTGTCATGTAGAATAACCTGAGCCAATAACAAGTTTACATTTGCAGGGATGTGGAATTCCTATAGCCGGATGCCCAGGACATATTGTTTGGGGTCAGGGGCAACACGTTTTCATGTATATTTTGTCCTGGGGACAAGTAGGCCCAACCCCCTACAGCACAACCCCTTTGGCTGCCAGTTTACAGTACCACATTAGGGATCAGGGAAAGGCATTGCCTGCAGTTAAGGTAATATGTGTGTCCATGTGTTAATGCTGTTCAAACTTTATGGTTCATTAATGCAAGGCTTTATTATTAGAGTAAGCGCTCTAAGTAAATGTTGTAAGCTCAGCCTGCACTACTATATAAAAATGTGTACACACATTTACAATGTTTGACAATTTGAGGCAATGTATAATGCTCCCAGAATGTTCTCTGATTAGATGCAAATATTTGTAGAAGCTTGTGTTGATGTATGCTAGTATTTCCCAAAAATATTAATAATGGAAAATCAGTGTAACCCGTTTTAATAAGGTTATGGGAAACATAAAAATAAACAAGAATGTGTAAACGCCAGTAGATTTGATATTGGTGGTCAGCCTTTCGTTATTTTTCATTGCGTGATCTGTTTTGGTATGGTTTTTGTTAAATCTTATTGGTTTGGGAGCTGCTGGGCCCTCGCCATTATAATAAACATTGGCAAAAGCAAACATTGTTTTGGTCTCAAATAGCACACATTGCCATTGTAGTTCCTGGCACTGAACAAAACAACTGTGTGTCGATATACTCCTTGTGAAAGAACAGAATGCTGTCACTCACAATGAAGCTAGCCAATAGATGGAGAGAGAGAGAGAGAGAGAATTTTAATGAACACAAAAGTTCATGGTTAATGCTAGACCTAATAGGGGGCCCAATTATTAAATAAAAGTCTAAAAATTGCACCCATGTCCTTGCATTAAGTGCAGATATATGGTTTTCATTAATTCACAATACTTTACAGAAGTAGGCTAACAAATAGTACTCCTAGAAAATATTTATGAACTACATTTGAACATGAGCAAATCTGCAGGTGTAGATTTGCTCACGCGAAAAACTGAGTGTTTGCAAGTTCACTTCCCCCCCCAACCACTTTTTTTCCCCAACCTTGGAAGAAGTTTTATTTCTGCCATTGTCAGGAGTAAATTTCCAAACTTTCTCAGTATGGCAAAAGATTAGAGATGAGTTGGTGAAAACCCTTATAACATGCAAGTTAGTAGGTTTGCACAGGCTCAAAAGGGCATTCCAACCCTGGAACTGTTGCTTACCATCACCGTTAGCCCCAGAATCTAGAACTGTGGAAACATGGCAACTTAAGGGAATTGCTAATATTCCTACCCTTCTATGGAAGGACTCCTGGCATAATCAGAGAGGCTATTTCAGAGCTCTTATATAATGAGATTGCTGCCATAATTTGTCGCCATATTACATGACACAAAAGGAACAAGTGGATTTTGTTACAGGACAAGTAGATTTATGAAGCAACCTGCCCTATAGGCAAGTAGATATTTGATTAAATTCCACACCCCTGCGTTTGACCATCCAGTCGCCTCACTGAGACCATTAGCTAATGTATTTAGCATATGAATCATTTATTCTTTTTTTAGGGCTAGTGCTCCTGGAGTTATATCTAACAAGTTAAGAAATAGTATGGTTAGTGTCACTGTTTATTTAAAAGTGGGCTATGTGGTGACTGACCAAAAAGGCATTCATTTTTCAATTTTTGAGGTGGGATCCCTGTTGTACAAAATATCAGTTTATGCCATGGGAGGTTTTAATACAATTACTCGCCAGAAATTCAATTTTTGGAAATGCAGTTATTATGATTCTGATGGGGCTTGATGAGTTGTCACAAATAAAAGACATACAGTACAGAAAATCGAGTGCATCCAGAGGTCTCACAGTGGCCACATTTAAAATGGGCTGCAATCTGCAGTGTATCCAACAATGCAGTAATCAACGCTGACAAATCCTTGAGTTTCAGCACACTAACCGAATGATGCAGTAATTTTAGGCCTCTTCAGAATTCAACTGGTGGACATTCTAAACTTCAGCCTTTGCCGATGAGAACATGCCATCTCCATAAACTCATCTTTCTCATTCTGTAACTCTATCCACACCCAATGTGCTGACACAGTCATGTGTATTGTCCTCTTGTACAGTGTTTTTTAAAGTTGCAGTAAACATCACATTTGTAAAAATCACACCCTTATACAGGCCCTTTAAATTAATGTGCCAGGATAATCCCTCGAAATCAGGTTACTGATGCATTGCTAAAGCATCAAAGTTATCTGTTTTACATTTAACATCAAGTCTACAACAGAAGAATGGCTCAAAAGCAAGTATCCCCAGAGGCTGTGAGGGTGGATACTTTCATAACGCAAAGGAGAGTTTTCATCAGTTGGCTTTCAGTGAAGGGCAGTGTAAAGAAATGGTTATTACATCTCTCCTGCAAACAGCGTTAGCTTCTGTTAGCAGACCTGTTGTTTCCAATACAAAGCATACATTTGGCGCGGGCTTTGGGTCAGCCCCTTGAACATGATTGGATAGGTCTGTCTATCTCAGGTGTCCGCTTGTGTTTCAAAGGGTTTCAAAACTATTCTTGAGTTTGTAACAGCCCAGGATCCTTTCTGGCTGTCCCACTTCTTCCTGTGGTCCCTATCAGCTCTCTTTACACTTCCCCCACTTGCTATCACATCTTACTCACAGTCCCGCTGCCTGACTTATTTATTATGAGGTCTCTGCAGCTACAGAGTGCTACTGGACCACACACTCCATTTTCTTGTACTGATGCACATCTTGGTTTTATTTATTACCTTTATTTTACAGAACTAACATTGCCATCATGCATGTTAGAACTGTAAATAGAAATTACAGCAGTCCATTAAGACTCATACATCACAACACTCAAGAATGCATTCTTCATAACACATGTATACGGTCAGTCAAAATAACTTTATTCAATTCTTAAGAATCATAAAAGTTTACATGTATACATAGTATAGTTCTTAAAAAGAAAACCTATACAAAAAGACTGTCACAAAATACATGATCAAGCTTTACAAATTTAAGATTTCAACACATATATCATTCTAACTCCCCCTGCAAAAATGTCATAATTAATTCATCATATTAGTGTTCCACACATGAATATTAAATAGATAATGCTATAAAATCATTTAAAAGCTTAATTTCATAGTACGATTCTTACTGTTTCCTAATTGATAAGGCAGTTTGAGTAAAGTTAAGGATGACACTACAGATAGCAGCAGTAGATAAAGAATGTAAGAAATTAAAACCCTCCTGATAGGAAGAGGGTCTAATATCACACAAAACAGGTTTGATAGATGGTGTCCTTGGATCAATGTAGAGATTGCAGAACAATACAAAGTACATCGTGCTTTGTTGGGCTAAATTGTTGCACGGACAGGGAGTTAGTCTCCCAGTCCGTGCAACAATTTATGTATACGCATTGGTGTCCATCCTGGAAAGGGTGTTCCTTAATAGGAAACCCATTCAAGATTGCCAGCCATAAGTAAGCATGCATGTTATGTTATGGAGATTTTTAGAGCATACTATCACCTGGGACGGTACCCTGGCACATATGCATGCATCTTGACACGTGTGGCTGTATACAAATGCCACAAATATTTTCATCATCCACTAGCAGAAGAAGTGACATCACTGGATTTACTGTCATCCATCTTCACAGGTAGTGACATTACTGGATTTCTCATCATCCATCTGCACAGGAAGTGACATCACTGAATTTCCCATCATCCATCTGCACAAAAATTGACATCACTGGATTTCCCATCATCCAACTGCACAGGAGGTGACATCACTGGTTTCCCATCAAAATTGCTTTTAAAGGAAGAAGCTAAGCAAGAGGACTAATTTTCATTATCTATCTGCACAGGAAGTAACATCACTGGATTTCCCACCATCCTTTTGCACAGAAAGTGACGTCACTTGATTTCCCATCATCCACCTGCACAGGAAGTGACATCACTTTTCCCTCCTTCCAGGACTTACTTAATGGTGGCCGTAGCGCATACATGCAGCGCACACACCGCTTGCATGCCAAATGCAACCTCATCTGTACCTGTCCGCGCCGTTTGCCAAATGCAAGATGATCTGTGCTAATCCGTGCCTGGACTGGGCACAGCATCATAAACCCTGGACCTACCCCCTCGCATCACTAACCCGCTGCCACCCTCCGTCCCCTCAACCCCGGCTCCTGCTGTACCCGCTGATGCCTCTCTTCACTAATTAACACAGAGGGAGCATTCTCCTCTGCTTCCTGCAAGTTTTTATGCACACACCCAACACTCACCACACCTGCAATGACAGCACCCAACACCCCACCCTCTCGCAATCATACAGTCATGCAACCACTCACAAAACACACGGCACTTTCATGCACACTCCTAAGCACCCGCTCACTCACCAAATATGCCACAGAGATCTGGGGCCTGCTGCACAACCGTGCCCCAGACCTACTTTTCTTCACATAAAACTGGCTAAACTTTCCATTGGCATCTGACATTCCCCAGGCTACAAAATCACCAGGCAAGACTGACTTCACAAGCCATGAGGTGGTATCACCATTGTTAGACCTGACAGCTCACCCCTAATATTAGTTAGGGGTGGGCAGAATTTGCGTAAGCGCGTTACGCAAATCTCCGAGAAACTGTAAAAAATCTCAGCGAACACGCGGAATTGCTTGTTTGCGATGCTTTTTTCCTGTTCGCAATTGCTATTTGCGTGCTCGGGGAGAAATATCTTGCGAACACGCATTTTGAGAATGCGAACAAGCAAAACATTTTGCGAAGTCGCGTAATGCAGATTTGTTGGCAATTTCGCGTTACGCGAATTACCCGAATCCGCAAATTCCGCGAGCGGAACGGAATTTGCCGCCCAGGCCTAATATTAGTCCATCCCCAATTAGCATATTTACTATACTTATAAGTCCCTAGTAAAGTGCACTATATGTGCCCTGGGCCTGTACGTTAGATGCTAATAGTGGGCCTGCAGCACTGATAGTGCCATCCACAAAAGTAGCCCTTAAACATGTCACATGCCTACTATCGCTGGGCGTGCAGTTTCCTGTCATTTCAACTTGGCATTTAAAACTACTTGCCAAGCCTTAAACTGTCCTTTTATTACACACAAGTCACCCCTATGGTAGGCCCTAGATAACCCTTAGGGCTGGGTGTAGTATAAGTAAAAGGCATGGCATGTACTTTTCTGTTTTGCATGTCCCTGTAGGGATAAACAAGTACATTTGTTTTTAGGTCTCGCATTGCTCGCGCAGCGAGAGACCTCATGTAGGGGGTTCAGAAAGCTGACCACACGCTCGTGTGTGTACTTTTGTTTTCGTCAGCTGCTATTGGCTTGTGCGTGTTTTTTTTTTAAAAAGGCAGCAAGCCATTGGTGAAAGGCGTGTGCATGTCCCAGCTTCTTTGGAAATGTAACCGCCCATGTCCCAGTGGTGTCTGTTACGCGCACATCCTCGCCCCCGCTCCTCTGTGGTGAGCGCACACCACTGGTTTTAATTCCGTGCTTGTTTCTGCTCCCGCTGCTGTGTATAGAGGGCAAAGACTGGCCGTGAGAGGGGCTCCCCGGAAAGACTCACGTACTGGATCGTAGGTGGGAGCAGGGGCGCAACTCAGGTGTAAAACAAGGCAGCAGCCTTACAGCTCCCTGTACTGAGGTCTGTGTACTGTCTGCACTGTTGTCTGTGGCGGCATTTACATGGGATGACAGGGGGTGGGCAGTCACTCTGTCATGTACGAGCAAGGAGTACCGTCTACAAACATCCGGTGGATGTCTAGGGGCTGGCGCGGATGTGCGGACAAGGTCCACGTACTCTGGACCGTCCTGGGGGTGCGCACCACAGACCCAGGTGGCTGGGGCGCGTGTGCTCAGTGCTTCCAGCCTGGCACCGGCGCAGGCCGCACTTTCACACTCCACAGAAGCGCCAAGCAGCCTTTCCACGCCACCTGCCCACGAGACTTGTTTGTTTTGTGTTGAAAGGCGTGGCGTGTCTGGCAGAGGTAGGTGACTGGGACAAAAGGCAGTCGCGCTCATGCAGAACGCCAAACTCACTAAAAACTTTTATGTATTCAGTGCTGGGCTGCGTTGTGCTACAAAAAAAACGGTGTTTCTAACACTTAACTCAGCGGCACGAATTTCATCAACGCCCTCGAGGCTGAAAGTCTGACTCTGCTGCGCAGAGGTTAGATGCAACGTCTGAAAAGGGTTCTGCAACTTCACAACTATTTCAGAAGTTGCATTTCGTCTTCCTATCCTTGAAATATTTGAGAGTTGGGTGTGCTAGTAAACAAACCGAGCCAGAGAAATTTTCTCTGTTTATGTTTAAGTGTCCCTTGCAACCTGCATTCTTATTTGCCTGCCAGCCTGGTTAGTTTTGTTGCTCTTTGCTGTGTATTGGTTTCGCCTGTTTTTCATGTACTGTAAAAAGGTGTTTTTGCTTGACTTGAACTATTCTGTTTTTCCCTTTCCATGTGAACTCGCCGATGGGGGCTCTGATTTCTCCTGTGGTGGAATGTCTCTCCTCAGGGTCACCCAGGGAGCCTCGGATTACACCTTCAGGGTTCATGGAGAGAGGAGCAAGACCTGTTTTTTTGACAGGAAAGAAATGATGGGCATGACGAGAAAAACAACCTTTACAAAAAGATGGCCCTGGCTATTGTCAGGTGGTTGCCCAAGGTGATCTACTTACTGCCTGCTGTCCGTGTCTGGGGATGGTTCAAAGCAGGATTCTTCGTTCCTCGTCGTGATTTTATACCTCCAGTGGGTACGACCAGGGCTTTAAGTAGGATGAAAAAACTGGGGGGAGGGTCTCTCAACGGGGTGTGGCCCATCTAATTAAGGGCGTGGCTTAAAACATTTACGCTAAAATCTGTTCATCGTATAGTGTGCAGCCAGATTTGTATTTTTATGTTTCTGTCATAACATCCAGATATATGACAAAACAAGTAACATCATGCTACAACAAGTCAGGACTATTGCCTTTATCAATGGTTGTTAGTTGCATAAGATAAATAAGCAGCAATTATGGCTCGTTGTATATAATATTGAAAAAGCTTCCACTTATAGCCCTGTTGACACCACGACAATGTTGCTGCTCCAGAGTTTTCAAAAAGAGAAGAGAAATCCAGAGAGAAAATGATTCTCTTTAAAGGATTTCCCTTCCCCTACAACGCTCCCCCGCATGAAGTCATGCCATCACTTCTCCGGAATAAAACGGACCTCCTGTCCCAGGTCACAAAACAGAGAAAAACCAAAGGTGGTGATGGACGGAGCGTTGACAATACAAAAACTCACCCCCAGTCAACTGATCTGGGTTTAATCCATCACCGTTCTTTATCTCACTCCGCCACCCCAGTCCAGACATGGCCATATGCAAATCAGTCTGACCCTGCGCCTCATGGGAACAGTCCAGCCCGAACTGCCAAGCCATGTCTTCCCTGGACCGGAATCAAGCTTCCCAGGACCGGTTTCTGGCATTACAGCCGTCTTCAGCCGGGCTTGCTTGACTCCAGTGGCAAAGTGAGCAAGGGACTCACGTCTGAGCATACCCTGCCAACTTAGGGCGAACAAAGAAAAACCAAAGGTGGTGATGGACGGAGCGTTGACAATACAAACACTCACCCCCAGTCAACTGATCTGGGTTTAATCCATCACCGTTCTTTAGCTCACTCCGCCACCCCAGTTCAGACATGGCCATATGCAAATCAGTCTGACCCTGTGCCTCATGGGAACAGTCCAGCCCAAACTGCCAAGCCATGTCTTCCCTGGACCGGAATCAAGCTTCCCAGGACCGGTTTCTGGCATTACAGCCGTCTTCAGCCGGGCACAAAACAGAGCCCATTAGAGACCCGTTTCGAGGCCTCCTTAAAAAAACTGCCGGTCCTCAGACCTGGTGAGACCCGGCCCACTTAAAGCCATGGGTACGACAGCAATTGTATAGGCAGCATCAGTCCATTCTTTTGATCACGTCTCTGTTCGAGAAATAATGCGTTAAGTGCTGTATGCTTTTATGGCTGTTTTATCAGCTGAATAAAGTTATTCTGATCTGAACTTAGTGAATTTTAATTCGAATTTGGAAGTAAGTCTTCTGGATTTTTATTTCGGCACTTGGACGCAGTGCCCTTAGCATAGAATTATACAGCAATCATTTCACACACCTAAAATGTAAGAAGAGGTCTTCTGGAAAAAAGTGGAGGGGAAGGAAATACATGGAGTTTAAATGCGATCGATGTGTGGGGGCATTAACAGTTTATGCCCCACTCCTCCGATGAGCCTTTCTCTCCTCGAGGCCTGGTCCAAGTGACAGTTACTGTCTGTTTCGTGATTGGCTAGTGTAAATTTATCAGTGCTTTATTTGAGCTGCTGGGGGTCAGCGGCACTCTTTTTAGGGGAATGGCACTCATTTTTCCTCAACAGTCTTTGATCCAGTGTCCGAGAGAGAAAATCACAAAAATGGGGGAATGAAGGAGGAAGAGAAAGACAGAACAAGCATTTGCAATGCAATAGGTCTCGCATTTACCTGGGTTTAAGCAAATGAAATTGTAAATGACAATGGGCCAGATGTAGGTCGGTCGGTAACAGTCGAAAATCGGTATGTTCGGCCGTTACCGACCGGTAAATCAGAAATGGTATGTTGGGCCCTGAATTTTACAGAATCGGTAAATTTACCGATCGGTAAATTTACGGATTCTGTAAAATACCGAATCGGTATTTATACCGATTCGGTAAATATGAGATGTAGGTGGGACTCTTCTGAGTCCCACAAGCCGTACAGAATCGGTATTTTACCATCAAATCTATTTGATGGTAAAATACCGATTCCGGTGTGCATGCACATGTGTGCATGCACACCTGTGCCATATGACAGGCAGACCTGCCCTTAGGGCAGGTATGCCTGCCACATGGCACCCGAGCCTCTTTTGGGGGTGCCAGAGGGTGTCAAAGTGACACCCCCTGCACCCTTGTGTCAGTCGGTAATTACCGATTCGGTAAATACCGAATCGGTAATGCCCATTCATTCCTATGGGCTTCAAAGCCCATAGGAATGAATGGGCATTACCGGTTGGTATTTACCGAATCAGTAAATGCAGACTTTTACCGATTCGGTAAAAGAAACATCTGGATGCTCCTACATGTCCCCCCTTCTCATTTACCGATTCTTATTTACCGAATCGGTAAAATTCGGTAAATAAGAATCGGTAAATGAGTCCTACCTACATCGGGCCCAATGCCTTTTATTTATGTTTTGAAAACCAAAACATAAATAAAGGGCATTGCCATTTACAATGCCAATAGCTCAAACTGCATAAATGCGAGACCTATTGCATTGCAAATGCTTGTTCATTATTGTGAGGCCTACTCCTCTCATAGGTTAACATTGGGAATTCCTTAACCGTTTAAATGCATCGGACGGCTGAAAGCCATCAAACGCCATGGAAGGCGTGTGCGTTGGATGCCTCCCTGCCGTCCTGGCAGCAACCCACGGGGTAAGCGCTGGTGCTCCCCCCGTGGGCTGCCCTTGTGCACGCCCCCACCAGGGATGGCACCGGAAATGCTTCCGCTGCCACCGCCCTGCTGTCAGTACGCACCGTGCGCCAGCGTCATTAGAAGTTCCCGGATGCACTGGAAGCCATTTGCTTATAGTGCCTTGAAGGAGAAAGGTGAGTTTCTCCTTGAGGAAGGGTTTTTTTGTAACAAAGAGGCATCGCGGGAAAGGGTTTTCCGATGTCTCTTTGGAGTGTTCTTGCTGCACGGTCGCGCATGGGGCCGCGATCGTGTAGTAGGAACGCCTACTAGACACCAGGGTTTAATTTTATTTTTTTTGTTCAATGTTCGAGAGCGGACCCTAGGGGAAGGGTCGCTCCCCTTTGGGGAGCAGGTATTTTGGCCGTCTCTGCCCCCCTTGGGGGCAGAGACTTATTTTGTAAGGCCTGTCTGCCCCACCAGGCCACCAAGGATATTATTTTCAGGGATTATGTTTTTGCGATGTTGGGGAGCGGCCACTTGGGCAAGGGAAAGGGTGATTATTCTGGCCGTTTTTGTCCCTCTTGGGGGCAGAACGGCTTTATGCTTTTAGGCCCACCTGCCTTCAAGTGGGGCAGAAGCCACTAGACACCAGCGATTGTATTCAATAAGTTTTTGTTGGGAGCGGCACCTTGGGCAAGAGTCGCTCCCCTTTTTGGGGGTGCTTATTTTGGCCGGGGGCAGATCGGCCTTATGCTTTTAGGCCTATTTGCCCCCTGGGGAGGCAAAAACCAATAGCCACCAGGAGTAGTTCAATCAATATGTTGTTGTTGTTTTGGGGAGCGGCCCATTGGGAAAGGATCGATCCCCTTTTGGGGGTGATTATTTTTGCAGTTTCTGCCCCCCCTCCCGGGGGGGCGGGGGGGGCAGATCGGCCTTATGCTTTTATGCCAATCTTTCCCCAAAGGGGGGAGAAGCCACTAGACACCAAGGATGTTTCATTCAGAATGTTATTGTTGTGTGGAGGGACGCCTTGGGCAAGGTTAGCTTCCCTTTTGGGGGGATATTATTTTGACTGTTTCTGCCCCCCTGGGAGGTAATTCGGCCTAATGATTTTATGTCCTTTGGGCGAAAGCCGCTAACCACCAGGGACATTTCATTCAGTATGTTGTTGTGGGGAGCGGCCCCTTGGGCAAGAGTCGCTCTCCTTTCGAGGGTGATTATTCTTTCCATTTCTACCTCCCCTGGTAAGCAGATCGGCCTTATGCTTTTAGGCCCATATGCGCCCAAGGAGGGCCGAAGTCACTGGACACCAGGGATTTTATTTTTGGGCAATATTGTTGTTGTGGGGAGCGGCCCCTAGGGTAAGGGTCATTCGCCTTATAGGAGTGAATTTTTGGGCCATATTTTTATGGCCATCTGCCCCCGGCTTGGCTGACAGAGTGTGTGGACGCATTATTTGCATATGTGATTGTAATGTTTTATTTCTCCTTTTTATTCTAGTGCAAAGCTTTTGATTCCGTTGATGTGATTCCTGTTTGCAGTTTGTATAGTTGCATGTGTTTGGTAAGAAAAACTTTTTTGTACTGTTTACTCCACATGCGTATTATTGTCATGCATCAATGAGTACTTTGTAAATGGTGTCATAATATCAACATATTTAGCTTGTGTTTCATTGTGTGTGAAATTCTCCTTGGATTTGTGCATAATGTGTATTGTGTTTCATGTGTAATTTTCTTTTATTGTGGGATATCTTTGGTCGTTGCTGTGACTGTGCAGAGTAGGTGGTGGTGAATGTAGCGTCTCTGGCAAGTGAGCTGTATTGTTTTTGAGTATATAGGTGTTTGCGATAAAGCCACATTTGTTTATTTCTTATTTTGCAAAGTGTTTGTTGTTGTTGACTCATTTGTTAAGTTACCTTTATTAATCATGAATATGGCTAGCCGCAGGATTACCATTGATCAGGTTGTTGGTATGCTTTTTGAATCTTCCTCTGACCATGATTACGAGACTGACTGTGCATCTGAGGCAGAGAATGAAGTTCAAGATTCTGGCAGTGAATTTTCTGTCAAAGAGGAATCAACTAATGATGACGCTACTCTCAGTGAATGAAGTGCCTGTTTTAGAGGAGGACAATGATGTGCCGATAGTGCAGCAAAAGGCATCTGGATTGCAGCCTGTGGCTGCATGGCTTCCAATTGGTAGTGCTGTACTCTGGATTGACACAAACATGGTGCAGCCAGTGTTGCTAACCTTTAATGGTGTTGTAGGGTGTAGAGTGAATACTGAAAATGTTTTACTTATACATTTTTTCTGTTATTTATGAGTGATGTATTTTGGCAGAGATTGTTGAGCATACTAATTTGTATGCTGAACAGTATTTGAGGGACAACAGTGCCAAATTTACGCGCCGCTCTAGAGCTACCTGGTGCACTCCTACAAATCAGGATGAGATGAAGAGGTTTTTGGGTTTAACTTTTTGGATGGACTTGGTAAAGGAGCCGTCCCTGTCTTCCTATTGGTCTACCAGTCCCTTGATGACAACTGACATATTTCTTGCAATTATGAGTCGTGATCTGTATTTGTTTTTTCTTTAGATGCTGGATTTTGTTGGTAATGCTTCAGCGTTGCCACAAAATCTCACTGTTTGTGATTGTCTTTTTAAGATTCGGCCTGTCCTTGATGACTTTGTAGATCAATTTTCAGAGCTCTATGCTCGAGGGAAAGAAATAGCTGTTGATGAACCTATGGTCCTGTTCAAAGGGCGTTTGGTTTTTAGGCAGTACATTAATGCAAGAGGACGTGTTATGGAATTAAGATGTATACGTTGTCTTAGAGTAGTACAGGATATGTCTATAATTTCCTGGTGTGCACTGGTGGGGAATCCACTATTGACCCCCCTGGTTGTCTGTCTATTTTCAGAGTTAGTGAGAAAATTGTGTGGGAACTTGGCAGAGGACTTTTTCACAAAGGTCCCCATTTGTACCTAGATAATGTCTACACTGGTGTGCAATTGTTTAGGGAATTGTACAAAGTAGACACTGTTGCTTGTGGCACAATCTGCTCTAACCGTAAAGGTTATGCAAAGGAGCTTGTGTGTAAAAAAACTTAAGAGGGGACAGTGCAGTGCCTTGCGTAGAGATAAATTGCTACCTGTGAAATTTGCAGACAGGAGCGATGTCTACACGCTGACTACCATGTATGATGAAAGTACTTCATCTGTGACTGTTTAGAGTCAGGTTGCTGAAGTATGCAAATCTGTGTGCATTTTAGACTACAATAAGCACATGGGTGGTGAAGATAGGGTAGATCAGAGGTTGAAACCTTACACTGCTGTTCATAAGACTTACATTTGGTAAAAAAGGTTGGCTTTCCATCTCTTCCATTTAGCAACCTTTACTGCATTTGTTGTGTTCAGGGATTGCTCTCCAGAGTCAAAGATGACTTTTGTTCAGTTTCAGGAGTCTGTGATAGGCAGCCTTGTTGTAGTGGAACAGGCAAGAGTTCCTAGTGTTGGAGTAGTGGAGGATGTGGCTAGATTGAAAGATTGCCACTTTCCTGATTACATTCTTCCCATGCCCCCAAAAAACAATCTCTATAAGAGATGTAGAGTCTGTAAGCAAAGAGGGATGCGGAAGGAGCGTAGTATGCACTGCCCTGATTGTCCTTCTAATCCAAGATTGTGTGTGCCAGCATGTTTTAGTTTGTATCACACAAAAGAGTTTTTGGGAGTAACCTTGAGTGTAAAAGTGAACTGCCAGGTCTGTATTGTTTTACATTTTTTGTTGGTATTAGTGCAATGTATTTTGTTAGAGCTGTTGTGTCTGTAGTTATAGTTTTTTACCTACTTCCAATTGGTTTGTGTTTTCTTTTTTACAAAAAAAAATGTGATGGCGGTGTGCATGGACTGGCACTTGGCTGGGGCTGTGCTTGGACTGGTGCTGGGCTTGCGGTGTGTGTGGACTGGCGTTTGGCTGGCTGTGGGTGAGGTGTAACTTGAAGGTCACCACACACTGCTAACTAAATGCCAGTAAACACACACTCCATCAACAGCCAGCCGGTGTGATTGCTGTTTCAGTCATGTGGGCGTATGAAAATGATGAGCCCTTGAATGGCACTGTCTGTTGATATGAGTGGTCTAATGTGCTGGGTTCGCGACTGGCATTATGCATGGTCTTGTGTGTGTCACGTATGAAAGTGATGAGCCCTTGAATGGCGCTGTCTGTTGATATAAGTGTTCTAATGTGCTGGTTCCGCAGCTGGCAGTGTGAATGGTCTTATGTGTGCCACGTATGAAAGGTGTGTGAATGGCCTGTGAAGAGGTTGGTGCCTTGCCGCGGCTTTACAGCTCACAAGCTGAGTCATTGGTTAAGTTTTTGGAACTTTCAGTTATTAACAGTGTATTTCATTTTGTGAAATCTCATGTTGATAAAACATACATTTTGAACCTTTCACTAACCCGCGTGCCAAACCCAAAACAGTATGTGTGTGTACTTGAGGAACAGATGGATGGCCAGTAATATTTGTCTTTTCTGCCTTTCACTGCCAAGGTGTGCATTGTCTCTAGGGATAATCTACCAACTCTAGATATTTTATTCAACTAAAAGCCTAGGGACTAAAGGGTGGTGGGCCTCTTGAGGATCCTAGCAGATTTCCTCACCCACAATGCCATGCAAACCTCAAAATGTGACTAAAGTCACACATTTTCCTTGCATTACTGTGTCATATTCTTCCAGATTCTGAAAAACCACACATTTCTTACCACCCATCATTCCCCCAGGAAGCTGATACAAATGCTACCTCACTTGTGTGGGAAAGGCCAAGTGCCGGCAACAGGCAAGGGCCCAAACTTTGGGGAATGCACACAAGTCAAATTTCCCTAAACTCCCCAGTTGTCTAGTTTTCAGAAACGTCTGGGTTTGGTAGGTTTCCCTAGATGTTCGCCGAGCCCGGGACCAAAAACACATGTAACTCCCTCTGAAAACCAAGTCATTTTGTGATCGATAATTTTGAAGTCTCCACAGTACGTTTTGGGCCATTTCCTGTTGTGGGCACTAGGCCTACCCACAAAAGTGAGGTACCATTTTTAATCGGGAGGCTTGGGGAATTCTGGGTGGGTGGAAGTTTGTGGCTCCCTCGCAGATTCCAGAACTTTCCATCACAGAAATGTGAGGAAAATTGTTTTTTTGGGGCAAAGTTTGAGGTTTTCTAGGGATTCTGAATAACAAAGTCTAGTGAGCGCCACACACGTCACCTCATCCTGGATTACCCAGGCTGGCTAGTTTTAAACATTTTACAGGTTTGCTAGGTTTCTCTAGGTGCCAGCTGAGCTAGGGTTCAAAATCCACAGCTAGGCACATTGCGAATAAAGAGTAAGTTTTCAATGGAAAATGTGATATGTCCAAGTTGCGTTTTGGGCCGTTTCCTTTCGCGAGCACTAGACCTACCCACAAAAGTGAGGTACCATTCTTATCAAGGGACATAGAACCCCCATTTCTAACATTGGTGGCTGTGGTGGGATAGGACTTGTGTTTGTGCACCATATGCTAACTTAAAGTACACTACCCTTGCACATCTAAACACCATTTCGATTTTGTTCAGATTTTCTCTGATTTGCAGTTCTTTTAATTGTTATTCTCTAACATCATGTCTCATGCTGGTTCTGCAACTGGAGCCATAGAAGTTAAGCTGGCTGATCTGGATACTCACGCAGTGGTCCAGCTTAAAGATGTTTGCAAGGAACTGGGAATACATGCCAAGGGAGCCACCAAACCGGTAGAGTTTCAAACGGCTCTGAGGGCATGGGCAGCAGCCCGCTCCAAGGAGAGTAATGGAGCAGGAGAGTCAGGAAATGGCTCTTTCTAGGAACCTTCTGTAGCAGCTGAGGAAGACATCTCTAAATTTGAGCTCCTTGTGAGGGCAGGAAGCAGTGTCTCCGCCCACGGTCTATCCCCTGAGGAACTGGCTGAGAGGAGGAAGGAAAGGGAATTCAAGCGACAGATGGCAAAATTAAAGATCGTATCTGAGGAAAAGAAAGCTGAGGCTGATAGAGGTTTGGCAGAAAAGAAACTAATTCTGGTTCATGAACTGAGTCTAATAGAACTGGAAAGGCAGTTTCTAGTAGTAAGTGAGTAAGTAAGTAAAAGAATTTATAGAGCACCTGAATGCCGAGGCACCTTGGCACAAGCGACCTGGGGCTGGACTAACAAAGAGAGAGACCTACTTAATGCTGGAGACATAAAGCTATGTCTTCAGAGAATTCCTCAAAAGAAGCCTGTTTGTTTGAGATCTCAATGATAGGGACATAAAGTTCCAGAGCTTACAGGCTAAGTGGAAGTAGCTTCTGCCATCCCAATAAGCCTTTTTTATTTTGGGAATGGTTACTAATTTAGCAGCAAATGATCTAAGGACACGTCGGGGTACATGCCATGAAAAGGTATTCTGAAAGTAGAGAGGGCCAGCTCCATGTAGTGCTCTGTGTACCATACACAAGGCCTTGAACTTTAACCTTGCGCCAGCAGGCAACTAATGAAGGTCTCAGATGCTTTTTGAAATGGGGCGAAATTTAGGCAAATGGGCTGCCACATTCTGAAGGGATTGTAGCTTTGATTGAAGACATTTATGAATTCCTAAATAAGAACAATAGTTACTTACCTGTAATCTGTGGTTCTCCAGTATTGGTGTCTTTCATAGATTCACATGCCTGAATCATTCCCAGTCGTTGGAGTGGGAGTCCCACAGTGTAAAAAAAAGCAATAATATGCTAATAATAACCAAAAAACCTTAGTAATAAACAACCCGGAAGTAAAGTAGCCCTAAACTACAAGAGTAGCAACTTCCACACTCATGACTCTCATAGTCATTTTGTATAGTCCAAATTGAAGCCAATCAGGTGACAGCGCCCACTAGAATGTTCTCCCCAGAGGCTCAGGCTCTCAGATTTTCTCACACAGGAGTGGAGCCAACATCATAGCCTAAGGAGCCTCTGAGTGGAGGTGGGCGGGTGCATGTGAATCTATGAAAGACACCAATACTGGAGAACCACAAATTACAGGTAAGTAACTATTGTTCTTCTCCAGTATTGGGGTGTCTTTCGTAGATTCACATGCTTGAATCGGAGTAGATAGCAGTACAAACCATAATGCTCATTAGACGCTCGTTGTATCACAGTATATATGGACATACGCATATCAATGCAACATGAATAAAACGTATATAAATATAGTAGTGTTTACATATGCATACAGGGGCAGGATATAAAAAACAATCTATGAATAAGCGTCTAAAAAGAGCATAGTGGAGGAGGGAGAACAGAGGCTTACCTTATTGGAAAAGATTGCAGAGAACTGCTCGTCCCACTGACGTATCTGCATCACTTGCAGTGTCCAAACAGTAATGTTTGGTAAAAGTGTGTCTGCTGGACCAGGTTGCCGCTCTGCAGATTTGATGGAGAGGCACACCAGCATAGAGAGCGGTGGATGAGGAAATCGCTCTTGTAGAATGTGCTCTCGATGTGGTGCGTAGAGGCCTTCCCACCTGTTGATGACACAGACTAATCGTCGAGGACATCCAATGAGCTATGGTCTGTTTCGATACAGAGTAGCCTTGACGTAGCCTTCCATACGCTGCGAAAAGTTGACCTGATTTTCGAATTGTAGCAGTTTGTTGCAGATAGAACTTGAGACAAGTGTGCAAATTCAAGGTGTTGAGGAGCCATGCTGCTAATTTCAAGGATACTGGGTCCGGGTGACAGATCTGACCCTCTTGAATGGACAGAAGGTTCGGTATTGGTGGAAACTGAATGGGATCGCACTGCGAAAGGAGGAGAGGCTCGGTGAACCAGTGTTGGCAAGGCCATCTGGGGGCAATGAGAATGAGGCGATAAGGCTGCTTCTTCATCTTGGAGATGACTCTGGGAATCAGTGGAATCGGTGGAAAGGCGTAGGCATATATTTGTGACCAGTTCATGGAAAGCGCATTCCCGTACGAGTCCCTGTGGGGAAGCCAGCTTGCGAAGTATGGACATTTGCGGTTCTGGCTGGTCGCAAACAGGTCCAGCTCGGGACTGCCCCATTTCCGGAAAACTCGGTCCAAAGTTGGTTGATGCATCTTCCACTCGTGGTTGGACATTTGAGATCTGCTGAGAGAATCCGCTAGGACATTGGAAACCCCTGGAACATGAACAGCTGAGAGAGTGATCCTGTGACCTAGTGCCCAGACCGAGATCTCCTGGGCTTGCTGAGAGAGAAGGACTGACCTTGTACCGCCCTGTTTGTTTAGGTAGTGCACACTTGTCGTGTTGTCAGTCCGAATCAGCACCGACGTCCCTAGTATGATGGTTCAAAAGAACTCCAGAAGGTTGATGTGCCATGTCCTTTGTTGTACATTCAACTTTCCGTTGACTTTCATTCCCTGAAGGTGTGCCCCCCCATCCTTCGAGGGAAGCGTCTATTATAATTGTGAAATTTGGTACTTCCGATAGGAATGTACATCCCTCTCGCAAGTTCTTCATCCGAGTCCACCAAAGCAATGCTTTTTGCATTCAAGGTGTTATGAGAATGATGTCGTCGAACGATCCTGAAACCTGCAACCATTGGAGGTTGAGTTCTTCTTGCAAAGGCCTCATTCTGAGACGGCAATTTGTATTCAACAGGATGCAGGATGAAACCATCCCCAGAAAGGATTTGAATAGTCGAACTGAAACGCACTCTTTTTCTTGCATGAGGTGTGCTAAATTTCGGAACTTGTGTTGCCTTTCTCTTGAGACGAAAGCCTGCGTGAGTTGGGTGTCCAGTGTGGCTCCCAAGACGGTCTTCCCTTGTGACGGAATTAGATGAGATTTGTCGAAGTTGGTGGAAAGACCGAGAGACTGGAACAGCGATAGACATCTTTGGAGGTGTGTGTGTTTGCCTCTGATAAGAAATTCGCCTTGATAATGCAGTCGTCCAAGTAAGGGAAGATTTGAACATCTTCCAAGAGAAGGTGTGTGGCCACCGGAGCAGGCACCTTTGTGAACACACAGGGTGCTGACCGTAGTCCAAAGGGAAGGACTCTGAACTGAAAATCCCTGCCAGCCACTCTGAACCGTTAGAACTTGCTGTGCCTGGGAAGGATCAGCACATGAAACTAAGCATTTTGAAGGTCGAGGGTGGCCATGTGATCCCCTACCGAAAGAAGCTGGAGGATTTCTTGAAGCGTTAACATCCGGAAGGACAATTTTTTCAGGTATTTGTTGTGGGGCGCTATTCCCCTGTCTTCTTGCGTATGAGGAGGAATCTTGAGTCGAATCCCTTTCCTCTTTGCAATTGAGGGACTTTTTCAATCGCTCCTTTCCGAATCATTACATTTATTTGGGAGAACAGCTCCTTGAGATGAGCAGGAGGTGGGCCCTTGGAAGGAGAATTTGGAGGGGTTTTGATGAATTCCAAAGTGTGGCCTCTGGCCACTATATCTAGGACCCACTTATCTGTAATAATCTTGGACCAGTTCAAGTAGAAATGGGATATTTTTCCTCCAACCTTTGAATGGGGGACGGGCAGAGATGGTGGCAGGTAGCATCTCTCATTGTTTCTTGGAGGAATCCCACCCACGATAGGAGGACCTCCTCTTTGATTGTTACCTCGCTGTCCGTACATCTGTTGTTTGTATGGTTGATACCTCTGGTTACTTTGAGAGGCTTGGTACGATCTTTGGTGATTGTAGCCCCATCTATTGGAGAAGGACCCATGTCCTTTGGCACCACGGAAGAACGACTTACGAAACTGAAGGCTACCCAGTGATCTTGCCGTTTCTGTGTCCTTTTCTATTGCCTGCAGGGCCTCGTCGACATGCTCACCAAAGAGAAACTCCCCATCATACGGCATGTCGATGATTTTAGCTTGGATCTCTTGGCGAAAGGATGTTGACTTCAGCCAACCCTGCCTCCTTAGAACTGCTGCACCCGCTAACTGCCTGAAACCTGTAGATGCCACATTTCCGCAGAAGTACACTCCCCTTCGTTTTCTTTTTTTAAACAAATTTTTATTGGGTTTTGTTCCACAACATACAAAATCAAATGCATTTCCCATGAGTACCTACGCCCACAATATAAACTCCCTAACTACAGTTTCGGTATAGGGCTAGGACATGATTCAGTCAATGTATACAATACCCTAGTAAAAGGCTAAGCCCCAACGTGCCCTTTCCTACTTTACTAATGAACTCCCCTGTGAGCCCTCCCACCTCCCCGGATTCCCATCATCGATGCTTATAATTGGTTCTAGTCGTAGTAGTCCGTGTGCACAGGAATGATCAAGTGTTGTTCCGTGTGATGTGCCTGTCATGTCTCGGGGGTAGTCTCTAATCACAGTGCTATTCCTCTTCTTCCCCTTGCGTTCCATAGTCACGCAGTGCTTGTACTAATGCATCCCACGCCTGAGCTGTTTCTAATGCCTTTTCATTGCGTTGCCTGCGCGCAGTTTGGAATCTCAATTCGCTTTCGCTGCCGGCCCATTTGAGAAATTCGTTCTTCCATCTAGTGCTATTGGGCCCTATTGTCGCCTTGCAGTGTTTTGTAAATTCTCCTTTTGCCAGCATGAGCCCCATGTCTATAAATTTACTTGTGATCTTGTTCCTGGGGGCATGGGGATCCAGTGCAGGACACCTACGGCTATATCAAATTCCAAGCCCCTTTCCGTTACCGCATTCAGAGTGTCTCCCACCTCCTTCCAGTAAAGCTCTAACAATGGGCATGTCCATAGCATATGATCCAATTCTACCCCGACCCTCTTACACCTGGGGCACGCTGCATCATCTACGTTGAAATATTTTTTGATCTTTCCTGGTGTCAAATATGCCCGGTGGAGGATATAGAAATGCACTAACTGGAATCTTGCGTTCCGTGTGCTCTTCCAGGCCCTCCGCACAATCTGCACCCACACCCTCTCGGGGATGTCTTTCCCTATATCTGTTTCCCATATTCTCTTCAGCGCCTCTAGAGGTGGTAGCCCTTCATTAATCATTCTGGAGTAGAGGCACCTGACCGCCTTAAATGTTTCCGCTGCCATCATAGTATATTGACAAACCATTGTTGTTCTTGGTTCCATCAGTCCCTCCCTCCAATGCGTCTGTATCGCTCGTGTCAATGCTGCATGCAGCAGAAAACTCCCTCTTGGCAAGTCAAAGCGTTCTAGGAGTGTTGGGTAGGGTAATAGTGCTCAGTCTTCGTATAGGTCTCCCAGCACCTGGAGTGCCGCTTCCTCCCAGTCCTGTAGCTGCGACCAATCGCCACCATGTGGTAGCGCCGTTAGCATCCCTATTGGGATCTCAGGGGCATACGGGTGCAGTGTGCCTGCCCTACGTTGTGAACGGTTCCAACACAATCTGATCGTTTCTTCCTCCTGCGTTAGATCCCTAAGATCCAGTTTCTGCTGCAGCGCTATGTAAGAAAGGACATGGCGAGGTATACCTCGGTCCCTTTTATATTCCGGTCCTCTGAATTCACGTGCTATTTCCTGTGTATAAATCTGCAATTGGGCTGCCAAAGAGTATAGCTCAAAGTCGGGGACCGCCAGTCCACCCTCCGTTTTAGGTCTTATCAGCGTGGTGTGTGCTACCCTTCGTCGTCCCGACCCCCCATAGGAAGGACACTATCATGGATTTTAAAAGTTTAAAGGTAGTGGCAGGAATCAGGAGCCTTGGGAGCACAATCATTTTTAGTAGTGCTATTCGGCCCGCCAGCGACAGTGGGAGAGTAGCCCAAAAGGCCATACTGCCCTTCAATGCTCTTATCCCTCGGCCAATATCGCCCTCCAACAAGTCAGCTGTCGTGTGGTATATGTACACGCCCAAGTATTTCATGCAGTTGGGCTCCCATCTCACCCCCCGGGTCGTTGAGGGTCGGTTCTCACCGAAACTCGTTAGTAAATGTTCGGCTCCCACCATTGCCTCGTCAGCATTCTCGAGAAAGAGCAGGAGGTCATCTGCGTACAGCGATATATATTGACGTCCAGCCCTGCTCTGCAGTCCCCCATAGTGGACACCCGTCCAGATTGCTACCGCGAGGGGCTCCACTGCTAATGCAAACAACAATGGAGACAGTGAGCATCCCTGTCTCGTACCTCTTTCCACCGGGTACTGAGATGATATCACCGTGCCCGTTCTCACTCTGGCTACCGCTGAAGTATACAGCACTGCCGTCCATTTCAGGTAATCCTCTCCCACTCCGAAGCGTCTCAGCACTTTGTAAAGATATTCCCATTCGAGGCTGTCGAACGCTTTTTCAATATCGACCGACAATACCATGGGTTGCCGAGCCTCTAAGTGGTCTCCCTCTAGCAGTCTCAGCAGTCGTCGTATGTTTGTGGTCGTGTTCCGCGTAGGTATGAAACCAGCTTGGTCCTCATGGACTAGTGCAGGCATGTGTTGCAACAGGCGAGATGCTAATATACTGCTTAGTATTTTGTAATCAGTGGTCAGCATCGATAGTGGTCTATACGATGCACTCTCTCCCTGGTTTCAATAAGGGTATTACCAACGCCTCTCGCATAGATTGTGGTAACCACTCCAATTGTTTCGCTTCCTGATAAACCTCCAGCAGTATAGGTGCCAGAAGGTCTGTGTATGTTCCATAAAATTCTATGGGTAGCCCATCCAGACCTGGGGTTTTGTTGTGTGCCATATGTTTTATGGCGCTTCGTATTTCTCCTAACTCTATATCCCTGCCTAGTTCCTTCGCCTGTTCATGATCCAGTTCTGCGAAACAAAGCCCTTCCAGGAAAGCATCCATGGCTGGAGTACCGATCATTAGTTTGCTCTTGTATAGGTTTTCATAATATATCGTAAAGCACTGTAAAATCTCATTCTGGGTGTAAAGCTCCTCATCTTCCGCTGTGCGCATGGCCACTATGGGAGAGCCTCGCTTCGCGGTATTAGCGAGCTAGGCCAATAGGGTCCCTGCTTTATCACCTTCAGCGTGGGATCTCACTGTATATGTTTTATAATCGAAGCTGTGCAAACGCTCTGTTTCCGCTGCTACCGCTTCTTTCGCCTCACTGACCCTACCTTGTAGTTCGGGGTGACCAGGTCTTAAAAGTTCTACTTCACGGAGTTTCCTGTCAGCCCTATCCAGGTCATCCAGAAGTACCTTCCGCACTCCTACATGTTTCCCTATGCAAAGCCCTCTCATGACCACTTTGAAGGCATCCCACTCCGTTGCCCTTGTTGCAGTCGTGCCAGCATTTCCCCCAAAGTACTGTACTATTCCCTCCTCCAACGCATCATGAAAAATAGGGTCCTCCAGCGTCTCTGGACGCAGCCTCCAAGTGGGGACACATGAGGCACCAGGGAGCCATCGCATATTAATCAATAAGGGATTATGATCCGACACTGTTCGTGACAGGTACTCAGTTCCCACAATCGCTGGCATTAGGATCGGGGAGCACAACACTGCATTCAACCGTACATGAAGCTCATGCATGTGTGAGAAATAGGAGTAATCCCGAACTTGTGGATGCTGCGTACGCCAAGCGTCTATCAGGCCCCACCTCGTTTGCCACTCTAGTCTGCCTTTGGCCGTGCGGTATGTCGGAGAGTCAGCCAAGGGGGGGTGTGACCGATCAAGGGAAACGTGCAGCACCGAATTAAAGTCCCCGCCCATCAATAGGGGTCCTATGAGAAAATGTGCTAGGGACCCGGACAATTTCGCCAGTAAGGTCACCTGGTCAACGTTGGGTGCATATACACGGCAGAAGGCAATGTCCTTACCTCTCAGCCTTCCCTCTATTGCTACAAACCGCCCCTCTGGGTCTATGACCTGCTTGGATACCTGAAATGGCACCCCGGCTCTAACCCAGATCAGCGCGCCCCTAGCAAATGCTGAATATGTAGTGTTGTATACTTGACCCCTCCATCGGCGCTGTAATGCTAGCCCTTCAGCCTTCGTTAAATGTGTTTCCTGAAGTAATGCTATCTGCACTCCTCTACGTACCAGGTAAGCGTGAACCTTGTGGGGTCGTGTCATGGTATGAAGCCCCCTCACATTCCAGGTCATACATCTCAAATTATCTGAATCACCCATTGTCCCACAGTGTACTGTGCAACCCGCTCCAGCCACTCCCTGAATGCCCTAAGCGTGGCAATACGTCAGCATCGATGATGAGCCCTCCCTTGAATACCCCAAAACAGTCCCATTCTCCCCTCCTCCCCAGAACAGGATCTAGGAACCTCCATCTAGCTCTCGTCCAAACACTCCCAAATATTAACAGTTGACTAATCCCACAGTAGTCTCTGTAGGTGCGCCTTAAGGGCACTGAGGGAGGGTTGGTCGCCATCGGGCAGCCGCCCAATCCCTAAATGCCCCGCTGATTGATCGAGCCCCAAATAATGAATATCTTAATGACCTCCCATCCCCCAATCAGCAGCTCCCTCCCAAAGTTCACAGCAAGCAGTCCGCCATGGTCTTCACAACGAACTCATTCATTTCACCGGGTGCTTCTATCCTTCGTCCAGCATTCCCTCTGCTGTCGCTGGGGTAACCACAGGCAAGGGCACACTGCTTGTTTCTGAATGCTCAGTGTCTGAATGGGCACTTTCCTTTTCTGATTCGACTTCGTCCAGCGACAGGGAATCCTGTGTTCCCGATAGTGCGGACACCACCTCTAGGACCCCACGCCGTTCTGCTGCTGTCTCCGTCAGTGAAGGTCTCCTGAGTCCTCTCTGTCAATTATGGATCGGTCACAATTTCCTCTGTGGTAATCCTTCTGAGCTCAGTCTTGGTCTTTGTTCATAGACGTCCTTACCGGATTTATAGAATTCCAGCCAAGCACAGGCATCATCTGGAGTATCAAAGAACCTCGTCTTATCATCCACAATTACTCGCAGTCTAGCTGGGAAGAGAAGGGAATATTGTAGACCCTCAGTTCTTAGTTCTCTTTTAACAGCGAGGAAAGAGGTCCACCGGCGTTGCGTTTCATACGTATAATCAGGGAATATATTAATTTTGCTGTTTTCCACCTGATAGGGACCGTTCATTCGTGCATTCTGGAGCAGTAGATCTCTATCCCGATAATGTAACAGCCGGGCCACCACCGGGCGCGGGGTGGTGCCCTGCTGTGGCGGCTTAGCCGGGACTCTATGGGCCCGTTCCAGTGTGTAGAAAGCGGATAGACCCTCTGGCGCCACCACCGTCTGGAGCCAATTTTCGAGGTAGCTTACCATGTCTTGTCCCTCCACTTTCTCCGGTAGGCCCACTATCCAGATGTTGTTCCGGCGATTGCGTCCTTCGGCATCCTCCGCCATTCTCTCCAGCGTATCCAAGCGGTCTAGTACATTAGTCATAGTGGCTTTAAGGTCTTTTTGCGCCGGTTCAAGGGTATGGATCGTAGTTTCTATTATTTTAACCCTGTCTGATAGTTTTCCATGATCAGCCCTCAGTAAACCCAGTCCCGTGGCCACCTGCGCGATATCCTGCTGTAGCGCCGTGCGGGAGTCTGCAATCGCGGTCAGGATTTTGTCCAATTGGAGCTGTAATTGGGGGTCTCGCAGTGGTCCAGGGTCAGAGTGCTCCCACTTATCAGGTGCCTCAGTGTCCGACGCTGGTTGGGCGCCACTTTTGTTCCCTTTAGGCTTCCCCATAGCGGGGGTTTGCTGTTTGTCTTTGCCATCAGTGGAAAGGACTATGCAACTCAAGATTGAGGAATTCTGCACAATCTAACGTCCTCAAGCTGCACTTTATCAAGTATCCAAGTTGCAGTCCAGGAAAAGAGAGCGCAGGGACCACCAGGAGCAACACAGGAAGGCGGCCAGTGATGGCGAGCAGCAGGAGCACAATCACACGGACTTCAATTCCGTCAGTTCAAAGTAGAGCAATCCGTTCCTAACCAGCACCCCGAATTACAAAGGCCAGAGCAGCTTCAGCAGCATGTGGCAAATACCCTGATGGTCTTCGTGAGCACAATGGACGGCCGGGCACCAGCATAGATCCCACCTTGTACCAAGTGTATTGCAGTTCGCACACAGTGCGGTCTCTAGGTGTAGCCCAGCAGGCTGTTATCTCGTACTTCACGTACTCACAGGTCCACGCCCCTCAGTCATGTCCCACTCGCTCACCTCCTGGCCTCCCAGGCGTAGTCCAGTGATCAGGAGCCTAGGAGGGGGGAGAGGAAGGGAGTGCTCGTGCGTGTTTTGGAAGAGCAGCAGCGCTCTCAGTCTCCTCTTATCCTCTCTCGCCGTGTGTGGCAACTACTGTCCAGCCCCCCTCCTTTCTCTACTTGCAGGGGCGTCTTCTCTAGTGTACTCGCCAGCCTTCACTTCAGTAGAGTAGTCAGTGCTGCCAGGGCCCCCCGAGGTAGTTCACACCCACCTTCTTGAAGTGACTGGCCCGCTCCAGGAGCATCGCCAAGGGTCCTCGTAGACTCCTCCTCAGGCGTCTCCGCTGCTGAGCTGCGCCGCCTTGTCTCGTTTCCGCTCCTCAGTGCTCCTCTCGCGGCCTCCGATTCCGTCCCTCATGCCACAAACAGCTCCTTCCGTTATATGTTTTCCCTTCCTCACCGCCGTGGCCCCAGGGGGATCCCGCGAAGGCGCCACCCAGTGCCCGGTCCGCAGTTTCCAGGGCCAGCACACCCCCACAACTCAGCAGCCTGGGTCCTCCAGTACCAGGCCCTTCCGATGCAATGGAGTCCCACCGGGTCCGCCTCCTCCGCAGGCTGATAATGGCAAGCAAGGGTCCGGGGATCCAGGGAGGCCCCACACGACGCCCCAAGACGTCCTCACCTTGAGCAGTATGTCTTAGCTGCGGCCGCACCAGTAAGGCCTCACAGAGGAGTCCCGAGAATCCCCCCGCATTCAGGGTCGGCCGGCAGTCGAGGGGGGGCCTCAGCTCCCGCAGCCGACGCGCACAGCAGGGCCCAGTGTCTTCGGGTCCCAATCCTTATAGGGGACCCCGCCACCAGCGTAGTGTGCTCCAATTGTCCTTCGGGGATAGCACTGCCGTTTCAGGCGAACCCCGGGGGGGAAGGGTCCGACTGCCCAACCCCCTCAGCAACAGCCGGCGAGGCAGCCGCGCGGCCCCCCAGAAGCGGGACGATCTTTCTAGCCTGTCGGACCTTGCGAGCGGCCCCTCGACCTTCAGCCGCCCCCTCGGCGGTGCCTCTCAGCTCCGGCGTTGGAATCAGGGAGCCCAAGTGTTCACTGGTCTTCCCACAATCACGACCGTTCAGGGCTACAGCGCTTCCCCGCAGCCGCCATTTTGGTCACTCCCTCAGAGGCACCCCGGTCAGCGCATCAGCGATCTGCACCATGTCCACCGGGTCATTCAAACGGCGCTCTGCGGCTCCGAAGTAGGGGAGCACCTTCCCCCCGCCTTTCAAGGGTGAGTGGGGGTCCGTAGAGGCAATCTGGCAGGATTAATAGGGGCTCGAGCACGGAGCCCAGCGCTCAGGCGACCACCTCCATCGGCGCCAAGCCACGCCCCCTCTACACTCCCCTTCGTGCAAGATTTTCATAGCTTCGGATCTTTCAGGCTTTGGTAACATTCCAGTATATGGTGAGATGTCCGACCACATTTGCCTGTCGTATCTCCCTAATATTGCTAGGGAGTTTGCAGCACGAACCGTGGTTGCCGCCATAGTGGAGACCTTCTTGCCAATGGAATCCAGACGCCTGCCATCACTGTCTGGTGGCGCACTTACCGGTGAAGATGGATTCCTGGGCCGTCTCTGAGCCGCTTGAGTGATGACTGAATCAGTCTTAGAGTGTCCTATAAGGCACGCAGGTGAGGTATTTGGTGCCTTATACTTTTTATCCAAGCGAGGCAAGACTGCAGGGAGAGAATTGTGCGTTGACATGATCTTCAGCCCCTCTTTCCATATGAAGTCTATGATGGGAATGGTTCTCACTTGCTTTTGCGGCTGATCTTTAAAATCATAAAGGAAACAGTCGTCCTTTTTCGTCTCCATGGGAATTAGAAACCTCTTTGTAGCTCTTTCCATTATGAGATGGAAACCTCCAATATCTACAGGCGGAGAGTCCGCAGCAGGTGGAGCAGATGGTGAGGGAGTTTGTATTTGATAGTCATCCCACTCCGATAGTACAGACTTGTCATCAACTTCTCCTTCTTCCCTGTCCTTATCAGTTTTAATAGCCTCCTGGGAAAGGTGAGATTGTGCCGGAGAAGGTGGACCTGCAGATCGCACTGCGGATACTAGTGCTGAAGAAGGTTGTCTTGAGGATCATAATGCCGATACAGATACTTGAGGCATGGGGGTTGAAGGAAGCGACTCAGCCGATTCAGATGGAGGAAACCGGCGGTAGTAGTCGTCCAACATATACTGTAAGTTGTTGAGGAGAGCTAACGGCATCTGTGCTGTAGGCACCGTAGCAGGCGCCTGATGTTTAAGGAACTGCTCCTCTTCCTGATCCTCATCCTGATATTTGATGAGCACCTCAGATGGACTCCTAGCAGTGCGGAACCTGTCATCCACATCTGATTGCTCCTCGTCATCTTCAGAGTCCAGTAACTGGTCAGGTAACTTCAGCGGGGAGAGAGCCGCTAATGAAGAGCCCCGTCTTTCTAACAAAGACACTGCCATAGACTGCGGGGCAAAGGAGATCGTAGACAGTGTGGCAGACCAAACTTGTAATTCCTTATAAGACGATAGAAGAGGCGCCAACAGTTGTTCCGTCGACGGTGCCGCCGATGGAGATGGTGTGAGAATAGTGACCGCCAACGAGACAGTCAACTTCATCGACGTGGCAATCGTCGTTGACAATGTTTTCAATGACGAGGCAATTTTCGTCAACGATGCTTTCGACGACGAGGCAATATTCGTCGACGATGTGGCAGTCTTTGTCGACGGTGAGGTTGTCGATGGGAAGGTGATCTTCATCGGCGAGGAATCCGTCGATGGGGTGGCCTTCGTCGATGAGGAAGCCGTCGTCGAGGTGGTCTTCATCAACGATGTACCTTTTGACGGGATCTTCTTACCCTTCGTCGCCGACGTTGAAGCGTCGACGATAGATGGCACCACTTTCGTCGACGAGATGGGTCGAACTGTCACAGAGACCAGCCTCAACGAAGAAGAGGCCGACGACATTATCATTTCAGGCCTCGGCGACGAAAAGGTGACTGTCGACGTTGAAGTAGCGTCGACGATGGCAATCGTCAACGGAGGAGTCGTCGACGATGCCGTAGACGACGGAGCCACTTTCTGAGGTAAAACTTTTTCAGGAAGTCTTTTTGAAGCCAGAGACTTTCCAGACTTTCTTGGGGGCGTAACAGGTCTAGATTTTGAAGGTGGAGAAGCCTTTTTTGAGGAAGAAGAGGAAGGCAAGCTAGAACCCTTAGTGGATTTTGCTTTTCTCTACACCTTAGCCCCTGGAGAAGGTACATCTTCCTCAGCCATCCTCTTCCTAGAGGATATAGATGACCCCGAGGCCACACTTCCCACCACAGATAATGGGTTGTCTTGATCCTTGATCTTCTGCAGCCACAGAAGAAAGTGACGTTCCCGGTCTCTGAGGGTCTTCTGAGGGAAGGTCCTGCAGATCTTACAATCCATCCCTCATGATCCGGATACAGGCAGTAGATGCACTTCTTGTGGGGATCTTCTGAAAAAAGCCGGAGCTTCCCACAAGATTCACAAGGCCTGAAGAGAGATTTTTTAGAAGATGACATTCTAAAGGTAGGTGAAAACCAGCAAAAAGAGTGAAGTACTGAGCAGAGCTCAGGGAGACTCCCTTCACACGACGAGCGGTAGAAAATCTGAGAGCCTGAGCCTCTGGGGAGAACTTTCTAGTGGGGGGTGCTATTGCCTGATTGGCCTGATTGGCTGCAGTTTGGACTATACAAAATGACTATGATAGTCATGAGTGTGGACGTTTTTACTCTTGTAGCTTAGGGCTACTTTACTTCCTGGTTGTTTATTACTAAGGGTTTTTTGGTTATTATTTGCATAATATTGCTTTTTTATGTACCATGGGACTCCCACTCCGACGACGGGAAAAGATTCAGGCATGTGAATCGATGAAAGACACCCCAATACTGGAGAAAGCATTACAGTATTCTATCTTGGATAGGACCAGGGCAACCACTACCATTTTTTGCATTTCAAATGGAATAAATGGAAATACCTTATTAAGTATCTTCAGCAGATAGAAACAAGAAGATGCAATCGTATTGATCTGTTCAGAAAAACAGAGTTGACCTTCGAACATCACCCCCAGATTTTTCAGTCTCCTAACTGGAGATGGAAACAGACCTAGATTAACAGGCCATCAAGAATCATTCCAAAAGGAGATGCAATTCTCAGTGCAATGGCCTGTTCTCTGTTTGACAGGAAGGAGCAAAGGATGATCAGAGCTGCACTTCAGATCCCCACCATTTCTAGCTGGTTGATAAACACCAGATGATTCACCATATCAAACAGGGCTGAGGTCCAGCGAGATCAGTGTAGCCCTCCCTTCCTTGTCCAACTGCATTTGAATCTCCTCGGTGGCGATAACTAAGGCTGATTTTGTACAGTGCTGTGGCCTGAAGCCATGTTGTGATGGGTCCAGAATGTTTTTATCCTCCAGAAAGGCCCTCAAGTCTTCATTTATGTTTTTTTTTTTAATTGATGTGATGGTGGCAGCATACATGCAATACCTGAAGGAGAAAAGAGTGTTTGTATACTCAAGGCTTTGGTGCCCAGTTTTTTGGTGGGATATGCCATTGATAATTGGTGGGCTTCCCGAGGAGCACTGGGGAGGGGGAGGTCTGTGGCCTACACTTGGGAGGGACATACTTCTTACATTAGGGGTTGAGGACCAGACCAAGTAAACACCCATGAAAGCTATCTTACTTGCTAAATTTGGAGTGACCCTTGAGAAGTATTGCCAAAGATGCTGGGACAATCAGAAGCTCCCCAACCAATTCTGGGTAGATTTTGTTGATTTCTCTGGTAAGGCACTGAATGGCGGGGTGAGGGGCAGCAAAGTAAATGATTATGTTGGGTTTGACAATTTGCTCATGAGAGAGCATATGCTCAGTATTTGCTTTACAGAGTTGCACCAGCACCTAGTGAACAGTAAGTTGACTGACCCCAAGAAGCTTGCTGAGGAGGCGGACCTCTGGGCTAGCACTAGTGTGTCCAAAAAGAAATCTGGGGGGGACATAACAGAAGAAAGAGGGGGGAGAAAAACTTAAAAAGGAGTTCTCCGAAGGCGGCCAAAATAATTCCCAAGGGAGTGGTTTTAATCAAGCTGGAGGACCCCAGTAGGTTTGCTGAGGAGGCAGACCTCTCGGCTAGCACTAGAGTGTCCAAAAAGGTGTCTAGGGGGACGACGACCCACAAAGGTGTTCATGTGTCCCAACAGAAGAAAGGTGGGGGAGAAAAACTTAAACACAAGGAGCTCTCAAAAGACCTCCAAAAATAATTCCCAAGGAAGTAGTTGTCGTCAGTCCCAAACTGACAGAAAGAAGAAAGGGTTCTTTGATCACAAGATAGTGAGGTTTATAACCCAATGTACGAAGTTCTATAAATATGGTCATTCTAAGGGCGACTTCAAATGTCCCAAGCGGGCAAAGCCCCTCACCGGTGGGCAAACACCTGGGTTGGTGTGTGTAGCTCTCAAGAAGGAGGCAGTCCCTGATAGGTTTGGGAAACAGATAGAGGTAACCCTAGTTTCCCTGGGGGATAAAGAAATCGTGCCACCACCCATATGCCTGAAAATGCTTCCAAGTATAGGCAGTGGATCCCCATAAAGGACAATGAGTGGACGCTCTGTGTGACACAGGAGACAGCATGACAACTTTCAAGTGTCAGCAGAGCAGGTAATACCGAACACATTCCACTAAGTCATAGTCGCTGACAATCATGAGAGCCATCTACCGGTTGCTCTGGATCCCTTTGAGTGCGGGGGTCTTAGGTTCTCTGAAAGTTCCTGTGAGCCCTGCCTTGCCTGTAGATTGTCTGTTAGACAATGACCTGGTGCATACTACCTAGAGGGAGGAAGTGCTCAGGGCTCACTTGGAGATGATGGGATTACCCGAGTGGGTCTGTATGACCATACAAGCCATGGCTGCCTGGAAAGGGAGTCATGGGAGTCTGAAACCTGAATAATGGCCAAGGAACTGCCCAGGAGAGGGGCATGGGTTCAGGAAACCGGTCCCTGAAGTTCCCGCGGTAGAGGCTGATGGGGTCCTTGAGGAGGAGGTCCCAGAGCCTACAGGGGAAACATTGCCGCCCTGGGTGACCTACCTAAATATGCTAGCTGGTAGGTTGAGGGTGGGCCCACTAGGGTGGAGTTCTGCCAAGTGCAGAAGGAGCATCCCACTCTTGAAGGGTTAAGGCGCCAGGCCTCAGACCATGCAGCAGGTGAAGTCTCTGGGGATCACCTAATCTACTGGGAGAACAATCTCCTTTACAGTTAGCCTGGTGCTGGGACAGCCCGTGTGCTGGTGGTCCCCCAATACTACAGGACCTTTCTACTTGGCCTGGCTCATGACATATCCATATCCCTGGCAGGACATTTGGGGCAAGAGAAGACCCTTGCCAGCTTTGTCTCCCACTTTTATTGACCCTGAAGGAGGACAGCCTCAGATGCATTTTGCAGGTCCTGTCCCACCTGTCAGGCCAGTGGGAATCAGGGAAAAAGTACAACGCTCCTCTGATCCCACTTCCTGTTGTTGGTACCCCATTTGAAAGGATGGGCATTAATGCCATTGGACCTTTGGACCCCAAGACAGCCTTAGCCAACAAGTTAGTCCTGGTCGCGGTGGACCATGCTACCCACTACCCAAAGGCAATCCTTCTGAGGTCAATGACTGCACCCACTGTGGTGAGAGCTCTGATGGGGATTGTTAACTGTGTGGGGTTCCCCAAGGAGGTAGAGTCAGACAGAGGCACTAACTTCATGTTCATGCACATGAAGTCCATGTGGGATTAGCGTGGAGTGACATTCACGTTCACCACACCCTATCACCCCCAAACTTGTGGTCTGGTTGAGAGAGGCAATAAAACCATGAAGGGCATGATTTTGGACCTGGTAAGAGGGATGTCCTCATGCCATGCGTTCTCTTTGCCTACAGGGAGTTGCCACAGAAAGGAGTGGAGTTCAGCTCCTTTGAACTCCTCTATGGACACCCTGTTAGGGAGCCTCTAAGCCTTGTCAAGGAGGGGTGGGAGCAAGCTCACAGGAAGCCCCCCAAGAATATGTCCAGCTACATGCCACAACCAGATGCACCACATTTCGAATAAGGTTAAAAGCAACCTAGAGGCCAGCCAAGAGGTGATGAAACTGTGTAACGACAAGAAGGCCACACTGGTGGAATTTCAACCTGATTAAAAGGTACGGGTCATCGAACCAGGAGAGCCCAGAGCTCTCCAGGACCAATGGACTGGCCCATATGAGATGAAGGAGCAGTAGGGGGCGGCAACATACCTGGTAGACCTCCAGATCGCTAGGTTTTCCCTAAGGGTGCTCGATGTAAACCGACTGAAGCCTTACTTTGTGAGGTCCAAAGTAAGCATGCTCCTAGTGACAGATGAGGGAGTGAAAGAGGAGAGTGAACCTCTCCCTGACCTGCTCTCTGCACAGGAACATGATGGTTTAGTGGAAGATATCAACCTCTCAGAACAGAACAGCAAGGTGTTACCAGTTGTTGGGACAGTTTGCCCCATTGTTCTCCCTAAACCCCGGGACTCACACACATGTGTGTCCATGATGTAGACAACACTGGAAACAGTCTACCTGTAAAGAATACAATTTACAGATTGTCTGACAGGGTGAGAGCAAACATCCAGGAGGATGTCTCCAAGATGTTGGCGTTAGGGATGATTGACCACTTCAATAGTCCTTTGTTCAGCCCTGTAACCTTGGTAACAAAGGCTGCCGCACTGGGCAGCAAATCAGAACTCTGATTCTGTGTGGACTACAGAGAACTCAACTCAATCACCAGGACTGAAGCACACCCCATCCCCAGTGCTGACGAGCTCATTGACAGGCTGGGCACTGCCAAATTAACCGGTACCTTTGACTTGACATCAGGATACTCTGACTGAGGAGGCCAAAGAGAAATCAGCATTCCTAACCCCAGAAGGCCATTACCAATTTCAGGTGATGCCCTATGGCTTGAAGAATGCCCCTGCTAGCTTCCAACTGGCCAACAGGGTCCTGGCTGTCAAGGAGGCTTTCTGTACCACCTACTTAGACTACATTGTAGTCTACAGTTCCAGCTGGGAGGAACACCTGCATCTCCTCCATGAGTATGATATATTTGAGACACCCGGTAGGTGGAGGCAAGATGCAGCCCCTCCTGGCCAAGATTGAAGCTCTCATGCCCTGTGAACGACCTAAAACCCAAACAGAAGTGAGGGCCTTCCTAGGCCTCACTGGTTACTACAGACGATTTGTAAGGGCTATAGCACGATGGTTGCCCCCTCAACCTAGCTGACTTCCAAGAAGCAGCCCAGATTGGTGATCTGGACAGAGGCTTGTCAGAAAGCCTTTGACTCTCTAAAGAACGCCATGTGCACAGCACCTGTGATCAGGGCCCCTGACTTTCCCAAGGAATTAATCGTGCAGACAGATGCTTCAGAGCATGGCAAAGGGGCAGTATTAGCACAGCTGAATGAGGAGGGTTCAAACCAACGGGTAGCCTTCTTTATCAGGAGGTTACTTCCATGTGAACAGAGGTGGAGTGGCATTGAGAGAGAAGCTTTTTCTGTGGTCTTGGAGCTGAAGAAGTTGAGTTTGGGACTTTCTGGTTCAGACAGACCACAGGCCCCTCCAATGGCTCAGGCAGACGAGGGGTAAAAATCACGTACTACTGAGGTGGTCCATCTCCCTAGAGGAAATAGGTACCTAGACTTTATGTTGGTACTTTGCCCGGGGACAGAACACACCAATGTTAATGGTCTCTCCAGACTTTTTCACCTTAGTGAAGAGAACTTCCAAGGGGATAGGTAGCTCTCCCCACTTTCAGCTGGGAAGGACACATGTTACACCTGACAGTCTTAGGGAGGTCTTCCGCCTACCTTTTGCCTGCCTCCCTCAATTTTTCTGAGCTTCATTTTGCTGGCTTTAGGACTCTGCACACTTTACCACTGCTAACCAGTGCTAAAGTACCTTTGCTCTCTCCTCTAAACATGGTAATATTGGTTCATCCCGAATTAGCATATTCAATTCACTCATAAGTCCCCAGTTAAGTGCACTACATGTACCCTGGGCCTGTACATCATATGCTACTTGTGGGCCTGCAGTACCGAGGGTGACACCCACATAAGTAGCCCCTTAATCATGTCTAAGGCCTACCATTGCAGGGCCTGTGTGTGCAGTTTACAGCCACTTTGACTTGGCATTTAAAACTACTTGAGAAAAACACAAAAGGGGCCAGAGGAGATTTAACGACCAGCGAGGGCTAACTCCCCTAATCTCTACAAAGTTATTTATAACTTCTGTATGCCTGTGTTATCATCAAGGATGACTAGTGGTATAGTTTTTTTTTTTTTTTTCCCGGAAAACCTTTATTTGACATTTCAACCAAGTACAACCCCCAGGGCCGACCGCTAAGCAGTTGCAACACAATAAAACAATCAAAATTCGCCACGTCCAATATACGTACTGGTTGTAAACATATCAAGTTGGTAACAGGATAAAAAGGTTCCATTTTATAATATAAGATAGGAGGATCAGGTGCCATACAATATCTCAAGTTGCGAAAAAATGGGGGGGGGGGCGAAATAGCATATGTCCACAGTTAAATCATCTTCGTGTAAGTCAGCGGCGTTAAAACATATTATTAATGGTAAGCGAGCGTACAAATACAGTTCACGCCAGCTGAGTGCCCGCCCAGTAGCACTGAAACATCGCGAGAATTGAGGCACATATGAAACAGCAGAGATGGCCATAAAATTGAACCCATTACACTGACCCGGAAAGGAAGAAAAGAAAAGGGCAAAGAAAGATAAGAAGAAAAAAGGCCATAGAAATAAAACAAAAACAAAACACCCATCCCCCAACCCCCCACCCTGCACCCCTGCAGATGACTACGGCCTACCCCCCAGCAGCGTGCCTGTCGCCCAAGAACTGAGACCCGAAATATAGAAAGACCCAGAGAAAGACAGAAAGAACTTAAACCCCACCCAAAGAGGGGAAATGGAGGAGGGCTATCTTCTACGTGCTCCCGGTCTCTCCCACCCGCCCTAACAAAGAGGTCCCCCCGAAACTGTCACATCTGAATAGTCCAAACTGAGAAAACATCCCGGGGGGAACCACCAGCCCTGCCCCGGACTCCGTTAAGCTAATGAAGCAGTCCCGTTACCGATAAGACCACAATGAACAACCCAAACAACAGTCTCAGCCTTGGCCCCGTCGATCGAATTCGCCGAGTCCCTCAGACGAATAAAGCCCCATCATCAAAATGTCAAAAGATACATAGAAGTGGTCGGAACATAGTTCAGTAGATGGAAGAAGAACAGTAGATCCCAAAGTAAGCAGCTGGTACCGACGATGTCCCTCCCCGTCTCCGAAGCCAGGCCTTATCACATCCGCCATCTTGATATACCGACTGGGGAGGGGGTTCGACACAATCCAAGACAGTGCACAGTACCAATTAAAAGGTTCCAGGATAGGGACAGCAGTTGAATGTTCCGACAGCTGCAAAACCGGGGATTCCAAAAAATTAGTTAAGTCACCGATCACAGCCCATTCAAGGAGATCCACTTCTGTAGGGGCAGGGACAGCTGCCAGCACTGGGTCTAATTGCGCCACTGGGGCGTCGATCAAGAGGCAAGCTGGCTGCCGGGTCTCGGGCATCGAGTCAGGATCCGGTCTCAGTCCTTTAAGTCCATCTGCCGCCGACAACAGGCCGCAGGTCTGAGCTGCCACAGTCGCCTGAAGTGCCTCTAGGGCCGCCAGCACCTCCCGCAATGACGGGCCCCATTGGGCCTGCTCCGCCTGGTTCCATATTTCCTCAGGCATAATGGTCCCCACGGAGAGGCGCCTTCTCCGGGGTGAGATCAGCAGGAGCAGGACTGTGCGGTGAGGGACCAACCGTCAGTATGCATTAGTACGCGATGAGACTCCAACCCAAGGTGCGCCGGCGATGCAAGTGCCGGGCCTCCTGGTCAGGGACCCCCGCGACACCGCACCGTGCGTCACTCGTCTCCTCACCTCCAACACAACACCAGGCTGCAGATGATAGCAAAGCAATCCAAAAATTTCCGAAAGTTCCAGAGACCGGACCCTGCCGCCCTCAACAGTCCGCTGTTGTTCAACTCAGACCCGGCTAAGCCAGCACTCGAGACCCAGGCTTCCAGACTGGGTTAGGCCACAAATCGGTCCTCGACGTTACTCAGCTCCACAATGTCAGAAAAACCCCGGGATCACACCATCGAAGTGCGGATTAGTTCACACACACAGATCCGGGGCAGGAAATCAGGATAAGTGACAGGATCTTGGAGCGCAAGACGGAGGTCAGCGGAGCCGGGAAACTATGACTAGTGGTATAGTTGCACACAAACAGGAAGTGCGAATTGATTGCTGTTGGTTATAAAACACCGGTGTAGTCAGACCGGTCCTCTCCACCTTTTTGGCGCGTGGCTCTAACAAGCAGGGTGGGTTCTTTTATTATGTTTGTTTATACACATTGAGAGACTTACAAGCATTGCTCGTCCTAACAAGCGGGTACTCTCAAATTAGTCCTGCTGGCAAACTGCGTGCAGATTACATGTGTGATGCTGTCAGCGGCACACTCTATTCCATTGTGTTTTTGCCGTTACCATGAGCATATGCGGGTGAATATGCCTGTTTCGTTGTGTTCCTGTCCAAGTGACTGTTGCTTAATTTCATGACAGTCCGCTGCGCAATATTTTTGTAGTCATTAGAAATATGGCATACTTAATGCAGAGTGTATTTCCTCTGAATAATTTGTATGCAAGCCTGTATTTTCAGTAATTATGGTTTATGATGAAAGGAATGCCATTGGTCCACTGATATAAAGATGGGCTATTTTATATCCAACATATAGGTTCCATTGGACCGTTTAGATTACTTTTGACAGGCATGTTGCTCAATGGCTATTGCACATTTGACATAACACCATGGTCTCTGTAGATGGTGCCCGTTTTCTTTACTTGCTCCACATACAGCTCTATCCAGCCTCCTATAGGCACCTTGGGCTTAAGTTGATATGTTTTAGTATAATCTACGGAAAACAAATTACACTACATAATAGTTGGTTCTAACTAATTGAAGCATTTCCTTTATTACATAGGCTTCTTCATTCTGTTTTCTCCTAGTATCATAGTGTCCAGACAGTAATTTGACCCTCATTTAGGCCATGTTTGCTGACGAACTCCTGGAATAGGATTTAATGTATGTCCCCTTCTGATTATTATGCAGGTCAGAGACATGTCTGCCCCTTGAGCGATTTACCCAAGGTGAAGCACACCATACCCGACGACAACGGGTAAGTGTTGTTTTGTGAGGCTTTGTGTATGATGCTTTGTAGACTTGTGATGACAGAGAGCCTCACAATTTTAAAGTGTGGGCTTGATTAGAAGCCCTCTTGTTTTTAATTATATGATATGTCTTTATGTCTCCTAAACAGGTATCAAAAGTGAATCTACCATCCTGAAATATCCAGGGATCACTAGTTTTGTATATAAAGAACATACATACACATTTTCCTTTGCATTTTTTCACTTTCACAGCAGTAGCATAAGTAGATCCTAAAGAAGGCCACAACACTGAATAGGTTGCCGGCCGAAACATGTCGATCCTTTAATGACATGACAGGGTCTGATGGTTTCCCGTCTTGTTAGAGGTTTTTAATCCTAGCACATGGTAGCCAGAATAAAGCCATATGGCAAATCCTGTTGCTAATTTTAACCCACTTTGTCACTTCACCCTTTGCACTGCATTCTTCACCAAGCCAACAAGCACCCATTGGGTATTTAGTATCTATCCTTAGTATATAAAAACATCCCCAAGCTCCTCCCTCTCAGAAAGGGGGTTGTAGCCTGCATGACTAGGTTTCATTGTGTGAGGAGGTACCCCAAAGAAAAAGCATGCCACCTAAAAACATTTTACCAAGACTTAAAATCCCCTTTTAATACATACAAGTCACCCTTAAAGTAGACGGTAGGTAACCTTAAGGGCAGGGAAAGGTGGTGCGTGAAAGACAGGACATTTACTTTTCAATTTTGCAAGTCCTGGTAGTGACAAACAGCTGAATTCATTGTCACTAATGTGAAGTCTACCCCTTTGACAGGTTAACATTGAGAATTCCTTAATACACTTTTAAGCTGTAATTCCTGATCAGAAAGCAGTAGCTGCATTATGATTCATATCTGGATTTAACATGACTATTTTGCAAATGGCCCATTTAGAAAGTAGTGGACCTTTCCCTGCTCTTACTGTTCCGTGTGTCTTGCAGTTTGTCTACTATACATGTCTGGGGTGGGTGACAGCTATTCTTTGTGCACTTCCTCTGGACAGCCACAAACACAGGATGGCTAGGTTTGTCTGAAGTAACCATCTATATACATCTGCATTTTGATTACTCTTCCTGGGCACAAAGGGGGTGAGGTGCTGACACACTTAGATAGGTAGTGTCCTGTTCTCACACAAAGGGCTAATTACCCCCTACTGATAGACTGGAGCCAGGGCTGAGAAGAATGGACCCGTGTTCACTTCAGAGACACTTCTTTGACGTCTCCCCCACTTCACAAGCAAATTTCTGGGAGTAAATACTGGGTCTCTGGCCCCCTAAGGTCAGACACTTCTGGACCTGTGACCACTCTGCCAGGAAGAATAAGAAACACTGTGCTGCTAAAGGACTGCCACTCTGCTGGATCTGTTGTTTACTGAATTATAGCCCTGCTGCTGTCGCTCTCTCTCTGCCTCGTTCAGAAGGACTGGACATGCATCACTTGAACCGAGAGTGACTCCAAGGGTTTCCCTTCTGGCACCTTAGTCTCTGGGACACAAAAGACTTTGAACTACCCTTTTGGATCACTTGGGCTCATCTGCTACTGAGCCTGTCCTACCAAGAGGCACCAACCAGTCCTGGACCCCTTGATGTGGACATAGGGGGTCTGCTGCAGTGTTATTGACATATCGTCTGATGTCGCTGGAATTGGATCAACGCATCGTACCGGGAGCTGTTGCATTGCACTCCGATCCACCGCACTTCGGAAAGGATGCTGTGCTCATGGCCTTCATCGCATAGCCGCTGCTGCAAAGGGGATCACTGAAGCAGTGATTGGCTGCTTAGGTTGTTTAGTGGCTTGCCCTGACTAGGGTTGTGTCTCCTGCTTTGACAAGGGCGCATGCTCTGTCAACCAGAACCCCCTTTTCTATCTGCCATCATACCCAAGAACGCCATCAGCTGCACCACCTCAACGGACACGTCATCTTTCTTCATGGAACATATGTCATTCAAGCTCCATGTCACAGCCAACTTCACCCTAAGCCTCATTCTCATCAACAGAACACCAGGACCACGCACCAACTTTACCAAATCCATCACAGACTTTGTCCCACCAGTCGCTCTCAATGTTAGCAATTACATCCTACTTGGAGACCGGAACTTCCACCGAAATTACTTTGCTGATCCCAGCTCAATAGCACTCATCGAAGACCTTGGAAGCCTGTGCATCACCCAACGAGTAAAGGAACCTGCTCACATTGCCAGACACCTCCTAAACCCTATTTTCACCTACCCTCAACAATATCAGAGTCGATGAGCCCACACCAGCCTCTAGGGCAGACCATACCCTCATCAAGACTAGCATCCTTGTCCCAGTGCAATGCATATGCACCAGCAGCAGACCAGCCTTCTTAAACTGGAACAGCATCACTGATAAAGACTGGAAAACTGCTCTCAACATCCACTGACCCGAACACAGCAACAGCCTCCCAAATGCATCGAGAATTTCAACACTTGTGTCATCGGGACTTGGGTAGTGCTCTCTCCCAGACGGATTCCATTACTTGCGAATCTACGTGACCACCGACCGCCAGACAGCATGGGACCAAAACTTACAACCACAGCTAGACAAGCTCATGAATGGTTTTCCATTCTGGAACTCGCTCCTGCTATCCTTCCTGGGGAGGTAGGCCATCTTCAAGATGGTGACATTCTCACGAATACTATGGCAACTTCAAAACTACCCCTATCCAACTCCGAAGACTTTTTTCAACCAAGTCAACAACCTCTTTCAAGACTTCTTGTGGAACCATTGGCTGCTTCAGATTGTATTGACTAAATGCTTCAAATTCACATAGGAGGGCAGCATAGATGCACCCGTCATGGTCTCATATTCTTAGGGCAGCATAACTAGTGATACTGAACAACTGGTGGTTCGAAGGGGTTCAACACCTGGCTTACACCTCGGAAGGCTGGGTGCCTGAGGAAGTGCATATTCCTCAATTCCTTCTACCAGTGATTCAAATGGTGTTTAAGGACAGGAACGGGAGTTACGTGCTCAGGGCCTTTGATTGTAATTGTCGGTTAATCAGGGATACTCCACTATGGGCTGGTATGTGGCTCTGCCACGCAACTGCACAGTCAGATTTCTGATGATAGGATCTCATTGGCATATTCTGGTTGGGAGACCTGGTCCAACACTCCACCATGAAATCATTTGATGACTTACAGGCCAAATTTGTTCTCGACTGCAATTACTTCTGCCGCTACCTACAGATCGGACATGTGGTCACACACCCCATCTCAGACCTGGAAAACATCCGTGACCCAACCCAATGGAGGCCCCAATCCTGCTCACACACCTCAAACACCACCATGTCTCACTCATATACAAGATCCTGGTAACTAACAACCCTGATACATTCGCCCACCAGTGGGCAATTTGGCCATCATGTGGAAATGACCCTTTTTCGGGGCCCACCGGTGCAGGAGTTCACCCTTATCTATCCACTGGTCTTTAAACCAACAAAATAGAGATTGGCATGGAAGCTGGAATGTCAAATAACAAGTTTATTAATCACTCATGAGTGGAAATAATACAACACCCTCGGGCACAGTATGAGGTTGTCAGGCTCCGCCAACAATACTCCTCTGGGCTGTGCTGAGAGTCCTATACTCACACCCACGCAACCACCCTGCTGCCTGACTTGGTAACCACAGACTAACAGAATGGTCCCGTGAGCGCGGGAAAGGAAGGGGACAGCGGGGAGGGAGATCTGAAACGACAAAGACAATGTGTTTAGAATAACACCCCCCTCCCTAACTAGTACTAGATTCCTGTACACCACAAGTGCTATAACAGAAAACTCCTATGTGTTCCGACTCCTACCTGAAAAGGAAAATAAGATGTCTTTATATACAGGAGAGAGAGGCTAGGGTCCTATCTGAGATGGCAACCAACTGGAAAGAACAAGGAACAGTATAAGGTGATGTTATCTTCCTCACCAGGTGCATAAACTTCTTCCAGTACTTCACCTACCACTTCATTTCAGTGTTCTGCCTTGAGCTGCACGTTTCCCTTGGATTAGGCACCCCCCCTTGTAGTTTCTCTCCTGCACTGTAGAAAAGATAACAAAAGGTGTTGTCGACAAACAAATGATATGCAAAATTACTGAAGGTTACTTCACCCTCATTTCATGTCTTCTCAGGCGTTTAAACTTTAAACGTTATACTGCAAGGAAGAGTCTGTATAACCCCTTCTTGATCCACAGAGCTGTATATACATATAGCAGTTTGAGCCCAAACTACTGATATCAGGAGAGCGAGTCGATAAACCCAAAGTACTTCACTCCAAAATGCTCGTTCAGCTCCTGACTTGGTCACACCATATAACGTTAATATCAAGTTATTTTCCCCGCAAGAGAATGCAGCCGCACTTCTCCGCCAACAGGGAAAACAGTCAGAAGTTCCTTGGGGAATAGCTAAGGCACTCGTGAGAAAATGATACACACCGCCGTGTGTATCTCCAAAATGACACAGCACAATTCCAGCCTGTCAACAATCCGTGTAACTCCAATCAAATACCACTCGGAATGCTGGTACTCACGTTTGTGCCGCTTTTCCCTTCACTACTAACCACTGCACCAACTCGGCATGAATTATCGGCACCGCCAGCATCCTCCTGAATGCTTAAGTTCCGGGGATTGCGTGGCTGACGTCGTTGCGTAGCGTAACCGCTTGGCCCTCTGGGAAATGTAGTTCAGGTTGGATGGATTGCCAAATGCTACGCATTGCGCGGACAGCGGCCCATCCATAACCACATCCTTGACAGTACATCCCCCCTCTCTAGGGACGCTGTCCAGGAGCCGGCCTATCAGGATGCAGTCTATGGAAACGGGACACAAGACGGGGAGCATGCACCGAACCTGCCGGTTCCCAGGAGTTCTCCTCAGGGCCGTAGCCTTTCCATGAAAGCAAGTATTGGAGTCTCCCCCTCACCCACCTGGAGTCCAGCACTTGCAACACCTCGTATTCCTGTTCCTGCTGCACCCAAACAGGCACGGGAGCACGATGAACAGGGACACGAGAGGGTTTCAGAAGAGACACGTAAAACACAGGGTGAATCTTGAAATGAGTAGGCAACCTCAATTTCACAGCTACCGGGTTCACCCGTCTCACCACCCGATAAGGACCAATGAACCTGGGATTAAACACACTATGTCTCCTGAATCTGATATGTTTAGTGGACAACCACACCAGGTCCCCCTTTTTGTACACAGGACACGTCCTTCGATGTTTATCCGCCTGTGTCTTGTACCTTACCTTGGCCCGGACAAGATTCCTACGCGTCGCCAGAAGTATCCTGCGAATGCGCAGCAATCTTGTTTTGACGTCTGGCAGCCAGATAGTGTCTCTTGGGAGAACCAAAGGGTTAACTCTAGGGTGGTGACCATAGGAACTGAAAAAAGGGGAATGACCGGTAGAGGAGTGTTGAGTGTTGTTGTAAGGCAATTCCGCCACCCATAGCCATTCCACCCAGGAATCGGAATCTGCCTGAACATAGGAACGGAGATATTGTTTCAGGGATTGATTAAGTCTCTCAGTTTGGCCATCGGACTGCGGGTGAAAACTGGTGGATAGGGACGAGGATATGTGTAACTCCGAACACCAGACTTTCCAGAAACTGGCAGTGAATTGGGCCCCCCTGTCCGACACTATCGCCTTCGGGAGACCATGCAACCTCACTACGTGTATCAATAGAAGGTGTGCTAATCGACTCGCGGTAGGGACCTGATCACAAGCAATAAAATGACCCATCTTTGTAAGATAATCCACGACGACCAGGATGGCCATCTTGCCTTGATCCTTAGGTAGGCCAACAATAAAGTCTACTGAGAAACTTTCCCAGGGTGTTTCAGGCGTGGGTAACGGTTGCAAGTACCCCTGGGGTTGTTGACGGTCCGATCTCATTCTGGCACACTGTACACACTGTTTTCCCCAATGTCTCAAATCCATGCGAATGGAAGGCCACCAAAATTGCCTTAACGCCTTCTCCAGAGTCTTCACATGTCCCATATGACCTGCACTAGGCGTTTCGTGGCACCATCGAAACACAGTACGTTGCAATGCCTTGGTAGGCACAAGCAATTGCGTTCCCTTCATGGCCACTCCTTGTTTCATTTTCCACTCAGGGTGGTGACGAAGCCAGGTTCTCCAAACGCAGGACTGTACCCCTGAACGCACTGCTTGTACAAAGTCTCCGGATTGGGCAACACACACCACTTTAGCTGGATCTCTGATGGATCTGTTTGGGGTTATGGCATGCATCACAGGGTTTTCTTGCCGGGTCAGAGCATCGGCCTTTTTGTTGTGTATTCCTGGTCTGTAAATGACGACAAATCGGTACTCCTCAAAAAACAGCATCCAGCGTAATTGTCTGGGGGTGAGATGACGGGCTGCTCTTATGAATTGCAGGTTGCGATGGTCAGTATAGACCGTAACCTGATGAACTGCTCCCAACAACCAATGTCTCCACTCCAAAAAGGCGTCTCTTAGTGCCAGTAACTCTTTCTCTGCGATGGTGTAGTTTACTTCTGCAGGACTGAGTTTCCTCGACATATAAGCGATAGGGTGTAGAATTCCAGTGGTTTCATGTCTTTGCGAAAGAACAGCCCCTAACGCAACTTCAGACGCATCTCCTTCCACCACAAAAGGTAATTCGGGATTGGCGTGAGTCAATACAGGTGCTCTGGTAAAGGCATCTTTCAACCCATCAAACGCACGTTGAGTCTCGGCATCCCAAAGAAACGGAATGTTCTTTCTTGTGAGGCGAGTTAAGGGTATCACGAGGGCAGAGAATCCACTGATAAACCGTCTATAAAAATTAGCAAAACCCAATAAACACTGAATGTCTTTGACTGTACATGGACGAGGCCATTCCTTTATGGCTTGGATTTTCCTTTCAGCCATTACCTGACCTGATGGAGTAAGCATCACCCCAAAGAACTCAACGGTGGTCACATGAAATTCACATTTAGTGATTTTACAATACAGATGGTGGCTCATCAAGGCTTCTAACACACTGCTCATGTGTCTTTGATGTTCATCCGTTGAGTTAGAGTACACCAAGATGTTGTCGATGTAGACGACCACAAAGTGATCCAGGAACTCCCTTAGTACCTCATTCAAAAAGAATTGGAACGCGGCAGGGGCGTTACACAGCCCGAAGGGCATCACTAGATATTCAAAGAGCCCATACCGCGTCTTGAAGGCTGTCTTCCATTCATCGCCCCTTCTTATGCGGACCAGATGGTATGCGCCTCGCAGGTCCAGCTTAGTGTATATTGTAGCTGCCCTGACTTGTTCCAGTAAGACCGGGATCAAGGGCAAAGGGTACTGGTTTTTTATTGTGATGGAATTTAGAGCACAATAGTCAATGCAGCACCTCTTTTCTCCGTTCGCCTTAGGGATAAAAAATAAAGGCGACGACGCCGGTGACCTTGAAGGTCGAATGTACCCGAGAGCCAGGTATTTATCCAAATAAGCTCTAAAGTACTCGGTCTCAGGTACCGTAAGAGCGTAGAGCCTACAGTTTGGTACCACTGCTCCTGGAACAAGGTCAATACGACAATCGAATGCTCTATGAGGTGGAAGGGCCTCGGCTTGTTCCTCACTGAACACCTTCGAAAAAGCAGAATAACAGGATGGTAACGTCACTTCTTTTTATGCGGCTGTGGCGATGTTATGTAACAATGCCAAGGTCCGAGACGGACTCTCTGTATCCGATAAACAATGTTCTTTGCAATAATCCGAGACGAAATTAATCGTCTTAGAGGTCCAATGAATGTATGGTTCGTGTTTTTGAAGCCAGGGAAGCCCCAAAATGATGCCATATTGTGGAGCTTGTATTACGTTAAACGAGATCATCTCCTGGTGGATGCCGTTGCATATGCACATATATTCCGGGGTATGGAATTTTATGGGTCCTGCGATCAGTTTACTACCGTCTACAGCATATACCAGTTCAGGTTGCTTCTTTGGTATGAGCGGTATTCCCAGTCTTTCGGCTTCTGTATAGTCCATAAAACATCGTGTGGCCCCGGAGTCCACCATAGCCTTGACTCCTTTTTCTCCAGACTCCATAAACAAAGACATGGACAAAAATACGTGGTTCCTTTCCTGATCACAACCAGGCATAATTGAAGGGATGATGGTCCTGCTTGAGGGTTCCCCTCCTTCCACTCTCAAGCACTGGAGTTTTCCGTCTTCTTATCTAATGCTCCGGCTGCGGCTTGACCGGTCCTATATCTTCCGGGTTTTGGCTTTGCTGGGCACTCACGTAGGTAGTGCCCTTTTTCCCCACAATACAAACAGAGGCCGTTTTTTCTGCGATGTTCTTTTTCGCTGAAGGATAAAGAAGCCCGGACAGCTCCTATCTCCATAGCGTCTTGTGCCGAGGTTGTTTTTTCGCCACCCCCTCCTCCTCGCTCATGAACCACCACTACCGGCTCTTTCTTTCTTAGTTCGCCTTTGCGCTCTCTTATCCTATGATCCAGGCGGAGAGCAAGCTCTATAAGAGCAGAACAGGTACGGGGTAGTGGGTCTATATGTGCCAGCACATCCTTCATTTCGTCGTTGAGGCCTTGGTAGAATAAAGCAGATTGTTTGACCTCGGGCCAATCTGTTTCCGCAACCAGGCGACGGAAATTATTCAAATAAGTCACTAGATCCGTGTTACCCTGTTTAAGGACCAACAACTCCCTATCCGCTGAAAACGTTTCAGCTCTGCGATCGAAGGTTTTTTCGAACTCTACCCTTAATTCATCCCAGTCGTAGAGTAAGGGGTCGTCTCGTCTAACCACTGGGACCGCCCACTGTGCTGCTTCCCCCCCAAGGTAGGAAATTAGAAAAGCCACTCGGGCCTGATTGGTTGAAAACATCTTTGGTTTACACATGAAGTGTAAGAGTACTTGTGTCATGAAAACCTGGACTTTTTTATTGTCCCCATAAAACCTTTCAGAGGGAGCCAGTGGTATTTGTGTGGGCATTTCTACAACTAAAGAAGGGGGAGGTGCAGTACTAGCCCCAGCATCAAAAGGATTCCCCTGCAACCGGTCCATGCGGGCCCGTAATTGAGCATTTTCAGTTCTGGAAGGCGCCACTTCTCTATTGGAGGCTGCCAGCTCGGTCTGCACTAAGGCTAGGGCTGCCAGAACGTCATCAAGCGTGGCCATTCTCCGTCAACACAGCCAAGAGGAGGACAGTTTTCTTGGGCCGATAATTCTGTCAGGCTCCGCCAACAATACTCCTCGGGACTGTGCTGAGAGACCTATACCCACACCCATGCAACCACCCTGCTGCCTGACTTGGTAACCACAGACTAACAGAATGGTCCCGTGAGCGCGGGAAAGGAAGGGGACAGCGGGGAGGGAGATCTGAAACGACAAAGACAATGTGTTTAGAATAACACCCCCCTCCCTAACTAGTACTAGATTCCTGTACACCACAAGTGCTATAACAGAAAACTCCTATGTATTCCGACTCCTACCTGAAAAGGAAAATAAGATGTCTTTATATACAGGAGAGAGAGGCTAGGGTCCTATCTGAGATGGCAACCAACTGGAAAGAACAAGGAACAGTATAAGGTGATGTTATCTTCCTCACCAGGTGCATAAACTTCTTCCAGTACTTCACCTACCACTTCATTTCAGTGTTCTGCCTTGAGCTGCACGTTTCCCTTGGATTAGGCACCCACCCTTGTAGTTTCCCTCCTGCACTGTAGAAAAGATAACAAAAGGTGTTGTCGACAAACAAATGATATGCAAAATTACTGAAGGTTACTTCACCCTCATTTCATGTCTTCTCAGGCGTTTAAACTTTAAACGTTATACTGCAAGGAAGAGTCTGTATAACCCCTTCTTGATCCACAGAGCTGTATATACATATAGCAGTTTGAGCCCAAACTACTGATATCAGGAGAGCGAGTCGATAAACCCAAAGTACTTCACTCCAAAATGCTCGTTCAGCTCCTGATTTGGTCACACCATATAACGTTAATATCAAGTTATTTTCCCCGCAAGAGAATGCAGCCGCACTTATCAGGGTTCAAATCAGGCCTACATACTCTGCTAAACTCTCGAACACCTTAGTATAGAAGTTGGCACGGACACTGGAAAAGGTAAAAGACAAGTTTATTAAGACCCCATGGGGTGGTGATACATTCCTACAGCACCCTTCGGCAATGTAAGAAGTAGCACCCCGAACATCGATGCGCGACCTCTTTTATACAGTTTAATAGCAATAAAAAGATAGGCGGGTACAAGTTACACATTTTAGGTACATATAAGGCCATTTTTGGAACACAGCCAACATGTGGGAGGAGTTTCAACAGCACTGGTCAGTTAGTGTGAACATTCCTAAAGAGTGACCAATTGGTGCGTAGTGCGCATGTGCGCTTGACCAGTACTAAAAATAGCCTGTTGCCGAGCAGACTAGTGACCATGGGTATCGAGAAAGGACGAAAGGGCACACTGACCACGAGGCAGCGTTCATAGGAAACGGAAGTCAGAGGGATTCAAAATGGCCCCCGTTCGTTTTGGTCAAGTTAACAGAAAAGACTGTGTAGCTGTGCTAAACGCTAACTCAGGAGCTGCCAAAACACGACAGACGGCCCTTTTAGCGTTTAGCAAAAGCTACCTCATAGTGAACGTAGTCGGAATGTTCATCCTCAATGTCAATAGCCATTATTTTCAATACTTCATCATTGATCATTTTCTCTTGCTTGACAATAGCTCGTTTGGACGGAATACAGGCTGTGATACATACAGAACATAATGTAGGGCCACATTGAATACATAAACAAAGGAAAAATAGTACTCCAATAAAAACACAGAGAATCGTTAATAATTTCCAACCCCAAGTACTAAGCAGGGTCCAGAACCAACCAGAAAAGGTCCATGTTCCATTTTCTGGGTGGATCTCAGCAGCTATCTTATGTAATTTTGTAATCGAATCATATACAGAAGGTGAGTTATCTGGTACGTAAACGCAACAACTACTTCCGATGACGCGGCATGCTCCACCCCTATCAGCTAGTATCACATCTAGAACCATTCGATTCTGGAGCGCCACAATTCTGGTAATTTGTAATTCCTCAGTAATATTCCCTAAAGCAGAGGCAGTTTCATTAGCGACGGCTTCCACCACACGTGTAAGCCGCCTTATCTTCCTGCTATTCAGTGCAGTTCCTACGAATGAAAATAACCCCAAATTGAAATCTACATATTGTTGTAATGTGGTATCAGTCTGGTCTATTTCATCAAGATCTATTGTTCGTTTTACTCTGTTCAGTATGAAATCATGGTACAGAACATAATCATTGTGGTACATGGGAGGAGCAATAAATACAGGTGGTAATACAAAAGCTATATAACACGTTCCTAACCATCCCAACGGTAGACGATGGTATCCCTTATTTCCACAAATGAAATATGTGTTACGTGAAGCTACAAATGCAATTCCAGTTGGTGTATCAAAGGTAAGTGTAATATTACATTCACTGCGGCCTACAGGGATTGTACCTTTATTTCTAATACACAAATCTGCTTTTGTATCGATAACGGTTATTATATGTATGCTCGTCACATTTATAAGTCTTTGATTCATATATACACGAGGTGTAGAAACATTGTCCGGACGATATTCTTCCCATTCGAATTTAGTTCCTTCAGCGTGTGGATAGCCATCTTTATCGTTATAGCATATTTTATTCAACCGAAAAAGTAATCCACCTTTCGTTGGCCATCGCAGAGTAAAAAGAAGAGTGTACCAAGCATGACAAGAACCATTATGAGAAAACGGGAGAGGAATGAGTGGTGTTCCTCCCTTCTTCTGGTGTCCGGGCAACATTCCACATACCCAACAATTGGACGTGTTGGTCATATTATGAGTATGATGCAAAATCTTAATAAAGCTGTTGTTCAAATAAGTCTGCCTATGTCTTTCTTCGTGAAAAGGCAGAGTGAAATGAAAATGTTCAGATGGACTTGGAGTGGTGGGCAGCAAATGTTCTCGTACAGGAAACAATAGTTCTATAGTCCAGGCTAATACTGCGATCACCACTACGGTCAAGACAAACAAAACAGCACCAAGAATTCTCCCTTTTTGTGTCGAAGGAGATGCCATAGTTCACAAAACAATACTCTTCACAAGCAACACTAAGCGAGAAAAAATAAAACGATGGTTCTGAACCGAGGCTGCCGTTGATTTGTTCTCCGGGATTCAAGACGGGTGTCGCTACACTGGGCAGAACTGATCCCCCCCCCTTGATATTCCCGGCTTCCGTTTCACAAACCTCAGAGCGGTTACCAACCAGTTTCAAAAACACAAAGGAATCTTATTAATCTTATTTCCTGGGGCGTAGATTGTACTTCACTTTATCTGAAACAACGTGGTCCGGGAAGGCTCCCTCCAATTCATCAGGCGTGACAGCTGGGCTCTTTTCTGTATCCAAAATCTTTCTGTAGTCGGATAGCACCACAGGGCTCACCAGATCCGGAGAGACACGTCGGCAATGCGTTGAATGTATCCACCGCTTCTTGTTGGTGACTCTCACAGCAGTTCGCGTAGCCAGCAGCACTTGCTCAGGGCCATGCCATCTCGGTTCCAAACTGCTGGATCGCTCAAATACTTTGACCATCACGTGGTCTCCAGGGCGGAGATCGTGAGCCTCACCAGTGGAGTTATCAGGGAGCGCCTCTCGAACCTGTTGATGAATAGAAAGCAAATCATTTGTTAATCGTGCCAGATAATCGTTCATCATTATACAAGGCATATCATGTATCAAACGAGGCTTTGGAACCCCCCAAATATTCATAGGCCTTCCAAACACCACTTCGTAGGGTGTGAGGCCAGATCGAGAATGTGGCACTGACCGAATGGACAGCAATGCCAGAGGCAAAGCGTCCGGCCATTTCAGAGATGTCGATGCCACTATCTTTGCTAACTTCAGCTTCAGAGTTGCATTGTATCGTTCTACTAAACCTGCTGATTGCGGATGAAAGACAGCATGGAATCGTTGCTTGATTCCCAATCCCTTCAGGACATATTCCACTACTTTTCCAATGAAATGAGGGCCATTATCACTCCACATAAGTTTACAAACTCCGTAGCGCGGGAAGTATTCCTTGAGTAACACCTTAGCTGTTGTCAATGCTGTATTGTCTTTCGTAGGGTAAGCCTCAATCCATTTGCTGAAGGCACACACCACTACTAGGACATACTTGAGATTATTACAGCGCTCCAGCTGGATGTAATCCATTTGTAGTACTTCGAATGGTGCAGTAGGTGGAACAAACCCACCTTTAGGAGTATGAGTCCCTTGTCCAGGATTGTGCTGCAAACATATCAGACAGGTCTGCACTACTCTCTTAGCCGTGCTAGCAATGTCAGCATTTTCCCAAACTCGTGTAAGCAATTTAGTAATTGCGAGAGCTCCAATGTGTGCCAGCCCGTGTGTCATTTGCACCATTGTTTGTAAATAGGCCATGGGTAGTTTCCATCTCTCCATATCTTTACTACGCCAGCAACCCTCATCATCCAATACTCCTTCAGTGGCCCATTTCACAAGTTCTGCCTCTGATGCTGACTTCTGTATATCTAATATTTCTTCTCTAGCATCATGCCACCGTTCAGCTTGTGACTTCACCACATACATGGGGAAATTATTTTGCAGCATAGCGGTCTCTCTTGCAATGCGGTCTGCAAAAGCATTGCCTTGTCCTATTTTGTCCGTCACCTTTTTGTGTGCACTGCACTTGACTATTGCAACTTTCTCTGGGCATAACAGTGCATTAAGGAGATCGCGTACCAATTCTCCATGCATGATGTGTACTCCGTGTGAAGTCAGGAATCCTCGTTCCTTCCAAAGTAGGCCAAAATCATGCACTACTCCAAAAGCGTAACGACTATCCGTGTAAATGTTCACACATAGTCCAGCACTTAACTCACATGCCTTCGTTAAGGCTATCAACTCAGCTGCTTGAGCCGATTTTTGGGGTATCCGTGCTGCTTCTACCACAGTCTTAAGTGTCGTGATCGCATAAGCTGCGGAAGTCGTACCATCTGGTAACCTCACGCACGATCCATCAACCCACAGTTCCCCATCTACATCTGGAAATGGCGTATCCTGTAAGTCGATACGACCCTTTGTCTGTTCCTCAGTCAGAAAAACACAATCATGTTGTTCTTCCTTCTGGGTCTCAGCAACAGGGTCCGGCAATAAAGTAGCAGGATTTAGTGTTGCACATCGTTTTAGTGTGATGTGAGGCGCCAACAACGTTAGCTCATATCCTGTCAGACGGGCACTGGTTAGATGCTGCGTTTTCGTTTGATTCAGTAACGCATCTACCGCATGGGGAACTAGCACCAACAATTTGTGCGACAAAACTATTCCCTCACTTTGTCGTATCGCAACTGCTGTTGCTGCAACTGCTCGAAAACATCCAGGCAATCCTCGAGCCACAGGGTCGAGTACCGCCGAGAAGTATGCACAAGGCCTCTGTTTGTCTCCGTGTGTCTGCACTAAGACTGACAATGCGCACCCATCCTTCTCGTGTACATATAATGTGAAAACCTTCGTGTAATCAGGTGTACCTAACACTGGTGCAGAACAAAGAGCTTGTCTCAATTGTTCAAAAGCATTCTGACATTCATCCGTCCATTCAATGGGAATCGGTGTATCTTTAGACAACAATGCTAACAATGGTTTAACAATATGTGAAAAACCCAATATCCATTGCCTACAAAAAGACGTCAAACCTATAAAGGCGCGAACATCCTTCTGAGTGCGAGGGACTGGAGTATCTAGAATTGCTTGAATTCGATCTGGTGTCAATGCACGGCCCTCCTTAGACAAAAGATGACCGAGGTAGGTCACCTTTGGTCTACAATATTGCAGCTTTTTCTTCGAAACTTTATGATTATGTTTGGCCAGGAAGGAAAGCAAGGAAAAGGTACTCTTCTCACATTGTTCTGGCGTGTCTGCAGCAAGTAAGATATCATCTACATATTGAATGAGAACCACTCCCTCCTGTAAGTCAAAGGAATCAAGCTGTCTTTTTAATGCCTGACTATAAATGCTAGGACTTTCAGTATAGCCTTGAGGAACTCGACAGAATCTGTACGATTTATTATTTAATGTAAAGCCGAATAGATATCGACTGTCAGGATGTACAGGGATCGAAAAGAAGGCATTCTTCAAATCGATGACTGTAAAAGTAGTTGCCGTCGGTGGAACCAACGTAAGCAATGTGGTGATGTCAGACACCACCGGATACTGAGGCACTACTATCTTGTTTATTTCCCTCAAATCAATAATGAAACGGTAAACCTTAGCATCTGTATCTCTTATAAGGATTGGTAAAATTGGGCTATTACAAACATTGTAGGGGACTTCCTCAACTACTCCTGCCGAAATTAAATCATCCACAATGTGTATCAAAGCAAGTTCACCTTCTCTAGAAATCTTATATTGTGGGACACGTGGCAGAGATACTCCCTCCTTTACAGTAATACGCACTGGAGGAATTATCATCTGCCCTACATCCGTATCGGAAGTGGCCCACAACGTTTTCGGTAAGGAGGCCAGAACTTCAGATTCATGGAGAAAACACACTCGCTCTAATTCCGGGTAATTCTCATTCAACACAACTCGCACTCCTTCTGGGGCACAGCGAATAGTAGCTCGAAAGTGTTTTAACATATCGAGTCCAATAATATTATCTGGTGTATTTGGAGACAACAAAAAGGGACAAGGGGCAGCAAATTTATCAACATGAAATGTAACTGGTTGAGACAGTGGGCTAGAAGTAGGTGTTCCATCGAACCCTATTGCTGTAATTACCTCGCCAGACAGGGGAGCCCTTGGAACCAAGTATTTGGACAAAGCGCTACGAGTAGCTCCTGTATTGACCAGAAATTGATCAGTGGAACCCAGAACATGTGCTTCTATGTATGGACCCCTTTGATCAACTGGTACCTCAACCGATTCCACACCCCATCCTACGCAATCCTATGCGTAATGCTCATCCCGTAGTTCAGCAGGACCACCCTCATTTATCTGATATTGATTGCGATTATCAAACGTATTATAATCTGACTGACCACGACCCCTTGCTCCATATCCCCCACGATCATTCGTGCCATAACCTCCTCTTGACCCTCCATAATAACTTCTAGACCTTCCACTTCCTCGTCCCCTCAAATTACGCTGCTCTCGAAACACCGGACAGTCTGCAATCCAATGCCCAAACTGTTTGCAGTATGCACATTGATTCACAGAAATGTCAGAACGAGGGGGAGGGGCATTACTGTACGATCCTCGCCCCCCTCTATTGTTCCCTCTCGTAGCCTGAACCTGAGCTAACATTACTTTCGTTTTCAATTCCTTCGCCTTCTTTTCACTACTTTCTTTCGCCTCCAATTCCTGTCTTTCATAATATTGAGCCATAGTCAATAAAGAAGCAGGGGTTGCTGTGGTCCATGAACTTTCACTCGCTTTTAATCGTTTCGCAATCTCCGGTAGGAGATTAGCTACATACTTATCAACGAATAGATGCCTGCCAGTATCTTCTGTCAATAATTGACCACTGTAATCATGGAACGCTTCCTCGAAGCGAGAGAAAAAATCGGAAACTGATTCATCCGCTTTCTGCTTACAAGAGGCTAATATAGTCCAATCAATCTTTTTAGCGGGGGCAAGAGTTTTTAGTTTTGTCAGTATGGCCCCTGGAAGGTCTAATATTAATTGACACGGCTTACATGCTGGTTCTCTATCTAAATCAGCCTGAACAAGATCTTTCCAAGTGGCCCCGAGAGTCGTGAGGTCATCAAACCTACGAATCGCTCTCCACATATCAGGGGGCAATATCAACCCGAAAAATAGATCAATATCAACTAACGTCATGATACACGAAGAAATTGCACTTTCAACATTTTCATAAAAAGCCGCAGGGTTTTTACGGGGATCAGGTAAAGCATTCTTAAGCGCCATGACATCTGCTCTATTCCAAGGCGTATAAACCCAATTATATACAAAATACCCTTTCGCGTCTTTGGATCTTTTATCATCATCTGTGCCATCCCCTTTATGAGGGACATATAAAGGCGCAGCTTCTCGCATAGGTCTAACATTAATCGCAGCGATCTTATCTGTTTCAAAGATAGGGCATTCTTTGGATATCCCCGTCGCTCCGGACGCAGACGAATTCTTCGACTTTGCCACCTCCCGTAGTCGTGTCGCCTCATTACGTAGTTCAATCAAACGCTTGAAGAAGTCGTCCGCATCTGAAAGAACAAAAAGACCTTTACGAAAATTCTCACGACTCTTGGATATCTCCTTTGGTTCTAACTCGAGAGAATATTTTCTATACCGCTCAACAACTTCATCTCCAAAATGATCTAAAAAATACAGTCGTTCCTTATCAGGCCACTGTTCCATTTGTTTAGTAACATCAGAAACAGTAACAGTATTAATATTTAGCTTTCGTGCAAATGAGCGTAATTCCGCAGCTCGTTCCGCATGTAACCTGGTACGCTGTGTTCGATCACTATCCTCGTCCGAGTCCTCGTTCGGAGCCGTAGGTACGACGTACGGAGGCGGACAACGATCTAGTAAGGAAAAATCATCTATTTCATTAGTAAGGACCGGATAAAGAGGACGCCTGATAGGGAATTGACCATTAACCTGTAAATTTCGTTCTCGTCTCTCCCTCTCTTTCTTTTCCTGTAATTCCTTCTCCTGCAGCTGTAAAGCTTTGTCATGTGCAGCCTTCTGCTGCACTTTATCCGCCAAGGCTACCTCACGCTTCGCTCGTTCACGCACCTCTTTCTCCCACATACGTACACAATCAAACATATCTTGCCTAGACCTTCGCTGAAACAAACACTGTTCTACATACTGTACCTTTCGAAGGTCAAACGACCCATATAGTGGCCACTGTAATTCACGATCAGTTTTAGTATACTTATGCCATAATGTACTATACATTATTGGTGGAATACCGAATTTGACATACATTTCACGATTTGGAGTCCCCTCTGGGGGAGCCGGCTGTTTTGCACTTAATCGATAATTGGTACCATTTTCAGAACAGCACATCCTACGGAGTGTGCTAAAAACAGGCATGTTTCAAAAAGTACCACGAAAACGCGATACTACAAAAATGCCACCTAACACGGTGCACTGTTCAAATCAAATAAATCAGAGAAATATCCCTACATGCCTGCCTATGTGAGGTGCACTTCACATATTCAAATTCAAATTCAAAGATTCAAAACGTTAGCTAACAAATTCAAATTCAAATTCAAATTTTCAAAAAGCCACAGTAAGTGTCAGTAGACTACCTCACCAATCAAAAGCTTACCAATTTTCTTTTCAAACGTCCAAAGTCCAACTGCCAAGTTCTGTGGTCAAATCAGCCAAAACGGCACATCACGACAATCCAAGATCAGAATCTCAGTCGAAGACCGGCGCCACCTGGAAGGTCAGATCGGAAGGACGGGAAAACACACCGTGGGTGCCGAGACTCGGGTCACTCAGTGGCAGCGTACGCGTCCATGGCGAGTTTCCTGACCTTCGTCACGACCTCTCCTTCGGGCATCCGAGTCGCCGATGAGTCCCTTCGTGGTCGCCAATTGTGGTATCAGGGTTCAAATCAGGCCTACATACTCTGCTAAACTCTCGAACACCTTAGTATAGAAGTTGGCACGGACACTGGAAAAGGTAAAAGACAAGTTTATTAAGACCCCATGGGGTGGTGATACATTCCTACAGCACCCTTCGGCAATGTAAGAAGTAGCACCCCGAACATCGATGCGCGACCTCTTTTATACAGTTTAATAGCAATAAAAAGATAGGCGGGTACAAGTTACACATTTTAGGTACATATAAGGTCATTTTTGGAACACAGCCAACATGTGGGAGGAGTTTCAACAGCACTGGTCAGTTAGTGTGAACATTCCTAAAGAGTGACCAATTGGTGGGTAGTGCGCATGTGCGCTTGACCAGTACTAAAAATAGCCTGTTGCCGAGCAGACTAGTGACCATGGGTATCGAGAAAGGACGAAAGGGCACACTGACCACGAGGCAGCGTTCATAGGAAACGGAAGTCAGAGGGATTCAAAATGGCCCCCGTTCGTTTTGGTCAAGTTAACAGAAAAGACCGTGTAGCTGTGCTAAACGCTAACTCAGGAGCTGCCAAAACACGACAATATTGTGGAGCTTGTATTACGTTAAACGAGATCATCTCCTGGTGGATGCCGTTGCATATGCACATATATTCCGGGGTATGGAATTTTATGGGTCCTGCGATCAGTTTACTACCGTCTACAGCATATACCAGTTCAGGTTGCTTCTTTGGTATGAGCGGTATTCCCAGTCTTTCGGCTTCTGTATAGTCCATAAAACATCGTGTGGCCCCGGAGTCCACCATAGCCTTGACTCCTTTTTCTCCAGACTCCATAAACAAAGACATGGACAAAAATACGTGGTTCCTTTCCTGATCACAACCAGGCATAATTGAAGGGATGATGGTCCTGCTTGAGGGTTCCCCTCCTTCCACTCTCAAGCACTGGAGTTTTCCGTCTTCTTATCTAATGCTCCGGCTGCGGCTTGACCGGTCCTATATCTTCCGGGTTTTGGCTTTGCTGGGCACTCACGTAGGTAGTGCCCTTTTTCCCCACAATACAAACAGAGGCCGTTTTTTCTGCGATGTTCTTTTTCGCTGAAGGATAAAGAAGCCCGGACAGCTCCTATCTCCATAGCGTCTTGTGCCGAGGTTGTTTTTTCGCCACCCCCTCCTCCTCGCTCATGAACCACCACTACCGGCTCTTTCTTTCTTAGTTCGCCTTTGCGCTCTCTTATCCTATGATCCAGGCGGAGAGCAAGCTCTATAAGAGCAGAACAGGTACGGGGTAGTGGGTCTATATGTGCCAGCACATCCTTCATTTCGTCGTTGAGGCCTTGGTAGAATAAAGCAGATTGTTTGACCTCGGGCCAATCTGTTTCCGCAACCAGGCGACGGAAATTATTCAAATAAGTCACTAGATCCGTGTTACCCTGTTTAAGGACCAACAACTCCCTATCCGCTGAAAACGTTTCAGCTCTGCGATCGAAGGTTTTTTCGAACTCTACCCTTAATTCATCCCAGTCGTAGAGTAAGGGGTCGTCTCGTCTAACCACTGGGACCGCCCACTGTGCTGCTTCCCCCCCAAGGTAGGAAATTAGAAAAGCCACTCGGGCCTGATTGGTTGAAAACATCTTTGGTTTACACATGAAGTGTAAGAGTACTTGTGTCATGAAAACCTGGACTTTTTTATTGTCCCCATAAAACCTTTCAGAGGGAGCCAGTGGTATTTGTGTGGGCATTTCTACAACTAAAGAAGGGGGAGGTGCAGTACTAGCCCCAGCATCAAAAGGATTCCCCTGCAACCGGTCCATGCGGGCCCGTAATTGAGCATTTTCAGTTCTGGAAGCCGCCACTTCTCTATTGGAGGCTGCCAGCTCGGTCTGCACTAAGGCTAGGGCTGCCAGAACGTCATCAAGCGTGGCCATTCTCCGTCAACACAGCCAAGAGGAGGACAGTTTTCTTGGGCCGATAATTCTGTCAGGCTCCGCCAACAATACTCCTCGGGACTGTGCTGAGAGACCTATACCCACACCCACGCAACCACCCTGCTGCCTGACTTGGTAACCACAGACTAACAGAATGGTCCCGTGAGCGCGGGAAAGGAAGGGGACAGCGGGGAGGGAGATCTGAAACGACAAAGACAATGTGTTTAGAATAACACCCCCCTCCCTAACTAGTACTAGATTCCTGTACACCACAAGTGCTATAACAGAAAACTCCTATGTATTCCGACTCCTACCTGAAAAGGAAAATAAGATGTCTTTATATACAGGAGAGAGAGGCTAGGGTCCTATCTGAGATGGCAACCAACTGGAAAGAACAAGGAACAGTATAAGGTGATGTTATCTTCCTCACCAGGTGCATAAACTTCTTCCAGTACTTCACCTACCACTTCATTTCAGTGTTCTGCCTTGAGCTGCACGTTTCCCTTGGATTAGGCACCCACCCTTGTAGTTTCCCTCCTGCACTGTAGAAAAGATAACAAAAGGTGTTGTCGACAAACAAATGACATGCAAAATTACTGAAGGTTACTTCACCCTCATTTCATGTCTTCTCAGGCGTTTAAACTTTAAACGTTATACTGCAAGGAAGAGTCTGTATAACCCCTTCTTGATCCACAGAGCTGTATATACATATAGCAGTTTGAGCCCAAACTACTGATATCAGGAGAGCGAGTCGATAAACCCAAAGTACTTCACTCCAAAATGCTCGTTCAGCTCCTGACTTGGTCACACCATATAACGTTAATATCAAGTTATTTTCCCCGCAAGAGAATGCAGCCGCACTTCTCCGCCAACAGGGAAAACAGTCAGAAGTTCCTTGGGGAATAGCTAAGGCACTCGTGAGAAACTGATACACACCGCCGTGTGTATCTCCAAAATGACACAGCACAATTCCAGCCTGTCAACAATCTGTGTAACTCCAATCAAATACCACTCGGAATGCTGGTACTCACGTTTGTGGCGCTTTTCCCTTCACTACTAACCACTGCACCAACTCGGCATGAATTATCGGCACCGCCAGCATCCTCCTCAATGCTTAAGTTCCGGGGATTGCGTGGCTGACGTCGTTGCGTAGCGTAACCGCTTGGCCCTCTGGGAAATGTAACAAAAACAGGACCCACTGCACACTTATAATGAAAGTTAGAGCAAATCAGATGTCACATTGGACATTAAAGTTCGGATTTATCAGAGGAAAGAAAGTTCGTTTTCAGCATTCAAAAAATGGGGACACCAATGTTCCGGCTCCTCTTTTAGTCTTCAAACAATGCCAGCCGACACGTGTTTCGTCGCAGGGAAACACCTTTTCCCGCGACTCATCAGGGCTGTAGATGGTCTGTGTAGGACCAAAGGTCGCAGTCGCTAATTCCATCAGGACTTCTAGTCAGCATGTGGAACTGCCATTGAGCACACTGACTCTGTCGGCACCGCATCCCGCACTACGGGGTGCCACGCATAAGGAACTCACAAATACTTACACTCAACACATGCTGACTAGAAGTCCTGATGGAATTAGCGACTGGATTCCCACTTTAACAAGTGTCACTTTTATATAAAGCTACTTTGATTACTCGTTGGGAACCTTTTAATTCTTAGACCAAGAACTTATTGTGTACTAAGAGGAACCCGGTCTTGAGCAGGGCCGGGACGGAATTATCACCGGCACTGCGACCTTTGGTCCTACACAGACCATCTACAGCCCTGATGAGTCGCGGGAAAAGGTGTTTCCCTGCGACGAAACACGTGTCGGCTGGCATTGTTTGAAGAATAAAAGAGGAGCCGGAACATTGGTGTCCCCATTTTTTGAATGCTGAAAACGAACTTTCTTTCCTCTGATAAATCCGAACTTTAATGTCCAATGTGACATCTGATTTGCTCTAACTTTCATTATAAGTGTGCAGTGGGTCCTGTTTTTGTTTGTTCACGTTATGTCAATTGACACAACTTTGAGAGGTCTAGGGTCTTACCTCTAACCCACTTGCACCTTTGGTTCACCATAGCTACTGCGCATTACCATTGAGCTGTGCGCCCAGTATTTCCCTCATCTGTCAAATACCCTGTTCTATTTTGTGTACCTCTGGGAAATGTAGTTCAGGTTGGATGGATTGCCAAATGCTACGCATTGCGCGGACAGCGGCCCATGCATAACCACATCCTTGACAGTGGTAGTACAAGGAATACAGAAACCAGGGGCCTTTTGTACCCTGTTTGTGCTGAGTAAGCATGGAGACTCAAATAGAAGGTACAGGCATATCTTTGGGAATAGCTATCGACTAACATGGGCAGATCGATCTCACTTGGTCAGCAAAGTGGGAGGGGAGACAAAACTGCGTATGTCAGTTGAAAGAGCCTGACAGTTACATTCTAAGATAGGTGCTTTCTAGCAACTACAGGCCTTTCTGAGCCTACACAGTGCTCTGGCTCAGTACTGAAGGAGTTAACTACAATTGATGACTCAAGCAGAATAGAAAGGCAGGCAACAGTGAAGATGGCAGAATCACATGGCTTAACAAAATGGGTACCCCAACTAAAATGGCTTCAGCTCATGCTAAGGCAATTATCTGTGATTTCCACAATCAGGCTTTGACGACGATGACTAGAGGGAGGTGCTGGCTTCCCAGTAGCAAGCCATCCAATTAAGTACCTATAGCGGTCCTACTACACCAGGAGGCAGCTATGGCAAATGAGGGAGTCACAATCACAAGAGTACCAGAGGTGCTCTGCACCATAGGGGGATTTCCTTCACACTGTCTGGAGCTGTGCTGATGCCTTTCTAGGAGGAAGTGCTGTCAACCATTGAAGAGGTCTTGAGGTAGAAGCTTCAAAATAATTCCAGACTGGTCAAACAAAACATATCTGAATCTTGAGAGGAAAAATATACAAACGTTCCCTGCTATGGCTGAGCCTAGGGTTGCCAAGAGGGACATTGCTAAGCATTGTCATGTAGTTCCTATAAACCTATATAGGATCTGTGCGTATAGACAACATACACTATAGGATTGGTGTCAGACTTATTCTAGACACCCCTAACGGGTATGTTAGCCTGTATACCAGCTAGCTCACAGTGCCACTAGAAACCCCTCTTAACAAGGAGAGAATAGTTCTTGGCAACTATCGAACATGACAACCCTGATCCCTTAGGATCGTAGAGAAGTGTGGCTCAATGGTTAGAGCGGCAGACCCTGAGGCAGAGGTCTAGCCCGGGACCAGGGTTCAATTCCCCGCCTCGGCGGGTCTTGGGCTCAAAAATTCCACGGACCTGATAATTCTCGCCTCGGTGCCTATTCCAATCATGGAGTCCCACCCTGCAACTCTGGGCAATAGCTTGCTTAATCTCCACAACGGCCCCCACAACGCTAAGGATGCCTGGCCTCCACCTTGGGGGTGCCCAGAGTGGACACCTCACAGGGAAAGCCAGGATGGGTTCCACAGCGGTATTCGTACAAGCGCCTTGAGACCCTTGCGGGTGAGTAGTGCGCTATACAAGTATCAATTTACATTTACAAACAGTGTATTACTTTTCGCTCAGTCACTCATGCTCACTTTGTCTCAGAGAGATACACAGAATAAACGGGGTAGATGTTTTCAAAAGGCATTTCTTGACCAGCGTCATTCTAGTGTAAAATAGGTGTGCTGAAGCAACCATTAGACAGTAACAGATATAAATGATTATAAGTACTAACAGAGTAAGAGGATGATAGATTTCTACCATCATGCTAAAACAATGAATACAGGCAAGTATATAAAATACATGACCGTAGAGTGTGTGCTCCTACGATGCGACCCTAGCTAGATGTACCTAAGTGTACCTAGCGTGTATGCAGGTGTAAAAGCTAAGCATACCTCTAGGATAAAGTCAGCCCCATTTCTTGCAGTGAGAGACTGTGGAACTCCGTCTTGGTCTCGAGATGGACACCCCACAAGGGATGTCAGACCACTGCGAGTTGGAGCGTCTGCGTGCAGTAACCCCAACATCTTGCATCAATGTGTCGGCATGGAAGCCCTTTTCTCCTCTGACTACCTCAGCAAGATATAGTGTATATATACCCAAAGTGGTACCCTCAGGGGTTCTACCTTGCTGTGTCATGTCGACGTAGGATGAAGGAAGGAATGACTTTTGTACATAGTTATTATTCAGGAGATAGTAGTCCTGCTGAGTTTCCTAGAATCCTCATTCATAATGGATGAGGATTATTTCAACAGTTGGATCACTTCCTGCACCAACTCCCTGGCCTTCTTCAAACACAGCAATACAACAAGATCTAGACCCCAAGCCAGTTGGTACATGGAGGAACTTAGACTGATGAAACATCACTTCAAAGAATTGGAGTGCAAATGTAGAAAGTGCCAGGACAATATAGGCAGGAGCTACCACCAAATGATCCAGACCACCAAACAAACCACTTTAGTGGACCAAATGGATGCCAGCACCAACAGAAGCAAATAAATCTTCATCATTGTAAAGGATTGCACCTCCCCAGCTGCTGCTTCAAACTCAATCACCCACTTTCAGGACCTCTGCAACAATCTCTTTCAATACTTCAGCAGCAGGGGGATACACATTGGGGGCCAATCCTAGGTGACAGCACAGATGCCTCTGGCCCACTGCGCCCGCCTCAGATGACACAGCTGGGCTCCAGGGGACAGAGGTTGCCTGGCGTTCTATAGACGTAGCTCAGAGTGGCCTACCAGATGAACAGGTTACATGACCCCTAACATAGTCCCAGCTGCCAGCCGGTTATCTCATCCCTCTCTGTATCTCAAGCATCTATGAGCAACTGTAGATTGATCATTGTGAGTCATCTTCCACTCCCGTCGAAGAGGATTGTTGTGACGCTGCCGTGGTTCCATTATTGCGATTGGTGTGTTTCACGTGCTTTAGGAATTCCTCCACTTGCTGTTGCTTGGTGAAAAAGCGTTGTTTGCCCTGGTGCGTGACTCTGAGACACGCAGGGTATAATAGTACATAATCAATTTAGGCCAGTCGCAGCTTGTTTTTTACGTCTGTGAATTTGCGCCGTTCCTCCTGGACTGTTGGCGTAAAATCCGGATAGATGGAGAATGTGTTTCCATCATAGAGTAGATCTCGTTTACTCCTTGCGGCGCAAACTGCCACCTCCCGGTCCCTATAGTTTAAAAGTCTCGCTATTATAGGACGTGGTGTGCTGCCTGGTGGTAGGCGTGGACCCAGGGCTCGTTGGGCCCTTTCTTTTATTAACTGACTGGAGAACGACTCCGTTCCAATTGAGGACAACAACAGTTTTTCGACTTACTCCTCCATCTTGCCCGTATTGGTCCATTCAGGAATTCCTATAATGCGAATATCATTGCGCCTACTGAGCGCTTTTAAGTCCTCATGCTTCACAGCGATGAGTTTAAGAAGCTTGTTCATGTGGGCAATTTGCGTTGTGGTTCTGGATGTCGTGTCCTCGGTGTCCGAAATGAGCCGCTCTGCCTCTTTTATTCGGTCTTCATGCCCCTCTAGCTTCTGTGCAATGGCGTCCATGCGTGATGACATTCTGTCTACTTTATCCACAATGGTGGCGAATCCTTGGCGGACCTCCTGGAGGATGCTCTGCACGTCCGCAGTCTGTGGAGCTGCACATTCCTGGACATCATCTCGCCTGTCGAGATCCTGGTCATCCTGCGGGCTCCGGGTGCTCCGCTTCACCGCGACTAAGTTCAGTTTTGGTTGTCTGGTATCTGGTTTGCCCATGATGGTACTAGGTCACAGTCTGTCTATGTGTCTCCAGCATCGATATACGCGCCTGGTGGCTGCTAGTGTTGAGGCTTTCCGTGTCTTTTGGTGATCAAATGCGAAGGTAACAGTGGCGCAAGGAGGCGTGAAGATGCACAACAAGTAGGTCGTAGCTCCTCTAAAGCGCCAGCCGCAAATCAAGCCCCATAACCTGTTCCTTACCCTCCGAAGTGTGTGCCACCTCAGGTGTGAGCCGTCTGTTGTGGCAGGCACACCGGGGGCAATGAAGCATAGTATAGTCACACCGCTGAGTCTGAGCCCAGGGGAGTGCTCTGTTTGTCACCAGGGCTGTGTCCACAAATTAAGCGGGTAGTGATGGGGGCAAAACCAGAGCATTAATCGTAGCTCTGCTCTACGGCGGGGGCCTCACATCCACAAGCACTTCCACTGTCAATAGCACTGTCACAAGGCAGCAGGTATGGCATGAGGGGCAGGGACCCGACCCTGCGCTGCACCTAAGATTATTAATATTATTATTAAATTAGTTTTGTAACGCGCGCAGCTATCCAAAAAGGGTTTCCTGGCGCCTAGCACACAAATTGCTAGAAAATAAGCAGTCAAAAACCATTTGCTACTGAAAAAGCCAAGTTTTAAGATTTCTTAGAAAGCTGAGATAGGACGGGTCATTCTTCAGGAACACCGGAAGAGAATTCCAGATGTTGGGGCCAAGACAAGAAAAGGAACGGCCTCCCATTCTTGCAAGTTTAAATATGGTAATCACGAAGTCTCCGTGGGCTGTAGAGCGCAGGGGACGAGAAGGAATGTAAGGATGGATGAGCTCTTGCAGATACGCTGGTGCCACACCTTGTTTGATTTTAAAGATGTAACACCAACTGTCTTTGTATGTGGGCTGGCGCCAACAAGGGGGTCCCGAGCGTCCTCAAGCAGCTGGCGCAATGGCAGCGAGAAGCAATGTGTGCCTCTCCCCGCTTCCACGCCCAGGAGTCTGTTCTAGATATGAGTGGGGCTCTCAGGTCGCTCTGCTCCATGAGCAAGTCTCTCTTCATGCCGCAGTTTCAGCAGCAGGCTTCCTTGCAGTCAATAATGTCGGCGCGATCTCCTCCGGGTGCCACGAATGCAGGGTAAGTTGTCAGAGCAGCAGGGGGGTCTCTTGCGTGTGGCCCAGCATTCGATCGCCAGCGTCACCGGTGTCTCTCTCTGAACTATGCTATCGCTGGGCCCAGAGCACAGCAGCGCCCCCGGGATGATGGGGTTCCACTACCGGCAATCACCGAGGAATTCAAAGCGTCAGCAGATTATGGCACGTATTTCGCTGCACTCTCCGCCATCAATATTGTTCATTTCGGCGTCGCTCTCCTCAACCAAAGAGCAATTAGGATCCGCTTACTCCCCGCCGAGCTCCGATTTAGGCAGCGGGCCAGCGATTCGGGCCTCTGTCCCCGACACTGCAGGTCAGGCCGCGACTCAAGGCCCAGTTGCCTCATGGCAAGCAGTGGGCTTGCGTGACATCCGAGGCCGCTCTGGGGCACCCCGCTGTACCGCACCGCAGTCCGGCTTTAACTTCACGGTGCCGCGGCGGGAGCAGGGCCGATCCAAATGGGCTGATTTCTTCAGCGGGTAGTCAGTGGGTTAGGAGCAGCATCAGGCTGTATTTAAAAACATCAGCCGGTCCACCGAGCAGGATAAATGCTGGATTTTTACTCCAGGAGCCTCACGACTGTGAGGCCATTTTGCGTGTGCGCCACCTAGTGCCGCCCTGCAAAAGCATGGATGACTAATCCTCGTGCCGATTGCATAGTCAAGCATGTCTGTAACTCCCATTGACATTTAGCTGATAGGATCTCATGAAAGGTTCTGGGAATGATCTGGGCCCATTTAAGTCTTCTACCCTCCTCTATAGCTTTCAGTGATCCCCTCTACATTCCCCCTTGTTCGTGGCTAATAGGGGCCGGCTAGCTTTAAGACATAGAGGGTTATGATCATTATAAATACTTGCTTCAATAGACATTTCCCGTATAAGGTAAAAAAGGGGGTGGAAGAAACAAAAATAAAGTCAATACTTGAATCGTTTCTGTTACCTTTGGAAGTGAGGATAGTTTCAGTTTGGCTTGGATACAATTTACCCATTACTGATAAAAGATCAAATTCACTCCAAAAGGCATTTAGGTTGTCCCCTTGACAGGTGTGTTCTAGGTGCAACCCTGATAGATGAGACAAACCAAACCCCCAGTGCCCTGGTGTCTCGGGTCCCCACATGAATGGATGTTAAAGTCACCAGCCAGCACAAGTTGCGTCGTATGGATGTGGAGACATTATGATTACTCAAAAATAAGCCTAGCACGAAGACATTACAAAACCTCAGGAAAAGACGATGTGGCGTTATAAGAGTTAGAAGCAATAGTTTACAAGGCCCGCTTGAAAATAACAGGGCCTGCAAGCATGGATTATCTGTGGCCAACACTGCAATACTACATTTCACCATTAGAGAAACATATACAATCAAACCACCCTTGGATCAGCAGGCTGGCACAAAGAAGGACTAATAACACTCCATAAAAAAAGGAGTTTTCAGTGGCTCAAGTTTCTTGCAAACAAATGACACCAAACTTGTTTACAAAACCACACCATCCTGGGTCAATAAACATGCTTGCCAAACCATGAATGTTCCATGAAATAAATTCACAGTGATTGTCATCATGACTAAATAGGACACATGGTCAATTGGATGATAGACAATTGTCCAAAGTTGAAATCATCAAAGACTGAGGTTTTGGTGATGGGGAACAATCCCTCATTCTGGACAGATAGGAGGTGGCCGGTCCAACTGGGTCCTTTACCTAAACCAGTGCCCAAAGCTAAAAACTTAGGAGTTATCTTTGATCCTAAGTTGTCTTTCGAAGAACAAACCAATTCGGTCACCTCAGCTTGCTTTTTTATACGAAAAAAATTTAGGGAAAATTATTCCTGCAATACCTATGAATTTGAGGAAAACTGTGGAATCGGTATTAAATATCCTCAAGATTGGACTACTGCAATGCCCTTTTTACCAGTGCCCCCAAGTGCAGCATTCAAAAGCAACAGACTGATCAGAATGCAGCAGCAAGAGTACTCCTAGGTATCTCTAAATTCTACTCTATCTCCACAGCTATACTTCATCTTCACTGGTTGCCGGTAGCCAAGCAGATGCAGTTTAATTCACTCTGTATTGCCTTTAAATCACTTAACAACCTAGGGCCAATGCAACTGGCGAATTTTTTTAAGCCATATATTCCTGCAAGCCCTCTTAGATCTGCCGAACATGGAAACCTAATTGTTCCTAGAGTTTGCAGGGCAGGGTGGCAAGAGTTTCACTGTTACAACTTAACTGTGGAACTCTTTGCCAACCTCACTTAAAAAAGAGACTAGTCTGTTAAAATTTAGAAAGGGCTTAAAAAATTGGCTGTTTGAGGCATAATTCTTACGCTTAGTCTGTAGTATGCGTTAAGGGCAGTACCTAGACACCCTAAGGTATTTTTTGCTGTTTATAATTTCCTCATCCTCATCACGATGGATGTGGCAGGGCCTAAAGGAGTACATGAAGTAGTCACATAGAAGATTCTCTCTGCCACGTGTAATTGATTAAAATTAATTATGAAACGGTCTCCACCAAACTCTTTTTCAACCCACCCTATCCCAGCGACTCTCCGCACCATGTTGATATTCCTCTCCACTCTTATCCCCAGGGTCCTGTTGGTGTTCAGCCAATGCAATACTGTGCTCTTCAATTGGTGGAAATCCTCTGTAACACCTGGCGTTAGCATGGGTATGTTTCCTAAGACCACAACATATGGGGTAGATTCTGGTAGGAGATGGAGGGTAATTGGGCTCGGCCTCATGATGCCTTGCGCTCCATTTGTTAGGGTGACCTCCCCTCCTGTCCCGGTCTACCCCCTGTTGAACCTGTCGATGCCTAACCGGGCCTTCCTCCCGGGACTCTCAAGGAGGGATCCTTCCCTTTGCAATCACTAGCAGGTGGGGGCATATAGATTGAAGAATACTCTCCTGTGGTTGAGAGGGGGGTGGTAAATCCTCCTGAATTGCAGAATGAGGCCTAGACTGACTAAAACTCTAAAATACCAGAGTGTTCACATGTAGCCACAGAGCCTTGTTTAGCTGTGTTGCTACCCATGTTATACTGGGTCAGAATAGAAAGTTCCTGCTCAATTGGGGCAAGTCGTAGCTTGATTGGTTCCAATTTAGAGTCCAGTCCTGCCAATAAGGAGTTTACAAACATCCTTCATAGCTGTCATGTCCTCCTTAGACAGGATCTGTGTGTGCTGAACATCTTGGCATCTGCCCATGATGCTTTGCCTTACCCCTTTCAGGGAAAACTTTCTTTTTACCCTGATCCCAATGACCTCACCAGCACCCCCTCATACACTGAAACAAGAGAGCAGGGAGCCACTAGCTTGGCAGTAATCTTACTACAACCGGGCCCGAACACTGGTGCTGTTTTGCCCCTGCTTTCGTCATCCCTAATTACAAGTACATCAAAAGAACCTACTACTTCCTGGACAGGGGTGAGCAAGTTGGAGAGCCCCCTGACTGGCCAAGCCACTTCCACCAACTCTGGGCTGTGTAAAGCTGAAACTGAATCACTTGGGGGACTGGATAAAAGGGGGAGCAAGAGTTTTGCTGGAGAACGAGAAAGCCGACATGCCACAAACCCTATCTCCTTATCTAGGACCCCCGCAGCACGCTGTAAAAAGTAATGCATTGTGGTTATTGCAGGGGCAACTGGAGCTGCCTCCACCGTCTTGTGTTTCTCCATGAAGCCCAAAGTTAAAGCTGGAGATGATGCAAGTCAAAATAGAGCAGGACGAGACAGGGCAGTATAATGAGACACTTCTAACCAGTATCGCATAAATTTGACCTAATGGGGCGCGGAGCGGGGGCAAAACGATAATCTAACATGCAGCATACAACAAGATAAATTGCAGGATGCCAGATCGTTGGCAGGAAGCCCTGCTTCGCCTACCTTGCATTAGAGGTCAAGCCCCACCCAGTAGCCTGTGTCCAACGGATAATGAAAGGAAGGGGTCCCAGTGTATCAAGGGAATTACTTTAACAAGTAAAACACAATTACTAGAAGAACAATTGTTTAGATCCACACGGTTTTATTCACAGTGGGATGTAGTATAATATACAACTAATATAATGCAATAAACTGTATTAAACGTCATACAGTGCCCCAAGGAGGAAAAGGAACGTGATAGTGAGGAAATCGTGAAGTGAAGGGATTATGTGACAGTAAAATCAGTTGTTTAGGCATTTACTCATGCCACCAATAGGGTAGCAACAACTTGCATATCACATAGTAAATTGTTCACATAAAGGCATACGACACCAAGTACAGCATATATACAAATGTTGGTGTGAAGTCGCCACAATAAAAACAAACAGTCGACGTTTCGACCCTCTTGTAGCTGCAGGATAGTTTAACCTTGCTGTGGGGTCTTCATCAGGACCATAGTAGGGGAGTGGGGGCAAAGGACCAAAAGTCAGCGTGCTGTTTGAATCTTGGGTGGAGAATCAGATAGTTAAAATCAAGTTGGAAAATAATACCGCATCGATTTCAGGCGATATGTAAATTGTTCGAGATCGGTCAAAAGGTCGTGGGTATCAGACTTCAAGGTATTGCAGGATGAGTCGATATCATGGCGGCATGTGAATTGTCTGAGACCGGTAATATCAAGGATCGTTATTTTGAGACTTCGTGATACGAGATGAGTTCGATCAAATTTGAAGGCTCAGTGCGCGAGTTGCGGTGCGGCGTGTCCAACGGAGGCTACGGTTGACTTCAGCTGGATATCCAGGATCAGAAAACCAAGAGGGAGGGCCAGGCCCAGCCTCCGCCGGTCTCTGACGGGCCCGTCCTTGGCCTCGGTGCAGAGGTCACAAGTGTTTTTCAGTGTGCGGTGCGGGAGAGGCTCCTCCTCCAAGATGGGGTTTCTGGGACTCCGAGTCCCGAGGTCAAGGCCACATGCACAAAACAAACATGGTCCCGCGCCGTGGGAGGTCACAAGCGCTTTTCAGCATGCAGCGCGGGAGAGACTCCTCCTCCAAGCTGGGGTTTTTGAGACTAGAGTCCTGAGGTTCAAGGCCACCTCTCAGCTTCAGAAATACAATGAAAATAGATGTTTTAGTGATGATGCTGCGAACCCTCCAGAACCAGCAAGGAGCTGGTTACTTAGTAAAGAAGTAAAAGTAGATAATACCTTACTCTCTATTTTTGGTAGTGTGGGCAATCAGTAAGGCTTTATCAGAGAGTATTGGTAAGCATATATTGTACACACTCAGGCAAGAAATGGTGTCACACACTCAAAGACTGATTTGTATAAAATATCATTTAGTGTTATTTTATTAATAAAACCAAATCATAGGCAAAATTGTACTCTTAAAGACACAGTAGTATGAATGTGCAATTATCACTGACTTAGCTTTTGGTACAGGCTTGTATATGTTGGCAATAAGCAGTCAAACTTACTTTATAATTACTTTTCTTACCCAGTGAGGTATCTCTAGATACCTCACTGGTGCATTTCCTAAGGGAAGGGACAGAAGATAATGCATTTTGTAATTCAGTGTACAATTGTGCAAGATTACTCATGATACCCACTTAGTCCTGCAAGAACAAAAGTGAGTGTACAGTCCGTGAGTAGTATTTGGGTCAAGTAGGCACTCGGTTCACACTGCCAGCTGCTCAAAGGCGGCCGGGTGCAGAGTGCAGGGGCCACACGTCCACCAAGGGCAAAGCACGGTCGTTGGTTTGGGGACTACTGATGGGCAGGCCACCAGTCTGATAAAACAAAAAGCTCCTTGTGTCGAGGATAGAGCTGAAGAGCTCAATGGCCAGTACAAGCACTACACTGCCAGCGGCACTGGGGCTTCAGGTGTAGCATGCGGTTGTCGAGAGTCTCGCAGTTTCTCAGTCCAGACCATTGGTCTTGGTCCGAGCTGCAGAGTTGGTCTGAGATTTCGGAGAGGCGGTCAGCTACCAGGGCGGTGAATGAAGTATTGGCAACTTTGTGACTTCAAGAGATCACAGACGGAGTTGGTCGGGCGGTCTCGGTTGGACTCTTTGGACTGCCTCGGTCAGAGAGTCGTCGTGGTGTCGCCTTTGGTCGCGGTTGGAGGGGCCTCCCAGGTACGGGCTGCAGGCTCTAGTTAGAAGCTTATTGGGGTTCACGGGTCACAGCAACCCAGGCTAGGATCATCGGGGGACCTCTGTGGGGTCGTGGGACATTCAGATTCGGGTTCAAGGTGCCGGGGGCTGAGTGGTGGGGACTCACAGAGTCATCTGGAATTAGAGTTGGTTAGTCTTGAGCAAGTCTGATGCTCACGGGAGACAAAGTCTTTGGTTTGGCGAAAGCAGTGTAGGTCCTCCAGGTTCTTGAGGGCTGCAGGACACACCCAGATTTAGCTGTAGTTGCTGAGGTCGGGAAAGGCCGGTAGGACTAGGGCCAAGTCAGTTGGTGTCATCTTCCTCAGCACAGCACTTCGGTCCTTCTTTGTGTTTCTTGTCTGGTCTTGTCTGAAGAGGCAAGGTTCAGGGTTGTACCTAAATACGAAATTTAGGGGAGTTATAGGTAGGTACAGGTCGGGACCAATGGGTCCCTTCCTGGGGTGGGTACACACCCTATTTTACCACCCTCTAGTAGGATGGGGGCATAAGCCTAACTGTGGTTGGTTAGGTCCCCCCATCTTCAAGATGACGGGAATTGAGAGATGTGCTTCACCTCGTCTCCCCCACCTGAGGGGTGGGGTTGGCAAAGGTGGGCACATCTCTCCTTTTAACTTGGTTTTTCCGTCGATTCTCCTGTCCAGAGTCGGTGTTAGAACCGGTAGGGGCCAGTTGCTTGGAGCAGCAAATGGCTGGGGTAGCTCACAAAGGCGGCAAGCCTTTGAAGCTTCCCCTTTGTGGACCCTGCCCGTCCTGGGGGAGGGTCTAGGCAACTTGTACCAGGATGGGCTTTTTTCCAGGACCCTGAAAGTGGTAGGCTCTCAACCCAGGGGTTCAAAAACATGTTTTTGGTGGCAGCTGGCGAGCAGCCACTCATCCAGGACACTAGAGTTAGGTCATCTTTCAGGGGGCTTCTTTGATGCCCTAAGAGTGCATTTTTCATTAAATCCCATACTGGCATCAGTGTGGGTTTAATGTGCTGAGAAGTTTGATACCAAGCTTGTCAGTTTTCAGTAAAGCCATTATGGTGTCGTGAAGTTCGTAATGACAAACTCCTAGACCATATACTCTTTAAGGCGTTACTGCACTTATAATGTCTAAGAATTGACTTAGACACTGTAGGGGTACAGAGCTCATGCACCTGTACCCTCACCATTGGTATAGTGCACCTAGCTAGAGGGGTGGCTTACCTATGCCAGGGCAGTGGATTGTAGGTATGGCACACAGGGATGTGTAATGTCGACTCTTCACTTGGTTCTGCGCCAAAACAAACAGCCTGCAATGGCAGTGTGTGTGTGTAAAGGTACAGGGCCTTTAAGGGTGGCTTTCCCATTACCATTTCCAAGCTTTAGTCCGGTCATTATAGACCATAAAAGCAGAAAATAAAATATATACATCACTGGATTTAGGCAATAAAAGCATCAGTAAACATTACAAAATATGACCAGAATGCAAATGAGTTAATCAAGTTTCATAACAGTTAAAAAGATGTTAAAATCTAAAAAGCAGTAAAAACAATGATTTTATGAATTGATAGTGTTAAAACAGTAGAAAATACAAAAAGGACATTTAACAAATGCGGTGGAATTTTAAAACTTACGGCGTCCATGCCACATAAAATTGAGGAAACGGGACACAGCAAAAACAATCGGAAGATGGGTGTCAGTTTTAAAAACTCTAAAGGCCTCCAGACACTGCCTATACCCCAAATTCCTGCATAGTGGTAAGAGCCAATACCTCCTGGCTGCATTATAGCCAGGACAAAAGAAGAAAACATGAATGGCTGACTCTTCTTGGCTGTTGCAAGCAGGACATCCAATGGGAGAAGCTTTTGACCATTTGCTTGTAAATGCATGAACCGGCAGGGAACCCAATCTGAACTGTATATATAGTTTCCTCGCCAAGGATGGATGATCAACATCAAGGGAAAACTCAAAAAGACACTGGTCTTTAAAATTGAGGAAGTCAGAAGTTAGGCGGCCTAGTTTTATGTTCCCCTGAATTTCAGCCAGTCTAAGCAGTCTGTAATCTTTAACTAGTTCTAGGCGCGATGTTGTCGGGGACACTTCCTCTGAGTGGGTCCATAGGTTTGGCCGACCTAATATGGAGCACAGGTCCTTTATGTGTACAAACCAGGGTAGTTTCCCCCACCTCTGGGAGTCCCAGAATCGCCATGAGTTCAGACTGGTAGGCTGTTAATTCGGGGGTCGCCCATAGTCCACGCCAGAAAATCAAGAGTCACAGTCCAATCTCCTCCTCTGGGGGTCTAATCCCAAGATCCATACGCAGAGAGATGAGAGGGGTACTTAGCGGCAGACCCAAGAGCTGCCTCACTAACTTCTCAGATTTAGCCAGCCACCTGCAGGAAGATGACCCCAGAGTTCTGCCCCATACATTATAGCACTCCTAATTTGGACTTTATAAACTCTCGGCCAGGGGGCCCGGCTGTCTATATGATGAGTTCCTGAATGATTTTACTATTCCCCCAGCCTTCTGTGCTAGCCTTAAGCCTGCTTTTTTTTCTGCGGACCCATCCAAATATTTCTGACAGCGTAACACCGAGGTAATCAAAGACAGCTACCCTCTCTAGCTGGGTGCCATTAAGGGAGGGTTTTGGGCAAGATGTTTTGCTTGGGTTAAAAACCATGTACTTGGTTTTTGGTGTGTTGATCTCCAACTCCCTGTCTCTGCAAAATAGAGAGAAGCGGTCGAGGATCCTTTGGATGCCCATGGGAGACTTTGATAGTAACAAGGTGTCATCCGCAAACATCATTGCTGGCACCTTGTCAAGGACCAGCTTTGGGGCATCATTGTTAGCTACCTCATTTAATTAGTCCACCAGAGCGTTAATAAAAAGACAGAACAGAGTGGGGGCTAGAACACATCCCTGCCTTACACCTCTATTTACTGGGAAACGGGGGTTTAATTCCCCATATTTCCTGTATCTCTCCTGGGCAAAATTTCCAGTGTGAAGGCGCTTAATCAAAGACAGCAAGTAGGGCGGAATGCCCATTTGCTCTAGAACCACCCACAGTTTGTCTCGAGGTATCAAATCAAAGGCTGATTTAAGATCAACGAAGATCAAAGGGTGGCACAATAACTGCTGCAGCCCTTAGGGGCCTTCCCTGGTCACAATGCCCTTGGTACCAGTGGTACCTTATAAAAGGGACTTACATGTAGCCAGAGAGTTGCCAATTGGGTTTTGCAACAGTACAGTTTGGGGAAAGAACATAGGCCCTGGGTACCTGGTTCAGAAAAGGGGGTGGTGATGGACAGAGCATCTGAGTTAAACAGAACACTCATACCCAGTCAAAAGATCAGGGCTTGATCCATCACCGTTTTTTAGCTCACTGCACCATCCCAGTTCAGAACCTGGCTACATGCAAATTAGTCTGTCCCTGGCCCAGTGCATCATGGGAACAGGGCAGACCAAACTACCAAGCCAATTCTTTACTGGAAAGGAAACAAGCTTCCGGGGACCGGTTTCTGGCATTGCAGCCGTCTTCGGCCCGGCTTGCTTGAATCCTGATGGTGCAGTGAGCAAGGGACTCATGTCTGAGCATACCCTGCCACTCCTATAGTGGCCAAAACGATTCAGAAAAGGGGGTGGTGATGGACAGAGCATCTGAGTTAAAAAGAACACTCATACCCAGTCAAAAGATCAGGGCTTGATCCATCACCGTATTTTAGCTCACTGCACCATCCCAGTTCAGAACCTGGCTACATGCAAATTAGTCTGTCCCTGGCCCAGTGCATCATGGGAACAGGGCAGACCAAACTACCAAGCCAATTCTTTACTGGAAAGGAAACAAGCTTCCGGGGACCGGTTTCTGGCATTGCAGCCGTCTTCGGCCCGGCTTGCTTGAATCCTGATGGTGCAGTGAGCAAGGGACTCATGTCTGAGCATACCCTGCCACTCCTATAGTGGCCAAAACGATTCAGAAAAGGGGGTGGTGATGGACAGAGCATCTGAGTTAAACAGAACACTCATACCCAGTCAAAAGATCAGGGCTTGATCCATCACCGTTTTTTAGCTCACTGCACCATCCCAGTTCAGAACCTGGCTACATGCAAATTAGTCTGTCCCTGGCCCAGTGCATCATGGGAACAGGGCAGACCAAACTACCAAGCCAATTCTTTACTGGAAAGGAAACAAGCTTCCGGGGACCGGTTTCTGGCATTGCAGCCGTCTTCGGCCCGGCTTGCTTGAATCCTGATGGTGCAGTGAGCAAGGGACTCATGTCTGAGCATACCCTGCCACTCCTATAGTGGCCAAAACGATTCAGAAAAGGGGGTGGTGATGGACAGAGCATCTGAGTTAAACAGAACACTCATACCCAGTCAAAAAATCAGGGCTTGATCCATCACCGTTTTTTAGCTCACTGCACCATCCCAGTTCAGAACCTGGCTACATGCAAATTAGTCTGTCCCTGGCCCAGTGCATCATGGGAACAGGGCAGACCAAACTACCAAGCCAATTCTTTACTGGAAAGGAAACAAGCTTCCGGGGACCGGTTTCTGGCATTGCAGCCGTCTTCGGCCCGGCTTGCTTGAATCCTGATGGTGCAGTGAGCAAAGCTACCTCATTTAATTAGTCCACCAGAGCGTTAATAAAAAGACAGAACAGAGTGGGGGCTAGAACACATCCCTGCCTTACACTTCTATTTACTGGGAAACGGGGGTTTAATTCCCCATATTTCCTGTATCTCTCCTGGGCAAAATTTCCAGTGTGAAGGCGCTTAATCAAAGACAGCAAGTAGGGCGGAATGCCCATTTGCTCTAGAACCACCCACAGTTTGTCTCGAGGTATCAAATCAAAGGCTGATTTAAGATCAACGAAGATCAAAGGGTGGCACAATAACTGCTGCAGCCCTTAGGGGCCTTCCCTGGTCACAATGCCCTTGGTACCAGTGGTACCTTATAAAAGGGACTTACATGTAGCCAGAGAGTTGCCAATTGGGTTTTGCAACAGTACAGTTTGGGGAAAGAACATAGGCCCTGGGTACCTGGTTGGCAGGAACCCAGGGCACACTCAAAGAACATCAACAGTAGACAAAAAGTGGGGTGAACCATGCAAAAAGGGGCACTTTCCTACACTGCCTCATTGAAATTTCTCACTGGTTGAAGACCAACTGTCTAATGCTGAACACCAAGTAGACCGAAATAGTGATATTTGGGAAGAGCACTTCACCATGTGACTCAACCTGGTGTCCAACAGAGCTAGGACCGACAACATCAGGAACCTCAAGATCATCATTGACACCAAGCTCAACATAACTACCCAAAGTCAAAGCTCTCACCGCCTCCTGCTTCCATACCCTGAAGAAAATAAAGAACATTTTCAAATGGCTCCCAATCAGCATGCAGAAAACAGTCTTGCATGTCCTGGTCACAAGCAAGCTGAACTATGGGAAAACCCTCAACAAAAACCCTAACCAAAAGGCTGCAGACCATTCAGAAATCAGCAGCCAGAATCACCTCAACCTCTTACGCTGCACCAACATCACACCACACCTGAAGAAGCTTCACTAGCTCCCCATACACAAATGAGCACAATTCAAACTCCTCATCCACAGTTTCAAGGCACTATTTGACACTGGCCCAGCACCTTAACTATTGCATCTGCTTTCACAAATCTTCATGATATCGCCACATGGCTGGACTCCTACTTGCACACATCCCACACGCCCTATGCTGCATCACTCCTAAAGTGTGCAATGACCTACCACTACACATAAGAGCATCTTCCTCACTTCCCGAATTCGGAAAAATTTGAAAACCTGGCATTTGGTGTAGTCCTACTGGGCTCTAGATGTGGCTAAGCTCACACAGGCTCAGCGTTAGGATACCCATCGGGGTGATGGTGCGCTCTACAAATCAGCATCACATAAAGTCTTGGCACACTGATAAAAGGCCTTTTAAAGCCAAAACCTTTAAGGTTTACCAGTGGTTATTTAAATGGAGGATCTGGTGTCCGGCATTTGTCGAGTGTCCGGGTTTGTGCAGACCTTTCAGAGTCCTGCTGAATGCTGCACTGCCGTTTCCGCTTTCAGGCAGTTTCCTGAAAAAATGATAAACACATTCTTGAGGAACTTTACAATGACATAAAAATGAGGACAAAAAATACGGTCTTATTTATTTGGTAAATGGCTAAGTGTCAATCGGGTCCTAGAATCCACTGGCAGGTCGTATCAAGGCGCTCTTAAAAGCGCTCCACGTCCTGTGAGTGAGAGCAATGTATGGCTCTTGGCTAAAAGCCGGGTCAGGCCGATGTCATGTACAACATGGGCCAGTTTGCCACTTTGCCCACCCGAAATTGGACCTTTAAAGGGATAGTAAAATAACTTTTGAACAAGTTCAGCACTTTTAAGGCACAGGACTGAACGTTCTGTGCTAAGCTCTCGTGGTTCCAGAATTCGTGCGCAAGTACCTCATCAAGCCCAGAGTTTTTACATTACGTCTCGTAGATGCTGTCTAGTTTATCGCCCTCATAATCCAGACTACGACTACGAGAACTCGTCTGGACAAAAACTTGAACCGAAGGATGCAACATTTGCATAAAGCTATACTCATGAAAGCGCAGAGCAGCAATCCTGGCATTTCTGAGAGGTCTTCTTTTTCCCCAGGTCAGTACAAATGGTTTCTTCATGCTCGACGCTTTTATAATCCTTATTTTGTAATCGGATAAGCAGAACAGCAAATTCCAGAATGCAAAGAAAAAAACTGGACTTGAAGTGTTACGTGGAACTGGGGAAACTGCGAACTCTGCAGAGCTGCGGTGCTCTCCCATCTCAGTCTGGCTACTGCACGGTAGTTGCACTTCTCAGGGCACTGGGGTAAGGGGCACCCCTGCCGCTCCTGTGGTGGGGGGGGAGGGATTGTTTTCCATACTTAAGGGGTGGAGGAACTCAGCTTGTCAGCTCAAGGGTATAAGTATTGCTACAGTTTTAATGGGGCTGTACTGGGAGTTATCTGTAGGGCTGCTGCACTTTTAATGGGGCTGTGCTGGGAGTTCTCTGATGAGCTGCTGCACTTTCAATGGGGCTGTACTGGGAGTTCTCGGATGAGCTGCTGCACTTTCAATGGGGCTGTACTGGGAGTTCTCGGATGAGCTGCTGCACTTTCAATGGGGCTGTACTGGGAGTTCTCTGATGAGCTGCTGCACTTTTAATGGGGCTGTACTGGGAATTATATGTAGGGTTGCTGCACTTTCAATGGGGCTGTACTGGGAGTTCTTTGATGAGCTGCTGCACTTTTAATGGAGCTGTACTGGGAGTTATATGTAGGGTTGCTGCACTTTCAATGGGGCTGTACTGGGAGTTCTCTGATGAGCTGCTGCACTTTTAATGGGGCTGTACTGGGAGTTATATGTAGGGCTGCTGCACTTTTAATGGGGCTGTACTGGGAGTTATCTGATGAGCTGCTGCACTTTTAATGGGGCTGTACTGGGAGTTCTCTGATGAGCTGCTGCACTTTTAATGGGTCTGTACTGGGAGTTATCTGTAGGGCTGCTGTACTTTTAATGGGGCTGTACTGGGAGTTCTCTGATGAGCTGCTGCACTTTTAATGGGGCTGTACTGGGAGTTATATGTAGGGCTGCTGCACTTTTAATGGGGCTGTACTGGGAGTTCTCTGATGAGCTGCTGCACTTTTAATGGGGCTGTACTGGGAGTTATATGTAGGGCTGCTGCACTTTTAATGGGGCTGTACTGGGAGTTCTCTGATGAGCTGCTGCACTTTTAATGGGGCTGTACTGTGAATTATATGTAGGACTGCTGCACTTTTAATAGGGCTGCCCTGGGAGTTATCTGTAGGGCTGCTGCACCTTTAATGGGGCTGTACTGGGAGTTATCTGTAGGGCTGCTGCACTTTCAATGGGGCTGTACTGGGAGTTATCTGTAGGGCTGCTGCACTTTTAATGGGGCTGTACTGGGAGTTATATGTAGGGCTGCTGCACTTTTAATGGGGTTTTGCTGGGAGTTCTCTGATGAGCTGCTGCACTTTTACTGGGGCTGTACTGTGAATTATATGTAGGACTGCTGCACTTTTAATAGGGCTGTACTGGGAGTTATCTGTAGGGCTGCTGCACTTTTAATGGGGCTGTACTGGGAGTTATCTGTAGGGCTGCTGCACTTTTAATGGGGCTGTACTGGGAGTTATCTGTAGGGCTGCTGCACTTTCAATGGGGCTGTACTGGGAGTTATCTGTAGGGCTGCTGCACTTTCAATGGGGCTGTACTTGGAGTTCTCTGATGAGTTGCTACGTTTTTTTAACGGGGGCAATAGAGACTCTTCTCAACGGAACAGAGCTATACTATTAACATGGGCAGGATTGGGAGCTCTGTGCGGGCTACTCCACTTTTATTGGTGGCCGGGGTTGCACTTATCTGCAGGGCTGCTGCACTTTTAATGGGGTCAGTGCCGTTAGTTCTCTTCTTCAGTGGGTGCGGTGTTGGGAGTTAGCTGCGAGTGCGACACTTCGTGTGGAGGCAGCGGTGACACTCAGCTGCGTGTCTGACAACTCGAGGCGCTCGCGGCCAGTCTTGTTCCGGGAGGCGGACGCGCAGGGTGTCCGTGGCGCGCGCAGCGGCTTATCTTGGGTGTCTCCGTCACTCGCCACCGCTCGCGCGCACAGCATGGCTCGCCTCTTCAAAGCGTCCCCCTGGTACCTGGTCCTGTGGATGTCCTTCTGCTTCCTGCTGCCGGTGAGTCCAGTCGCCAGAGCCCCCCATCCATTGCTCCCCACCTCCTCCCAGCCGGAAAGAAGAACCCCGCGGAACACTGGCTTCCTACCTCAGGCAGTTGCCCGTCCAACGGTTGAACTTTATACCTCAGAGAGGGACGGACCCTCGTGGGCGTTCCAGCGCGGGGGCTCCCTGTGCTGAAGGGGTTCTACGACTCCTCACCCAAGGGCGTTGCTGCTGCTCTGTGACGCTCCTTGCCCCCTACGGAAAGGGGGGAGGGGGTCCTTTCGATCGTCCGCTTTGTGTCCTATGTGGGTACCCGTGGGCCATATGCCTCAGGCGCTTGCGCGCCTCAGGCGTCCATCTTCCGCTTCATCTCTTCAGGGTGCCCTGAGTCTCACCGGTTCTGCGGATTCGGCTCGGGCTGTATATGGGGCGTGTGGGCAGGAAGTTTCCTGCCCTCTTCTTTGAGTAGCGGTGTTTTAGAGGTGGGGGAGCCAATACGTTAACAGCTATAGCCCGAGCAAGAGCTATGGCTTGGCTCCACGATCTAGCACGAGCCGAGCCGAACCTTGAAACTGTTTGACATGTATGTAAACCATGCATCAAACAGTACATACAAATATGATAACGACTCCAAAATTCGTAAAAAAAAGTGTATGTTTTAACATTCAGTATTTCACCCTTCTACGTCAATTTCGCATTGACTGGAATTTATTAGAAGTGATAGTTTTTAACATGAATTTAGAAGCACCAGTGCCCTCTCCACAATCCCCTCCCACCCTGATGACAATGCCATTGCCTAGAATCACCCTATTTGGTCAAGTGGGAAAGCCAGGATTGATCCCAGGTTTGCCGATTTCACCTTGTGCTGTTGAGTCATTAGACAGGTAAATCTCTCTCTCCTGGTTTAGTTTAGTGCTGTTTCTATTACTTACGGGTATTAATTACATGACTCCAAGTCCAACTCTCGCATATTTCCATTAACACGCAACGAGGCCCCTGTACCTCGTAAACACAGCCCTAACCAATATAAAAAGGCCCACCCCCTTCACAACTCCTGTACAGTACCAAGCCACTGTAGACACAGTTGGCCTGACACCCGGAAGGGAGGGCCCTAAAGGAGATAAGCAAAAGTAGGACTTGGAGTAATGTAATTACCGGAAAGTAATAGAAACATTACCTCCTCATCCCTCTCGCATATCTCCATTAGGCAATGAGAGACATACCAAGCCACAAAAGACCAGTCCAACTGTCCAAGCATCAGCTTAGAAACACCCAAAGAAGATGCATAGTTATGGTCAAACAAACCGGAAAGACAGTCCAGCTCAAACACACCGAACAGAAACACAGCCCAAACCAGCCCCAAACACAGGAAAGCGAGGAGGCAGACAAGATGAGTCGAGGTCCCCCAGCCCGCGAGCTGACATTACTGCAACCAGAAAAAAAATCCATGCAAAGCCAGAAGGCGTAACCCCCACAGACGATAGAGAGACAAATGGAGCACATCGGTGAGCCCACAAAACCAGATGGAAAGCCCAAGCGCAACACCTGAGGAAAGGAATGGATAATAGACCACCACTCAAAGGACCTGGAGTTCAGGCCCAGACCGACCATCAGACCCCATCAAAGGGTCCTCAAAGCCTCAAAAGGCCATCCTGGAGGATAACTAGCGCCAGAGGCAGAGAAATAGATAACTGAACCACATGCGCACAATCACATTAAACCCCAAACAGCCAATGCTGAGCATAAGAAGACTAGACACACCCCCACCGGGCGCTAGCACAGAAGAGGTAACAGAAGCAGAGAGACTATGCAACATGAAGCCATCCTGCAACTCGGGAAACGCCAGAGAGGGCACAAAGAGACAAAAACACAGGGCAGAATTAACTTATGGAACTTTTTTCACGCCAAACCCGCCACCATCTCCAACAACATAGGAAACCAATAGAAAAGGCCATGCTGAAGTCACCAGAACAACCAGAGGGCCCCGCCCCTGAATTTGTATCAGAAACCCCTGGAACAAGGCAAATAGAGGGATGCAAACAATAGGCCCAAAAGCCAAAGAATTAGCAGGGCATCTACCCCCAAACTGAACCTCCCCTCGGAAACAAAATTGGGGAATAGCGCAATGGGGGGTCCAGAACAGCTATCAGGGTAACCGATACCCAGGCAACCAAAGTAGATTGCTCACAGCCCGAACAGCAGGTTTGAACTGCTGAAGACATGGACAAACGGGGACGTGTAGGAACACAACCTGCAAAAAGATCACAGCCGCAAAGACCTCAGGAGACCCCAGGGGAATTAGTATCTGGAAGGATAGCAGTTAGATGGAAACAATACCACCCAAGAGATTACGAACAACAGATCCAACACTGGCGGAAATCTCCCAGAGACTGTCAGTATACAGCAAACACCAACCCCTGACTCAATTCAGCAGAACCGGGATGACCTGCCTTGGGATGGGAGCAGGGAGGCACCCTGTAACATGAAGAAGGATGCCGAAGTTGATGAGAAGACAACTCCGAACAAACCATCACACCAACTAGATGAAAAGGCAAGCACCCATGCAGGAAGAAACACCGCAATTTACCATCCATAGGTCATGCACCAGAGGGACCCGCATCTGGGAGGATAACCTGCCTCCAACCCAACTTAGGCTGAAACCGCCTCTATAGGGGGAATAGGAATGGGGACCCACACCTGAAAAAGCCCTGGGCACCCAGGCAGCCAAGTGAAACAAAGCACTAGAAGAGGACCATCAGGACCTGGCGTGTAACCAATCTACACCAGACAGGCGGGTAAACAAAACAACTATTCACTACACAGCCATGCACCCCTAACGGCAATGTAAGAAAGGAAGAAGGGACAGCCATAGCTGCATACCAGGCCTGCAACCAGAGGAACCATCAGGCCAGGACTGCAGAAGAGTAAGCCTCATACATACACCATTAAAAAGAACTGCCGACTCAACAGCCAGGAAGGCAATATGTTGAACAATACGAACCCGGACATCCAATACACTCTCCACCTCTGGAATAGCCTCTGCCAGAGGCCAAAATCCCTCACCAAGGACATCACCATTAAAGCTGCAAATAATACGGCCCGTAGCACCAATCTAAAGACCCAAAGGACTCTAGGCCCCCACTAACCATGTGAACCACTGGAACTGAAAGCCTAAACCTCAATAAATTAATGAATGAAGCTTTGTCAACAAGCAGGGCCGAGAAGGAACCAAGCTATCACAAATGTACGGGAGAATAAAGAGATGGAGACCACCACCCACAAAGAGGGTAAAGTTCAACTGAACCAAAGAAAGCCACGAAACTCTGTACACCAGGAGCATACAGAGAACAACATAATAGAAGGGCATAAATGGAGGCCCACACACAACAAGAAGGAACATAACCGGACATGGAATGGTGAGAGGTATAGCACACAACCCACTGGAGACAATCCAGGTGCAACGAAGGCCCCACTGGTATATCTGTCAGCGACTATTTTGCCACCAGCAAGGAGCACTGCATTCCTCTCAGGCTGTTACTGCATTCATCGAGAGGTCCAGCAGCTTAAACCAATGGCTGAAAGACTGCAGCTCCACGCTGTCACAGAACGCCCTTCCTCTTAGAGCGACTGTCAGAGCACTGCCCTGAGGCGCCCCTACAAGCGCTGGGATTTCCGCAGTCCACGGATTCCACAGGAGTCAGGCCCGTTGAAGGCAGACCAAAACCGCACACAGGTCAGACAGGCTACAGACAACAGACCATCTGGAGAGGTGCAACATAGAGCCCCGCAGGCCAAACAACTGGCAGCCGAGGAGACACCACCACCCAGGCACCGCAGATACACCCACCCCAGCTGAAGGAAGGCATCTCAGACCACCGGCCGGAGACGAGCAGCGCACCCAGAACCAGCAGAGAAAGACCAAAAGACCATACCCTATAGTAGTATAGTCCCAAAGTCGGCAGCCCGAACACCAGTCCACATCCCTGGAGCAAGACGTATGAGATCGACAGTAACAAATCATGCCAGAGCGGGGACAGCAACACCAGAGACCAACGACACCGACCCTGAGTAACAGTGCCGGGAGAACAGTGGGGAGCCACGGCAGCCGCACACATGCCCCATGGCCAGAGAAAGGCACAGCAGACCCCTGGCCAGGCAAAGCGAGATGAACAAGGCTCAAACAAAGGAAAGCTATTCAGGCTGCAAGCAGATGCCAAAGCCACAGACAAGCGCCCACACCATTGAGCCCAAGCCCAAGGCTGCATGAATACACTCAAACCAAAATGCTAGGAGCACCACAAGAGATCTAACGACCCTGCACCACCTGTGAATGGCGCATACAAAAGCGACCACAGCAGGCGCACAGCTGCTCACTGGGACACCGACTACTAGCCGTCCACACTGCAGCACAAGCCAGGCAGAAAAAGCGGAAGCGTGGCAACGACACCAAGTCCCACAATTTCGACCCCCCACAGGGGCATAGCAGCTAGAGGGAAACCAAAAGAATGCAGCGGATCCTGCCGTGCCGCTAGCAGGAACCACCACAGGCCCTGCAGCATGCATTAGGAAGATAACAACAGCCCAACGACCTAAGGGTAGCAACAAATCTGTGAGCGCAGGCACTAACCACAAAGTGGGGCAGAGTGAAAACAGGATCCCTAAACACAAAGAGGCAGTACCAACCACACAAACGTGGCGGGGGAGAGAACCAGACACGGCCAGCGACCATGTGCTCACCAGGCAAAGAAACATGTAGAACAGAGCCGAGCAGACCTGTAAAGTATACTCCGATTACATTACATTCTCACAGTGATGTAGATACATTCCAGACATGGAATGCATCAACACCACAAGACCCTAAGGTAGCTGCTCACAACCCGCATGCAAGGCCAGACAAATACGGTCAGAGTAGGCATAGATATTTCACCCTCCGGGAGACACCAAAACTGCGCTGCCTGCACAGCCACACTGCAAGTAGGCACAACGGTATAGCAGAACAACCAGTACTTACTAGGGCTTTAAGGAAGCTGCAACGGGCTCGCATACCCTGTAAAGTGGACACTGAGCCATGAGCCATAACAGGCCCGGGGACTCTAGAAGAACACTACAGAGCCTGCCATGCCACAAGCAACAATACAGCCCCACACACAACCCGGCTAGAGGAAGGCACAGCAAACCTCCGGACGGGCGAACTCAGGCCCGGGCCATGCGCACCCCGGCCTGAGGAATGCACTGCAGACCTCCAACCGGGAGGAAAAGAAAGCTTTCCTGTTAAATTAAAACAAATCTTCTCACCGAATGAAGATATCCCACGAGCCCCAGAAAACAGACCGGCACAAGAAGAGGCGACAGCCCACTAGCACGAAGGCCAACATGCCCATGCGGTAACGCTGGGGCAGGGCGCAGGCGAGGACAGAATAGGAACCTTCTGACACAATATGATCGACCTTACAACACTGTACCTTCACTGGTGGAACTTGAACCCTTGCAGCAGTCCAAAGAAATAAGCTGCCACATTCAATTCAATTTAATTTATTTAAGTGATCGGTCTTTAAAAACAAAACCATTACACCAAGCGACATTTTCAAATAGTACTACTGCATACTTATATAAATGAGATAAAATCGTCGGTGGAATTTTTAAACCGCAACCGGCCACATTCACAAAAGAAGAAATGCAGACACAAAAGAACAGGAGTTGTGGAGGGGGCGGGCCTTTTATATTGGTCGGTGGCACAGGTTCCTCATTGCATAATGGAGATAAGCGAGAGGGAGGAAGAGTTAATTTGTCTTTAATTCCTCGTGCATGAGGTTAGAGTGTGGGTGGTAGGCAGAACCCACATGACAGCTCGGCTCAAGGGTTCAAGAGAACCTCAAACTAAGCCAGAGCCACACACCTATCTAAAGCTTGCAGTGGCTTGCCTATCTCTGGGTTGTTCAATCCTCCCTAAGCTCGTTACCTCGGTGGCTCAGTTTCCTGGGAGGATCTATATTTCAAGGGGGAGCCCTCCTGAGCAGGGTCTTTTATACCTCAGGTTAACCAGCCCATAAGGCCTCTACTCTGCACCAAATGAATGTCCGTAGCTACACTTTGTCGCTACAATCAATGTTACCACTCCTGGATTTTCAGGTGACAACCTAATGCATTTTGTGGACCAAATTAGGTGGCAGCATTGACTATATTACGCTGCAATAAAAAGCTAATTATGCAGCATAATGCACAACATTTTGAAGCAGGCTTACTTCACTATTTTGTCATTGTTACCCATATTAACACCAAAAGCGCACCTTATTAATACCAGTTTAAAAGGTACATATATGTGGTGTTATATATATGAAAACTTTGCTTACCTATAGAAATTTTCCTTCACAATATTTTTGTCCTTGATATTATTGCATGATATTTTTTCCCACTACATTTTTGTTTCCAATATTCTGTCTAAGCACCATTAGGTGCTTACCTAGTCCTTTTGTTTATAATTCAAGCAGTGGAAATCTTGTAGCATTGTTACTGTGTTTTCATTTAAGAAACCAACACAATTAATTAAAGCTTTCCTGATTATTTGTAATTCAAACAGTTCACCCTCTAGCATGTATAAAAGTAGGGGCGCTTTTATTAAAATTAATTTATTTGATACTTTGCTCCTCATGCTTGCTCAGGAAACACGTCCATCTTCTCCATATCTATCGATAGTTAGTGTTCAGGCAGCTTAGTCAAAAATCTCCGCTCCCTCCACCTTGCATGTCATTCTTCCCTTCCATTTTTTGAGGAGTAAGACCACACCCTTTGCCTCTTCACATCCAATGCTGTTTTTCACCATTCTGTTATTACCTACTGTTGAGTGTTGTTTTTTGCAGTCTGTTTATTTGGAGGAAGGTATTCCCCAAACAGTGCTTAATTTGTTAGAAAACAAGTGCTAGGGCCCTTGCTAGGAGGCCGCCGCAGCTTACACCATCCATTGCCTCTAGAAGCACTGCCAAGGACAGTACCTACACAACTACTAACCATTACACTGCTACAAGTGTGCCAAATTGGACTGTTTGAGGCCCCTAAAGCTATAAGAATGACATGGATGGCAGGTATTGTTTTTTTTTAATGTATATTGAATAATAAACAATTGTTCTGCTCCTCTCCAAATTACACAGGGTAAAGACTGATTTGCATATGGCTGGGTTCAAACTGGAATGGCACGATTAGCAAAAAAACAATGGATTTAGGCCCAGATCGCTGTACTGGGGTGAATGTATGACATTGTTCTGCATTCTGTCCATCAATTGTTGTTTTTGCATTTGTCACTCCGAGTGGGACGGGTATGCCCAGACGTGGTTCCTGTGCTCTCCATTCCACTGGAGTCAAGCTATCCTGGCTGATGAGGGGTGAAACCCTGAACCCGGTCCTAGGATGCTTGTTTCCAGTCCAGGGAGGACCTGGCCTGGCAGTTCGGGCTGGACTGTTTCCATTGGGCACAGGGTCATGACTAATTTGCATATGGCTGGGTTCAAACTTGAATGGCATGGTGAGCAAAAAAACGATGGATTTAGGCCCAGATTGCTGTACTGGGGTGAATGTATGACATTGTTCTGCATTCTGTCCATCAAGTGTTCTTTTTGCAGTTGTTTGAATATACGCCCCAAAATCCAATATATTTTCCATTGGAAAATTGCTGAGAAATTAATCAAGAATAGAATTGCATTAAAGTTTGCATTTAGAAATATCTGATGGAAGAAGGATACATTTTTGTTGCAGTTCTTCAAAAGATAAAAAAAGTATTATTACAATATATATCTTTTAAGTAAAAAATAACCACTTTTATCCAAGCTTGCCAAAATTGTATGTTTTGATTAGGTTTAATAACAGGACTATACCATAAGGATATACTTAAGGTATGAGAAATAGGTGTTTGAAAAAGAGATTCTCAATCCTGCAATATTAATTTTGTAGATTTTAGCATTGTAGGTCTTCGTATTAAAGAGTTAGAAGAAGACATGGTAATTAACGTAGGCAACGGAAATGGCGAAATCAAACTTTTTTCAATGAGAAGCCATGAAGGTGTATTGTTAAACTCTGTAATATTGAACCAAAAGGCGCATTGTTTTAAAATAAACACTTTATAATAATTAAGACAATCTGGTAAACCAAAACCACCATTACATTTTGCAATTTTCTATTTTTTATAGCTTATATGGTGTGTTTTATTATTCCAAATGAATTTCAATATTAGAGTGTCTAAACATTTATAGAACTTAAGTGGAAATTGAGTAGGTAGCATAGATAACTAATAAAATATTTTTGGAGCAATAATCATTTTAACAGAGTCAATTTTCCCCCACCACGATAAGTGGGTTAAGATTTGGGACATCGCGCGTTCTAGTCGTCAGAAGGACGCTAGAAGGCTTCAAAAGGAGGGAAAATTAGGCGCTCTCTCATTCTAGCGGATACTGAGCACTATCCTCGCATTGCGGGTGGCCCCTGATTTAATAGCGGTCACTAGCGTATTTTTTTAAAAGCTCCTGATTTGATATTTGATTTACTTTTACTTTGCTGCATTACCCCCTGTTTTTAATTCCCTGCCCCCCCACTTGCACTTTAAAGGACTAAAACCCACCGCTGTTCGGCGGGCCCTCTTCCCGGCTTCTGATCGGTCCGTGGCGGCCATATTGGGCGATCCTGCCGGTGCCATTTGGGACATCGCGCGTTCTAGTCGTCAGAAAGACGCTAGAAGGCTTCAAAAGGAGGGAAAATTAGGCGCTCTCTCATTCTAGCGGATACTGAGCACTATCCTCGCATTGCGGGTGGCCCCTGATTCAATAGCGGTCACTAGCGTATTTTTTAAAAGCTCCTGATTTGATATTTGATTTACTTTTACTTTGCTGCATTACCCCCTGTTTTTAATTCCCGGCCCCCCCACTTGCACTTTAAAGGACTAAAACCCACTGCTGTTCGGCGGGCCCTCTTCCCGGCTTCTGATCGGTCCGTGGCGGCCATATTGGGCGATCCTGCCGGTGCCATTTGGGACATCGCGCGTTCTAGTCGTCAGAAGGATGCTAGAAGGCTTCAAAAGAAGGGAAAATTAGGCGCTCTCTCATTCTAGCGGATACTGAGCACTATCCTCGCATTGCGGGTGGCCCCTGATTTAATAGCGGTCACTAGCGTATTTTTTTAAAAGCTCCTGATTTGATATTTGATTTACTTTTACTTTGCTGCATTACCCCCTGTTTTTAATTCCCTGCCCCCCCACTTGCACTTTAAAGGACTAAAACCCACCGCTGTTCGGCGGGCCCTCTTCCCGGCTTCTGATCGGTCCGTGGCGGCCATATTGGGCGATCCTGCCGGTGCCATTTGGGACATCGCGCGTTCTAGTCGTCAGAAAGACGCTAGAAGGCTTCAAAAGGAGGGAAAATTAGGCGCTCTCTCATTCTAGCGGATACTGAGCACTATCCTCGCATTGCGGGTGGCCCCTGATTCAATAGCGGTCACTAGCGTATTTTTTAAAAGCTCCTGATTTGATATTTGATTTACTTTTACTTTGCTGCATTACCCCCTGTTTTTAATTCCCGGCCCCCCCACTTGCACTTTAAAGGACTAAAACCCACTGCTGTTCGGCGGGCCCTCTTCCCGGCTTCTGATCGGTCCGTGGCGGCCATATTGGGCGATCCTGCCGGTGCCATTTGGGACATCGCGCGTTCTAGTCGTCAGAAGGATGCTAGAAGGCTTCAAAAGAAGGGAAAATTAGGCGCTCTCTCATTCTAGCGGATACTGAGCACTATCCTCGCATTGCGGGTGGCCCCTGATTCAATAGCGGTCACTAGCGTATTTTTTAAAAGCTCCTGATTTGATATTTGATTTACTTTTACTTTGCTGCATTACCCCCTGTTTTTAATTCCCTGCCCCCCCACTTGCACTGTAAAGGACTAAAACCCACCGCTGTTCGGCGGGCCCTCTTCCCGGCTTCCGATCGGTCCGTGACGGCCATATTGGGTGATCCTGCCGGTGCCATTTGGGACATCGCGCGTTCTAGTCATCAGAAGGACGCTAGAAGGCTTCAAAAGGAAGTCATGCTGACGCGCAGCGGATACGCGCAGCGGGGACGCCGGATTTCCGCCGGACTCACGCCAGAGTCCAGCCCGTCTGCGCCCGTCCGCGCTGAGGACGGGCTGGACGCTGGACGCTCTCGCATACTTCCACAGGCAACCTATCATTATTCCCCTTTGGCGCTATTAGCTCTTAAACCGTCTCACTTGCCCTGTACCCACAGGTTTTCTCCGGAGGGTATAAGGTACTCCTCTCTCTGTCATACCTGTAAATCGGTTTTTCTACCCTCTGCTTTTTCGAAAAAGAGCTCTATGAATGCCTCTTCATCACCTGGGGACACGACGATTAAAATGGGATTCCTTGTTAACGCCAGGTCCCTTATCAAAAACAATATCGCGTTCCATGAGTTCGTTGCGGACTGACAACCGGAATGGATGTTTGTGACGGAAACATGGGCCTCTGAGTCGTCGGGTCATGATCTACTGTTGGCCATTTCCGAAGGCTTCAAATTGCTCCGACAGGACAGACCTAAACGGAGAGGGGGGGGACTTGCCGTTCTATGTAAATCCTCCTTGCCCTGTACGATAAAATCCTTGTCAGCGGCCTCAGATCCTTTTGAGGCACTCTATTTTTCTATTCTATGTGCCCCTTCGGTTTCCTTCTCCGGAATCCTCATGTATAGACCTCCCGGTCCTAGAGCTGCCTTCAGCGGGGACCTTTTGAGGATCCTGGAACCCTATTTTGGTAAACCTCACCTGACAATACTTGGGGATTTTAATTTTCCTTTGGAAAATGTAAGGGACATAGACACTGTTAGGTTGGTGGACTCACTTGGAGCCTGTGAGTGTACCCAACTGGTGAATAGTCCGACTCACCGGGCGGGTCACACTTTAGACGGCATTTTCACTAATGATTCGAGACTTTCAGTGGGTACTCCGGTGCCTCTAGTTAGGTCGGATCATATGGCCGTACCTCTTTCGTTTGCCTATGCTCCGGCAGAACTATCTGTCCTAACCATTAGTACCAGAGGTCCGAAAAGGAGTTTTAGGATTATTACCAATGAAGTCCTTGCACCATATATAGAGACGAGTAAGTACTCTCCTCTGAGAGATGTGGACGAAGCAGCTGACGGGTTGGTTAATTCCATCACCAAAGCTGTTGAGGAACTGGCCCCTTTATCCTATCGATACTCGGCGCGTCGTAAGCCCTCTGCCCCATGGTTCACAGAATCACTAAGACTTCTGAGACAAAGCTGTAGAAGACAAGAAAGAAAATGGAGGAAGACCTGGGACCCTATTGAAAGGGAGGCACACAAGCGTCTGTTAAGAGACTACAAAGCTAGTGTCATCAGGGAAAAACAGGAGTTTTTCTCCGATCTCACCACCTCCCTCACCTCTCCTAGGGAGCTCTTCACAATCGTGGACTCCCTCTGTTCCCTTCAGGTGCATGATCCAGTCGTGGGCTCGCAGGAGCTATGCGACAATATCTCGGAGTTTTTCCATAAGAAAATTGAAGATATATATCTTGCTTTGGAAACTCAGAGGAACACCTTAGGGGATCTCTCTCTCCAAACTCTGGTCAATCTAGAATCTCGGCCAAAAGACTCCCCCAAGAGCCCTTGATGGGCTCGAGCGCTTGCTGGATCGGACCAAATCTTCATCGCCTCTCGACCCATGCCCTCTGAAGACCCTGAAGGAATGTAGGATTACACTTCTTCCGCCCCTCCTTGAAGTGATGAACGGAGCCATAACTCAAGGCATTTTTCCCTCAGCTTGGAAAAGGGCGATAGTGAAACCTCTTCTTAAGAAGCCCTCGCTGGACCCAGTTGAAGAATTTTAGACCTATCTCACTGTTACCCGCCCCCGCAAAAATGCTTGAATCTTACCTGAATCTACATCTTTCCACCTTTCTGGATTCGTCTGGGTTCCTTGATAGCTCCCAGCATGGATTCAGAAAGGCCCACAGTACGGAGTCAGCTCTGACTATGGTGGTGAACAATATCCACATGAAGGTGGATTCCGGTCAAACCACGGTGTTGGTCTTACTTGACCTCACAGCAGCATTTGATACCCTGTCTCCCTCTACGCTAACATCACGCTTGAGGGAGGCAGGGATTGCGGGTCAGGCCCTGAACCTTCTGCACTCTTTTTTACATCTTAGAGAGCAGAGAGTCATGCTTGGTGAATTCCTCTCCCCTGCTAAATCCTTGCAGCACGGGGTGCCACAAGGGTCGGCCTTGAGCCCGACCCTATTTAACATTTATATGGCCCCCCTTGCGAGGTTAGTAAAATCACAGGGGATGGAGGTTGTGTCATACGCCGATGACACCCAAATCATGGTGTCGCTGGCCCACTCTGCTTCCACCTCCGCCACCAACTTTAGGATCTGTATGCAGACAGTCTTGGACTGTATGATTTATAACTCCCTAAAGTTGAATGGCGACAAAACTGAGATTCTGGTCTTTGGCAAGGACCAGGATGTTTGGTCTAGTGAGTGGTGGCCATCAGCTCTGGGAACTTGTCCATCTCCTCAGTCAGCTAGAAATCTTGGCGTAATTTTTGACACTTCACTGTCCATGACTCTACAGGTCAATCGAACAGTGGCCACCTGTTGCGGGGTTATCAAAATCCTTAAGAGAATTCTTCACTATCTCTCTCCTGTAGCTCGCAAGCAGACGGTGGTTGCTTTGGTGGGTTCCAGGTTGGACTACTGCAACGCGCTTTATGCAGACTCCAACAAGGGACTCATCCAACGCCTTCAGGTCGTTCAGAACGCGGCTGCTCGATTTGTCCTGGCGCTCCCTAATGCATCCTCCGCAACAATGGCCAGAAGGAACCTGCATTGGCTCCCTATTCATCTGAGGATCTCTTTTAAGGTCTTATGTTTAGCATACAAAGCTCTCGCAGATGGGCCATTGGACCCCCTAGGCTCCCTTTTGAATCGCTACATGCCTAGCAGAACCCTCAGATCATCGGAGATGAATCTGCTGGTGGTATCCCGTGCAAGAAAGGCACGTTGGGGAGGTTGAGCATTTTCCATTGTGGCCCCTAGACTGTGGAACTCCCTTCCCCCGGAGATCAAGACTCAACCTTCTCTGACCCTTTTTAAAAAAGCGCTAAAAACCTGGTGCTTTATCAAGGCCTACCCACAGTGAGAGTATATTTGTAATAGCTAGTTTTCATTTGGTTAGGCGCTTTGATGCCCATTGGGCTTAGTAGCGCTATATACATTTATTTTCATTCATATTTTCATTCATAAGTGTCAAGCAGACCACTTATGAATTTTGTCATTAAAATGGTTAAGAATGTATTCACAATTCAATGTGATCGATCAATTAATGGTATGAGAGAATAGGATACCAGGATTTTTAAGTATGTCCTTTTGCCAATTTATATAGTTATTGGGTAGCATATCAGGTGTATAAAGCACATTTATGGGACCAAATTCAGTCTTAGGGGGCCATTAGGATGACAGGCAGACTTTGTCCGCCCGCCATCCTATCGCATAACGGGACCGCCCGCCACAAGGGTGGGGGTCCCGTGGGGGGCATTAGGATGCGCTCGCCACAGTGGCGGGCGCATCATGCATTTTTAGCATTGTGGCGGGCGGTGCTCTCAGCACCGCCTGCCACAATGCTAAAAATGCATGTCGTGCATGTGCATTCACAACGTGGCAGGCACCGCGCTGTGCCTGCCATGTTGTGCATGCACATGTAGGGGGGTACCATAGGTACCCCCCATGTGCCTCTCCTACCCCCCCATCATCCTGGGGGCCCTCAATGGGCCTCCAAACTGAAAGACCGCATGCCTTTCCGTGACGGCAACGCCGCCACGGAAAGGCACCCTCCCGCCTGCATCCTAATATGGATGGTGGTGTCTAGCAGACACCGCCACCACATAAACCCTTTTCCGCCGCGGCGGACGGTGTTTCCGTCTGCCGCGGTCCCCCCCACCATAGTAAAATGACAGGGGGGAAATGGGTGGCGGGAGGGCAAGGATGTCGGGTGGATCGCCACCGCCCTGTGGGCGGTGGCAATCCGCCTGACATCCTAATGGGCTCCTTAGTATTTTGAGTATAACCGGAGCACTGGGAATATGTTTGAGCACCGAAAAACATGGGAGAGGTATTGTTGCAAAGGGGGGGGATATCCTAGTGGATCCCTGCTTGGGGATTGCCCCAGAAGGGTGATCCCCAAGCAGGGATCCACCCACTAGCCACCAGGAAGGGGGGAGCTGCCCCTTGGGCAAGGGTCTTTGTTCCCCCATACAATTTTGCCAGACAGCCTTTCTGCCTGCCCTGTGGGGCCGATGGGGGCAGTAGCCAGGGGTGGGGGCTTTCCAGAATGGACATCCCAATACCAAAACCATACCCCCCCAAAGAAGTCATAAGACTTTCTGCCCCCCCAGGAGGCAGATGGGGGCAATAGCCCCTGATGTGCCCCCAGAGGGGGCAGAAAGCCCATTATGCCCCAGGGATTTCTTTATATATATACATAGGTGTGGGGGCTGCCCTTAATGGGCATGCCAATGCTCTCACCCCAATTTTCTTTACAGTCTTTCTGTCCCCCCTGGGAGGCAGATTGGGCATTAGCCCCTTATCTGCCCCCCCCCAGGAGGGGGGGGGGGGCAGAAAGCCCACTAGGCACCAGGGATTTTTTTTCTTCAAATTTCTGTTCGGGGGCTGGCCAAAATAGGCATGGCAATGCCACCAAACCCCCAAAAGAGCCACAGTCTTTCTGCCCCCACGAGGAGACAGATAGGGCAGTAGCACCTTATCTTCCCCCGGGGGGGGGGCAGAAAGCCCCTTAGACACCAGGGATTTAATTCACTCAAAGTTCAGTGTGAGGGCTGCCCAAAATGGGCATGTCAATGCCCCCACCCCTGAAAAAAGTGCCACAGTCTTTCCGCCCCCCCCAGGAGGCAGATAGGGGCAGTAGCCCATGATCTGCTCCCCGGGGAGGTGGGCAGAAAGCCTACTAGGCACCAGAGATTTGCTTTTTTTTATATGTAGGGGTGTAGTCTGCCCACAATGGGCATATCTATGCCCCCATCCTCAAAACATTACCACAGTCTTTGTGCCCCACCCGGAAGGCAGATGGGGCAATAGCCCCTTACCTGCCCACTCGGGGGGTAGAATCCCTCTAGGCACCAGGGGTAAAAAAAAAATCAAAATTCAGGGGTGGGGGCTGCCCAGCTGGGTAAGAGAATGCCCCCACCCCACCCTATAAAGATTCCACAGTCTTTCTGCCCCTAGAGGCAGATGGGGGCACTAGACCCAGATCTGCCCCGCAGAGAGTCCATTAGGCGCCTATGATTATGCTGCCTATTTTATAAGTAGGGGTGGGGGCTACCATTTTTATCGGGAGAACTAGGGATACTCTGGGTGGTAGGAAATGTATGTATCCATGCAGATTCCTGAACTTTCGCACACAGAAGGTTGAGAAAAATGTGTTTTTGTTTTACAAAGTGTGAGGTTTTCAATGGATTCTGGGTAAGAGAACCTGGTGAGAGCCAGACAAGTCACCCCATTCTGGATTCCCCTCGGTGTCTAGTTTTGAAAAATGTATATGTTTGCTAGGTTTTCCTAAGTGCCCGCAGAGCTAGGGTTCAAAATCTACAGCTAGGGACTTCGCAAAAAAACGGTCAGTTTCACTGTCAAAATGTGGTGTGTCCATGTTGCATTTTGGGCTGTTTCCTGCCGCAGGCAGTTGGCCTACCCACACAAGTAAGGTACCAGTTTTCTCGGAAGACTTTGCGGACTGCGGGGTGGTTGGAATTTTGTGGATCCATGCCGATTCTAGAACATTCCACCACAGAAATATAAGGAAATTTGTTTTTTTTTAATACAGTTTGAGGTTTGCAAGGGATCCTGGGTAACAGAACCTGGAGAGAGACAGACAAGTCACCCCCATCCTGAATTCCGCTGGGTGTCTAGTTTACAAAAATGTATAGGTTTGTTAAGTTTTCCTAGGTACAGGCAGATCTAGGGTTCAAAATCTGCAGCTAGGCACTTGGCAAAAAAATGGTCAGTTTTCACTGTGAAAATGTGGTGTGTCCATGTTGCATTTTGGGCAGTTTCCTATTGCCGGCACTAGGTCTACCCACACGAGTGAGGTAACTATTTTTTTCGGAAAATACTTTGGGGAATGCGGGGTGGGTGGAAGTGTGTGGATCCTTCATATTCCAACTCTTTCCACCACGAACATGTGAGGAAAAAGTGTTGTTTTTTTACAAAGTTTGAGGTTTGCAAGGTATTCTAGGTAACAGAACCTGGTGAGAGCAAGACAAGTCACCACATCCTGGTTTCCTCTGGGTGTTTAGTTTTACAAAAATGTATAGGTTTGCTAGGTTTCCCTAGGTGATGGCAGAGCTAGGGTTAAAAATCTACAGCTAGGCACTTTTAAAAAAATGGGTCAGTTTTCTCTGTGAAAATGTGGTGTGTCCACATTGCGTTTTGGGCCGTTTCCTTTCGCGGGCACTAGGTCTACCCACACAAGTGAGGTACCATTTTTCTCAGAAGAATTTGGGAAATGCAGGGTGGGCGGAATTTTGTGGATCCACGCAGATTTCAGAAGTTTCCACCACAGAAATTTGAGGAAATTGTGTTTTTTTTTACAAAGTTTGAGGTTTGCAAGGGAGTTTGGGTAATAGAACCTGCTGAGAGCCAAACCAGTCACCCCATCCTGGATTTCCCTGGGTGTCGACTTTTCAAAAATGTATATGTTTGCTAGGTTTCCCTGAGTGCCGAAAGAGCTAGGTTTTTAAATCTACAGCTAGGCACTTTGCAAAAAAAGGGTCAGATTTTACTTTGAATATGTGGTGTGTCCACGTTGCACTTTGGGCCGTTTTTTGTCGCAGGCACTAGGCCTACTCACACAAGTGAGGTACCATTTTTCTCGAAAGACTTTGGGGAATGTGGGGTGGGTAGAATATTTGGGATCCACACAGATTCCAGAAGTTTCCACCACAGAAATGTGAGGAAAATGTGTTTGTTTTTTTACAAAGTTTGAGGTTTGCAAGGGATTCTGGGTAACTGAACCTGTTGAGAGCCAGACAAGTCACCCCATCCTGAATTTCCCTGAGTGTCTACTTAAAAAAAATATGGGTTTGCTAGATTTCCCTAGGTGCTGAAAGAGCTAGGGTTTAAAATCTACAGCTAGGCACTTTGCAAAAAAAGGGTCACTTTTTACTGTGAATATGTGGTGTGTCCACAGTGCATTTTGGGCCGCTTTCTGTCGCAGGCACTAGGCCTACTCTCACAAGTGAGGTACAATTTTTCTCGAAAGACTTTGGGGAATGTGGGGTGGGTAGAATTTTTTAGATCCACACAGATTCCAGAAGTTTCCACCACAGAAATGTGAGGTAAATGTGTTTTTTAACAAAGTTTACGGTTTGCAAGGGATTCTAGGCAACAGAACCTGTTGAGAGCCATGCAAGTCACCACATCCTAGATTTCCCTTGGTGTCTAGTTTTCCAAATGTATAGGTTTGCTAGGTTTCCCTAGGTGCCAGCAGATCTAGGGTTTAAAATCTACAGCTAGGCACTTTGCAAAAAAAGGATCAGTTTTCACTGTGAAAATGTGGTGTGTCCACATTGTGTTTTGGGCCGTTTCCTGCCGCGGGCACTAGGCCTACCCACACAAGTAAGGTACAATTTTTCTCTGGAGACTGTGGGAAATGCGGGGTGGGTGGAATTTGGTGGATCCACTCAGATTCCAGAAGTTTTCACCGCAGAAGTGTGAGGAAAATATGTTTTTTTTTACAAAGTTTGAGGGTTGCAAGGGATTCTAGGCAACAGAACCTGTTGAGAGCCATACAAGTCACCACATCCTGGATTTCCCTGGGTGTCTAGTTTTTAAAATGTATAGGTTTGCTAGGTTTCCCTAGGTGCCAGCAGAGCTAGTGTTTAAAATCTACAGCTAGGCACTTTGCAAAAATAAGGGTCAGTTTTCACTGTGAAAATATGGTGTGTCCACATTGTGTTTTGGGCCGTTTCCTGCCGCGGGCACTAGGCCTACCCACACAAGTAAGGTACCATTTTTCTCGGGATACTGTGGGAAATGCGGGGTGGGTAGAATTATGTGGATCCACTCAGATTCCAGAAGTTTTCACCACAGAAGTGTTAGGAAAATATTTTTTTCTTCCAAAGTTTGAGGGTTGCAAAGGATTCTGGGTAACAGAACTGCTGAGAGCCAGACAAGTCACCACATCCTGGATTCCTCTGGGTGTCTAGTTTTACAAAAATGTATAGGTTTGCTAGGTTTCCCTAGGTGACGGCAGAGCTAGGGTTCAAAATCTACAGCTAGGCACTTTTAAAAAAAGGGTCCGTTTTCTCTGTGAAAACGTGGTGTGTCCACATTGCGTTTTGGGCCGTTTCCTTTCACGGGCACTAGGTCTACCCACAAAAGTGAGGTAGCATTTTTCTCAGAAGAATTTGGGAAATGCAGGGTGGGTGGAATTTTGTATATACACGCAGATTCCAGAAGTTTTCACCACAGAAATTTGAGGAAATTGTGTTGTTTTTTTTACAAAGTTTGAGGTTTGCAAGGGATGTTGGGTAACAGAACCTGCTGAGAGCCAAACCAGTCACCCCATCCGGGATTTCCCTGGATGTATTCTGTTCAAAAATGTATACGTTTGCTAGGTTTCCCTAAGTGCCGAAAGAGCTAGGTTTTAAAATCTACAGCTAGGCACTTTGCAAAAAAAGGGTCAGTTTTTACTTTGAATATGTGTTGTGTCCACGTAGCACTTTGGGCCGTTTTTTGTCACAGGCACTAGGCCTACTCACACAAGTGAGGTACCATTTTTCTTGAAAGACTTTGGGAAATGTGGGGTGGGTAGAATTATTGGGATCCACACAGATTCCAGAAGTTTCCACCACAGAAATGTGAGGAAAATGTGTTTGTTTTTTACAATGTTTGATGTTTGCAAGGGATTCTGGGTAACATAACCCGTTGAGAGCCAGACAAGTCACCCCATCCTGGATTTCCCTGGGTGTCTACTTTTAAAAAATATATGGGTTTGCTAGATTTCCCTAGGTGCTGAAAGAGCTAGGGTTTAAAATCTACAGCTAGGCACTTTGCAAAAAAAAAGGGTCACTTTTTACTGTGAATATGTGGTGTGTCCACAGTGTATTTTGGGCCGCTTTCTGTCGCAGGCACTAGTCCTACTCTCACAAGTGAGGTACCATTTTTCTCGAAAGACTTTGGGGAATGTGGGGTGGGTAGACATTTTTGGATCCACACAGATTCCTGAAGTTTCCACCACAGAAATGTGAGGTAAATGTGTTATTTTAACAAAGTTTAAGGTTTGCAAGGGATTCTAGGCAACAGAACCTGTTGAGAGCCATACAAGTCACCACACCCTGGATTTCCCTTGGTGTCTAGGTTTTAAAATGTATAGGTTTGCTAGGTTTCCCTAGGTGCCAGCAGAGCTAGGGTTTAAAATCTACAGTTAGGCACTTTGCAAAAAAAGGGTCAGTTTTCACTGTGAACATGTGGTGTGTCCACATTGTGTTTTGGGCCGTTTCCTGCAGCGGGCACTAGGCCTACCCACATAAGTACGGTACCATTTTTCTCAGGAGACTGTGGGCAATGCGGGGTGGGTGTAATTTGGTGGATCCACTCAGATTCCAGAAGTTTTCACCACAGAAGTGTGAGGAAAATATGTTTTTTTACAAAGTTTGAGGGTTGCATGGGATTCTGGGTAACAGAACCTGCTGAGAGCCAGAGAAGTCACCCCATCCTGGATTTCCCTGGGTGTCTAGTTTTCAAAATGCATGAGTTTGCTAGGTTTCCCTGTGTGCCGCCAGAGCTAGGGTTTAAAATGTACAGCTAGGTACTTTGCAAAAAAAAAAGTGTCCACGTTGGTTTTGGGCCGTTTCCTGTCGTGGCCACTAGGCCTACCCACACAAGTGAGGTACCATTTTTCTCGGAAGACTTTCGGGGAATGCATGGTGTGTGGAATTTTGGGGATCCACCCAGATTCCAGAACTTTCCACCATAGAAATGTGAGGAAAATGTTTTAGTTTTTTTAGAACGTTTGAGGTTTGCAAGGGATTCTGGGTAACAGAAGCTGGTGAGAGCACGACAAGTCAACCCATCCTGTATTCCCCTTGGTGTCTAGGTCTAAAAAATGTATAGGTTTGCTAGGTTTCTATAGGTGCGGGCAGAGCTAGGGTTCGTAATCTACGGCTGGGTACTTTGCAAAAAAAGGGTCTGTTTTCACAGTGAAAATGTGGTGTGTCCACATTGGTTTTGGGCCGTTTCCTGTCGTGGTCCCTAGGCCCACCCACACAAGTGAGGTACCATTTTTCTCAGAAGACTTTCGGGGATGCGGAGTGGGTGGAATTTTGTGGATCCACTCAGATTCTAGAACTTTCCTGTTGAGAGCCATACAAGTCACCACATCCTGGATTTCCCTGGCTGTCTAGTTTTTAAAATGTATAGGTTTGCTAGGTTTCCCTAGGTGCCAGCAGAGCTAGTGTTTAAAATCTACAGCTAGGCACTTTGCAAAAAAAGGGTCAGTTTTCACTGTGAAAATGTTGTGTGTCCACATTGTGTTTTGGGCCGTTTCCTGCCGCGCGCACTAGGCCTACCCACACAAGTAAGGTACCATTTTTCTCGGTAGACTGTGGGAAATGCGGGGTGGGTGGAATTTTGTGGATCCACTCAGATTCTAGACGTTTTCACCACAGAAGTGTGAGGAAAATATGTTTTATTTTTACAAAGTTTGAGGTTTGCAAGGGATTCTATGTAACAGAACATGGTGAGAGCCAGACAAGTCAACCCATCCTGGTTTTCCCTGGGTGTCTAGTTTTTAAAAATGTATAGGTATGCTAGGTTTCCGTGGGTGCCGGCAGAGCTAGATTTCAAAATCTGCAGCTAGGCACTTTGCAAAAAAAGGATCAGTTTTCACTGTAAAAATGAAGGGTGTCTATGTTGCATTTTGAGCCATTTCCTGCCACGGGCACTAGGCCTACTCACACAAGTGAGGTACCATTTTGTATTGGGAGACTTAAGGTAATACAGAATTGTAGAGCAACTGTTAGTTCGTATTGACTTTCAATGCATTCCCCTGGGTCCGCTCCAGGGGAATCCATAAACCATGGGAGCGTAGAGCGGAAGGCGGACAGGTAAGAGCCAGGCATACCAAAAAGGCTACACTTCCGCTAGTGCGGAGGTCAGCGCTCTAGGCGTCACCGTCATCGGGGCTATTTAGCCACGCCCTATCTCCAAGCGCGCAGCGGTTGCGCGCAGAGGGCGCCTTCGAGCGCGCCTAAGAAGCGCCGAAGAAAAGCCCGTCTGCGCCCGTCCGCGACAGGACGGGACATAGGGACATGGCGCCAACATCTGATGCCCCTGACATTCAGGTTAAATCCATTATTTCTTACACTAAAGATAAACTTCTTAGTTTAGCCTCGAGCACTACTGCTAAATGCTTATCTGATTCCTGGCCGAATTGTGAAGGTCCATTTTCCTGTATAAACTGCCGCTATCAAGCTACTAATATCAGCCCAATAACAGATAGCTTACGTGATACCGCCACTATAGACGCAATTGACCATCCTCATCAGTCACCTTTTCTGCCTAATGGAGTTCATACACTTAACGTTAATTCTGCCACTGATAATACCCATCTGGGACTTAAGTGTTTTTTATTGAACATTCGTTCCCTACCTAAGCATTACCAACATTTATGGGATCTTATAAACACAGATAAACCAGATATCTGTTTTCTCACAGAAACCTGGCTTAAACCTCACACCACCCCTGCAATTATGCTAGGAGTTCCTGTTGGATACAAGATACTGCACTTAGACCGAATATCCAAAATTGGAGGCGGTGTGGCGGTGGTCCACAAATAAAGCTTAAAAGTATCAATATTTGACCAGCAGTGCTCTGCCCAGATGGAAATAATGATTTTCAGGTTTTCCCTCTCCCAGAAATCACAATGGAAAGGAGCACTGGTATATCGCCCCCCCCGCTCCATGCTCTGATTTTTCCTTAACACTTATGGAGTTACTAGCCCCTTATTTTAAAGCCCATGATGATTTTATTCTCCTTGGAGATTTTAACATTCATGCAGATCTTCCACATCACCCTGATAGTAAGTCTCTATTAGGTGATCTTTCTAGCCTGGGACTTCAAGTACAGAATAAGGGCCCGACTCATTTGGGTGGCCATACACTCGACTTAATCCTGACTAACTGTTGGGAAATAAAATGCCACCCCACTACTATTATTTTTTTTTTTTTTATTTTTATTTTTTTTAAAAACCTTTATTTGAGCAAGCAAAAAGGTACAAGGATGGGCCTACAACCACACGGGCCAGCCGCTAAAAAGGAGTAGACACATATCATATATGCCCGCAGAGGTAACCGTCAATCAAGAATGCAATACTCCACATTATATACAGGACAAAAACAGGTTTTATATATATGAAAGAACACACATACAAAAAGGCGAGAGTGTATCACTGAAGGCAGCCCAAGGGACGCAAGGGGGGGACAGCAACGGAAGTGCAGTAGCAATATTCTAAGCACTAAGGAGTTCGGAGGGGGGGGGGGGAGAGGGGCGCAGAGATCAGGAAGAAGAAGGGGGGAGAGCCGGAGATACCAGCTCAGTCCCTATATGAAGATTCCGGGAACGCTAGCCTAAGGAGACAGGGTAATCTCGATAGTGTCCACAAGGGGAGGAGTACAAATGTCGCCACGGTATTCGTTCCATTGACCCCACACCTTCACCCATGCCCTGGGTCTGCCCCTGGCCACATAGACAGTTTTCTCACGGAACATGGACCAATCCATGTTATCCTCCCATTGCGAGAGGGCAGGGGGCCTGGAGGCCCCCCAGAGTTGCGCAATATCTCGCTTCGCAATCATATAGCCCAGGGTGGCCCATCTAGTCTGTGCCACCGAACAGTCCGTGGGCTCCCAAACATTCAAAAGACAGCGACGAGGTTCCGGACGCAAGGATATCCCTGTCACCACAGTCATCAGATCAAGCACAGCCACCCAATAAGCAGCCACCATCGGGCACTCCCAAAGAATATGCAGGAAAGTAGCACGCAAACCACATCCACGCTTACACAGTCCATCGGAGGAAAAGCCCATCACCATCAGTCGCGGTCCCGTCACGTACACCCGATGAAGGATCTTCAATTGGACCAGACGGAGTCGAGCCGGTATAGCCACCTCCTTCGGAGAGGAGAGGGCCGATTGCCAATCCTCATCATCAAGTTCCAACCCATCTCCCATCCACTGTTCCCGAAGTCGGGCCAATAAGTCAGTCCGATTGTTAATCAACTTTTTATAGATCAGGGAGATAGTGCTATCAGGAAGATGTTCGTCAAGGATACGGTCTTCAAGTGGGGAAGAGTCAGGCGGAATCTCACCAGGAGCAAACACCGAAACCAAAGCGTGCCTGATCTGTAAATAACGAAAGAATTCCCGACTACTCAGGCCGTAGTCAGCCTGGAGGGCCTGAAACGGGCGCACAGAACCCTTAGAGTATACATCCCCCACTTTAGAGATCCCAATCAAGTCCCAACGGTCAAAACCCTTGGAAGACCAAAGACCGCCCAGACGTTCTGAAGCATAAAGCGGCGTCGCCAACGTCAAGCGATCCTCCCAGCCCAGGCTCACATTCGCAGCACGCCACACCGTCAAAGCAGTCAAAGTAGGTCCCACAAGATGGCGCCCAGCGGAGCGAGAATAGAGCACTCTGTTAAAGTCACCTCCCGGAAGCTGAAGTTTATCCATCTCAAACGCCGGATTACGACCCGGCGAGAACATAGCGTGATTAATAGCGGACAGATGGGAAGCCCAGTAGTATCTCTTAATATCGGGGAGCGCCATGCCCCCATCGTACCACGGGATGGAAAGTTTCGCGAGAGCAATGCGCGGTCGCCCATCCCAAATAAGTTGCCTCTGAAGGCTCTCAATCTCCCGAAAATAGGTCTTGGGGATAGGATCATAATAATTCTGGAGAGCGTAGAGAAACCGCGGTAGTGACATCATCTTAAACAGGGCCGCCCGACCCAGTGGAGACAGGGGAAGCTTGCGCCAACGGGCAACGTCCAAACGGAGCCTAAGCAACGGGGGAAGGAGATTACGATCAAAACGAAGGGACGGGTCCAAGGTAACAAAAACCCCCAAGTATTTAAAACCATCCCGGACCACCTGAAGAGGAAGTCTACTCGGCAACGGAGGCAAGATACCAGATAAAACGTATACACAGGACTTAGACCAGTTGATGACGAGGCCTGAGTTAGCGCCAAAGGACGCAAGAACGTCAAATAAAACAGATAAAGACTTGCGAGGAGAAGTAAGATACAAGAGGATGTCGTCCGCATAAAGCGAGACGCGGTCTTCGAAATCCGGGGCCCAACGAATACCTTTAAGGGACGGTTCCCAACGGAGCCAGGCCGCCAACGGTTCAAGAGCGAGCGCGAACAACAAAGGGGACAAGGGGCAACCCTGACGGGTACCCCTGCCCAAGGAGAAGGGGGCCGACACTCTACCGTTCACTACAACTTGCGCCAGAGGTTCCGCGTACAACAGTCTAACCCAGCTAATAAACTCGCACCCGAATCCAAATTTCTCAAGTGTCGCCCATAAATAGGGCCACTCCACAGTATCAAAGGCCATGGAGGCGTCCAGGGACGCCAAAATGGCCGGTTCAGTCAAAAGCCCCGCCCTCGCCAGCGCGCCGTGGAGGCGACGTAAATTCAGAGCCGTGTTGCGATGCGGGATAAAGCCAGATTGATCCGGATGGACCAACTCCCCGAGAACCGAAAGGAGACGGGTCGCCAAAAGTTTAGCCAACACCTTAGGTTCAACATTTAATAGGGATATGGGCCTATACGAGGAACAGAGGTCACGCGGTTTACCCTCTTTGGGAATGACGACGATAGTCGCCAGACGCTGATCATAAGGAAGTATGTTCCGCTCACGAGATTCTAGAAACATGGCGCGGAGATACGGCGCCACCTTATCGGGGCGTAATTTGTACAACTCGATAGGCAAACCGTTCGGGCCCAATGCTTTGCCCGAACGGAGCGATCGAAGTGCATTGGCTATCTCATCATTCGTAAAAGGGGAGTCCAACGCAATACGGTCCAAGTCGGTGACACAGGGCAAAGTGATATCACGCAGAAGAAGGCGGGAGTCGGCAACATCCCTCACAGACACGGGAGCATATACCACACGGAAATATTCCGCAAAACGATCAACAATGGCGGTCGGATCAATCACATTCTCACCACTCGCAGACTGAATCACGGGCACCACACGATTAACTCTTTCTTTCTTGTCCAACCACGCTAGGAGTTTGCCCGCCTTGTCACCCACATCGTACAATCTGCCCTGCTGCTCACGAAACATCACCTTTGCAGCGTCAGTGACCAGAGATTTATATGCAAACTGTTTTAGACCCAGGGCATGGAGTTTCTCAGGCGTGACACCAGATTCCAACTCGTCCTCCAAAGCAGAGATCTCCCCCTCAAGGTCCACCACCTCCCTCCTCCCAGCCCTCTTAGCTTCAACAATCAAGGAAAGGGCCTGTCCACGAATCACAGTTTTAAAGGCTTCCCACAGGAACACAGCCGAAGAGACCAACCCCTCGTTTTCCAGGAAATATGCATCCATGGACTTGAGCAAGAGGGTACGAGTCTCAGGGGAGGAAAGATACCAAGGGTTAATGGGAGCCACTCGGCCCGCAGCCTCTACCCCAACCTCGAAACGAAGCCAGAGCGGCGAGTGATCAGAAATACCCCTCGGCAAATGTAAAATCTCACGAACCGCCGACGATTGGGCTGCGGGCATCAGGAAATAATCCAGCCGAGACAGACTGCCATGAGCCCCAGAATGGAAGGTGTATTGGAGCTGAGTAGGATGCAACAGTCGCCAGCAGTCCACAAGGCCAAAGGTATCTAAAAACCCACCCAACCACTGCTGAGCCTGCGGGGTATCTCTAGGGGGATGGCGATCGTGAAGGCCGGAAAGCACCGAATTAAAATCACCGGCCAGAAAGAGAGTGCTATCAGGGAGATCTAACAAAACACGGCCCAAGTCAGTAAAAGTAGAGGCCTGCAAACCCGGGGGAACATAAACATTGAAGAGAGATAGGGTGCGGCCTTCATACCTACCCACCAGGACAGTATATCTCCCACGGTCATCATGAATCACCTCATCGATCGCCAGGGGGAGGGAGGTCCGAACAAGAATACCCACACCCCTAGATCCGGAGGTAAACCCCGAGTGCGCCACAAGGCGGTAGCCCCATCTATTCATTGCATAACAAACATTACCAATCAAATGGGTTTCTTGCATGAAAACAATGTCCGGTGACAAACGTCGTATACATTTTAAGACCACACTGCGCTTAATACGATCTCCCAGGCCATTAACGTTCCAGGAAAGAAATTTCAACCCTCTACCCCCCATCCCAGCCGCCCGAGCCAAGACCCCTCGTCCATGAGCTAGACATCAGAAACAGCAGCAAACACAGGAGCAACTCGCCTTGAAAACAACACACAGAAAAGAAAAAACTTCCCAACCCCCCTCCCCCAAACTGAAGAGAAACACCCCCCACCCTGCACCCCTGCAAAAAGCTAAAGAGCCACCCCAACCTGCAGTGTGCCTGTCGCCCAAGAACCCCTATTCTACACAAAGACCCCGGAGGAGGAAAGGTCTCCGTTCCACCCACCCCCCGACCTCAGCAAGAACAAAAATAACAAACAAAAGACAGAATGATCACAATGTAGAGGGACGCCGGCCAACACTCCTGAGAATGTATTCAAAATAAGACATAAGAGCCGAACAGTTAGATCTCCACACCACCTTCGGCACCACCAGGGTGAGCGGCGGAGTCAGTCTCAGGAGGACGGTCAGGCAATGAGTCCAGCCAGTCATTAACAGCATCTGGCCGATCAAAGAAAAGGGTACGCTCATTGTATTCGACCCGAAGTCTGGTGGGAAAGAGCATGGCGTAACGTAGGCCCCGATCCCGAAGACGTTTCTTGGCACCACGAAACTCCATACGTTGTCTCTGAACCTGTTGGGAAAAGTCCGGGTAAAAGTTCACCGTAGCATTCTCAAAGGCCACCGGGCCCTTCACCCGCGAGGCCTGCAGGATAGCGTCCCGGTCTCTATAATGAAAAAGCTTCGCTACAATGGGTCTCGGCGGGGCTCCCGGCTTGTCTTTGCCTCCTGGAACACGATGTGCGCGTTCCACCGTGAAAAATTTTGTGAGACCAGAAGGGGCCAGATGGTTCAAGACCAGATCCTCAACCAGGAGATCCACCGAGTGGGGTTCAGGGTTCTCCGGTACACCGACCAGGCGAACATTGCAGCGACGCGCCCTATTTTCAAAGTCCTCCAGGCGACGGGTCATGAAGTCGTTCCCCCGACGGAGATTTCCAATCTCAGTTTGGAGCTCCGAGACGTCATTCGTAAGGCTGGAAGATTTAATATCCAGTGATTGTACCCTCTCATTCGTCTTGCCGAGATCAGCACGAATCAGATTCACCTCAATAGCCACGGTGTCAAGTTTGTGGGCCAAGGCCTCGTATTGTAGGCCGATGGATTCCCTCACACCCGAGATGGCGCCCATGATATCCTGTAGGGAGGGCTCCGCCGACTCTTCCAAAACTCGTTCGGACGCTATACTGGAACCAGGCAGGGCAGCTCCGGGGGACCCCTTAGAATGGGTATAACGGTCCATGACATTTGATTGAACTGGAGCTCCGCGCAGAGGTGTTTTCGTCTTGCGCGTCTCTCTGTCCCCTCTGCCCGCCATTTTGAAGATGCGTCACAGGACAAGCCACCAGGTTCGACGGGCCCGACACTCAAAGTACAGGATCAAAAGTACATGAAAAAGGGGGCACAACTCGGGTAGAGGTCGCCAAGCCAGCAAATAGGTCAAATGAAAGCCCAACAGCCGATCTGCCTCCAAGTCTCAGTCGCAACACGACATCCACACCCGTGGCCCAAGTCGGAACGGAATCGAAACCGAAACTTAGGAAGGGGGGACCCACAAGGCCAGATCTCCTGCCGTTGTTGTTCAATTGCAGGACGGCTGCAGAACCGCACCCCGTCCCGGGCGCACCTCAAGGGCGGAGCCCAAAAGTTCAGAGCACCATATCTCAGGAATACGAGATCCAAATCGATTTCTGAAAAGTGCCAGGGTAATCAGCCAAACGTCCCTCACACGAATTCTTGCAAGAAATCAGGATTCAGCCAGGATAAAATGCCGGGAGCGGCGAGGGTCCGGAGAGCGCTGTGCTCAAGCGGCCATCTCGGATGCCCGCCAAGCTCCTCCTCCCCACTACTATTATTAGTTGGTCTGATCATTACATGTTAAATTTTAACTTACTTGGCTCCTATCCACCTCAACAAAAAAAACGTCTCCCTGCAATATGGAAACGGAAATGGCACAAAATAACCCTAGAAAAACTAGAAAAAGTATGGATAGAACCCATGCTCTTGACTGAAGATAATATTGAACAAGTATTTGTTAAATTTCAGAAAGCACTTCTGGAAGCTATTGACTTATTGGCTCCACTAGAATTACAGAAGCAGGGACCTAAAACCAAGCAAGAAGCATGGTATACGGAAGATTTAAGAGCTGAGAAGCAAAAATGTAGAAGTTTGGAGAAAAAGTGGAGAAAAAGACATACCTCCATTAGTAAAATGCTTTATCTAGAGGCACAATCCAATTACTTCAAAAATATAAAAAAAGCAGGAAAATATAAATTGGAGAAACAAATAACGGAGGCTGGAAAGTCTACAAGAGAACTTTATAAAATCCTGCAAACATTCGTCAAGCCCACAGCCTGCGAAAGCTCGGACGATTTCAGCCAAATCTTGTGTGATGATGTCTCTACATTCTTTGAGAATAAGATTAATTCCATCTATGACAAAATCACCAAGGTAATAAATAATGGAGAAATAATGTGCCCTCCTAGCCCTAAGCTAGACAAAATGGACAACAACAGGTTTACCTTGACCACAATCCCAGAAATCAGTTTAACAGAAGTCACCACCCTACTCAATTTAATAAAATCTGGTTCTCCAACAGATATGATACCTGCAAAAATGATGGTCTCCCTAGGAAGCTTACTAGCTCTGAGTTTTACATCACTAATTAATCTCTCCCTCAAGGAGGGAAAGATTCCTAATGATTGGAAAAAGGCGGTTGTAAACCCGTTCCGGAAGAATACCTCCTTACCATGGTCAAATCTTAACAACCTCCGCCCAATATCCCTCCTGCCCCACCTGAGTAAGATGACTGAGAGACATGTCAACCTTCACCTGTCGAAATTCATCGAGGCAGCGGACGGTCTGGACCCTTCACAATCTGGGTTCAGACCAAACCATAGCACAGAATCGGCTCTCCTCTCTGTGACCAATACCATCAGGATGGCACAAGATGGGGGAGGCTCAATGATTCTGGTGCTATTGGATTTGTCCGCTGCCTTCGACACGGTGTCTCATGACATCCTCATCAGTCGCCTAAAAAGGGTGGGAGTGGGTGGAGTGGCCCTATCATGGCTGCAAAGTTTTATCTCAGGCCGCTCACAATGTGTTCGCCTGGGCTCCCATAGTTCCATCTACAGGAGCTCACAAAGGGGGTTCCACAGGGCTCATGCTTGAGCCCTACACTTTTTAATATATATGTGGCCCCCCTAGCGAATATTGTGAGAGAATATGGGTTCACACCAATATCCTACGCTGATGATACTCAGCTTCTATTTCCCTTCAAGAATATGACATCTGAGGTGAAAGACTCATTTGCTGCTGGAATGAGAGCCATTGCCGGATGGATGACCTCCAATTGCCTACAGTGCAATGTGGGCAAGACGGAGATCATGCTCTTCGGTAATGCTCCACTTCTTTGGTCCCCTGAGTGGTGGCCGTCTGAACTAGGTACGGCTCCATGCCCTAAAGAAAACGTAAAAAATGTGGGCGTCAAATTAGACCAATCCCTGGTACTCAAAGATCATGTCATACAGGTTACAGAAACCTGTATGAGGGTGATTGGCCTACTTAGAAGAGTCTTCCCCTACCTAGCAGACCATCATAGAAGAACACTAACACAAACCCTGGTAATCAGCAGGTTAGATTACTGCAATGGGCTACTCATATCAGCCAACGAGGAACAACTAGGGAGGCTACAAGTGGCCCAAAATACGGCCGCTAGACTGATCCTAAATGTTCCAGCTAGGACTCCCTCCCGTCCCTTACTAAATAAACTTCATTGGCTCCCTATTCGCCTGAGAGTGAAATTCAAGATTTGTTGTACCATCCACAAATGCTTGTTCGGCACTGGTCCCAGATATCTCACAGAAGTTTTTAAGCCTTACCAACCAGGTCGTTCTTTACGATCAAAACATCAAGCTCTACTTTCGATCCCCAGAGTTAGAAAAGAGAGACAAGGAGGTAGAGCCTTATCTTACAAAGGCCCTACTCTCTGGAATTCCCTGCCACTCACCCTCAGACTTAATCCCAATCTATGTGCATTTAGGAAATGCCTAAAGACATACTTATTTACCACTCTATAGCTCCCTTATGCCGATCAACTATCTTTCAGATTCTACTGTCTTAGCTTTGTCATCGGATAGAACAAAGCGCGGAGATATCTCTTCGGAGATCGAATTCCAGCGCTATAAAAGAATCTAAAATAAATAAATAAATGGGTACCTTTAGAGTACCCATGATGTTAAAAGAAAAGGACGCACATTTTACGTGGATACCTGATGTGGTAAAAAGGTACGGGGGCCTAAGCGCGAACGACCCCAAATAGCTAAAAAAAAAGCTTGGAACAGCGGGAGGAAGGCCTAGCAGCGAAGATTTAACTTTGAAATTAAATTTTGCCTTATTATTTAAAATTTGTTTATCAGCTTTTCTACTTAACAATGAGTTTAACTCATATCTAAATTTCTGCAACTGCATTTTGTATTTATTGTCATTTGAAGAAATAAAGAGCCTTTCATATTTTGCTATGTGGTTATATAATTCTTTAAGTTTAGTGTTAAAAGCTTTATCATGTGCCATAATTGATATTGTTGCCCCTCAGACATATGCCTTAAATGCATCGCAATGATTTACAAGTGAAGTAGATCTTTCTGATTGAATGAAAAATAATCATGAATTGCTGACAAAAGCTTGGATTTATTATTTTTATTAAGAACATTATTTGTATTCATATGCCAGGGAGTGTGGGATTGTTGAATGGAAGTAATTTATAAATCACCTGAAATTAGTGCATGACCTGAAGCATCAATATTATGAATTATAGGATCCGAAAATGATTGAATTAATGAGCAAGAAATTAACAAATAGTCTATTCGAGAGAAAGAATTATGAGGGTTAGAGAAAAATGTAATCTGTTTCTCTTTTGGTTGACACGGACAACACATATCTACCAATTTGGTTGAATTAAAAAAGGATTTTAAAGTGAAAAAAGTTTTGGGGGGACAATATTTAGTTTGAGAATGTCTAGCCAATAGGGGGTCACATATTAAGTTAAATTCACCACCAATAATATGGGAAATCTTCCCTATTTTAATGATCCTCAGAAGTAAAGCTAGATCAAAATTTAGAATTATCATTTGTTGAACCATAAATGTTAATTTTATGAAAAATGATGGTATCAAATTTTATTTTTGCTATGATATATCGACCTTCTGTATTGGTATATTTGGTTAGTATTTGAACATTTAACTTTTTATAAAAAAGGATAGCAACACCATTCTTTTTATTGACTGCAGGAGAAGAAATAATATTACCAACTCAACGTTTATTCATGTACGATAAAACTGTATCATCAATATGAATTTCTTGAAGTAGACAAATATCTGCCTTATGCCTGGCAAAATAATCTAAAACGTTAGTGCTTTTTACAGGGTGTGTTAAACCTTTAACATTAAATGAAACAACTTTCATTCTATTAATATTATCCATAATCAACAAAGAAAGAATATAGAAAAGAGAAAGAAAAAATATATCTCAAGAGAGTAAAGAGTAGCTCTAGAGAAAGAAGATAGGGGAAAAAGGAAAGATAAGGACTAACATAAAAAAACGACAACATAGAAACATAAATAACTGTTCAGAAAAGCACACACGCATATTCGTAAACAATGCCCTTATAGAAAAATCGACAAACAGGCTTAGAATAATCATATTCAAATGCATACATTTAAGTTGAAGTGTCACTCCTTTCCATGGAGAGCAGAGATGCTGATCTAAAAAAACACGAATTTCATCAGTGCATTGAAAATATTTTAAGAAACTATACTTCCATATTGTCATAATAGATGGATCAAAACAGTCATATTTAAAACCACAGCTTCTTAGTTGAGGTCTAAACTCAGTGAATTCCCTGAAAATTTTAACAGTTTCCTTGGCGATGTCTTGATGTATAAACATTTTATTTCCATTAACCATTAGAGTTGGGATCTCTCTAGCTGCTTTCCAGATCAAAACCAGATGACGGTGACGCAAGACTTTAAAAATCACCTGATGCAGTTTGACATTGCTTGGATTACGATGAGAATGAGTTCTATGTGCCTTGTCAATTTCAATTTGTTCTGGGAATTTTAAATGTAAAAGACCAGGTATCAAGGTTTTCAAGTATTGCCTACAGTGGTTACCTTCAACACCCTCTGGTAAATTAAAAATACGCAAATTATACTATTACAATTTTCCAATTCAAGTAATAGAGTATTCAAAGGCTCAATTTTTGCAGTGAGAGGCAACATGCTGTCAATATTTGCCTTATTATCCTGAATTTTTACTGTATTGTCAAAGAATTTCATTGAAAGCCTAGCCATGTCTTGGCAAATATTTTGAAGTTCTACAACAATGTTGTCGGTAATAGAACGCACTGCTTGTAACTCTTCCAATATAGTAACTAACAAAGGCTCATTGGAATCCACAATTTTTTACTTTACTGGTGGAGGAGAAATTGTTTGTTTTCGTTTGTTGGTTGTAATATGCAAATTCTGTCCTTCCATATTAATAACTTCTTTGCCAAATATATAAGGAATTCAAACTCACTTCAATCGCAAAGAAAATAACATTAAGATATCACCAAAGCAGGAGACTGTGCAGCAGTTAGAACCAGCGGTGGGTGGGGAAACGACCTTAAAATCGCGGTCAAAACACCACAATACATATACATAGTTGCTTTTACAACGCTAGTCATTACCACGACTTGCACTGGAGGGCGCTCTAGACTAAGGAATAGTGTGATTTACTATTCCAACACCTTCCCTACTGTACGTAGACTGGAGTTGGAATAGTAAATGATACTATTCCTAAGTCCAGCGCCCTACAGCGCAAGTCGTTGTAAAGACTAGAGTTGTAAAAACTGCGATGTAATGTACCGCGATCCTTTTGATCGCGTTGTAACATCATACATCCGGTGGGTGTGGTTAAGGCCACAGCCTCGCCCTTTCGTTAATATGTTTCCACCCTCCTGACAGGAAACTCCGGCAGTACTTCACAGGACAGCTCAGTGGAAAGGCACAGCATGACCAAAAGCCTTTCAAAATGCTCAAAATGTTACCAAAACGACGTTTCCAGGAAGCGCTGGCCACAGAAACAAAACTGTGCTTGTTTAAAAAGGTGAGAAAAGCCTGGAAAAGGCTTTCAAATCATCTAAAATGCGGGCTTGAAGAGGAAAAGTATCAGGCGGTAGCCATCTTGTAAGCATGTGTTGTGGGTTTGTATTACTGTCTTTTGGAATGTTGTTTCTTTTATGTTCTGGTGGCTGCGTGCTTGGAGTGTGCGTCCTTGAGGATTCAATCAACTGCTCTCAGTTCTGATCGGGATCCTGAGGGTCGCGCCACTCCGTGCCGTGGATGAAGTTATATACGAATAAAGAAGACCTTTTTACAAGATTCTTCTGCAGACTAGTGATTCTTTTAGTCGCACTACATTTGGCGACGTTTGGGAGAATAACTTCAGAAGAAGAAGCTCACTTAGCAAAAAACACTCGTCACTGCTTCTGATTGCTTCTTAACGACAGACGGAATGAAAATTCTACCTGTGGATGTGGCTCATCGTTCTTCATATTCCTGAAGAAACCCGGTAGGATCCATTTTAATTTTTGGCGCTTCCTGCTCGGTTGCTCCTGTCAGCCGTTGACAGCTCGTTCACTCGCTTGCGCTGAGGCCAACGTTCAGGAGCAGCTCGTGCTCTCGCGCTGAGGACTACGTTCATTGGCAGCGCGTGATCGGAACTCTTCTGAGCCGGGTGTCATTGTCAGACGTCTCGTGTTACGTCTTGACACTATGACTGGATGCCGAGCAGCCATCTTTTTTGAGAAAAAAAAGCCTTGGTTTCTATGACTGCGAGGATCAGCTGTTCATACGTTACGGAGGCACAGTTCTTGGTTTAACATGCTCGGCTATTTCCATCAGCTGTTTGTGCATCTCGGTGATGCGCACACCTAACGATTGAGCTTTGGTGGAATTCTGCTCTGTTTTTGCGCATTACGGTGATGCGCACACCTTTCTATTGATTTTCTGCTTTTATTTGCAACATTAATACTCACTCTGGAAACATTAGTTTGCGCGTCACGGTGATCCGCAGACCTATTGTTTGAGTATTTGTGGAATTCAATTCTTTATTTGATCTTTTACTGGCGTATCACGGTGATACGCACGCCTTGCAATTAGTTTGCGTTTTATAACTTTCATTGCTTTTCCTTTAATTTCTGCCTGTTCTTAGGAAGGTAATACAGTTGTTTATTTGAGTAAATATGGCTTCGGCACAGCAAATCAACCAACTCACTCAACCTCCACCATTTTTAGCGAAACCAGGTAAACCTGGCCTACCCTGGTTAGAGTGGTTTGGTCTGTTTGGAAACCATATTGTCGCTATTGATGCTACAGAATATTCTCTGCAAAGAAAATGTGCACTCCTTTTTGGTAGTTTAGGTTTGGCAGCACAACGCATTTTCCAAAGCTTACCTCCTATTCCTCCACCAACTAGTCAGTCAGGGGACAGACAGTGGAACGTATATTTAGAACCTATTGAGAGACTTAAAAAACTATTTTCTGAGTCTCCTAATATTATGTTGGAAAGACACACATTTTATAAATGCAAACAAGGTGAAGAAGAAAAAGTTTAAGAATATATTTCTGCTCTAAGAGTTTTGGCCACAACATGCAGATTTGGACCTTTATCTGATGACATCATTAGATATCAATTTGTATTCAATTGTGCTTCACACAAAATTCAGGAAAGAATTTTAAGTTGTAAAAATCCCTCTCTCTCGGAGGTGATTGACTTTGCTTTAAGTATTGAGAGATCAGCAATTTCTACTAAAGCTTTGTAAGCAAGTTCTACAAGCAAAGTTAATCTGGTTTACGATCAAGAAAACACCTTGGAGGAAAGTGTACTTACAGTGGGGGAAAGAAATTTTTTTAAAAACAGTTCCTGGTCAATGGAAAGGTCAAACGCACTGTTATAGGTGTGGTTCGAAGTATCACATTGGCAACTTTCCTTGCTGACCCGCATTGAGTAAGCGCTGTTCCAATTGCAAAAGGATAGGCCATTTTAGGAAACTTTGTAAAGGTCAGAAGAGATCAGTTCAAGTGAACAATATAAACACTGATGTGGAGTCATGCTCAGAGTCTTTTGACAATTTACTTTTGACTTTAGAATAAGAGGACCAACCTTTGGAAATTAAAGACCAATTTTGTGATGCTTTAATTGATGGAATCCAAACAAAAGTAATGGCCGACTCTGGATCACCAATAAATATTCTTATTTTTTTGAGAAATGGGGCAAGGAGATTTCTTTATCTCATTCAGGATCGTTTTGTTCTACATTTGTACCTCCCTTTAGTCTGAGAAAAGCTATTATCAAAATCGGACATGAGGGTCATTTGGGTGTAACCAAACTTGCATAAACACTAAACAACATTACTGGTGGCCGGCATTGGAAGCTCAGGTTAGGAGTCTAGTGGATGGTTGTGAGGAGTGTTTACTTTCGGACAAACACTGGAAACTCTCTAAGTTACCTTTGCATCCCACCGAGTTTCCTGAGAAGCCTTGGGATAATGTTGGTCTTGATTCTTCGGTCCCTTATATAGTTTTAGCTAAGGAGTTTCGGTATTTGATTCTGGCAGTTGATTGTCATTCTAAGTGGATGTATTATAAATTTGTGGATTCAATTAATACTGATAATACGGATCACTGACATAATATTGATTACAATAATACAGAAATACGAAAATATCCAGGAAAAAATATAGAATACAAAAATAATGAATTCCTATCTACAAACAGGTAAGTACAAAAATATTGAATCAAAAATATCGTTTAAAAAAAATATAGTTAGTCAAAATATCGAATTTGTTTAAGGGGTCGATTCCGATTCGGGAAAAACTGCTCTGAATAGCCGTTCGGAGCGTTTTTCCCGTACGAATCGTACCCTGCAACGTCCCCCGTACGTACGACGAAGTACGATTCGTACCAGGAGCCGTACTCCGTACGAGTCGTACAGAGACCGTACGACCCAGCAAGTACGGTACGTGTCGGGTACGCACCGTACGACCCTTTTTCCACGGGAGCTGAAAACAGCTGTAAAAGCAGAGTTCGCGCCGAAACAGGTATGGAACGCCCCCCCCCCCCGGGTCCGGTGCGTACCCCCATGATCGCAGGGGTACGCACCATACCCCTGCGATCATGGGGTGTACGAGCCGTACCCCCATTGTACGATGGGTGTACAAGCCGTACCCCATGTACGATGCGTGTACGAGCCATACCCCATTGTACGGTGGGTGTACGAGCCGTATCCCCATTGTACGATGGTTGTATGAGCCGTACCCCATGTACGATGGGTGTACGAGCCGTACCCCCATTGTACGATGGTTGTACGAGCCGTTCCCCCATTGTACGATGGGTGTACGAGCCGTACCCCATTGTACAATGGGGGTACGGCCCGTACACCCCATGATCGCAGGGGTATGGTGCGTACCCCTGCAATCATGGGGGGTACACACCGTACCCGGGGGGCCGTTCCATACCTGTTTCGGCATGAACGGTGCATACCCCTGCGATCATGGGGTGTACGGACCGTAGGGTGTGTCTGTGTTTGTGTGCTTTTCCGTACGACTCGTCGGGTCGTACGGCATGTGTACGAGTCGTACGGTATGTGTACGAGTCGTATGTGTGTACGCCTTGCAATACGTACAGATCGCGACGATTCGTACGGATTCACGGAATACGGATCGTACTTCACGACTCGGACGTACGGGTACGATTCGTAAGGAGAGGACTCCAGATACAAATTGTACGGACTTTTTTTTCCCGAATCGGAATCGACCCCTAAATGTCTTAAAAGCAATTTAAAATTAATGAAATAATAAATATAATTAACTAAAACATACTTAAAAATACTTAAATAACCTTAAAATTATTAAATAATTAATTTAAGTTATACAAAAATATACAATTTTATTTTTTAAAACATATATATATATGTATATATATATATATATATATATGTGTGTATATATATATATATATATATATATATTTTTTTTATATATATACATATATATATATAAACGCAGGTTGCGTTGCTCTCGTTGCGGAGCTCTTAAACATAAAATTAGCCGCCGACTCTCTCTCTCCCGTGATACCATCTGGGTTGGCCATTACTGTGTCTGAACTGTCCATTTAGCTGTGTACATCAATTTACTAACAAGGGTGGTGACGTAGTCACTAAGGTTGGGGGTCAGGTGCTTGAGTTACGGAACCTTCGGGGATGAGGCTAAGCGTTTTTGTAAAGTTTTACATTCAGCGTTCACTCACCGGTTCCGCTTTTGGTTCTCGGTAACCGTCAGTCGCCCAAACCGCAGCCGACGAGTTCTCCAATCACCTGGGGCAGAACCGCTTGTTCCCGCTTCCGTGTGTGGTCGGATGTATCAAACGCCACTCTTTAATCCGATGTTTCGTTGCTTCCTTCGCTTAGTATGCCTCGGGGCAAACGGCCATATTAGTTTGCAGCACGTTAGGTTCACCGCCGTCGCTCCTCAACTCCCCGGGTGCCACACACCAGCGCTGGTGAGACGCTGAATATAAACGCACGTTTCTGTGTCCAATCTTATGGGTTGCAGAAATAAGAAGGCAGGCACACTGGTATCCGGTTTCAAAATTTAATAGCACCAACCCCCCTCACCCCTTACAGACGCGTTTCGCCTTCGCAGGCTTCGTCAGTGTAACACAGTGTATGGTTAAAGTCGCCATTTATAAAGCCAATTGTCCTATTCACATTAATAAACATATATATATATTAACATAATAATAATACAAACTATGCAATATTTTTATGGTAGGATAGCGGGAGGGTAAAATTTACTATTACCACTCCAGTGAGTGCAACAGTAGGGAAAGCGTTGGATAGCGTAGGGGTAAAAATTACTATTCCCACTCCAGTGAGTGCAACAGTAGGGAAAGTGTTGGATAGCTGGAGGGTAAAAATTACTATTCCCACTCCAGTGAGTGCAACAGTAGGGAAAGCGTTGGATAGCGTAGGGGTAAAAATTACTATTCTCACTCCAGAGAGTGCAACAATAGGGAAAGCCTTGGATAGCGTAGGGGTAAAAATTACTATTCCCACTCCAGATAGTGCAACAGTAGGGAAAGCGTTGGATAGCGTAGGGGTAAAAATTATTATTCCCACTCCAGAGAGTGCAACAGTAGGGAAAGCGTTGGATAGCCAAGGGGTAAAAATTACTATTCCCACTCTAGTGAGTTTAACAGTAGGGAAAGTAAAGATTAGATATATAAATACAAATAAATTAAATATCAATACCAATAAAAAATTAATTAAAATTAATTACCAATTTAATGTTATGTTATAATTAATCAATTAAAAATACAAATACATATTAGTTATTAAAATTAATTACCCATTAATACAAATGAATTACCAATTAACAATTAATTAACAATAAATAAAAAATCAATACCAATAAATAAATAAAAATAATTTACTTAATTACAATTAAATTACTTCCCAACCTATTCCCTTATAAACCCACAACCCGCCACAGAAAATAAATTAATACAATTAGCATAATTATCAATAAATCAATTAATAAAAATTAATTACCAATTAAAAATTAATGAATAACCAATTAAAAATTAATTACCAATTAATTCAAAATGAATACCGATAAATACATTAACATACTTAATTACAATTAAATTACTTCCCACGTTTTTCCCCTATAAACCCACAACCCGCTATGGAAAATACATTAATACAATTAACATAATTATCAATTAATCAATTAATAACAAATTAATAACAAAATAAAAATTTGTTAATTACCAATTAAAAATTATATAACAAATAATTCAAAATGAATACCAATAAATAAATTAACATATTTAATTAATTACAATTAAATTACTTCCCACCCTATTCCCCTATAAACCCACAACCCACTACAGAACTAAAACGCAAAATTAAATAAAAAATAATTTGTAATTTCTAAAAATTAATATTTAATTTAATATCCTTAAATTACTTCCCACCCTATTCCCCTATAAACCCACACCCCGCCACAGAATTATATTACGCAAAAATTAAATAACAAAAATTCATTACTTAAAATAAATTACAAAAAAATATACACTTTTCACAAATATACTAACATACAAAACACTTGTTTTCAAGATTATTAAAATTTTGATATATTTTAATACCTATATTATATACTTCGATATTTTGACTTTCTATATTTTAAAAAATCAATATTATATTACTTAACTTCAATTCGATATTTTTCACCACTATATTCTGTCCATTCGATATTTTGTCCATTCTATATTTTGACTTCGATATTATGGCTATTCTATATTTTGAATTCGATATTTTGTCTGTTTACCGATAATACAATTGTTTTTTTGAAGAAACTGTTTTTGTTAGAAGGAGGACCTAAATCCTTAGTCACTGATAACTGAACTCACTTTGTCTCTGGTAAAATGTGTAAATTTTTGGAATCTCATGATGTTAAGCATTTGAAAGTGGCAAGGTATTCTCCTGCTTCGAATGGTCTAGTTGAGCGAGACAATAAAGTTCTTAAAGAAGGTATTCAAACGTCTATCGCAGCTGGTCTTGATGTTGGAACATTTTTGGAAGAAAAGGTGTGGAATTACAATACCTCCTCACATTGCACTACTGGAGTAACTCCTTTTGAGTTACTTAGGGGTAGAAAAGTGAATTCTGTATTTTACCGTCATGGCTGGACAATAAGTTATTTGTGGGAACTGATTCAGTTGGTTTGTCTAGAGTAGTCAAGGAAAAACAGGCCAACATGAAGAAAATATTTGACAAGAAAGATTCCCTTAATGATTTGGAAATTTATGAAGGGAACTGGGTGTTATTTAAAAAACCTTTTTCGGTTAGAAAAGGCGACTCTCTATTTTCGGATCTTGCTTTGTATGTAAGGTTAGTAAGGGAGCTGTATTTCTGGAAGGCAAGGGTTGGTGGAACAAAAGACAGGTAGTTAAGTTGAGGAAGGATCAGGCAGAATTAATTAGAGATAAGAAGGCAGGTAGGGGTTTGCATGATTTAGAGTGGACTTATTGGTTACAAGCTCAGGATTTGTCTGCTCCCAGGGGTGTGAATGTGAGTCTGTCTAATGGGGTTCCTGTTAGTGGTGTACTGAATGATAATTCGAATAAAATTGTTCAGGGATGTCTCAGTAGAAAACTTCCTGCAAGATTTAATGATTATATTACATACTGATTTTCAATAGCAGTGAAATGCTTTCTTATAGGTTTGAGGATTTTATTACATTCTGATTGTCATTTTTTATGTTAAGGGGCAGGTGATGTAAAGATTATATGACATACTGATTGTCAATAGCAGTGAATTGCTTTCTTATAGGTTTAAGGATTTTATTACATTCTGATTGTCATTTTTTTATGTTACGGGGGAGGTGATGTAGTGGGTTTGTATTACTGTCTTTTGGAATGTTGTTTCTTTTATGTTCTGGTGGTTGCATGCTTGGAGTGTGCATCCTTGAGGATTCGATCAACTGCTCTCAGTTCTGATCGTGATCCTGAGGGTCGCGCCGCTCCGTGCTGTGGCTGAAGTTATATACGAATAAAGAAGACGTTTTTACAAGATTCTTCTTCAGACTAGTGATTCTTTTAGTCTTACTAAAGCACGCTCGAGGGACTCCATGCGGTGTGTTCTCAATCTATCATTTTTGGTAGACATGGAGTGTGTTCTTAATCTAACATTTGCGCCTAGCATCAGGTGTGTCCTTAATCTAACATTTGCCCCAGACATCAGGTGTGTTCTTAATCTAAGATTTGCTCCAGGCTTGAGGTGTTTTCCTAATCTAACATTTGTGCCAGGCATCAGGTGTGTTCTAAAGCTAACGTTTGCACCAGACTTGAGGTGTTATCTTAATCTAACACTTCTGCCAGGTATCAGGTGTATTCTTCCTCCTAATCTAGAGCTCTGTTTCCTCAGTCTACTCTTCGGACCTATAAAGCATGCACTTGGGAAAGCAGGACATTACTTAACAATGGGCCGATCTGCGCGACAGTGTGATATTTCACGGCTCAATAAACCATTATTTTGCTTTCAACATACGAAAACAGAAAGTTATTGATCGGAACCAGTAGGCCTGAGGCAAATGCCCTCACGTTTGAAAAAATATGCTATTGTAAATTAACCCCTTGAGTTTGTTGGTATCATTTACAATACGTTTTTGTAAGATTTCGTTTTTTCATTGTATTTTAAAGTGGAAGGTTGAGTACTGCTTACCTTTGGTGACAAGGAGCCATCATTTTCTAGCTGGGAATACAAAGAGCCTCGGATTGCTGCACAACCATTCATGGTATTGGGATGGAATTGTGAAAACTGTCTGACGTGATGAAAGACTAGTAGCAGAGGAGTACCTTTGTACATTATTGATTAGTCTTAGTTCCAAGATGGTATCCAAGTACAGCAGCCCCACCAGGAGCAGCCTATCTGCTGCCCAGCCCAAACTCCAACTGTCACACCTCACCACACAGGCACCCAAGCATTCCATTCATAATTACCATACCAACATTCCACTCACAACACTCAAACTGGCTGAGCAGCCAAGACCCAAGGTAACAGGGGAGATGCATGAATACATAAGAAAGATATACCATATCTTCCCCCTTTAGAAAAAAAACTAAAATGCAAGATACTAGGTGGAATCAACTATTCACATGTATAAACAAGTTAAGAGAAATTCTCTCAATACACACGTATGCACAATAGAACAAAATATCACTCAAAGAACTAAGCAATAAAGAAAGCAGAGAAGATGCATAAATAAATGCATACGAAATATCACCCATGCTCCCCCTATAGAAACAGACAAAAATGTAGAGAACGAAACTGGTGAGACAATATTGTCTTACACATCACACCTAACTAGGCAGCAGACTGAGCAATACTCACAAAAACACACTCCAAGTAAGAAACTGAATCACACAAAAACATGTGAACATGCAAAAGAAATGTGTGTGAAACACCCGACCAAGCATCCAAACAAAGGGCAAATGATGTCATGTATAGCCACAGCTGACAAGCACCCCCTAATCACCATCCTTAATGTAAGGGTAACAAGTGAAACATGTAGACACAGGTAATCTGCACCACATCCAGAGATCTCTCATGTACGGTAATGAAAAGTAAACTGTAGAAATGGGACTTGCACCCATAAAGACATCCCTCTTGTAAGGGTTTGTAACTTAAACTGTAGAAATGGGACTTGCACCCATTTAGACACCCCTCATGTAAGGGTCACTGATATGAATTGGAGAAATGGGACTATGACCTAAATAGCCATCCCTTGTGTAAGGGTAATTCACACCCATGGAACAATCCCATGTAAGGTATTTGTAACGTACAATGTAGCAATGTAGTAGTGCAAGATGTAAAGTATAATGTCAGCATAACAACATAGTGTAAGATGTGAAAATGCAGCCACACAAATATAGCCAAACCACAAACAGTGTAACATGTGAAGATATTGAAATACAACATGACAAAACCATAAAGAAATCTCCCAGACCAGATAAAGCTATGTCACCGCAGGGAAATACACCTATAACATAACTGTGGTAATTGTGTCTCTTCTTTATTTTCATTATAGAATTTAGATTTGTATTTAGGTCATACAGAACCCATTGATGTAACATTAGAACCTTAGTGAGAATAGATTGTGATTGGGCAGAAGCGGTTGGAGATTTGATTTGGTTGGATGCTTTTCCATTGCACCAGTGAGTCTTTATTTCAGCACTTAATAAATTATATTTTTATACGATTTGTGTCTCCTTTACGTCTTTACAATGGCGACGAGCTATCTTTTAATGTGCTGACCCACTGTGCAAACATTTTATTTTTATTCTTCGGATTTTAATCGGATGAGACCTTACTACGTTTGAATCTCTCATTTCCTTGAAGATTTTGAGACTTTGCCTCCTGCTCATTCTTCGTGAATTTGAGATTTTCGGGGATTTCATACGCTTTTACAAGGTACTGTGAATTTTAATTACCTGTTACCGTTGCGTGCTCGTGGTTGCCTGAAGAATTTCTGCGCGAGAGATATCGCTGAAGTGTTCTCTTTCTGAACTTGAGGGAAGTGACGAGTGAAGTGATGTCGGATCGTAAAACTCACGCTGCGTTTCAGACTCACGCTGCGTTTCACCAGGCACGTTACCAGCAGGCTACTACGGCCATTTTTGGTTTATTATGGTTGCTTAGTTACCTACGTGACTTTGCACGTATAAAACGGCATTGGCGGCCATCTTTGATTTTCATCAGCATTGTTGATCTTTTTGAGGAACTACAGCAAGTTCGTCAGTGGTTCATAAAGTATCTATTTTTAAGAATTTGAAGTGGATCCAGTGATTTTCGCACTATCGTCTCAAAGCAACCACTTGGTATTTATTCAATTTCTCTACTTCTTTAATGTCAGCGCATCTTCGCAGTGATACGCACACTTGATTAAAGATTCAATTTCAGCGCATTTTCACAGTGATGCGCACACAAATGGTTATTCCTTTTCAGCACATTTTCAGTGATGCGCACACTTGATTATTTAGTATCATTTTAGGTCATATGCACAGTATTAACTGCTAGTCTTCATGAGAGCAAGTTTAATAATTTACTTTCTACAGTAATACAAGTTTTATTGAGCATGTGAAAATACTTTATGGTAATTGTACTATTTTACATATTAACTCTTCTGTATCATTAAGAGTGAATTTTCTAGCCTTCTAAAGGGAAGACTGGAATGTATATAAAGAGGCTATAGCAAGATTAGAGAAACAATTTCAGGATGAACCCAATGTTTTGATTGAAAGACATGCTTTCCATAAGAGGAAGCAACTTTCTGATGAAACCATTGAAGAATATGTTGCTGCACTTAGAGTTTTAGCTGCAAATTGTAAATTTAGAGCGAGTGTTGATTTTTTCATAAGAGATCAATTTATCTTTAACTGTGAGTCACAAAAATACAAGAAAGACTTCTCGCCTGTCGTAATCCTACTTTAAGTGAAGTATTGGATCTGGCTAAAGGAATAGAAAGATCTATTATTTCCTCTAAAGTTATTTCTGCAAAAGAACTTAAAAATACTACTTCCTCTTCTCCTGTTTGTGCTATACAATCTTTTAATAAGGGAGTCATGACATTCTTTATTGTATAGTTAATAAAAACCATTATAATGTTACATACTATATTAGTTAAAACGAAAAGAAATATGTACTTATTAAGAAAAAAAACTGCTTCGAGTTTTCAAGTTAAGACACTATTGATAAAAAGAAAGAACATTGGCGGTTCTGTAAGTCCAAATTATTCTTGTACTCGTTCAAAACTAATATAAGATGCTGATTAAAAAAATCCAAGATTTCTAATTTGTGTGATCTATTCTTTTGTTTTCGAAATTATTAACATACTTGATTACTCTACAAATAAATTGAGGGTCCACTGAGTCCAGCATTTGTAGGATTGCTGACCGGCATGTGCGGAGTCCTTTTTCCTTGAATTTTGCCTTTAATAAGCCTCGGCCTTCACTGTCCATTGCTGGACAAATGCAAATCAGGTGGATTATATCTTGCACAGCGGCACCACATAAGTTGCACCCCTTTAAACCTAATGTTCTCCAGCCTGGTTGGTCCGCGTTTGTGGGTAGTTTTCCCATACGTAGGTTTACATATTTATGTTTGTGGTGCGATGGAAAGGCAAGCTCGAAATAGGCAGGGGGGGGGGGGCAGCTTTTTATAAGAACGTAATACCATCCATGCGTGTGATCGATGTCTCAGGGTTGCTTTATCAACATTCAAGGAATGCATGTTGGCTGCCTTTTTTGTTACCTTCTTAAATGAGGATAAAGGTATCTTCCTGTCCCACAATGATGCCAGCTCTGTGATATCAAGGGAAGATTTTAGGTACTTCGCATACTTAGAGTTAGGATTGTTTTGAATAGCTTCCCATGTTGCAAAGTTGATTTCGGTTTCACCGTTCAACCAGATGCCGTACCAAAACTTGACTGTCTCGTAATTTTTGTGCAATGTTTGTAACTGCAAGCCTAATTCGATCCGTACCTGCGCCGGGGAGCCATCACATGGTACTCTAAATATGCGTTTATACACTCTTATTTGGATTTTGTCTAAGAGTAGAGCACTCCTTCCGCAATCTAACACGGTACCATAGGCTATCGTAGGAATTAGTTTGGTTTTGATGACTGTTAAAAGGGGAGTGAACAGGGGGCCTTTTAACTGTTTGGATAAAATACTGAATGCACGTAGTAGGGCAGATCCTTTCTTCTCTATGGCGTCAAAGTGCGTGCGAAAGGTAAACCGTCTGTCTAAAAGTATCCCCAGGTACTTGTAGCTTTCTACTACTTCCAGTTTCTTGTTGTTGATGGTGAAATTTGACTGTTTTATTCGGCGCTGAGTTATTATCATGACCTTTGTTTTCTTGATGTTTATTTCCAAGAGATTCTGTTCGGTGTAATCCTCCAGTTCCTGCATGAGGCATTGCAGTCCTATTTTTGTGTGACTGAGGAGTACAACGTAATCGGCGTAGGAAAGATGTGTGAGGGGCAATGTTCCTAGCCGTGGAGGGTGTGCGTTGACCCCATCTAGCCTTGATGACAGGTCGGCCATGAATAGATTAAACAAATGAAGGGCCAAAACACAGCCTTGCTTTAGTCCTGCGCATGTACTGATTTTCTGTGTAAGTCGATGACCGTTGTCAATCTTTGCCTGCATCCAGGTTTTGGTGTATAGTTCCATTATTGGATTTAAAATCGCGTTTGGAAGACCCTGCTGCTTTAGTTTGGCCCAGAGTAACTGTCGACATACACGGTCAAATGCCGCCTTGAAATCCACGAAGCATAGATATAGAGTTTGATGATTTTGCAGACTTTTCACGGCTATCAGGCTTATTGCTATGGCGTTCACCATAGTACCTGTGCCGCGGCGGAACCCGGACTGATTCACGGGAATTTTTTTGTTGTCATCTGACCATGTTGTAAGGTCAGCTAATATCAATGAAGCATAGTATTTGGCCTCGGCGTCGATGAGCGCTATTAGGCGGTAATTAGCAGGATTTTTCCGATCACCTTTTTTGTGTATTGGGTTGATGACTGCCCCTCTCCAGCTTTCTGGGATCCGACTGGTGTTGTGTATTGTCCGGAACAGTTTGTTGAAGTTGCTGGCCCAATATTGGGGATCTGCTTTATAAATTGCCTGAGGAACACCATTCGGTCCTGGTGCGCTGTCTTGCCTGCTTTTCTTGATTATTTGTAATATGTCTAGATCATCATATGTACGTGGTATATCATCTGGACCTTTTTGTTTGTTATACACGACGTTTGTCAAATCAGAGGCTGAGGTCAGCTGGGTCTCGGCGTTAGAGATTTTGAATACTGAGACTACTTTTGATGGTAAATATATCCTGGAATTTATTGAAAAGGTGTCATGTAGATGCTGTACCCATGCCGTTTCTGTGATACATGTCGTGCTTATAACATTTGCGGATCTATTTAAAGAGTTTACCTGCAGCCAGAATGCTCTGGAGTCGTTTTTTTTTACGTTATACAATATTTTTGCCCAGAAGGCGGTGACCTTATTTTTTTTTTCAATCCAGATTTGTTTCTTATATAATTTCTTGGTGAGACGGACATCCTGCCATAGTTTGGAATGCGGACTGTGACCTTGTGCTCCCCTCACAGATTGGCGTAAACTCTTTCTCAAAGAGCGAGTTGTCTGGCTGAGGTGGTTACAGTTTTGTTTGTTAGGCCTTGTTTTGACATTGGTCCCGGTCTTTTGTAATTTGTTTATGAAGTCAGTCCATGTTTCAACTGTCAGTTTGTCGCCCGTAGAGAGCCTTTGCATTAGGTTCTTTGCATCTAGTGCTATTTGTGGTAGTGTTGCGCTTGTCCACCTTAAGCGTTTCAGGTTTATTGTTGATGTTTCCCCTTCTAGTATTGGGGCTTGTAGGTGTTTTGGTAGAGTTAAATGAATTTCTATATGCTGAGCCGAATGGTCACTGTCTGGAGAATATATGATTCGGAAGTTTTCGATTAATCTGAGGAGTGGAAGAGAGACAACAGAGTAATCCAGTATTGTACTTGAACAAGGACCGATGTGGGTACTGTTAGCGGGTCTATCTTGTTTTATTCTCCCGTTTAAAACTCGCATCCCTTGCTGTTCAAGTTCCCACATTAATTGCCGGCCCACTTTTTCGATTCTCGTTCTCGAACAGCCCAGAATTCATTAGCGAAGATGATGTTGTCTTCATCTTCATGAGGATGTAGTACATAGGCGTTGAAATCTCCTGTGAGTATTATTTCCTAGTTTGGTTCTTTAAGACGGAGTCCTGATATAACGTCGCAGACTTTATTGAAGAGCTCTTGTTTTGCTATGCGTTTTGGGTGGGCATATATGTTGATGAGGATAACTGGTCCAATACTGGCCTGAGGTCCCATTTCAAGTTTGATTATTTGCATATCAGCAGTGGATGCGGACAATTGGGAGGACTTTGTGTTGAGTGCGGTAGAAATGTAGATCGACAGGCCCACCTTTGCTCGCCCGAAGTGCTCAGTTCGAGTAGCACTAACATGAAAACCTATTCTACCTGGAACGTCAACTGGAGCTACTAGCCATGTTTCTTGTAGTGCGATGATTTCATAGGTGTCCCAAGAGTCTGTTTTTCTTTTATCAGTTACGATGTCTTTTGCACCAGCGACATTCCAGGATAGAATTTTTATGAGGCTTGGATCTATTTTGCCCTCCGTGGTTTTATTTCAGCATTCTCTTATAGTACGATTTGTTTTATATAAGTATTTGGGTTTCACGTTGTCCGCACCCCTGGCACCTTGTAGCTCCGAGTGTGTGGATCGTCTTGCCAGTGAACTGTTCTCTCTAGCAGTGTTTTTTTTTAAAAGAGGGGACGGGTAACCTGGTATTACCTCTGCCTTCAAGGTGATTCCCCATTCCTCGAATTTAGTGATTTCGTGCAATATCTCCTCGGCCGTTTCTGCATTCCTCCAGGTCGTTAAGGTGCATTCCTTTACTATGTTCGTACCGTGGTTCACGAATTCTATTGACAATAGGTCGTCTGACGTTATATGGTTGAGAGTTGGAATTGCAGTCGTCAGATATAGGATGTTTCCTCTATTTAAGTAATCTTGTGGGCCTTGTGTTTCGTAATTTGGAATTAAGGTAATCCTGCCCTTTTTGTTCGATTTTTCTCCTTGCATTGCCACGGGACTGGGCAGTGCCCGATTGTTTGTCCACTGTCGCGTAGTATTTTCTTTTGCTCTACCCCTAATGGCTTTTGATGTATTTGTCATGTTGTACTCGTTCTCATAACTCCGAGTGTCTTCCGGGCGCTCATTTGCGCCAACTTTTGATTTTTCACATTTCGAGCCACACAGCTCAAGATTGAATGCACGTTCATTGAATGGATTCGCATTGAGTGGACATATCCTTGTTTCTTTTTCCGGGCCACCAGTTAGCTGTGGATCTTCAAAATCCGTTTTTATGTTTACTATTAGCTGACATTGTGATCTTTTGTCATCTTTCGCAATGACTTGCCTGTTATTTTTGGTGTCCCATCTGTTGGAAAATCTGATGGGGCTACACCCAGCTTGCTGGGTGAGAAATACTCTTTGTTTGGAGCTGTCGTTTTTGGGGCTTCCCACCCTTGGGCGTTCGTGTTTATCCATTACGCGATAGTTTTGCTTCTCACCTCTTAGGGTCCTTGTTGCCAAATCTTGGTCCTGCTGGGCGGTCTGGGATTTTTGTATTAATTTAATCCTGTTGACTTCGGATTGACTTTTCGGGTGCCCTACTATAGTGTTTGGTTGTATAGGTTCGAGTTCGTTACTCTCAGGACTCCAGTTAGCACTGCTCATTTCTGAGGAGAGAATCACGTGTTCATCGTTACTTACTTCCATGGATAACACTTGAGCTGTCCCAATAAGGTGTGCCTCCATGTCATTTGGATGTTGCTCCCCCTCATTTGGATTTTGAGTCTGGTATTGTCCTTGATTCTTAGTCGTTTTACATGACTGATATTCTCCCTTTGCTTTTTGCGTTGCGGAGTCTGTTGACGCTTTGAAGAAGTTGAAAATTGGATAATTGGCCAGGGCCTGTGTATTACTAGATCTACTGTTTAATTGTTGTTTTCTTATTTTCCTTGCACGTTTTCTCTGTCGTTTCGTTAGTGCTTGTTGTTGGGGTTCAAAGTCGGCCCCTTTTGCAATCAGGGGTTGACTTTGATTGATCTCACCCTGGGGATCTGTCCCTGTTGTAGTTTGTTCTTTGATTAAATGACCAATTTTTGTGTCCGATATCTTTTTTTCCTTGAGGTTTGAATTTATTGAAGGTGAGATTGGGGATGCTACACTCCTTGTTGGCAATCCGGCTGTGTCTTCATTGATCGTGGCTTTGTGAGGGTCAAATATGCAGTTGGTGTCATATTTAGTAAGTTTACATTCCTGCAAGATGTTTTCTAGTATTGTCGGTAAATCCTTTAATTTTTCTAGTATAGGACTACATGTGCAATTTAAGGGCTCATCCCAGTGATGCTTATGATCCTGTAGAGTTGCGAAAGCATTTGCCATAGTATCCAGTTTTTTATTTATATCAGAGATATGCTCTGCAATTATGCTCATGAGGTTTATTTGGATGTCAAGTTTGTCAGACTGCATGTTCAACGTTTTGACTGACGTTTCTAGTATTTTCCCCAGACCGCTGTGTAGTTTGATTATGGATTCTAAGTTTTGACTGGTGCCATGCTTATCTGATTGTAGGCACTGGTTAGCCTTGTGGTTCGATGTATTGCCTTTGCTGATTGTATTTACCTCAACCTTTTTCCCCGCCATTTCAGCTCGTTGTTTGATGTTTAATTTAGTCGAGGGACTTGTATTCCCTGGGATTTTTGATGGTACTTCATCCAACAGTTCCATTGCACTGGATATCTCTATTATGGTTTTACCCTGTCGAGATGCTAGATTTTTTTTGGGAATGGATCTGCAAGTATATAAACTTCCTCATCCAACCCACTTGGTATCTCGATTATATTTACTGGTGCTGGCTCCAAAGATGATTGGTTGCATGTTTGACCACCTACCAGAGTTTTGCTTTGAGCATCGTTGGATGCTGTTACAAACTTGTTCAATGGATTTATTTGCTTATGGTCGGCTTCACTTGCGTTCCAAATCGGTTTGACATTGACGTTAACTGCGATTATGCTTTGCGCATGTGAGATTGCTTTATTGGTGAATGGAGTTTGGAACTCCAACCAGGAACTACACACATCGTCTTTTTTTTTTTTGGAGTCAAATCAAATCAAATGAAATCATCTTTATTCGTTTTTTGTTTTTTTTGAAAACCATAAAAGTACATAAAATCAACCTAAAAGAATAAAATTACATTCAATTTAAATCAGACTGTATATAAGTACATATTTTTTTACCTCCATCTTATATCATGTATTAAAACAAGGTTCATCATCAAAAAATCATAAATTCAATCGATGCCTAATACAGAGTTTTAGATACTTAGCAACCGATTTAGCCATCAAGTTGTTTTCCAAAAATTGTAGTGCCAAATAGGCTGGGCGGCATCTACGAATTTTTAGAGCTTTTAATACTGGTAGTATCCATTGTCTGCGTAGTGGAATATAAAATTTACAAATAAATAAAACATGAATAGTGGACTGTGAAGATGTTAAATCACAGGGACATACTGAGGTATTATGTGTCCAGTCATTTTGTTTAGGAAACAGAACCAAGTAATGGTATAAATTAAACCTAAAACGAGTAAGAAGAAATTTTTCAAATTGTGTTAAATCATACTGAAGATAAGGTTGGATGGTAGGGACCAACTGAATTAATAAACAATGCTGAACTGATGGCTTCCCTATTTCAGTCAACAACCGAAGTTGAGATAAATGTGACATGCAAAGTATTTTAAAATCTTTTTTTGATATATCCAATACTGACGGTGGATCATCAAAGAATCTCGGGAAACCAATGTCTATAAAAAAGGATTCCACATAAGCCAACCATTTTATCTTTCTCTTGTTGTCTAGTTTCAGACAGTCCTGAATTATTGTTCTTGTGAGCTGACATTCTTCCGTGGCCCATATTCTACGCCATAACATGATGGGTTGAATTTTGATGATGTCGGAGATATAATCAACCCCAAGTTCGAGGTGGCAACCATATGTAGTTGTACTTCTCGGAATAGCCAGTAGATATCTAAGAAAAGAATTTTCCACTGTTTGGATTTGTTCAACGTTAGTCGTTCCCCATACCCCTGCTCCGAAAGTAGCTGTACTTATGCATTTAGCATTGTAGATTTTAATCATTTCGTTCGGGGTCTTTTTCCGAGACGAAGAGAGAAGGCTTTTAGTGCCCCAACTGTTCTTACAAGGGACAGTTTTCGGGAGTTAACGGCTTCTTTCCAGTTGAAAGCCTCATCCGTGATGATGCCTAGGTAGGGATACATGTTTGTTCTTTCCAGGGGTAGATTATCTACATAGATAGTTTTTACCTTTTTCCCCTTTATTCCCACATGCATCACATACGTCTTTTTGATGTTAATTTTCAAGTTTAGGCTGTTCATGAAGGAGCAATAGTTGTTTAGCGCCCGTTGAAGTTGGATTGGAGTTTGGGCGAGAATTACCGCGTCGTCGGCGTATAGTAACGCAGGGATCTGACGACGACCGGCTTCAGGGAGATCTTTTACATCCTTTAGCATTGCACTCTCGAGGCCATTGGTATACAGCGTAAATAAGAAGGGGGCCAGTACACACCCTTGTCTGACCCCCTTCTGTATAGGAAAACTATCTGTCAATTGTCCTCCTGTCCCAAATCTAATTTTTCCCCTGGCTCCTGTGTACAGTTCGCGGAGGAAGTCAACTATTGACGGTTCTATCCCCATTTCCATCATGATTGTCCAAAGTTTGGAATGTTGCACACAGTCAAATGCTGCGGTTAGGTCGACGTAAACCATATGTAAAGAAGATCTTTTTGCGTTTACGTATTTTCCGACCAATAGTGTTAGATTTAGCACTTGATCCACTGTACTCAGTCCAGCTCTAAATCCATATTGCAGATCTGAGAGCACGCCTTGTTCTTTCGACCACTCCTGTAGACGATCAAGGAGTATACGCCCTGCCATTTTTCCTATTGAATCCAGGAGGGATATTGGGCGATAACACGATGGACTGTCCCTGTTGCCCTTCTTGAAAATAGGGACGAGTATTGAAGTGGACCAGGAAACGGGGAGATTGGTGTTCTTTGCCGCGTTCAATACTTTGGTAAGTAAAGGAGACCAGAGATCGGGTAAAAGTTTGTAGAAGTCCATTGGGACCCCGTCGGGCCCTGGTGCTTTTCCTTTTTTGGCCATCTTTATTGCTTTAGTTGTTTCATTTAATGTAAAGTGAATGCCTATCGGATAATTTACAGGTGGAAGTATTTTCTGGGCGGTTAGGTCTAGAGATGTATCCTCGCCAAGTACTCCTGTGAAATGTTGTATCCATTCGTGTGCATTTATAGCTACATCCAGAGACGGATCATCGTTATTGTCTCTTAAAAAGGTTTTTTTTACTATCTCCCAAAAGGCTGAACTGTCTTTTAGGGAGCTACTTTTCAGTAGTTGTGTCCAAAGATTTGTTTTAAGGTCCTTTTTTCTTTTCCTGATTGCTAGTTTATAAATTTTCCGTAGATTTGTTACCTCTTGTCTGTTTCTGTCTTTTTTTGTTAGAGCCTTTTTTAGATCCGAGTAGGCTTTGGTGCATTCTGTGTCGAACCACCCCGTTCTTATTTCTTTGTTACATTTATAAGGTTTAGTTAGTTCGTTTCTTATGTTCAGTACAATCTCTTCGTAGTTTGCCAGGATCTCAGATGAAGATGTCAAGGGATCAAGGCACTTGTCTATTTGATTTTTACACGTGTTAATTATTCGTGTGTTGACAACTTGCTGATCTATTTTGGTCCATTTAAGAGTGTATCCATTTGATCTATCCAGTGTTAGATCTTCCTGAGTGAGTAAGCCAGGATTGACCTTCTCTTTGTTTGTTCGACGGATCAGTTCTTGATAGGTCAATCTTATTGGAAAGTGGTCACTAAGTACATTGTTAAGCACTTCAAAGGACTTAATACGGGTGGCTTTATTGGTAGAGACCAAGATATAATCAATTAAAGATTCGAAACCTCTTCCGTGAAAAGTGGGGGTAAACTGAATTGTGGGAGTTATTAACAGATTGGCAAACCCTATATCTAGTTCGGCCACAATGGCCTGCATATTATTGCCTTCGGTGGTATGAGTGAAGTGAGTAAGGCAGTGCCCTTGTTCATCTGGGGTCCCGCAGATGAAGGTGTTGGTTTCTTTGCATATATGGAGATTAAAGTCTCCTCCCCAGATTATAGTATGAGATACCTTTGCATACTTTGTTTTGAGATCATTTGTCTGAATCAGAATTTCTTTTTGGGTATTGATCAGCTCTGCCGTATTCATATTATTGTAAAAGTTTATAATAGTATAAACTTCGCGATTGTTTCCTTGAAGATTGATGATTTGAAAATTCTGATGGGATACTGCGAGAGTTGTTTCAAGACGTGGCCATAGGTTGGAAACATACACTATTAGACCTCCTTTACTTCTCCCTGAATTTGATCTTGTTGCTTGAGAAAAGAAGGTTTTATATCCCAGTAAGTGTATAGGGTTATTAAGCCATGTCTCCTGGAGACAGATTACATCGTTAGAATTAGCCAAATCAAGGAAGGTTTTTTCTGCACATTTAGTTGCTAGGCCTGCAACGTTCCAAAAGAGCACCCTCTTGTCATGGTTCTCCGGGGTAACACTGGATGTCAAGTTCACAAGGATATTTTCTTCGTGATAGATAGGTTGTGGATCAGATGACGTACTCAAGACAATTACCTGCATCTCTTGAGGTGCCCGTGTTGTTAATAAGGAACTCGTGCATTCCATGGGTGAACATGTTAAATCGGGTGCCATGTTTGCCTTAATTTGGGACTTTAACATCCTAGGTAATTCGTTTGTCCTAGTCTTTTTTGTGAGGCATTCGTTGTTAGGTAGATTACTTAAGGGCGGTTTGGGTATGTTTTTTGGTAAGATACTGTTTTCCGCCAAAAAAGGCTTCTCATTAGACTGTGATGATGGTCAATCCACCATCTCTAGACAGCTATAGGTGTTAAAAGTTGGGATTCCGGCCCATGGTTCCCTCTGTGGTATTTGGTGAGCCCTCCTACCGTAGGTGTTCCAATCGCCACGATCTTTTTGGTCATACCCCCATTCTCCTTGGAATGTGGTCCTTTGATTGTATCCAAAGCCCCAGTCGCCTTGGTTCCTGTTACTTTGCTCGCACTGATTCCAGGACCAGTTTGATGACCAATTAGGGTCCTCTACATGATGACTTTGTCGAGGGTAAAAGAAAGATAAGCGTTTCGTGTTAATTCCGCCACTAGTTTCCAATGAGTCCCAGGAACATATATAGTCAACAGCACGGGAATTTTCAAGATTGACTATGATGCAGTCACCAGGGATCGTTTTTGGTTGATGACCTATCCATGAAACCCTTCTAACCGTGGTAATTCTGGTAACATTGCTGGGGTGGTTTGGTCTGTTGATATTCAGCCAGTGTCGGGTTTTATTTGACAGAGACCAAGTTGGTTCGTCTGTGTCATTGTTCAGTTCTGGGACCCCTGTTAGAATGACTACAAAGGGGGCAGCCTCCGGGGGGAGGTTTCCTGGCTTTGACCATCTCTTTTTTGGGCGTTCAGGTTTATTATGATGCCTTTGTGTGCGGTCGGGGGGAGGGGCTGAGGATGCAGATGGTCCAGGAGACACGATTACTGGGGGGGCTTTGGCTGCGGGAGCGCTCGCTGGTGGTTGGTTTTGACTGACTACTGGTGTTTTAGGATGTTCTTGAACGGAATTAATTTTAATTGGGAGGGTGTTTTTTTTTAAATTTTTCTCTGATTGACCCTTTGTTGTATTTAAGATACTTGCAGTAGCTGAGGTGTTGACTAATTGTTTTGAGTGATTTACAGAGCTAATGTTTCCTATTGGGGCTTTAGGCGCTGCCGATATTGATGGATCTAGAGATCTTGAGATTATGGTATTTTTTGAAAGAGCAATTAATGTCGCTACTTGTTTTTCAATCAGTTCTAGGCTTTTTTGAATGGGTTGTAGCTGATATCTTACTATTTCCGCTATTTCTTTTGTCAGAGAGGATAGAGTCTTGTCGTGAATCTGATTTCTGACTTGCGGTAGGGCTGATTTTTTTTGAAGATTTTGGTTAGGTTTGGTCTCGTTTTTGTGATCTTCTATTGTAATTGCGTCTGTATTAATATTACTGTTATGTATTGTGACCGCTGTAGTATTGATATTGGTTAAGCTCTGGGGTTTGGTCATAGCGCAGGGATCAGATGGTAAATTATGTTCTAAGATCGCCGCGTCTGTGTTTTCTTGATTACCTGGTTGGGTTTTATTGTACTTAGGGTGTTTTGGGATTGCTCCTTCCCTCATCCCTCTAGTTACACTCTGTGTTGGATCATTTTGAGATGACTGTGGACTTGCGAAAATGTCAGGGGTTTGTTCAAGATCCTGAGACAGTTGTGAGTCAGACAATTGTATGGATACCGACAAGTCGACAGTGTTTGGAATTACTTGAATATCAACTCGTGAGTCTAATCTAGTGATGTTATCGCGAGGTTGTGCACTTGGTGTTCGTGCTTGTGCAAGCAGGCCCATTGATGAACGTCTTGCCTGCTCGAGTTCATATGAAACACGTCTGTCGATCAGCATGACCGTATGATCTATTGTTTCATTCACCGTGGTAATGAATTGATCTATGGGACCTTTAGAAGTCGTCATATTTTTTAATGTTTTACTCCTGGAAGCTCGTGTTGACATTGTGTTTGGCTTAACCAGGTGAGTTGTTATTGATAAATTATTCTTCGTGAAGAGAGGTAAGTACAAAACGATTCCTCCCCAAGACGCTGGCGTAGAATATAGATTTCTGTTACCTGGTCGCAGATGTTAGGTGGTGGGCCCAGCCCGGTCTCCTCCGGTCTGTGACGGGCTTGGACGGGCCCACCCTTGGCCCAGGCTTCGCCCAGCGTCCCGCGAGAGGGAACAGTGACGCCCTTTATGCGCCTCCTGGCGCATCGTGCTGGGGGTGTGGCTGGAGACCTCGAGGGCTGCCGGGAGTTGTAGGCAGCCCCTCGCCTCGCTCCACTCGGCGGCCCCGCTGTCGATGTAAGGAAACAGCAGGACGGCGGGAGGGAGACGGTAAGGGGTCTCTACAGCCTGACGATGAGTTTGATTGAGGGGGAGCCTTCCCCTATCGGCGCTATGGAGCTCTAGACAGCAGGATTCAGATATGGCCAGAAACAGCGTGTCACTGCTCCATGTAGCAGTGACGCCCTTTATGCGCCTCCTGGCGCATCGTGCTGGGGGTGTGGCTGGAGACCTCGAGGGCTGCCGGGAGTTGTAGGCAGCCCCTCGCCTCGCTCCACTCGGTGGCCCCGCTGTCGATGTAAGGAAACAGCAGGACGGCGGGAGGGAGACGGTAAGGGGTCTCTACAGCCTGACGATGCGTTTGATTGAGGGGGAGCCTTCCCCTATCGGCGCTATGCAGCTCTAGACAGCAGGATTCAGATATGGCCAGAAACAGCGTATCACTGCTCCATGTAGCAGTGACGCCCTTTATGCGCCTCCTGGCGCGTCGTGCTGGGGGTGTGGCTGGAGACCTCGAGGGCTGCCGGGAGTTGTAGGCAGCCCCTCGCCTCGCTCCACTCGGCGGCCCCGCTGTCGATGTAAGGAAACAGCAGGACGGCGGGAGGGAGACGGTAAGGGGTCTCAACAGCCTGACGATGCGTTTGATTGAGGGGGAGCCTTCCCCTATCGGTGCTATGCAGCTCTAGACAGCAGGATTCAGATATGGCCAGAAACAGCATGTCAAGCGAGTCAAGAATTGCTTGGTTTAGTCGTGGCTCTTGTCTGGGTGTCGAATGGTTGTTTAGTTGCTCTTTATATGCTACGTCTGAGTTGATGGTGTTAATGCATCGCTGGTCATTGCCTGTTCCTGGGGGACTGGCCACCCCTAGTTGCTCCAAGTTTATATCACTTATTGATGTTACTGGGGATGTAATTGTACTTATTGCTTGCTTTTGACTTGTGTTTAATGAGCCATTTGTTTGCGAATTTTCCATGGAACTATCCATGATCCTTTTGGAGGGGCCTAACAGCGTTTTATACGTGGATTGGTTTGGCCCCTGGTCTTGAGTTCCAACTTCCATGTGAACTTGAGCTTGTGTTTGAATCAGATGCTTATTATTTTCATTAGTTGTGGACAGGTGGGCCTCTTGGGCCATTGATGTGCACCTGCGTGATTCTGCTTTTCCATTACCTTTTACTGAACTAGTGTTTAGTTTTGATGTGGTGGATGAAATCTGTACAGTTTGCGTGTTCACTTTACTCGGTGTTAGAGGTTTTTGTAGACCATTTGGAGTTACTGGCATTATGTAGATTGCTGTAACGGGGTCTTTCAAGAATGAGGATTTGCCCGTGTGATTCATGGTTCCAAAAATCGAATAAATTGGAGGGATTAGAGTGGTTTTTGCAGAATTGACTGTGTTGTTATCGGAATTATTGATTACTGATTTAATTTTTGATTTCCGTTTCATTGGTTGCGGTGGGTTCCTTCGTGTCCTCCCCGATCTCATTGTACTGCAGGAGGGCTAACGTCTGGTGGTTGTTGCTGCCTGCAGGATCAATTTGACTAATTATGATGAAATGTGTACTTAAATTATCGCCCCTTTGTATTTATTGTTTGATTGATATTATCCGATTTGCAGGTTTAGGAGCCTGTAAACTTGTTACTTTATTGCCTTATTGAATTGCTGGCTTAGCTGGACAAATCAAGTCAGTGGTTGAATTGTTGATTATCACTGTTTCCTCCCTCCTACGCTGTCGACTCTTTGCCGCTCTTTATGGCTCCTCAACGCTCTTTCCAGATGTCCTGTTATCCTACTATTTTTTTTTTTGTTTGAATATGTTTTATTGCATTTCTTCCATTAGAATACAGGAAAGCAAGATAGCACAGCGGTAGCATTGATAAAGCATGTCATTATACATCCGTTATCTACACATGAGCACACAAATGAAGAACATACATCAGGTTAAAGCATAGATTGACAAGGATGGTAAATACAGCTGTACAAAGATACCTCTCCATGACAACAGTTTGCTGAAACTACAGCTCTGCCCAGTTACATAGGGCAAAAACAAGAACCCGTATGATGGGGTACCTATTACCATAAGTTGGCCGATGAGAAGAAGTTGATCGCGTCAGGAGACTGACGAGAGTGCATTAAGCAGGACAGGTGTGTTGTGTCCCTGGCGATAGGTAGTTCCCCAGTCTCAAGGAGCGTTGTAATGAGGGAAAGCTGGGCAGGCAGGGTGCTGCTGCATTGAAGAAACATGTGTAGCGTTAGTCATCTTCCCCTATTCGCAGGGTGTGTCTCTTACGTTGTGTCCATGAGTATCACGCTCATCCCAGGAGTGATATCTACAACTGTGAGGCCAATGGCGTCCTATAGTCACCCCGCAGAGCGCAAGAAAGAAGACCTGCAAACAATCCATACCCAATATAGTTTACTCAGAGCAATGAACAGTAATTAAGAACATGTGAAAATAGGGTCTGTAAGCCAACAAAAGGGAAATAAAAAGAAGGGGGGGCTAAAAAGAAAAAAAAAGCTTGTATTTAAACAAATGGAACGGGAATACGGGCAGGGGTGAGCGCATGTGTAGTCATGCCTGTAGTGAGTGTCGTCCAATGCCGTGTGCAGCGGCTGCAAGGGCGGCGGCGGTGGGGGAGAACCTTCAAGGAGGGTCTCAGTCCGGGGGGCGGGCTGGGGGGGCCGATAGGTAGACTGGAGGGAGGGAGGGAGAGGAGGAAGGGAGAGGGAAGGGGGGGTCAGGTGGCGCTCAGTGGGAGGAGCCTCTATGTGATCCCACTTTGTATGCAACTAGGGTGTCGTCCCAGGTTTGAGCTATTGGGTACATGGGGAGCCCCGCTGTTTCTTCCCTGCGCAGGGCTGCACTTTCTGCCTGCGCCCAGTTATCAAATGAAGTGTGCCAGTGCATGGCCTGGGGAGGCTCGCTATTTTTCCAGCGTTTGGTGACAAGTCTCTTTGCCGTTATTAAACCAAGGTCCCAGAACCTAGCCTGGGCTTTCGACTGTTTCGCCCGCATATACAGGCCCAGTAGACAAGCCTCCCACGTGTGTGGTAAGCTGCCCTCTGTGGACGCCGCCAGGGAGGTCGATATTGCTAACCAATAGTCGTGTAGGAGTGGACATGCCCAGAGCATATGTAAAAAGTTTGCATCTACTAACTTACACCTGGGGCACGCCGTCGTGTCAAGGTTGAAATAGCGATTTATTTTATCTGGGGATTGATACGCATGGTGTATAATGTAGTATTGGATAATTTTAAAACGGGAGTTGCGCGGGATGCTCAACACACCTGCCAACACCTTCGCCCATTCCCTATCGGTCCAGTCCCGTCCCCTATCCTCAGTCCATTTGTCGCGCAAGCGTTGTGGGGAGAACTGGGTGTGTGTATGTAGGGCCTGTGCCTGCCAATGAACAACGTGGGAGCCATTCCCCATCACATGCAGGTACTGTATCAACAGGTGGGTGGGTAACTCTTCTGTGAGGTCGCCCCAGGCCTGCGAAAATGTGCGTATGATCGTCGCATGTGTGAGGAATTGACCGACTGGCAGCCCCGTGGTGGCCGCCAGCATCTCAAACGGTAGTAAAGCACTTTCTGAGTACAAGTTCCCCAGTCCCTCCAGGTCAGCTCATGTCCAGTTGCTTAGTACAGCCTCCGTGAGAGCGCCACCTTCCCAGGGCAGCCCCAGCAACGGTAAATATGGAGCATATGGTTTAATGGAGTTTGTGAGTTTCAGACTCCTCATGTAGCACTTCCGCGCTGTCGCTAGGTGTATTTGCTCTGGACATCTGGCTTTGGCTAAAGGGTGGAACAGTGCATGGACTTGTGTCATCGTCAGAACCACGTCCTCCGTAGCAGTATCCACCAGATTTTTACCGCTCAGCCAGTAGGTCACCCATTGTAGCTGGGCCTTCAGGTAATAGAGTTCCTGGTTGGGAACCGCCAATCCACCAGTCTCAACCGAGGCATACAATGTCTTTAGAGCTACTCTGGGCCGCCCCGTGTTCCATATCAAACGTCTGGTTAGGGTTTCTAACTCCCGGAATATTCTGGTCGGGACATAAACAGGGATGTTGGCATAGAAGTACAATAGTTTAGGCAGCGCTATCATTTTTATCAGCGTGATGCGACTTGGGACATTGAAAAGTCCCAGAAAGTCACCTGTGCTGTAAGTGATGTAACTAACCGCCCGCACCAGATTGCCATCCAGTAGATCAGTGGTGTTGTATAGCTCCTATATATCCTTATATCGTGTTAAGTTAGCATAGGTACATTTGAGATTTAAACGCCATTTTTCCTTTCTTGCAACTTCTGCACACGACCCTTAATTGTTGACTTAGCTTTCAACCTAGTGGTTTGCCGTGGTGTATGTGAGAATAATATGTTATTGCTCTGATATCAGTTCTGTTTAATAAACCATGTCTGCACGGAGAGTGCTGAAGTTTCAGGAGCAACACAATAAGTAATTGTTATGAGGTCTGATCTCCACGCCTTCATAGTCATAACACAAGTGCAGCCTTTGCCAACTTGGGCTTGAGGCGGGATTGATATGGCTTTGCACGAGAATTTGTTAACACACTTGATGCGGTGCACATGCAGAGAGAGCTGGTGTATGCTGATGTGATTCCTTCATGCTAGGACACTAAGGTATGGGCCCGCCCTAAAACAACCCAAAGAGACCTTCTTAGCTAATAATATAATATATGTGTTAGGGAGGGTGAGATATAAGTGTTGTTAACTCTTATTCATTACAGCATGTTAACATGCTGTCACCATTCGCTTTTTATGTCTTAGTAACTATGCTGATAATTTTGCTACTGATAATAAGTATACTTGTATTATCTAAGATACTGCGCCTGAGAAGACGGCATTAGTAAATAAACATTTCAAATGCACATGTGTCTTCTTTACTCCATGTTCTGGTTTGTAATGATAATATAACGAAAGAGTGTTCATGAGTCCCACGTACCCTGAGGTACTGTAAGTTCATGTTCTGGTTTGTCTAAACATTGGAAGTTTGATATGTCCAATGAGACACTGTAGCTAGCTCGGTAAGGGGTGAGTTGGTTGCTAAGGTAAGTTTTGGGACACCCTAATTTGCCGAGGTTCCACTCCTCTGTGCACAGTTCTGTGTGAGTACAGAAACCCTGCGACATGGCGCCCAACGGTTTCGGTGGTCTTATATCATGACACTCGAGTAGTTTATCGTTCATGCCTTAACCCCTTCACATCCGTTTCCGGAAAACGGGGTGTCGGTGAAACCTACCTATTTTTTGAAATAGGTCTTTATTCAAGCTTGATTCTTTCTTAAACGGTTTCTTTGAATTACTACCCAGTTGTGCTACAAAGTATTCTTTGTGTTTTCTTGTTTCCAGTGTTGTCATGGCGGCGGTGGCTATTGCGCAGCATAGTCGCGTAGCGGTTCGCAACCATCTTCAGACGTGCCAGGTCCCAGTAGATGGGATGGCTGTGATTTTCGTGGTATGTGCAGATCCGGCGTTTCCTTACGAGTTGTTTTACTCTTGGGTTACGTTTCCGGCTGTGGACGCTAATTCTGGTTTGTTCCACTCCTACACCGCCTCGGATGTCCCGGCTGAGTATACGCCGTACAGGGCTTGATTATGCCAGCAGATTAAACCTTCCACTGCTACGCGTCCGCCACAGACTCAGTTGTACATTTCTAATAAACCGCTAGGCTGTGTTTATTTAGATCACTGCGGTCCTTTTTCATCTGATACTGCATATAAGTACATCTTAGTAGCAGTTGACTCATGCACACGCTTTGTGTGGGTATGGCCACATCGCAGCGCTGATTCACGGACTGTCATTAGAGATTTGCGTATCTTTATAGGGATTTTTGCCTGTGGTACCTTCCATTCGGATCAGGGTCCGGCTTTCGCCTCTAAGGCGTATAAGGATGCCATGACTTCGATGGGGGTCCAAGTCAAGTTTTCGTCACCCTACAGACCTGAGGGTAATAGTGTAGTTGAACGAATGAACCGTGATTTAAAGCAATCTTTGACAGCCCGAGTTATAGGCACTGGCAGAAACTGGCTGGCTCACCTCTATGGCGTGCAGCGTGCTCTTAATAATCTCCCTAGAAGGTCTCTGGGTGGGCGGACCCATACGAGATGCTCTTTGGCAGTTTGACAGTTTCGCGCACACTGTCTCGACTGAGCATGCGCAGCATTTTGCAGAAGAGTGGGCTCGGGCTCTTGCACCGGCTCTCTACCGCAACCAATGTGGTTGGGACAAATTGTCCCCTTGCCACGAAATTCCTTTGCGGTCTGAGCCGCAGCCTCAGCCTCAATATCCCATACGGCGTGAAGCTAAAGCAGCCGTCGCAGAAATCCTTGAACAATTGGAATATCAGGGAGTTATTGAAACGTGTGTGTCACCAATGAATAATACCCTTTTTACTGTGACCAGACATGACGGATCATATCGTTTGGTATTGGATTACCGGCATTTGAACTCGCATTGCTAAACGAGCTTGCAGGTCAGGCATGGACAAATCAGTGTGGTATGTATAGTCCAACTCATCAACGTTAGTTCCGGGTAAATTATTTAATAATGGACTGGAAACAGCAGGTAATTCGATGGCCACTTCACGTTCAATATTAGAAGCAGTGGGCATAACTGAATTTCTCACAATGGAAGGACAGGAAACAGCCGGTGTCATGCTAAGAAGAATCGGCCACTCTGTGTATCTTGACATTGTCAATTGAAATAAACCTGTTTTCCTTACGACCAGGAAGTGGTGGTAAAATGACTGTTCTTGTGCCCTTCACTCCAAGGACGGGAACCGGAGCTCGATAGGAAGGACCAAATTCTTTCTTGTTATCGATCTTCTCTCGAACCAGTTCGCCAACTTGAGGTAACCAGCCAGCTACCGGGATCTGCAACGCATCATCCGACGTGGAGGGCAAATGTTCCTTTGCAAGACTGTCTCTGGTCTTTTGTAGATTCTGTAAAACATTGCAATGTTCATCTGCGTCAAAGCAAGTGGCGCGAACCACCAAGTCTAGACCGTCAAGGTCAGGGACGTACATCTTGATGCCAAAGAGCATCTCGTATGGGGTCCGCCCACCCAGAGACCTTCTAGGGAGATTATTAAGAGCACGCTGCACGCCATAGAGGTGAGCCAGCCAGTTTCTGCCAGTGCCTATAACTCGGGCTGTCAAAGATTGCTTTAAATCACTGTTCATTCGTTCAACTACACTATTACCCTCAGGTCTGTAGGGTGACGAAAACTTGACTTGGACCCCCATCGAAGTCATGGCATCCTTATACGCCTTAGAGGCGAAAGCCGGACCCTGATCCGAATGGAAGGTACCACAGGCAAAAATCCCTATAAAGATACGCAAATCTCTAATGACAGTCCGTGAATCAGCGCTGCGATGTGGCCATACCCACACAAAGCGTGTGCATGAGTCAACTGCTACTAAGATGTACTTATATGCAGTATCAGATGAAAAAGGACCGCAGTGATCTAAATAAACACAGCCTAGCGGTTTATTAGAAATGTACAACTGAGTCTGTGGCGGACGCGTAGCAGTGGAAGTTTTAATCTGCTGGCATATGTCACACAGAAGGACATAATCACGCGTCTGTTTGTACAGTCCCCGCCACCAGAAACGTAGTTGTAATTGAGTTACAGTGGCCGAGACGCCCGCATGCGCAGACGCCACACCTTCATGAGCCGCTGTAATCAAGTCTGCTCTGCGATCCGAGTTGGGAATCAGCCGTTCCCCAACATCAGGAATTGTCACAAAAGGAACCTTTTCGGGACTTAAGTGGTATTTATACATCGAAGGGAATCCCGCAGGATGTTTACTTCCCTTCTCAGAGGCAGCAATCGCTGCCAAGATGTCGCTATCAATCTTGGATTTAGACCTAGTAACTGCTGCAACTAAGTATGTAGATACTGCTGATTTCGCTGCTTCATCAGCAAGCGAGTTGCCAACAGCGTGAACTCCTACGCGCTGATGACCGAGAGTATGAATAACAAAAACGAGTGGCAACTTAGCCTTAAGCTCTGCCACTCGAACCCAGATCATTTTATGTTTTATTGTGCTACCCTTGGAATCATGAAAATCATTTTGAATCCAAAAGAACAAGTTTTCATTGTAAGACTGAACACAGTAGTAAGAATCACTTACAATCAGAGTTGTAACACTTGGATCCGCGTACTCTAACGCTAGTAATAGAGCACGAAGCTCTGCCAATTGTGCGGTGCAATCGCCCAGGGGCATCGTGTGCACCTCCCTGGAAATGAACTCATCATTCAACATAGCGCCGACCACAATGGCGCATGCGGAAACGTAGGCATGTTTAGAGCCATGCGCAACCTGCGCCGACCCATCAGTGTAAATGATGCAATGGAAGTCCTCCAAAGGTCGCATAGCCAGAGGAGCAGGATGAACGAATTCATACTGCAAGTACTCTTGCGACCGTAAGGAGGCGTCAAAAATAAACATGACATCCGTGGATGACAATGACGCAGCCCACTGAATCCACCGAGGGTGCAAAGCTTTTGAATTTGGTACACTGGCTTTCGTGACTGCCTCCAAATGAGGACAGGGTGTTACCACTAGCATGCGTTTCCCCTGAGACAGTGCTCGTTCCTTAAGAATTGCCATCTGTAGTATTTATTATAATACTGTATATGAAAAGTAAGCTGCAACAGCCTCCAGGAGGAAGTCACTGTCCTCATCCGAAAACAGTTCAGCCATCCAATTTAAAAGATGAAAGGAACATACGTGATCTCCCAGCACCGGATCCTCTATAACCATCAGAGGACAGCTCGGTGGGTTTTCAAGAAAACTTCGTTCCAAGAAATTTTGCGCTGCCGACAACACATCCCAGGGACCCATTAGTCCATGTGCCACCGCCAAGGCCATAATCCTTTCGTCAGAACAAACCAACTCGTGAGCAATGATAGGACTCATCAGTTGATCAAAATCGACGTCAGAAGAAATCGGTCCGCAGAGACACAAATCAATGGCCCAAAGGAAATCACAGGTCAGGCAGCGAAATACAGGCTGGACACAGGTAAAATAGGAGAACCGAAAAGATAATCCAACGGTTTCGGTGGTCTTATATCATGACACTCGAGTAGTTTATCGTTCATGCCTTAACCCCTTCACATCCGTTTCCGGAAAACGGGGTGTCGGTGAAACCTACCTATTTTTTGAAATAGGTCTTTATTCAAGCTTGATTCTTTCTTAAACGGTTTCTTTGAATTACTACCGAGTTGTGCTACAAAGTATTCTTTGTGTTTTCTTGTTTCCAGTGTTGTCATGGTGGCGGTGGCTATTGCGCAGCATAGTGGCGTAGCGGTTCGCAACCATCTTCAGACGTACCAGGTCCCAGTAGATGGGATGGCTGTGATTTTCGTGGTATGTGCAGATCAGGCGTTTCCTTACGAGTTGTTTTACTGTTGGGTTACGTTTCCGGCTGTGGACGCTAATTCTGGTTTGTTCCACTCCTACACCGCCTCGGATGTCCCGGCTGAGTATACGCCGTACAGGGCATTGGAAATACCTATTGATCATTGGCAGCATCGAGTTTGGTTTGATGGCGCCCTCCCCCACTCTTTGTCCGCAGCGAGGTTAGGTCCACTCTCAATTCCAGGTACGAATTGGCCTGCGTTGGGTGGCTTTACCCCGCACCAGAATCACGGGGCTTGTACCGTAGCAGAAATTCGCAGGCTACATGTTGTTTCCATTTCCGTGATTCGTGCTTTAGTGCAATACATCGGTCGACATCTTCCTGGTGGTCCCCAGGGGGGTGCGGCCGCTCCCGTGGATCGAGGCGGAATGCGTCTCAATCCAGTGATGGTTAATTCGGTTTTTGGTGCGCGTCCAGTTGACAACGATGACTTCCCATTCTGGCTAGCAGAGAAGTTTGATCAACTTGAGGCGGTTTTTCCGAATTCTACTCCTGCTGATAAACATAGAATGTTAACGATTACTATACCGAAGGATATAACTCCTGAACTTGTTGACTGTGAAAGCTGGGGAAAAACATTTGCGGCAGTTTATACAAGGTGCTTCGGCACCCCGTCTATGACTGCCCTGCCTGAAATCATTAGAGGTGTTCAGAATGATCACGGTCGAGAGGCAGCGGTTGAATTGGGTATGAGCCTGTGAGGTTCTTTTGAGATTGTAAGTGATCTCATTCTCTCCAATGTTAAAGGAGATGCAGTTAACTTTCAGGTGTCGAATGCTTTGGCTGCTCTGCCCGATGACGACAAACCCCGCCAGTTAGCAAAGATTGTGGTGGCCGCTTATAAGACAATTGGCCGCACAAGTAGAGGTCTGAAATATTTTCCAGTAAAGGAGAAAAAACAACCTCAGGGACAATCTGCAGTGACAGATGTCCAGACCAAGTCCAAAAAACAAAATTGGCCTAAGAAACAGACACAGGGGAAGAAGAATACACAGACTCAGGATTCTTTTCCTGCAGTACAAGCACCTGCGCCGACAGAAAAAGTTTATGATTTGCGCGATCGCGCGATGATTAAATCACCTGATCGATTTCAGGGTTCTGATCAACGCTCTCCTCGTTCCTTTCAGGAAACAACGGCCCCGAAGACCGGTGGAGGAGGAGGGGGTGGACGTGGACGTGGTGGCCAACAAGGACGTGGTCAGTCCCGCCAGACGGACGGCGCAGTGAAGCAGGAGGACTGGTTCATTAAACAGAACTGATATCAGAGCAATAACATATTATTCTCACATACACCACGGCAAACCACTAGGTTGAAAGCTAAGTCAACAATTAAGGGTCGTGTGCAGAAGTTGCAAGAAAGGAAAAATGACGTTTAAATCTCAAATGTACCTATGCTAACTTAACACGATATAAGGATATATAGGAGCTATACAACACCCCCCCATGATCCGAGAACGCACTAAATAAGATAACAGAAGTGCCATCACATGAGAGCAGAATCCAACAATAAACGAGCATGAATAAAAATTCAATTATAAAAACTAATGCTAAAAAATAGCCCACAAGTATAATGTTGCTCAAGCCAATAGGCAAGCAAAAATAAAATGTCTTGACCAAAAGTCAATAAAATCAAGGAAATGCTATCAATCAGCATGTCAATTTGAGGCAGTGTTTATGATAATACTCTATATGAAAAGTAAGCTGCAACAGCCTCCAGGAGGAAGTCACTGTCCTCATCCGAAAACAGTTCAGCCATCCAATTTAAAAGATGAAAGGAACATACGTGATCTCCCAGCACCGGATCCTCTATAACCATCAGAGGACAGCTCGGTGGGTTTTCAAGAAAACTTCGTTCCAAGAAATTTTGCGCTGCCGACAACACATCCCAGGGACCCATTAGTCCATGTGCCACCGCCAAGGCCATAATCCTTTCGTCAGAACAAACCAACTCGTGAGCAATGATAGGACTCATCAGTTGATCAAAATCGACGTCAGAAGAAATCGGTCCGCAGAGACACAAATCAATGGCCCAAAGGAAATCACAGGTCAGGCAGCGAAATACAGGCTGGACACAGGTAAAATAGGAGAACCGAAAAGATAATCCAAACGCCGTGCTTATAGTCGCCAACGGCAGTGTGCCATAATAATCAAGCATGCGGTTGCGAAACCGCGTCAGTAGCACTTGCGCGTGGTCTTGCACAGGAAGGGCATCCATATTTAAAAAGGCAGAAAACCACCAAAGCGCCAGCCGCTAATGCAAGAAAAAACGGCAATCCTCCAAACAAGGATGAAAAAATAGAATGGAAGAAGGCAGGGATGACTCCAAAAATCTTCTCAAAGGAAGTCACGAGACCACTGCTAACAACTTTAAAAAAATGTGCTAGGCCCGTTGTGGAGGATGCGTTAAAGATAGAACGAACCATGGCTCCGAAATGCAAAGGCAAATCAGTATTTAAAAGAGCCTGAACCTCCGTACGGGTGTTAGCAATGTGAAGCACGAAAGTTTCACGGGCCGAGCTCAAGGCCACCTATTTCTGGGACAATAGAGCTCTTATTCTAGCCATGCCGCTGAATTCTGCTCCCAAGGTCGGTATCTGTGGCCAAATGGAAGACTCCCTATGTTCACGTGTGGGAGGATAAAGAACATTTCTGCAGCAAATAACTTGCTCACTTACTGTTACTATGAAAGCTATACCTTTAATTAACCCACAACAGTTTTCATTATTGAGCATTAAATAACTACCATTCTCTAACAATTTAAACGTGGGGATGATAGCAGGAACTGGCGTGCCCTGTAAAACGCAAGCCATATTCGGTCGGTCCTTGTTACATGAACCGTGTAACTGTATGTGTCTGCACATTAAAGAATGATCTGGCGTCTCAGTACACTCATCCCCTGTTAGATAAACTTCCTGTTCATCCTTGAAACATCTGTATGTGTATGGGAGTGACCAGACCTCATGAAGAAAACCGCTACCTAAGGGTTCAAAACGACCTACTGGCACATATTTCATACAATTTGAAAACTTATATAAAGCAAAAGGCAGTGTTATTAAACCGTGGATAAGCCACGTAGCAGCAGTGGCTTCTGCCACAGAAAAAGGTAAAGATTCCAACCTTTCAATATGTAGCATAGAAAAGGAAGCATCACGCATTGAAAGCAAGCGTTGTTTGTCTGTCAAATTAAACGGTGCAAATAAAGAGGAAACGTTCATGTATCCCCAGGGAACTTTACCCATTTTCAGAGTCTGAAGTGTCCATGCAAACTGCATGATTGACCGTAATTGATTTTGACCATGGTATAACACTGACACTTCATCATGCACAATATCAACAACAGACGACACAATATTATCTAATGTGTAAATTCTAGAGGAAAGCACGTTAATGCTATTGTCAACAACTGCAAGCACTTTCTCAAGATTCGCCTGATCAATAGCCCTAAGGCGTGAAGCAGCCTCAATCTGTGACAGTTTCCAAATTTCATTGTAAACCCCATATAACCACCTTTTCGACCTGCCACTAGCTGGGCCTTTAATGAAATCATTCAAATCCACGTCTGCATTCAGTTTGGAAAGGTGATACTTAACCGCAGGTAAAGTTGAATGTTTCAGCCAAGCTTGACACAACTTGCCCACAGAGTAAGAGGTGACAGTATGACTCAAATCAAACCGGGGATCAGATCTAACAGTCTTAAAACCGTCAGTTATATTTAAAAATCTTTTTTGGCAAGAATCAGCACTACGGTGCCAAAGCAGCCAACCCTTAGGATTCATACTGGAAATGTTAAAGGAGGAATTAAGAAGCAGAGCCTGTATATCTTTAATGGACAATTGAGTAAAATTACTCCAATCCTCATATTCCTCCAACTCCGGGAAAGACGGGGTGTTTAACCTTTTAGATGTAGCCAATCCAAAGCATGTGGTCTGGGAAATGGTTTCATTTAAAAACAACATATGATTCGGGATGAGACATGCACGGTGCAAAGCCTCAGTGCCTCGTACCTGCCAGGACCTTGAACCCCAAACCGATTTAAGGTCTATTGTTTCCTTCCATAACTCATAGCCCCCAGTAACTAATTGATCTAGGAAGGCCTTCGAATACAACAATTTTGTATCGGTAAGTCTAACCTTGGACAGTGGCTGTTTGTGAAATTTAAAATAAAAGGACTCGGGATTGGACTGATTAAAGTCCGTGAAATAAGTATACTTTTTAAGAAACGTTTCTGAACTCTCTTGTGTAGGTGCCGGGCAATGTTCCCACTGAGTAAAATTAACAGCATCCCTTCGGGAAGATGTTTTGTGTAAGAAGTGATTGCCATAATGTTGGTAACAGAACAATTCACCATAATTAGCAGATTCTAAATATAAATCCTCAGCATCAAAAGCAGCATAGTATTTCAAATCAGAAAACAAACTTTCCACAGCATTAACATCCCAATCATCAGACCGAATGTTTTGTTTCACCACATCCCCCATATTCACTCTTAGTACATTAGGAACATTAACGACTTCCGTTGGGCCATGAATCTGAAAACGAACTGCATCCCACGCGATTCCATCCAGAACAGGCCATGCTGTGATGTTAACCAAAGTCAAGTCTCTTTTTAATCTGTGTGTAGAATGTGAAGAGGAAAGTGGGGCCAAAGTTCCATTTAAATGAGTAATGCAAGTTCTCTCCTCGACATAGTGTCCATTCATAATTCAAAAAAAATAAAACACAAAACCAATTGACATAAAAAGGTAAACCGAAAAAAGGACCAGCCAAATGTATGTCCAAGGAGGTATCAAAAAATGTTTTTTAAACAGGCTAGCATATACTGCAATTTGAGAGGGTTTTTTCGAGGCAAGGGAAGCAGAGTCAAATGAAAATCTGGATTCCGTGGCTAAACGAGCTTGCAGGTCAGGCATGGACAAATCAGTGGGGTATGTATAGTCCAACTCATCAACGTTAGTTCCGGGTAAATTATTTAATAATGGACTGGAAACAGCAGGTAATTCGATGGCCACTTCAGGTTCAATATTAGAAGCAGTGGGCATAACTGAATTTCTCACAATGGAAGGACAGGAAACAGCCGGTGTCATGCTAAGAAGAATCGGCCACTCTGTGTATCTTGACATTGTCAATTGAAATAAACCTGTTTTCCTTACGACCAGGAAGTGGTGGTAAAATGACTGTTCTTGTGCCCTTCACTCCAAGGACGGGAACCGGAGCTCGATAGGAAGGACCAAATTCTTTCTTGTTATCGATCTTCTCTCGAACCAGTTCGCCAACTTGAGGTAACCAGCCAGCTACCGGGATCTGCAACGCATCATCCGACGTGGAGGGCAAATGTTCCTTTGCAAGACTGTCTCTGGTCTTTTGTAGATTCTGTAAAACATTGCAATGTTCATCTGCGTCAAAGCAAGTGGCGCGAACCACCAAGTCTAGACCGTCAAGGTCAGGGACGTACATCTTGATGCCAAAGAGCATCTCGTATGGGGTCCGCCCACCCAGAGACCTTCTAGGGAGATTATTAAGAGCACGCTGCACGCCATAGAGGTGAGCCAGCCAGTTTCTGCCAGTGCCTATAACTCGGGCTGTCAAAGATTGCTTTAAATCACGGTTCATTCGTTCAACTACACTATTACCCTCAGGTCTGTAGGGTGACGAAAACTTGACTTGGACCCCCATCGAAGTCATGGCATCCTTATACGCCTTAGAGGCGAAAGCCGGACCCTGATCCGAATGGAAGGTACCACAGGCAAAAATCCCTATAAAGATACGCAAATCTCTAATGACAGTCCGTGAATCAGCGCTGCGATGTGGCCATACCCACACAAAGCGTGTGCATGAGTCAACTGCTACTAAGATGTACTTATATGCAGTATCAGATGAAAAAGGACCGCAGTGATCTAAATAAACACAGCCTAGCGGTTTATTAGAAATGTACAACTGAGTCTGTGGCGGACGCGTAGCAGTGGAAGGTTTAATCTGCTGGCATATGTCACACAGAAGGACATAATCACGCGTCTGTTTGTACAGTCCCCGCCACCAGAAACGTAGTTGTAATTGAGTTACAGTGGCCGAGACGCCCGCATGCGCAGACGCCACACCTTCATGAGCCGCTGTAATCAAGTCTGCTCTGCGATCCGAGTTGGGAATCAGCCGTTCCCCAACATCAGGAATTGTCACAAAAGGAACCTTTTCGGGACTTAAGTGGTATTTATACATCGAAGGGAATCCCGCAGGATGTTTACTTCCCTTCTCAGAGGCAGCAATCGCTGCCAAGATGTCGCTATCAATCTTGGATTTAGACCTAGTAACTGCTGCAACTAAGTATGTAGATACTGCTGATTTCGCTGCTTCATCAGCAAGCGAGTTGCCAACAGCGTGAACTCCTACGCGCTGATGACCGAGAGTATGAATAACAAAAACGAGTGGCAACTTAGCCTTAAGCTCTGCCACTCGAACCCAGATCATTTTATGTTTTATTGTGCTACCCTTGGAATCATGAAAATCATTTTGAATCCAAAAGAACAAGTTTTCATTGTAAGACTGAACACAGTAGTAAGAATCACTTACAATCAGAGTTGTAACACTTGGATCCGCGTACTCTAACGCTAGTAATAGAGCACGAAGCTCTGCCAATTGTGCGGTGCAATCGCCCAGGGGCATCGTGTGCACCTCCCTGGAAATGAACTCATCATTCAACATAGCGCCGACCACAATGGCGCATGCGGAAACGTAGGCATGTTTAGAGCCATGCGCAACCTGCGCCGACCCATCAGTGTAAATGATGCAATGGAAGTCCTCCAAAGGTCGCATAGCCAGAGGAGCAGGATGAACGAATTCATACTGCAAGTACTCTTGCGACCGTAAGGAGGCGTCAAAAATAAACATGACATCCGTGGATGACAATGACGCAGCCCACTGAATCCACCGAGGGTGCAAAGCTTTTGAATTTGGTACACTGGCTTTCGTGACTGCCTCCAAATGAGGACAGGGTGTTACCACTAGCATGCGTTTCCCCTGAGACAGTGCTCGTTCCTTAAGAATTGCCATCTGTACAGCAGTTAAAACCTTTTCCACTGTGGGAAACCGCAACTCAGCCGAAGTGTACAAGTGCGACTTGTAAGCAATAGGTACTGTGTCACCTTCATTAAAAGTGAGGTATGTGAAACCCACCGTCCCAGGAATTATTCTTATTACTAGGTTGGTGTGGTTATCACGAGTCAGTAAATATTTAGAAGCGAGCAGATCAGCCTGCAAGGATTGCAAAATGGCTGAATGCTCAGGCAGCCAGCATGATTTTGAGAAAGTTGGTTGTATCAAAGCATACAACGGCTTGATACGCTGGGCATATTCCGGAATGTAAGTTCTGCCGAAATTCAAAAAACCCAGCAAAGACTGTAATTTTTTCAGTGTTGTAGGAGCGCGCAATTGTGCGCATTTCTCCAAGAAGTGAGGAGCCAAACCTCTACCTTCATTGTTCAGCTCATAGCCGAGGAACAACACCGTGTGTTCTGCAATGTGCGATTTTGCAAAATTAAATTTGTAACCCATATCAGCAAAGGTACAAATTATGGAATTCACTCGACACAGATGCATCCAAATCTCGTCGTCTGTGAGATAAATATCATCTACATAAGAACATGCATCTGGATCGATTCCCTCCAACAGAGTTACTATTCTGGAGGTGAAGACTCCAGGACTATTTTTGTAGCCCATTGGGAGTCGCCGGAAGCGTTTTTGCACCCCAGCGGACGTAAAACTTGTCCACTGGGAGCTAAAGTCATCCAGTCTGTGGGCATAAAAACCATTGGAAATGTCAAGCGTTGTCTTGAAGCGCTTACGCACTAGACTATCCACTAGGGCAGAGCCGTGAGTATTCTGTACTGCACAGTTACGGCAATGCCAGTTCAAATGCCGGTAATCCAATACCAAACGATATGATCTGTCAGGTTTGGTCACAGTAAAAAGGGGATTATTCATTGGTGACACACACGTTTCAATAACTCCCTGATATTCCAATTGTTCAAGGATTTCTGCGACGGCTGCTTTAGCTTCACGCCGTATGGGATATTGAGGCTGAGGCTGCGGCTCAGACCGCAAAGGAATTTCGTGGCAAGGGGACAATTTGTCCCAACCACATTGGTTGCGGTAGAGAGCCGGTGCAAGAGCCCGAGCCCACTCTTCTGCAAAATGCTGCGCATGCTCAGTCGAGACAGTGTGCGCGAAACTGGGAAGGATTACCTCCTCCCCTCGCGGCGCTGCGAGCACAAAAGGTGGGGGCCAGTCAGCCTCGGAAAGCAAAATGTCGTACGTAGACGAAAGGTTCTCCCAAAACACCCCTCTGACAGTACGCTGTATGTCACCTTCAATTAACAGGACAATTTCAAAAAGTCTTTCAGGGGGAGCTAATCTCGTATCGGCTGTTTCTATTACAACAAATTGACAAATTCAAGAAGTCAAGATTTAAGTCTCCACACTAGGTTATTTATACTTTTTACTCAGAGTTTATTTTATAGAAATTCATATTTAGGCATACATTTTAAATACACATTATAATTTAGCACTGTGGTGGTACTCTGGTACAGGTATGTATCTAATGGCTAACAATTCCGTATTACGGTTATCTAACACAGAGTCACCACTATTATAGTATGCATTCAATATTTAAAATACAGTAATACAATGAATCAAATAAAAGACATTTTTTCACAATTTAAAATAGTCCAAAGAGTCGACGCGTTTCGGTGCGTATATTATACTTGGTGCACCTTCATCAGGACAGAATAAGTTAAAAACAGGTTTACATCTTCTTTCTGAAAAAATGAATAGAATGCATATTATTAGTGCGGAATTCCTGGTTTGAGATTTTAACCTAGTGGTGGGCTTAATACTTCATATTTAGAACAGAATTTCCTTACTTTAAATTTAAGAAAAGGGTGTCCTTCGAATGGTTTTCTGGGACGTGTTGTTCTTTAGTTTGTCTGGTAGCACGTGTTTATCAATTCACGGCCGTCAGTGATCTATAATCATAATTTCCTTTTAGTTATTTTTTACATTATTTATATTTTCAATTCTCGGGTCAGTTACAATATGCTATGCTGCACTTACTTGTATAGTTTATTAAAAGCATATAATCAATGATGCGATATTGATGATGTCATCTCCAAGTGCCGTACTTTTCGTGAGGTCTGTACTCCTCTATGTAGTCACGTGACAATACTCTTAAGTGGAGAGAATATAATGTATTTTTTAGGAGCTGAGACTTATTTAGGGAAATATTAGTATCCAACATGCCAGATTTATACCTACCGATCTTGTAAATAGTGTCAGTTTTCAAGGCTTTTTGCTCGTTGAGTTGGTAGTCCTGACGTTTCTAGAGTTTGTTGTCACTGCGCTTGCTTGCCTGAGATCAGCCTCGCTCCTTTTTTGATTATTGAGAGCTATTCATGGGGCATAACAAGCGTAAGGCATAGATATTAGTTTAGTATGGGCAGTTAGACGCTGTCTTATCCACACAAACAATATTGACAGGTAGACACAGGCCATTATTGCCTGATAGTCTAATTCAAACTTTGTTCGCATTTATTTTAACCATTTAAAGCAGGGAAATGCGTGGGTATCCCCTTATGCTCCTTGTTCCCCATTTAAATTATCAGTGTCCTAATCCCGCATTTCAATTATGCAGGCACTCCTTATTCCTCATTTCAATTATGCAGGCACTCCTTAAGCTGTTAACTCTAAGAGTTGCCCCTGACATCTCGCTAACACTGCGAGCACACTCCTCTACTAAACGGGAATGCTTTCATTACCCTCACTCGACTCCGCTACGTCTAACAGGGTGTTTCGGGCGTTCTTACCTCTGTTCTGGCTCGTAATCCCTTCGTGTGGTTGGCGTCCGCTTCACTGGAAATGACAACCACACGGAGGCTACTGAGTACTATATATACCGTTGTTAATTGAATTATTGAATATTGGCGGCATTAATTAGATTTAAAGTGTGTCTGGTGTCAAACATTGCGGCCATTATTGTAGTTTATTCATTATCGCTTACTTTTATCCCGGGTAAAAACTGACGGTGCACCGGAAGGGCTGAGTGTTCACGGTGCACGGTGGCCATATTTGTAGTTTGTTGTCATTGCGCAACAACTACAAAAGCAAAGTTACTGAATACGAGGCTAGAATCATTGGAAGCCCAATCTTTGTTAATTTCACAACGGCCATCGTTGTAGTTTGTTATCAATGCGTAACTACAGGGATAAAATTACAGAAAAACGAGATCGATAATTTTAAAAGCCAAAACCTAATTAAATGAGAACGGCTCATTTTGATATACCTGTGCACCTGCGCAAGTGATATATGTGCTTATCTTTTATGCTCAAATTCTATGGGAAGCTAATCGCACTCCGCGGTTTTCATTAATTATGGTTAATTATGGTTCGAAATTATCATCGCATTTGGTGCTACCCTAGTAATACCGGGATGTATTGTATACAGTACCTGGTGCCGGCGATTCTATGCGCACCATCTTGGAGGTATTTTAATAAATATTTCTGCACATAGTATTAACCTTCATTTGTTACACTGCGCATACTGTGACAAGTATAATCACATTCACATTCTATATGCAGAGCATTCTACTGTAATACTGTATTCATTTCTAAAGCAGTAAATCTCAGTTTAACAAAAAAAGGGCGTACATGCGTCTCATGAATGTTGTCAATGCAGATTTAGATACAGTTCATTTTTATACATCACTCATTTTGAAAAAGCGAAGAGAAAGGGCATGTGTCCTATACATTTTTGCTGTCAAAAATAGATATCTATTGCTGTAATTATAGATGTCTATACCGTTTTAATGGCTGTTATACATGACTAATATATCTGAGTCTAAACAATCAAGGCGTATATTACACAGTGCTATGCCATTAATACATCAATCACTCGAGCTGCAGCTTATAACCACGTTAGTCTATCAGCTCTAGAAATTCTTAGCTGTCATAGAATCCCTAGCAGTATCAATTTATCCTGGACATTATCTGATTATTTTATCCCACTCTTCACGGTTATTGAGCCCTTGGTAATAGGATTTAAATTTTGACATGTAGAACTGTTCTCTCAGTTTGCGCTTTTTGTTAGCATCTCCACCTCTCACAGAGACTTTGATTTTTTCAAGTATAAACCACTTTAGATCGTCTAGTTTGTGGTTCTCTGTGGTCCAATGTTCGACTAGTGGTGCATTTTGCTTCTTGAGTCTTATGGCTGATCGATGTTCTGTCAGCCTTAAGCGTATTTCTCTTCCTGTTTCTCCTATGTAACACTTGTTACAGGGGCAAAGGATTAGGTATACCACATTGGAGGTCCGGCAATTTACGTGCTCGTTCATCCAATGTGTAATGCCATTCACTTCCACTTTGTCAGTTTTAATGATGCCTTTACAGTGTGTACAAGACCCACACGGCAGATTTCCTCTAATGAGAGCACCATTGAGGACATTTCTCTGTCCATTCCTTTTGGGTTCTTGGTACGTATGCACTAGTTGGTTTCTAATGGTTCTATTTCTTCGGAAGGCATAAGTGGGTTTTGCTAGCGGGGTGACTCCTGTTTTGTTTAATATTCCCCAATTTTTGTTTATCAGGTTCTTTACTTTGTTGCTAAAACTATTGTAATCGGATACCATAATTATATTGTTCTTCTGTTGTTTCGATTTCTCAGTTGGTTCAAAAAGGCTCTCACGATTATAATACTTAGCACGCTTATAGGCTTGTTTAATCAAGCGTTTGGGGTAGCCTCGCAGTGTAAGTTTTTCTTTTAAAATCTGTGCATGTTTCTCATAGCTATTTCTGTCACTGCAGTTTCGTCTAATTCTTAAGAATTGGCTAAAAGGTATGCCATCTTTTTGGCATTTTGGATGATAGCTGGTGTGGTGTAACAGGGTATTTCTGTCCGTGGGTTTCACAAATAATTCCACGTTTAAAGTTTGGTCTTTCTCATAAATCTTAATGTCCAAAAAATCCACAGCTGATTGGCTCTTATTAAAAGTGAATTTTAGGTTTGGATCACCACAGTTTATCCATTCCAGAAAATGATCAAGATCCTCCTCGGTGCCGTCCCATATAAAGAAAATGTTGTCTATAAATCTAGACCATATCTTGACATTTTCGAAATATGGACAGACCTCATTATATACGTGTTTTGTCTCAAATCTCCCTACATAAAGGCAGGCAAGGCTGGGAGCACAGGTGGCTCCCATGCTGGTGCCCTTGATTTGACAATAATAGTCTTGCTTGAACAGGAAAATATTGTTCTTAAGGATAATTTCAATGCAGTCTAAAATAAAGGTATTTTGGGCATTCAAATCGCCCAAGTCATTTTTCAATATCTCCTCCATCATTTTCACTGTGTCCGCCTGGGGGATATTAGTATACAATGCTTCAATATCCATGCATACTAACCATTGGGTCTCTTTATTAAAACTGCCACTAATGGCTGGATAAAGTGGTCCACGTATTTACTGAGGGGCTCAGTTAAAGACTCTATACCAGATACTATTGGCCGCATAGGCGGGTCTTCCAGGTTTTTGTGAACTTTGGGAGGGAGCATAGTCATCCTTGATACGGAAGACTATGAAACTAGAATGTATAAACTCCTCAACAACGAAATGCATTATAGACCCAGTAACATCAGAGAATGGGAAAATCTGAAGAAAAAAGTCAAGACAGTGGTAGATTTTGCCAAAGAGGACAATGTAATTTGCGAGGAGGAATATCGCTTCCTCATTAATGAGAATCCAAAAGTCCCAGCGATGTATGGACTTCCCAAAGTTCACAAAAACCTGGAAGACCCGCCTATGCGGCCAATAGTATCTGGTATAGAGTCTTTAACTGAGCCCCTCAGTAAATACGTGGACCACTTTATCCAGCCATTAGTGGCAGAATTACCGTCCTACATAAAGGACACAACCCACATGATTTCCAGGGTAGAAGGATTAAGTTTTAATAAAGAGACCCAATGGTTAGTATGCATGGATATTGAAGCATTGTATACTAATATCCCCCAGGCGGACACAGTGAAAATGATGGAGGAGATATTGAAAAATGACTTGGGCGATTTGAATGCCCAAAATACCTTTATTTTAGACTGCATTGAAATTATCCTTAAGAACAATATTTTCCTGTTCAAGCAAGACTATTATTGTCAAATCAAGGGCACCAGCATGGGAGCCACCTGTGCTCCCAGCCTTGCCTGCCTTTATGTAGGGAGATTTGAGTCAAAACACGTATATAATGAGGTCTGTCCATATTTCGAAAATGTCAAGATATGGTCTAGATTTATAGACGACATTTTCTTTATATGGGACGGCACCGAGGAGGATCTTGATCATTTTCTGGAATGGATAAACTGTGGTGATCCAAACCTAAAATTCACTTTTAATAAGAGCCAATCAGCTGTGGATTTTTTGGACATTAAGATTTATGAGAAAGACCAAACTTTAAACGTGGAATTATTTGTGAAACCCACGGACAGAAATACCCTGTTACACCACACCAGCTATCATCCAAAATGCCAAAAAGATGGCATACCTTTTAGCCAATTCTTAAGAATTAGACGAAACTGCAGTGACAGAAATAGCTATGAGAAACATGCACAGATTTTAAAAGAAAAACTTACACTGCGAGGCTACCCCAAACGCTTGATTAAACAAGCCTATAAGCGTGCTAAGTATTATAATCGTGAGAGCCTTTTTGAACCAACTGAGAAATCGAAACAACAGAAGAACAATATAATTATGGTATCCGATTACAATAGTTTTAGCAACAAAGTAAAGAACCTGATAAACAAAAATTGGGGAATATTAAACAAAACAGGAGTCACCCCGCTAGCAAAACCCACTTATGCCTTCCGAAGAAATAGAACCATTAGAAACCAACTAGTGCATACGTACCAAGAACCCAAAAGGAATGGACAGAGAAATGTCCTCAATGGTGCTCTCATTAGAGGAAATCTGCCGTGTGGGTCTTGTACACACTGTAAAGGCATCATTAAAACTGACAAAGTGGAAGTGAATGGCATTACACATTGGATGAACGAGCACGTAAATTGCCGGACCTCCAATGTGGTATACCTAATCCTTTGCCCCTGTAACAAGTGTTACATAGGAGAAACAGGAAGAGAAATACGCTTAAGGCTGACAGAACATCGATCAGCCATAAGACTCAAGAAGCAAAATGCACCACTAGTCGAACATTGGACCACAGAGACGATCTAAAGTGGTTTATACTTGAAAAAATCAAAGTCTCTGTGAGAGGTGGAGATGCTAACAAAAAGCGCAAACTGAGAGAACAGTTCTACATGTCAAAATTTAAATCCTATTACCAAGGGCTCAATAACCGTGAAGAGTGGGATAAAATAATCAGATAATGTCCAGGATAAATTGATACTGCTAGGGATTCTATGACAGCTAAGAATTTCTAGAGCTGATAGACTAACGTGGTTATAAGCTGCAGCTCGAGTGATTGATGTATTAATGGCATAGCACTGTGTAATATACGCCTTGATTGTTTAGACTCAGATATATTAGTCATGTATAACAGCCATTAAAACGGTATAGACATCTATAATTACAGCAATAGATATCTATTTTTGACAGCAAAAATGTATAGGACACATGCCCTTTCTCTTCGCTTTTTCAAAATGAGTGATGTATAAAAATGAACTGTATCTAAATCTGCATTGACAACATTCATGAGACGCATGTACGCCCTTTTTTTGTTAAACTGAGATTTACTGCTTTAGAAATGAATACAGTATTACAGTAGAATGCTCTGCATATAGAATGTGAATGTGATTATACTTGTCACAGTATGCGCAGTGCAACAAATGAAGGTTAATACTATGTGCAGAAATATTTATTAAAATACCTCCAAGATGGTGCGCATAGAATCGCCGGCACCAGGTACTGTATACAATACATCCCGGTATTACTAGGGTAGCACCAAATGCGATGATAATTTCGAACCATAATTAATGAAAACCGCGGAGTGCGATTAGCTTCCCATAGAATTTGAGCATAAAAGATAAGCACATATATCACTTGCGCAGGTGCACAGGTATATCAAAATGAGCCGTTCTCATTTAATTAGGTTTTGGCTTTTAAAATTATCGATCTCGTTTTTCTGTAATTTTATCCCTGTAGTTACGCATTGATAACAAACTACAACGATGGCCGTTGTGAAATTAACAAAGATTGGGCTTCCAATGATTCTAGCCTCGTATTCAGTAACTTTGCTTTTGTAGTTGTTGCGCAATGACAACAAACTACAAATATGGCCACCGTGCACCGTGAACACTCAGCCCTTCCGGTGCACCGTCAGTTTTTACCCGGGATAAAAGTAAGCGATAATGAATAAACTACAATAATGGCCGCAATGTTTGACACCAGACACACTTTAAATCTAATTAATGCCGCCAATATTCAATAATTCAATTAACAACGGTATATATAGTACTCAGTAGCCTCCGTGTGGTTGTCATTTCCAGTGAAGCGGACGCCAACCACACGAAGGGATTACGAGCCAGAACAGAGGTAAGAACGCCCGAAACACCCTGTTAGACGTAGCGGAGTCGAGTGAGGGTAATGAAAGCATTCCCGTTTAGTAGAGGAGTGTGCTCGCAGTGTTAGCGAGATGTCAGGGGCAACTCTTAGAGTTAACAGCTTAAGGAGTGCCTGCATAATTGAAATGAGGAATAAGGAGTGCCTGCATAATTGAAATGCGGGATTAGGACACTGATAATTTAAATGGGGAACAAGGAGCATAAGGGGATACCCACGCATTTCCCTGCTTTAAATGGTTAAAATAAATGCGAACAAAGTTTGAATTAGACTATCAGGCAATAATGGCCTGTGTCTACCTGTCAATATTGTTTGTGTGGATAAGACAGCGTCTAACTGCCCATACTAAACTAATATCTATGCCTTACGCTTGTTATGCCCCATGAATAGCTCTCAATAATCAAAAAAGGAGCGAGGCTGATCTCAGGCAAGCAAGCGCAGTGACAACAAACTCTAGAAACGTCGGGACTACCAACTCAACGAGCAAAAAGCCTTGAAAACTGACACTATTTACAAGATCGGTAGGTATAAATCTGGCATGTTGGATACTAATATTTCCCTAAATAAGTCTCAGCTCCTAAAAAATACATTATATTCTCTCCACTTAAGAGTATTGTCACGTGACTACATAGAGGAGTACAGACCTCACGAAAAGTACGGCACTTGGAGATGACATCATCAATATCGCATCATTGATTATATGCTTTTAATAAACTATACAAGTAAGTGCAGCATAGCATATTGTAACTGACCCGAGAATTGAAAATATAAATAATGTAAAAAATAACTAAAAGGAAATTATGATTATAGATCACTGACGGCCGTGAATTGATAAACACGTGCTACCAGACAAACTAAAGAACAACACGTCCCAGAAAACCATTCGAAGGACACCCTTTTCTTAAATTTAAAGTAAGGAAATTCTGTTCTAAATATGAAGTATTAAGCCCACCACTAGGTTAAAATCTCAAACCAGGAATTCCGCACTAATAATATGCATTTTATTCATTTTTTCAGAAAGAAGATGTAAACCTGTTTTTAACTTATTCTGTCCTGATGAAGGTGCACCAAGTATAATATACGCACCGAAACGCGTCGACTCTTTGGACTATTTTAAATTGTGAAAAAATGTCTTTTATTTGATTCATTGTATTACTGTATTTTAAATATTGAATGCATACTATAATAGTGGTGACTCTGTGTTAGATAACCGTAATACGGAATTGTTAGCCATTAGATACATACCTGTACCAGAGTACCACCACAGTGCTAAATTATAATGTGTATTTAAAATGTATGCCTAAATATGAATTTCTATAAAATAAACTCTGAGTAAAAAGTATAAATAACCTAGTGTGGAGACTTAAATCTTGACTTCTTGAATTTGTCAATTTCAAATGTCAAATATAGCTAATTGCTACGGATAGGCCTCATGGTCACCTTGTGAAATAATTTCCCAGAAAGGAATCTTTTCTTTGTTTTTACCTATTGACCCAGTCCTTTCTGGTCCTTGGGAAACTCTCTTCTTTTGAGAAATCTATTACAACAAACACTTCAGTCGCTGTCACCCTCAGTAGTGGACGGAGCGCCTCTCTGACTATGGTAATCTCCGCCGCGCTGTCCAGCAAGGTCAGAGCCCACGTCAGATTCCGAAGCCGCGTTCTCACTATCTGTGGCATATCTATGCGCTGTTAAGGCTGCGACTTTCTTTTTCGCAAACTGCGGACGCTTAGGCGTAGAATCCTCCTGCTTCACTGCGCCGTCCGTCTGGCGGGACTGACCACGTCCTTGTTGGCCACCACGTCCACGTCCACCCCCTCCTCCTCCACCGGTCTTCGGGGCCGTTGTTTCCTGAAAGGAACGAGGAGAGCGTTGATCAGAACCCTGAAATCGATCAGGTGATTTAATCATCGCGCGATCGCGCAAATCATAAACTTTTTCTGTCGGCGCAGGTGCTTGTACTGCAGGAAAAGAATCCTGAGTCTGTGTATTCTTCTTCCCCTGTGTCTGTTTCTTAGGCCAATTTTGTTTTTTGGACTTGGTCTGGACATCTGTCACTGCAGATTGTCCCTGAGGTTGTTTTTTCTCCTTTACTGGAAAATATTTCAGACCTCTACTTGTACGGCCAATTGTCTTATAAGCGGCCACCACAATCTTTGCTAACTGGCGGGGTTTGTCGGCATCGGGCAGAGCAGCCAAAGCATTCGACACCTGAAAGTTAACTGCATCTCCTTTAACATTGGAGAGAATGAGATCACTTACAATCTCAAAAGAACCACACAGGCGCATACCCAATTCAACCGCTGCCTCTGGACCGTGATCATTCTGAACACGTCTAATGATTTCAGGCAGGGCAGTCATAGACGGGGTGCCGAAGCACCTTGTATAAACTGCCGCAAATGTTTTTCCCCAGCTTTCACAGTCAACAAGTTCAGGAGTTATATCCTTCGGTAGAGTAATCGTTAACATTCTATGTTTATCAGCAGGAGTAGAATTCGGAAAAACCGCCTCAAGTTGATCAAACTTCTCTGCTAGCCAGAATGGGAAGTCATCGTTGTCAACTGGACGCGCACCAAAAACCGAATTAACCTTCACTGGATTGAGACGCATTCCGCCTCGATCCACGGGAGCGGCCGCACCCCCCTGGGGACCACCAGGAAGATGTCGACCGATGTATTGCACTAAAGCACGAATCACGGAAATGGAAACAACATGTAGCCTGCGAATTTCTGCTAGGGTACAAGCCCCGTGATTCGGGTGCGGGGTAAAGCCACCCAACGCAGGCCAATTCGTACCTGGAATTGAGAGCGGACCTAACCTCGCTGCGGACAAAGAGTGGGGGAGGGCGCCATCAAACCAAACTCGATGCTGCCAATGATCAATAGGTATTTCCAATGCCCTGTACGGCGTATACTCAGCCGGGACATCCGAGGCGGTGTAGGAGTGGAACAAACCAGAATTAGCGTCCACAGCCGGAAACGTAACCCAAGAGTAAAACAACTCGTAAGGAAACGCCGGATCTGCACATACCACGAAAATCACAGCCATCCCATCTACTGGGACCTGGTACGTCTGAAGATGGTTGCGAACCGCTACGCGACTATGCTGCGCAATAGCCACCGCCGCCATGACAACACTCGAAACAAGAAAACACAAAGAATACTTTGTAGCACAACTGGGTAGTAATTCAAAGAAACCGTTTAAGAAAGAATCAAGCTTGAATAAAGACCTATTTCAAAAAATAGGTAGGTTTCACCGACACCCCGTTTTCCGGAAACGGATGTGAAGGGGTTAAGGCATGAACGATAAACTACTCGAGTGTCATGATATAAGACCACCGAAACCGTTGGGCGCCATGTCGCAGGGTTTCTGTACTCACACAGAACTGTGCACAGAGGAGTGGAACCTCGGCAAATTAGGGTGTCCCAAAACTTACCTTAGCAACCAACTCACCCCTTACCGAGCTAGCTACAGTGTCTCATTGGACATATCAAACTTCCAATGTTTAGACAAACCAGAACATGAACTTACAGTACCTCAGGGTACGTGGGACTCATGAACACTCTTTCGTTATATTATCATTACAAACCAGAACATGGAGTAAAGAAGACACATGTGCATTTGAAATGTTTATTTACTAATGCCGTCTTCTCAGGCGCAGTATCTTAGATAATACAAGTATACTTATTATCAGTAGCAAAATTATCAGCATAGTTACTAAGACATAAAAAGCGAATGGTGACAGCATGTTAACATGCTGTAATGAATAAGAGTTAACAACACTTATATCTCACCCTCCCTAACACATATATTATATTATTAGCTAAGAAGGTCTCTTTGGGTTGTTTTAGGGCGGGCCCATACCTTAGTGTCCTAGCATGAAGGAATCACATCAGCATACACCAGCTCTCTCTGCATGTGCACCGCATCAAGTGTGTTAACAAATTCTCGTGCAAAGCCATATCAATCCCGCCTCAAGCCCAAGTTGGCAAAGGCTGCACTTGTGTTATGACTATGAAGGCGTGGAGATCAGACCTCATAACAATTACTTATCGTGTTGCTCCTGAAACTTCAGCACTCTCCGTGCAGACATGGTTTATTAAACAGAACTGATATCAGAGCAATAACATATTATTCTCACATACACCACGGCAAACCACTAGGTTGAAAGCTAAGTCAACAATTAAGGGTCGTGTGCAGAAGTTGCAAGAAAGGAAAAATGGCGTTTAAATCTCAAATGTACCTATGCTAACTTAACACGATATAAGGATATATAGGAGCTATACAACATTTTTTTTTTTTTTTGCATTTGCAGTTTCGGTGGTCTTATATCATGACACTCGAGTAGTTTATCGTTCATGCCTTAACCCCTTCACATCCGTTTCCGGAAAACGGGGTGTCGGTGAAACCTACCTATTTTTTGAAATAGGTCTTTATTCAAGCTTGATTCTTTCTTAAACGGTTTCTTTGAATTACTACCCAGTTGTGCTACAAAGTATTCTTTGTGTTTTCTTGTTTCCAGTGTTGTCATGGCGGCGGTGGCTATTGCGCAGCATAGTCGCGTAGCGGTTCGCAACAATCTTCAGACGTACCAGGTCCCAGTAGATGGGATGGCTGTGATTTTCGTGGTATGTGCAGATCAGGCGTTTCCTTACGAGTTGTTTTACTCTTGGGTTACGTTTCCGGCTGTGGACGCTAATTCTGGTTTGTTCCACTCCTACACCGCCTCGGATGTCCCGGCTGAGTATACGCCGTACAGGGCATTGGAAATACCTATTGATCATTGGCAGCATCGAGTTTGGTTTGATGGCGCCCTCCCCCACTCTTTGTCCGCAGCGAGGTTAGGTCCGCTCTCAATTCCAGGTACGAATTGGCCTGCGTTGGGTGGCTTTACCCCGCACCCGAATAACGGGGCTTGTACCCTAGCAGAAATTGAACACGTCTAATGATTTCAGGCAGGGCAGTCATAGACGGGGTGCCGAAGCACCTTGTATAAACTGCCGCAAATGTTTTTCCCCAGCTTTCACAGTCAACAAGTTCAGGAGTTATATCCTTCGGTACAGTAATCGTTAACATTCTATGTTTATCAGCAGGAGTATAATTCGGAAAAACCGCCTCAAGTTGATCAAACTTCTCTGCTAGCCAGAATGGGAAGTCATCGTTGTCAACTGGACGCGCACCAAAAACCTAATTAACCATCACTGGATTGAGACGCATTCCGCCTCGATCCACGGGAGCGGCCGCACCCCCCTGGGGACCACCAGGAAGATGTCGACCGATGTATTGCACTAAAGCACTAATCACGGAAATGGAAACAACATGTAGCCTGCTAATTTCTGCTATGGTACAAGCCCCGTGATTCTGGTGCGGGGTAAAGCCACCCAACGCAGGCCAATTCGTACCTGGAATTGAGAGCGGACCTAACCTCGCTGCGGACAAAGAGTGGGGGAGGGCGCCATCAAACCAAACTCGATGCTGCCAATGATCAATACTTATTTCCAATGCCCTGTACGGCGTATACTCAGCCGGGACATCCGAGGCGGTGTAGGAGTGGAACAAACCAGAATTAGCGTCCACAGCCGGAAACGTAACCCAATAGTAAAACAACTCGTAAGGAAACGCCCGATCTGCACATACCACGAAAATCACAGCCATCCCATCTACTGGGACCTGGTACGTCTGAAGATGGTTGCGAACCGCTACGCGACTATGCTGCGCAATAGCCACCGCCGCCATGACAACACTGGAAACAAGAAAACACAAAGAATACTTTGTAGCACAACTGGGTAGTAATTCAAAGAAACCGTTTAAGAAAGAATCAAGCTTTAATAAAGACCTATTTCAAAAAATAGGTAGTTTTCACCGACACCCCGTTTTCCGGAAACGGATGTGAAGGGGTTAAGGCATGAACGATAAACTACTCGAGTGTCATGATATAAGACCACCGAAACCGTTGGGCGCCATGTCGCAGGGTTTCTGTGGTCTTATATCATGACATCATAACCCCTTCTGCACACGACCCTTAATTGTTGACTTAGCTTTCAACCTAGTGGTTTGCCGTGGTGTATGTGAGAATAATATGTTATTGCTCTGATATCAGTTCTGTTTAATAAACCATGTCTGCACGGAGAGTGCTGAAGTTTCAGGAGCAACACGATAAGTAATTGTTATGAGGTCTGATCTCCACGCCTTCATAGTCATAACACAAGTGCAGCCTTTGCCAACTTGGGCTTGAGGCGGGATTGATATGGCTTTGCACGAGAATTTGTTAACACACTTGATGCGGTGCACATGCAGAGAGAGCTGGTGTATGCTGATGTGATTCCTTCATGCTAGGACACTAAGGTATGGGCCCGCCCTAAAACAACCCAAAGAGACCTTCTTAGCTAATAATATAATATATGTGTTAGGGAGGGTGAGATATAAGTGTTGTTAACTCTTATTCATTACAGCATGTTAACATGCTGTCACCATTCGCTTTTTATGTCTTAGTAACTATGCTGATAATTTTGCTACTGATAATAAGTATACTTGTATTATCTAAGATACTGCGCCTGAGAAGACGGCATTAGTAAATAAACATTTCAAATGCACATGTGTCTTCTTTACTCCATGTTCTGGTTTGTAATGATAATATAACGAAAGAGTGTTCATGAGTCCCACGTACCCTGAGGTACTGTAAGTTCATGTTCTGGTTTGTCTAAACATTGGAAGTTTGATATGTCCAATGAGACACTGTAGCTAGCTCGGTAAGGGGTGAGTTGGTTGCTAAGGTAAGTTTTGGGACACCCTAATTTGCCGAGGTTCCACTCCTCTGTGCACAGTTCTGTGTGAGTACAGAAACCCTGCGACAGTGGGGTTAGGGTACACATGTACTCCCAAGTAGCGGAAAGTGGTCTGGTACCAAACAAGTCGTTCGCCCAACACCACTATGTCACATTCTGGCATGTTGGCAGCAAAGGAATATACACCGGACTTTGCCCAGTTGACTTTAAGCCCAGACATCTCCCCAAATTCACGAAATATATCGGAAAGTACACGCAGGAAACAGGTCAGGTCCCTAATGTAGAGGAGCAAATCATCTGCGTACAGTGATACTGCATGTAGCCCGTCGGCCAGAGGGATGCCCCAGTCCGCACCGGAAGCACGGAGCCGCGCCGCCAGGGGTTTCATCATGAGTGCAAAGATTAAGGGAGACAGAGGACAGCCCTGTCTAGTGCCTCTGCGTACTCGGATGGAGCCTGAGAGTAGTTTGCCCGTGCGGACTTCCTGTACCAGGAACCGTAGGTTCCTGGTACAGGAGTTCCACTGTCTGGAGAAAGGCATCTCCCAAGCCAAACCTCTCCAGCACCAACCTCAGGTAGGGCCACTCCACAAACGCCTTTTCAAGGTCGAGGACCAGGCATCCCGAAGAAGGCCATCGGGTCGTAGCTACACTGTGGACTCTGAACAGGCGTATGATGTTATACGACGTGCTGTGAGTTGGTACAAAACCGTTCTGGTCAGAGTGCACCAAGCCTGGCACTAGGGGGGCCAGTCGTTGGGCCAGCGTGGATGCCAGGATTTTGTAGTCAGTGTTGAGGAGAGCCAGTGGTCTATACGAGCCCAGACTGAGCTCGTCTCTGCCCGGCTTCAGGAGGGACACCAGGTTCGCTTCGTTCAGGGAAGACGGAAGGGCAGAATCTGCAATTGCCGCCGTATACATGCGCAGCAGTTCGGGAATAAGGATAACGGAGTAAGCTTTGTAGAACTCCACGGGCAATCCGTCTGGTCCCGGGGACTTGCCATTGGAGAGGGAAAAGATAGTCGTCCGCAGTTCTTCCGATGCTAGCGGTGCTTCCAAGTCTCCCCGCTGCTCATTGGTGGCTGTTGGCAATGGCAAGGCCAACAGATATGCCGAGATGTCGTCAGTTGAGTGGAGAAGGTGAGAGCGGTAAAGGCCCTCATAGTGTGACGTGAAGGTCTCGTGAATAGCCCTCTGAGTGTAGACAATGGTGTTAGGGTAGTGCGGATAGCCGTTACCGGCGCGGTCTGAGCGTCGCGCCTGATCAGCCATGTTAGCAATTTACCAGGTTTGTCACCTAGGCGATGTGTTCGCGCCGAGTGGGCATCATAATTCAGATGCTTCAACCTGTCCAACAGTTGTGAATGTCGTTCCTTGGCTGCCAATATAGCCCTATCATCTCCCCCTATCGCCTCTCGTTCCCCTTCCAGTAGTTCAGATTCGATCTGTGTCAGTTCCGTCTCTATCTGCTTTCGCATTCCTGCCTGCATGCCCAGACAGTGGCCCAAGTGACTACTTTAAACGCATCCCATTCGAGCTGTGGGGTGGATGCTGTGTCATTGTTTTCTTCAAAGTACTGCAATAGGCGGCTCGATAGTGCCTCCCTATATGGGGCGTCCAACAGGACGTCCGGTTGAAGTCGCCAAGTTGGTATCGGTGGATGTGAGCGCTCCCAAGCAAAGTCAAGGGTGTGAGAATTGTGGTCAGAGTGAGTGCGGCCAAGGTAACTGGTGTCTGTGATGTGAGGTAGTAGGTCGTCGACCGGACGTGTAGTGTGTTGGCGCCTGAATAATATGAATATACTTTTTCACGGGGATGATGGCTGCGCCAAGCGTCATGTAGGTCCCATTGTACCGCCCAGTCCGTGAGTGCCCTCATTGCCCCTACTACAGGTGCACTGGCTAGGGGAGGGAAGGAGCTGTCTAAAGCAATGTCCAAGACAGGGTTATAGTTGCCCCCAAGCAGAAGTGGCATTCCATGCCATGGAGCTAGCACCGTTGACAGTTGTGTAAAAAAGTGGCCTTGGTCAGTATTGGGAGCATATATGGAAGCAAGGACTATGACTTGTCCATCCAATCTGAACATGAAAGAGAAAACAAGCGAAACCGCTTGCCCCCTACGCACTGTTGCGCATCCCATCCAGGGGATACAACGTTAATAAAATTTTAGCAAATATTCAAGGTGTACTGAATTAATGAGACAACACCATAATATCGTTTCCAAAAAGAATAATTGTATTGACAGAATCAATTTTTTAAATCATACATGCTTAATCTCATAAGCAAAAACACGACTTTCATTAATGAACAAAAACATATAAATTTTGACAACACTTCATTTTCATTATACATGTATAGCAAGTTCATGCCCTGCCCAATGCATTTCGGGCCACTCGGCCCTTCATCAGGGGCGTTATCTGAAATGACAAGAAAACAAAAAATAGCTCAATCACTTGGGTGTGAAAGGAAAAACAATCTTCAGGTTCATAGGTTACCACAACATTTTATGGGTGCTTTGTTTTAACAACTGCAATGTGCACTGATATCCCTTTATGTAAAAACGAGTTTAGATAAACACTCACTTGTATTTAGGAAAAGGAATGTGTGCTTGAAGAAGAATCTTGACTTGAACAAACGTTTTCAGAAAATCCACACTGAAAAGGCAAAGTAAATTCCCTCACTGAAAATCAACATGTCCGAATACCGATAAAAACGAAAAAATGCTCTGTAACTTACTGAAACTACATTAGTATGCGTCTATGTAGAGCGACGTACAGCCCAATGTAATCCCTGCCGGAAATCAGTAGTTCCACCGCTTGAAACCGTAAACCTTCGAAAAATGCAAGGCTAGTATTACTACATTATCTCATTTCAATCTCCCTCTGCTGGCTTCAGCGCCCCACACGTCATTTATTAAGGCCGACGCTCTTAGTATGGCGTTTCGTTTCCATCGACATCTAAGACACGGGTTCGCCGAACAAGGAGATTGAGATACTTTGTATCGTACAGCAGGTATTTTGAGCTGTCCCCGCTTGTTACTATGTTGCGCTCCGGTTGCAATCTGCTCTCTAAAGCGGAGATTTTTATCTCTGTAGGTTTACTTTGTCAACGGACGGGAGAATGGAATAGAGAATTAAGCACAGTGAGCTGTAACGCGCAGTGTCGTTTAGGTGTGTATTTGGGGTCGGCAAAGAGTGGAGGTAGCAGAGGGAGATTGAAATGAGATAATGTAGTAATACTAGCCTTGCATTTTTCGAAGGTTTACGGTTTCAAGCGGTGGAACTACTGATTTCCGGCAGGGATTACATTGGGCTGTACGTCGCTCTACATAGACGCATACTAATGTAGTTTCAGTAAGTTACAGAGCATTTTTTTGTTTTTATCGGTATTCGGACATGTTGATTTTCAGTGAGGGAATTTACTTTGCCTTTTCAGTGTGGATTTTCTGAAAACGTTTGTTCAAGTCAAGATTCTTCTTCAAGCACACATTCCTTTTCCTAAATACAAGTGAGTGTTTATCTAAACTCGTTTTTACATAAAGGGATATCAGTGCACATTGCAGTTGTTAAAACAAAGCACCCATAAAATGTTGTGGTAACCTATGAACCTGAAGATTGTTTTTCCTTTCACACCCAAGTGATTGAGCTATTTTTTGTTTTCTTGTCATTTCAGATAACGCCCCTGATGAAGGGCCGAGTGGCCCGAAATGCATTGGGCAGGGCATGAACTTGCTATACATGTATAATGAAAATGAAGTGTTGTCAAAATTTATATGTTTTTGTTCATTAATGAAAGTCGTGTTTTTGCTTATGAGATTAAGCATGTATGATTTAAAAAATTGATTCTGTCAATACAATTATTCTTTTTGGAAACGATATTATGGTGTTGTCTCATTAATTCAGTACACCTTGAATATTTGCTAAAATTTTATTAACGTTGTATCCCCTGGATGGGATGCGCAACAGTGCGTAGGGGGCAAGCGGTTTCGCTTGTTTTCTCTTTCATGTTCAGATTCTAAACGCACAATATGGACAGTGCGTTCTCCTCTACTGCACGCATGGTTTAATATGTTATTATATTGCCTGTAATAGTGTAAATTTAGTTGAAATTAAGGAGTGCCTCTCCATAGCACTAATTTTCTGTTTTGTCCATCCAATCTACCATGAAGTACCACATACCTGCCCTCAGTGTCTATTTTGCAGTGGGAAAGTGCAAAGAGGACCACAGATTGTATCCAGATTAATGCCCCCTTGCGAATGCCGAAAAACCTGTAGCATGTAATTGTCCCCGCCACCTACGTCGTAACGTGAGCGCCTCCAGGCAGGTCAAATGAGTCTCCTGCAATAGCGCAATTTGGACATGATGTTGTTTGAGATATGAGTAAATCTGGTAGCGACGCAAGGACGTATGCATCCCTCGCACATTCCAGGTACAAAATTTAATCGCAGCCATTGCAAATCTGTTTTCTCATCCCCCCCTTTATCCACCCCCCCCCCAGCAACCGGCAGACCCACCCAACATGGCAAGCACCAACACTTTGCATCTAGGTACTGTTTCTTATGCCTGTATGTCTCAAACAAAATGCAAGGGAGAAAGAAAGAGTCAACCAACCATGTAAACAAGGGAAACAAGAACCCAATGCCAAAAGGTCGACAGCGAAACATGTTGTCGTCCAAACGCTCCTATGAGCGAAAGAGTCCTTGAGTTCATGGGGGGTGTGCTGAGCGCCTCGTTCTGTCGTTACACAGGCATCTTGTGGTCAGGTTAAGGGTGTTTCCCCCCACAGGCAGGTCCCGGCAGTCGGCCCAGTTCCAGCAATAACTCCCAGTGTACGGGGTCCCAGAGCTCCCGGGTCCATGGTTCAATCACCCAATAATGTTCCAGGTTGGATCCCAGTGTTGCACTCACCTCTAGGGGTCCAATGTTACCCCATGGCTCACCGGCAGCGTGTGCACTCAGGTCACACCTGGACAGAGGGGGGCGGATTCTCAGCACCACTGTCCCCAGGTCCAGTCTCCCCTCCGTAGGCGGAACAGCGTCAGCTGTGCCTCAGGGGTGATACAGCAAAACAAATGTTTGAGTTCCCAAGGATAGATGAAAAGGAGTCAAGTGTTCAGTGGACAAAGTCAGCAGTTTGCAGGGTAACATCCGGCAGGTCTGCCGAGAGTTGTGAGTCTGGTATTCCATAAATGCGTTCATCGTCACTCGTGACAGGGCGAGGGCTGGCCTCCAGGTCTTGTTCCGCTTCCAACGAGCCGCTGATTACCGCCACCAGTCGAAGGGCCTCCTGCTGCCTGTTTTGTGCGAGTTCAGGCGTGGGGCCTACCTCCGTCTCTGTGTTTGCCAATGCCATCGGCGAGGGCCGACGCCGGCGGCGCCGTCGAGGTCCCCGGTCACGTCGTGTCCTCGATGACAGCTCACCAGGACCCGTGTCCACGCCAGAGTCCAGCCAGGCCTCAACCGCCTCGGGGGTGTTGAAGAAATTAGTCTTGTCCTGGGCCACCACACGCAGGCGTGCGGGAAAGAGAAGGGAGTACTTCAGTGCTAGGCGGCGGAGACGCTGTTTCACTGCCAGGAAAGAGTGGCGCTGGCGTTGGACTTGAACCGTGTAGTCAGGGAAGAACATGATCTTAGCTTTCTCGACGCTGATGTCTGACAGCTTTCTAGTCTCCCTCAAAATCGCATCGCGATCTCGATAGTTGAGGACGCGGATAAGCATGGGCCTGGGATTGGAGCCCGTGGGAGGAGGGCGCGTTGGCACCCGATGGGCCCGTTCTACCACAAGGTGTTGAGAGAGGGCACCCGCCGGTAATAAGTCCATGAGCCAGCGCTCCATGTGCTCCGCCGCCTCTCCATCTTCCCATCGTTCCGGCAGTCCTATGATGCGGACGTTGTTTCTCCTCGCCCTCCCTTCCGCATCCTCCGCGGGGTCCTCCAGGAATTCCACTCTATTGAGGAGGTCTTGAACGTGCCGGTCCATTTGTTTGATCTTGGGTGTGGTATCAGCCATGACGGTCTCCAAGGCAGTCGTCCGTTCCGAAAGTTTCTTATGATCGGCTCGGAGGTGCGTTAAGTCAATGGTTACACTATCAGTTTTCTTCTCCATAGACGTACGCGTTAACTGCAGTGACTCCTCCAGACGCACCATCGCCGCTAGCATCGTGTCTAATTTGGAGGCGGTCAGGTCAGGCTCGGTCGCCTTCACCATCTTACCCTTCACTTGGATGCCACTAGCACCAGCTCTCGTCTTGGGTCCCCCAGACATGTGCAGGGCAGTGTGGTCGAGTCGCCAGTGTCTCCGTGAAGACCTCCCAAAGCCTATATTAGGTCACTGCGCACTGCGGAGCCGATGTATATCAACCCCAGGGGGATGTAGGTCTGCTCCTCCACCGCCTCACATCTGTGTCACCACCTTTCTCCAGGGCCACCAGCCACAGTCGAGGAGGGGGAGAAAGAGGGACAACGTATATTTTCTCCGTCTGGACTCTGCACTAGTTAGTGTGTGTAAATGGCAGGCGGCATGTCGTTGAGGGGGTTAAGGCAGGGATTGCAGACCGGCAGCAACAGTTCCCTCGAGGTAGCTTCCCATGTGGTAGGTGTTGAGTTCCGCAGCACGCACAGCAGAGTGGATGGCGATCGCGGTTGTATGGCACTTCGCCCCACAGCGTCTCCACCAGTCACACCTGAATAGAGGTGTTCCCCCCCGGGTGGAGGATGATGAGGGTCAGAACCCCAGCAGGACACGTGGCCGTGTCTCCTCGCCGGCTCCAGATGCCACCCACTGGAGACAGTCGGCTGGTAAATGGGACCCCTTCGAAACTCCCACCGTGGGTGCCCCACAGGCGCCTGCGGCGGTCGATGGCCACCAGGTGGCGGGGGGTGCAGCGTCTTCGTGGGCTCCCCGCAGTGTCCCTTGACAGCACCCAGGCCAGGGGTCCAGAAGCAAGTGTGTCAGCCACAAGGTCCCCCAGCGGGGGGCGCACAGTATCGGGTCCCGGGGAGTGCAACTGGCTGCCAAAGGGGGCAGCCAGCAGTACGGCCCACCACGTGCAGTTCAGGCAGGCCGCGCAACTCACCCCCGGGGCAGATCGTTCGATACAGCCTCCCTTAAATGTGCCAGAGTCTGGAGGAGTAAAGAAAAGACCCCCGCGGATGCACACCAAAGCCACCAGTTCTCGTATCACAAATGGTTCCGCTCTGAGTCCCACAGGTGCGGCACCGTCTCAGTCGCCCTCCGACGTTCACGCCAGCCGGGGGGAAGCAAATCCTTGCTGGGACGCCGTCCCGACTGGTCGGCCACTTCCAGTACGTCTCTGGGTTGTAGGAGCCCAGTACACACCCTACTGCGGCCACAGGTGTGATAGGGGCGACGCCACAGATTTCGGGGCCTCGATGTTCCACGGCTTCGCTTACAGTGGTCGGGCCTTGTGGGCGCAGCTCGACCCCGACCTCGCGTTAGCAGGCGCGCCGGCTGGGGGAGCCGGCCGGGGAGGGTGCCGGATCTTTGTCGGCTTGCAAGACCACGATCTGCTCCAGATTCAGGAGTGGGGCCGGGGATCGTCCGCAGGAGCTCCGCTGCAGTTTTGGGCCAACGGCGGATAAAAGTGGCGGAGAAACGGCCTGTGGATGGGGAGCTTAACACAGAGCTCTACCCGGACACGTCCGTCGCCATTGCGTGCTTAGCCACGCCCCCCGTCCTATTATCCTACTGTGACACAGGGCAGGCGATAGAGTGGCAACTCTGGGGATCTTGTTGGGGGAGGGAGGAAAAATGAGGGAATACTGGGCGGAACTGTCGAGTCGTTCGATGTCCTCTCAGAGAGTTTTAATAATGACAAAGCGAGGTAAAGGCGAAGTGAAGGCGGCGAGAGTAATGAGGCGAGTCCGGGCCGGGCCGGGCTGGACGGGGCAGGGCAAGGCTTGGCTAGGCAGGATTGGACTGGACTGCCACCATAGGACAACCCAAAGTCGACCCCGAGCTCCCACGGGTCCCAGCGCCCGTCGCCTTCACCGCCCCCTCACCACTCCCTGCTCCTCACTGCTTTGTTCCTGGCTGTGCTCGCGTGCCTGCCGACAGACCTCCTCAATAAGTGCCGATGTGTGCCGCTGCCGCTAGGTCTCTTGATTCGCCGATTCGCCGCTCTCCGATTGTGGGCTCTAACTCAGCCCCCTGACCTGTGCCAGCCCAGCTCCTGCTGCAGTCCAGCCTCAGCTTCAAGCACAGACTAGGACTCGGACTCGGACTCGGCTAGAAATCAACCTGGGCCCGGGTCCGGATGCGGCTGCGGCTCGCAGACCAGCTCGTCTCCTCGTCTCCGGTTCACGGCACAGCGCACAGCGAACGGCAGACGCCACACGGCTCCCGGCTCTGATGGTGGCTTCGCTGGCATGCACCACTTCCTCTGCTCCTCTGCTCTGCTCGGTTGCTCCACAATCAACTGCTCTGGTCTCAGAAGTAAGGGAGTCGTCAAATAAAGCAGCAAACGAAGTTGTTACAGATGTGGTTCCAAAACACACTTTGCGAACTGTTCTGACTGTCCTGCCTTAAAGAGAAAATGTATCAAATGTGGCAAATTTGGTAATTTTTCAACGGTGTGTCATGCACCAAAGAAAACAGAGAACTCTAATGTCAATAGTATTTTTAGTCATGAATATGATTTACAAAATGTGCTACTTACTGTTTATGATTATTTGTTTGATGGTCCTGTAAACAATATTACCTTTCCTTTTCAGGCTCCTTTAGGTACTGTTTTAGTTGGTGAAGTGGTTTTTGAAGCCATGGCTGATTCAGGGTCACCTATTACCATCCTATCTAATTTTTTTTTTAAAGAAAATTGGAGGGATGTTAAACTCAAGAAAACTGATGTGAATCCCAAGGCCTTTGGTAATTTTGATATCTCTATGTTAGGCTTCTTTGAAGTACTTTAGAATTTGAAGGACGCAAACTTTTTTCCAAAATGTATGTGGCCATTGATGGTAAGAACATTGTAGGATGGTTTGATTTAGGAAGGTTCTGTATAAATTTATGTCCAGGCTCAGATCGTCCCATTCAATTAAGAGATTTAAATGTCAACAATGTTTCCATTCAAAAGTCTTCTTTGGAGATGATTCTGAAGAAAGATATTAATGTTTTCAAAAATGAGGTTGGACAAGTTAAAGGCTATATGCACAAAGTCAAACTTAAAAAAGGAGTTGTGCCAATTCAAAACAAAGTACGTATGGTTCCTCTAGGCATACGACAAAAATTGAAATCTCATTTGGATACTTTGTGTTCTGAAGGTATTATTGAACCTACCGATAGTTCGGTGGGTTTCAGCTATAATAATAGCACAGGATTTGAGATTGTGTGTGGATTTCAGGTCCCTTAATAAAAATATTGTAGTAGATACTTATGCATTACCCCGCATTCAGGAAATGTTGACAGCTATAAATGGTGAAAGTATTTCTCTGTAATTGATCTTAAATCAGTGTACCATCAGGTACTTCTTGATGAGTCTTCGAAAGACCTCACAACATTCATTACTCCATTTGGACTTTACAGATTTTTGAGGACGCCTTTTGGCTTGGCCTCAGCAGCCAGTGTTTTTCAAAAGCTAATTGAGAGTCTGTTTCAAGGTCTTAATGGTGTGCAGTCATTTCAGGATGACATTTTAATATTTGCTGAAAATTGTGAACAACACAACATGATGCTTGACAATGTATTAAATATTTTAGATAGCAAAGGAATGACAGTGAGTAAAGACAAATGTAAGTTTCTTGTTGAGGAGATTAATTATTTGGGCCACAGAATTACTCCTGATGGCATTTTTCCAAAGGAAGATCTCGTCAATACTTTGGAAAAAGGTAGTAGACCACAAGATAAGGATTGTTTGCGTTCTTTTCTAGGGTTAGGCGATTATTATTCAAGATTTGTTTAAGATTATGCTCTTATCGTCGAACCTCTCAGACAACTTTTGAAAAAAGGATCTAAATTTATTTGGACAAATATTCATGATGAAGCTTTCCTTAATGTTAAGAAACGTATTGTTAAAGCGCCTGGACTCAATACGTTTGATCCGCAAGGAAAATCATATGTTACTGTGGATACTTGTATGTGAGAGGTAGACAGGCAAAATCTCTGTTGACCCCTTAGTTTAAAAATGAAGCTGGAAAGGAAAATTTTGAATTTTCTATTGCCAGAAAGAATATTGCTGATTCTCGCATTTCTGGTAAAAGTTATCATGACTCATCTCATAAAACAAAAAGTAAAAATATAGAAATGGGTGACTGGGTACATATTATCAAACCAACATTGAATCGTAAAGGTTCATCCAAATTCACTATTCCTTTCAAAGTTAAAAGAGTGACTGCATTTTCCTCAGAGTTATATGAGTAACGGAGAACTCAATATACCTGGTGCGTTTCAGTTGGATTCTAATATGTCTGAATCCAATGAAGAAGAGTTTATGGACTCTTCTGTACAAGAAAATTCTGTGTTACAAAAGAGAAATTCTAGGATGCCTAAGAAATGTGATTATATTTTAGATGTCTAAAAAAAAACGTATTATCGTTACCTTTTAGCTATTGCTTTATTTTGTTTTGTTAAAAGGATGCATGTGGTAATTGTGTCTCTTCTTTTGTAAAGTAGAGGTGGAGGTAGAGGTTCCTTCTGTAATTCCTTTATTCGGATTAAAGGTGGAGAACAGGTGGTGCCAGGAAGCACAACCGTACAGCAATATCGTCAGGCTTCAACTGACACTTACAGTGAGAACACAAATGATGTAAAAGAATTCTATAGATAAGCTCGCTCCTAACACGAGCCTTAAAGTAACATACCACATAATAATAAAGCACAACATAACACACACCCCCCCCCCTCACAAAGAAACCAAAGGAAAGGAAAAATAATGGAAGGAAAAGGAAAGGAAAAAAAACAAGGAAGAAGAAACAAACAAATCACAGGGTAACCTACCTAACATAATCTTTTAGCCAACTAGGCAAAACTCTTTTCCTTTTAGAACCTTCTGCACCAGACAAACAGGGCACGGGAACTGCGTCACAATCAGCGGAAGGAGAACATTCACTTCCACCCTTGTACCCTACGTCATCTTGACTTGGACTATGCGAAGACCTACTAACCTGACAGTCAGGAGCACTAACCACCTCCCCTTCCATTAACTGAGGAAGCGATTCGCCAGGCGCTAGTTGAGATTGTAACTCACTGTTTTCAAAATAGTCTTCAACCCAATCAAAATCAGTAGATTTCCTCCTCACAACTAGCTCCTCATCATGATCTTGACAAATATCCAATGCAACATCTTTTAGGTTCCAAACCTTGCCATCACTTAATCTGACCGAGTTCCTAAGAACATCAACGACCCTTTTAGGCGAATCAAATTTATTTTCACCTTTCAAAACTTTGTAAGGTTTCTTGATCCTTACCCAATCTCCAGCTTTTACAATGACATCCTTTGCACCATGTCGTTTATCATTGTACACTTTACTTTTGCAATGAACTAATTCTAAATTCTTTTTCACCTCCTCAGGTGACCATTCCTGAACGCTGTCTTTGAATAACCAACTTGGATTAAATTTACACCTGGGTAATCTACCTCTCATCATTACAAAAGGGGACACACCTGTACAATTGTTCAATGTCACTTTATAAGACCAAACAGCTTTCTGTATTTCCAATTTCCAATTTAAACTCTTGTTGTTAGCCGCCTGCAAAATGCCTTTAATCACCCTATTAAAGCGTTCTACAGTTCCATTTCCGCTAGGATTGTACAAAGAGGTTGTTTTATGTGTGATGCCACACTTCTCAAAATATTCCTTAGCAGCTTTGGATAAAAATTGTACTCCATTGTCCGTTAGAATATTCACTGGTAACCCTTCTACTACAAAAATCTTATCTAAGAATTTTAACACTGCTTGGGTGTCCACCTTCTCTACAAATTTAACCACAGGCCACTTGGTGAAAAGATCAATAGCAACCAAACCATATTCCTTCGCATCACCAATCGGACCATTGTGGTATATAAATAAATAATACCGGATCTATTTTTGTCTAGGCATAGCAATAACAGATAGCTCAATAAATAAGAGTCAAGATTCGAGGTAGTAGGAGTTTGCAGGTTTATTACAGCATAAAGGACAGGAACAGGACAACCTGCACAGGAATAGGATGGCAGAGCCCGGCAGCTGCCGGGGCTGGACCCGGGATGAGCGCGCTAACATTTAATAACAATACACGATCATATATACTAAAACAGTTGCATTACAGTGAATACAATGGGCGGAGCAGTGGGTGTGGTCAATAGCAGTCGCGAAAGATAAGGGTGAAAGTAGGTGTAACAGAGGCGTATACATAGACATGTGATGCAAACATACAGAATATGTCATGAATGGGGTGGAGACATGGAGGGGGCTACCTAAGGAGCCGGGACCTCTGACCTAATGGTGCGCGCAAAACTGGCAATGACGTGTTACTAGGAGAAGCTGGGGGCTACGAACTCTGAGCTAGGAGCAGAGACTGAAGTCTGGAGAGTCAGGGCGACATGTACCTAAGCAGTATCTAGTATCTGATGTTTAGAGAACATGTTGATAGAATCCAAAAGTTATCGGGGTAAAGGCTAGCAGACTCTAAGACCGGAGCATGCATTATTCTACATGTAGTGCGTGATGAAGAATATTGAATGACCATTAACACAGTGTTTCTCTTACATGGAGACATAAAGGCTAGACAATGACGGAAACTATTGATGCAGTTCAGTAGCTTTAGGAATGCAGAGAAGGAGGACTGAACTGATAACTGGAATCATAACATACTCTTGGCAGACTCAGAGGCAGAGCCAGGCTGAACCGGGCACTGCAAAGCAGGAAGTAAGTGAAGGGTCAGGAACACAGGTGGGGGCTGTATCGCTCCTCAGCGAGGGCTCAGGAGACAGGAGCCGAATCGGGTGTCCAGGCCCTTTTGAGGCCTAGGAACGGGGACTTTACAATGAAATAACGTGCACACTGAGAAACGTGGCAACGTAACTTTACATAGGCCTGATATTCGTAGTATTCACGAGAACTGGAAACTGGCATACTAGAGATGGACACAACTATAATTGCGTCTTTAATCGAACATGGGGAATACATATGCATATTAATCATGCACACATAACATATGATGGAGGACGCGTAGGGACACAGAACATGGCAGAATTTACTTTTCCACATTCCCTCCTTGTCACTACGTTTCCATCAGGAAACATCAATATTCATGATACCATCTATCATTTCATACAGTATCATTTGCTCGTCTCGAATTGTCTGGGAACGGGATTTAGAACGGGACTTGGGACTAGGAATACAAGAGGTAGCACAAATGCCGCAAATCGCAGGGCCACATTGTATACAGAGGCAGCAGCTGAATATGATCGCTACTGCAATACCTAGAAAGGACAAGACTTTCCATCCCCAGGCGGAAATTATATTCCAGAACCAACCGGACCATGTCCAGGTGCCTGGATCTTGGTGTAACAGATAGGCAATTTTATGGAGTCTGGTTATAGCTGAATAAACAGACGGCGCGTTATTTGGAATGAAAATGCAGCAACTAGATCCGATGACTCTACAGGCCCCGCCCCTATCGGCCAATATGACGTCAAGGACGAGACGATTCTGTAAAACGACAAATCTCATAGCAGATTGCTCTTCAGTCAAGTTACCTAGGGCAGAGGCGGTCTCATTAACTACTGCTTCAAGGGTTCTGGTTAACCTACGGATTAGCTTACTATTCTGGATAGGTCCTATAAAGAAGAAGAAACCTCTATTGAAATCTGTATATTGTTCTAGAGCAGTTTCAGTATAATCGACAATCGGGGACTCCCTTCTATGTCTAATGTGTACTAGATGTGTGTTTCTGTGATAATCAGATGGAGCTAGGAAAACAGGTGGCAGTAGGAAGGCAATGTAACAGGTTCCCTCCCAATCGAGGGGCAGACGAACATATGCAGTTTGACCACAAATAAAATAAGAATGACGTGAAGCTTTGAAAATAGATTTCCTACTGTCACTATACTTGACAATAGTAGTACAATCGCTATGTCCTACATGTACAGAACCATAATTTCTAACACATAATTCGCCTTTGACTGGTAGTACTGAAATAGCAGGTAAGTCTGGAGTAGAATCAGACTGAACATTCAGGACCATGAAATTCGAAGAATAATTACCTAAATTGTAGACTTCATTTTCTAGATCTAACCCTGTTCTGTGGGGAGGACCTTGCTTGTCTGGAAAACATGTACTGTTAAGAAAAGACATATCTGTTGAGGATGACGTTAACGTGGACCATGCTCCACACGAACCATTATGTGAAAATGGATAAGGAAAGAGTGGCAAAACTCCCTTCGGTGTCTGGAAAGGGGGAAGTCGACCACATATCCAACAATTCGTGGCATTGCTGGTCTGATGTGAATAATGTAACATGCGGATAAAAGAATTGTTACGCATAGCGAGGCGGTAAGAGAGTTCATGAGGAGGCAGATCACTAAACGTGTGCTCTACTGTAGCATTAGAGGACTTATTTACATGAGAAACTGGAAAATACAGGTAAAATGCATAACTGGTGCAGGAAATCATAATGCTGAGAAACAATATGAAACTTAGAAAAACGATACATCGGATTGAGTTTTGACTAACTCTCTCACTATGGGGGTCTATTTTATACATGTCAGAAACCGGTCTAACCGTTTCACCTAGGGGAGGACTTAGACAATCAAACTGGCTGACTTATTTTACTAGACCTTAGTTTTAATTTATACTCCTGTTGCGGAGTTTTCTCTAACAGGGAGGGTTCAGTAGTATTGTCTTTTGCGGGACAGTCCTTAAGAATAGTACTTTGGCAATTTTTAGAATCCTCGGAAATGTTCTTTGAGACAGGTTTCAGTCCATAAAATCTTTTGATGTGTGAAAGATGCACCCAGCCTTTGCGTCCCTCCAACTTCACGGCTGTACGGGTGGCGAGGAGGACCTGTCGGGGCTCCTTCCAGCGAGGCTCCAGCGGACTTGAACGATCGAAATTTCGCACTAGGACCATGGATCCGGGAACGATTTCATGCGGTGCCACCTCGGTATTGTCTGGAAATGCGGCGGCAACCTGTGAACGACAAGAGTTGAGGGCAGACATCAAGGAAGCTAGGTAATCTGTCAGCATATTACTTGAAACATCGGTAATACTTCGGGGTCTAGGAGTACCCCACATGTTAGGGGGGCGGCCGAAAACGACCTCATACGGGGACAGACCTGATCTGGAATGTGCAACCATGCGCATGTAAAACAGAGCAACTGGCAGAGCTACTAGCCAGTCCACACCTTTCTCTTGACAAACTTTTGCAATGCGGATTTTCAAAGTCTGGTTATGTCTCTCTACGAGACCGGCTGCTTCAGGATGGCGTACACAATGGAACTTCCACTGGTACCCTAACAGAAGGGAAACATGCTTCATGAGTTCAGATGAGAATGGCTGGCCGTTGTCAGAATATACGACTCTAGGGAGTCCGTAACGGGGGAAGAACTCACGAACCAACTGCTTGGCAGTGGTCGCGCTGTGTAATCTGGAACTGGATATGCCTCCGTCCACCTGGACAAAGCGCATACAACTACGAGGACATACTTGAAACCTCGACATCGCTCCATCTGAATGTAATCCATCTGGAGGACTTCAAAAGGGTGGTCAGGGGGCTGGAATCCACCTTGTTCCACCGGGACACTTTTACCTGGATTGAACTGACAACATATCATACAGGTACGGACTTTCTGCTTGGCTGCAGCTCGTAAATGCTTGTTGAACCAAATATTCTGGATACTATCTAACATAGCTTTTTCTCCTAAATGTGCTGGACTATGTGCGGTATTAATAATGACTTGAACCATAGAGTCGGGGAGAAACCATGTGGCTTTACCCTTCGTTACCCATCCCTGATCTGTCTGGACCCCTCCTTGTTCGGACCATTTCTTGATTTCATCGGGAGTAGCATGTAACTGGATATCTATGACATCTTGAGTAGGGTCTTTAACTGTCATACATGTAGTCGGATCTGGAGTGTGTGTCTGTGTCGGGTTAACTGAAATGTCTGGAGTCTGTGCTGTAAGCTTGGCTGTGCGATCTGCTAGATCGTTACCCTGAGAAACAGTGTCAGTAACTTTCGTATGTGCTTTGCACTTCATGATAGCAATAGATGTCGGTAAATGTATGGCATCTAACAGAGCTTGAATAAGGAGACCATGCTGAATCTTGGTTCCATGAGAAGTCATGAAACCTCTCTCCTGCCAGAGCACTCCAAAGTCGTGTACGACTCCAAATGCGTAACGTGAATCTGTGTAAACATTAACCTTCAGGTTCTTAGCGTGTATGCAGGCTTGTGTCAGAGCAACTAGCTCTGCTGCATGAGCAGACAGGGTGTCAATACGGTGTGTCTCTATAACTTCGGTGTCAGTAGTCACTGCATACGCGGCGACTAATTCTCCTGTACTAGTTCTCATGCATGAACCATCCACATAAAGTGTCAGGTCGGGATCTGGTAATGGAATATCTGTCAGATCTTGTCTTGGCTTAGTCATAATGTTGACTACTTCCACACAGTCGTGTGTGGCAGAATTCGAAGTAACTGACGGTAACAGTGTGGCGGGATTTAGAACGTTGCAGCGTCTGATCTCTATGTGTGGCTGGAACAGTGTCAATTCATAACCTGTTAAACGTGCAATTGTCAAGTGCTGAGTATGTGTTCGGTTTAAAAGAACTTCCACGGAGTGTGGAACTTGTACTGTCAGGGAGTGTCCTAACACTATGGAATCACTTTGTCTGATAGCTAGTGCTGTGGCTGCAACTGACTTGAGACACGCAGGCAGAGCCTGGGCTACAGGATCTAATGTGCTCGAAAAATAAGCACAGGGCTTGTATTGTCCTGCTTGGTCTTGTGTGAGGACTGATAATGCTGTACCTTCGCGTTCTGTGACGAAAAGTGTAAAAGGTTTACTGTAGTTCGGTGTAGCTAGAACTGGAGCTTGACATAAAGCTTTCTTTAATTCATTGAAACTAAGTGTATGTTCAGATGTCCATGGGAGGACAGTCGATACGGCTGCCTCCTGTGTCGTTAACTGTATCAGTGGTTTAGCTAGAAATGCATACTGAGGAATCCATTGTCTGCAATAAGAAGTAAGGCCAATAAAAGCACGTACCTCCTTTTGGGTACTTGGCTGAGGAAGACTCGCTATTAACTGGATACGGTCTGGTGTCAACTGCCTACCCCTCTTGGACAGTAAGTGGCCTAAATAGATCACTTGCTGGACACAGAATTGAAGCTTAGAAGGGGACACCTTGTGCCCCATCTCGGCTAGGAAATACAAGACTGTAAGTGAGGCTCGCTCGCAAGCACGTTCAGAACGGGCTGTGATCAGTAGATCATCGACATACTGGAGCAGGGCAGTGTCAGTTGGCATGTGAATGTTGTCTAGTTGTCTCTTGAGTGCTTGACTGTAAATACTAGGACTCTCTGTGAAACCTTGAGGAGCGCGTGTGAACATATAGCTCCTTCCATTTAAACAAAATCCGAAAAGAAACTGGCTGTCTGGATGAATGGGGACACTGAAAAACGCATTCTTGAGGTCTATGACAGTAAAGAATGATGCTTCTGAATCAATAGCTGTCAATAGGGAAGAAATATCTGGGACAACCGGGTACTGGGGAATAATACATTTATTAAGTTCTCGAAGGTCAATCACTAATCGATATACTGGAGGTGCATTCGGATCAGTACGTTTCATGACAGGAATGATCGGAGAATTACATACATTGGAGTCAGTTTCTACAACTACTCCTTGAGCCATGAGCTCGTCAATAATTTTGGATAAGGCTGCTACAGCCTCAGGTGGCAATCTGTACTGTCTGATTCGTGGCAGGACTACACCTGGCTTGATAGTCACACGATGGGGTGTGATTTGCATAAAACCAACATCAGTTGGACCTTGCGCCCATAGATGCTGCGGAACATTAAACAATCTGGGATCAAAATCTCGTAATACATAGTGACCCTTGAAGTCACGTAGAAACAATCGTATTCCCTCTGGGGAACAGCATATAACTGCACCTAACTCTTTCAGTGTCTTAATGCCTAATAGGTTTTCTGGACATGACTTAGTAAGTAACAGATCAGTAGTGCGGGACAATGGACCTACTTCTAGAGTAACTGGCTTTGATATTTCATTTACAATAGGCTTTCCTGAAAATCCAAGGGAAACATTTCTAGAGCCTGAGAGCGGAGCCCCTGGAACTTCGGCGTGACTTATAGTGGTCCTACTTGCCCCTGTATCAATCAGAAACTTTCTGTCTTTCCCTAGTACTTGACTGTGAACATAGGGACCTTCTTGATCTACAGGTATCTCGATGAGAGGCAAGCCTACCTCCCTCTCTAGGCTGTTTCATGAATATGGCTGATACTCTGGATACTCGGACTGTGCATACTGGTACATCTGCTGTGTAACATGTTGTGTTGCAGCGATAGGCTGCGGTGCTGTAACTGTCTGTTGTGCATTCTGTGGCTGAGGAGTCTGTGCAACTTGCTCTTGTCTAGGCGGACGTGGTCTTTCTTTAGTCTTACCGGTAGCTATGTTGTGTTTCAGAACTGCACACTCGTTTATAAAATGACCTGGCTGTTTACAATAATTGCAGTTTCCTTTAACGGGAGCTGCAGGATGACTGGCTTGATTCGGACCCCTCTTCTGACTGTCTTGAGGAACAGATTGTGCAACTAGTACTTTCATTTTCGTGTCTTTCATACGTTTTCTCTCGTGTTCTTGTTCTTCTCTGATTCTATTCTGGTGATATTGAAGCATCTGGAGCATTTGGGACGGGGTATTAGCTTGCCAGGTACTTTCGACTTTCAAAACTCGGTTTTTAATTTGTGGACTTGAATTCTCGACTAATTTAGTAACAAAAAGATGAGGGTATGATTCACTACTTGTCTTGAGGCCACTGTTGATGCTAAAACATTTCTCAAATCTAGAATAAAAATCACTAATATCTTCGTCTTGTTTCTGTTTACAGGCTGAGATTGCATCCCAGTCTTCTTTTCTAGTTGTCAATAATCTAGGCAAAACTTGTATTAACAATTCTGGTAATTCTTTACATTTATCTCCAAGACCGGTACCTGGTACTCGTGCCTTATCTTCGGCTTCTAGAACTGCCCAATCGATCTTTTTCTCTCCCACCTCCCATTCTTTTTCTTTGAGTTTCTCATATACCCCTGCGGGCAACAAGACTTTTAGCATTTTAATAACGTCCGGATACGTATATTCTCCCATACGGAGCATGTCTTTTAATTCTCGGTGGAACCCTGCTGGATCTTTATCATGACAGGGAATTAACTTCTTCATCTCTAAGAGTTCCATCTTTGTAATCGGGGTGTAAACAAACACTCGTTGCATTTCACCACCCTCTGTCTTAACTGGATGCACTTCTCGTAACGGATTCTGTCTGTCTATGTAAAAGGGTTTACTTTCTGGGGGTGAGACATGAACAAAATGTGGGTTCAGAAACGTTCTATATTTGTGGCGCTGTTCTAGAATGACACTAATTAAATCGGTACCTAAACCTTTCCATTTATACTGGAGTAACTCGTTCAGGACATCATGTAACGGACCTGGATCAGAATGTTGACCCTCGTACAATGTAATGAGGTGCTGAATCATATACATACTCGCCAGTCGTTGCTCGGCTGTGGGCAATTTCAGAAACATTTGTGCCACTATTTCGTCTGGAAAAGTGGTAGAATCAGTAATCCATCGGACTGCTGATCGGACTAGTTCTTGTTCATGCATAGTACTTAACTCGCTATAACCGATTCGTGATTTCAGAATGTGGTCGGTAGCTTGAAATACTTGTTCTAGTGAACCTTGTTCTGGTGCGGGATGATGGAAAGTTAGCTTGTGTTCTAGACGTAAATGGCGATCTGGAAATCTAGATTTTCCTACATACGCTATTCTGTCGGGATTCTCGTCCTCTACCTCTTCAGTATCAGAGTTACTTTCTTTCTCGCTTACTCGTGCTTCTTTGCGTCGTTCGTGTATCCTTATTATTTCTTTAAGAATCTTCTTGTACATACTCTCTATACAACTGATGGTCTTATGCTTACCCTTGGCTATGTTATCACTCCACCTTGTCAGGACTTTCATTTCGGCTCGATCTTTGGTCGGATAATCTTGTTCTCGTATTAAACAATTAATCAGAAACTTTAATAGCATGAGCTGGACTTCAACTTTTCTTTGGCACATGACGTCACTAATACTTTCTGGATCATTCCCTGTACGGATGAAACGATATATTCTGTCTAGATCTTCTTTCATATCTGGTAGGGTGACTAGATACTCGGTCACCTTTCTCACGCGTAATGAATATAAAACCATATTATCCTCGCCTGGGACTGGATCATAGCCACATTCGGTAAGGGCTTTTCTTATTTCTGCAACAGACTGATATCTGGGCGTACGCTGTGACGCTTGTGCATGTAATTCGGCTATCGTTAAACGCTTGTGTGGCGGCGGGGTTCCTGGAGGACCTCCCCCTGCGGCCCCTAAACTAGAGTCGTCTACTGATGCTCTTCGTACTGGCAGAGTGGGAAATGGAAATGCAGGCTGGACTTGTATGGCGGGCTGGACCGGGGGTACCGTAACAGGTACTCCGGTGTCTGGAGGAACGGGAAGCGCCTGATTTACAGGGACTGACGGAGCAGGAACAGGATTTGCATATTCCGGGACTGTGTCGTCCAAATAGGACGAAATGAAAATATCAGCTGCGGTCGGTTTGTGACGTAGCTTGGTCGGAACTAGTAGTGGCGGAAAATTGCTGGATGCCTCTGGGGTCGCTTTTGGCAAGCCCTCGGCAAGAAGAGGATACATACCCTTAATGAGGGCATGCCTCTGCCTGTCTGACTGTTCAGTTCTGACTCGTTCACCTATCTCGATTAATTCTTTTTCCTGGGCTCGCTCTAAGGATTCTCTACTTAATTCAGACTTTCTGATTTCCTTTTCGGTTCTTTTATGAGATTCTTTGCGCCATAACTCGATGGCATCTTTCTGTGACTGTCTGGCTTTCATTTTCCATAATACCTCTTCTACTCTCATGATGCACTCGGCATCCCACGTACCTGATACGGGCCGTCTATACTTTTCTTCCAAACCTTTGGTATACTCTACCCATAAATCTAGATACAATATGGCGCTTATGCCATGCTTCTGATACATGAAATGACCTGGACTGTCCCTAGGCGGAACAGGAACTCCTGCTTCTAGCAGACCTTTTCTGGTTTTTAACTGACGCAGTTTTGAAAAGAGAGGCATGACTGAACTATAATCTGGACACAATACAATACACAATAAACATGATAATTACTTCACACTCATACCACGACATTAAAATACATGAAGAACATTTAGAATAACAGTTCGAACAGAATACTACCTGGAATACGGAAAACAGAATACATAAATTTTCTCGAGAACAGAACTGACTAGAACGGAAACTAGATGCACTGCTGAAACAGTACGAAACTTACCGGTCTCATGAAGAGACACGTCAGGACCCGCATCCACCGAAGTGGACACTTCGTTTGGGATATGTGTACCACCAAACCCCACGGACCAGAGTCAATTAGATTGACCCTGTCTAGATACTACCCCAGCAACGGTACTCACCGGGCAGCAAGAACGGAAGGCCTCGGACTGGACTGGACTGCTTCGACGCCGGACGGACGAACTTCGGACTTCTGTTACAGGTGGACCTCCGGATACCTCGGACCTTGGACTCTCGGCTTGGGCTCTGGTCGGGACTCGCCGCGTTCCTCCACCGCCTCGTCTGGATGCTGGACCGCCACCTCCGTCTCCTCCGTGGGCCTGAGGGATACTTGAAGCAGAAATATCTGCACGTGCACGGTATGGTTCCGTCACGGCTGCAGAGGGTCAGGGGGCACGCGTGGCTTCACCGGCGCGTGGGGAAAGGGCAAGTCCCTGTTCGGGCGCCATTATGTGGTATATAAATAAATAATACCGGATCTATTTTTGTCTAGGCATAGCAATAACAGATAGCTCAATAAATAAGAGTCAAGATTCGAGGTAGTAGGAGTTTGCAGGTTTATTACAGCATAAAGGACAGGAACAGGACAACCTGCACAGGAATAGGATGGCAGAGCCCGGCAGCTGCCGGGGCTGGATCTGGGATGAGCGCGCTAACATTTAATAACAATACACGATCATATATACTAAAACAGTTGCATTACAGTGAATACAATGGGCGGAGCAGTGGGTGTGGTCAATAGCAGTCGCGAAAGATAAGGGTGAAAGTAGGTGTAACAGAGGCGTATACATAGACATGTGATGCAAACGTAACAGAATATGTCATGAATGGGGTGGAGACATGGAGGGGGCTACCTAAGGAGCCGGGACCTCTGACCTAATGGTGCGCGCAAAACTGGCAATGACGTGTTACTAGGAGAAGCTGGGGGCTACGAACTCTGAGCTAGGAGCAGAGACTGAAGTCTGGAGAGTCAGGGCGACATGTACCTAAGCAGTATCTAGTATCTGATGTTTAGAGAACATGTTGATAGAATCCAAAAGTTATCGGGGTAAAGGCTAGCAGACTCTAAGACCGGAGCATGCATTATTCTACATGTAGTGCGTGATGAAGAATATTGAATGACCATTAACACAGTATTTCTCTTACATGGAGACATAAAGGCTAGACAATGACGGAAACTATTGATGCAGTTCAGTAGCTTTAGGAATGCAGAGAAGGAGGACTGAACTGATAACTGGAATCATAACATACTCTTGGCAGACTCAGAGGCAGAGCCAGGCTGAACCGGGCACTGCAAAGCAGGAAGTAAGTGAAGGGTCAGGAACACAGGTGGGGGCTGTATCGCTCCTCAGCGAGGGCTCAGGAGACAGGAGCCGAATCGGGTGTCCAGGCCCTTTTGAGGCCTAGGAACGGGGACTTTACAATGAAATAACGTGCACACTGAGAAACGTGGCAACGTAACTTTACATAGGCCTGATATTCGTAGTATTCACGAGAACTGGAAACTGGCATACTAGAGATGGACACAACTATAATTGCGTCTTTAATCGAACATGGGGAATACATATGCATATTAATCATGCACACATAACATATGATGGAGGACGCGTAGGGACACAGAACATGGCAGAATTTACTTTTCCACAAATCTACCTCTCATCATTACAAAAGGGGACACACTTGTACAATTGTTCAATGTCACTTTATAAGACCAAACAGCTTTCTGTATTTCCAATTTCCAATTTAAACTCTTGTTGTTAGCCGCCTGCAAAATGCCTTTAATCACCCTATTAAAGCGTTCTACAGTTCCATTTCCGCTAGGATTGTACAAAGAGGTTGTTTTATGTGTGATGCCACACTTCTCAAAATATTCCTTAGCAGCTTTGGATAAAAATTGTACTCCATTGTCCGTTAGAATATTCACTGGTAACCCTTCTACTACAAAAATCTTATCTAAGAATTTTAACACTGCTTGGGTGTCCACCTTCTCTACAAATTTAACCACAGGCCACTTGGTGAAAAGATCAATAGCAACCAAACCATATTCCTTCGCATCACCAATCGGACCAAAAATGTCTACAGCGATAGTTTCCCAAGGCAGACTCGGAATGAGTCCCTCACTCATCGTTGGTCTCAAAGTCCGCAAGGATTTATCTGCAGAGCTACAAACAGAACAACCCTTAACAAAGGTTTCTACTTCCTTATCAACCTTCGGCCACCAAAACAAATTTTTGACAGACAACTTAGTCGTTACTATACCAAAATGTCCCTCATGACACATCCGTAAAATATTTTTCCTTAACCCAGCAGGTGGAACAATCCTGTCCCCCCTCATCAAAACCTCTTTCTCAAATGACAGCTCAGACCGTACCTCCCAAAACGGTTTCAAACTGCCTGACATAAATTTTTCTTTGGGCCATCCCTGACAAATAAATTTCGAAACTTCTACTAACTCCTTGTCCATATCATGCTCCTTTAACCAATCCTCCCTGCTGATGGCTGGAACACCAGAATCGTGTACAAACGCTACACTAAAGTTCCCCCATGGGTCATCTACACATTCTTCTAGCGGGGAAGGTAGTCTCGACAAACAATCCGCTACTACATTGTCTTTCCCTGGTACATAAGTGATACTTTATATATATTCCTTCATACGCATAGAAATCCTTGCCAACCTAGCAGAAGCAGTTGCAGTGCCATCAGTAGATAAGATGTGGATCAACGGTTTATGATCTGTCCTGATGTTAACCATCTTACCCCATACAAACGCACGAAAATGCTCTAATGCCCGTGCACAGGCTAAGGCTTCCCTTTCTATAATAGGGTATCTGCTTTCTGCTGGTGACAAGGCTGGACGCAAACAAAATAATCCTTTCTCTTCCATTTTCTCCAACTTGCGACAATACAGCGCCTAAGCCTTTGTCGCTTGCATCAGTTGTCAAAAGACAATCCAAATTAGGATCAAAACTTGATAAGGCGTTTACTTTTTGCAGTTCCCATTTAACCTCAGCAAACTCTCTTTCACACTCTTTAGTCCATTCAAACTTTACATTTTTCTTTAACAAGGACCTGATATTATACACTTTAGAAGCGAAATTCTTAATGAATTTGGCGCAGTACTCTGCCATTCCCAAAAAGGATTTGATTTCTTTTTTAGATTCAGGTGCAGGCGAAGCAACAATGCTTTCAATTAGCGACACCTTTGGCCTGACACCCTCTTCACTAATGATATGGCCAAGGTATGAGACGCTTCTCTCACCAAATTTACACTTGGATAACTCTACAGTTAAACCTGCTGAATTAAGTGTGTCAAATACTTTCCAGAGTTTAGCATCATGATCTTCTTTGTCGGTACCTGCAATTAAAACATCATCTTGGAAAAAATAAATGCCATTCATGTCACCAAACAATTTGTGCATTAAACGCTGAAACACAGCTGCGGCCGATGCAAGGCCAAATGGCATTCTTATAAATTGGAAACAGCCAAACGGCGTGATGAAAGCTGTTAGATGTCTTGACTCTGGTTCCAATACTACCTGGTGGTAAGCAGCAGAAAGATCTATCGTAGAGAACCAAGTTGCCCCTCTTAAGGAAGAAACCATCTCGTTAATTTTAGGTAACGGAAATCGCTCAATTACAATATTTTTGTTAAGATGGCGTAAATCAATACACAAACAAATTTTGCCATTGGATTTCCCTGCTACAACTACTGGACTAATCCACTCCGAAGAATCCACCTCTTCGATAACACCTTTAGCCAAAAGACCTTGAATTTCCTTCTTAACTTCGTCCCTTATTAACAGGGGAATAGGTCTGACCTTGTGCACTTTAGGTTGTGCATCACCCTTGAGCATGATTCTATGCTCAAAACCTTTCAACTCGCCTAACTGTCCACTCACAACATTAGTGAATCTACTTTTTAAGGTGTCTTCTATTTTGCTACACTCATCTAAAACTAACACTTTCTCCTTGCTGTTAGGGTCTAAGATGATGTGAAGGTTTTTTTGGTCATACCAGCCCAGGACAGATGGTCCCATTTTGGCTATGTATAATTTGCCTCTAGTTACTCTACCTTTAAAAAGGAAGGTGAGCCATCTGAAACCCAACAACCCTATTCTTTCCCCTGTGTAACTCACAGGATTAACATCTGAGGCATTCAACGTGTCCCCTATTTTATGTGTAAATTTCTTCCTCCATACCTCCTCATTAACGATCGTGTATGGAGATCCAGAATCAGCATACACATTCACCTTAATGCCACCTAAAGATACTTCGCAAATTGGTTTACCTTCCAATGCTTCATCAGTGATATTTAACATATAGTTCCCCCTCACATTTTTCACACAACCATCCTCATCTTCACCACTTTCACAAGCACTCACATCCTCATTCCAGATACATTTGACATTACTGCGCTTGCGACACATTTTGCTAAAATGGCCTATTAATCCACACACACTACATTTTTTCCGCAAGGCAGGGCACGACTTGTAGTAAGCCATATGTTCTTTGCTACCGCAACGGTAACACCTTCTGTCATCCACTCTGTTGTCTCTTCCTTGATTCTTGAAAGGTTGACTAAAGTTCTTGTTCTAAAATAGCTTAGTCTGCCTTCTTGTTGTTCCTTGAATCTTGAAAACGGCAGATGACGCTTTGTCCGATTCCTTTACCGTGTCTTTGACAACAGTAGCACATCTCCCTGACATTTCCGACTTCCTCATTATAGCAAGAACGTCATCTAAAGGTGCGTCACCATTTACCCAAAGACGATCCTGAATCGGTGAGTTGTCATTGTGCATAACTAGTTGGTCTCGAATGAGGTCATCGTGCAAATTTCCAAACTTACAGTCAATGGCAAGTTTTTTTAAGTCATCAAACCATTCATCAACCAACTCTTCTTTCTTTTGTTTCCTCTGAAAAAATGTGTGCCTCACCACACCTATACACACTTTAGGTGCAAAATACCTATCCATATCTGCGATGGCGTTATCAAATTCTCTTAGGTCAGCATTAATTACTTTCTGCATTCGTGAATAAGTTTTTAAGCCTTTAGGTCCCAAAGAATGCAAAAGTATCCTTTTCTTTTGTTCAGGTTTCATTTTTGCATTCTCATCAATAGCACAAATATAGTTGTTGAAATACTCTTTCCATTCTACCCATTTCATGTCTGGTTGAGAACCTGTAGCCCAAAAAGGTTGTGGGGGACTGATCACAAAACTCTGTTGAGCCATTCCTTCTTTCAGATTTCTCTGGGGTTGATCTCCCGTATCCATAAAATTAAATTACTTAAATATGTAATTTCTTCAATAATGTACAATATAAAAAAAAATAATGTGCCCCGACAATCTCACCTGTTCTCCTTGTAAGTTGTTTCCAAGTAATAATGCGTCGCTTAATTGTTTTAAATTGATAGTGCCACTTTTTTTAGGGAGATCGGTGTTACTTCGTTTGCCTCAGTGAAACTGTCAAAGACCGAGGAGTTTGCCGATAAAATCCAAGATGGCCACTACGCAGGGTCACGCAACGTGACCTTGCGCGAATGCATCATCACGCAAGCGGCACGCAGCACACAATTAAACAGCGTAAGAACCAAAAGCCGTGACAGACGTTCCAAGGAGTTGTGGCTCAAAGTTCGCGCTGCAGAGTACCGTGCATGGAACTCAGCGCAGAGTCAAAAGATGCAACCATGCGCCGCCCAACCGAACTCAGTAAGTACTTCTCGCCTACCTGAGGCACTAAACGTAAAAGACGAAACCCAAAGTTAAGCAGACGCTGTAGAAAGGATCATCATAAGCCTCTGTTACAACTCCCAATTCCAATTCCAGACATAATTTTCTTCTTCCGTGAATGAAAAGAGAAAGAGGAGAAAAAAAAAAATAATCTTCACAAAGTTGTTAAAAATCCAGATCCCGATCATCGCCAATTGTAAAGTAGAGGTGGAGGCAGAGGTTCCTTCTGTAATTCCTTTATTCAGATTAAAGGTGGAGAACAGGTGGTGCCAGGAAGCACAACCGTACAGCAATATCGTCAGGCTTCAACTGACACAGTGAGAACACAAATGATGTAAAAGAATTCTATAGATAAGCTCGCTCCTAACACGAGCCTTAAAGTAACATACCACATAATAATAAAGCACAACATAACATCTTTATTTTTATTATAGAATTTAGATTTGTATTTAGGTCATACAGAACACATTGATGTAACATTAGAACCTTAGTGAGAATAGATTGTGATTGGGCAGAAGCGGTTGGAGATTTGATTTTGGCAGGATGCTTTTCCATTGCACCAGTGGGTCTTTAGTTCAGCACTTAATACATTATATTTTTATACAATTTTTGCCTCCTTCACGTCTTTACAATAACCCTTGGGAAACAGTAGTGTACTAAAAACCCATATAGGAACAGAGCCTTCTTGAGGTCAATGAACACTAGAGCATACTAATAGGTACAACACATTGTTGCGTCAACACACGAAATAATGGCCACATGTACCATAACACAGTATATCATTGGCCAGTAAAATCCAGATGACTCAAATAATCACCAGTAAATCAAACATGGCTTGCAGGACTGGGACTGCATTCAAATGTGACACGAAATTGGACGCCAGCTGGCCTGGAATTCTGATGACTCTGTGTCACCTCAGCCTTCCAAACATAAAGTCCAGATTGGCGGAGACAGTCCCATGAGTTTGTAATGGGACAAGCTCGGAGCACAAAAATCCCTGTGTTGAAATGTGCCTTCTATCACAGCTTGCTGGCTGCATATTCCGGATGACACCGGCAGTGCCACCCTGGCTTTCCCTGCCATGTGAGTCCACTGATGTGGCCAAAGGGACCACTGAGCCTGCGAAGGAAAAGGAAGATGGTGGCATGTAAGGAAATCCAGTGCCGGGTGACTCCAGGTGCGTACGTGCACCAAACGTTGCAGAGCAGCACGCGCTCCAGTCTTTTCGCGCCTTCATGGAAACCGTAAGAGGACGAGCCCCGAAGCTTCACAGTGACTAACGGCATCCACGCTGCAAAATCGAATAAGGTAAGCCTCACACCAAAACTCGTGCAGCAGTGACAGTCTTTTTTTAGGTTTCGGCTACCGTCGCACTGCGTAAGCAGTGGGCGGAGCCGAAATCTTATGTGTATAGTTTGGGGGCCTGAACACGCCCCTCTTCTCCATTGGCTGGCCTCGTAAATGCTGGCCAGCCATTGGAGGAGAGGAGCGTCACTCAGTTCAGGGCCCGCCTTGACGCGATTCGGGGGCGTTTCTGGGTCTTTTTTTAAGTCCCGCCCTCTCCTCTTCCCATTGGCTGGAATTTTACCTTCCAGCCAATGGGAAGGGGAGAGCACACCCCCGAATCCCTACAGGACGCTGTGCTTTCCGAGCTCTTTATGGTTTGTACAGCAGTGCCAATGCGAGGGAGACTTCGGGGCCGTGCGTGTGCCCCCCTATGCAGCGTGTTATAGAGTGGCTTTGAAATGCAGATCTTTAGTCGCGCATATCACTTTGAAAGCGCGCTGTGTGCCCCCGATCACCGCCGCCAGCCCGGGAGCCGTGAGAGCACTTTGTTTTGCCTTCACCGGGCCCAGACTCCGTTGACGTCAGCACCAAGCTGAGCTGGGATTGGCGCCAGCTCTGAGAGTTACCCTGTGTAGTAGATGCTTTCATAACACCCCGTAACGCCCCTCTGTTTGTGCCGTTGTTTCTTGTTTTTGTTGTCATCATGAAAATAAGCAGAAGCAAGCTCTTTATGGTTTGTACAGCAGTGCCAATGCGAGGGAGACTTCGGGGCCGTGCGTGTGCCCCCCTATGCAGCGTGTTATAGAGTGGCTTTGAAATGCAGGTCTTTAGTCGCGCATATCACTTTGAAAGTGCGCTGTGTGCCCCCAATCACCGCCGTCAGCCCGGGAGCCGCGAGAGCACTTTGTTTTGCCTTCACCGGGCCCAGACTCCGTTGACGTCAGCACCAAGCTGAGCTGGGATTGGCGCCAGCTCTGAGAGTTACCCTGTGTAGTAGATGCTTTCACAACACCCCGGCAAGTCAACGAAGGGGCTTGTTGTAAATGCACTCATTTATGTGGCTTGTTGAACATCGAAATCCCCCATCTTCTGCATTTCAGGAGTGAAACTACGAGATAAGAGAAGGACAAAGTGTCGGCTGACTGTGAGGTAGATGTGCGTTTAGACAAGTGAGCCTAGGAGAGGTGACCTTTAACTCCCTCAGCGCAATCTGTGATCTTTTAATAACGTTCGTAGGCCCCGTGAATGTAATCTGACGCAAGACAAAGGCACGCTTTTTATTACACTGTAGGGACCGCCTCAGCTCCCCCTGTCTGGGCTCTCCGGTGACTCGCATTCCAGAGATGGAATGGTGCACAGAACCTTATCGAGAGGAAATCAGCCACGTAAAGGTCGCTGATAATCTTCATCCCTGCTGCCCCTTCAAACCCGATATACGTAAAAAGAAAATGTACTACTCACCACTACCCTAAACCATTGGTTCGATAACGATTCTCACATGTGCTGGAAGTAATTTTTTAATATTGACCTTGGTGATTTTTACCAGGAAGCGTGCAGTGCTAAAAGGGGGTGGGGGAGGAAACGGCGAGCAGAGGAAGGGAGAGGAAGGGGCACGAGAAGGCGAGTGAGATTGTCCTTGAGTGAGCAGAACTGTGGTGGATGCCAAGCAATGTAAACAACGAATGAGTGGTCTCTGGAGGAACCGAAAGGTTTCAAAACTGGCCAGTGCTGCCGGACGTCTATCAGGGCCATGGAAGTGTCACTTGACAGTTCCACGACCATTTCATGGAGAAACAGTCACAGATAGAGGGAATAAGAGAGAAAACATTGGGAGACAAATAAATGAAACAACGAGATTAGAGAGTGAGGTACAGAGAGAAAAGGGATAGAGAGGCTGTTAATGAGACCATGAACATTTTTTGACCCTGGTACCAGAGTGGATTATTGCTATGTCACCACGGATGCTTATCAATCACGTGTAGAACACACTTGCTCTCTATTGTTTACTTCCGGTTAACTATAGCACAAGGACTCCATCAGTGAGATTTTCGCATTGGAGTCAATATAGTATTATTCATTCATACTGCAGGGAACCTGTCCTCTGCAAGCTGCCTGACCTTACACATAAATTAAGCTGAGAGTGGCAGCCTGCCACTAAGCCATGCTCAAAATGGCTGCTTGTTTTGCTGATGTTGGCGCAAGCAACAGTAAAAGAACAATTGCACCCAAAAGCAAACAGCTGCAAATAAATTCTCGCGGAGATCTCCAAAGCATTGTGCCACACTGCCCTGTCAAAGGCCATGCATTCCATCAAAGTTGAAAATTGAACTACATTATGGAAATGGCCTACATTATGTTAATGAAGTACTGCTTTTTGGTAAGGGATTTCTAAATCCTATTGAAAAGAAAGTAGAAGCCATGTCAAGGTTTTACACCCTGTGTAATATTACTGGGAAATAGTTTTGTACGTTTCATAAATTACAATATGTGTGCCGGTGGCTGGCCATCTCTCCCATAATGTTCCCAGTGATTAAATAAACTCTCTCGAAATGCCCGAAATTTCAAAGTGATTTCGGTTTCCAATTATACAGCCATCTCCACGGAACTGGTGCTTAAGTGCAATATCCGCAGGTGTAATTGGCTTGATGCCAAGAAAGCAGAGTAATATGCGACTGGCATTTTGAGAAATCGTTTTGTTTTAGATTTGCATAAGGTACACGCCACTCAGTAAGCAACTTGCAAAAGCTGCATATATTATCTTGAAAGCATTTTACGAACTCCTTACAATATTTTCCGGATTTATTTTAGAAAATACTGTACTTGTTACTGGCTCGGTGCATTGTGCCACAACGTCATCATTCCGTTTTGTATCACACTAGAAACGTCACAGCTAGAGGCAATTCGTCCAAATTCAAAATGTAAAGGTATAGGCTGAAATATTTGGGGGTGTGTGCTTTGCCTAGAGTGACCCCTGCCAGCAGCATGTCGAAACACACCCAGAAGTTCTGTCACAAATACGACTCCTCCCTCGTACACACAAACCCAGCAGTTTCACCACAGTTCTGCCTCTTCTCTCAAGGCCACCGAGTACAATCAACTATAGACAAATAGGCGGTTTTTCGTTTTAATGTATGTCCAGATTTGTGTCGCAATGTATGGTGGTGCAGTGTATGACTGGGCGTTCGAGACCAAGTGAGTTGGGAAGGGAGCATGTATTGTATTGCACAGTCCTACAGGGACGCCTGCTGACTCTCCTCTTGATACTCTTCTGCAGGAGTAAATGCACAAGCCAGTTTTCATCGTAGTGCAAAATGATAACTGAAATAGTTGCAATACAAATCGCATTTGCGAGAGATTAAGCTATTGCCATTGTAAATGACAATGCCATTTATTTATCTGTTTTCAAAACCAACACATAAATAAAAAGTTTGTCATTCACAATGCCAATAGCTCAAACTTTTCCAAAGGCGAAACCGTTGCATTGTAAATGCTTGTTTCCTTCTTTTTTTAACATACACAGACTATCTCCAAAGAAATGTAAATAAAGTAATGTACTCACAAAATAAATAAAGCGCCAAAATACTTAAAACCACACGCTCCAATGCTGTTTGGAGGTAGCTGTGCACTGCTGGGATTTATACCATTCACTTAAGTCCACCATAGTGTCTGTCATTCTGCCTGAAGATTTATGGAAAATACAGATTTCGTCAACACCAACGCACTGCCTGAGAGCTGTATGACGAGACAGGAAGGTTTTCATTGTCAGCATTATCAAGCTCCATGAATAAAACACAATGTTGCTGGTCTCAGACAGTACATTGAAGGTTGTAACAACACACAAGAAAATCCAAATGATGTAAACAAACACATGCCCCGCCTTGGGCCATCCGATGTAGGGGTCTCTGGTGGGGATGAAAGGCTGCAGGGCAATTTGCCTCTCTCCTTACTTTAAGATTCGTTCATTTTCCTTTATAGTGCAGCTTTCTGTAGATTCTTCTGTACCACGCAGGGTCTGAGTCTTTTTGTTTCAGTATATATCTTCGGACTTTCAGTTTACTTTTACATGTCAGCTTCTGTAGTTCCTGTAAATGTTTTCAGTTTTCAATCTTCTTGTAAATGTGATCAACTGTAATTCCAGAAGTAACCCTTGGGTCTGTCTCCAGATCATCGCCAAAATTATGTTGTGATGAAGGACTAGTAACAGTGGAGTATCTTTATTAGTCTTAGTTGCTGTTTGGTATCCAAGTACAGCAGCCCCACCAGCAGAACCCAAAGCAACAGGGGAGATGCATGAATTCATCAGCAAGATATAACATTGTCCCTTATGACGGCTGTCAAATTCTGCTTGGAGTGTGTGTCTTTGATAGTTTTTTAATCTTTAAATACATCCAGAAATTAGTCTTGTCCTGGGCCACCACACGCAGGCGTGCGGGAAAGAGAAGGGAGTACTTCAGTGCTAGGCGGCGGAGACGCTGTTTCACTGCCAGGAAAGAGTGGCGCTGGCGTTGGACTTGAACCGTGTAGTCAGGGAAGAACATGATCTTAGCTTTCTCGACGCTGATGTCTGACAGCTTTCTAGTCTCCCTCAAAATCGCATCGCGATCTCGATAGTTGAGGACGCGGATAAGCATGGGCCTGGGATTGGAGCCCGTGGGAGGAGGGCGCGTTGGCACCCGATGGGCCCGTTCTACCACAAGGTGTTGAGAGAGGGCACCCGCCGGTAATAAGTCCATGAGCCAGCGCTCCATGTGCTCCGCCGCCTCTCCATCTTCCCATCGTTCCGGCAGTCCTATGATGCGGACGTTGTTTCTCCTCGCCCTCCCTTCCGCATCCTCCGCGGGGTCCTCCAGGAATTCCACTCTATTGAGGAGGTCTTGAACGTGCCGGTCCATTTGTTTGATCTTGGGTGTGGTATCAGCCATGACGGTCTCCAAGGCAGTCGTCCGTTCCGACAGTTTCTTATGATCGGCTCGGAGGTGCGTTAAGTCAATGGTTACACTATCAGTTTTCTTCTCCATAGACGTACGCGTTAACTGCAGTGACTCCTCCAGACGCACCATCGCCGCTAGCATCGTGTCTAATTTGGAGGCGGTCAGGTCAGGCTCGGTCGCCTTCGCCATCTTACCCTTCACTTGGATGCCACTAGCACCAGCTCTCGTCTTGGGTCCCCCAGACATGTGCAGGGCAGTGTGGTCGAGTCGCCAGTGTCTCCGTGAAGACCTCCCAAAGCCTATATTAGGTCACTGCGCACTGCGGAGCCGATGTATATCAACCCCAGGGGGATGTAGGTCTGCTCCTCCACCGCCTCACATCTGTGTCACCACCTTTCTCCAGGGCCACCAGCCACAGTCGAGGAGGGGGAGAAAGAGGGACAACGTATATTTTCTCCGTCTGGACTCTGCACTAGTTAGTGTGTGTAAATGGCAGGCGGCATGTCGTTGAGGGGGTTAAGGCAGGGATTGCAGACCGGCAGCAACAGTTCCCTCGAGGTAGCTTCCCATGTGGTAGGTGTTGAGTTCCGCAGCACGCACAGCAGAGTGGATGGCGATCGCGGTTGTATGGCACTTCGCCCCACAGCTTCTCCACCAGTCACACCTGAATAGAGGTGTTCCCCCCCGGGTGGAGGATGATGAGGGTCAGAACCCCAGCAGGACACGTGGCCGTGTCTCCTCGCCGGCTCCAGATGCCACCCACTGGAGACAGTCGGCTGGTAAATGGGACCCCTTCGAAACTCCCACCGTGGGTGCCCCACAGGCGCCTGCGGCGGTCGATGGCCACCAGGTGGCGGGGGGTGCAGCGTCTTCGTGGGCTCCCCGCAGTGTCCCTTGACAGCACCCAGGCCAGGGGTCCAGAAGCAAGTGTGTCAGCCACAAGGTCCCCCAGCGGGGGGCGCACAGTATCGGGTCCCGGGGAGTGCAACTGGCTGCCAAAGGGGGCAGCCAGCAGTACGGCCCACCACGTGCAGTTCAGGCAGGCCGCGCAACTCACCCCCGGGGCAGATCGTTCGATACAGCCTCCCTTAAATGTGCCAGAGTCTGGAGGAGTAAAGAAAAGACCCCCGCGGATGCACACCAAAGCCACCAGTTCTCGTATCACAAATGGTTCCGCTCTGAGTCCCACAGGTGCGGCACCGTCTCAGTCGCCCTCTGACGTTCACGCCAGCCGGGGGGAAGCAAATCCTTGCTGGGACGCCGTCCCGACTGGTCGGCCACTTCCAGTACGTCTCTGGGTTGTAGGAGCCCAGTACACACCCTACTGCGGCCACAGGTGTGATAGGGGCGACGCCACAGATTTCGGGGCCTCGATGTTCCACGGCTTCGCTTACAGTGGTCGGGCCTTGTGGGCGCGGCTCGACCCCGAGCTCGCGTTAGCAGGCGCGCCGGCTGGGGGAGCCGGCCGGGGAGGGTGCCGGATCTTTGTCGGCTTGCAAGACCACGATCTGCTCCAGATTCAGGAGTGGGGCCGGGGATCGTCCGCAGGAGCTCCGCTGCAGTTTTGGGCCAACGGCGGATAAAAGTGGCGGAGAAACGGCCTGTGGATGGGGAGCTTAACACAGAGCTCTACCCGGACACGTCCGTCGCCATTGCGTGCTTAGCCACGCCCCCCGTCCTATTATCCTACTGTGACACAGGGCAGGCGATAGAGTGGCAACTCTGGGGATCTTGTTGGGGGAGGGAGAAAAAATGAGGGAGTACTGGGCGGAACTGTCGAGTCGTTCGATGTCCTCTCAGAGAGTTTTAATAATGACAAAGCGAGGTAAAGGCGAAGTGAAGGCGGCGAGAGTAATGAGGCGAGTCCGGGCCGGGCCGGGCTGGACGGGGCAGGGCAAGGCTTGGCTAGGCAGGATTGGACTGGACTGCCACCATAGGACAACCCAAAGTCGCCCCCGAGCTCCCACGGGTCTCAGCGCCCGTCGCCTTCACCGCCCCCTCACCACTCCCTGCTCCTCACTGCTTTGTTCCTGGCTGTGCTCGCGTGCCTGCCGACAGACCTCCTCAATAAGTGCCGATGTGTGCCGCTGCCGCTAGGTCTCTTGATTCGCCGATTCGCCGCTCTCCGATTGTGGGCTCTAACTCAGCCCCCTGACCTGTGCCAGCCCAGCTCCTGCTGCAGTCCAGCCTCAGCTTCAAGCACAGACTAGGACTCGGACTCGGACTCGGCTAGAAATCAACCTGGGCCCGGGTCCGGATGCGGCTGCGGCTCGCAGACCAGCTCGTCTCCTCGTCTCCGGTTCACGGCACAGCGCACAGCGAACGGCAGACGCCACACGGCTCCCGGCTCTGATGGTGGCTTCGCTGGCATGCACCACTTCCTCTGCTCCTCTGCTCTGCTCGGTTGCTCCACAATCAACTGCTCTGGTCTCAGAAGTAAGGGAGTCGTCAAATAAAGCAGCAAACGAAGTTGTTACAGATGTGGTTCCAAAACACACTTTGCGAACTGTTCTGACTGTCCTGCCTTAAAGAGAAAATGTATCAAATGTGGCAAATTTGGTAATTTTTCAACGGTGTGTCATGCACCAAAGAAAACAGAGAACTCTAATGTCAATAGTATTTTTAGTCATGAATATGATTTACAAAATGTGCTACTTACTGTTTATGATTATTTGTTTGATGGTCCTGTAAACAATATTACCTTTCCTTTTCAGGCTCCTTTAGGTACTGTTTTAGTAGGTGAAGTGGTTTTTGAAGCCATGGCTGATTCAGGGTCACCTATTACCATCCTATCTAATTTTTTTTTTAAAGAAAATTGGAGGGATGTTAAACTCAAGAAAACTGATGTGAATCCCAAGGCCTTTGGTAATTTTGATATCTCTATGTTAGGCTTCTTTGAAGTACTTTAGAATTTGAAGGACGCAAACTTTTTTCCAAAATGTATGTGGCCATTGATGGTAAGAACATTGTAGGATGGTTTGATTTAGGAAGGTTCTGTATAAATTTATGTCCAGGCTCAGATCGTCCCATTCAATTAAGAGATTTAAATGTCAACAATGTTTCCATTCAAAAGTCTTCTTTGGAGATGATTCTGAAGAAAGATATTAATGTTTTCAAAAATGAGGTTGGACAAGTTAAAGGCTATATGCACAAAGTCAAACTTAAAAAAGGAGTTGTGCCAATTCAAAACAAAGTACGTATGGTTCCTCTAGGCATACGACAAAAATTGAAATCTCATTTGGATACTTTGTGTTCTGAAGGTATTATTGAACCTACCGATAGTTCGGTGGGTTTCAGCTATAATAATAGCACAGGATTTGAGATTGTGTGTGGATTTCAGGTCCCTTAATAAAAATATTGTAGTAGATACTTATGCATTACCCCGCATTCAGGAAATGTTGACAGCTATAAATGGTGAAAGTATTTCTCTGTAATTGATCTTAAATCAGTGTACCATCAGGTACTTCTTGATGAGTCTTCGAAAGACCTCACAACATTCATTACTCCATTTGGACTTTACAGATTTTTGAGGACGCCTTTTGGCTTGGCCTCAGCAGCCAGTGTTTTTCAAAAGCTAATTGAGAGTCTGTTTCAAGGTCTTAATGGTGTGCAGTCATTTCAGGATGACATTTTAATATTTGCTGAAAATTGTGAACAACACAACATGATGCTTGACAATGTATTAAATATTTTAGATAGCAAAGGAATGACAGTGAGTAAAGACAAATGTAAGTTTCTTGTTGAGGAGATTAATTATTTGGGCCACAGAATTACTCCTGATGGCATTTTTCCAAAGGAAGATCTCGTCAATACTTTGGAAAAAGGTAGTAGACCACAAGATAAGGATTGTTTGCGTTCTTTTCTAGGGTTAGGCGATTATTATTCAAGATTTGTTTAAGATTATGCTCTTATCGTCGAACCTCTCAGACAACTTTTGAAAAAAGGATCTAAATTTATTTGGACAAATATTCATGATGAAGCTTTCCTTAATGTTAAGAAACGTATTGTTAAAGCGCCTGGACTCAATACGTTTGATCCGCAAGGAAAATCATATGTTACTGTGGATACTTGTATGTGAGAGGTAGACAGGCAAAATCTCTGTTGACCCCTTAGTTTAAAAATGAAGCTGGAAAGGAAAATTTTGAATTTTCTATTGCCAGAAAGAATATTGCTGATTCTCGCATTTCTGGTAAAAGTTATCATGACTCATCTCATAAAACAAAAAGTAAAAATATAGAAATGGGTGACTGGGTACATATTATCAAACCAACATTGAATCGTAAAGGTTCATCCAAATTCACTATTCCTTTCAAAGTTAAAAGAGTGACTGCATTTTCCTCAGAGTTATATGAGTAACGGAGAACTCAATATACCTGGTGCGTTTCAGTTGGATTCTAATATGTCTGAATCCAATGAAGAAGAGTTTATGGACTCTTCTGTACAAGAAAATTCTGTGTTACAAAAGAGAAATTCTAGGATGCCTAAGAAATGTGATTATATTTTAGATGTCTAAAAAAAAACGTATTATCGTTACCTTTTAGCTATTGCTTTATTTTGTTTTGTTAAAAGGATGCATGTGGTAATTGTGTCTCTTCTTTTGTAAAGTAGAGGTGGAGGTAGAGGTTCCTTCTGTAATTCCTTTATTCGGATTAAAGGTGGAGAACAGGTGGTGCCAGGAAGCACAACCGTACAGCAATATCGTCAGGCTTCAACTGACACTTACAGTGAGAACACAAATGATGTAAAAGAATTCTATAGATAAGCTCGCTCCTAACACGAGCCTTAAAGTAACATACCACATAATAATAAAGCACAACATAACACACACCCCCCCCCCTCACAAAGAAACCAAAGGAAAGGAAAAATAATGGAAGGAAAAGGAAAGGAAAAAAAACAAGGAAGAAGAAACAAACAAATCACAGGGTAACCTACCTAACATAATCTTTTAGCCAACTAGGCAAAACTCTTTTCCTTTTAGAACCTTCTGCACCAGACAAACAGGGCACGGGAACTGCGTCACAATCAGCGGAAGGAGAACATTCACTTCCACCCTTGTACCCTACGTCATCTTGACTTGGACTATGCGAAGACCTACTAACCTGACAGTCAGGAGCACTAACCACCTCCCCTTCCCTTAACTGAGGAAGCGATTCGCCAGGCGCTAGTTGAGATTGTAACTCACTGTTTTCAAAATAGTCTTCAACCCAATCAAAATCAGTAGATTTCCTCCTCACAACTAGCTCCTCATCATGATCTTGACAAATATCCAATGCAACATCTTTTAGGTTCCAAACCTTGCCATCACTTAATCTGACCGAGTTCCTAAGAACATCAACGACCCTTTTAGGCGAATCAAATTTATTTTCACCTTTCAAAACTTTGTAAGGTTTCTTGATCCTTACCCAATCTCCAGCTTTTACAATGACATCCTTTGCACCATGTCGTTTATCATAGTACACTTTACTTTTGCAATGAACTAATTCTAAATTCTTTTTCACCTCCTCAGGTGACCATTCCTGAACGCTGTCTTTGAATAACCAACTTGGATTAAATTTACACCTGGGTAATCTACCTCTCATCATTACAAAAGGGGACACACCTGTACAATTGTTCAATGTCACTTTATAAGACCAAACAGCTTTCTGTATTTCCAATTTCCAATTTAAACTCTTGTTGTTAGCCGCCTGCAAAATGCCTTTAATCACCCTATTAAAGCGTTCTACAGTTCCATTTCCGCTAGGATTGTACAAAGAGGTTGTTTTATGTGTGATGCCACACTTCTCAAAATATTCCTTAGCAGCTTTGGATAAAAATTGTACTCCATTGTCCGTTAGAATATTCACTGGTAACCCTTCTACTACAAAAATCTTATCTAAGAATTTTAACACTGCTTGGGTGTCCACCTTCTCTACAAATTTAACCACAGGCCACTTGGTGAAAAGATCAATAGCAACCAAACCATATTCCTTCGCATCACCAATCGGACCATTGTGGTATATAAATAAATAATACCGGATCTATTTTTGTCTAGGCATAGCAATAACAGATAGCTCAATAAATAAGAGTCAAGATTCGAGGTAGTAGGAGTTTGCAGGTTTATTACAGCATAAAGGACAGGAACAGGACAACCTGCACAGGAATAGGATGGCAGAGCCCGGCAGCTGCCGGGGCTGGATCTGGGATGAGCGCGCTAACATTTAATAACAATACACGATCATATATACTAAAACAGTTGCATTACAGTGAATACAATGGGCGGAGCAGTGGGTGTGGTCAATAGCAGTCGCGAAAGATAAGGGTGAAAGTAGGTGTAACAGAGGCGTATACATAGATATGTGATGCAAACGTAACAGAATATGTCATGAATGGGGTGGAGACATGGAGGGGGCTACCTAAGGAGCCGGGACCTCTGACCTAATGGTGCGCGCAAAACTGGCAATGACGTGTTACTAGGAGAAGCTGGGGGCTACGAACTCTGAGCTAGGAGCAGAGACTGAAGTCTGGAGAGTCAGGGCGACATGTACCTAAGCAGTATCTAGTATCTGATGTTTAGAGAACATGTTGATAGAATCCAAAAGTTATCGGGGTAAAGGCTAGCAGACTCTAAGACCGGAGCATGCATTATTCTACATGTAGTGCGTGATGAAGAATATTGAATGACCATTAACACAGTATTTCTCTTACATGGAGACATAAAGGCTAGACAATGACGGAAACTATTGATGCAGTTCAGTAGCTTTAGGAATGCAGAGAAGGAGGACTGAACTGATAACTGGAATCATAACATACTCTTGGCAGACTCAGAGGCAGAGCCAGGCTGAACCGGGCACTGCAAAGCAGGAAGTAAGTGAAGGGTCAGGAACACAGGTGGGGGCTGTATCGCTCCTCAGCGAGGGCTCAGGAGACAGGAGCCGAATCGGGTGTCCAGGCCCTTTTGAGGCCTAGGAACGTGGACTTTACAATGAAATAACGTGCACACTGAGAAACGTGGCAACGTAACTTTACATAGGCCTGATATTCGTAGTATTCACGAGAACTGGAAACTGGCATACTAGAGATGGACACAACTATAATTGCGTCTTTAATCGAACATGGGGAATACATATGCATATTAATCATGCACACATAACATATGATGGAGGACGCGTAGGGACACAGAACATGGCAAAATTTACTTTTCCACATTCCCTCCTTGTCACTACGTTTCCATCAGGAAACATCAATATTCATGATACCATCTATCATTTCATACAGTATCATTTGCTCGTCTCGAATTGTCTGGGAACGGGATTTAGAACGGGACTTGGGACTAGGAATACAAGAGGTAGCACAAATGCCGCAAATCGCAGGGCCACATTGTATACAGAGGCAGCAGCTGAATATGATCGCTACTGCAATACCTAGAAAGGACAAGACTTTCCATCCCCAGGCGGAAATTATATTCCAGAACCAACCGGACCATGTCCAGGTGCCTGGATCTTGGTGTAACAGATGGGCAATTTTATGGAGTCTGGTTATAGCTGAATAAACAGACGGCGCGTTATTTGGAATGAAAATGCAGCAACTAGATCCGATGACTCTACAGGCCCCGCCCCTATCGGCCAATATGACGTCAAGGACGAGACGATTCTGTAAAACGACAAATCTCATAGCAGATTGCTCTTCAGTCAAGTTACCTAGGGCAGAGGCGGTCTCATTAACTACTGCTTCAAGGGTTCTGGTTAACCTACGGATTAGCTTACTATTCTGGATAGGTCCTATAAAGAAGAAGAAACCTCTATTGAAATCTGTATATTGTTCTAGAGCAGTTTCAGTATAATCGACAATCGGGGACTCCCTTATATGTCTAATGTGTACTAGATGTGTGTTTCTGTGATAATCAGATGGAGCTAGGAAAACAGGTGGCAGTAGGAAGGCAATGTAACAGGTTCCCTCCCAATCGAGGGGCAGACGAACATATGCAGTTTGACCACAAATAAAATAAGAATGACGTGAAGCTTTGAAAATAGATTTCCTACTGTCACTATACTTGACAATAGTAGTACAATCGCTATGTCCTACATGTACAGAACCATAATTTCTAACACATAATTCGCCTTTGACTGGTAGTACTGAAATAGCAGGTAAGTCTGGAGTAGAATCAGACTGAACATTCAGGACCATGAAATTCGAAGAATAATTACCTAAATTGTAGACTTCATTTTCTAGATCTAACCCTGTTCTGTGGGGAGGACCTTGCTTGTCTGGAAAACATGTACTGTTAAGAAAAGACATATCTGTTGAGGATGACGTTAACGTGGACCATGCTCCACACGAACCATTATGTGAAAATGGATAAGGAAAGAGTGGCAAAACTCCCTTCGGTGTCTGGAAAGGGGGAAGTCGACCACATATCCAACAATTCGTGGCATTGCTGGTCTGATGTGAATAATGTAACATGCGGATAAAAGAATTGTTACGCATAGCGAGGCGGTAAGAGAGTTCATGAGGAGGCAGATCACTAAACGTGTGCTCTACTGTAGCATTAGAGGACTTATTTACATGAGAAACTGGAAAATACAGGTAAAATGCATAACTGGTGCAGGAAATCATAATGCTGAGAAACAATATGAAACTTAGAAAAACGATACATCGGATTGAGTTTTGACTAACTCTCTCACTATGGGGGTCTATTTTATACATGTCAGAAACCGGTCTAACCGTTTCACCTAGGGGAGGACTTAGACAATCAAACTGGCTGACTTATTTTACTAGACCTTAGTTTTAATTTATACTCCTGTTGCGGAGTTTTCTCTAACAGGGAGGGTTCAGTAGTATTGTCTTTTGCGGGACAGTCCTTAAGAATAGTACTTTGGCAATTTTTAGAATCCTCGGAAATGTTCTTTGAGACAGGTTTCAGTCCATAAAATCTTTTGATGTGTGAAAGATGCACCCAGCCTTTGCGTCCCTCCAACTTCACGGCTGTACGGGTGGCGAGGAGGACCTGTCGGGGCTCCTTCCAGCGAGGCTCCAGCGGACTTGAACGATCGAAATTTCGCACTAGGACCATGGATCCGGGAACGATTTCATGCGGTGCCACCTCGGTATTGTCTGGAAATGCGGCGGCAACCTGTGAACGACAAGAGTTGAGGGCAGACATCAAGGAAGCTAGGTAATCTGTCAGCATATTACTTGAAACATCGGTAATACTTCGGGGTCTAGGAGTACCCCACATGTTAGGGGGGCGGCCGAAAACAACCTCATACGGGGACAGACCTGATCTGGAATGTGCGACCATGCGCATGTAAAACAGAGCAACTGGCAGAGCTACTAGCCAGTCCACACCTTTCTCTTGACAAACTTTTGCAATGCGGATTTTCAAAGTCTGGTTATGTCTCTCTACGAGACCGGCTGCTTCAGGATGGCGTACACAATGGAACTTCCACTGGTACCCTAACAGAAGGGAAACATGCTTCATGAGTTCAGATGAGAATGGCTGGCCGTTGTCAGAATATACGACTCTAGGGAGTCCGTAACGGGGGAAGAACTCACGAACCAACTGCTTGGTAGTGGTCGCGGCTGTGTAATCTGGAACTGGATATGCCTCCGTCCACCTGGACAAAGCGCATACAACTACGAGGACATACTTGAAACCTCGACATCGCTCCATCTGAATGTAATCCATCTGGAGGACTTCAAAAGGGTGGTCAGGGGGCTGAAATCCACCTTGTTCCACCGGGACACTTTTACCTGGATTGAACTGACAACATATCATACAGGTACGGACTTTCTGCTTGGCTGCAGCTCGTAAATGCTTGTTGAACCAAATATTCTGGATACTATCTAACATAGCTTTTTCTCCTAAATGTGCTGGACTATGTGCGGTATTAATAATGACTTGAACCATAGAGTCGGGGAGAAACCATGTGGCTTTACCCTTCGTTACCCATCCCTGATCTGTCTGGACCCCTCCTTGTTCGGACCATTTCTTGATTTCATCGGGAGTAGCATGTAACTGGATATCTATGACATCTTGAGTAGGGTCTTTAACTGTCATACATGTAGTCGGATCTGGAGTGTGTGTCTGTGTCGGGTTAACTGAAATGTCTGGAGTCTGTGCTGTAAGCTTGGCTGTGCGATCTGCTAGATCGTTACCCTGAGAAACAGTGTCAGTAACTTTCGTATGTGCTTTGCACTTCATGATAGCAATAGATGTCGGTAAATGTATGGCATCTAACAGAGCTTGAATAAGGAGACCATGCTGAATCTTGGTTCCATGAGAAGTCATGAAACCTCTCTCCTGCCAGAGCACTCCAAAGTCGTGTACGACTCCAAATGCGTAACGTGAATCTGTGTAAACATTAACCTTCAGGTTCTTAGCGTGTATGCAGGCTTGTGTCAGAGCAACTAGCTCTGCTGCTTGAGCAGACAGGGTGTCAATACGGTGTGTCTCTATAACTTCGGTGTCAGTAGTCACTGCATACGCGGCGACTAATTCTCCTTTACTAGTTCTCATGCATGAACCATCCACATAAAGTGTCAGGTCGGGATCTGGTAATGGAATATCTGTCAGATCTTGTCTTGGCTTAGTCATAATGTTGACTACTTCCACACAGTCGTGTGTGGCAGAATTCGAAGTAACTGACGGTAACAGTGTGGCGGGATTTAGAACGTTGCAGCGTGCTGATCTCTATGTGTGGCTGGAACAGTGTCAATTCATAACCTGTTAAACGTGCAATTGTCAAGTGCTGAGTATGTGTTCGGTTTAAAAGAACTTCCACGGAGTGTGGAACTTGTACTGTCAGGGAGTGTCCTAACACTATGGAATCACTTTGTCTGATAGCTAGTGCTGTGGCTGCAACTGACTTGAGACATGCAGGCAGAGCCTGGGCTACAGGATCTAATGTGCTCGAAAAATAAGCACAGGGCTTGTATTGTCCTGCTTGGTCTTGTGTGAGGACTGATAATGCTGTACCTTCGCGTTCTGTGACGAAAAGTGTAAAAGGTTTACTGTAGTTCGGTGTAGCTAGAACTGGAGCTTGACATAAAGCTTTCTTTAATTCATTGAAACTAAGTGTATGTTCAGATGTCCATGGGAGGACAGTCGATACGGCTGCCTCCTGTGTCGTTAACTGTATCAGTGGTTTAGCTAGAAATGCATACTGAGGAATCCATTGTCTGCAATAAGAAGTAAGGCCAATAAAAGCACGTACCTCCTTCTGGGTACTTGGCTGAGGAAGACTCGCTATTAACTGGATACGGTCTGGTGTCAACTGCCTACCCCTCTTGGACAGTAAGTGGCCTAAATAGATCACTTGCTGGACACAGAATTGAAGCTTAGAAGGGGACACCTTGTGCCCCATCTCGGCTAGGAAATACAAGACTGTAAGTGAGGCTCGCTCGCAAGCACGTTCAGAACGGGCTGTGATCAGTAGATCATCGACATACTGGAGCAGGGCAGTGTCAGTTGGCATGTGAATGTTGTCTAGTTGTCTCTTGAGTGCTTGACTGTAAATACTAGGACTCTCTGTGAAACCTTGAGGAGCGCGTGTGAACATATAGCTCCTTCCATTTAAACAAAATCCGAAAAGAAACTGGCTGTCTGGATGAATGGGGACACTGAAAAACGCATTCTTGAGGTCTATGACAGTAAAGAATGATGCTTCTGAATCAATAGCTGTCAATAGGGAAGAAATATCTGGGACAACCGGGTACTGGGGAATAATACATTTATTAAGTTCTCGAAGGTCAATCACTAATCGATATACTGGAGGTGCATTCGGATCAGTACGTTTCATGACAGGAATGATCGGAGAATTACATACATTGGAGTCAGTTTCTACAACTACTCCTTGAGCCATGAGCTCGTCAATAATTTTGGATAAGGCTGCTACAGCCTCAGGTGGCAATCTGTACTGTCTGATTCGTGGCAGGACTACACCTGGCTTGATAGTCACACGATGGGGTGTGATTTGCATAAAACCAACATCAGTTGGACCTTGCGCCCATAGATGCTGCGGAACATTAAACAATCTGGGATCAAAATCTCGTAATACATAGTGACCCTTGAAGTCACGTAGAAACAATCGTATTCCCTCTGGGGAACAGCATATAACTGCACCTAACTCTTTCAGTGTCTTAATGCCTAATAGGTTTTCTGGACATGACTTAGTAAGTAACAGATCAGTAGTGCGGGACAATGGACCTACTTCTAGAGTAACTGGCTTTGATATTTCATTTACAATAGGCTTTCCTGAAAATCCAAGGGAAACATTTCTAGAGCCTGAGAGCGGAGCCCCTGGAACTTCGACGTGACTTATAGTGGTCCTACTTGCCCCTGTATCAATCAGAAACTTTCTGTCTTTCCCTAGTACTTGACTGTGAACATAGGGACCTTCTTGATCTACAGGTATCTCGATGAGAGGCAAGCCTACCTCCCTCTCTAGGCTGTTTCATGAATATGGCTGATACTCTGGATACTCGGACTGTGCATACTGGTACATCTGCTGTGTAACATGTTGTGTTGCAGCGATAGGCTGCGGTGCTGTAACTGTCTGTTGTGCATTCTGTGGCTGAGGAGTCTGTGCAACTTGCTCTTGTCTAGGCGGACGTGGTCTTTCTTTAGTCTTACCGGTAGCTATGTTGTGTTTCAGAACTGCACACTCGTTTATAAAATGACCTGGCTGTTTACAATAATTGCAGTTTCCTTTAACGGGAGCTGCAGGATGACTGGCTTGATTCGGACCCCTCTTCTGACTGTCTTGAGGAACAGATTGTGCAACTAGTACTTTCATTTTCGTGTCTTTCATACGTTTTCTCTCGTGTTCTTGTTCTTCTCTGATTCTATTCTGGTGATATTGAAGCATCTGGAGCATTTGGGACGGGGTATTAGCTTGCCAGGTACTTTCGACTTTCAAAACTCGGTTTTTAATTTGTGGACTTGAATTCTCGACTAATTTAGTAACAAAAAGATGAGGGTATGATTCAATACTTGTCTTGAGGCCACTGTTGATGCTAAAACATTTCTCAAATCTAGAATAAAAATCACTAATATCTTCGTCTTGTTTCTGTTTACAGGCTGAGATTGCATCCCAGTCTTCTTTTCTAGTTGTCAATAATCTAGGCAAAACTTGTATTAACAATTCTGGTAATTCTTTACATTTATCTCCAAGACCGGTACCTGGTACTCGTGCCTTATCTTCGGCTTCTAGAACTGCCCAATCGATCTTTTTCTCTCCCACCTCCCATTCTTTTTCTTTGAGTTTCTCATATACCCCTGCGGGCAACAAGACTTTTAGCATTTTAATAACGTCCGGATACGTATATTCTCCCATACGGAGCATGTCTTTTAATTCTCGGTGGAACCCTGCTGGATCTTTATCATGACAGGGAATTAACTTCTTCATCTCTAAGAGTTCCATCTTTGTAATCGGGGTGTAAACAAACACTCGTTGCATTTCACCACCCTCTGTCTTAACTGGATGCACTTCTCGTAACGGATTCTGTCTGTCTATGTAAAAGGGTTTACTTTCTGGGGGTGAGACATGAACAAAATGTGGGTTCAGAAACGTTCTATATTTGTGGCGCTGTTCTAGAATGACACTAATTAAATCGGTACCTAAACCTTTCCATTTATACTGGAGTAACTCGTTCAGGACATCATGTAACGGACCTGGATCAGAATGTTGACCCTCGTACAATGTAATGAGGTGCTGAATCATATACATACTCGCCAGTCGTTGCTCGGCTGGGGGCAATTTCAGAAACATTTGTGCCACTATTTCGTCTGGAAAAGTGGTAGAATCAGTAATCCATCGGACTGCTGATCGGACTAGTTCTTGTTCATGCATAGTACTTAACTCGCTATAACCGATTCGTGATTTCAGAATGTGGTCGGTAGCTTGAAATACTTGTTCTAGTGAACCTTGTTCTGGTGCGGGATGATGGAAAGTTAGCTTGTGTTCTAGACGTAAATGGCGATCTGGAAATCTAGATTTTCCTACATACGCTATTCTGTCGGGATTCTCGTCCTCTACCTCTTCAGTATCAGAGTTACTTTCTTTCTCGCTTACTCGTGCTTCTTTGCGTCGTTCGCGTATCCTTATTATTTCTTTACGAATCTTCTTGTACATACTCTCTATACAACTGATGGTCTTATGCTTACCCTCGGCTATGTTATCACTCCACCTTGTCAGGACTTTCATTTCGGCTCGATCTTTGGTCGGATAATCTTGTTCTCGTATTAAACAATTAATCAGAAACTTTAATAGCATGAGCTGGACTTCAACTTTTCTTTGGCACATGACGTCACTAATACTTTCTGGATCATTCCCTGTACGGATGAAACGATATATTCTGTCTAGATCTTCTTTCATATCTGGTAGGGTGACTAGATACTCGGTCACCTTTCTCACGCGTAATGAATATAAAACCATATTATCCTCGCCTGGGACTGGATCATAGCCACATTCGGTAAGGGCTTTTCTTATTTCTGCAACAGACTGATATCTGGGCGTACGCTGTGACGCTTGTGCATGTAATTCGGCTATCGTTAAACGCTTGTGTGGCGGCGGGGTTCCTGGAGGACCTCCCCCTGCGGCCCCTAAACTAGAGTCGTCTACTGATGCTCTTCGTACTGGCAGAGTGGGAAATGGAAATGCAGGCTGGACTTGTATGGCGGGCTGGACCGGGGGTACCGTAACAGGTACTCCGGTGTCTGGAGGAACGGGAAGCGCCTGATTTACAGGGACTGACGGAGCAGGAACAGGATTTGCATATTCCGGGACTGTGTCGTCCAAATAGGACGAAATGAAAATATCAGCTGCGGTCGGTTTGTGACGTAGCTTGGTCGGAACTAGTAGTGGCGGAAAATTGCTGGATGCCTCTGGGGTCGCTTTTGGCAAGCCCTCGGCAAGAAGAGGATACATACCCTTAATGAGGGCATGCCTCTGCCTGTCTGACTGTTCAGTTCTGACTCGTTCACCTATCTCGATTAATTCTTTTTCCTGGGCTCGCTCTAAGGATTCTCTACTTAATTCAGACTTTCTGATTTCCTTTTCGGTTCTTTTATGAGATTCTTTGCGCCATAACTCGATGGCATCTTTCTGTGACTGTCTGGCTTTCTTTTTCCATAATACCTCTTCTACTCTCATGATGCACTCGGCATCCCACGTACCTGATACGGGCCATCTATACTTTTCTTCCAAACCTTTGGTATACTCTACCCATAAATCTAGATACAATATGGCGCTTATGCCATGCTTCTGATACATGAAATGACCTGGACTGTCCCTAGGCGGAACAGGAACTGCTGCTTCTAGCAGACCTTTTCTGGTTTTTAACTGACGCAGTTTTGAAAAGAGAGGCATGACTGAACTATAATCTGGACACAATACAATACACAATAAACACGATAATTACTTCACACTCATACCACGACATTAAAATACATGAAGAACATTTAGAATAACAGTTCGAACAGAATACTACCTGGAATACGGAAAACAGAATACATACATTTTCTCGAGAACAGAACTGACTAGAACGGAAACTAGATGCACTGCTGAAACAGTACGAAACTTACCGGTCTCATGAAGAGACACGTCAGGACCCGCATCCACCGAAGTGGACACTTCGTTTGGGATATGTGTACCACCAAACCCCACGGACCAGAGTCAATTAGATTGACCCTGTCTAGATACTACCCCAGCAACGGTACTCACCGGGCAGCAAGAACGGAAGGCCTCGGACTGGACTGGACTGCTTCGACGCCGGACGGACGAACTTCGGACTTCTGTTACAGGTGGACCTCCGGATACCTCGGACCTTGGACTCTCGGCTTGGGCTCTGGTCGGGACTCGCCGCGTTCCTCCACGGCCTCGTCTGGATGCTGGACCGCCACCTCCGTCTCCTCCGTGGGCCTGAGGGATACTTGAAGCAGAAATATCTGCACGTGCACGGTATGGTTCCGTCACGGCTGCAGAGGGTCAGGGGGCACGCGTGGCTTCACCGGCGCGTGGGGAAAGGGCAAGTCCCTGTTCGGGCGCCATTATGTGGTATATAAATAAATAATACCGGATCTATTTTTGTCTAGGCATAGCAATAACAGATAGCTCAATAAATAAGAGTCAAGATTCGAGGTAGTAGGAGTTTGCAGGTTTATTACAGCATAAAGGACAGGAACAGGACAACCTGCACAGGAATAGGATGGCAGAGCCCGGCAGCTGCCGGGGCTGGATCTGGGATGAGCGCGCTAACATTTAATAACAATACACGATCATATATACTAAAACAGTTGCATTACAGTGAATACAATGGGCGGAGCAGTGGGTGTGGTCAATAGCAGTCGCGAAAGATAAGGGTGAAAGTAGGTGTAACAGAGGCGTATACATAGACATGTGATGCAAACGTAACAGAATATGTCATGAATGGGGTGGAGACATGGAGGGGGCTACCTAAGGAGCCGGGACCTCTGACCTAATGGTGCGCGCAAAACTGGCAATGACGTGTTACTAGGAGAAGCTGGGGGCTACGAACTCTGAGCTAGGAGCAGAGACTGAAGTCTGGAGAGTCAGGGCGACATGTACCTAAGCAGTATCTAGTATCTGATGTTTAGAGAACATGTTGATAGAATCCAAAAGTTATCGGGGTAAAGGCTAGCAGACTCTAAGACCGGAGCATGCATTATTCTACATGTAGTGCGTGATGAAGAATATTGAATGACCATTAACACAGTATTTCTCTTACATGGAGACATAAAGGCTAGACAATGACGGAAACTATTGATGCAGTTCAGTAGCTTTAGGAATGCAGAGAAGGAGGACTGAACTGATAACTGGAATCATAACATACTCTTGGCAGACTCAGAGGCAGAGCCAGGCTGAACCGGGCACTGCAAAGCAGGAAGTAAGTGAAGGGTCAGGAACACAGGTGGGGGCTGTATCGCTCCTCAGCGAGGGCTCAGGAGACAGGAGCCGAATCGGGTGTCCAGGCCCTTTTGAGGCCTAGGAACGGGGACTTTACAATGAAATAACGTGCACACTGAGAAACGTGGCAACGTAACTTTACATAGGCCTGATATTCGTAGTATTCACGAGAACTGGAAACTGGCATACTAGAGATGGACACAACTATAATTGCGTCTTTAATCGAACATGGGGAATACATATGCATATTAATCATGCACACATAACATATGATGGAGGACGCGTAGGGACACAGAACATGGCAGAATTTACTTTTCCACAAATCTACCTCTCATCATTACAAAAGGGGACACACCTGTACAATTGTTCAATGTCACTTTATAAGACCAAACAGCTTTCTGTATTTCCAATTTCCAATTTAAACTCTTGTTGTTAGCCGCCTGCAAAATGCCTTTAATCACCCTATTAAAGCGTTCTACAGTTCCATTTCCGCTAGGATTGTACAAAGAGGTTGTTTTATGTGTGATGCCACACTTCTCAAAATATTCCTTAGCAGCTTTGGATAAAAATTGTACTCCATTGTCCGTTAGAATATTCACTGGTAACCCTTCTACTACAAAAATCTTATCTAAGAATTTTAACACTGCTTGGGTGTCCACCTTCTCTACAAATTTAACCACAGGCCACTTGGTGAAAAGATCAATAGCAACCAAACCATATTCCTTCGCATCACCAATCGGACCAAAAATGTCTACAGCGATAGTTTCCCAAGGCAGACTCGGAATGAGTCCCTCACTCATCGTTGGTCTCAAAGTCCGCAAGGATTTATCTGCAGAGCTACAAACAGAACAACCCTTAACAAAGGTTTCTACTTCCTTATCAACCTTCGGCCACCAAAACAAATTTTTGACAGACAACTTAGTCGTTACTATACCAAAATGTCCCTCATGACACATCCGTAAAATATTTTTCCTTAACCCAGCAGGTGGAACAATCCTGTCCCCCCTCATCAAAACCTCTTTCTCAAATGACAGCTCAGACCGTACCTCCCAAAACGGTTTCAAACTGCCTGACATAAATTTTTCTTTGGGCCATCCCTGACAAATAAATTTCGAAACTTCTACTAACTCCTTGTCCATATCATGCTCCTTTAACCAATCCTCCCTGCTGATGGCTGGAACACCAGAATCGTGTACAAACGCTACACTAAAGTTCCCCCATGGGTCATCTACACATTCTTCTAGCGGGGAAGGTAGTCTCGACAAACAATCCGCTACTACATTGTCTTTCCCTGGTACATAAGTGATACTTTATATATATTCCTTCATACGCATAGAAATCCTTGCCAACCTAGCAGAAGCAGTTGCAGTGCCATCAGTAGATAAGATGTGGATCAACGGTTTATGATCTGTCCTGATGTTAACCATCTTACCCCATACAAACGCACGAAAATGCTCTAATGCCCGTGCACAGGCTAAGGCTTCCCTTTCTATAATAGGGTATCTGCTTTCTGCTGGTGACAAGGCTGGACGCAAACAAAATAATCCTTTCTCTTCCATTTTCTCCAACTTGCGACAATACAGCGCCTAAGCCTTTGTCGCTTGCATCAGTTGTCAAAAGACAATCCAAATTAGGATCAAAACTTGATAAGGCGTTTACTTTTTGCAGTTCCCATTTAACCTCAGCAAACTCTCTTTCACACTCTTTAGTCCATTCAAACTTTACATTTTTCTTTAACAAGGACCTGATATTATACACTTTAGAAGCGAAATTCTTAATGAATTTGGCGCAGTACTCTGCCATTCCCAAAAAGGATTTGATTTCTTTTTTAGATTCAGGTGCAGGCGAAGCAACAATGCTTTCAATTAGCGACACCTTTGGCCTGACACCCTCTTCACTAATGATATGGCCAAGGTATGAGACGCTTCTCTCACCAAATTTACACTTGGATAACTCTACAGTTAAACCTGCTGAATTAAGTGTGTCAAATACTTTCCAGAGTTTAGCATCATGATCTTCTTTGTCGGTACCTGCAATTAAAACATCATCTTGGAAAAAATAAATGCCATTCATGTCACCAAACAATTTGTGCATTAAACGCTGAAACACAGCTGCGGCCGATGCAAGGCCAAATGGCATTCTTATAAATTGGAAACAGCCAAACGGCGTGATGAAAGCTGTTAGATGTCTTGACTCTGGTTCCAATACTACCTGGTGGTAAGCAGCAGAAAGATCTATCGTAGAGAACCAAGTTGCCCCTCTTAAGGAAGAAACCATCTCGTTAATTTTAGGTAACGGAAATCGCTCAATTACAATATTTTTGTTAAGATGGCGTAAATCAATACACAAACAAATTTTGCCATTGGATTTCCCTGCTACAACACTGGACTAATCCACTCCGAAGAATCCACCTCTTCGATAACACCTTTAGCCAAAAGACCTTGAATTTCCTTCTTAACTTCGTCCCTTATTAACAGGGGAATAGGTCTGACCTTGTGCACTTTAGGTTGTGCATCACCCTTGAGCATGATTCTATGCTCAAAACCTTTCAACTCGCCTAACTGTCCACTCACAACATTAGTGAATCTACTTTTTAAGGTGTCTTCTATTTTGCTACACTCATCTAAAACTAACACTTTCTCCTTGCTGTTAGGGTCTAAGATGATGTGAAGGTTTTTTTGGTCATACCAGCCCAGGACAGATGGTCCCGTTTTGGCTATGTATAATTTGCCTCTAGTTACTCTACCTTTAAAAAGGAAGGTGAGCCATCTGAAACCCAACAACCCTATTCTTTCCCCTGTGTAACTCACAGGATTAACATCTGAGGCATTCAACGTGTCCCCTATTTTATGTGTAAATTTCTTCCTCCATACCTCCTCATTAACGATCGTGTATGGAGATCCAGAATCAGCATACACATTCACCTTAATGCCACCTAAAGATACTTCGCAAATTGGTTTACCTTCCAATGCTTCATCAGTGATATTTAACATATAGTTCCCCCTCACATTTTTCACACAACCATCCTCATCTTCACCACTTTCACAAGCACTCACATCCTCATTCCAGATACATTTGACATTACTGCGCTTGCGACACATTTTGCTAAAATGGCCTATTAATCCACACACACTACATTTTTTCCGCAAGGCAGGGCACGACTTGTAGTAAGCCATATGTTCTTTGCTACCGCAACGGTAACACCTTCTGTCATCCACTCTGTTGTCTCTTCCTTGATTCTTGAAAGGTTGACTAAAGTTCTTGTTCTAAAATAGCTTAGTCTGCCTTCTTGTTGTTCCTTGAATCTTGAAAACGGCAGATGACGCTTTGTCCGATTCCTTTACCGTGTCTTTGACAACAGTAGCACATCTCCCTGACATTTCCGACTTCCTCATTATAGCAAGAACGTCATCTAAAGGTGCGTCACCATTTACCCAAAGACGATCCTGAATCGGTGAGTTGTCATTGTGCATAACTAGTTGGTCTCGAATGAGGTCATCGTGCAAATTTCCAAACTTACAGTCAATGGCAAGTTTTTTTAAGTCATCAAACCATTCATCAACCAACTCTTCTTTCTTTTGTTTCCTCTGAAAAAATGTGTGCCTCACCACACCTATACACACTTTAGGTGCAAAATACCTATCCATATCTGCGATGGCGTTATCAAATTCTCTTAGGTCAGCATTAATTACTTTCTGCATTCGTGAATAAGTTTTTAAGCCTTTAGGTCCCAAAGAATGCAAAAGTATCCTTTTCTTTTGTTCAGGTTTCATTTTTGCATTCTCATCAATAGCACAAATATAGTTGTTGAAATACTCTTTCCATTCTACCCATTTCATGTCTGGTTGAGAACCTGTAGCCCAAAAAGGTTGTGGGGGACTGATCACAAAACTCTGTTGAGCCATTCCTTCTTTCAGATTTCTCTGGGGTTGATCTCCCGTATCCATAAAATTAAATTACTTAAATATGTAATTTCTTCAATAATGTACAATATAAAAAAAAATAATGTGCCCCGACAATCTCACCTGTTCTCCTTGTAAGTTGTTTCCAAGTAATAATGCGTCGCTTAATTGTTTTAAATTGATAGTGCCACTTTTTTTAGGGAGATCGGTGTTACTTCGTTTGCCTCGGTGAAACTGTCAAAGACCGAGGAGTTTGCCGATAAAATCCAAGATGGCCACTACGCAGGGTCACGCAACGTGACCTTGCGCGAATGCATCATCACGCAAGCGGCACGCAGCACACAATTAAACAGCGTAAGAACCAAAAGCCGTGACAGACGTTCCAAGGAGTTGTGGCTCAAAGTTCGCGCTGCAGAGTACCGTGCATGGAACTCAGCGCAGAGTCAAAAGATGCAACCATGCGCCGCCCAACCGAACTCAGTAAGTACTTCTCGCCTACCTGAGGCACTAAACGTAAAAGACGAAACCCAAAGTTAAGCAGACGCTGTAGAAAGGATCATCATAAGCCTCTGTTACAACTCCCAATTCCAATTCCAGACATAATTTTCTTCTTCCGTGAATGAAAAGAGAAAGAGGAGAAAAAAAAAAATAATCTTCACAAAGTTGTTAAAAATCCAGATCCCGATCATCGCCAATTGTAAAGTAGAGGTGGAGGCAGAGGTTCCTTCTGTAATTCCTTTATTCAGATTAAAGGTGGAGAACAGGTGGTGCCAGGAAGCACAACCGTACAGCAATATCGTCAGGCTTCAACTGACACAGTGAGAACACAAATGATGTAAAAGAATTCTATAGATAAGCTCGCTCCTAACACGAGCCTTAAAGTAACATACCACATAATAATAAAGCACAACATAACATCTTTATTTTTATTATAGAATTTAGATTTGTATTTAGGTCATACAGAACACATTGATGTAACATTAGAACCTTAGTGAGAATAGATTGTGATTGGGCAGAAGCGGTTGGAGATTTGATTTTGGCAGGATGCTTTTCCATTGCACCAGTGGGTCTTTAGTTCAGCACTTAATACATTATATTTTTATACAATTTTTGCCTCCTTCACGTCTTTACAATAACCCTTGGGAAACAGTAGTGTACTAAAAACCCATATAGGAACAGAGCCTTCTTGAGGTCAATGAACACTAGAGCATACTAATAGGTACAACACATTGTTGCGTCAACACACGAAATAATGGCCACATGTACCATAACACAGTATATCATTGGCCAGTAAAATCCAGATGACTCAAATAATCACCAGTAAATCAAACATGGCTTGCAGGACTGGGACTGCATTCAAATGTGACACGAAATTGGACGCCAGCTGGCCTGGAATTCTGATGACTCTGTGTCACCTCAGCCTTCCAAACATAAAGTCCAGATTGGCGGAGACAGTCCCATGAGTTTGTAATGGGACAAGCTCGGAGCACAAAAATCCCTGTGTTGAAATGTGCCTTCTATCACAGCTTGCTGGCTGCATATTCCGGATGACACCGGCAGTGCCACCCTGGCTTTCCCTGCCATGTGAGTCCACTGATGTGGCCAAAGGGACCACTGAGCCTGCGAAGGAAAAGGAAGATGGTGGCATGTAAGGAAATCCAGTGCCGGGTGACTCCAGGTGCGTACGTGCACCAAACGTTGCAGAGCAGCACGCGCTCCAGTCTTTTCGCGCCTTCATGGAAACCGTAAGAGGACGAGCCCCGAAGCTTCACAGTGACTAACGGCATCCACGCTGCAAAATCGAATAAGGTAAGCCTCACACCAAAACTCGTGCAGCAGTGACAGTCTTTTTTTAGGTTTCGGCTACCGTCGCACTGCGTAAGCAGTGGGCGGAGCCGAAATCTTATGTGTATAGTTTGGGGGCCTGAACACGCCCCTCTTCTCCATTGGCTGGCCTCGTAAATGCTGGCCAGCCATTGGAGGAGAGGAGCGTCACTCAGTTCAGGGCCCGCCTTGACGCGATTCGGGGGCGTTTCTGGGTCTTTTTTTAAGTCCCGCCCTCTCCTCTTCCCATTGGCTGGAATTTTACCTTCCAGCCAATGGGAAGGGGAGAGCACACCCCCGAATCCCTACAGGACGCTGTGCTTTCCGAGCTCTTTATGGTTTGTACAGCAGTGCCAATGCGAGGGAGACTTCGGGGCCGTGCGTGTGCCCCCCTATGCAGCGTGTTATAGAGTGGCTTTGAAATGCAGATCTTTAGTCGCGCATATCACTTTGAAAGCGCGCTGTGTGCCCCCGATCACCGCCGCCAGCCCGGGAGCCGTGAGAGCACTTTGTTTTGCCTTCACCGGGCCCAGACTCCGTTGACGTCAGCACCAAGCTGAGCTGGGATTGGCGCCAGCTCTGAGAGTTACCCTGTGTAGTAGATGCTTTCATAACACCCCGTAACGCCCCTCTGTTTGTGCCGTTGTTTCTTGTTTTTGTTGTCATCATGAAAATAAGCAGAAGCAAGCTCTTTATGGTTTGTACAGCAGTGCCAATGCGAGGGAGACTTCGGGGCCGTGCGTGTGCCCCCCTATGCAGCGTGTTATAGAGTGGCTTTGAAATGCAGGTCTTTAGTCGCGCATATCACTTTGAAAGTGCGCTGTGTGCCCCCAATCACCGCCGTCAGCCCGGGAGCCGCGAGAGCACTTTGTTTTGCCTTCACCGGGCCCAGACTCCGTTGACGTCAGCACCAAGCTGAGCTGGGATTGGCGCCAGCTCTGAGAGTTACCCTGTGTAGTAGATGCTTTCACAACACCCCGGCAAGTCAACGAAGGGGCTTGTTGTAAATGCACTCATTTATGTGGCTTGTTGAACATCGAAATCCCCCATCTTCTGCATTTCAGGAGTGAAACTACGAGATAAGAGAAGGACAAAGTGTCGGCTGACTGTGAGGTAGATGTGCGTTTAGACAAGTGAGCCTAGGAGAGGTGACCTTTAACTCCCTCAGCGCAATCTGTGATCTTTTAATAACGTTCGTAGGCCCCGTGAATGTAATCTGACGCAAGACAAAGGCACGCTTTTTATTACACTGTAGGGACCGCGTCAGCTCCCCCTGTCTGGGCTCTCCGGTGACTCGCATTCCAGAGATGGAATGGTGCACAGAACCTTATCGAGAGGAAATCAGCCACGTAAAGGTCGCTGATAATCTTCATCCCTGCTGCCCCTTCAAACCCGATATACGTAAAAAGAAAATGTACTACTCACCACTACCCTAAACCATTGGTTCGATAACGATTCTCACATGTGCTGGAAGTAATTTTTTAATATTGACCTTGGTGATTTTTACCAGGAAGCGTGCAGTGCTAAAAGGGGGTGGGGGAGGAAACGGCGAGCAGAGGAAGGGAGAGGAAGGGGCACGAGAAGGCGAGTGAGATTGTCCTTGAGTGAGCAGAACTGTGGTGGATGCCAAGCAATGTAAACAACGAATGAGTGGTCTCTGGAGGAACCGAAAGGTTTCAAAACTGGCCAGTGCTGCCGGACGTCTATCAGGGCCATGGAAGTGTCACTTGACAGTTCCACGACCATTTCATGGAGAAACAGTCACAGATAGAGGGAATAAGAGAGAAAACATTGGGAGACAAATAAATGAAACAACGAGATTAGAGAGTGAGGTACAGAGAGAAAAGGGATAGAGAGGCTGTTAATGAGACCATGAACATTTTTTGACCCTGGTACCAGAGTGGATTATTGCTATGTCACCACGGATGCTTATCAATCACGTGTAGAACACACTTGCTCTCTATTGTTTACTTCCGGTTAACTATAGCACAAGGACTCCATCAGTGAGATTTTCGCATTGGAGTCAATATAGTATTATTCATTCATACTGCAGGGAACCTGTCCTCTGCAAGCTGCCTGACCTTACACATAAATTAAGCTGAGAGTGGCAGCCTGCCACTAAGCCATGCTCAAAATGGCTGCTTGTTTTGCTGATGTTGGCGCAAGCAACAGTAAAAGAACAATTGCACCCAAAAGCAAACAGCTGCAAATAAATTCTCGCGGAGATCTCCAAAGCATTGTGCCACACTGCCCTGTCAAAGGCCATGCATTCCATCAAAGTTGAAAATTGAACTACATTATGGAAATGGCCTACATTATGTTAATGAAGTACTGCTTTTTGGTAAGGGATTTCTAAATCCTATTGAAAAGAAAGTAGAAGCCATGTCAAGGTTTTACACCCTGTGTAATATTACTGGGAAATAGTTTTGTACGTTTCATAAATTACAATATGTGTGCCGGTGGCTGGCCATCTCTCCCATAATGTTCCCAGTGATTAAATAAACTCTCTCGAAATGCCCGAAATTTCAAAGTGATTTCGGTTTCCAATTATACAGCCATCTCCACGGAACTGGTGCTTAAGTGCAATATCCGCAGGTGTAATTGGCTTGATGCCAAGAAAGCAGAGTAATATGCGACTGGCATTTTGAGAAATCGTTTTGTTTTAGATTTGCATAAGGTACACGCCACTCAGTAAGCAACTTGCAAAAGCTGCATATATTATCTTGAAAGCATTTTACGAACTCCTTACAATATTTTCCGGATTTATTTTAGAAAATACTGTACTTGTTACTGGCTCGGTGCATTGTGCCACAACGTCATCATTCCGTTTTGTATCACACTAGAAACGTCACAGCTAGAGGCAATTCGTCCAAATTCAAAATGTAAAGGTATAGGCTGAAATATTTGGGGGTGTGTGCTTTGCCTAGAGTGACCCCTGCCAGCAGCATGTCGAAACACACCCAGAAGTTCTGTCACAAATACGACTCCTCCCTCGTACACACAAACCCAGCAGTTTCACCACAGTTCTGCCTCTTCTCTCAAGGCCACCGAGTACAATCAACTATAGACAAATAGGCGGTTTTTCGTTTTAATGTATGTCCAGATTTGTGTCGCAATGTATGGTGGTGCAGTGTATGACTGGGCGTTCGAGACCAAGTGAGTTGGGAAGGGAGCATGTATTGTATTGCACAGTCCTACAGGGACGCCTGCTGACTCTCCTCTTGATACTCTTCTGCAGGAGTAAATGCACAAGCCAGTTTTCATCGTAGTGCAAAATGATAACTGAAATAGTTGCAATACAAATCGCATTTGCGAGAGATTAAGCTATTGCCATTGTAAATGACAATGCCATTTATTTATCTGTTTTCAAAACCAACACATAAATAAAAAGTTTGTCATTCACAATGCCAATAGCTCAAACTTTTCCAAAGGCGAAACCGTTGCATTGTAAATGCTTGTTTCCTTCTTTTTTTAACATACACAGACTATCTCCAAAGAAATGTAAATAAAGTAATGTACTCACAAAATAAATAAAGCGCCAAAATACTTAAAACCACACGCTCCAATGCTGTTTGGAGGTAGCTGTGCACTGCTGGGATTTATACCATTCACTTAAGTCCACCATAGTGTCTGTCATTCTGCCTGAAGATTTATGGAAAATACAGATTTCGTCAACACCAACGCACTGCCTGAGAGCTGTATGACGAGACAGGAAGGTTTTCATTGTCAGCATTATCAAGCTCCATGAATAAAACACAATGTTGCTGGTCTCAGACAGTACATTGAAGGTTGTAACAACACACAAGAAAATCCAAATGATGTAAACAAACACATGCCCCGCCTTGGGCCATCCGATGTAGGGGTCTCTGGTGGGGATGAAAGGCTGCAGGGCAATTTGCCTCTCTCCTTACTTTAAGATTCGTTCATTTTCCTTTATAGTGCAGCTTTCTGTAGATTCTTCTGTACCACGCAGGGTCTGAGTCTTTTTGTTTCAGTATATATCTTCGGACTTTCAGTTTACTTTTACATGTCAGCTTCTGTAGTTCCTGTAAATGTTTTCAGTTTTCAATCTTCTTGTAAATGTGATCAACTGTAATTCCAGAAGTAACCCTTGGGTCTGTCTCCAGATCATCGCCAAAATTATGTTGTGATGAAGGACTAGTAACAGTGGAGTATCTTTATTAGTCTTAGTTGCTGTTTGGTATCCAAGTACAGCAGCCCCACCAGCAGAACCCAAAGCAACAGGGGAGATGCATGAATTCATCAGCAAGATATAACATTGTCCCTTATGACGGCTGTCAAATTCTGCTTGGAGTGTGTGTCTTTGATAGTTTTTTAATCTTTAAATACATCCAGAAATTAGTCTTGTCCTGGGCCACCACACGCAGGCGTGCGGGAAAGAGAAGGGAGTACTTCAGTGCTAGGCGGCGGAGACGCTGTTTCACTGCCAGGAAAGAGTGGCGCTGGCGTTGGACTTGAACCGTGTAGTCAGGGAAGAACATGATCTTAGCTTTCTCGACGCTGATGTCTGACAGCTTTCTAGTCTCCCTCAAAATCGCATCGCGATCTCGATAGTTGAGGACGCGGATAAGCATGGGCCTGGGATTGGAGCCCGTGGGAGGAGGGCGCGTTGGCACCCGATGGGCCCGTTCTACCACAAGGTGTTGAGAGAGGGCACCCGCCGGTAATAAGTCCATGAGCCAGCGCTCCATGTGCTCCGCCGCCTCTCCATCTTCCCATCGTTCCGGCAGTCCTATGATGCGGACGTTGTTTCTCCTCGCCCTCCCTTCCGCATCCTCCGCGGGGTCCTCCAGGAATTCCACTCTATTGAGGAGGTCTTGAACGTGCCGGTCCATTTGTTTGATCTTGGGTGTGGTATCAGCCATGACGGTCTCCAAGGCAGTCGTCCGTTCCGACAGTTTCTTATGATCGGCTCGGAGGTGCGTTAAGTCAATGGTTACACTATCAGTTTTCTTCTCCATAGACGTACGCGTTAACTGCAGTGACTCCTCCAGACGCACCATCGCCGCTAGCATCGTGTCTAATTTGGAGGCGGTCAGGTCAGGCTCGGTCGCCTTCGCCATCTTACCCTTCACTTGGATGCCACTAGCACCAGCTCTCGTCTTGGGTCCCCCAGACATGTGCAGGGCAGTGTGGTCGAGTCGCCAGTGTCTCCGTGAAGACCTCCCAAAGCCTATATTAGGTCACTGCGCACTGCGGAGCCGATGTATATCAACCCCAGGGGGATGTAGGTCTGCTCCTCCACCGCCTCACATCTGTGTCACCACCTTTCTCCAGGGCCACCAGCCACAGTCGAGGAGGGGGAGAAAGAGGGACAACGTATATTTTCTCCGTCTGGACTCTGCACTAGTTAGTGTGTGTAAATGGCAGGCGGCATGTCGTTGAGGGGGTTAAGGCAGGGATTGCAGACCGGCAGCAACAGTTCCCTCGAGGTAGCTTCCCATGTGGTAGGTGTTGAGTTCCGCAGCACGCACAGCAGAGTGGATGGCGATCGCGGTTGTATGGCACTTCGCCCCACAGCTTCTCCACCAGTCACACCTGAATAGAGGTGTTCCCCCCCGGGTGGAGGATGATGAGGGTCAGAACCCCAGCAGGACACGTGGCCGTGTCTCCTCGCCGGCTCCAGATGCCACCCACTGGAGACAGTCGGCTGGTAAATGGGACCCCTTCGAAACTCCCACCGTGGGTGCCCCACAGGCGCCTGCGGCGGTCGATGGCCACCAGGTGGCGGGGGGTGCAGCGTCTTCGTGGGCTCCCCGCAGTGTCCCTTGACAGCACCCAGGCCAGGGGTCCAGAAGCAAGTGTGTCAGCCACAAGGTCCCCCAGCGGGGGGCGCACAGTATCGGGTCCCGGGGAGTGCAACTGGCTGCCAAAGGGGGCAGCCAGCAGTACGGCCCACCACGTGCAGTTCAGGCAGGCCGCGCAACTCACCCCCGGGGCAGATCGTTCGATACAGCCTCCCTTAAATGTGCCAGAGTCTGGAGGAGTAAAGAAAAGACCCCCGCGGATGCACACCAAAGCCACCAGTTCTCGTATCACAAATGGTTCCGCTCTGAGTCCCACAGGTGCGGCACCGTCTCAGTCGCCCTCCGACGTTCACGCCAGCCGGGGGGAAGCAAATCCTTGCTGGGACGCCGTCCCGACTGGTCGGCCACTTCCAGTACGTCTCTGGGTTGTAGGAGCCCAGTACACACCCTACTGCGGCCACAGGTGTGATAGGGGCGACGCCACAGATTTCGGGGCCTCGATGTTCCACGGCTTCGCTTACAGTGGTCGGGCCTTGTGGGCGCGGCTCGACCCCGAGCTCGCGTTAGCAGGCGCGCCGGCTGGGGGAGCCGGCCGGGGAGGGTGCCGGATCTTTGTCGGCTTGCAAGACCACGATCTGCTCCAGATTCAGGAGTGGGGCCGGGGATCGTCCGCAGGAGCTCCGCTGCAGTTTTGGGCCAACAGCGGATAAAAGTGGCGGAGAAACGGCCTGTGGATGGGGAGCTTAACACAGAGCTCTACCCGGACACGTCCGTCGCCATTGCGTGCTTAGCCACGCCCCCCGTCCTATTATCCTACTGTGACACAGGGCAGGCGATAGAGTGGCAACTCTGGGGATCTTGTTGGGGGAGGGAGGAAAAATGAGGGAGTACTGGGCGGAACTGTCGAGTCGTTCGATGTCCTCTCAGAGAGTTTTAATAATGACAAAGCGAGGTAAAGGCGAAGTGAAGGCGGCGAGAGTAATGAGGCGAGTCCGGGCCGGGCCGGGCTGGACGGGGCAGGGCAAGGCTTGGCTAGGCAGGATTGGACTGGACTGCCACCATAGGACAACCCAAAGTCGCCCCCGAGCTCCCACGGGTCTCAGCGCCCGTCGCCTTCACCGCCCCCTCACCACTCCCTGCTCCTCACTGCTTTGTTCCTGGCTGTGCTCGCGTGCCTGCCGACAGACCTCCTCAATAAGTGCCGATGTGTGCCGCTGCCGCTAGGTCTCTTGATTCGCCGATTCGCCGCTCTCCGATTGTGGGCTCTAACTCAGCCCCCTGACCTGTGCCAGCCCAGCTCCTGCTGCAGTCCAGCCTCAGCTTCAAGCACAGACTAGGACTCGGACTCGGACTCGGCTAGAAATCAACCTGGGCCCGGGTCCGGATGCGGCTGCGGCTCGCAGACCAGCTCGTCTCCTCGTCTCCGGTTCACGGCACAGCGCACAGCGAACGGCAGACGCCACACGGCTCCCGGCTCTGATGGTGGCTTCGCTGGCATGCACCACTTCCTCTGCTCCTCTGCTCTGCTCGGTTGCTCCACAATCAACTGCTCTGGTCTCAGAAGTAAGGGAGTCGTCAAATAAAGCAGCAAACGAAGTTGTTACAGATGTGGTTCCAAAACACACTTTGCGAACTGTTCTGACTGTCCTGCCTTAAAGAGAAAATGTATCAAATGTGGCAAATTTGGTAATTTTTCAACGGTGTGTCATGCACCAAAGAAAACAGAGAACTCTAATGTCAATAGTATTTTTAGTCATGAATATGATTTACAAAATGTGCTACTTACTGTTTATGATTATTTGTTTGATGGTCCTGTAAACAATATTACCTTTCCTTTTCAGGCTCCTTTAGGTACTGTTTTAGTAGGTGAAGTGGTTTTTGAAGCCATGGCTGATTCAGGGTCACCTATTACCATCCTATCTAATTTTTTTTTTAAAGAAAATTGGAGGGATGTTAAACTCAAGAAAACTGATGTGAATCCCAAGGCCTTTGGTAATTTTGATATCTCTATGTTAGGCTTCTTTGAAGTACTTTAGAATTTGAAGGACGCAAACTTTTTTCCAAAATGTATGTGGCCATTGATGGTAAGAACATTGTAGGATGGTTTGATTTAGGAAGGTTCTGTATAAATTTATGTCCAGGCTCAGATCGTCCCATTCAATTAAGAGATTTAAATGTCAACAATGTTTCCATTCAAAAGTCTTCTTTGGAGATGATTCTGAAGAAAGATATTAATGTTTTCAAAAATGAGGTTGGACAAGTTAAAGGCTATATGCACAAAGTCAAACTTAAAAAAGGAGTTGTGCCAATTCAAAACAAAGTACGTATGGTTCCTCTAGGCATACGACAAAAATTGAAATCTCATTTGGATACTTTGTGTTCTGAAGGTATTATTGAACCTACCGATAGTTCGGTGGGTTTCAGCTATAATAATAGCACAGGATTTGAGATTGTGTGTGGATTTCAGGTCCCTTAATAAAAATATTGTAGTAGATACTTATGCATTACCCCGCATTCAGGAAATGTTGACAGCTATAAATGGTGAAAGTATTTCTCTGTAATTGATCTTAAATCAGTGTACCATCAGGTACTTCTTGATGAGTCTTCGAAAGACCTCACAACATTCATTACTCCATTTGGACTTTACAGATTTTTGAGGACGCCTTTTGGCTTGGCCTCAGCAGCCAGTGTTTTTCAAAAGCTAATTGAGAGTCTGTTTCAAGGTCTTAATGGTGTGCAGTCATTTCAGGATGACATTTTAATATTTGCTGAAAATTGTGAACAACACAACATGATGCTTGACAATGTATTAAATATTTTAGATAGCAAAGGAATGACAGTGAGTAAAGACAAATGTAAGTTTCTTGTTGAGGAGATTAATTATTTGGGCCACAGAATTACTCCTGATGGCATTTTTCCAAAGGAAGATCTCGTCAATACTTTGGAAAAAGGTAGTAGACCACAAGATAAGGATTGTTTGCGTTCTTTTCTAGGGTTAGGCGATTATTATTCAAGATTTGTTTAAGATTATGCTCTTATCGTCGAACCTCTCAGACAACTTTTGAAAAAAGGATCTAAATTTATTTGGACAAATATTCATGATGAAGCTCTCCTTAATGTTAAGAAACGTATTGTTAAAGCGCCTGGACTCAATACGTTTGATCCGCAAGGAAAATCATATGTTACTGTGGATACTTGTATGTGAGAGGTAGACAGGCAAAATCTCTGTTGACCCCTTAGTTTAAAAATGAAGCTGGAAAGGAAAATTTTGAATTTTCTATTGCCAGAAAGAATATTGCTGATTCTCGCATTTCTGGTAAAAGTTATCATGACTCATCTCATAAAACAAAAAGTAAAAATATAGAAATGGGTGACTGGGTACATATTATCAAACCAACATTGAATCGTAAAGGTTCATCCAAATTCACTATTCCTTTCAAAGTTAAAAGAGTGACTGCATTTTCCTCAGAGTTATATGAGTAACGGAGAACTCAATATACCTGGTGCGTTTCAGTTGGATTCTAATATGTCTGAATCCAATGAAGAAGAGTTTATGGACTCTTCTGTACAAGAAAATTCTGTGTTACAAAAGAGAAATTCTAGGATGCCTAAGAAATGTGATTATATTTTAGATGTCTAAAAAAAAACGTATTATCGTTACCTTTTAGCTATTGCTTTATTTTGTTTTGTTAAAAGGATGCATGTGGTAATTGTGTCTCTTCTTTTGTAAAGTAGAGGTGGAGGTAGAGGTTCCTTCTGTAATTCCTTTATTCGGATTAAAGGTGGAGAACAGGTGGTGCCAGGAAGCACAACCGTACAGCAATATCGTCAGGCTTCAACTGACACTTACAGTGAGAACACAAATGATGTAAAAGAATTCTATAGATAAGCTCGCTCCTAACACGAGCCTTAAAGTAACATACCACATAATAATAAAGCACAACATAACACACACCCCCCCCCCCTCACAAAGAAACCAAAGGAAAGGAAAAATAATGGAAGGAAAAGGAAAGGAAAAAAAACAAGGAAGAAGAAACAAACAAATCACAGGGTAACCTACCTAACATAATCTTTTAGCCAACTAGGCAAAACTCTTTTCCTTTTAGAACCTTCTGCACCAGACAAACAGGGCACGGGAACTGCGTCACAATCAGCGGAAGGAGAACATTCACTTCCACCCTTGTACCCTACGTCATCTTGACTTGGACTATGCGAAGACCTACTAACCTGACAGTCAGGAGCACTAACCACCTCCCCTTCCCTTAACTGAGGAAGCGATTCGCCAGGCGCTAGTTGAGATTGTAACTCACTGTTTTCAAAATAGTCTTCAACCCAATCAAAATCAGTAGATTTCCTCCTCACAACTAGCTCCTCATCATGATCTTGACAAATATCCAATGCAACATCTTTTAGGTTCCAAACCTTGCCATCACTTAATCTGACCGAGTTCCTAAGAACATCAACGACCCTTTTAGGCGAATCAAATTTATTTTCACCTTTCAAAACTTTGTAAGGTTTCTTGATCCTTACCCAATCTCCAGCTTTTACAATGACATCCTTTGCACCATGTCGTTTATCATAGTACACTTTACTTTTGCAATGAACTAATTCTAAATTCTTTTTCACCTCCTCAGGTGACCATTCCTGAACGCTGTCTTTGAATAACCAACTTGGATTAAATTTACACCTGGGTAATCTACCTCTCATCATTACAAAAGGGGACACACCTGTACAATTGTTCAATGTCACTTTATAAGACCAAACAGCTTTCTGTATTTCCAATTTCCAATTTAAACTCTTGTTGTTAGCCGCCTGCAAAATGCCTTTAATCACCCTATTAAAGCGTTCTACAGTTCCATTTCCGCTAGGATTGTACAAAGAGGTTGTTTTATGTGTGATGCCACACTTCTCAAAATATTCCTTAGCAGCTTTGGATAAAAATTGTACTCCATTGTCCGTTAGAATATTCACTGGTAACCCTTCTACTACAAAAATCTTATCTAAGAATTTTAACACTGCTTGGGTGTCCACCTTCTCTACAAATTTAACCACAGGCCACTTGGTGAAAAGATCAATAGCAACCAAACCATATTCCTTCGCATCACCAATCGGACCATTGTGGTATATAAATAAATAATACCGGATCTATTTTTGTCTAGGCATAGCAATAACAGATAGCTCAATAAATAAGAGTCAAGATTCGAGGTAGTAGGAGTTTGCAGGTTTATTACAGCATAAAGGACAGGAACAGGACAACCTGCACAGGAATAGGATGGCAGAGCCCGGCAGCTGCCGGGGCTGGATCTGGGATGAGCGCGCTAACATTTAATAACAATACACGATCATATATACTAAAACAGTTGCATTACAGTGAATACAATGGGCGGAGCAGTGGGTGTGGTCAATAGCAGTCGCGAAAGATAAGGGTGAAAGTAGGTGTAACAGAGGCGTATACATAGATATGTGATGCAAACGTAACAGAATATGTCATGAATGGGGTGGAGACATGGAGGGGGCTACCTAAGGAGCCGGGACCTCTGACCTAATGGTGCGCGCAAAACTGGCAATGACGTGTTACTAGGAGAAGCTGGGGGCTACGAACTCTGAGCTAGGAGCAGAGACTGAAGTCTGGAGAGTCAGGGCGACATGTACCTAAGCAGTATCTAGTATCTGATGTTTAGAGAACATGTTGATAGAATCCAAAAGTTATCGGGGTAAAGGCTAGCAGACTCTAAGACCGGAGCATGCATTATTCTACATGTAGTGCGTGATGAAGAATATTGAATGACCATTAACACAGTATTTCTCTTACATGGAGACATAAAGGCTAGACAATGACGGAAACTATTGATGCAGTTCAGTAGCTTTAGGAATGCAGAGAAGGAGGACTGAACTGATAACTGGAATCATAACATACTCTTGGCAGACTCAGAGGCAGAGCCAGGCTGAACCGGGCACTGCAAAGCAGGAAGTAAGTGAAGGGTCAGGAACACAGGTGGGGGCTGTATCGCTCCTCAGCGAGGGCTCAGGAGACAGGAGCCGAATCGGGTGTCCAGGCCCTTTTGAGGCCTAGGAACGGGGACTTTACAATGAAATAACGTGCACACTGAGAAACGTGGCAACGTAACTTTACATAGGCCTGATATTCGTAGTATTCACGAGAACTGGAAACTGGCATACTAGAGATGGACACAACTATAATTGCGTCTTTAATCGAACATGGGGAATACATATGCATATTAATCATGCACACATAACATATGATGGAGGACGCGTAGGGACACAGAACATGGCAAAATTTACTTTTCCACATTCCCTCCTTGTCACTACGTTTCCATCAGGAAACATCAATATTCATGATACCATCTATCATTTCATACAGTATCATTTGCTCGTCTCGAATTGTCTGGGAACGGGATTTAGAACGGGACTTGGGACTAGGAATACAAGAGGTAGCACAAATGCCGCAAATCGCAGGGCCACATTGTATACAGAGGCAGCAGCTGAATATGATCGCTACTGCAATACCTAGAAAGGACAAGACTTTCCATCCCCAGGCGGAAATTATATTCCAGAACCAACCGGACCATGTCCAGGTGCCTGGATCTTGGTGTAACAGATGGGCAATTTTATGGAGTCTGGTTATAGCTGAATAAACAGACGGCGCGTTATTTGGAATGAAAATGCAGCAACTAGATCCGATGACTCTACAGGCCCCGCCCCTATCGGCCAATATGACGTCAAGGACGAGACGATTCTGTAAAACGACAAATCTCATAGCAGATTGCTCTTCAGTCAAGTTACCTAGGGCAGAGGCGGTCTCATTAACTACTGCTTCAAGGGTTCTGGTTAACCTACGGATTAGCTTACTATTCTGGATAGGTCCTATAAAGAAGAAGAAACCTCTATTGAAATCTGTATATTGTTCTAGAGCAGTTTCAGTATAATCGACAATCGGGGACTCCCTTATATGTCTAATGTGTACTAGATGTGTGTTTCTGTGATAATCAGATGGAGCTAGGAAAACAGGTGGCAGTAGGAAGGCAATGTAACAGGTTCCCTCCCAATCGAGGGGCAGACGAACATATGCAGTTTGACCACAAATAAAATAAGAATGACGTGAAGCTTTGAAAATAGATTTCCTACTGTCACTATACTTGACAATAGTAGTACAATCGCTATGTCCTACATGTACAGAACCATAATTTCTAACACATAATTCGCCTTTGACTGGTAGTACTGAAATAGCAGGTAAGTCTGGAGTAGAATCAGACTGAACATTCAGGACCATGAAATTCGAAGAATAATTACCTAAATTGTAGACTTCATTTTCTAGATCTAACCCTGTTCTGTGGGGAGGACCTTGCTTGTCTGGAAAACATGTACTGTTAAGAAAAGACATATCTGTTGAGGATGACGTTAACGTGGACCATGCTCCACACGAACCATTATGTGAAAATGGATAAGGAAAGAGTGGCAAAACTCCCTTCGGTGTCTGGAAAGGGGGAAGTCGACCACATATCCAACAATTCGTGGCATTGCTGGTCTGATGTGAATAATGTAACATGCGGATAAAAGAATTGTTACGCATAGCGAGGCGGTAAGAGAGTTCATGAGGAGGCAGATCACTAAACGTGTGCTCTACTGTAGCATTAGAGGACTTATTTACATGAGAAACTGGAAAATACAGGTAAAATGCATAACTGGTGCAGGAAATCATAATGCTGAGAAACAATATGAAACTTAGAAAAACGATACATCGGATTGAGTTTTGACTAACTCTCTCACTATGGGGGTCTATTTTATACATGTCAGAAACCGGTCTAACCGTTTCACCTAGGGGAGGACTTAGACAATCAAACTGGCTGACTTATTTTACTAGACCTTAGTTTTAATTTATACTCCTGTTGCGGAGTTTTCTCTAACAGGGAGGGTTCAGTAGTATTGTCTTTTGCGGGACAGTCCTTAAGAATAGTACTTTGGCAATTTTTAGAATCCTCGGAAATGTTCTTTGAGACAGGTTTCAGTCCATAAAATCTTTTGATGTGTGAAAGATGCACCCAGCCTTTGCGTCCCTCCAACTTCACGGCTGTACGGGTGGCGAGGAGGACCTGTCGGGGCTCCTTCCAGCGAGGCTCCAGCGGACTTGAACGATCGAAATTTCGCACTAGGACCATGGATCCGGGAACGATTTCATGCGGTGCCACCTCGGTATTGTCTGGAAATGCGGCGGCAACCTGTGAACGACAAGAGTTGAGGGCAGACATCAAGGAAGCTAGGTAATCTGTCAGCATATTACTTGAAACATCGGTAATACTTCGGGGTCTAGGAGTACCCCACATGTTAGGGGGCGGCCGAAAACAACCTCATACGGGGACAGACCTGATCTGGAATGTGCGACCATGCGCATGTAAAACAGAGCAACTGGCAGAGCTACTAGCCAGTCCACACCTTTCTCTTGACAAACTTTTGCAATGCGGATTTTCAAAGTCTGGTTATGTCTCTCTACGAGACCGGCTGCTTCAGGATGGCGTACACAATGGAACTTCCACTGGTACCCTAACAGAAGGGAAACATGCTTCATGAGTTCAGATGAGAATGGCTGGCCGTTGTCAGAATATACGACTCTAGGGAGTCCGTAACGGGGGAAGAACTCACGAACCAACTGCTTGGTAGTGGTCGCGGCTGTGTAATCTGGAACTGGATATGCCTCCGTCCACCTGGACAAAGCGCATACAACTACGAGGACATACTTGAAACCTCGACATCGCTCCATCTGAATGTAATCCATCTGGAGGACTTCAAAAGGGTGGTCAGGGGGCTGAAATCCACCTTGTTCCACCGGGACACTTTTACCTGGATTGAACTGACAACATATCATACAGGTACGGACTTTCTGCTTGGCTGCAGCTCGTAAATGCTTGTTGAACCAAATATTCTGGATACTATCTAACATAGCTTTTTCTCCTAAATGTGCTGGACTATGTGCGGTATTAATAATGACTTGAACCATAGAGTCGGGGAGAAACCATGTGGCTTTACCCTTCGTTACCCATCCCTGATCTGTCTGGACCCCTCCTTGTTCGGACCATTTCTTGATTTCATCGGGAGTAGCATGTAACTGGATATCTATGACATCTTGAGTAGGGTCTTTAACTGTCATACATGTAGTCGGATCTGGAGTGTGTGTCTGTGTCGGGTTAACTGAAATGTCTGGAGTCTGTGCTGTAAGCTTGGCTGTGCGATCTGCTAGATCGTTACCCTGAGAAACAGTGTCAGTAACTTTCGTATGTGCTTTGCACTTCATGATAGCAATAGATGTCGGTAAATGTATGGCATCTAACAGAGCTTGAATAAGGAGACCATGCTGAATCTTGGTTCCATGAGAAGTCATGAAACCTCTCTCCTGCCAGAGCACTCCAAAGTCGTGTACGACTCCAAATGCGTAACGTGAATCTGTGTAAACATTAACCTTCAGGTTCTTAGCGTGTATGCAGGCTTGTGTCAGAGCAACTAGCTCTGCTGCTTGAGCAGACAGGGTGTCAATACGGTGTGTCTCTATAACTTCGGTGTCAGTAGTCACTGCATACGCGGCGACTAATTCTCCTGTACTAGTTCTCATGCATGAACCATCCACATAAAGTGTCAGGTCGGGATCTGGTAATGGAATATCTGTCAGATCTTGTCTTGGCTTAGTCATAATGTTGACTACTTCCACACAGTCGTGTGTGGCAGAATTCGAAGTAACTGACGGTAACAGTGTGGCGGGATTTAGAACGTTGCAGCGTGCTGATCTCTATGTGTGGCTGGAACAGTGTCAATTCATAACCTGTTAAACGTGCAATTGTCAAGTGCTGAGTATGTGTTCGGTTTAAAAGAACTTCCACGGAGTGTGGAACTTGTACTGTCAGGGAGTGTCCTAACACTATGGAATCACTTTGTCTGATAGCTAGTGCTGTGGCTGCAACTGACTTGAGACACGCAGGCAGAGCCTGGGCTACAGGATCTAATGTGCTCGAAAAATAAGCACAGGGCTTGTATTGTCCTGCTTGGTCTTGTGTGAGGACTGATAATGCTGTACCTTCGCGTTCTGTGACGAAAAGTGTAAAAGGTTTACTGTAGTTCGGTGTAGCTAGAACTGGAGCTTGACATAAAGCTTTCTTTAATTCATTGAAACTAAGTGTATGTTCAGATGTCCATGGGAGGACAGTCGATACGGCTGCCTCCTGTGTCGTTAACTGTATCAGTGGTTTAGCTAGAAATGCATACTGAGGAATCCATTGTCTGCAATAAGAAGTAAGGCCAATAAAAGCACGTACCTCCTTCTGGGTACTTGGCTGAGGAAGACTCGCTATTAACTGGATACGGTCTGGTGTCAACTGCCTACCCCTCTTGGACAGTAAGTGGCCTAAATAGATCACTTGCTGGACACAGAATTGAAGCTTAGAAGGGGACACCTTGTGCCCCATCTCGGCTAGGAAATACAAGACTGTAAGTGAGGCTCGCTCGCAAGCACGTTCAGAACGGGCTGTGATCAGTAGATCATCGACATACTGGAGCAGGGCAGTGTCAGTTGGCATGTGAATGTTGTCTAGTTGTCTCTTGAGTGCTTGACTGTAAATACTAGGACTCTCTGTGAAACCTTGAGGAGCGCGTGTGAACATATAGCTCCTTCCATTTAAACAAAATCCGAAAAGAAACTGGCTGTCTGGATGAATGGGGACACTGAAAAACGCATTCTTGAGGTCTATGACAGTAAAGAATGATGCTTCTGAATCAATAGCTGTCAATAGGGAAGAAATATCTGGGACAACCGGGTACTGGGGAATAATACATTTATTAAGTTCTCGAAGGTCAATCACTAATCGATATACTGGAGGTGCATTCGGATCAGTACGTTTCATGACAGGAATGATCGGAGAATTACATACATTGGAGTCAGTTTCTACAACTACTCCTTGAGCCATGAGCTCGTCAATAATTTTGGATAAGGCTGCTACAGCCTCAGGTGGCAATCTGTACTGTCTGATTCGTGGCAGGACTACACCTGGCTTGATAGTCACACGATGGGGTGTGATTTGCATAAAACCAACATCAGTTGGACCTTGCGCCCATAGATGCTGCGGAACATTAAACAATCTGGGATCAAAATCTCGTAATACATAGTGACCCTTGAAGTCACGTAGAAACAATCGTATTCCCTCTGGGGAACAGCATATAACTGCACCTAACTCTTTCAGTGTCTTAATGCCTAATAGGTTTTCTGGACATGACTTAGTAAGTAACAGATCAGTAGTGCGGGACAATGGACCTACTTCTAGAGTAACTGGCTTTGATATTTCATTTACAATAGGCTTTCCTGAAAATCCAAGGGAAACATTTCTAGAGCCTGAGAGCGGAGCCCCTGGAACTTCGACGTGACTTATAGTGGTCCCACTTGCCCCTGTATCAATCAGAAACTTTCTGTCTTTCCCTAGTACTTGACTGTGAACATAGGGACCTTCTTGATCTACAGGTATCTCGATGAGAGGCAAGCCTACCTCCCTCTCTAGGCTGTTTCATGAATATGGCTGATACTCTGGATACTCGGACTGTGCATACTGGTACATCTGCTGTGTAACATGTTGTGTTGCAGCGATAGGCTGCGGTGCTGTAACTGTCTGTTGTGCATTCTGTGGCTGAGGAGTCTGTGCAACTTGCTCTTGTCTAGGCGGACGTGGTCTTTCTTTAGTCTTACCGGTAGCTATGTTGTGTTTCAGAACTGCACACTCGTTTATAAAATGACCTGGCTGTTTACAATAATTGCAGTTTCCTTTAACGGGAGCTGCAGGATGACTGGCTTGATTCGGACCCCTCTTCTGACTGTCTTGAGGAACAGATTGTGCAACTAGTACTTTCATTTTCATGTCTTTCATACGTTTTCTCTCGTGTTCTTGTTCTTCTCTGATTCTATTCTGGTGATATTGAAGCATCTGGAGCATTTGGGACGGGGTATTAGCTTGCCAGGTACTTTCGACTTTCAAAACTCGGTTTTTAATTTGTGGACTTGAATTCTCGACTAATTTAGTAACAAAAAGATGAGGGTATGATTCAATACTTGTCTTGAGGCCACTGTTGATGCTAAAACATTTCTCAAATCTAGAATAAAAATCACTAATATCTTCGTCTTGTTTCTGTTTACAGGCTGAGATTGCATCCCAGTCTTCTTTTCTAGTTGTCAATAATCTAGGCAAAACTTGTATTAACAATTCTGGTAATTCTTTACATTTATCTCCAAGACCGGTACCTGGTACTCGTGCCTTATCTTCGGCTTCTAGAACTGCCCAATCGATCTTTTTCTCTCCCACCTCCCATTCTTTTTCTTTGAGTTTCTCATATACCCCTGCGGGCAACAAGACTTTTAGCATTTTAATAACGTCCGGATACGTATATTCTCCCATACGGAGCATGTCTTTTAATTCTCGGTGGAACCCTGCTGGATCTTTATCATGACAGGGAATTAACTTCTTCATCTCTAAGAGTTCCATCTTTGTAATCGGGGTGTAAACAAACACTCGTTGCATTTCACCACCCTCTGTCTTAACTGGATGCACTTCTCGTAACGGATTCTGTCTGTCTATGTAAAAGGGTTTACTTTCTGGGGGTGAGACATGAACAAAATGTGGGTTCAGAAACGTTCTATATTTGTGGCGCTGTTCTAGAATGACACTAATTAAATCGGTACCTAAACCTTTCCATTTATACTGGAGTAACTCGTTCAGGACATCATGTAACGGACCTGGATCAGAATGTTGACCCTCGTACAATGTAATGAGGTGCTGAATCATATACATACTCGCCAGTCGTTGCTCGGCTGGGGGCAATTTCAGAAACATTTGTGCCACTATTTCGTCTGGAAAAGTGGTAGAATCAGTAATCCATCGGACTGCTGATCGGACTAGTTCTTGTTCATGCATAGTACTTAACTCGCTATAACCGATTCGTGATTTCAGAATGTGGTCGGTAGCTTGAAATACTTGTTCTAGTGAACCTTGTTCTGGTGCGGGATGATGGAAAGTTAGCTTGTGTTCTAGACGTAAATGGCGATCTGGAAATCTAGATTTTCCTACATACGCTATTCTGTCGGGATTCTCGTCCTCTACCTCTTCAGTATCAGAGTTACTTTCTTTCTCGCTTACTCGTGCTTCTTTGCGTCGTTCGCGTATCCTTATTATTTCTTTACGAATCTTCTTGTACATACTCTCTATACAACTGATGGTCTTATGCTTACCCTCGGCTATGTTATCACTCCACCTTGTCAGGACTTTCATTTCGGCTCGATCTTTGGTCGGATAATCTTGTTCTCGTATTAAACAATTAATCAGAAACTTTAATAGCATGAGCTGGACTTCAACTTTTCTTTGGCACATGACGTCACTAATACTTTCTGGATCATTCCCTGTACGGATGAAACGATATATTCTGTCTAGATCTTCTTTCATATCTGGTAGGGTGACTAGATACTCGGTCACCTTTCTCACGCGTAATGAATATAAAACCATATTATCCTCGCCTGGGACTGGATCATAGCCACATTCGGTAAGGGCTTTTCTTATTTCTGCAACAGACTGATATCTGGGCATACGCTGTGACGCTTGTGCATGTAATTCGGCTATCGTTAAACGCTTGTGTGGCGGCGGGGTTCCTGGAGGACCTCCCCCTGCGGCCCCTAAACTAGAGTCGTCTACTGATGCTCTTCGTACTGGCAGAGTGGGAAATGGAAATGCAGGCTGGACTTGTATGGCGGGCTGGACCGGGGGTACCGTAACAGGTACTCCGGTGTCTGGAGGAACGGGAAGCGCCTGATTTACAGGGACTGACGGAGCAGGAACAGGATTTGCATATTCCGGGACTGTGTCGTCCAAATAGGACGAAATGAAAATATCAGCTGCGGTCGGTTTGTGACGTAGCTTGGTCGGAACTAGTAGTGGCGGAAAATTGCTGGATGCCTCTGGGGTCGCTTTTGGCAAGCCCTCGGCAAGAAGAGGATACATACCCTTAATGAGGGCATGCCTCTGCCTGTCTGACTGTTCAGTTCTGACTCGTTCACCTATCTCGATTAATTCTTTTTCCTGGGCTCGCTCTAAGGATTCTCTACTTAATTCAGACTTTCTGATTTCCTTTTCGGTTCTTTTATGAGATTCTTTGCGCCATAACTCGATGGCATCTTTCTGTGACTGTCTGGCTTTCTTTTTCCATAATACCTCTTCTACTCTCATGATGCACTCGGCATCCCACGTACCTGATACGGGCCATCTATACTTTTCTTCCAAACCTTTGGTATACTCTACCCATAAATCTAGATACAATATGGCGCTTATGCCATGCTTCTGATACATGAAATGACCTGGACTGTCCCTAGGCGGAACAGGAACTGCTGCTTCTAGCAGACCTTTTCTGGTTTTTAACTGACGCAGTTTTGAAAAGAGAGGCATGACTGAACTATAATCTGGACACAATACAATACACAATAAACACGATAATTACTTCACACTCATACCACGACATTAAAATACATGAAGAACATTTAGAATAACAGTTCGAACAGAATACTACCTGGAATACGGAAAACAGAATACATACATTTTCTCGAGAACAGAACTGACTAGAACGGAAACTAGATGCACTGCTGAAACAGTACGAAACTTACCGGTCTCATGAAGAGACACGTCAGGACCCGCATCCACCGAAGTGGACACTTCGTTTGGGATATGTGTACCACCAAACCCCACGGACCAGAGTCAATTAGATTGACCCTGTCTAGATACTACCCCAGCAACGGTACTCACCGGGCAGCAAGAACGGAAGGCCTCGGACTGGACTGGACTGCTTCGACGCCGGACGGACGAACTTCGGACTTCTGTTACAGGTGGACCTCCGGATACCTCGGACCTTGGACTCTCGGCTTGGGCTCTGGTCGGGACTCGCCGCGTTCCTCCACGGCCTCGTCTGGATGCTGGACCGCCACCTCCGTCTCCTCCGTGGGCCTGAGGGATACTTGAAGCAGAAATATCTGCACGTGCACGGTATGGTTCCGTCACGGCTGCAGAGGGTCAGGGGGCACGCGTGGCTTCACCGGCGCGTGGGGAAAGGGCAAGTCCCTGTTCGGGCGCCATTATGTGGTATATAAATAAATAATACCGGATCTATTTTTGTCTAGGCATAGCAATAACAGATAGCTCAATAAATAAGAGTCAAGATTCGAGGTAGTAGGAGTTTGCAGGTTTATTACAGCATAAAGGACAGGAACAGGACAACCTGCACAGGAATAGGATGGCAGAGCCCGGCAGCTGCCGGGGCTGGATCTGGGATGAGCGCGCTAACATTTAATAACAATACACGATCATATATACTAAAACAGTTGCATTACAGTGAATACAATGGGCGGAGCAGTGGGTGTGGTCAATAGCAGTCGCGAAAGATAAGGGTGAAAGTAGGTGTAACAGAGGCGTATACATAGACATGTGATGCAAACGTAACAGAATATGTCATGAATGGGGTGGAGACATGGAGGGGGCTACCTAAGGAGCCGGGACCTCTGACCTAATGGTGCGCGCAAAACTGGCAATGACGTGTTACTAGGAGAAGCTGGGGGCTACGAACTCTGAGCTAGGAGCAGAGACTGAAGTCTGGAGAGTCAGGGCGACATGTACCTAAGCAGTATCTAGTATCTGATGTTTAGAGAACATGTTGATAGAATCCAAAAGTTATCGGGGTAAAGGCTAGCAGACTCTAAGACCGGAGCATGCATTATTCTACATGTAGTGCGTGATGAAGAATATTGAATGACCATTAACACAGTATTTCTCTTACATGGAGACATAAAGGCTAGACAATGACGGAAACTATTGATGCAGTTCAGTAGCTTTAGGAATGCAGAGAAGGAGGACTGAACTGATAACTGGAATCATAACATACTCTTGGCAGACTCAGAGGCAGAGCCAGGCTGAACCGGGCACTGCAAAGCAGGAAGTAAGTGAAGGGTCAGGAACACAGGTGGGGGCTGTATCGCTCCTCAGCGAGGGCTCAGGAGACAGGAGCCGAATCGGGTGTCCAGGCCCTTTTGAGGCCTAGGAACGGGGACTTTACAATGAAATAACGTGCACACTGAGAAACGTGGCAACGTAACTTTACATAGGCCTGATATTCGTAGTATTCACGAGAACTGGAAACTGGCATACTAGAGATGGACACAACTATAATTGCGTCTTTAATCGAACACGGGGAATACATATGCATATTAATCATGCACACATAACATATGATGGAGGACGCGTAGGGACACAGAACATGGCAGAATTTACTTTTCCACAAATCTACCTCTCATCATTACAAAAGGGGACACACCTGTACAATTGTTCAATGTCACTTTATAAGACCAAACAGCTTTCTGTATTTCCAATTTCCAATTTAAACTCTTGTTGTTAGCCGCCTGCAAAATGCCTTTAATCACCCTATTAAAGCGTTCTACAGTTCCATTTCCGCTAGGATTGTACAAAGAGGTTGTTTTATGTGTGATGCCACACTTCTCAAAATATTCCTTAGCAGCTTTGGATAAAAATTGTACTCCATTGTCCGTTAGAATATTCACTGGTAACCCTTCTACTACAAAAATCTTATCTAAGAATTTTAACACTGCTTGGGTGTCCACCTTCTCTACAAATTTAACCACAGGCCACTTGGTGAAAAGATCAATAGCAACCAAACCATATTCCTTCGCATCACCAATCGGACCAAAAATGTCTACAGCGATAGTTTCCCAAGGCAGACTCGGAATGAGTCCCTCACTCATCGTTGGTCTCAAAGTCCACAAGGATTTATCTGCAGAGCTACAAACAGAACAACCCTTAACAAAGGTTTCTACTTCCTTATCAACCTTCGGCCACCAAAACAAATTTTTGACAGACAACTTAGTCGTTACTATACCAAAATGTCCCTCATGACACATCCGTAAAATATTTTTCCTTAACCCAGCAGGTGGAACAATCCTGTCCCCCCTCATCAAAACCTCTTTCTCAAATGACAGCTCAGACCGTACCTCCCAAAACGGTTTCAAACTGCCTGACATAAATTTTTCTTTGGGCCATCCCTGACAAATAAATTTCGAAACTTCTACTAACTCCTTGTCCATATCATGCTCCTTTAACCAATCCTCCCTGCTGATGGCTGGAACACCAGAATCGTGTACAAACGCTACACTAAAGTTCCCCCATGGGTCATCTACACATTCTTCTAGCGGGGAAGGTAGTCTCGACAAACAATCCGCTACTACATTGTCTTTCCCTGGTACATAAGTGATACTTTATATATATTCCTTCATACGCATAGAAATCCTTGCCAACCTAGCAGAAGCAGTTGCAGTGCCATCAGTAGATAAGATGTGGATCAACGGTTTATGATCTGTCCTGATGTTAACCATCTTACCCCATACAAACGCACGAAAATGCTCTAATGCCCGTGCACAGGCTAAGGCTTCCCTTTCTATAATAGGGTATCTGCTTTCTGCTGGTGACAAGGCTGGACGCAAACAAAATAATCCTTTCTCTTCCATTTTCTCCAACTTGCGACAATACAGCGCCTAAGCCTTTGTCGCTTGCATCAGTTGTCAAAAGACAATCCAAATTAGGATCAAAACTTGATAAGGCGTTTACTTTTTGCAGTTCCCATTTAACCTCAGCAAACTCTCTTTCACACTCTTTAGTCCATTCAAACTTTACATTTTTCTTTAACAAGGACCTGATATTATACACTTTAGAAGCGAAATTCTTAATGAATTTGGCGCAGTACTCTGCCATTCCCAAAAAGGATTTGATTTCTTTTTTAGATTCAGGTGCAGGCGAAGCAACAATGCTTTCAATTAGCGACACCTTTGGCCTGACACCCTCTTCACTAATGATATGGCCAAGGTATGAGACGCTTCTCTCACCAAATTTACACTTGGATAACTCTACAGTTAAACCTGCTGAATTAAGTGTGTCAAATACTTTCCAGAGTTTAGCATCATGATCTTCTTTGTCGGTACCTGCAATTAAAACATCATCTTGGAAAAAATAAATGCCATTCATGTCACCAAACAATTTGTGCATTAAACGCTGAAACACAGCTGCGGCCGATGCAAGGCCAAATGGCATTCTTATAAATTGGAAACAGCCAAACGGCGTGATGAAAGCTGTTAGATGTCTTGACTCTGGTTCCAATACTACCTGGTGGTAAGCAGCAGAAAGATCTATCGTAGAGAACCAAGTTGCCCCTCTTAAGGAAGAAACCATCTCGTTAATTTTAGGTAACGGAAATCGCTCAATTACAATATTTTTGTTAAGATGGCGTAAATCAATACACAAACAAATTTTGCCATTGGATTTCCCTGCTACAACACTGGACTAATCCACTCCGAAGAATCCACCTCTTCGATAACACCTTTAGCCAAAAGACCTTGAATTTCCTTCTTAACTTCGTCCCTTATTAACAGGGGAATAGGTCTGACCTTGTGCACTTTAGGTTGTGCATCACCCTTGAGCATGATTCTATGCTCAAAACCTTTCAACTCGCCTAACTGTCCACTCACAACATTAGTGAATCTACTTTTTAAGGTGTCTTCTATTTTGCTACACTCATCTAAAACTAACACTTTCTCCTTGCTGTTAGGGTCTAAGATGATGTGAAGGTTTTTTTGGTCATACCAGCCCAGGACAGATGGTCCCGTTTTGGCTATGTATAATTTGCCTCTAGTTACTCTACCTTTAAAAAGGAAGGTGAGCCATCTGAAACCCAACAACCCTATTCTTTCCCCTGTGTAACTCACAGGATTAACATCTGAGGCATTCAACGTGTCCCCTATTTTATGTGTAAATTTCTTCCTCCATACCTCCTCATTAACGATCGTGTATGGAGATCCAGAATCAGCATACACATTCACCTTAATGCCACCTAAAGATACTTCGCAAATTGGTTTACCTTCCAATGCTTCATCAGTGATATTTAACATATAGTTCCCCCTCACATTTTTCACACAACCATCCTCATCTTCACCACTTTCACAAGCACTCACATCCTCATTCCAGATACATTTGACATTACTGCGCTTGCGACACATTTTGCTAAAATGGCCTATTAATCCACACACACTACATTTTTTCCGCAAGGCAGGGCACGACTTGTAGTAAGCCATATGTTCTTTGCTACCGCAACGGTAACACCTTCTGTCATCCACTCTGTTGTCTCTTCCTTGATTCTTGAAAGGTTGACTAAAGTTCTTGTTCTAAAATAGCTTAGTCTGCCTTCTTGTTGTTCCTTGAATCTTGAAAACGGCAGATGACGCTTTGTCCGATTCCTTTACCGTGTCTTTGACAACAGTAGCACATCTCCCTGACATTTCCGACTTCCTCATTATAGCAAGAACGTCATCTAAAGGTGCGTCACCATTTACCCAAAGACGATCCTGAATCGGTGAGTTGTCATTGTGCATAACTAGTTGGTCTCGAATGAGGTCATCGTGCAAATTTCCAAACTTACAGTCAATGGCAAGTTTTTTTAAGTCATCAAACCATTCATCAACCAACTCTTCTTTCTTTTGTTTCCTCTGAAAAAATGTGTGCCTCACCACACCTATACACACTTTAGGTGCAAAATACCTATCCATATCTGCGATGGCGTTATCAAATTCTCTTAGGTCAGCATTAATTACTTTCTGCATTCGTGAATAAGTTTTTAAGCCTTTAGGTCCCAAAGAATGCAAAAGTATCCTTTTCTTTTGTTCAGGTTTCATTTTTGCATTCTCATCAATAGCACAAATATAGTTGTTGAAATACTCTTTCCATTCTACCCATTTCATGTCTGGTTGAGAACCTGTAGCCCAAAAAGGTTGTGGGGGACTGATCACAAAACTCTGTTGAGCCATTCCTTCTTTCAGATTTCTCTGGGGTTGATCTCCCGTATCCATAAAATTAAATTACTTAAATATGTAATTTCTTCAATAATGTACAATATAAAAAAAAATAATGTGCCCCGACAATCTCACCTGTTCTCCTTGTAAGTTGTTTCCAAGTAATAATGCGTCGCTTAATTGTTTTAAATTGATAGTGCCACTTTTTTTAGGGAGATCGGTGTTACTTCGTTTGCCTCGGTGAAACTGTCAAAGACCGAGGAGTTTGCCGATAAAATCCAAGATGGCCGCTACGCAGGCTCACGCAACGTGACCTTGCGCGAATGCATCATCACGCAAGCGGCACGCAGCACACAATTAAACAGCGTAAGAACCAAAAGCCGTGACAGACGTTCCAAGGAGTTGTGCCTCAAAGTTCGCGCTGCAGAGTACCGTGCATGGAACTCAGCGCAGAGTCAAAAGATGCAACCATGCGCCGCCCAACCGAACTCAGTAAGTACTTCTCGCCTACCTGAGGCACTAAACGTAAAAGACGAAACCCAAAGTTAAGCAGACGCTGTAGAAAGGATCATCATAAGCCTCTGTTACAACTCCCAATTCCAATTCCAGACATAATTTTCTTCTTCCGTGAATGAAAAGAGAAAGAGGAGAAAAAAAAAAATAATCTTCACAAAGTTCTTAAAAATCCAGATCCCGATCATCGCCAATTGTAAAGTAGAGGTGGAGGCAGAGGTTCCTTCTGTAATTCCTTTATTCAGATTAAAGGTGGAGAACAGGTGGTGCCAGGAAGCACAACCGTACAGCAATATCGTCAGGCTTCAACTGACACAGTGAGAACACAAATGATGTAAAAGAATTCTATAGATAAGCTCGCTCCTAACACGAGCCTTAAAGTAACATACCACATAATAATAAAGCACAACATAACATCTTTATTTTTATTATAGAATTTAGATTTGTATTTAGGTCATACAGAACACATTGATGTAACATTAGAACCTTAGTGAGAATAGATTGTGATTGGGCAGAAGCGGTTGGAGATTTGATTTTGGCAGGATGCTTTTCCATTGCACCAGTGGGTCTTTAGTTCAGCACTTAATACATTATATTTTTATACAATTTTTGCCTCCTTCACGTCTTTACAATAACCCTTGGGAAACAGTAGTGTACTAAAAACCCATATAGGAACAGAGCCTTCTTGAGGTCAATGAACACTAGAGCATACTAATAGGTACAACACATTGTTGCGTCAACACACGAAATAATGGCCACATGTACCATAACACAGTATATCATTGGCCAGTAAAATCCAGATGACTCAAATAATCACCAGTAAATCAAACATGGCTTGCAGGACTGGGACTGCATTCAAATGTGACACGAAATTGGACGCCAGCTGGCCTGGAATTCTGATGACTCTGTGTCACCTCAGCCTTCCAAACATAAAGTCCAGATTGGCGGAGACAGTCCCATGAGTTTGTAATGGGACAAGCTCGGAGCACAAAAATCCCTGTGTTGAAATGTGCCTTCTATCACAGCTAGCTGGCTGCATATTCCGGATGACACCGGCAGTGCCACCCTGGCTTTCCCTGCCATGTGAGTCCACTGATGTGGCCAAAGGGACCACTGAGCCTGCGAAGGAAAAGGAAGATGGTGGCATGTAAGGAAATCCAGTGCCGGGTGACTCCAGGTGCGTACGTGCACCAAACGTTGCAGAGCAGCACGCGCTCCAGTCTTTTCGCGCCTTCATGGAAACCGTAAGAGGACGAGCCCCGAAGCTTCACAGTGACTAACGGCATCCACGCTGCAAAATCGAATAAGGTAAGCCTCACACCAAAACTCGTGCAGCAGTGACAGTCTTTTTTTAGGTTTCGGCTACCGTCGCACTGCGTAAGCAGTGGGCGGAGCCGAAATCTTATGTGTATAGTTTGGGGGCCTGAACACGCCCCTCTTCTCCATTGGCTGGCCTCGTAAATGCTGGCCAGCCATTGGAGGAGAGGAGCGTCACTCAGTTCAGGGCCCGCCTTGACGCGATTCGGGGGCGTTTCTGGGTCTTTTTTTAAGTCCCGCCCTCTCCTCTTCCCATTGGCTGGAATTTTACCTTCCAGCCAATGGGAAGGGGAGAGCACACCCCCGAATCCCTACAGGACGCTGTGCTTTCCGAGCTCTTTATGGTTTGTACAGCAGTGCCAATGCGAGGGAGACTTCGGGGCCGTGCGTGTGCCCCCCTATGCAGCGTGTTATAGAGTGGCTTTGAAATGCAGATCTTTAGTCGCGCATATCACTTTGAAAGCGCGCTGTGTGCCCCCGATCACCGCCGCCAGCCCGGGAGCCGTGAGAGCACTTTGTTTTGCCTTCACCGGGCCCAGACTCCGTTGACGTCAGCACCAAGCTGAGCTGGGATTGGCGCCAGCTCTGAGAGTTACCCTGTGTAGTAGATGCTTTCATAACACCCCGTAACGCCCCTCTGTTTGTGCCGTTGTTTCTTGTTTTTGTTGTCATCATGAAAATAAGCAGAAGCAAGCTCTTTATGGTTTGTACAGCAGTGCCAATGCGAGGGAGACTTCGGGGCCGTGCGTGTGCCCCCCTATGCAGCGTGTTATAGAGTGGCTTTGAAATGCAGGTCTTTAGTCGCGCATATCACTTTGAAAGTGCGCTGTGTGCCCCCAATCACCGCCGTCAGCCCGGGAGCCGCGAGAGCACTTTGTTTTGCCTTCACCGGGCCCAGACTCCGTTGACGTCAGCACCAAGCTGAGCTGGGATTGGCGCCAGCTCTGAGAGTTACCCTGTGTAGTAGATGCTTTCACAACACCCCGGCAAGTCAACGAAGGGGCTTGTTGTAAATGCACTCATTTATGTGGCTTGTTGAACATCGAAATCCCCCATCTTCTGCATTTCAGGAGTGAAACTACGAGATAAGAGAAGGACAAAGTGTCGGCTGACTGTGAGGTAGATGTGCGTTTAGACAAGTGAGCCTAGGAGAGGTGACCTTTAACTCCCTCAGCGCAATCTGTGATCTTTTAATAACGTTCGTAGGCCCCGTGAATGTAATCTGACGCAAGACAAAGGCACGCTTTTTATTACACTGTAGGGACCGCGTCAGCTCCCCCTGTCTGGGCTCTCCGGTGACTCGCATTCCAGAGATGGAATGGTGCACAGAACCTTATCGAGAGGAAATCAGCCACGTAAAGGTCGCTGATAATCTTCATCCCTGCTGCCCCTTCAAACCCGATATACGTAAAAAGAAAATGTACTACTCACCACTACCCTAAACCATTGGTTCGATAACGATTCTCACATGTCCTGGAAGTAATTTTTTAATATTGACCTTGGTGATTTTTACCAGGAAGCGTGCAGTGCTAAAAGGGGGTGGGGGAGGAAACGGCGAGCAGAGGAAGGGAGAGGAAGGGGCACGAGAAGGCGAGTGAGATTGTCCTTGAGTGAGCAGAACTGTGGTGGATGCCAAGCAATGTAAACAACGAATGAGTGGTCTCTGGAGGAACCGAAAGGTTTCAAAACTGGCCAGTGCTGCCGGACGTCTATCAGGGCCATGGAAGTGTCACTTGACAGTTCCACGACCATTTCATGGAGAAACAGTCACAGATAGAGGGAATAAGAGAGAAAACATTGGGAGACAAATAAATGAAACAACGAGATTAGAGAGTGAGGTACAGAGAGAAAAGGGATAGAGAGGCTGTTAATGAGACCATGAACATTTTTTGACCCTGGTACCAGAGTGGATTATTGCTATGTCACCACGGATGCTTATCAATCACGTGTAGAACACACTTGCTCTCTATTGTTTACTTCCGGTTAACTATAGCACAAGGACTCCATCAGTGAGATTTTCGCATTGGAGTCAATATAGTATTATTCATTCATACTGCAGGGAACCTGTCCTCTGCAAGCTGCCTGACCTTACACATAAATTAAGCTGAGAGTGGCAGCCTGCCACTAAGCCATGCTCAAAATGGCTGCTTGTTTTGCTGATGTTGGCGCAAGCAACAGTAAAAGAACAATTGCACCCAAAAGCAAACAGCTGCAAATAAATTCTCGCGGAGATCTCCAAAGCATTGTGCCACACTGCCCTGTCAAAGGCCATGCATTCCATCAAAGTTGAAAATTGAACTACATTATGGAAATGGCCTACATTATGTTAATGAAGTACTGCTTTTTGGTAAGGGATTTCTAAATCCTATTGAAAAGAAAGTAGAAGCCATGTCAAGGTTTTACACCCTGTGTAATATTACTGGGAAATAGTTTTGTACGTTTCATAAATTACAATATGTGTGCCGGTGGCTGGCCATCTCTCCCATAATGTTCCCAGTGATTAAATAAACTCTCTCGAAATGCCCGAAATTTCAAAGTGATTTCGGTTTCCAATTATACAGCCATCTCCACGGAACTGGTGCTTAAGTGCAATATCCGCAGGTGTAATTGGCTTGATGCCAAGAAAGCAGAGTAATATGCGACTGGCATTTTGAGAAATCGTTTTGTTTTAGATTTGCATAAGGTACACGCCACTCAGTAAGCAACTTGCAAAAGCTGCATATATTATCTTGAAAGCATTTTACGAACTCCTTACAATATTTTCCGGATTTTTTTTAGAAAATACTGTACTTGTTACTGGCTCGGTGCATTGTGCCACAACGTCATCATTCCGTTTTGTATCACACTAGAAACGTCACAGCTAGAGGCAATTCGTCCAAATTCAAAATGTAAAGGTATAGGCTGAACTATTTGGGGGTGTGTGCTTTGCCTAGAGTGACCCCTGCCAGCAGCATGTCGAAACACACCCAGAAGTTCTGTCACAAATACGACTCCTCCCTCGTACACACAAACCCAGCAGTTTCACCACAGTTCTGCCTCTTCTCTCAAGGCCACCGAGTACAATCAACTATAGACAAATAGGCGGTTTTTCGTTTTAATGTATGTCCAGATTTGTGTCGCAATGTATGGTGGTGCAGTGTATGACTGGGCGTTCGAGACCAAGTGAGTTGGGAAGGGAGCATGTATTGTATTGCACAGTCCTACAGGGACGCCTGCTGACTCTCCTCTTGATACTCTTCTGCAGGAGTAAATGCACAAGCCAGTTTTCATCGTAGTGCAAAATGATAACTGAAATAGTTGCAATACAAATCGCATTTGCGAGAGATTAAGCTATTGCCATTGTAAATGACAATGCCATTTATTTATCTGTTTTCAAAACCAACACATAAATAAAAAGTTTGTCATTCACAATGCCAATAGCTCAAACTTTTCCAAAGGCGAAACCGTTGCATTGTAAATGCTTGTTTCCTTCTTTTTTTAACATACACAGACTATCTCCAAAGAAATGTAAATAAAGTAATGTACTCACAAAATAAATAAAGCGCCAAAATACTTAAAACCACACGCTCCAATGCTGTTTGGAGGTAGCTGTGCACTGCTGGGATTTATACCATTCACTTAAGTCCACCATAGTGTCTGTCATTCTGCCTGAAGATTTATGGAAAATACAGATTTCGTCAACACCAACGCACTGCCTGAGAGCTGTATGACGAGACAGGAAGGTTTTCATTGTCAGCATTATCAAGCTCCATGAATAAAACACAATGTTGCTGGTCTCAGACAGTACATTGAAGGTTGTAACAACACACAAGAAAATCCAAATGATGTAAACAAACACATGCCCCGCCTTGGGCCATCCGATGTAGGGGTCTCTGGTGGGGATGAAAGGCTGCAGGGCAATTTGCCTCTCTCCTTACTTTAAGATTCGTTCATTTTCCTTTATAGTGCAGCTTTCTGTAGATTCTTCTGTACCACGCAGGGTCTGAGTCTTTTTGTTTCAGTATATATCTTCGGACTTTCAGTTTACTTTTACATGTCAGCTTCTGTAGTTCCTGTAAATGTTTTCAGTTTTCAATCTTCTTGTAAATGTGATCAACTGTAATTCCAGAAGTAACCCTTGGGTCTGTCTCCAGATCATCGCCAAAATTATGTTGTGATGAAGGACTAGTAACAGTGGAGTATCTTTATTAGTCTTAGTTGCTGTTTGGTATCCAAGTACAGCAGCCCCACCAGCAGAACCCAAAGCAACAGGGGAGATGCATGAATTCATCAGCAAGATATAACATTGTCCCTTATGACGGCTGTCAAATTCTGCTTGGAGTTTGTGTCTTTGATAGTTTTTTAATCTTTAAATACATCCAGAAATTAGTCTTGTCCTGGGCCACCACACGCAGGCGTGCGGGAAAGAGAAGGGAGTACTTCAGTGCTAGGCGGCGGAGACGCTGTTTCACTGCCAGGAAAGAGTGGCGCTGGCGTTGGACTTGAACCGTGTAGTCAGGGAAGAACATGATCTTAGCTTTCTCGACGCTGATGTCTGACAGCTTTCTAGTCTCCCTCAAAATCGCATCGCGATCTCGATAGTTGAGGACGCGGATAAGCATGGGCCTGGGATTGGAGCCCGTGGGAGGAGGGCGCGTTGGCACCCGATGGGCCCGTTCTACCACAAGGTGTTGAGAGAGGGCACCCGCCGGTAATAAGTCCATGAGCCAGCGCTCCATGTGCTCCGCCGCCTCTCCATCTTCCCATCGTTCTGGCAGTCCTATGATGCGGACGTTGTTTCTCCTCGCCCTCCCTTCCGCATCCTCCGCGGGGTCCTCCAGGAATTCCACTCTATTGAGGAGGTCTTGAACGTGCCGGTCCATTTGTTTGATCTTGGGTGTGGTATCAGCCATGACGGTCTCCAAGGCAGTCGTCCGTTCCGACAGTTTCTTATGATCGGCTCGGAGGTGCGTTAAGTCAATGGTTACACTATCAGTTTTCTTCTCCATAGACGTACGCGTTAACTGCAGTGACTCCTCCAGACGCACCATCGCCGCTAGCATCGTGTCTAATTTGGAGGCGGTCAGGTCAGGCTCGGTCGCCTTCGCCATCTTACCCTTCACTTGGATGCCACTAGCACCAGCTCTCGTCTTGGGTCCCCCAGACATGTGCAGGGCAGTGTGGTCGAGTCGCCAGTGTCTCCGTGAAGACCTCCCAAAGCCTATATTAGGTCACTGCGCACTGCGGAGCCGATGTATATCAACCCCAGGGGGATGTAGGTCTGCTCCTCCACCGCCTCACATCTGTGTCACCACCTTTCTCCAGGGCCACCAGCCACAGTCGAGGAGGGGGAGAAAGAGGGACAACGTATATTTTCTCCGTCTGGACTCTGCACTAGTTAGTGTGTGTAAATGGCAGGCGGCATGTCGTTGAGGGGGTTAAGGCAGGGATTGCAGACCGGCAGCAACAGTTCCCTCGAGGTAGCTTCCCATGTGGTAGGTGTTGAGTTCCGCAGCACGCACAGCAGAGTGGATGGCGATCGCGGTTGTATGGCACTTCGCCCCACAGCTTCTCCACCAGTCACACCTGAATAGAGGTGTTCCCCCCCGGGTGGAGGATGATGAGGGTCAGAACCCCAGCAGGACACGTGGCCGTGTCTCCTCGCCGGCTCCAGATGCCACCCACTGGAGACAGTCGGCTGGTAAATGGGACCCCTTCGAAACTCCCACCGTGGGTGCCCCACAGGCGCCTGCGGCGGTCGATGGCCACCAGGTGGCGGGGGGTGCAGCGTCTTCGTGGGCTCCCCGCAGTGTCCCTTGACAGCACCCAGGCCAGGGGTCCAGAAGCAAGTGTGTCAGCCACAAGGTCCCCCAGCGGGGGGCGCACAGTATCGGGTCCCGGGGAGTGCAACTGGCTGCCAAAGGGGGCAGCCAGCAGTACGGCCCACCACGTGCAGTTCAGGCAGGCCGCGCAACTCACCCCCGGGGCAGATCGTTCGATACAGCCTCCCTTAAATGTGCCAGAGTCTGGAGGAGTAAAGAAAAGACCCCCGCGGATGCACACCAAAGCCACCAGTTCTCGTATCACAAATGGTTCCGCTCTGAGTCCCACAGGTGCGGCACCGTCTCAGTCGCCCTCCGACGTTCACGCCAGCCGGGGGGAAGCAAATCCTTGCTGGGACGCCGTCCCGACTGGTCGGCCACTTCCAGTACGTCTCTGGGTTGTAGGAGCCCAGTACACACCCTACTGCGGCCACAGGTGTGATAGGGGCGACGCCACAGATTTCGGGGCCTCGATGTTCCACGGCTTCGCTTACAGTGGTCGGGCCTTGTGGGCGCGGCTCGACCCCGAGCTCGCGTTAGCAGGCGCGCCGGCTGGGGGAGCCGGCCGGGGAGGGTGCCGGATCTTTGTCGGCTTGCAAGACCACGATCTGCTCCAGATTCAGGAGTGGGGCCGGGGATCGTCCGCAGGAGCTCCGCTGCAGTTTTGGGCCAACGGCGGATAAAAGTGGCGGAGAAACGGCCTGTGGATGGGGAGCTTAACACAGAGCTCTACCCGGACACGTCCGTCGCCATTGCGTGCTTAGCCACGCCCCCCGTCCTATTATCCTACTGTGACACAGGGCAGGCGATAGAGTGGCAACTCTGGGGATCTTGTTGGGGGAGGGAGGAAAAATGAGGGAGTACTGGGCGGAACTGTCGAGTCGTTCGATGTCCTCTCAGAGAGTTTTAATAATGACAAAGCGAGGTAAAGGCGAAGTGAAGGCGGCGAGAGTAATGAGGCGAGTCCGGGCCGGGCCGGGCTGGACGGGGCAGGGCAAGGCTTGGCTAGGCAGGATTGGACTGGACTGCCACCATAGGACAACCCAAAGTCGCCCCCGAGCTCCCACGGGTCTCAGCGCCCGTCGCCTTCACCGCCCCCTCACCACTCCCTGCTCCTCACTGCTTTGTTCCTGGCTGTGCTCGCGTGCCTGCCGACAGACCTCCTCAATAAGTGCCGATGTGTGCCGCTGCCGCTAGGTCTCTTGATTCGCCGATTCGCCGCTCTCCGATTGTGGGCTCTAACTCAGCCCCCTGACCTGTGCCAGCCCAGCTCCTGCTGCAGTCCAGCCTCAGCTTCAAGCACAGACTAGGACTCGGACTCGGACTCGGCTAGAAATCAACCTGGGCCCGGGTCCGGATGCGGCTGCGGCTCGCAGACCAGCTCGTCTCCTCGTCTCCGGTTCACGGCACAGCGCACAGCGAACGGCAGACGCCACACGGCTCCCGGCTCTGATGGTGGCTTCGCTGGCATGCACCACTTCCTCTGCTCCTCTGCTCTGCTCGGTTGCTCCACAATCAACTGCTCTGGTCTCAGAAGTAAGGGAGTCGTCAAATAAAGCAGCAAACGAAGTTGTTACAGATGTGGTTCCAAAACACACTTTGCGAACTGTTCTGACTGTCCTGCCTTAAAGAGAAAATGTATCAAATGTGGCAAATTTGGTAATTTTTCAACGGTGTGTCATGCACCAAAGAAAACAGAGAACTCTAATGTCAATAGTATTTTTAGTCATGAATATGATTTACAAAATGTGCTACTTACTGTTTATGATTATTTGTTTGATGGTCCTGTAAACAATATTACCTTTCCTTTTCAGGCTCCTTTAGGTACTGTTTTAGTAGGTGAAGTGGTTTTTGAAGCCATGGCTGATTCAGGGTCACCTATTACCATCCTATCTAATTTTTTTTTTAAAGAAAATTGGAGGGATGTTAAACTCAAGAAAACTGATGTGAATCCCAAGGCCTTTGGTAATTTTGATATCTCTATGTTAGGCTTCTTTGAAGTACTTTAGAATTTGAAGGACGCAAACTTTTTTCCAAAATGTATGTGGCCATTGATGGTAAGAACATTGTAGGATGGTTTGATTTAGGAAGGTTCTGTATAAATTTATGTCCAGGCTCAGATCGTCCCATTCAATTAAGAGATTTAAATGTCAACAATGTTTCCATTCAAAAGTCTTCTTTGGAGATGATTCTGAAGAAAGATATTAATGTTTTCAAAAATGAGGTTGGACAAGTTAAAGGCTATATGCACAAAGTCAAACTTAAAAAAGGAGTTGTGCCAATTCAAAACAAAGTACGTATGGTTCCTCTAGGCATACGACAAAAATTGAAATCTCATTTGGATACTTTGTGTTCTGAAGGTATTATTGAACCTACCGATAGTTCGGTGGGTTTCAGCTATAATAATAGCACAGGATTTGAGATTGTGTGTGGATTTCAGGTCCCTTAATAAAAATATTGTAGTAGATACTTATGCATTACCCCGCATTCAGGAAATGTTGACAGCTATAAATGGTGAAAGTATTTCTCTGTAATTGATCTTAAATCAGTGTACCATCAGGTACTTCTTGATGAGTCTTCGAAAGACCTCACAACATTCATTACTCCATTTGGACTTTACAGATTTTTGAGGACGCCTTTTGGCTTGGCCTCAGCAGCCAGTGTTTTTCAAAAGCTAATTGAGAGTCTGTTTCAAGGTCTTAATGGTGTGCAGTCATTTCAGGATGACATTTTAATATTTGCTGAAAATTGTGAACAACACAACATGATGCTTGACAATGTATTAAATATTTTAGATAGCAAAGGAATGACAGTGAGTAAAGACAAATGTAAGTTTCTTGTTGAGGAGATTAATTATTTGGGCCACAGAATTACTCCTGATGGCATTTTTCCAAAGGAAGATCTCGTCAATACTTTGGAAAAAGGTAGTAGACCACAAGATAAGGATTGTTTGCGTTCTTTTCTAGGGTTAGGCGATTATTATTCAAGATTTGTTTAAGATTATGCTCTTATCGTCGAACCTCTCAGACAACTTTTGAAAAAAGGATCTAAATTTATTTGGACAAATATTCATGATGAAGCTTTCCTTAATGTTAAGAAACGTATTGTTAAAGCGCCTGGACTCAATACGTTTGATCCGCAAGGAAAATCATATGTTACTGTGGATACTTGTATGTGAGAGGTAGACAGGCAAAATCTCTGTTGACCCCTTAGTTTAAAAATGAAGCTGGAAAGGAAAATTTTGAATTTTCTATTGCCAGAAAGAATATTGCTGATTCTCGCATTTCTGGTAAAAGTTATCATGACTCATCTCATAAAACAAAAAGTAAAAATATAGAAATGGGTGACTGGGTACATATTATCAAACCAACATTGAATCGTAAAGGTTCATCCAAATTCACTATTCCTTTCAAAGTTAAAAGAGTGACTGCATTTTCCTCAGAGTTATATGAGTAACGGAGAACTCAATATACCTGGTGCGTTTCAGTTGGATTCTAATATGTCTGAATCCAATGAAGAAGAGTTTATGGACTCTTCTGTACAAGAAAATTCTGTGTTACAAAAGAGAAATTCTAGGATGCCTAAGAAATGTGATTATATTTTAGATGTCTAAAAAAAAACGTATTATCGTTACCTTTTAGCTATTGCTTTATTTTGTTTTGTTAAAAGGATGCATGTGGTAATTGTGTCTCTTCTTTTGTAAAGTAGAGGTGGAGGTAGAGGTTCCTTCTGTAATTCCTTTATTCGGATTAAAGGTGGAGAACAGGTGGTGCCAGGAAGCACAACCGTACAGCAATATCGTCAGGCTTCAACTGACACTTACAGTGAGAACACAAATGATGTAAAAGAATTCTATAGATAAGCTCGCTCCTAACACGAGCCTTAAAGTAACATACCACATAATAATAAAGCACAACATAACACACACCCCCCCCCTCACAAAGAAACCAAAGGAAAGGAAAAATAATGGAAGGAAAAGGAAAGGAAAAAAAACAAGGAAGAAGAAACAAACAAATCACAGGGTAACCTACCTAACATAATCTTTTAGCCAACTAGGCAAAACTCTTTTCCTTTTAGAACCTTCTGCACCAGACAAACAGGGCACGGGAACTGCGTCACAATCAGCGGAAGGAGAACATTCACTTCCACCCTTGTACCCTACGTCATCTTGACTTGGACTATGCGAAGACCTACTAACCTGACAGTCAGGAGCACTAACCACCTCCCCTTCCCTTAACTGAGGAAGCGATTCGCCAGGCGCTAGTTGAGATTGTAACTCACTGTTTTCAAAATAGTCTTCAACCCAATCAAAATCAGTAGATTTCCTCCTCACAACTAGCTCCTCATCATGATCTTGACAAATATCCAATGCAACATCTTTTAGGTTCCAAACCTTGCCATCACTTAATCTGACCGAGTTCCTAAGAACATCAACGACCCTTTTAGGCGAATCAAATTTATTTTCACCTTTCAAAACTTTGTAAGGTTTCTTGATCCTTACCCAATCTCCAGCTTTTACAATGACATCCTTTGCACCATGTCGTTTATCATAGTACACTTTACTTTTGCAATGAACTAATTCTAAATTCTTTTTCACCTCCTCAGGTGACCATTCCTGAACGCTGTCTTTGAATAACCAACTTGGATTAAATTTACACCTGGGTAATCTACCTCTCATCATTACAAAAGGGGACACACCTGTACAATTGTTCAATGTCACTTTATAAGACCAAACAGCTTTCTGTATTTCCAATTTCCAATTTAAACTCTTGTTGTTAGCCGCCTGCAAAATGCCTTTAATCACCCTATTAAAGCGTTCTACAGTTCCATTTCCGCTAGGATTGTACAAAGAGGTTGTTTTATGTGTGATGCCACACTTCTCAAAATATTCCTTAGCAGCTTTGGATAAAAATTGTACTCCATTGTCCGTTAGAATATTCACTGGTAACCCTTCTACTACAAAAATCTTATCTAAGAATTTTAACACTGCTTGGGTGTCCACCTTCTCTACAAATTTAACCACAGGCCACTTGGTGAAAAGATCAATAGCAACCAAACCATATTCCTTCGCATCACCAATCGGACCATTGTGGTATATAAATAAATAATACCGGATCTATTTTTGTCTAGGCATAGCAATAACAGATAGCTCAATAAATAAGAGTCAAGATTCGAGGTAGTAGGAGTTTGCAGGTTTATTACAGCATAAAGGACAGGAACAGGACAACCTGCACAGGAATAGGATGGCAGAGCCCGGCAGCTGCCGGGGCTGGATCTGGGATGAGCGCGCTAACATTTAATAACAATACACGATCATATATACTAAAACAGTTGCATTACAGTGAATACAATGGGCGGAGCAGTGGGTGTGGTCAATAGCAGTCGCGAAAGATAAGGGTGAAAGTAGGTGTAACAGAGGCGTATACATAGATATGTGATGCAAACGTAACAGAATATGTCATGAATGGGGTGGAGACATGGAGGGGGCTACCTAAGGAGCCGGGACCTCTGACCTAATGGTGCGCGCAAAACTGGCAATGACGTGTTACTAGGAGAAGCTGGGGGCTACGAACTCTGAGCTAGGAGCAGAGACTGAAGTCTGGAGAGTCAGGGCGACATGTACCTAAGCAGTATCTAGTATCTGATGTTTAGAGAACATGTTGATAGAATCCAAAAGTTATCGGGGTAAAGGCTAGCAGACTCTAAGACCGGAGCATGCATTATTCTACATGTAGTGCGTGATGAAGAATATTGAATGACCATTAACACAGTATTTCTCTTACATGGAGACATAAAGGCTAGACAATGACGGAAACTATTGATGCAGTTCAGTAGCTTTAGGAATGCAGAGAAGGAGGACTGAACTGATAACTGGAATCATAACATACTCTTGGCAGACTCAGAGGCAGAGCCAGGCTGAACCGGGCACTGCAAAGCAGGAAGTAAGTGAAGGGTCAGGAACACAGGTGGGGGCTGTATCGCTCCTCAGCGAGGGCTCAGGAGACAGGAGCCGAATCGGGTGTCCAGGCCCTTTTGAGGCCTAGGAACGGGGCCTTTACAATGAAATAACGTGCACACTGAGAAACGTGGCAACGTAACTTTACATAGGCCTGATATTCGTAGTATTCACGAGAACTGGAAACTGGCATACTAGAGATGGACACAACTATAATTGCGTCTTTAATCGAACATGGGGAATACATATGCATATTAATCATGCACACATAACATATGATGGAGGACGCGTAGGGACACAGAACATGGCAGAATTTACTTTTCCACATTCCCTCCTTGTCACTACGTTTCCATCAGGAAACATCAATATTCATGATACCATCTATCATTTCATACAGTATCATTTGCTCGTCTCGAATTGTCTGGGAACGGGATTTAGAACGGGACTTGGGACTAGGAATACAAGAGGTAGCACAAATGCCGCAAATCGCAGGGCCACATTGTATACAGAGGCAGCAGCTGAATATGATCGCTACTGCAATACCTAGAAAGGACAAGACTTTCCATCCCCAGGCGGAAATTATATTCCAGAACCAACCGGACCATGTCCAGGTGCCTGGATCTTGGTGTAACAGATGGGCAATTTTATGGAGTCTGGTTATAGCTGAATAAACAGACGGCGCGTTATTTGGAATGAAAATGCAGCAACTAGATCCGATGACTCTACAGGCCCCGCCCCTATCGGCCAATATGACGTCAAGGACGAGACGATTCTGTAAAACGACAAATCTCATAGCAGATTGCTCTTCAGTCAAGTTACCTAGGGCAGAGGCGGTCTCATTAACTACTGCTTCAAGGGTTCTGGTTAACCTACGGATTAGCTTACTATTCTGGATAGGTCCTATAAAGAAGAAGAAACCTCTATTGAAATCTGTATATTGTTCTAGAGCAGTTTCAGTATAATCGACAATCGGGGACTCCCTTCTATGTCTAATGTGTACTAGATGTGTGTTTCTGTGATAATCAGATGGAGCTAGGAAAACAGGTGGCAGTAGGAAGGCAATGTAACAGGTTCCCTCCCAATCGAGGGGCAGACGAACATATGCAGTTTGACCACAAATAAAATAAGAATGACGTGAAGCTTTGAAAATAGATTTCCTACTGTCACTATACTTGACAATAGTAGTACAATCGCTATGTCCTACATGTACAGAACCATAATTTCTAACACATAATTCGCCTTTGACTGGTAGTACTGAAATAGCAGGTAAGTCTGGAGTAGAATCAGACTGAACATTCAGGACCATGAAATTCGAAGAATAATTACCTAAATTGTAGACTTCATTTTCTAGATCTAACCCTGTTCTGTGGGGAGGACCTTGCTTGTCTGGAAAACATGTACTGTTAAGAAAAGACATATCTGTTGAGGATGACGTTAACGTGGACCATGCTCCACACGAACCATTATGTGAAAATGGATAAGGAAAGAGTGGCAAAACTCCCTTCGGTGTCTGGAAAGGGGGAAGTCGACCACATATCCAACAATTCGTGGCATTGCTGGTCTGATGTGAATAATGTAACATGCGGATAAAAGAATTGTTACGCATAGCGAGGCGGTAAGAGAGTTCATGAGGAGGCAGATCACTAAACGTGTGCTCTACTGTAGCATTAGAGGACTTATTTACATGAGAAACTGGAAAATACAGGTAAAATGCATAACTGGTGCAGGAAATCATAATGCTGAGAAACAATATGAAACTTAGAAAAACGATACATCGGATTGAGTTTTGACTAACTCTCTCACTATGGGGGTCTATTTTATACATGTTAGAAACCGGTCTAACCGTTTCACCTAGGGGAGGACTTAGACAATCAAACTGGCTGACTTATTTTACTAGACCTTAGTTTTAATTTATACTCCTGTTGCGGAGTTTTCTCTAACAGGGAGGGTTCAGTAGTATTGTCTTTTGCGGGACAGTCCTTAAGAATAGTACTTTGGCAATTTTTAGAATCCTCGGAAATGTTCTTTGAGACAGGTTTCAGTCCATAAAATCTTTTGATGTGTGAAAGATGCACCCAGCCTTTGCGTCCCTCCAACTTCACGGCTGTACGGGTGGCGAGGAGGACCTGTCGGGGCTCCTTCCAGCGAGGCTCCAGCGGACTTGAACGATCGAAATTTCGCACTAGGACCATGGATCCGGGAACGATTTCATGCGGTGCCACCTCGGTATTGTCTGGAAATGCGGCGGCAACCTGTGAACGACAAGAGTTGAGGGCAGACATCAAGGAAGCTAGGTAATCTGTCAGCATATTACTTGAAACATCGGTAATACTTCGGGGTCTAGGAGTACCCCACATGTTAGGGGGGCGGCCGAAAACAACCTCATACGGGGACAGACCTGATCTGGAATGTGCGACCATGCGCATGTAAAACAGAGCAACTGGCAGAGCTACTAGCCAGTCCACACCTTTCTCTTGACAAACTTTTGCAATGCGGATTTTCAAAGTCTGGTTATGTCTCTCTACGAGACCGGCTGCTTCAGGATGGCGTACACAATGGAACTTCCACTGGTACCCTAACAGAAGGGAAACATGCTTCATGAGTTCAGATGAGAATGGCTGGCCGTTGTCAGAATATACGACTCTAGGGAGTCCGTAACGGGGGAAGAACTCACGAACCAACTGCTTGGTAGTGGTCGCGGCTGTGTAATCTGGAACTGGATATGCCTCCGTCCACCTGGACAAAGCGCATACAACTACGAGGACATACTTGAAACCTCGACATCGCTCCATCTGAATGTAATCCATCTGGAGGACTTCAAAAGGGTGGTCAGGGGGCTGAAATCCACCTTGTTCCACCGGGACACTTTTACCTGGATTGAACTGACAACATATCATACAGGTACGGACTTTCTGCTTGGCTGCAGCTCGTAAATGCTTGTTGAACCAAATATTCTGGATACTATCTAACATAGCTTTTTCTCCTAAATGTGCTGGACTATGTGCGGTATTAATAATGACTTGAACCATAGAGTCGGGGAGAAACCATGTGGCTTTACCCTTCGTTACCCATCCCTGATCTGTCTGGACCCCTCCTTGTTCGGACCATTTCTTGATTTCATCGGGAGTAGCATGTAACTGGATATCTATGACATCTTGAGTAGGGTCTTTAACTGTCATACATGTAGTCGGATCTGGAGTGTGTGTCTGTGTCGGGTTAACTGAAATGTCTGGAGTCTGTGCTGTAAGCTTGGCTGTGCGATCTGCTAGATCGTTACCCTGAGAAACAGTGTCAGTAACTTTCGTATGTGCTTTGCACTTCATGATAGCAATAGATGTCGGTAAATGTATGGCATCTAACAGAGCTTGAATAAGGAGACCATGCTGAATCTTGGTTCCATGAGAAGTCATGAAACCTCTCTCCTGCCAGAGCACTCCAAAGTCGTGTACGACTCCAAATGCGTAACGTGAATCTGTGTAAACATTAACCTTCAGGTTCTTAGCGTGTATGCAGGCTTGTGTCAGAGCAACTAGCTCTGCTGCTTGAGCAGACAGGGTGTCAATACGGTGTGTCTCTATAACTTCGGTGTCAGTAGTCACTGCATACGCGGCGACTAATTCTCCTGTACTAGTTCTCATGCATGAACCATCCACATAAAGTGTCAGGTCGGGATCTGGTAATGGAATATCTGTCAGATCTTGTCTTGGCTTAGTCATAATGTTGACTACTTCCACACAGTCGTGTGTGGCAGAATTCGAAGTAACTGACGGTAACAGTGTGGCGGGATTTAGAACGTTGCAGCGTGCTGATCTCTATGTGTGGCTGGAACAGTGTCAATTCATAACCTGTTAAACGTGCAATTGTCAAGTGCTGAGTATGTGTTCGGTTTAAAAGAACTTCCACGGAGTGTGGAACTTGTACTGTCAGGGAGTGTCCTAACACTATGGAATCACTTTGTCTGATAGCTAGTGCTGTGGCTGCAACTGACTTGAGACACGCAGGCAGAGCCTGGGCTACAGGATCTAATGTGCTCGAAAAATAAGCACAGGGCTTGTATTGTCCTGCTTGGTCTTGTGTGAGGACTGATAATGCTGTACCTTCGCGTTCTGTGACGAAAAGTGTAAAAGGTTTACTGTAGTTCGGTGTAGCTAGAACTGGAGCTTGACATAAAGCTTTCTTTAATTCATTGAAACTAAGTGTATGTTCAGATGTCCATGGGAGGACAGTCGATACGGCTGCCTCCTGTGTCGTTAACTGTATCAGTGGTTTAGCTAGAAATGCATACTGAGGAATCCATTGTCTGCAATAAGAAGTAAGGCCAATAAAAGCACGTACCTCCTTCTGGGTACTTGGCTGAGGAAGACTCGCTATTAACTGGATACGGTCTGGTGTCAACTGCCTACCCCTCTTGGACAGTAAGTGGCCTAAATAGATCACTTGCTGGACACAGAATTGAAGCTTAGAAGGGGACACCTTGTGCCCCATCTCGGCTAGGAAATACAAGACTGTAATTGAGGCTCGCTCGCAAGCACGTTCAGAACGGGCTGTGATCAGTAGATCATCGACATACTGGAGCAGGGCAGTGTCAGTTGGCATGTGAATGTTGTCTAGTTGTCTCTTGAGTGCTTGACTGTAAATACTAGGACTCTCTGTGAAACCTTGAGGAGCGCGTGTGAACATATAGCTCCTTCCATTTAAACAAAATCCGAAAAGAAACTGGCTGTCTGGATGAATGGGGACACTGAAAAACGCATTCTTGAGGTCTATGACAGTAAAGAATGATGCTTCTGAATCAATAGCTGTCAATAGGGAAGAAATATCTGGGACAACCGGGTACTGGGGAATAATACATTTATTAAGTTCTCGAAGGTCAATCACTAATCGATATACTGGAGGTGCATTCGGATCAGTACGTTTCATGACAGGAATAATCGGAGAATTACATACATTGGAGTCAGTTTCTACAACTACTCCTTGAGCCATGAGCTCGTCAATAATTTTGGATAAGGCTGCTACAGCCTCAGGTGGCAATCTGTACTGTCTGATTCGTGGCAGGACTACACCTGGCTTGATAGTCACACGATGGGGTGTGATTTGCATAAAACCAACATCAGTTGGACCTTGCGCCCATAGATGCTGCGGAACATTAAACAATCTGGGATCAAAATCTCGTAATACATAGTGACCCTTGAAGTCACGTAGAAACAATCGTATTCCCTCTGGGGAACAGCATATAACTGCACCTAACTCTTTCAGTGTCTTAATGCCTAATAGGTTTTCTGGACATGACTTAGTAAGTAACAGATCAGTAGTGCGGGACAATGGACCTACTTCTAGAGTAACTGGCTTTGATATTTCATTTACAATAGGCTTTCCTGAAAATCCAAGGGAAACATTTCTAGAGCCTGAGAGCGGAGCCCCTGGAACTTCGACGTGACTTATAGTGGTCCTACTTGCCCCTGTATCAATCAGAAACTTTCTGTCTTTCCCTAGTACTTGACTGTGAACATAGGGACCTTCTTGATCTACAGGTATCTCGATGAGAGGCAAGCCTACCTCCCTCTCTAGGCTGTTTCATGAATATGGCTGATACTCTGGATACTCGGACTGTGCATACTGGTACATCTGCTGTGTAACATGTTGTGTTGCAGCGATAGGCTGCGGTGCTGTAACTGTCTGTTGTGCATTCTGTGGCTGAGGAGTCTGTGCAACTTGCTCTTGTCTAGGCGGACGTGGTCTTTCTTTAGTCTTACCGGTAGCTATGTTTCAGAACTGCACACTCGTTTATAAAATGACCTGGCTGTTTACAATAATTGCAGTTTCCTTTAACGGGAGCTGCAGGATGACTGGCTTGATTCGGACCCCTCTTCTGACTGTCTTGAGGAACAGATTGTGCAACTAGTACTTTCATTTTCGTGTCTTTCATACGTTTTCTCTCGTGTTCTTGTTCTTCTCTGATTCTATTCTGGTGATATTGAAGCATCTGGAGCATTTGGGACGGGGTATTAGCTTGCCAGGTACTTTCGACTTTCAAAACTCGGTTTTTAATTTGTGGACTTGAATTCTCGACTAATTTAGTAACAAAAAGATGAGGGTATGATTCAATACTTGTCTTGAGGCCACTGTTGATGCTAAAACATTTCTCAAATCTAGAATAAAAATCACTAATATCTTCGTCTTGTTTCTGTTTACAGGCTGAGATTGCATCCCAGTCTTCTTTTCTAGTTGTCAATAATCTAGGCAAAACTTGTATTAACAATTCTGGTAATTCTTTACATTTATCTCCAAGACCGGTACCTGGTACTCGTGCCTTATCTTCGGCTTCTAGAACTGCCCAATCGATCTTTTTCTCTCCCACCTCCCATTCTTTTTCTTTGAGTTTCTCATATACCCCTGCGGGCAACAAGACTTTTAGCATTTTAATAACGTCCGGATACGTATATTCTCCCATACGGAGCATGTCTTTTAATTCTCGGTGGAACCCTGCTGGATCTTTATCATGACAGGGAATTAACTTCTTCATCTCTAAGAGTTCCATCTTTGTAATCGGGGTGTAAACAAACACTCGTTGCATTTCACCACCCTCTGTCTTAACTGGATGCACTTCTCGTAACGGATTCTGTCTGTCTATGTAAAAGGGTTTACTTTCTGGGGGTGAGACATGAACAAAATGTGGGTTCAGAAACGTTCTATATTTGTGGCGCTGTTCTAGAATGACACTAATTAAATCGGTACCTAAACCTTTCCATTTATACTGGAGTAACTCGTTCAGGACATCATGTAACGGACCTGGATCAGAATGTTGACCCTCGTACAATGTAATGAGGTGCTGAATCATATACATACTCGCCAGTCGTTGCTCGGCTGGGGGCAATTTCAGAAACATTTGTGCCACTATTTCGTCTGGAAAAGTGGTAGAATCAGTAATCCATCGGACTGCTGATCGGACTAGTTCTTGTTCATGCATAGTACTTAACTCGCTATAACCGATTCGTGATTTCAGAATGTGGTCGGTAGCTTGAAATACTTGTTCTAGTGAACCTTGTTCTGGTGCGGGATGATGGAAAGTTAGCTTGTGTTCTAGACGTAAATGGCGATCTGGAAATCTAGATTTTCCTACATACGCTATTCTGTCGGGATTCTCGTCCTCTACCTCTTCAGTATCAGAGTTACTTTCTTTCTCGCTTACTCGTGCTTCTTTGCGTCGTTCGCGTATCCTTATTATTTCTTTACGAATCTTCTTGTACATACTCTCTATACAACTGATGGTCTTATGCTTACCCTCGGCTATGTTATCACTCCACCTTGTCAGGACTTTCATTTCGGCTCGATCTTTGGTCGGATAATCTTGTTCTCGTATTAAACAATTAATCAGAAACTTTAATAGCATGAGCTGGACTTCAACTTTTCTTTGGCACATGACGTCACTAATACTTTCTGGATCATTCCCTGTACGGATGAAACGATATATTCTGTCTAGATCTTCTTTCATATCTGGTAGGGTGACTAGATACTCGGTCACCTTTCTCACGCGTAATGAATATAAAACCATATTATCCTCGCCTGGGACTGGATCATAGCCACATTCGGTAAGGGCTTTTCTTATTTCTGCAACAGACTGATATCTGGGCGTACGCTGTGACGCTTGTGCATGTAATTCGGCTATCGTTAAACGCTTGTGTGGCGGCGGGGTTCCTGGAGGACCTCCCCCTGCGGCCCCTAAACTAGAGTCGTCTACTGATGCTCTTCGTACTGGCAGAGTGGGAAATGGAAATGCAGGCTGGACTTGTATGGCGGGCTGGACCGGGGGTACCGTAACAGGTACTCCGGTGTCTGGAGGAACGGGAAGCGCCTGATTTACAGGGACTGACGGAGCAGGAACAGGATTTGCATATTCCGGGACTGTGTCGTCCAAATAGGACGAAATGAAAATATCAGCTGCGGTCGGTTTGTGACGTAGCTTGGTCGGAACTAGTAGTGGCGGAAAATTGCTGGATGCCTCTGGGGTCGCTTTTGGCAAGCCCTCGGCAAGAAGAGGATACATACCCTTAATGAGGGCATGCCTCTGCCTGTCTGACTGTTCAGTTCTGACTCGTTCACCTATCTCGATTAATTCTTTTTCCTGGGCTCGCTCTAAGGATTCTCTACTTAATTCAGACTTTCTGATTTCCTTTTCGGTTCTTTTATGAGATTCTTTGCGCCATAACTCGATGGCATCTTTCTGTGACTGTCTGGCTTTCTTTTTCCATAATACCTCTTCTACTCTCATGATGCACTCGGCATCCCACGTACCTGATACGGGCCATCTATACTTTTCTTCCAAACCTTTGGTATACTCTACCCATAAATCTAGATACAATATGGCGCTTATGCCATGCTTCTGATACATGAAATGACCTGGACTGTCCCTAGGCGGAACAGGAACTGCTGCTTCTAGCAGACCTTTTCTGGTTTTTAACTGACGCAGTTTTGAAAAGAGAGGCATGACTGAACTATAATCTGGACACAATACAATACACAATAAACACGATAATTACTTCACACTCATACCACGACATTAAAATACATGAAGAACATTTAGAATAACAGTTCGAACAGAATACTACCTGGAATACGGAAAACAGAATACATACATTTTCTCGAGAACAGAACTGACTAGAACGGAAACTAGATGCACTGCTGAAACAGTACGAAACTTACCGGTCTCATGAAGAGACACGTCAGGACCCGCATCCACCGAAGTGGACACTTCGTTTGGGATATGTGTACCACCAAACCCCACGGACCAGAGTCAATTAGATTGACCCTGTCTAGATACTACCCCAGCAACGGTACTCACCGGGCAGCAAGAACGGAAGGCCTCGGACTGGACTGGACTGCTTCGACGCCGGACGGACGAACTTCGGACTTCTGTTACAGGTGGACCTCCGGATACCTCGGACCTTGGACTCTCGGCTTGGGCTCTGGTCGGGACTCGCCGCGTTCCTCCACCGCCTCGTCTGGATGCTGGACCGCCACCTCCGTCTCCTCCGTGGGCCTGAGGGATACTTGAAGCAGAAATATCTGCACGTGCACGGTATGGTTCCGTCACGGCTGCAGAGGGTCAGGGGGCACGCGTGGCTTCACCGGCGCGTGGGGAAAGGGCAAGTCCCTGTTCGGGCGCCATTATGTGGTATATAAATAAATAATACCGGATCTATTTTTGTCTAGGCATAGCAATAACAGATAGCTCAATAAATAAGAGTCAAGATTCGAGGTAGTAGGAGTTTGCAGGTTTATTACAGCATAAAGGACAGGAACAGGACAACCTGCACAGGAATAGGATGGCAGAGCCCGGCAGCTGCCGGGGCTGGATCTGGGATGAGCGCGCTAACATTTAATAACAATACACGATCATATATACTAAAACAGTTGCATTACAGTGAATACAATGGGCGGAGCAGTGGGTGTGGTCAATAGCAGTCGCGAAAGATAAGGGTGAAAGTAGGTGTAACAGAGGCGTATACATAGACATGTGATGCAAACGTAACAGAATATGTCATGAATGGGGTGGAGACATGGAGGGGGCTACCTAAGGAGCCGGGACCTCTGACCTAATGGTGCGCGCAAAACTGGCAATGACGTGTTACTAGGAGAAGCTGGGGGCTACGAACTCTGAGCTAGGAGCAGAGACTGAAGTCTGGAGAGTCAGGGCGACATGTACCTAAGCAGTATCTAGTATCTGATGTTTAGAGAACATGTTGATAGAATCCAAAAGTTATCGGGGTAAAGGCTAGCAGACTCTAAGACCGGAGCATGCATTATTCTACATGTAGTGCGTGATGAAGAATATTGAATGACCATTAACACAGTATTTCTCTTACATGGAGACATAAAGGCTAGACAATGACGGAAACTATTGATGCAGTTCAGTAGCTTTAGGAATGCAGAGAAGGAGGACTGAACTGATAACTGGAATCATAACATACTCTTGGCAGACTCAGAGGCAGAGCCAGGCTGAACCGGGCACTGCAAAGCAGGAAGTAAGTGAAGGGTCAGGAACACAGGTGGGGGCTGTATCGCTCCTCAGCGAGGGCTCAGGAGACAGGAGCCGAATCGGGTGTCCAGGCCCTTTTGAGGCCTAGGAACGGGGACTTTACAATGAAATAACGTGCACACTGAGAAACGTGGCAACGTAACTTTACATAGGCCTGATATTCGTAGTATTCACGAGAACTGGAAACTGGCATACTAGAGATGGACACAACTATAATTGCGTCTTTAATCGAACATGGGGAATACATATGCATATTAATCATGCACACATAACATATGATGGAGGACGCGTAGGGACACAGAACATGGCAGAATTTACTTTTCCACAAATCTACCTCTCATCATTACAAAAGGGGACACACCTGTACAATTGTTCAATGTCACTTTATAAGACCAAACAGCTTTCTGTATTTCCAATTTCCAATTTAAACTCTTGTTGTTAGCCGCCTGCAAAATGCCTTTAATCACCCTATTAAAGCGTTCTACAGTTCCATTTCCGCTAGGATTGTACAAAGAGGTTGTTTTATGTGTGATGCCACACTTCTCAAAATATTCCTTAGCAGCTTTGGATAAAAATTGTACTCCATTGTCCGTTAGAATATTCACTGGTAACCCTTCTACTACAAAAATCTTATCTAAGAATTTTAACACTGCTTGGGTGTCCACCTTCTCTACAAATTTAACCACAGGCCACTTGGTGAAAAGATCAATAGCAACCAAACCATATTCCTTCGCATCACCAATCGGACCAAAAATGTCTACAGCGATAGTTTCCCAAGGCAGACTCGGAATGAGTCCCTCACTCATCGTTGGTCTCAAAGTCCGCAAGGATTTATCTGCAGAGCTACAAACAGAACAACCCTTAACAAAGGTTTCTACTTCCTTATCAACCTTCGGCCACCAAAACAAATTTTTGACAGACAACTTAGTCGTTACTATACCAAAATGTCCCTCATGACACATCCGTAAAATATTTTTCCTTAACCCAGCAGGTGGAACAATCCTGTCCCCCCTCATCAAAACCTCTTTCTCAAATGACAGCTCAGACCGTACCTCCCAAAACGGTTTCAAACTGCCTGACATAAATTTTTCTTTGGGCCATCCCTGACAAATAAATTTCGAAACTTCTACTAACTCCTTGTCCATATCATGCTCCTTTAACCAATCCTCCCTGCTGATGGCTGGAACACCAGAATCGTGTACAAACGCTACACTAAAGTTCCCCCATGGGTCATCTACACATTCTTCTAGCGGGGAAGGTAGTCTCGACAAACAATCCGCTACTACATTGTCTTTCCCTGGTACATAAGTGATACTTTATATATATTCCTTCATACGCATAGAAATCCTTGCCAACCTAGCAGAAGCAGTTGCAGTGCCATCAGTAGATAAGATGTGGATCAACGGTTTATGATCTGTCCTGATGTTAACCATCTTACCCCATACAAACGCACGAAAATGCTCTAATGCCCGTGCACAGGCTAAGGCTTCCCTTTCTATAATAGGGTATCTGCTTTCTGCTGGTGACAAGGCTGGACGCAAACAAAATAATCCTTTCTCTTCCATTTTCTCCAACTTGCGACAATACAGCGCCTAAGCCTTTGTCGCTTGCATCAGTTGTCAAAAGACAATCCAAATTAGGATCAAAACTTGATAAGGCGTTTACTTTTTGCAGTTCCCATTTAACCTCAGCAAACTCTCTTTCACACTCTTTAGTCCATTCAAACTTTACATTTTTCTTTAACAAGGACCTGATATTATACACTTTAGAAGCGAAATTCTTAATGAATTTGGCGCAGTACTCTGCCATTCCCAAAAAGGATTTGATTTCTTTTTTAGATTCAGGTGCAGGCGAAGCAACAATGCTTTCAATTAGCGACACCTTTGGCCTGACACCCTCTTCACTAATGATATGGCCAAGGTATGAGACGCTTCTCTCACCAAATTTACACTTGGATAACTCTACAGTTAAACCTGCTGAATTAAGTGTGTCAAATACTTTCCAGAGTTTAGCATCATGATCTTCTTTGTCGGTACCTGCAATTAAAACATCATCTTGGAAAAAATAAATGCCATTCATGTCACCAAACAATTTGTGCATTAAACGCTGAAACACAGCTGCGGCCGATGCAAGGCCAAATGGCATTCTTATAAATTGGAAACAGCCAAACGGCGTGATGAAAGCTGTTAGATGTCTTGACTCTGGTTCCAATACTACCTGGTGGTAAGCAGCAGAAAGATCTATCGTAGAGAACCAAGTTGCCCCTCTTAAGGAAGAAACCATCTCGTTAATTTTAGGTAACGGAAATCGCTCAATTACAATATTTTTGTTAAGATGGCGTAAATCAATACACAAACAAATTTTGCCATTGGATTTCCCTGCTACAACACTGGACTAATCCACTCCGAAGAATCCACCTCTTCGATAACACCTTTAGCCAAAAGACCTTGAATTTCCTTCTTAACTTCGTCCCTTATTAACAGGGGAATAGGTCTGACCTTGTGCACTTTAGGTTGTGCATCACCCTTGAGCATGATTCTATGCTCAAAACCTTTCAACTCGCCTAACTGTCCACTCACAACATTAGTGAATCTACTTTTTAAGGTGTCTTCTATTTTGCTACACTCATCTAAAACTAACACTTTCTCCTTGCTGTTAGGGTCTAAGATGATGTGAAGGTTTTTTTGGTCATACCAGCCCAGGACAGATGGTCCCGTTTTGGCTATGTATAATTTGCCTCTAGTTACTCTACCTTTAAAAAGGAAGGTGAGCCATCTGAAACCCAACAACCCTATTCTTTCCCCTGTGTAACTCACAGGATTAACATCTGAGGCATTCAACGTGTCCCCTATTTTATGTGTAAATTTCTTCCTCCATACCTCCTCATTAACGATCGTGTATGGAGATCCAGAATCAGCATACACATTCACCTTAATGCCACCTAAAGATACTTCGCAAATTGGTTTACCTTCCAATGCTTCATCAGTGATATTTAACATATAGTTCCCCCTCACATTTTTCACACAACCATCCTCATCTTCACCACTTTCACAAGCACTCACATCCTCATTCCAGATACATTTGACATTACTGCGCTTGCGACACATTTTGCTAAAATGGCCTATTAATCCACACACACTACATTTTTTCCGCAAGGCAGGGCACGACTTGTAGTAAGCCATATGTTCTTTGCTACCGCAACGGTAACACCTTCTGTCATCCACTCTGTTGTCTCTTCCTTGATTCTTGAAAGGTTGACTAAAGTTCTTGTTCTAAAATAGCTTAGTCTGCCTTCTTGTTGTTCCTTGAATCTTGAAAACGGCAGATGACGCTTTGTCCGATTCCTTTACCGTGTCTTTGACAACAGTAGCACATCTCCCTGACATTTCCGACTTCCTCATTATAGCAAGAACGTCATCTAAAGGTGCGTCACCATTTACCCAAAGACGATCCTGAATCGGTGAGTTGTCATTGTGCATAACTAGTTGGTCTCGAATGAGGTCATCGTGCAAATTTCCAAACTTACAGTCAATGGCAAGTTTTTTTAAGTCATCAAACCATTCATCAACCAACTCTTCTTTCTTTTGTTTCCTCTGAAAAAATGTGTGCCTCACCACACCTATACACACTTTAGGTGCAAAATACCTATCCATATCTGCGATGGCGTTATCAAATTCTCTTAGGTCAGCATTAATTACTTTCTGCATTCGTGAATAAGTTTTTAAGCCTTTAGGTCCCAAAGAATGCAAAAGTATCCTTTTCTTTTGTTCAGGTTTCATTTTTGCATTCTCATCAATAGCACAAATATAGTTGTTGAAATACTCTTTCCATTCTACCCATTTCATGTCTGGTTGAGAACCTGTAGCCCAAAAAGGTTGTGGGGGACTGATCACAAAACTCTGTTGAGCCATTCCTTCTTTCAGATTTCTCTGGGGTTGATCTCCCGTATCCATAAAATTAAATTACTTAAATATGTAATTTCTTCAATAATGTACAATATAAAAAAAAATAATGTGCCCCGACAATCTCACCTGTTCTCCTTGTAAGTTGTTTCCAAGTAATAATGCGTCGCTTAATTGTTTTAAATTGATAGTGCCACTTTTTTTAGGGAGATCGGTGTTACTTCGTTTGCCTCGGTGAAACTGTCAAAGACCGAGGAGTTTGCCGATAAAATCCAAGATGGCCGCTACGCAGGGTCACGCAACGTGACCTTGCGCGAATGCATCATCACGCAAGCGGCACGCAGCACACAATTAAACAGCGTAAGAACCAAAAGCCGTGACAGACGTTCCAAGGAGTTGTGCCTCAAAGTTCGCGCTGCAGAGTACCGTGCATGGAACTCAGCGCAGAGTCAAAAGATGCAACCATGCGCCGCCCAACCGAACTCAGTAAGTACTTCTCGCCTACCTGAGGCACTAAACGTAAAAGACGAAACCCAAAGTTAAGCAGACGCTGTAGAAAGGATCATCATAAGCCTCTGTTACAACTCCCAATTCCAATTCCAGACATAATTTTCTTCTTCCGTGAATGAAAAGAGAAAGAGGAGAAAAAAAATAATAATCTTCACAAAGTTGTTAAAAATCCAGATCCCGATCATCGCCAATTGTAAAGTAGAGGTGGAGGCAGAGGTTCCTTCTGTAATTCCTTTATTCAGATTAAAGGTGGAGAACAGGTGGTGCCAGGAAGCACAACCGTACAGCAATATCGTCAGGCTTCAACTGACACAGTGAGAACACAAATTATGTAAAAGAATTCTATAGATAAGCTCGCTCCTAACACGAGCCTTAAAGTAACATACCACATAATAATAAAGCACAACATAACATCTTTATTTTTATTATAGAATTTAGATTTGTATTTAGGTCATACAGAACACATTGATGTAACATTAGAACCTTAGTGAGAATAGATTGTGATTGGGCAGAAGCGGTTGGAGATTTGATTTTGGCAGGATGCTTTTCCATTGCACCAGTGGGTCTTTAGTTCAGCACTTAATACATTATATTTTTATACAATTTTTGCCTCCTTCACGTCTTTACAATAACCCTTGGGAAACAGTAGTGTACTAAAAACCCATATAGGAACAGAGCCTTCTTGAGGTCAATGAACACTAGAGCATACTAATAGGTACAACACATTGTTGCGTCAACACACGAAATAATGGCCACATGTACCATAACACAGTATATCATTGGCCAGTAAAATCCAGATGACTCAAATAATCACCAGTAAATCAAACATGGCTTGCAGGACTGGGACTGCATTCAAATGTGACACGAAATTGGATGCCAGCTGGCCTGGAATTCTGATGACTCTGTGTCACCTCAGCCTTCCAAACATAAAGTCCAGATTGGCGGAGACAGTCCCATGAGTTTGTAATGGGACAAGCTCGGAGCACAAAAATCCCTGTGTTGAAATGTGCCTTCTATCACAGCTAGCTGGCTGCATATTCCGGATGACACCGGCAGTGCCACCCTGGCTTTCCCTGCCATGTGAGTCCACTGATGTGGCCAAAGGGACCACTGAGCCTGCGAAGGAAAAGGAAGATGGTGGCATGTAAGGAAATCCAGTGCCGGGTGACTCCAGGTGCGTACGTGCACCAAACGTTGCAGAGCAGCACGCGCTCCAGTCTTTTCGCGCCTTCATGGAAACCGTAAGAGGACGAGCCCCGAAGCTTCACAGTGACTAACGGCATCCACGCTGCAAAATCGAATAAGGTAAGCCTCACACCAAAACTCGTGCAGCAGTGACAGTCTTTTTTTAGGTTTCGGCTACCGTCGCACTGCGTAAGCAGTGGGCGGAGCCGAAATCTTATGTGTATAGTTTGGGGGCCTGAACACGCCCCTCTTCTCCATTGGCTGGCCTCGTAAATGCTGGCCAGCCATTGGAGGAGAGGAGCGTCACTCAGTTCAGGGCCCGCCTTGACGCGATTCGGGGGCGTTTCTGGGTCTTTTTTTAAGTCCCGCCCTCTCCTCTTCCCATTGGCTGGAATTTTACCTTCCAGCCAATGGGAAGGGGAGAGCACACCCCCGAATCCCTACAGGACGCTGTGCTTTCCGAGCTCTTTATGGTTTGTACAGCAGTGCCAATGCGAGGGAGACTTCGGGGCCGTGCGTGTGCCTCCCTATGCAGCGTGTTATAGAGTGGCTTTGAAATGCAGATCTTTAGTCGCGCATATCACTTTGAAAGCGCGCTGTGTGCCCCCGATCACCGCCGCCAGCCCGGGAGCCGTGAGAGCACTTTGTTTTGCCTTCACCGGGCCCAGACTCCGTTGACGTCAGCACCAAGCTGAGCTGGGATTGGCGCCAGCTCTGAGAGTTACCCTGTGTAGTAGATGCTTTCATAACACCCCGTAACGCCCCTCTGTTTGTGCCGTTGTTTCTTGTTTTTGTTGTCATCATGAAAATAAGCAGAAGCAAGCTCTTTATGGTTTGTACAGCAGTGCCAATGCGAGGGAGACTTCGGGGCCGTGCGTGTGCCCCCCTATGCAGCGTGTTATAGAGTGGCTTTGAAATGCAGGTCTTTAGTCGCGCATATCACTTTGAAAGTGCGCTGTGTGCCCCCAATCACCGCCGTCAGCCCGGGAGCCGCGAGAGCACTTTGTTTTGCCTTCACCGGGCCCAGACTCCGTTGACGTCAGCACCAAGCTGAGCTGGGATTGGCGCCAGCTCTGAGAGTTACCCTGTGTAGTAGATGCTTTCACAACACCCCGGCAAGTCAACGAAGGGGCTTGTTGTAAATGCACTCATTTATGTGGCTTGTTGAACATCGAAATCCCCCATCTTCTGCATTTCAGGAGTGAAACTACGAGATAAGAGAAGGACAAAGTGTCGGCTGACTGTGAGGTAGATGTGCGTTTAGACAAGTGAGCCTAGGAGAGGTGACCTTTAACTCCCTCAGCGCAATCTGTGATCTTTTAATAACGTTCGTAGGCCCCGTGAATGTAATCTGACGCAAGACAAAGGCACGCTTTTTATTACACTGTAGGGACCGCGTCAGCTCCCCCTGTCTGGGCTCTCCGGTGACTCGCATTCCAGAGATGGAATCGTGCACAGAACCTTATCGAGAGGAAACCAGCCACGTAAAGGTCGCTGATAATCTTCATCCCTGCTGCCCCTTCAAACCCGATATACGTAAAAAGAAAATGTACTACTCACCACTACCCTAAACCATTGGTTCGATAACGATTCTCACATGTGCTGGAAGTAATTTTTTAATATTGACCTTGGTGATTTTTACCAGGAAGCGTGCAGTGCTAAAAGGGGGTGGGGGAGGAAACGGCGAGCAGAGGAAGGGAGAGGAAGGGGCACGAGAAGGCGAGTGAGATTGTCCTTGAGTGAGCAGAACTGTGGTGGATGCCAAGCAATGTAAACAACGAATGAGTGGTCTCTGGAGGAACCGAAAGGTTTCAAAACTGGCCAGTGCTGCCGGACGTCTATCAGGGCCATGGAAGTGTCACTTGACAGTTCCACGACCATTTCATGGAGAAACAGTCACAGATAGAGGGAATAAGAGAGAAAACATTGGGAGACAAATAAATGAAACAACGAGATTAGAGAGTGAGGTACAGAGAGAAAAGGGATAGAGAGGCTGTTAATGAGACCATGAACATTTTTTGACCCTGGTACCAGAGTGGATTATTGCTATGTCACCACGGATGCTTATCAATCACGTGTAGAACACACTTGCTCTCTATTGTTTACTTCCGGTTAACTATAGCACAAGGACTCCATCAGTGAGATTTTCGCATTGGAGTCAATATAGTATTATTCATTCATACTGCAGGGAACCTGTCCTCTGCAAGCTGCCTGACCTTACACATAAATTAAGCTGAGAGTGGCAGCCTGCCACTAAGCCATGCTCAAAATGGCTGCTTGTTTTGCTGATGTTGGCGCAAGCAACAGTAAAAGAACAATTGCACCCAAAAGCAAACAGCTGCAAATAAATTCTCGCGGAGATCTCCAAAGCATTGTGCCACACTGCCCTGTCAAAGGCCATGCATTCCATCAAAGTTGAAAATTGAACTACATTATGGAAATGGCCTACATTATGTTAATGAAGTACTGCTTTTTGGTAAGGGATTTCTAAATCCTATTGAAAAGAAAGTAGAAGCCATGTCAAGGTTTTACACCCTGTGTAATATTACTGGGAAATAGTTTTGTACGTTTCATAAATTACAATATGTGTGCCGGTGGCTGGCCATCTCTCCCATAATGTTCCCAGTGATTAAATAAACTCTCTCGAAATGCCCGAAATTTCAAAGTGATTTCGGTTTCCAATTATACAGCCATCTCCACGGAACTGGTGCTTAAGTGCAATATCCGCAGGTGTAATTGGCTTGATGCCAAGAAAGCAGAGTAATATGCGACTGGCATTTTGAGAAATCGTTTTGTTTTAGATTTGCATAAGGTACACGCCACTCAGTAAGCAACTTGCAAAAGCTGCATATATCATCTTTAGAACTCCTTACAATATTTTCCGGATTTTTTTTAGAAAATACTGTACTTGTTACTGGCTCGGTGCATTGTGCCACAACGTCATCATTCCGTTTTGTATCACACTAGAAACGTCACAGCTAGAGGCAATTCGTCCAAATTCAAAATGTAAAGGTATAGGCTGAAATATTTGGGGGTGTGTGCTTTGCCTAGAGTGACCCCTGCCAGCAGCATGTCGAAACACACCCAGAAGTTCTGTCACAAATACGACTCCTCCCTCGTACACACAAACCCAGCAGTTTCACCACAGTTCTGCCTCTTCTCTCAAGGCCACCGAGTACAATCAACTATAGACAAATAGGCGGTTTTTCGTTTTAATGTATGTCCAGATTTGTGTCGCAATGTATGGTGGTGCAGTGTATGACTGGGCGTTCGAGACCAAGTGAGTTGGGAAGGGAGCATGTATTGTATTGCACAGTCCTACAGGGACGCCTGCTGACTCTCCTCTTGATACTCTTCTGCAGGAGTAAATGCACAAGCCAGTTTTCATCGTAGTGCAAAATGATAACTGAAATAGTTGCAATACAAATCGCATTTGCGAGAGATTAAGCTATTGCCATTGTAAATGACAATGCCATTTATTTATCTGTTTTCAAAACCAACACATAAATAAAAAGTTTGTCATTCACAATGCCAATAGCTCAAACTTTTCCAAAGGCGAAACCGTTGCATTGTAAATGCTTGTTTCCTTCTTTTTTTAACATACACAGACTATCTCCAAAGAAATGTAAATAAAGTAATGTACTCACAAAATAAATAAAGCGCCAAAATACTTAAAACCACACGCTCCAATGCTGTTTGGAGGTAGCTGTGCACTGCTGGGATTTATACCATTCACTTAAGTCCACCATAGTGTCTGTCATTCTGCCTGAAGATTTATGGAAAATACAGATTTCGTCAACACCAACGCACTGCCTGAGAGCTGTATGACGAGACAGGAAGATTTTCATTGTCAGCATTATCAAGCTCCATGAATAAAACACAATGTTGCTGGTCTCAGACAGTACATTGAAGGTTGTAACAACACACAAGAAAATCCAAATGATGTAAACAAACACATGCCCCGCCTTGGGCCATCCGATGTAGGGGTCTCTGGTGGGGATGAAAGGCTGCAGGGCAATTTGCCTCTCTCCTTACTTTAAGATTCGTTCATTTTCCTTTATAGTGCAGCTTTCTGTAGATTCTTCTGTACCACGCAGGGTCTGAGTCTTTTTGTTTCAGTATATATCTTCGGACTTTCAGTTTACTTTTACATGTCAGCTTCTGTAGTTCCTGTAAATGTTTTCAGTTTTCAATCTTCTTGTAAATGTGATCAACTGTAATTCCAGAAGTAACCCTTGGGTCTGTCTCCAGATCATCGCCAAAATTATGTTGTGATGAAGGACTAGTAACAGTGGAGTATCTTTGTAGATTATTTATTAGTCTTAGTTGCTGTTTGGTATCCAAGTACAGCAGCCCCACCAGCAGAACCCAAAGCAACAGGGGAGATGCATGAATTCATCAGCAAGATATAACATTGTCCCTTATGACGGCTGTCAAATTCTGCTTGGAGTGTGTGTCTTTGATAGTTTTTTAATCTTTAAATACATCCAGTTATGTGTAAATGTGTTCTCAGTACTCCAATTTGTAATATAAATTAAAAAACATAAACCTACCTATAACTTAAAGAACATAAACCTGCCAGCTATGTACTTTGTAATCATGCAACGTCCTTAGATATGTCCGTAAAAAGTATATTTTCTCCGGATTTTCTGTTCTGAGTTTTGATCCTTTGTCCTGAATTTTTACAGTCACTATCCAGAATTTTCCTTCTTGCCAGGTGGCCACCCTAATGGCGGGGCTTGTACTTGGGGTGGCCCTCTGCTTCGCAGACACAAGTTTTGTGTATCCTGTTTTTATGAATATGGCCCAGTTTGCACCCAGAAAGGTGGCTTCGACAAAGCTAAGGTGCCCCGGAGGTGGCGATGGCTGCTTTTGCAGCAAATATATGATGGCATAACTGTACTGCTGCCTCTGCATTACCCCTTGCGCTATACAAACCCATGTCTATATAAAGTGCACCTTAGCCACCCTCAGGCACCAGTGCCACCCACAGATAGGATAGATCCGCTGGAGGCCTTGTCTGGCGTATTGGCACTGCTGCCTTGAGCACCTGTGAGTGAGTCTGGGTCAGAGCACATAACATTGGGAAGCACTGGGTGATTACTGCAATACATGGAACATCAGGTTCCAGAAGCTTAGAATGCCTGCAGTTCTTTTTGTGGAGGTGGTGTAATGTCTGCTCTTCCTACCCCCACTACCAGCCACACAGATATAGATGCAATGCTCTGCCCTACTCATCAAAATACATGGGTCCCCATAAACATTGTGGGGTTAAGAATGTAAACATTTGAACAACCTGACTGTCTAATAATTCAAAGAATCTGATCTTTCTCAAGTGTTCATGAGGCAACGGTGTAAGTTACAACTGCTGCCGGGGATGAGTGCCGTGATTGTGGTGGAAGTAGGGAGAACTTACAACTTAGCATCACTCCTCCTCAAGCCATCTCTGAAATAACTGCAACAGCATGACTCCTCAGTATTGTTCTTTGCCCCTGCTTGTGGACATATGGATCTGTGTGCAAATATTTGTATAAACATCCCAGTTTCCCGTGTTTGCATGTGTCTGCATTCAAACATATGTATATAAAAAACAATTTGCCACTGTGTGTGCACTTATGTAAGTGTTTGCAATAACATGTGAAACCAAGCCCATTTCCTGGTGCATGCACATATGTATGTGCATGCAAACATATGTGCATAACCAAGCCTTCTTGATCCTGGATGCTCACATGTATGAGCCTGCAGACACATGTGAATAAACACGCCCTCTTGCTGCTGTATACACTTATGCATGTTTATGCACACACATGAATAAACAAGCCCTTTTGCCCATTGTAAACAAACCTGCTTGCAACTGGGTGCTCCTATGAATGTACATGCAGACAGATGTCTATTTATAAGCCTAGTTGCTGCTGTGTGTGCATATATCTGCGCAGACAGACAAGTGTGTTAAAAGAAGCCCACTTGCTGCTGTGTATGCATAAGTGTGTACATTAGGTGCGGATAAATAAGCACTCTTGCCCCAGTGTGTATGTGCCCCTAGCTATGTATATGTGCATAAACAAACCTGCTTGCCACGTTGTGCACATATGTATGTACATGTAGACATAGCTGTATAAATAAACAAGCTCTTTTACCGATGTGTGTGCATTGTATGTATGTACAAACATATATACACATGCTCACTTGCCGGCGCTGCCACTGTGGCGCATATGTGTACATGCAGACATATGTGCATATACAAACCTGATTGCCGCTTTGTGCGCATATGTATATGCACATAGTCATATTTGTATAAACAAACCTGCTTGCGGCTTTGTGTACATATGCATGTGCATGAAGACATATGTGCATGAACAAACCTGCTTGCGGCTTTGTGTACATATGCATGTGCATGCAGACATCTGTGTATAAACAACCCCTCTTATCGATGTGAACGCATTGGTATGCATGTGCAAACATGTATAAACATGCCCACTTGCCAGCGCTGCTACTGGGTGTCCATGTGTGTATGCAGAAATATGTGTATATACAAACCTGTTTGCCAGTGTGTGCACATATGAATGTGCATATAGACATACGTGCATAAACAAGCCTGCTTGCTGCTTTGTGCGCATATGCATGTAGACCAACATGTATGAACAAGCCCTCTTACTGATGCATGCGCATAGGTATGTATGAGCAAACATGTATAAACATTCCCACTTGCCAGTGCTTCCATTGTGTGCGCATGCCTGCCTGTATACATATGTGCATAAACAAACCTGCTTGCCACTTTGTGCGCATATGTATGTGCATGTAGACGTATGTGCATAAACAAGCAGTCTGGCGCTTTGTGCGCATATGTATGTTCACATAGACATATGTGAAGAAACTAACCTGTTTGACTCTTTTTGCGCATAAGCATGTGCATGTAGACATAACTGTTTGAACAAGCCCTCTTACCGAGGTGAGTGCATAGGTATGTATGTGCAAACATGTATAAACGTGCCCACTTGCCAGTGCTGCCAATGTGTGTTCAAGTAGCATTGGAGACATATGTGCATAAACAAACCTGCTTGCCACTTTGTGTGCATACGTATGTGCATGTAGACATATGTGCATAAAAATACATGCTTGCTGCGTTGTGCACATATGTATGTGCCTGTAGACATATGTGCTTAAACAAACCTGCTAGCCGCTTATTGCGCATATGTATTTGCAAATAGGCATATGTGCTTAAAAAAACCTGCTTGCTGCTTTGTGCGCATATGTCTGCGCATGCAGATCTATGTTTATTAAAACAAACCCTCTTGCCGCTGTGTGCACTTAGTGTGTGTTTTCAAGCTCATGAATATACAAGTCCTCTTGCTGCTGGGTATGCTTATGCATGTTACATATTATGTAAAATAAAGAAGCCTGGGGATGCGCATGAGTTCATGCACACTGCCTTCACTGTCCCCTACAGTCCTGTGGCTGCTATTGCCAGAGACTCTGTGCATTACTAACAAGGACCCCAGCTATGCGTTTGCTAATATTTATTTACAAAAGACAAGGGACAAGCTGATACTAAGATTTTTCCATGGCTGCTGCGTGCACACATGCGCTTCTATATATACATGCACACACCCACACACACACACATCTCCCAAACGCTTACACATTCAGCCAGGGCACAAGTCCTAAAAAAAGAAGTGGGCGGACTCTCCAAGTTAGGTAGTGTCACAGGAAGGGGTATCACAGCTCATTTTATCACGGGAAGTGACATCACAGGAGCAGCAGGTCTATCATTTGCACGTATTGCAAGATTTAACAATTGAAGCTGCTCAATACTTAAGCATGTGACTTAAGGTCCCTGTCTGGAGGAATTAACAGCCCGAATGTGGATGAAGTTTGGTGTACAACTACATTAGTCAAGCCACTAGGTGCTGCAAGCGAGGCATACTAAACATGGCACCATGAACAAAAGCAGAGTTTATGCGTTGTAAAAAAAGCCAAAGAAAACCACATGCTAGAAACTACAATTGTGAGTATCATAACTATAAAATGTATTATGCTACCTAGAACACCACATTTAAATATACTGACAAGTTTAATACACTGTGACCATGATCAAAAAAATGCAAGGTTCACACTGACAGTTTCAACCCTATACTCTGTAAATCTGTTACTGCAGACATTTTGGGACATGTTATATTTCCACAGGATATTTGACCATGGAAAATTAGTAATTAGTGAGACCGCTTACACCATTGAAAACCATCAATTAAAAAACGCCCATGCGTCTGCATATCTTTTATTGTGCTGGGCTGTAGGATCTACCTTTCCAGACCGAGTATCATCCGCATGGCGATGAGCAATCAGCCACTTGTTGACATATGGCATTGGATTCCAAAGCGGTAGAGGAGGGCCCATGAGGTTTATAAACATTAGTCGGCCAACAAGATGGCCGACTGGTAGGAGCTCTCCAGTAGAGCTCTGAGCGCTTGGGATCTGCTCGCCTCGATTATCCCTATTAGCGGCAGTCAGTCAACAACTGGAACAGAACACTGGAACTGAACAAGTTAGAGAAACTGGATTGATCGATCGATATTAGCTACTTGAATAAGGAGTGGGGACATTCCGGTCGCCTACATTGGTCTCCGCTGACTCCAGTGGAGCGGACTTCTAACGGACCATCACCTGCGAAGCGGAGAGCTGACCGGACGCCCTGGAGCACATCGCCGTCCACTCCTGCCGGCTCCGACTCTGGCTGGGTTGAGTCATCCTATGTCGGCTTCTTCAGAGAAGAAACGGAGCAGCAGAGACGTCGCCTACACATCAGAGGGTCGAACGGAACGGACCCCCTATCTACGCCCCCTTATGATCAACTTAACAGCAAGCCCAATATTAATGCTGTAGTCACGGCAGTCACGGCACTCCTTCTACGTGGCGGTTTATATTACGGACCTCACATTGTGAACAATGGCAACATAACTCTTTTCATGTGAGCGTCACATGAGCTGTGCAAATTCCTCCACAACTTTTGCACTTTCGGGCTCCTGGCTCGGATCAACGGCAGCTCTTGGATGTGACGCGGTGACTCAGCCCCGCAGATTTCACCGACATGACCAAAGGCAAGTTATCTTTTCTTGCTTGCCTGTTTCATCGCCTGGCTCGATCCCTTTGACATTTGGTGTGTAGATAACTCATCATCTTTGCTCTTATCCCTGTATATTCTTCTTAGTTTTTTGCACTATTACTAGTTTATTGAGTTGTCTTTGCAAAATGGATGACTGTTTACACCCTGATCTGGGGCTGCTTTACTGAACTACCTAGGGCAAAATGGCCGACTATTTTAAAACCTAGACATCGGGGATTTTAACCACTGTAATGGTAAAAGGACTATATTCCTCAACTACTAAATAGCCCCCTCAACTGGTTGTTTTGTCCCTCATGGTAATAAACATAGGACCACATAGATACCTATGAGGTTTTTTTTTTACAAAGGAAGCAACCATATTGGAACGATCACTACAATGGATGTTCTGACCCTTTTGGAAAGAAACACAGGACTACATAGATGCCCATTAGGTTTTTCTACATAGGGAGCGGCACTTCATACACACAAACATCGACCACCTACCTCTCTATCTCAGTCTCGACATCAACAATAATGGTAAACCTGTCTGCTCGCTCCACATCATCTATCACCCACCTGGTGAAAACCTCCTTTTCACAGAACACCTCATGGACCTGATCACATTACTCACCCGTCTTTAAATTGGCTTCCATTTGAAGCCAGAATCCACCTGAAAATAGCTTGCATGATGCACAAGGCTCTACATCACAATGTGCCCAGCTATCTCACACAAAAGCTCACATTATCTGGTGGCTCAAGATTAACAAGAAGTGCGGACAACCTCCTTCTGAAACCACAAAAATTCAAAAAGAAAAAACGTATAATCGCTCCTTCTCAGGAATGGCACCTAGGATCTGGAATGCCCTACCACCAGAAATAAGACTGAACCCCTCCTCTTCTTCCTTCAAACTGGAAGTAAAAAGCATCCTTATGGCTAAATTCACATAAACATTCCTCACTTGACAGTGAATCTTACATGTACAGCCTTGCTCCACGTATTGTTGTTATCATCATCCACCCATTCGGCTTTCCCACCCACTTAATGCTCGGATCTTACATGTACAGCTCTGCTCCACTTATTTTTGTCATTTTTACCCTCAATGTATATTCATCATCCATCAAACCCTATTGGTACGGCTTTGCACCTTATCTGACTTTCCCTTCTAACCATGGATTGTTCTCTGCTGCTACCCTGTTGATCCTGATTATCCTTAATTGTTTGTTTTGTCCTTTGCTTTTGATGCTATACTTACGTTCCTGCTTATTTTTATTGTTTGTAAGCCTATACACTTCTCCACTGTAAAGCGCTCTAATACCTGCAAGGGTCTTGTTCGCGCTCTATAAAACTGTCAAAATAAATAAATAAAGACGTCCAATACCAAGGCAGTATTATATGGGTGACATTATCAAGTTCATTGTGCTGAAACCCCCTCCGCAGTCACTTGAAGTCACAGGAAGTGTGTTTATAGCTCTCAAAACAGCTTGCAGTTGTTATGGAATCTCATTACCTCCATTATCAACATAGTGTCTAAAGCCTTCAGATATGACTTTATTATTAACACCTTCAATGCTATGGAGATTTTTCTCCTGCGCTAGATATCCTTTTTTCCCATTGTTCATGACGAGCTCAGCTCGGCATAAGCACACGACCAGTGTACTGCATGACGAGATGAGCTCGTCATGATCAACGAAGGGGTTAAGAGAGAATCTCCTGCACAGGTTTTGCAATTTCTCCTTACCTTCATACCAAGGGCTCTCAATGTCATTTGGCACCTTGTGTGGGTTGATAACATCTATCTCTGAAGTAATCGCTAAAAATTCATCTGTCCGAGATGATGTGGCAGACCTATTGCTTGCAGACTGTGCACACAACCTGGAGCGCAAGTTATCTGCCAAATTTTGATCAAACTGGGGAAAGTTTATTTTTACCTGCCCGCGGGAATCGTCCCAGCTGATTGGCACTCCTCTAAATAAGCCACTCTCAATAGCTTGTTAAGCCTCCTTCCTGTGTGTCCCTGGGAACTCCTTAAGCTTTTCAATTGCCCTTAGTCAATGATTGATGAGCTGGTAAGCTCATGCCAGAGTTACTTCCTCCTTTTGCAGTGCTTCTGACAGTGTTCCAATTTCATTAACAGCATCTGCAAGACCATCTAGATTCAGCAAAAAATCAGATGTCAGGATTTTATTCAGCCCGCTAAAAGTAGACCGGTGTTTGGCATCACGAGAAGTACTTAAGCTGGACTGAACAAGATGCTGGTGAAGGGCTGGGTATGACTCCCACGCTGCTCGTATTGCCCTTTTGCTAGAAGCAATCCACCGAGCTGAAAGTACTCTCCCAATTTTCATAATTTCAATTTGTAACTCTTTCGCACATGCAGAGAGTTCCTGCTGATTTTTGGTACAGGGCATACAGTTTTTCTAAAAATGGAGCAAGGTGCTTAAGGCCTGGCATTGTATCAACCATGTCCGCTACACTAAGCTCAAGCCGGTGGCATAGACAGTGCTATTTTACCAGGCGAGGGTATTTATAAAATAGCCTCTCCAAAACACCAGAGTTTCTCCCAAGCATTACACAGGCACCATCACTGCACATCCCTATCCAATTGTTTGCAAGGAACGTGTTGCAAAACCCATGTTTCTCAAGACATTTCAATGGTGAGGACTCAATGCACTCTGCATCTCCCCTAGGCAACTCAAGCAAGACAAAGAAAATGGTGAAGGTCTCTTTTCCATTGATTGCATCACAGACATAAATAATTAAAACTGTCATGGAAGAATGGGTTGTTGACTCATCAATATAAACTGAGATTTTTGAAGCTTGTTCAACAATGCTGATGCAAAGCTTTCTCCATATTTCATTAGCAATGCAAATGGTTATCTGTGCTGCAGTAAATTTGCTTTGCAGAATCGAGCCCATATCTGCCTCATTAGCAACCTGCAAGGCCACTAGACCTGGAAAGTCTGAAAAGGGGCAATTCTTTTTTGCACAAAAGTAAAGCGTGCAAAACACCTTAACTGTTGAAGCATGGCAATGCCTCTGCTGCTCCAGGATAGTTGACTGCAGTACTTTCTTCTTAGATACAGCTCGGATATCATATGTTTTATAATGTGCTTCAAAATGTTTATGCTTATGGATTTTTTTCCGCAGTGAGGTTAACTGGCTTGCTTTTGTTGGGCCAGATGCAGCAATGCTCCCAATGACTCTCTACATACCCGCGCCCTGTGATTATCCAAGTAGCTTAACCTCACTACATATGTTGCAGCCAACGCGTCCATTTTCACTGCTTAGCCATGGATACTTTTCTGTAAATTGAGCCCACTAATTGTGGTCCCAACACTCTGGCAAGCTGGTATCCCTTTCAAAACTGGCGTCCACATCTTGGATCTTTGTTGTAGAGTCTTCCAGTGGAGAAAGTTGAATCGATCCTTGGCTTGACATCATACTCTCAGAATCTTGTGCAGGCAGGGCCGGCTTTAGCGCTGGTGGCGCCTTGTGCGACAATCATTTTTGGCGCCCCCACTCCCATGAGCTCCTACTCGAATTCTCTCATTACCACCAGGCCAAAGTGACCCTTATCTCTCCAATCATTAGTTAGTGCTAAACACAGCACCTTGCCCTAAGGTCAGCGCCCTCCACCGGTCAGCGCCCAGTGCAGTCGCACCAGTTGCACTGCCCTAAAGCCGGCCCTGTGTGCAGGTACATCTTTCAAGCACGTACTGGGCTGTACTAGGCTACTTTCAGAATCGAACTGTGATCTCTTGTTCGCATCTGCAGAGAAATCCATGATGCTGGATTTGCATTTGCTTATTTCTGTAGAAATCAGAAAGCATATGATCAGCTACATTTTTTAATTTGTCACTCTCCTATTCTCTGATGGTTGGTGAAGAGAAACAATTGCAAAGTTGCTTGTCAAAAATATTTTCAGCATTACTGGGTATGGGTAACTTACTTTGCACTTAGAAAATGTTTGTGACTCAGAAAGACCTTGTTTAATCTGCCCAATTAGCAACCCACCCAGGTTTGTGGCAGTATTACAATTTAAAAAAAGAGAAATCCACAAAATGCCCTTTTAAAAGTGCTTTTTACCTCTCTTCGCTACCACTGTTGCAGCCTCCATGCTAGGGAGAGAAGGCAAATTTTCCTGTCTGGCAGCAGCTGGATGTGCAACTTTCTGGTGATATGTGTTGTCACATGGGTGTGCATGGGACCTCATGCGGCCCTGCTGTGTTGCAGATCGGCCATAGTAGGTGTGAGCAGGACAAATGCAAGGTAGGGAGCTTTATTGAATAGGATGGCTCCCAAAATACTGCCTGCAAGCTGTGGCACAAATAAAATACTACACATTAGGCAACTGTAAGCATTTTCGTAGTTGAAGGAATGTTGGCATCCTGCTGCCATGGTCATTCATTCCTTAGAAACGATTCTGAAGCATTCCATAAATATTCATCAATCTTGAGGATACATATATTAATATTTGAAGAGGTTAAAGTGCTTTTGGATGTTGACGGAACAGCAGGTTGCCTTTAATAATTGTATTGAGACCTTTCAAAAGTGAACATTTTTAACCCTAAACTTAGAAACATCTCTGCTTCCTTGCCCTAACGACAATGCCACTAGGGAACTAAGAGGAAAGTCAATTGGAAAGGTCATGCACGATGTGCGGAGGAGAATTGGTAAGCAGCGAAGCAAAAGAAGCAGTTCTCAAGCTATGTTATACGCTTGTAAAGTGCAACTGCACAAAATGGGTTAAAATGATTCCCATACAAGGTAGGTATAGTGTATTTCAGTTAGGATGGTCTTCCATGTTGCAAAGTGATGTGATGCTGGTGCATAACTTGAATTAATGCAAATAGCTGCCAAGTTATCAGGAAGATTATGTGTGACATTTCCATGGTTTCAGTGTGCTTATGAGTGACATTCAACAACCAAATGTGTGACACTACGAGTGACACTTTCCCGTCAGTAAAAACCAAGCTACAAAGTGCAAAGCAATAGATATCAGACATTGCACCCTTTTGAGCAATGAGAAGCTCTACAATATTTTGAAACTGCTACAAAATACCTGAAATAAAAAGTTGTGTTTCATAACATGTTCACACATTCAAATGCAATCTATAGTACGGAGAAAATGGAGAGCAAATGCAAATTAACCTACAGAAGCTTCAAGCAAGTAAAAGTTATTTCTAAAAGCCAGCCAATTAAAAGAGATGGTAAAGTGCTCATGCTCCATGGGAGGGTCAAACACGATTGGCAAGTCGAGATGCAAGTAAGAAGCAGGTAAACAAGTGTGACAGTAAAGCTAACCAATGGTAAGCATTTGGCAGGATCGATGTCCCTGTATGTTCTTGGTAAGCTCCAACGTCTTACATAAGACATTGCATGCGTTGTCTCGCATGCTCAACAGAACATGTAACTCACACACACAGGGGGGAGGTATAGCCATAGGTAGTGTCCCTCTGTGCCACATAGTCAACTCCTTAACAAGGAGAGGGAAGAGCCCTGTGGTACCTCCCCACCCCTCAGGAGCAGGCAGAAACCTGTGCTACCTCCCAACCACCTCAGGAGCAGGCAGAGGCCTGTGGTTCCCCCCAACCTCTCAGGAGTGGGCAGAGCCCTCTAGTATCTATCCATATCAGAGTTCAAGAGGGGGCTGGAGGTGGCATGTAAGTGGGGAGGTCAGGAAGGCATCTGGAGTCAGTTGAGGAACGAGAGACGTCAAGACAAAGGCAGGGTAAAAGGAAAGAGTGAATGTGTGAGAAATGTGGTGGGTTCTCTGCACCCTGCGGCTTTCCCAGGAGCCTCTCAGAATGTACTTCAGGACACAGGCCAACCAGTGGTAGGTGAGATCCTGAGTCGGATGAAAGAGCAGCCTGTCCAGGTGCCTGGAGCAAGCCAGGGCCCCATTACAAATCAACTGCCTGCTACACCCAGTGAAGGAGTACATATTGATGGAATGGGCTGTACCATCACCGGCTCTGCTGGGCAAAGTCCAGGAGGCACTAGAGGAGGAGGGGGGGTGGGGGGGGCGCACCTGCCAGGGGGGAGAGTGTGAAGGAACTGATGCCCGAGCCGATAATGTTCATCTCCAAATATTTTCTATACTAAGTATATTCAACAAATAATACAAAGCAACTCAATGTGTTAAAAAGTATATTAAAACAGCAGTGTAAATACAAAGCAAAAAATCAAGTATTCACAGCACTGTCACACTGAGATGTCATGTTTTCTTATTCTGGAACATGTTTGAATTTGTTTTAAAACATATGAAGAATGGCTGAAGTGAATGATAATAATGGCCTCCCACTAGAGAGTGATCTATAGACCAAATGATCAACTCTGATCACATTGGAGTCTGTTTTTCAAAGGAAGACCCAATTGCTAACGCTTAGGAAGAGACCATGAATATTGTCTTGAATTACATTCATAGAAGCTTGATTAATATTTGTGCTATATCTGATTCACTATAAAGCCTCACTCTAAACCGTTTTCCTGTTTCATGTCTCCTTAATGTTAATTGCCTCAACACTTAAATCTTGTGTTTCACGACTGTCTGGTATGTTCCATTTCTGATCACTCTAGCCTGACTGCTCTAAAACTAATGTTCTCCATTCAAAACATTTGGCCTTGAGGCTGCCTTCCCCAAAACTGACAGACCTTTCTCCACTATTTTCCCCTTATGAGTTCTCCTATCAAACATGCAAGTCTTACTCTGAATCTAGCTATCTTAACCACCCACCTGCCTTGGGTAGCAGACTGGTTTGCTGCACCCATCCGCCTTCCATGCAACAACTACTGTTTTCTATTGCTATGTTTGCACAGTACTCTTGTTATCGGAATCTCAAACTTATGTTTGCTTTGAAACCTTGTATATTATAACAAAATGATTACTTGAAAACATGAGTAGCAGGATGAATTATTTGATATGAAATGACCACCAATTCAAGAAAACTAATATGACAATGAGATGTCAATATTTACTTAAACTATCCACTGAACCACTTAATGTGGTATAATTACTGAATACCCTGTCTCATTTTGATGCCTTTAAAGAAACTTATGTATGATAAGCACATATTAATCTTAGGCTCTATTCAAATTACTAGACTTGGAATGTGCACTTTTTCGTCAAGCTTCATCTGCAATCAGTTTTGAACATAAGCACTTGTGCTATACAAAACAATAAAAAAAACAGTAGCAGCGTCAGCTGTGCCGAGAGTCATATTCACCTTGTCTTAAGCCAACACATTTTTATTTAATTACCACATTAGTGCAAGCTGGTGAAACTGAGAGAGGTTCCTGGCATGACTTGGGAGGCAGGCAATGTCCAAGAGACCCTAGAGGAGGGGGGTGGGGGAGACGCACCTGCCACTGGGGGAGGCTGCGAAGGAACTGACGCCAGAGCCGATAATGTCTGCCCTTATGATGATCGCGCAATAAACAGACCAGGCTGATGTCATAAGCGTAAACCAAATAACATCAACATCAATAACAAACCCCAACATCAACTCTTCATCCCTTCACATTTCCCAACCCCTCCGAACTCAAATCTCCTACCACTCCATGCCCATTCCTTTCCTCATTCATTTCCACAAACCTCCTAGCATCCTCTCCGGTATCACCTGGCATTCCACTCATGCCTCCAGCTCCCCACATCATTCAATCTTCCCCCCCCCCGCGAGGGATGAGTGCGCCCGCTATTGGCTCCCCCACCCCTCCAAAGAATCACCTACCCCGCAGCCCATCCTGAACTGGCACGCTATGCCAACCCTACCTCCGAACCCTAGTAACTGCAGGGTGGGTGGGTGGCCTATCAAAAGCTAACCCTCCCGATGGTGCCGAGTGCAGGAAGAGGAAGTTGCCTTCCTCCCTTGTGCTCTTATACCCACCCCAGTCTGCGACTTCGCTTCCCCCGGGCCTAGCATCGCGCAATAAACAGACCATGCTGATGTCGTAAGTGTAAAAAGCCATTTATTAGGACCAGGCTGCACGACATTAAACAATAACCAAATAACATCAACATCAATAACAAACCCCAACATCAACTCTTCATCCCTTCACTCTTCTCACCCACTCCGAACTCACATCTCCAATCACTCCATGCCCATTCCTTTCCTCATCCATTCCCACAACTCTTAGCATCCTTTCCGGTATCACCCGGCATTCCACTCATGCCTCCAGCTCCCCACATCATTCAATCTCCCCCCACCCCGAGGGATGGGTGTGCCCGCTATTGGCTCCCCCACCCCTCCAAAGTATGGCCAACCAAGGAACCCCCTCAAAAGAACCTCGAGTCAAAAGAAAAACGTGACTGGTTGAGTGTAGTTGTTTGGAAACCAGGCAACGACTCACTTGTGGGATAAGCATATTCTTCTTCTTTGATAACTTTATTTCGGCCAACTCAGGCCATAAAAGTACATTAAACAATCAAAAGACAAAATGACAAACAAATTAATAAATAGCATTAAATAATACAATACAATCATGTATTCTGCATTTTTTACAATTTAAAAATATGATTTAACCATCCCTGGAATCAGATAAAACAACTCTAAAACTCGTTAAAAGTTATCGATTTTAAAAAATTGAATTAATGTATGATACAAATAACCCCGTTGTATGTGCCTCCATGGATTTCTTGAAGAAACGGGCAAACATAGGGCTCTAGACACAATTATTTAAAAAAAACTCCTGCGCTTGTGCCACATACCATTCAGGAAGCGCGAGACAGCAAAAACAATACGGGGGATGGGTATCGTGCTTTAAGATCCTAAAGGCTTGTGAACAGTGTCTAAATCCTAGGTTTCTACAGATTGGGATTATCCATCGTTTACGCGATGCAAGATATGCAGGGCAGAATGAAAAACACTTGAATTCCAGACTCTGTCTAATAATTGCACGCCGGGCATTCTTTTTTTTTTTTTAAAACAGATTTTATTGGTTGCATGGTAGGAATACATCAAGTAATTCTCTGACCTCCAGAGACAATCACTAGAACAAGTTATCCATGACCTTGACATGCAAGCATTTTCATGAGCGATTATGCAGTTGAATGAACAAAGAAAGAAATGCATTGTTGCACAAACCCCCCGCCCTCCCCCACCTACCCTCAACTCCCCCCTCCCTCCTGTGCGTGCCGCTGCCTACTCCGTCCATGTCGTGCTAAGCGTGCTACAATGTCCGCCATATCACAGGCTATCTGGCTGTCAGATTAGCTGTAAGACTTCTTCCTCTGGGGGCGGTCCAGGTCCAGGCCCCGATAGTCCGCGCACCACTTCCATATTCTCAAGCCGGGCATTCTTCATTCTTTGTATTATCCCATTTACTTGTAAACGCCATAAGAGGAAGAGTCCCCAATCTAAATTGAGTGTATAGTTTCCTGGCCTCAGGAGGATAGATCAAATCTAAAAACTCTTCTTTTTTGTATTCGGCCTTCACTTGTAGAAACTCTTTTGTCAAGCGGCCACCAGTAGACCTTTCTTGAAGGATTGTCAAGTTGTGATGACTATAGTGCCGCACAAGATCTACCCTAGTTATTAACGGGCACGCTATATCCGGTGTTTCCCAAAGTTCCTGCCTCCCTATCCTGGTACTAAGAGCCCTTATGTGGCTAAGCCACGGGATTTATTCTTATTAATTAGGCTAGGCAAAACCTCCCTGAGTTTGTCTCTATAACAAGACAGCTCTGGTGTCGCCCATAGCCTACGCCAGTACGTAAGGGGCTTTAAAGCAATCTCTTCATCAATGGGTAGCAACCCTAAGTCCATGCGGAGAGGAAATAAGGGAGTGCTAGGGGGGAGTCCCAACAACTGCCTCATGAAGGAATGCTCTACTTTTAAAAGGTTAGAGGGCCTACAGAATCCCCACAATTCAGCCCCATACAGGGTGGCCCCCCTGGCCTGTGCTTTATACATTTCAACGATAGGGTCGGCTGGCTTAAACGTAGCCAATCTGTGCATTTTTATTATCCCCCCGCTGTTTGGGTTAACTTTAGGCTCGCCCTGGTCAGTTGGATATCCCACTCCAGCTGTTCTGATAGAGTGATGCCAAGATACTCAAATGTCTTCACTCTCTCCCGGGGGATGCCATCTAACGATGGGTTCGGATGAGTGGTCCTGGGGGAATTGAAGATCATAAATTTGGTTTTAGATAAGTTGATCTCCAAGCCCCTTAAGATACAGAAGTCAGCGAAGCCATCCAAAATGCGCTGTATGCCCGTTGATGTTTTGGACAGGAACAAGGTGTCGTCCGCGAACATCAGCGCAGACTCCCTCCCCGAGACTAGCCTTGGAGCATCACTATCTTTAACACCAAGTAAGTGCTCATTAAGCCCGTTGATATAGAGGCAAAATAAGGTGGGGGCAAGGACGCACCCCTGACGAACCCCCTGCTTCACCGGAAAACGTACTGACAGTTCCCCGTGTTTCCCGCACCTAACTTGGGCGTAGTTCTCCATGTGCAGCCTCACTAGCACATCCAGAAGGTGTGGTGGGATCCCAAGGTCACCTAATACTTTCCACAGTTTTTCTCTAGGAACTAAATCGAAGGCAGACTTCAGGTCGACGAATATGAGGTAGAGGCTGCCACCCTCTACACTCATGGTCTTCCAGTATAGGACCTGAAGTCTGAACATCTGGTCGATGGTTGATGTACTCGACCTGAAGCCTGCCTGATAAGGACTTAGGATCTCCATCTCCTCTATCCAGCCCTGTATTCTGTCTAGAATAACCCTTCCCATAAGTTTTTGGGTAGTGTATATTAGGCTAATAGGCCTATAGTTAGACTGAAGGAGAGGGCAACCTTTTTTGTGTATGGGGACTATCTCTGCACCACGCCAAGTATCCGGAGGATCCATACCCATTAAGATGGCGTTAAACAGGGCACACAGGTACGGACCCCAGATTTTCGGTTCCGTCCGAAAAAGATCCCTGGGTAAATTATCTAGACCAGGTGCTTTGTTAGGTTGTAGTTTATCAACGGCGGATTCTACTTCACCTAAAGTAATCTCCCAAGCCCCTTCCAATCGTGCTCATGGAAGGGCTTCGGAGATGGAGACGTAGTGCCCTCTTTGCTCTGATCAGCATACAAAGCCCCAAAATGTGCTTCCCAAACTTCTGGCGCTATATTAGGTTCCAGTGCGGGTCGCTCTTCCATACCGGACAAAAAATAGATTTTGCACTGAATTGAGTGCTGGAGGAGGATTAGACAAACCCAAACTCCCTGCTTTCAGGATCATTACTAGAGCATTATGGTCACTGTCTTGCCTCTGGTGAATCTGAAAGTCAAGAACCCTGTCCCAAGCTCTAGTTTCAACCAAGATGTAATCAAGCAGCGAGTTCTGCCCTTTTCTATTAAACCTGAATTGGCCTGGTCTATCAGATATTGTCCTCCCATTACATGCCCTCAATGATAATGCCAAGGTAAGGGAGTTAAGTTGTAAGACCAGCGGCGACCAAGCTTTGACTGGTGGAATCTGCGGGTCGGTTATCAACCAGTGCTCGTCCTCCTCAGTAGGGCCATCTAGAATTGGATTATTTAGAGGCTCAAACTGGCAGTTGAAATCACCTCCTACTATCAGTCATGTCTCGAGTAAACATTAAGTAGGGCTATTTGTGTTTTTGAGGTAGTGTTAAAAGAACACATTACACATCATCAGAGTTATCTGGAATCTGCTCAGCTTTAACACCCAGGTGCGTGCCCACCCAAATACTTAAGCCACCAGACAGTCTCCCCCTACCTTTCGTGGTAGCCGATATATTAAAAGGAGCAAAACCTACTCTCTGTTGTTCCTCCTGGGACCACGTCTCCTGGAACAGGCAGACATCACAGTTGTCTACAAAAGATCCCCAATCTGGTCAGGATAATTTATTCTTAATCCCAACCAAGTTCCAGGACAAAATTCTAATGTTAGCGCCCAGCATTCAAGTGGTCTGGTGAACCTCAGTGCTCCTATCACCCTCGGCTGGCATTCCATCAGGATACAATCCGGCGTGATTGTCCTCTGCCACCGTTAATTCTCAGTCGATGGCCCCCCGGGCTACTGGGGATGGTGCGTTTTTGGCCACTATAGGTGTGGCAGGGTATACTCAGACATGAGTCCCTTGCCATCGTTCGCGCAACTCCCCCCAGCCATAATGGTCCCACAGTGATCTACTGCTTCCCTCTGGGTCTTGGTCAGCCACCAAAGTTTGAACCTACCACCGTTCATTGCCATACTGGGCAGTGTGCAAACTTTAGCCTCCCTACTGTCATCAGTAACTGTCTTAGTGGATTTCTCACACCCCGGTACACTATTTAGGGTCAGTATCTGCCCGTGGGCCACAGATCCCTTATCAGTTTCGGACAAGCCTGGCTGGTTATCAAGAGGGTTTAGATGATGACTACTCATGTGCTGTCAATCTTCCTGATCTAAAGCACTGAATCTATTACTTACAGGAGAGGTGACTGAAAGGGGGGTGTCATTTATACATTGACCATAGTATGTACTACCTACCTGAGCTCCTAAATCCCAGCTATCCCAATTTCCCCAAGTCTTGCCCCTTCTCTCTGAAATGGGATTGTTCGGGATGGCAGGGTAAAAATAGGTTAAGGCGGAAGGACTGTATTTGTGTTGACGACCGTGCTGAATGCCAGTTGCATATATGCTCTACCACCCACCTGTTTCTAAAGTTGATCAAAATACAGTCACCCTCAATATGTTTCTTTTGTTGCCCCACCCAGTTTACTCTGCGGACAAAGAGGATTTCACAAGATACCTGTGGAGAGAGTGGCCTATTAGAATTCAGCCAATGAGTACATTTATTTATAAGGTCGGTGTATGACTCATCTTTGTCTTGATTTAGCACAGGAACCCCAACTAATACTACAACATACGGAATTGATTCAGGTGGAAGATCTATACACGGTAGTTTGATCTTCAGTACACCTTGAGTCAAGGCACTCCTAGAGGAAGCACGTATCCTATCTGTTATTACTTGTTCATGCGTCATACTACCCCCCTCACACAAAATCACTGAGTTCATGTTCTCATTGGGTTCCCACCCACCACTTGCCTTGCTCCCAGTCATTGCCATAGTATTCACCACAACATTCCCACTCATTGAGGGTAAAGGCAAGTTAGTGGTTAAGTTGGGAGGGGGCAGGATGGGTAGATTGCTAGGGGCGGGGGGATTACATAATACATTTGTCACCATTGCTGAAGTCCCAATATCCCCTTCCATCCGCATAGTGTTCTTAGCATGATTGCGTACAAAAAGAGATTCAAGATGCAAGAGTCTTTCCTCTATAGAATTAAGTCTATCATAGAGAGGGAGTCACGAGTTGGTAAATAAAATTTCCAGTTTAGTCCAAAAGTCTGCTCCCATTTGAATTGGATTAACATCATCGCTGTTTGGAGTAGTCATGTTCACTCGTGGGAGTGACTGGCGTGGTTCAAGACTAATTGGTATGCCTGCAGTTACACGTTCTCTGGGTTTTGAGCATTTTTGGATTTTGGCGTTTTTGTTTCTCTGGGATCCTCCGCCCCTCTTTCTCTTTGTTGCTGGTTCTGGTTCACACGATTGAGCCACCACTTGCGAGGTAGAGCTACATACAGACCTCGTTAACGCTCTGGAAAATACAGTGCGGGCAGGCTCTTTATTCAGTGGAACGACATGTGGGGTTACTGGTGCAGAAGCCAGACAAGGAGAGATGTTAAGTGGACCCCCTGAGTCTTGCAATTGCTGAATGTCACTTCCTGCAATAGCCAGAGAATCAGTGTCTAGAGTTGGAGGTTGCTCTGGTGATCTTACATGAGCTAACCTGCCTAAAGATGACCGTTTAGATAAGATGGGATCCTGTGATAGACGCCGTTCGGTCAGTTCAATTTCATGGGCCAGTACAGACGATGCTCTAATGAGGCACTGGTCCAACAACCCCACTATTGGCCCCCCAGTTACAGAATTCCTCCATTTTCCACCTCTACAGGTCATTGCAGTTTAAAAAGACAACTCAACAACTACTCCCAAGCCACTCCTAAGCATATTCAGTTTCCGCGTTACAGGGGGAAGCTGGCGGGACTAGCAAGTGATCAGTAACAGAGTGCATCTCGATGGCAGTGTCAATTTGTGCGTTGACAGATGCGCCAATCACTGGATTCCTTGAAATTGCTCGACATGATAAGGCAGGTGTTATGCTATTCAGAATCGGTCAGATGTTGTAGCTTGTCATTGTCTACTGAGTTGTATCTGTTATCTTTGCGACCAGGAAGCGGTGGTAAAATGCCTGTACGAGTACCCTTCACACCAAGCACTGGAACCGGTGCACGATAAGAGGGGTCAAACTCTGTTTTGTTTTCCACCTTATCTCGGACCAGATCTCCAACTTTGGGTAGCCAGCTGGCTACCGGAATCTGCAGTGCAGCATCAGTGGCAGAAGGCACATTTTCAGTAGCAAGACTGTCACAGGTCTCTTCTAAGTCCTGTAATATAATAGAATGATTATCTACCTCAAAGGTTGCGGCATCTGCCGCCATGTCTGGACCATCAAGGTCTGGCACAAAATCTTTATGCCAAAGAGCATTTGGTATGGGGTTTCCGCCCACCCAGAAATCTTCTAGGTAGATTATTAAGTGCATGTTGCATGCTAAACAAACGAGCCAACCAGTTCCTGCCAGTACCGAAGACTCTAGCTGTCAAGGATTGCTTTAACTCACGGTTCATTCGCCCCACAATTGAGTTGCCCTCAGGCCTGCATGGAGACAAAAACTGCACCAGCACCCCCAAAGACTTCATAGCTTCATTGTACACCTTAGAGGTGAATGCCGGATCTTGGTCAGAATGGAAGGTACGACAGGCAAAAATTTCCACAAAGACGCACAAATCCGTGATGACATTTCTAGCATCAGCACTGCGTTGTGGCCAAACCCAAATGAAATGTGTGTATGAATCAACTGCAACTAAAATATATTTATAAGCTATATCTGAAGAGAATTGACTGCAGTAATCAAGATATACACAGCCAAAAGGCTTATTAGAAATGCATAGCTGTGTTTGTGGTGGACGTGTAACTGTAGATGGTTTAATCAGATGACAAATGTCACAAGATAGTACATAATTATGAGTCTGTTTATATAAACCACACCACCAGTAATGTTGCTGCATGATATAAATTGTCGCAGACACCCAGCATTTGCCGAAGCCAAGCCTTCGTGTGCGGCTGTTATCAAAGAAAATCTGCGGTCTGCGTTGGGAATGAGCCGATCTCCAACATCATTAATTCTTACATACGGAACCTTGTCGGGACTTAAAATAATAAGAGTACTTTGAAGGGAACTCCTGTGGGTAATTACCACCCTTCTCAGTAGCAGCAATAGCTGCCAACATTTCATTATCTATCTTAGTCGTGGATCTTGTAACGGCTGCAACTAAACGCGTGGCTACTGCTGATTTGGCTGCTTCATCAGCCAAACTGTTACCAACAGCGAGCACTCCCACACACTGGTGGCCAAGAGTATGTATAACATGTATTAGTGGCAGATGTTGTTTAAGATCTGCCACCTAAATCCAAAGCATTTTATGCTAAATTGTGCTGCCTTTGGAATCTCGATAGTCATTCTGAAACCAAAAGAATAAGTTGTCATAGAAAGACTGAACACAGTAATAAGAATCACTTACAATGAGAGTAGTCACATTGGGATTAGCAAACTCGCGAACAAGCACCAAAACGCACAGCTCGGCCAATTGGCGGTACAGTCAACTAGCGCCTGCGTATGAACAACACTGGACTTGAACTCACCGTTCACCATGGTACCTACCACAATAGAACAGGCCGCCGAATAAGCATGCTTAGACCCGGTGGCCTATTGTGCCAAACCATCGGTGTAAATTATACAATAATACTCCCCAAGCGGGCGCATAGACAGAAGGAGGATGAACAAATTCATACTGCAAGAACTCCTGAGTCTGAAGAGAGGAGTCAAAGATAAACGTGACATCCGAAGACATCAAAGAAGTAGCCCATTGTATCCAACTGAGATGCAAAGCCTTGGAGTTTGGTACACTTGCCTTTGTCACTGCCTCAAGCGCAGGGTATGTTTCCCCTGTGCCAGTGCGCGTTCCTTCAGGATCGCCATCTGTACAGCTGTCAAGACTTTTTCAACAGTGAAAAACCTCAACTCAGCAGAAGTGAATATAGGTGATTTGTAAGCAATAGGTACTGTCTCGCCTTCATTAAATGTTAAGTAAGTAAAACCCACTGCACCTGGTACGATTTGTATCACCAGGTTTGTGTGTTTATCACCGGTTAACAAGTATTTCAATTCAAGAAGATGAGACTGCAAAGATTGCAGGATATCTGAATGTTCTGGAAGCCAGCAGGCTTTTGAAAATGTAAGTTGTATTAAAGCATAAAGAGGCTTGATACGCTGGGCATATTTGGGAAGGTAAGAACGCCCGAAGTTCAAAAATCTCTGCAAAGATTGAAGTTTTTTCAGGGTTGTTGGAGGCCGCAAACATGCAAATTTCTCCAAGAAGTGAGGGGCCAAGCCTCTACCGTAATTATTGAGCTCATAGCCCAAAAACTGTGTACCCTGCAATGTGTGATTTAGCAATGTTAAATTTGTTACCGTAGTTTGCGAACAAAATAATGATGCGGTCGACTTGGCAAAGATGCGTCCATAACTCGTCGTCTGTGAAATAAAGGTAATCAATGTACGAGTACGCATCTGGGTCTATGCGGTCTAACAAAGAGACAACGCGGGGGGCGAAAACCCCAGGGCTCTTTTGTAGCCCATTGCTAATCGCCAAAATTGTTTTTGTTTTCCGCCGGCTGTGAATGCTGTCCATTGACTGCATGCAGGGGCCAGATTGTGACTGAAGAAGCCGTTGGAAATGTCTAGGGTCGTTTTATATCTTTTACCAACAAGACTGTCTACAAGAGCAGAACTATGTGTATTTTGTACCGCAAAAGTGCGACATTGAGGGTTCAAATGCTGATAATCCAAAACTATGCGGTACGACCCATCGGGTTTGGTAGCGGTAATAAGAGGGCTATTCATCGGTGACACACATGTCTCAATGACTCCTTCATACTCTAACTGCGTTAGAATCTCAGAAACTGGACCTTTCGCTTCCCGCCGGAGGGGATATTGGGGTTGAGGCTGTGGCATAGACCTCAATGGTATCTTGTGGGGTGGAGAATCTTTATCCCAGCTCACATGAGTACGGTACAGTGCCGGTGCGAGCACTAAAGCCCATTCTTCTGCAAAAGCCTGTGAATGCTCCTGGGGGACATTACATGAAAAACTCAGAAGTATCACCTCCTCCCCTTTCAGAGCGTGCAAAACAAAAGGTGGGGGCCAATCTGCCTCCGCCAGCAAAATGTCCCAAGAAGATGATAGCTTCTCCCCAAAAAATCCCTTTAATAACACGTTGAATGTCATCTTCAATTAGAAGAACTATATCATATAGTCTGTCAGGGGGAGCCACTCGAGTGCCAGCTGTTTCAACTATAACAAAAGTTTCAGTCGCTGTTGCCTCCAGAAATGGACGCAGTGCATGCCGCACTATGGTAACTTCTGCTGCATTGTCAAGCAGAGTCACAGCCCATGTTAAATTCAGGAGCCGGGTTCTCACTGTCTGTGGCATATCTGGCTGTTAGGCTGTTAAAGCACCAACTTTCTTTTTCTGAAACTGAGGGCGCTGACAAGGAAATTTGTCTTGTTTTTCCTTTTCTTCTGTTTGACCATGCTGCTCACGTCCTTGTGGTGCACCTCGACCTCTGCCGCGATCCTGGTGTTCCCCTCCAATGGCTTGTGAGCCTGATGTTTCCTGCAAAGAACGAGAACGCTGATCTGAAACCTGTCAGGAGACATCATTCTTGTGTGTTTGCGCAAATCATAAGTGCGCTCAGAAGACTCGAGTATCGGTGACGCAGAACGCGACCCTTATTTCTGTTGTTACTTTCCCTGTTTCTTAGTTCTCCAATTCTTTTTAGAAAAGATTGGACGCTCGTCTTTATCAGACTGAGACTTCTGTTGTGTTTGCATTTAAAGTGGTATTTTAGCAAAAGGTTTAATTCCCAAACTATTGCGGTCAATGTTTTTATAAGCCTTTGCAATAATTGTTGGCAATTCGCGTGGCTTCTCACCTTCTGGGATGAGAGCCAAAGCATTAGCTACTTGAAAGTTCACTGCATCTCCCTTCACGTTTGCAAGGATGAGATCAGCAACTACGTCGAACACTCTCACCAACCTCATCCCCAATTCCACTGCTGCTTCAGGGCTGTGCTCATATTGAACACTCTTAATCACGGAGGGGAGTACGGTCATTGAGGGAGTGCCGAAACACTTCGCATATACTGCTGCGAACACCTTACCCCAATTATTACAATCGGTCAACTTGGGGATTACGTTTTACTACAAACTATTAGTCAAAATCCTGTGTTTCTCCACAGGAGAAGTATTCGGTCATACCGCCTCCAGTTGGTCAAATTTCTCAGTAAACCAATAAGGTAAATCCTTATTCGGAGGAGGCTTGCTCATTACCAAATTAACCATGACGGGACTGATGGTCACACCGCCAGGTCTAGCTGTTTGCGCAGCAACTCAGGTGGTCCCTCCTGAACTTTTCGTAAGACGTATCGTACAACAGCTATGTGCACCCGCACTAAAGAGGTGTGCATCATGCGGAGTTCCGCCACTTGAACTGTCAGATACCGTGGGTGAAGGGTGTTCCCAGCAAAAACAGGCCAAGTGGCCCCATCAATAGATAAAGGGCCTAACCGATCGGCGTCACTGGGTGAGGGAGGGCACCATTAAACCAAATTTGGTGTTGCCATGCTGTTAGCGGAACGTCAAGAGCTCTAGAAGGTCGATAAATATTTGGAGGGGCAGAGGCAGTGTAATGATGGAACAAACCATAGTCTCCAGCCACCGCTGGAAAAGTGACCCAAGAGTAAAATACTTTAAAATGTTGAGCTGGATCAGCTTCCACCACAAAGATAAGATCGACACCCGAGTCTGTCACTCCATATGCGGTCAAATGTCGACGGAGTGCTCCGCGGATATGTGCTGCAATATCTATATCAGTCATGAAGACAAAGGACGTATAACAACCTACAATTTTTACAATTTTAATGCATGGCAGCGCAAAAAAGGGCTAACAATTAAGAGTAAACACCTTTTAATAATATCAAGCTTGAAAGAACGTATGAAAACATCAACATTAGAGGTTACACCATCACAGTTGTTTACGGAAACAGAAGTGAGGGTATTGTGGACAAGCACTACTCAAGGGTCTCGCAGATAAGAAACAGACCAAAAAATGTTGGTGGTGCTATGTTGCAGGGATTCTGCACATATACATAACTATGCGCAGGAAACCAGGACCTGGGTGTACAGTGGTGTACCAACTACCCACCTTAGTGCCCAAAATCCCAATCTGACTAGCTATAGTGTCTCATTCGTTCTCCGTACTATAGCGAAGCTAAAAATGACAACCCAGAACATGTCACTCTGACTCTCTCAGGAATCGCAGGAGCAAGAACACTCTTTCGCTCACTCACTCATACTTGTCCACAACATGAGTAATCAGAGACACAATGTAGTTTAAAATGTTTATTTTAATTAACATGCTTTAAAATGCAGGACATTTGCCAGTACTATCAGCATAATGCATAAACACAATATAGTCAGCATTGTTACAATTACAAAGAATATGAACAGGGATATCATTTTATAAAGCCGGTGAAATACAGCCTACTGTGCCTTGCCACCCTCCCTGTGCTAGGAACTAGTTTATTATACAAAAGACCTCTGGGCTTTGTCAGGGGGACTCCAAACCTCCAAGTCTAGATGCAAAGGTTTACATCTCCGGACAAGCACAGCTCTTCTCTCTGGAAAGGTTTTTCTCCAAATGTCTCTAACCTGCATGCATGCAATATTAAAAGCACTCGATCTTCAGTAGTGCAACTGTGTTTCGTGTTATGTCTAGGTGCGGGGGACTGACCAGAGCAGAATAACAAGGGATATTGTTTTTCGAACTTGTACATCATGTGCAGACAAAAACCACAGAAAACTGCAAGGAACGCGAAAAGCAGAAGGTTCTCATGTGAACCGGCACAGGCAGAGTTTAGTGAAAACAAAGTCATGTAGCAACGTGTGCAAAAGCAGCAACATGGCAGCCAAGCTTGTGTTAACTTTTAGCAATTTCGGCCATGAATCCACCATTCTCACTACACTGCGCCTGGTGCAACAATGTCCGATTGACTGGAGTCCCAGAACGGGCTGAGGGGGTAGATCCTTAGCGAATGGTGGACTATGTGGAACACTGGATTATGTCTTGGATGCCAGCTGACCTCCTATCCTCCTGGTTCACCATTGAGAGAGTACACCGTACCTTACCCCCAGGGCCACTGCCCAGGGCCCCACCCCAGCCTATCATAGCACGCAATCTGAATTATCGGGACAGAGACGTCATTGTCATCGAGGTCTGGCAGCACCCTGCCCTCAGCTGCGGGGATGCTAAGGTTCTCCTTTTCCCGCATTACACTTGTGAGGGTCAGCAATGTAGGTGCTCCTACACGGAGGTTAAACAAAAGCTGAGGGCAATGGGTCTTCAGTATCATCTGCTATTCCCCGCACGTCTCTGTGTCATCCACTTCAACAAGTTCCACCTCTTTAATACTCCGGACTCCACCTGGAAGTGGCTTACGGAGTATCGTCCACTTTGTGGGCCCATCTCCTCTCACCCACAGCATGAACAGACGGCGCACCCGGTCTAGTAGGGACGTAGAGGTGGCCGGTTGAGGGGAGGAGGGTGGCCACACTGCTGCACTTCCTAGTTCTGTCATCCCCCACATGGACACGGACTTATTCCGCAGCCCCACCATCTAATCGATGTAACCATCTGCTGGCTGTGCTTCTCTCTCTGCTCAGCGTCTCCGCCACCGACTTAAGACTTAAGTTTACTGTCTGCATTGCTCATGGTTCTTGATGTTGTTCTATTTGTTGTTTTCAATGCTGTGTCACTTATACTCTACCTTCTGGACTTGCTTTGTTCCTTTGGGTCTTATACCTGCTTAAGTGATGGCGGCTCGCTTCAGGTTCTGTTCCGATTTAATTATTCGTCCTGTAACGATGGAGTTTGCACTCGTTCCCTTTTGACTCCTGCCTCGTATACAATGCTCACGAAGTTCCATTTCATGCTTTTTTCCAAAGAGTTTTCATATAGGACAACAGATGCTTCTAGGGTAGAAGTATGGGGAGGGGTGAGAGTCGGGGGTGGGATTTTCATTTCACAATGTTGATCAATATATTTGTTTACCCTTTTTCTTCCCTCTCCGGTCCCGGCATGCACACCCGCTCAGATCCTGCACATGGCCACAGGGCAGTGATTGTCACGAATCGTCAAACTCCTCAGGATCAGGGCGATGCTTAAAGGGGTCCACCTCCTGATTTCCCCACACTCTGACTAAGTACAACTACAGAGCATAGAGGCAATCAAGCAAGGGATGGTAAAGGGAAGGAGCAGCAACGGAAGGGATACCTGAAATGAGAAGGCGGAAAAGGTTAGCATGCAATAAAGACTGAATGCTCTCATTTATTTCTCACTAGTCAGAACACACACCTAGGATGTAGTCTTCCCAAGGTGAACCCTTCCTCCTAGTCGTGGTGCAGTAAGATGCGTCTCTTATCACCTCATTCCGAACACTCCTACAAAACAAAGCAAAACATTAGCTTCCTCCTAAGGCATTCAAGAGTGTAATGAGAGCACCTCAAAGCATCACATACATACCCTCTCTTACATTCCCAGATATCCAAAGAATAAATCTCTCCCGATAAAAAGAATAAAGCCTGAGAGGAAAGTAAACAACAAACGGAAAAAAATAAAAGGGGTTCTACACGTTCCTTAATCAAGACCCTTTGCCACTCCAAATAGTCATTTGCAAAATCCACATATAATCAACAGTTCAACCAGCTTGCCCAGCAATAAAGCTTTGTTGAAGAAATAGTAGTGGGATATCAGCATCAAAATAGATTAGTTCTGGAAAAACTGAACAGTCTTACCAATTCGCTGGAAGAAAGCCCCTTCTCCAGGTCGGACTGTCTGTCCCGAAGAAAAAGAAGTCATGTCCAATGTCTATTGGCAGCCTCCGGTGAAAAACCCTATCCGATAGAACCAAAGGAGACAGAATATCAGCCCTGACCTTTGTAGCGAAGAATTACTGAAAACAAAAGTCCAAAGCCCCTTCTCCTATGCAGCCGCAAACAGGAGGGTAGTTCAATTTATCCTTGCTCAGCCGAGCAAGAATCACGATGGGATGCTCAGGAGAAACGAACGACCGCCAGCTCCAACCTCATCGCGTCTCAGCCGAGAACGCAGAAGTAGCGGTGAAACGAAACTTGTCACATGCACCAACAGAGTGGATGGCTCCGTGAACACACTCGCGTCTCCGCCGAGAATGCGTGATGGCAGGAAACAAGAACAGATACCATGAAAGCAGAGCGGACTGCGCTGCAGTTCCAAAAGCCGAAGTTGAAATCCAGACAGGAATCACGTACGGCGCTGCCTGCGCGGTACGCGATTAAATACAGTTGCCCCTCCCAGAAGGAAGGCCTTCTGGGAGATGTAGTTTGGCCGCACCGCCAACCAGGTAGGCGCCGTTACTCAAGTCCTGACAGTGATCTCCCGCGGTTCACTGCTAGTACCAGTTGGGCCTTGCAAGCTCAATCGGTGGGCTTGTCGTCCATACTTCATATTAATTTCCAACCCCCACACACATAACCTTTTGGGTTTTGTCATGGAATGTCAACGGCCCATTAGACCTGGTGAAGCAGGCAACAACTTTTACCTTTGCTCAGCGTCATCGTTCTGAGGCTCAATTGCTGCAGGAGACTCATATCTTTGGGGAATGCTGTCCCTTCCTAGCTTGTAAGGGCTATAATAGAATCTTTCATGCAGGGTACTCTCGGGTAGCTAGCGAGGTGCTATTCTCCTGTGCCACTATTGTGCCTGGTAGTTATAAGCGTAATGTGTGATCCGCATGGGCGTCTCATTGTTCTGGAGGGCACGGTGGAGGAGCGGCCGGTCTTCCTGGTATGCATTTATGTGCCTCCTGCTTTCTTGACTGCTAGTCTTGGGGATCTTTCACGCCTCCTCTCTGCCCTCCCACAAGTGCTCACAATAATTTGAGGTGATTTCAATGTGGTGCCTGACCCTGACATGCATTGTACCGGGACTCCCTCCGCGGCTGGATGGACTGATGCCCCTCACCTCACAGATTGGACCACAGCCCTGGGTCTTTGTGATGCATGAAGGTCCTGGCACCTTCAACACCGACAATACACTCATATGTAGGTGGCTCACCACACCCACTCCCGGAGAGACCACTTCTTCCTGCCCACACAGGATTGCCAGTCACTGACTCAGGTCCGGATTCTGCCCCACAGCATCTAGGACCACTCCCCTCAGCTTCTCCACTTGAGACCCTCACCTACAAGACAACACCCATGTGGCATTTAAATGCCCGGTTCCTCCAGGACGAGAAATGTGTCCACTATCTAAGGTCAGACCTCAAGGGCTATTTCCAGAAAAATTAGGGCTATGTCACACACACAGGAACCCTATGGGCTGCAAGTAAGGCTACCCTACAGGGCTTCTCTAGGAGCTATGTCAAAGCCCAGGTGTGTGGCCGCTCCGCCAGGGACACTCACCTAGAGGTACCGGCACTTCGTCTGGAGTGAAATTGGAGTCTGCTCCTCAGGCAGATGTCTCGGCATTCTGTCAAGGTGACCAAACACCTCTGGCGAACCACGACGGCTAGGATTTACGGATAGGGAGGCAAAAATGGGAAATTACTCTATTGGTTGGTTTCCCATCAGCAGGATTGCCTGAGATTATAGATGGCTGTGGCTGCCCCAAACAGACCCTTTTGCCCAGCAGACAGGAACACGGCTGGGCTTGGATCATTCGACAAACCTCTCACAGTGGAGGCAGTTGGGGAAGCATTGTCCGGTATGTCCTCGGGTAAAACCCCTGGCCCAGACGGCTTTCCTATGGAGTCTTATACTACGCTCTGGAAGATCCTCATAACTCATGTCCTGTCATTATGTAATGAGGTGTGCCGCGTGTGATGTTTCCCGCTCGGGCTAGCCTCTGCCACAATAGCCCTAATACCCAAGATGCAACATTTGTCTATGTTGTGCACCGCCTATCCGCCGATACTGCTGCTTAACTGTGAGGTTAACATTTTTGGCTTAGTATTAGCAAACTGGCTTAAATGCATCGTGCATGAGTTGGTGCAACCAGACCAGTGCAGCTTTATGCTATCCCGGAGCACAAGACACTGTATCCTTCGGCTTCATCAGCTGCCATCGGATCTAGACTTTGAGAAGGCATTCGATACGGTGCACTGGGATTACCTCCAGTTGGTGCTGACCTCAGACCGAAGTTCAGTAGCATGGTCCAGGCCCTTCATTTTGCCCTCACCGCATGGGTTAGGGTCAACAATATCCTCTCGCAACGCCATCGCTATAGAGCGAGGGACTAGGCAGGGCTGCCCCCTGTCTCCCCTCTTCTTTGCCTCGGCGATTGAACCCTTGGCCCAACTTATAAGCACAGACCCCCATTAAATGAGGTTGGTTTGGAGCACGGGACATGAAGACTGTATCATATTATATGCAGACGATGTACAGCTTTATCTTGTGCATCCGTTGGTGAAAGGGCCCAGATGCCTCCAGTTGCTGGAACGCTTTGAAAGAGCATCCGGCCTATGATGAACACCTCTAAGTCAGTACTGGTCCCCCTGGCGCCGTCCAGAGACTGCTGTGACTGGCAGACGACCATCCCGCTCCGCCGGCTTAGTTTTAAATACATGGGCATACAGGTCGCTCTACACCAGGAACACACCTGGGCCTTTAACCTTCAACCTCTGGTCCAAAAAGCAAAGTCGGACCTTGATCGGTGGAAGACCCTCCCCATCAATGTGCTGGGGCGTATTACCCTTTTCAAGATGTTGATCCTCCCGCACTTCTTTATGTCTATCAGAACCTACTGCTCCACTAGCCTCACATGTGGTTCTCCGCTCTAGACGGCGCTATCAAGACATTCCTGTGACAGAGCTCCTGGGCACGTATAGCATTTGCACACTGTCAACTGGGCCTTAACGATAGAGGCCTGGGGATGAACTCTACTACTTGTCTTCTCACCTCCTCGTCCTCCACAACTAGTTCAATTGGGGATGGTACAACCCTGCATACTGCTTAAAGCTCTCCTTGCTGGGTTTCTCTTAGTTGCAGATTATATTTTATGTGTCCCCTGTCCCTTTCTCTACCTCTGGTAACCCAGGTGGATTTCCTTGTGTGGCGTACCATGCTTCAGCATGTACAATGGGAAGCCAGACTCACACAACAGACACTGCTCTGGCACTGCACCTGGTGGAAGGAAGTAGCCTTGCTTTGTGGCTCCCATTCCTGGGATCTTATTGGTATCACACGACTTTGGAATGTATGGACGGACACACACACACATGCACTACTTTTAAGACCTTCGCTAGACCTATCACACAATTTACAAATGCCTCCAACTCAGACACACCCTCCAGGCCCACTCCCTGCCCACTGATACCCTTCCAGAGTTTAGTCCCTTGGAGGCCAAATTACTCATGGGAAACCTTGATCGGGGCAGAATCTCTTAACTCTATCTCACTCCTGCTATCAATTCACCTGGTTCAATTGATCACCTCAGCCCGTTGGAAGAGCTGGATGGGACCTGTAAAGGACGCAAACTGACGGGATGCCCTTATGGCCCCTTGCAAGCTCACCACCTCCGCCAGGTTATGGCTGGTTCAATCCTATCACCTGTACTTTACTTTCGTCTGTGCCGGGTGAGCCTACACCCCTCCTCTACATACCCTCAATGTGAACTTTACCCAGCGGACTTCTACCATAATGTATGGTTGTGTGCGGTAATACTTCAGTTCTGGACCAAGGTGACTTGTGAACTGTCAAAGGTGCTGGGATGGGAAGTTCCTCTCTCCCCCTGTTGACTCTCCTTGGGGAATTCAAGGGATCCAAGGATACAAGGGACAAAAGGGCGTTCTTGTGCATGGCCCTCCTGCTAGTGAAATGAAACATCGCAGCGCAAAGACTGCCCCCGGGCCTCTCTCCTGTTGACGTTGCAACGGGTCATCGACTGGCGTGCGCAGTAGTAGCGCATGGTCTTCGAAGCCCTTGGCTGCCCCTGGAAACATGGGCGGGTGTGGGGAAAGTGGTTGGGCCAGCTTGCTTAATTTCCTATGAATTTGTACTTGTGATCATTCTTCCTGAGTGCGGTAACTGTTTTGCGGGATGATTCTTCCATGCGTGGCATATACACTATACTCTGTTATGTGTTATGTGTGTGCCATGTTTAAACCTGTGCTCATCTTGGCAGACTTTGCTGGCTGGAAACTCGATAAAGTTCTTTATAAAAAATAAAAAATTATGCTGGGCGAATTAGTTATTGGCTAATTTAGTAGACATGCGGTACATGCATCAAAATCAAAAATAGAGATTCCGAAATTGCGAAAAATAAGGAATCGCAATTTAGAAATCGCTATCCACAATCCATGAAGCTGTTCGCAAAAAAAAATACTGAATCCCAAAAAATTGCTAAATCGATTTGCGTGAACCCAAATGCGACGGGCTAAAACGGAAAAATACTAATTGCGATTTCGCTTTTAGCAAAAAGCGTGTCGCATTGGAAGCATGCTGATGACATCACAACCAGGAAGTAATCGAGCCCATGCTTCATTCAGTGCTCAGAGGAGGTCAAAGGAGGAGGAAGATTACTGGAGCTGAGCTGAAACACACCCAGGTCTGTTTCCTGCAACTGTGCCCCAGGAAGGACAAAACAGCACCAGGGGATAGTGCCACGCCGAGAAAGAGGAAGATGAAATTTAGTGAGAGAGAACGAGAAAATCTCATTGAGGATGTGTGCAAGAGTCATGACAAGCTATTTGGGAAAATGTCACTCAAAGTGCCAGAGGCTGAAAAAAGTAGGCTATGACTGCGCATAAAGACCAAGGTGAATGCTGTGGGTGTCACACACCGCAGCATCAATGAACTAAAAAAGCAATGGTATGACCTGCGGAGCCGTGCAAAGGAGCGCATTGCCGAAAGGCTGAAGGAGGCAAGTGGCACAGGAGGGGGCCCATTTACTGTACCCAACAACACAGCCCGGGAGGACTTGGTGGAGGTGACAATTCAGCCTGAGGCAGTGGTTGGAGTGACCCAGCTGGACACATTCGGCGCAGCAAGTAACCCACAAGGTAAGACTCCAGTCCACGTTTTCTCTCATACACCCAAAGCATCATGGGAGTTGTAGGCATGTCAGTCAAGTGGGCATTCCAACCCAACAATGGCAAGCAAACACGCCAACACTGCATGGTAGTCAGTGTTGTTTGCAGTCTGTGATTTAATGTGAGCCAGGTATGCAAAATGTAACACAATAGTATGATTAACACAAATTAACATTGCACTGTTTCACATCACAGATGCAGCTGAGGCAGACTGAAGATAGTGATTGCCTACACATCTCTGAGACACCTGCTGAGACTGATGTGGAGACTCCAGTTGCCCCAGCATGCACACCACCCGCACCCACGAAACGCTGGGCCCAGATTCCTTCATTGCAGCCAATGGAATTCGAGCTGTCTCCCGTACCCACTACAGGGACCAGCCAGCCTCTTGTGACAACACCACCTACACCACAGGCACAGGTCCAATGTGGACGCGGCGCAGATCAAGGGCCTGTGTTGCTGCACATGAAGACCAGGCTCGGAATGTGTATGGTGGCGTAGAGTCCCAGATGTTACACGTGCGGCGCCGGCAGGGAAGACACATGGGCTCAATACAGCTACAGATATCCAAATTTGCCAAGAACAATAGCATAATGACAGACAGTGGGCTTGAGCTGACCACAGCGGTTGTTTAGGGGAATAGGCAAAACAACTCAAGCCTACAGGAGCTCACCCGGGCGATGCTTGCGGGACAAAGCACTAGAGCGGGCACCGGGCAATCCCCCAGTGCGCCGCACGGGTGGGGGCCGTTTTTGTTACAGGGCCGTTTTTGCACCATAGCTGCACAATCGGCCCTGCACCAAAATCGGCCGAAAACCGGCCCCGGTAAAGAGCTTGGCGGCACCTCCAACCCACCGAATGGGGAGGGGGGAGGGTGAGGGGTGCAGCTGAGCACTTTGCCAGGGCCGTTTGTGGTTCCCAGTCTGGCCCTGCAAAGCACAAAGAGGATGAGGCATTACTAGAACATGGTGGGCATGTCAGACTATACAAGGGCCAATAACAAGCTCTGCAACACCACTGCGCTGCTGGCACGTCGCTCCGTGGCCATGCAAATTGATCTGAGCCATTTCTGTAGGGATGTTGCCAGGGCCCTAGGAAAAGAGACCACTGCCGTGGAACATATCCAGTCCGGGACTGTTGGTGGCATCAACTTGACAGGGGAGGAGGGGAGTGAGGAGGCATCCAGTCTTAGCAGCCTGTCAGTGCCAGTGACCACTGCCAGGAGGTGCAGTTCGCGCAGCACAACATCTTCCGATACACATCAGTGTGATGTAGCCGATGCAGGCGAAAGGCGTCTGGGGGTGCGTGGCAGGAGGCGCTAGCCAGGCATGTCCTCCTTTGTTTGGCCATGGTGACGTAACCATGGTCAATAACATCCTAGTGATTGCTATCCAGTGCGTCGAATTGTTCATTTAACTTTATTCCTCAATGCAATCACAGTTATAATTTGCACAAATCTCTGTGTGGCCACACATTGATACATGGCTTATGTTAATAAATACTTTTGTGTTCGCCATTTAGGTGTTATGTCTGCCCATCTCAGAAATGATGTTGGGTGATGTGTGCACATCTCCTTTGCCCTTCTGCTGAGTTGGCCACATACATGTCGGTGTTGTGCGGGTAGTGAGGAAGTTTTTCTTTTACTTTTATGTCAAATTATTTCACTACTTACGAATGGGTGTGGTGATGGGTGCTCATTCAGCTAATTTATTCGGTGTTACATGAAGACGTAAACCATTGAATACAGTGTGACTTGTTCTCCAGCTCAATACGGTGCTGATGGTTGTTTACACATTGTTCCTTTTAGATAAACTCAGGCTCCTGATGAAGGGTCGAGCAAGGACCCGAAATGCATTGAGCTAAAGAAGATTTACAGATGAATATGTTGAAATGATTATGTTATGATTGTATTGTATAGCTTGAAACATATACGTGTTATGTATGAGTTTACTTTTGTGTAATTATGTTGAATATTCAATGAAAACATATGCCTTGGTGTCGAATAAAAACATCAAGATCAAGATAATCCTATGTTTAAAGGGTTATAATTTCATGTGAAAGGGCGAGATTTTGATCGATACCTTATATCTATTGATCCAAACCTCGATCTGGTCGACTGAACCTTTGTTGCCTGTCTAGGAGGAAAACAGTACACCCATTTCCAAGCCAGTTCACCCAAGAAAGGACTCTACTCTCAAAGATCACGGACAACTTCTAGTTTTCAAAAGTTTATTGTAAAGATATAATGAGCTGCAAATACAGGCATCTCAGAATGAGATTCACGAGATACACAGGTCCAATTACATACATGTGCTCTCGAAAAGCCCTCAGACGAGCAACAGAAATCACTAACACAAGTTCTAAGAATAGTAAAGCTATCAGCATAGACGCATATCTCTCCTTCATTTAGGTTGGAGGAAAACAAACACAGGTTAGGCGTCCCTACCCTGTTCTAGATGGTATCCCTACTTAACCAAATCCCAACCTAACAAAGGTGTCAGCAATGAATGACCCCCAAGGGAAGTCACCCACTCTAAGTCTCTTGGTGAAAACCTATAGTTCTCCAGTCATGACCCCTCACTGCCTACCCATCCGCTCTCTAAAAGGGTCCTCAGGTCTCTGCTCTAACTCCACCCAGGGGTGCTGTCCCTAATACAAAACAGTCAACAACATTTGAGACGCCCCTTGCGAAACGCCTCTCACGTGGTGCAACTTCAGGCTTTTTCCATGATGCTTTGTATTGGGCCTCAGACGTTAGAGTTGACCTTGCTTCTCAGACTCTTCTCCGGCCCGCTGATACCCCCTAAACATTCCAGAACCCTCCTCCATGTCTGGGCCGGCTACTGAACAGACCTCTATTCATTCATTTATAATTGGATCCCCCCTTTCCTGTTGCAGACAGATATCTGCCGCCAAGAACCCAACTCTCATAGACTTCTAAAAAGGCTTGCAACATTTCTCAGCCCAGACATGTACGTGTAAATCAATGCTAAAACATTTCAGGCCTACAATATTTCTCATTGTGATAATAACATTCAACTTCTTCATTAATTAAAGCATGTTAATACTCTTATTCTATTATTAAGTAAACATTTCTATAAATCATGGTCTATTAATGCAATGACCAAAAACGTTAATATAATCTGTGTCATGAAAAGAACCATCTTCCCTTTCCCTCCAGCTCTGGCTCTGAGGCCTACCACGTTCTGCTTTTAACCACATACCATCTTATGCTTTAGCAGCTTCACGACATGGATTCAAAAATAATCACGTCTAATAAAGTCATATAATGTCACACATTTCTGTATTAGTTCCACTTCTATTAAATCTCTACATTAGCTATACATTTTTGATATATTTGCAGATACTATTAGCACTCATGGCATTTCTCTTCATGATTTGTGCTTACTACAAGTAAGTGTGATGTACTCATACATTGAAATCAGTTTGCGCTCTCTCAGTTCCCCCCTTTGATGACCTCTCGGGGTCATCACTAACATTTAAACTGCAGTTATTGCTGGCATTCTCTGCGCTTCCAGAGCTCTCAGGCTCCTGTACTGATTATCTTGTATGGCAGCCAATCTCCGCAGCTGCTCTCTTTGGGCCCTTTCTGACCTTCTTGCTCTGTACCATTTGAATACCCTCACCAATCCCCACAATATTATCCCACAGATCAATATTATGATGATAGGCTTTAGGATATACCATACAAAGCTTTTGCCTAAGGCGGAAAACCACCCTCCAACTGTACTCATTCCGTGGCCCACCTTTTCCCAGACATTTTCTCTACTCAAGTCTTCGATCTCTTTGTGAATATTAGTTATGTTCTTAATAACTTTCTCAAGGGGCTTCGAATTGTCTGGAATGTAGGTGCAACATTCCTGGACCTTCAAAGCCTTACAGACTCCGCCCTCTTTTGCTAGTAGGACATCTAATGCAAGACGATTTTGAAGAACCATAGCCCTTATCGATTGCATCTCTCCTTCTACCAGCATTAAGGACTGAGCAGTGCTGGCAGACAACCTGTCGACAACTGTTGCCAGTCGTCTAATTTTAACATCATTAAGGATTATTCCCAAAAGAGGAAACATAGCTCCAAAGACATCTCCAACCATTTCGGCATCACCTACATCTCTCCTTCCCCTCGATGATGTCTGACCCTCAATGATCACTAAATCTTGTGCATGATATATTTTGGGGAAGACAATTGCCAAGTAACATGATCCATACCAGTTGTCAGGTAGTCTCACGTAAGCATTTCTTCCACATACAAAATACACATTTGGAATCACTTGCATTCCCTTCAGGAAATCCTTAGTGTAGTACTCTAAATTAAAAGCATGCTCACAGTCAACTGCACCCACGTATACATTTTCATAATACGTTTTGGCTCGGTGAAGACATAACTTTCCTCTCTGCGCTTTATCTAAAGCTATTGGACCACTACTACCCTTTCTCTTATGTGACTTCTCTTCCTCGGTCCAATCTATTTTCCCTTGTCCTGATTTTTTCAAAATCTTTTGTCTCCTGTATCGATCATCCACCTGCCCTATGAACTTCTTCTCGACTTCTGACACCTTGCATGTCAGGTTATTTCTACGGGCATGTGAAGTATCTAAGGTAATCCAAGGAATGAAGAATTTGGCCAATCTGTCTTCACTCTTCCAGTAATCCCATTTATTCATCTGCTTATAATTCGGGACTTCTGGCAACACTGAATCATAATTAGAGAAATAGTATTCAAAACTATCTCTCTCATAAAATATACTAAGCAATAAGCTACATGTAATGCCATATGTCAGAGGGAGGTGATGATAGCGAATTCCTTCATCTACAGACGCAGGCAACTGCATGCAGACGTAGCAATCCTTAACCTCCATGGCATCCACGTATTCATACAAAAGTTTAGCATAAGCATTTGACCTAAAGTCTCCTTGGGACTCGTCTACATGTAACCTGCGGGCTTCTGCAGCTAATAACGCTTTCTCTTGAGTGTTTTCCCTTTCCTCACCAGCAACAATAGGTGTAAGCGTTACTACAGAACTCACATCAGTTACCTTTACCTCTTCTTCATTTCCCTTTACATAAGAAATTGTTACCACTAAAGCTATCAATATTATCACTCCTACTATTAGTGTACCTATTATACATTTAGCTCTGCGGTTCGGGGTGCCGGCCTCCATTTCGTCAGACAATCTAGCTCTTCTCTTTATCTTTGCAAAAGTTATTTTCCTCTCGTTCCTTTACAGTCTCTTTTCAATCCTTTTGTCTTTAGAATCCACACAACTGGAGGCTGACAACCTTCTTCGCAAAAGTCCTTTAACAGTTCAAAAAGACAACCCTAGCCCTTCTCCATCAACTCAAGGGAAGTTCCCTAAAATTCTCCGCTTCCTGGGCGCTAGGTAATCTTCTTTTTCTGCTTGCTTTATTTACAAAGTCCTTTAACAGTCTACTATCAGATTTGTGGTTGCAGCTTCAATAGCATAGTTCAGTATTTCCAAACGAAGATTGTGCTCTTCATGTGCTGTTATCGTTGTACCAAAGTCGGGGAATTGCAATTCTGTAAGAAACATGTGTTTTAACTTGCTGAGGCGGGGAGGTCTGGGGAGCACGAATGTTAGTGACCCTTCTTGTTCGACACCGGGTACCAACAGTCGTATTTCCACGGTGATAATGGGCTCAGAACTGGACACCACCACCGCTCGGATCCTCCCTGTCTCCGGTTTCACAGACATTTGTCGCCAGATATGTCCACTCAGGTGTGGAGTATCTTCTGTTAGGCACTCGCACTCTTCTTGACCTTCTTCGGTCCGGTGCTTCAGCGCCCTGAGCACCTTCTTCTGGGTCTGAGTCTTCTGATATCGGAGGAAGGGTTAACTCTGGAGTTGACCTCAGGCTAGAGCTCCTTCTTTGCGGCCAATTAGCTTCTCCACGTGCCCTTCTACTCCTTCTCCTTCTGGTCTGTTCTCGCTCTCTTTCAGACCTGTCAGGGTCAGACTCGTACTCCCAGCTACTTTCTCCTTCTGTAGCGTCTTCTGTTTCGCTGTTGTACTGACCGTCCTCAGCTTGGTCAGACTCGTTCCCTGCTTCCGCTGGCACCTCTACAGCTTGGCTAGCCCCCTCTATGGCTTCTCGGTCCTCTGCTGGACGTCTATCCGAGAGAGGAGCTGTTTCCAGAGGTGCTGGAACCCTTTTCGTATGTGACGCGTGGATCCAATTGGGCAGGCCTCCCACCTTTACAGCTGTGTTTGTGATCAGGATGACCTGGAAGGGTCCACGCCAACGAATATCCAGACAGCTTCTTCTCACGTGTTTTCTTACCAGGACCCAGTCCCCAGGGTTCAAGTCATGGCACGGGCCCTGGCACGCTGGAACCTCTGCAGCCTGCACCTGAAGGGACACAGAACGCATGGCGTCAGACAGCCCCTTACAATAGTCCAGGATCATATCATCTGTGATATTTAACAATGCAGTAGCTGGAATAGATGGCAGCCTCATTGCTCTCCCCATTAACACCTCATGTGGTGACAACCCTGTTCTTCTGTCTGGGGTACTACGAAGGCTCATGAGGACTAATGGCAGGGCATCAGGCCAACTCAGGGTCGTTGAGGAGCACACCTTCGCTATTCTGGCCTTGATTGTTCCATTGATTTGTTCCACAATTCCTGAGGCTTCTGGTCGGTAACTGCAATGCAGCTTTTGGTCAATATTTAGTGCTACACAGATCATCTTCACAAGCTCGCTGTTAAAATGTGTTCCCCTATCTGATTCCAAAAAGGCCGGCACCCCGAAGCGAGGAATGAGTTCTCGAAGCAGTAACTTAGCCACTGTGAGGGTGTCGCACCTACGTGTAGGGTATGCCTCAACCCATCTGGAGAACACACAAACAACCACCAGGACATAGCGGAGGCGGTTGCACCTTGGCATTTCAATGAAATCTATCTGCATTCTATTGAATGGACCTCCAGACCTTCCTATGTGACTTAGTGCAACTGGTGTTCTTTTCCCTACGTTCAGCTGCTGGCAGGTCACACAACGCTGGCACACTGCTTCTGCTGCTATTCTAAACTTAGGATTGTACCAAGTCTGTCTAAACACTCTCAGCATAGCATCTCTCCCTAAGTGTACGGGACCATGTATGAGTCTAGCCATTGGACTCACCATCTCATTGGGCAACACTGCTCTGCCGTCTGCTGAGACCCAAAAATGGGTCTCACCCATTACACATCCTGCCTTTTCCCATGTTTCTTTTTCAGAATCAGGAGCATTTTCTTGCATGGTTGACAGTTCATCCCAAGTATCAACAGTTTCCAATATCATGGCTAATTCAGTTCTTACATTTATTCCACCCACATCCACCTCTGTGAAAGAGTAACTTTGTTCCGCGCAATACCGCGCAACTTCATCAGCATATCTATTGCCTTTCGAAACAAAGTCCTCATTTCTGGTATGTGCGATGCACTTTACAACTGCGATACTTGCTGGGCATTGCAATGCTTCTAACAACAGGCGCACAAACTCTCCATTGCGAATGGGAGAGCCTGAAGAGGTCATGAACCCTCTTTGAGACCATAACTGCCCGTAATCATGAACTACCCCATAGCCATACTGGCTGTCGGTGTATATGGTGACTCGAATTTGATTGCCTGCTAAGCAAGCACGTGTCAGGGCAATAATCTCGGCTACCTGAGCGGAGTGTACTCCTTCCAGGCACCCTGCTTCCACAACTCCTTCAATTGTGCAAACAGCATAAGCTGCTCTCAACTGCCCAACTTCGTCTCTTACACATGAGCCATCAACAAAGAAAACTTCGTCTGGGTCGGTCAGTGGCTCATCTACGATGTCGGGTCTGGGTTTGGTGCATAGTTCAGTCACATCGAGACAGTCATGGTCTGTACATTCATCATCATCATCGATATCATTTGGAAGTGGCATCAATGTAGCAGGGTTCAAAACAGAGCATCTCTTGAGGGTCACGTTCTCTGCAGCAAGAATAACTTGCTCATAGCGCGTGAGCCTGCTGTTGGTCAGATGCTGTGTTTTGGTCCTGGTCATTAACAGTTCAACAGAATGTGGCACGCACACCTCTAACGGGTGCCCCATAACGATATTTTCACATCTTTCAATGCTGACACCCGTTGCAGCAACGGACTTGAGACATCCGGGCAACGCTGCGGCTACTGGGTCTAAAGTAGCCGAGAAATAAGCAACTGGTCTACGGGCATTCCCATGGATTTGGACCAACACAGACAACGCACAACCTTCTCTCTCACAACAGTAAAGAAAAAATTGTTTATTGTAATCAGGCATTCCCAATGCCGGAGCACGACACAGGTCCTCTCTCAGCTGTAGGAACGCCATCAAACAGTCTTTGTCCCATGGTACCGGATCACTCACCTCTTTGTGCGTCAGTTTTTGCAAGGGCTTTGCTTTCAGTGAAAAGTTCACGATCCACTGTCGGCAATAACCCACCATCCCTAGAAACATCCTGACCTCTCTCTGTGTCTTAGGCGCATTCATTTTCATGATCGCCTCTATCCTGTCTGGTGACACTTTTCGTTTGCCTTTCTCAATTCTGTGTCCTAAGTACTGCACTTCTGTCAGGCAGTACTGCAATTTTCCCGGGGACACCTTATGCCCATTGGCAGCTAGGTGATTTAACAAAGCAATGGAGTCTTCTCTGCAAGCTTCCTCTGTTTCTGACGCCACAAGGAGGTCGTCTATGTACTGGACCAGAACTGACTTCTGGGGCAGCACTAGACTTTCAAGATTTTTCTTCAAAAGCTGGTTAAAGATCGATGGGCTCTCTGTATACCCCTGAGGGATACGACACCATGTTAGGACGCGATTTTCCAGCTTAAATGCGAAAAGAAAATGGCTATCTTCGTCCAAAGGGATCGAAAAGAAAGCCTGACAAAGATCGATCACTGTGAACCACTCTGCTTGGAATGGAATCTGAAACAGTATCACTGATGGATTCGGTACCACTGGACAACACGAGACGACTATGTTATTAATCTTTCGCAGGTCCTGTACTATCCGAAATTTCCCATTGGGTTTCTGCAGACCCATAATCGGGGAGTTGCATGGACTACCCACGATTTCTTTCAGTATTCCCTGTTTAATCATGGACTCGATCACGGGTTTTATGCCTGCAATCGTTTCTGGAGTCAATTTGTATTGGGGTGTTCTTGGGAACTCAGCATGCGGTTTCACTACTATTTTCACTGGGTCCACCCCTTTGACCAATCCAATCTCTTCCCCAGTGAAATCCCATACTTCTGATGCCACTGTCTCTCTCAAGTCCCAGGGAAGCTCCTCTACTGTTAAAGTAGGGTACAGCTCCACGCATATTCTGGAGTTTGCAACTTTGAAATCTGCGTCATCATCATTGGTCAATACCTCCACTCCCTGAGGTGTACAATATATAGTACAATTCAATTTACACAACAGGTCTCTTCCTAGCAGACACACAGGGCTTGAATCGCAAACCACAAACTGGTGCTCATCACTGTACTTCCCTATTTTCACCTGCACCGGTTCTGTCAATTGGCTGGTTATTCTCCTGTTTGCGACCCCTACCACCTGTATGGTCTCTCCAGACATGGGCAGGTCTGGAACTGCAGCTGATCTAATCGTGGATCTAGTGGCTCCTGTGTCCACCAGAAATGTCGTAGGGCACCCTGCTACTTCTGCTTCCACATAGGGTCCCCTCTGATCTACCTCTAAGGCTGCCCCAAGGGTGCAGTCTTCTCTTTCCACTCTCTGTCCGGTTAATGGGTCCACATAATAGCACTCTTCCCCTTCCACAAACAGGGGCATTTGTCTATAGGTCTTACCCATACTCCCTACTCGAGGAGGTTGCGGGAACTGGGCTCGGGGAGGAGCCCCCCCTTTGAGCACCTTTCCTTGGTATGGCGTTACCCCTCTTGTAGGCGCGCTCTGAACCTCTTCCTCCTCTATCTCTTGTTCTCCTATCTCTACATTGTAGGGGCACTCGCGTTTCCAATGCCCCAGCTCGTTACACTGGTGGCACCTAGTCGTTTTCTTCAAGGTAGCTATGTCTATTCTGGGTCTAAAGGTGGAACTCTCCTCATTACCCTTGTTCTGACTGTACTGCTTCTTTCCTCCTGTACCTGTTCCTTGCTGCTGTTGCTGCGGCCCCCCCTTCCCTGCTGCTTGCATCTGTACCACCATCAATTTTTCCTTTAGTTTCTTAGCCTTGGAATCTATCTCATCACAGCAGTACCTTGCATATCTCAGTATTTCATCTAGGGGTTTAGTTTGCCAACAAATCGAGTGTTGCTGAATCATTAAACTAATATCCGGTCTCAGTCCCAGAACGAACTTGGACACAAATTGCCCTATGTCTTTTGGATCCATTACATCCAAGCCGCTATACTGTTTAAACGCCTTCAGCAGTCTCTCGTAATATTCGTGAACTGTCTCTTTGGGTTCCTGTCTTGTTCGGTCTATTCTGACCCAATCTATGTCTTGCATTGGCACCTTCTCTTTCAGCCAAGTCATCACTCTCTCGAATTTTGCCATCACAATCTCAGACGGTCCATTAGTCTTGGCATCTCTCTCTGGCTCCGTTATGGGCCACTCAGCGCTAACCTTGCATGCTGTCCACAGATCGCCTGGTACTACAATGTCAAACAGCGTGTTCAGATCTATCCATAGGACTTTTGAGATTTTCACAAATCTCTCCACTTGCTTGTACCACTCCACAGGGTTCTCTCGTAACTTGGGGAAAGAGGTGGTAAAAGCAGCTAAATCTCCCCTACTCCAAGGGACATGTACATAGTTCCCATTTGCAACTTCCCGCAAAGGGTAAGCTTCTATTCCCTGCTGTCCTGGTGTCATACCAATCATGCTTCTTCTGCCGGTCCCTTTCTTGGACCACCTCTCTTCCCACTTATCTAGTGCCCTCCATGTCCTTATTCCAGTAATCAGTTCCCTTATGTGTGTTTTCAGCCCAATCGTTCTCCTCTCATCTAGGTCTCGATCTGAGTAATGTAACCTGTGGTTACCCTGTAATGCTTTGGTTCTTGACAAGTCCACCATATATTTGCCTGCTAGTTCGACTAACTTCTCATGGACTGCTCTCGCCTTTCGAGTGATGTCCTTTGCCATATACAGTATTTCATCCTGTTCATACATTTCCATTCTTTCTAAAGGCAGGGTACCATCTACCATGTCATCCAGATCTGACCTTAAACTTGAGACATCAAGTCTCTTGGCTTTTATCTCAGCTCGCAATATGTCTTTCGAAGGGGGCTCGCTGGTCTCCCTACCATCCCAACTTCGAGCTCTGCGTTTGGGCTCAGGAGAGTTAATGGGTGGCCTCCCTTGCTCCCATCTCTCCAGGTCCCATGCTCGGCCATCCGATCTTGGAAGGTGATGGAACACGGGCCTGTTACCCCTATTCTGGCTCTGCCCATTCTCTTCTTCTTCTCTCCTCTCACTGCACCCCTCTCTGTTATTTTCCCTCTGGTCGCTACTCTCCCTTTGCCTCGTATCGCTCAGCATCCGATACGATCCTTCCTGGTTCCCCATATTCCCTGGGCTGCGCTCATTTCTGTCATCACAGGGACTATGGTGCGACCTCTCACAACTCCCATTCAGTTCTCTGGTGCCGGGCACACAGTGTGGACACTTAAAGCTGTTTCTGTACTCTTGTGCTCTCCTCTCCTCTCCACTGAGTATTGGGCGCGCCACCCCTCCACTCCCGGGGCCCCCGTTTTCCAGGTCTGTTCTACCTCCACTCCGGGCCCAATGGGTGACTCCCCTACTCCCTCTACAGTCCCACTCCGGGCTACTCTCCCCAGCCCCGCAGTGAGTCCGTGCTCTGCTGTCCTGACTTTCTCTTTCAGCTTCCGCAGCATTGATGCACTTTTGAGCCTTCACTGCCTCATCCCACTGTTTCATGTACTCATTTAGCTCTTGAAAGGATTTTCGTCCCGATCCCCTCAGATCCATTGGCCATCTAGGGCCCCCAGGATCTCCTCCTGGGTCCCCTGCTGTGTGCATCGGGGTGCTCCACTCTCTGGGTATCGGCATCTGACTTGGGGAATTAGTGGTATCGTTCCTCCTTGCCTCCTCTGCTCTTTCTCTGTCTTTCCGTTTCCGTTCTTCCCCTTTTGCTCTCTCTTGGTCATATATCGATATTATAGGACCTATGGTAACAGGTACCTGTAGTGCATCTGGTAATGGGTAGGATGTGGCGCTTTCCGTTTCCGGCGCTCTTTGTACCACAAACCTACCGACTACCTGTTGCACCTGACTAGGCTGGAACAACTCTTTCTTTGGCTCAGGATCCCACTCTGAACTGGGAAGCGGTCTATGCTCTCCTGCATTGCCCCCTTTTGCTCCTTCAGTATTCTCGACCTCTCCCCCTGCTCTATTATACGGGGGTGGCCTGTCTGTCAGTAATCTGTTTATCAGGCTGTCCTCTGTTTCGCTCTCATCATCTTCTTCCAGGGGACTTTTATTTACTGGCGCCTCTAACACTGGGTACAGTTTATTCACTTCCAGGTTATGCACTCTCCATCTTTTAGCATCCGCATCCCACCTGGCATCCTGCACTGCCCTTACCGAGCGTTTCACCCTTTCTTGTCGTCTGTTCATATTCTTTTCATGCGCTGCCCTAATCCATGCTTCAAGAGCTTCAAACTGGGTTGGTCTAGGCAAGGGTCTCTTTGAGGTCATGACTGATTTCAATCGATGTAACACCTCCAATCTGAACGTCCCGTACTTCGGGAACGTCAGTTCCTCATTTCCTTCAGTAATCTTACTCCACTCTGATATCCAAAGGATCGTATGCAACCCAACATTTACTGCCATATAACGAGCTGGCGTACCCTCCGGCGGGGCTTCTTCCCCTTCATACGATCCCCGCTTCTCTTTTTTAAACAACGCTTTCAACCATTTAAAACACTTCATAATTATGCGCACAAAATCCAGCCTCGCTACTCTGTTTACTTCCTGATGACAATCCACCAATCCTGTCGCGGCTTTGCTAGCTTGGCCTATCACAGCGCGGTCTTTCTTCTGTCGGCCAATCACGTCGCGACCCTGTCTGACATGTTCGCTAGCTGGCCTATCACAGCGCGGTCTTTCTCCGGTCAGCCAATCACTGCGCGACACCACCTGACGTCACTTTTCTCCGCTTCGCAGCAGCACCCCTCCTTTCTCAACTCGTCTCCCGGTTATGCATGCGTCCCATTCATACACCGAAAAATGACTACTTCCGACCAAGCGGTCACTTCTCTCGACTGTACGTCCACAGTCTATCTGTAATTGTCAACACAACTGACGAGATGTCTATCGTCTCTCTGATAGGTTGCTTACACACACAGTAACTTCCGACCAGCGTCCGTTACTCACGCACTCACTCTTACGTTCCCCCTATCTCGGTCTCTCGGGTGATCAATGGTACCTCATGACCCCCTTCACACTAGTTGACAATTACTCTGAGTGTCCGATACACCCGAACCACTTAAGCTCTCCTTGAACTTAAGATTTCCACCGGTTGCGCGCGCTCACAACCTGTTCCACAGTCACTCTACAGACATTCAACTCCGCCAGACATTACAACATAGATACAATACAAAAACACCGCAATCTAACACGCATAACCCTTTATACTCACTCTCGACCGATACTGCTGCTTTTTCTGTCTCACGTCATCCGGATCTTCATCTGCGGGCTGTTCTTCCGATCATCGATTTCTAGGGGCCTTGGGGTAAGCTAACCTGGCCTAGGTCACCGTCCTCAAGAAGGCAACCATCCTCTATAGCTACCAACTGAAAGGGCGAGATTTTGATCGATACCTTATATCTATTGATCCAAACCTCGATCTGGTCGACTGAACCTTTGTTGCCTGTCTAGGAGGAAAACAGTACACCCATTTCCAAGCCAGTTCACCCAAGAAAGGACTCTACTCTCAAAGATCACGGACAACTTCTAGTTTTCAAAAGTTTATTGTAAAGATATAATGAGCTGCAAATACAGGCATCTCAGAATGAGATTCACGAGATACACAGGTCCAATTACATACATGTGCTCTCGAAAAGCCCTCAGACGAGCAACAGAAATCACTAACACAAGTTCTAAGAATAGTAAAGCTATCAGCATAGACGCATATCTCTCCTTCATTTAGGTTGGAGGAAAACAAACACAGGTTAGGCGTCCCTACCCTGTTCTAGATGGTATCCCTACTTAACCAAATCCCAACCTAACAAAGGTGTCAGCAATGAATGACCCCCAAGGGAAGTCACCCACTCTAAGTCTCTTGGTGAAAACCTATAGTTCTCCAGTCATGACCCCTCACTGCCTACCCATCCGCTCTCTAAAAGGGTCCTCAGGTCTCTGCTCTAACTCCACCCAGGGGTGCTGTCCCTAATACAAAACAGTCAACAACATTTGAGACGCCCCTTGCGAAACGCCTCTCACGTGGTGCAACTTCAGGCTTTTTCCATGATGCTTTGTATTGGGCCTCAGACGTTAGAGTTGACCTTGCTTCTCAGACTCTTCTCCGGCCCGCTGATACCCCCTAAACATTCCAGAACCCTCCTCCATGTCTGGGCCGGCTACTGAACAGACCTCTATTCATTCATTTATAATTGGATCCCCCCTTTCCTGTTGCAGACAGATATCTGCCGCCAAGAACCCAACTCTCATAGACTTCTAAAAAGGCTTGCAACATTTCTCAGCCCAGACATGTACGTGTAAATCAATGCTAAAACATTTCAGGCCTACAATATTTCTCATTGTGATAATAACATTCAACTTCTTCATTAATTAAAGCATGTTAATACTCTTATTCTATTATTAAGTAAACATTTCTATAAATCATGGTCTATTAATGCAATGACCAAAAACGTTAATATAATCTGTGTCATGAAAAGAACCATCTTCCCTTTCCCTCCAGCTCTGGCTCTGAGGCCTACCACGTTCTGCTTTTAACCACATACCATCTTATGCTTTAGCAGCTTCACGACATGGATTCAAAAATAATCACGTCTAATAAAGTCATATAATGTCACACATTTCTGTATTAGTTCCACTTCTATTAAATCTCTACATTAGCTATACATTTTTGATATATTTGCAGATACTATTAGCACTCATGGCATTTCTCTTCATGATTTGTGCTTACTACAAGTAAGTGTGATGTACTCATACATTGAAATCAGTTTGCGCTCTCTCAGTGTCGAATAAAAACATCAAGATCAAGATAATCCTATGTTTAAAGGGTTATAATTTCATGTATTAAGAAGGAATTCCCAGAGCTATTGTGCACAGTGGTCGAGTCTCATGGACTCGAGATAGTTAATATTGTGCAAGATGACACATGCAGCCACGATCTGGCAGGAGATCTCTGGACAGTACTCCAACGCTCCACCAGTTTTGTGTAGAATTCGAAAACGACTTTTCAGTAATCCAAACGTGTGTTCAATCACATTCCGTGTGCTGATGTGTGGAGCATTGTACCTCTGCTCATGTGGTGTGGCTGGGTTGCGGTATGGTGTCAAAATGTCGTTCCGCACGGCGTATGCGCTGTCACCTACATAGTGGAAAGCAAATAATTAGCCACAGTTATGCATTTACATTTGTTTGATTAATGTTGCGAATAGGTATATGTATGTACCAAGAAGATGTCCATAGCCAAATTCACCCCTGAGCAGACGCATGTGGATGCCACTGTGTTGGAATATATAGGAGTCATGGGTGCTTCCAGGGATGTCCGTTATGATATGCTTTGCATTACACACTACTTGCACATTGATTGAGTGATAGGATTTCCTGTTCCTGAAGATATATTCATTCGCTGCTGGGGACAAATAGGGACATGCGTATAGTCTCTGCAGCCGATCACACGAGGGAATTTTGCTACCTGGTAGAAGTCCATTTTTTTGTTATTCAAATCCAGTGGGGTGTGGGGAAGGTGATGTGAGTGTGGATCCTTGTCATCATGGCTTCAAGGAAGGTTTTGAAGAAGCGTGAAAGTGAGCTTTGTGATACCCCTCCAGCTACAGCTACTACCCCCTGGAAACTGCCTGAGGCAAGTAGGCGCAGGCAACATAGGACCTGTACATGTGCAGGGATAGCATGGGTCCTACGGGTCTAGCGTTGCATTAGGGGCTCCAATCCTGCAATTAGGTGCATGATCATTGCACCGTTCAGCCTGTACTTATCGGAGATTTCATTCTCTGTTTCTCCCAGCAATGTGATGCGCACTCTGAAAATCCTCTCCTGTATTCTCCTTCTGTGCTGGGCTGCTGCATGGATCTTCATCCTCCTCACCACCACGTAGAGTGCTGCCATTCTGAAAGGCTTCAGGGCCCTTCTGAGTCAGTTTTAAAGAGTTTCTGATTGGTAGCACATGTGCAATTTTTTTTTTAACTTTACCACCTGATTGTGATTCCCCTTATTCTGCACTTGATAATTTGCGATTTTTCAGGTAATCGCTAATTGTGAGTTTACATGCATTGCATTGCGATTCTTTAATTGCTAATCGCGATATGCGGTGGCTGTTGTGTGACTCGCTATTAAGGATTGGCATTATTGGTTCTCACAAATTTAGCGAGTCCTTAATTTTGTAAATTTGTTGGTTTGTTCAGTATTTGGGTTCCTGGATTGGAACGTGTTGTTTTGCGTTCGCTAGCAGTCTATTTTAGAGATTCGCAATTTTTGTGAGCCATTTTTTGCTTGATGCATGGGCCTGTTTAAGATCAATATACCTATTTGCGGATAAAGTAACCTATGTGTGATTAGCTGAATGGTGTTCGGCTCACTCCCTTCTAGTACTGAAAACCAACCATGCACCATACATTTCTGTCATTACATGCTGCCTGCAGATGCTCACTGGTTGCTGGCTGCTCATCTAATTGGCAGTTGCATTCATGCCCCATTGGCAGCCCCTCTACCATTGGCTGTTGCCTCTCCCCTTTTGCGATACAGTCCACTCACAATGTCTGAAAGCACCCCTTCCCTCCTACGCTGACTGCAGCCCCTGTGCTCTGTTACCTCGCTCATTCCTACGAGCCTCTCGCACTCATGCAGCGCCCCCGGGAGACCCAGCAGCAATGCCTCCATCACTCCAAGCCGGAGGCTGTGGTCGGGACCACTCCTCTCTTTTGTTGTGTCAGCCTCTGGTTCAATCAGGGAATTGTAAGCGCGCTACTCACCCGTGATGGTCTCAAGGCACTGATGGGGGAGGGGGTAGGGCAGATCTGTTGAGCTGAAGAGCCAGGGGTTTGAGGGTCTTCCTGAAGGTGTTCAGGGAGGGGGTGTGCCTGATATCGGCAGGTAGCCCGTTCCAGGTCTTGGCTGCAATGTGAGAGAAGGATCTTCCGCCTGCTCTGGCTCTGTAGATGTGCAGGGTTTTGACCAGTGCGAGGTTGGAAGATCAGAGGTTTCTTTTGGGTACAAGGAAGTTGATACTGTCGTTGAGGTATTTGGGTCCGTTGTTGTGTAGGCATTTGTAGGCGTGAGTGAGGATTTTGAGAGTGACTCTTTTCTCCATGGGGAGCCAGTGGAGACTTCGTAGGTGTTGGCTGATGTGTTCATGTCGGGGGATGCCGAGGACGAGTCTGGTGGCGGTTTTCTGTATTGTCTGGAGTTTACAGAGTAGGGACTTGTTTTTTTTTAAATTTATTTTTTATTTTATAGAACTTTGTTCATTTGGATTTTAAAGTACTCCTTGGTATATCTTTTCTGGCACAGATAACAACCACATTCCGTCAGTACATTTATCATAGTGATTAAATGAACAGTACCATAAGCACAGACAATAGTAAAATCATGTGGCAACTTCCACAGAAGAGTTCTCTGACGAAGCAGACGACGTATTGCATACATGACAGTACTGAACAGTCTTGGGCATGTGGCAGCACCCATCAATCTGTGACTCATCGTGTTTCATGTAGGTTTTATATGGTAACCATACCGTTTCAAATAGATGCACCCTATTGTGGAAAACACGATAGCTTCTCTATTGCATAAATGTTCCACACCTTCCTCCACAATTGGCTCAGTCCTGGATCTCACTGATGTTTCCATAAATATGCTACATTGCCAACAGTAGAGATCTTATTTTAATTTTTTTGAGTTTCTAGTGCCATTTCGTTTTTTTATTTTTATTTTTAACTTTGTTTAATGATGCAAATCCTAGTCATACAGTACATGATTGGACGACATTGTACATTTTCTTAGCCATAAGATCCTACAAAGACATTATTCATAAATGCACCGTACACATCTTCCACAAGTCTCTCCTGTCTTCGCATCTCCATTTCAACAGTAGGCGACACACAAAGATGTCCCCTGTATTTATTCCACTTTGACCACTTCATGTCCCATTTCTTGGGGCATCCCCGAGCCTTGTATACCTCTGTCTCCGCCAGTCCATTTCTGTAACCCACAGGGTGGTACGAGGTGGGCTTACACTCCCCCATCCCTTGGTCAATTCCCTCTTTGCTAGTGTATATCCCAACATAGTGAATTGCTGCTCTACTTCAGTCAGGTCCGAGGCCTCCCAAATATTTAGGATTCCCAACTGTGGGGTCAGTACAATAGCTTTCCCCAGGGCCGTGCACATACGAGTCGTAACTCCCTCCCACAAGGGATGTACCATGGGGCGGGACCACAGTGTGTGATAGAATATGGCTTTCTGGTCACAACCTCTTAGACAGAGATCATCGGGCCTAGACCCTATCTTAGCTAGAACCGTCCCTGTCATGTATGATCGGTGGAGTATTCTAAGCTGAATCAGTTTAAATCTCTGGGTAATTGCCGCTGAGCGTGGGGACATTAGCGCCACCTGCCAGTCTTCGTCCTCTATTGGTCCTATGTCGCTTTGCCACCTCTCCCTAAGCTTCGGTAAATCGTCTGGCAGGTTATTACTCAGCTTCTTGTATGTCAAAGATATAGCCTTTGAGTCGAGCGGCCCATCAAGCAAACGGTCCTCTAGGGGTGACGACTCCGGTATGACTTTTGGAGATGGGAACACTGTCTGCAGCGCATGCCTAATTTGCATGTATCTGTACAATTCCCCCTGTGTCAGCTGATACTGGTTCTGTAGATCAGGAAAGGTCAGTATTGCCCCCTATTTAACCAAAAAAGGGGGCAATCCCGACCAAACACATAATACTGTGTGTTTGGTCGGTCCAAAGAACTTCCCCTTATGCTTCCTGCCTGTGGTGTACAAGGCTCCCAGGTATCCCAAGCGGTCAGTTTGGTATCTATCGAGAGAGTACGCCGGGTCATCTGGGGGTGGTAAATCCAGTGATTGACGGTCACCAGTTGGGCTGCCCAGTAGTATCGCTGTATATCAGGGAGAGCGATGCCCCCATCACACCAGCTTTTTGTCAGTTTCTGCCGTGCAATCCTAGGGGCCCTATTATCTCACAGCAGCATGCAGACCTCTCCATTAACAGCCTTGAAGTACGAATCTGGAACTTTGTGAGGACAGTTTTGTAGCACATAAAGAAAGCGAGGAAGAGCCAGCATCTTCAAGAGTGCCACCCTTCCCACCAGTGTCAAGGGCAAGGTCCGCCAGTGCTTCACATCTGCTCGCAGTCTAGCCAAATGTGGGGCCAAGTTAGAGCTATAGAAACAGGCTGGGTCTGAAGTGATAAAAATCCCCAAGTAGCGAAAACCTTCCTTGGCGACTGTTATCGCACAGTCTGTCGGGAGGCGAGACACATCACCCCTCAGCATAAACAACACTGACTTGTGCCAATTAATTGCATACCCTGAGTATTTACCAAAGTTTGTAAAAATATCCAGAACCACACTGATCGATCTGTATGGGGATGCTAGATAGAGCAGAATGTCGTCGGGATATAGTGATATGCAGCCTTGAACATCTATTGCTCAGCGCATTCCACGCACCATGAAGTAGTGTGGCTCACTGGTTAGAGGCGGCAGACCCGAGAGCAGAGGACGGCCCGGGACCAGGGTTCGATTCCCGGCGCGGCAGGTTTCTGGCCAGGGTCAGCGGACTCGATAATTCTCTCGCCTTGGTGCCCACTCTGATCAGCGTTCACACTCGGCAACTCTGGGCATTAGCTTGCCTCATCTTCACTAACGGCCCCACCAGACCGCCGGGGATGCCTGGTCTCACCCTGGAGATACCCATTAAGGGACCATCTCTCAGGGAAGCCAGGAAGGGTTTCGCAGCGGTCGAAGCGCCTTGGGACCCTACGGGTAAGTAGTGCGCTATATAAATGCCTATACATTTACATTTACCATCACGTCCCTATGCACCCAAGCCGCCGGTGGCTCCAGTACGAGGGCAAAGATCAGTGGGGATAGCAGGCATCCCTGCCTTGTTCCTCTGCGCAACTCGAATGTTCTTGACGTGAACCCACTTACTCTCACCTGTCCCAGCACTCCGGTATATAACAGCTTCACCCAAGCTACATATTTGGGCCCTAATCCCACCCTCCCTAGCACTTCAAATAGGTATGGCCATTCTATGGAGTCAAACGCCATAGAGGCGTTAAGGGATAGCACCACCGCGTCTTCTTCAATGTATTGTCTACGGGCCATCACATTGTGCAGGCAGCGCAGATTGAGTGCCGTGTTGCACCCTGGCATAAAGCCGGATTGGTCTGGGGGGACCAATGAGGAGATAACTGTTACCAATCTATTTGCCAGGACTTTTGCTAATACCTTAGTCTCTACATTGATCAACGTGATTGGCCTATAGGAGCTGCAGCTCTCCGTAGGCTTGCCTTTTTTATGAATAACTACAATGGTGGCCACCCATTGATCCAGCGGTAGCATGCCCCCTTCTAACCCCTCTTCATACATAGCTTTTAAATACGGTATGGTCAGAGTGGCCGTGGCCCTCAAAAATTCCACTGGGATGCCATTTGGCCCCATCGCCTTTCCTGGTTTCAATTGACCCAAGGTCCTACCTATTTCTTCATTTGATTTCTCTTGCTCCAAGGTGTCTCTATCTGTCTCAGAGAGGCTCGGCACATTGCTGTCCATGAGGACCTGGCGAGATTCCTCCACTGTATAATGTGTAGAGGAGGAGTACACCGTTTCGTAGTAATCAGCAACTTTTTCCGCTATACCCCTCGGGTGTATCACTGTTTCACCCTCCGGTGTCGTCAGCTTATGCACCCATCTGGAGCCTCTCCAGCCAAGACAGCATCTTGCCCGCTCTGTCCCCAAGCTCATATATTCAATTTGAGTTGCACGCTGCTTAGCCACCATCTGTTCCCTGGTTTTTCTCTTGTACTCGTCTTGTTTTAGGAGAAGACTATGGCTTAGGGCAGGCGAGGGATCCCGTGAATGTTCGCGTTCTAGCTCGAGAAGGTCAGATAAAATTTTGGTCAGGAGTTCTCGTTTTTCCGTGATATAGCCCGTCTTTAACGATAGGGCTTGACCCTTGAGCACCACTTTGAATGCTTCCCAAAGTGTTTGCGTAGAATTGACAGAGCCCACGTTTTCAGTAAAGTAATTTTCTGTGTGAGTGCGGATTTCGACCCTTATATCTGGGATGTGCAGGAGCCACGGGTTAATGACTATAAGGGAGCGAGGCTGGTGCTCCCAAAGAGTGTATTCCATCCAGATCGGAGAATGAAATGAGATCCCTCTCAGTAGGACCCTGTATTGGGCGAAGTTGCCTATATCGGACATATGTGTAAGAAAATAGTCGATGCGCGAGAGGCTCTGATGGGCGCCGGAAAAGAAAGTAAATCATTTATTGGTGGGATGGAGTATGTGACCCACGTCCGCCAGGCCAAATGCTTGCGTGAAGTCAGTCGTAAGGTCATTAGATGTGTCTTTTGACTTTGGGGAGTGGCGAAACACAGTATCGTCCAGAGTCATATTATAATACCCTCCCATAATCTGTGTACCGTCCTGAAGTCCCGTCAACTTGGCACCCAGGTCTTCTAGTGCCGTCTTGCACATAGCGGGCGGTAGATAAACAGATATCACATTAATACCTCTTCCGTCCCACTGGGCCTCAACTCCCGCGAACCTCCCCCGTGTCAGCCCATACTTTTTGAACAATTAAGTGCGTTGTTTTTTTCACTAATACAGCCATACCCCTTGAGCACGTGGTGTAGTCTGCGTGTACCAGGAGTTTGTATCCTCACCTGATAAGGGCCTTGGACTTCTGACCTACTAAATGCGTTTCCTGATAGCAGGACCACATCAGGCGAGTGTCTCTTCAGGTATTTTTGGACTATCCCCTTCTTTATTTTATCTCCCATCCTGTTAACGTTCCAGGACATTATAGTTAGGGATCTTTTACTATCCTGCCCCATATTTGTGTAACATTTCCCATTGCCATAGTCAGATCATAGCTGCGTAAGAGAGAACATACATCTGCTTTCCCCACGTTTGTCGTCAGCATAACTACATTACATCGTCCATACATCACCACACGTTGTATTCTCCTGTTTAAGTCACTAACAAGGATCATTGACACAATCAGCGTATCAATAAACAAATTAACCTTGAAACATCTCCCATTCCCTCCCCCCTCCACCTCATCTCCCCTCCCTGCTCCCTGCCCGTGGATTCAAAACTACCCACCCCCAAACTTGGCAGAGTGCTTCTCTCCCCCCCTAAGATTCTGAAAGTACTTGGGGTAGAGTGATCCCCCCTCCCGTCAATTCACATCACAATAACTGGAAACATTGCCATCCACATCGATTCATTGGGGTCCCTCCCACCATTAAGCTGAAGATTGAACATATTATGTCATAGCTTCAGAAACAACCTGTCATTAAATATCATAACAATGAGTATGCCTCCCCCCTCCCCCGGTCCCACTACTTGCACTTTTTCTCGCACGTGGGCTTGCCAGACTTATCGGCAATGTCCATTAGTCCTGCTCCTCGTGCCGACTGTTCTTGTCTGCTGGACCTTCACAATCTTCCTCGACTCGGACTTCCTCTGCGCTGGCCTGGTTTGCCAGATTGGTTTCTCCTTCTACCCCCCACAGTGTTCCAGCCATCCAGCCACTCCCAGACCGCCTCTGGGGAGTTAAAAAACCAGGACTTGCTGTCGGATTCGACTCTCAACCTCGCTGGAAAGAGCATTGTGTACTTGACCTCCCTGTATCTCAATTCCTTTTTTACAGCTTGATAGCTGCATCGCTGAGCCTGAACCTTGGCTGTGAAGTCAGGAAAAAAGGCCACTTAATAGTTGTCTATCTTCAGGGGGGGATTGGAGCGCGCCGTCTGTAGGATAATGTCTCTATCCCTGTAGTTTAAAACTCGTGCAATGATGGGCCTTGGGGTTGCCCCAGGTCTCGGCCTACCTCCCGGCACCCTGTGAGCTCTCTCGATAGAAAAATAGCTGGATAGAGTCTTGGGTTCGAGGTGTTTAGTGATAAGATCTTCAAGATATAGGTCCGCAGCTGACCTCTCTGTTTTTTCTGCTATCTCCAAAAGACGAATGTTATTGCGGTGGGCCCCGGCCTTCGTATTCATCAAGCTGCTGCGACATCCTCTCCTGCTTCTTCTGCATCTCAAGCATTTGGGATTGCAATTCAGACGTGTCCATCTGCAGGGCCCTTCTCATCCATCTTGCGAAAGTCAACTCTGAGAAGTGAGACCTCCGTCTTAGCTGAATCCACTGACGCGCACCCCATTAATGGCCGCCATGATGTCCTGTAGGGTGAGCTCCTGGTCCTGCGCGGGTGCCACTGCGCCACCATCCCTATCTGACTCCAGCGAGTCCCCCTTCTCTCCAGACTTGGACCATGCAAATTTTGCTAGTTGTTTATGGGGGTTGCCCCTGGGGCCCCTTCCTCCCGTCGCAATGCCCAAGTGCAGTCAATCACCGCCCGGGGTGAGAGCAGTCACGGGGGCCAATACAAAGTACACTCCTCCCAAAGCCATCTATTTGATGTTCCCTCGCCTTAAGCCGTGAGCGGCGGGAGCTGCCCCAGCCACCACACCGCCCGGAAACGCAAACCGGGTGGATGGTCACGAATCCTGGAGCCAATCCCCTCTTTCTAGTCCTATCCGTAGTCCCAGCCCTGGAGCGCAGACTCACTGCTACCACACACTCAATTTTCCGCATTTCCCCTATAGTCATTAGAGGTCTTCACTTTGCCTGGGGACAACACTATGCCCTGCGAGAACTTCTTCAGGGACCCTTCAGCCGAGGACACGCACCTACTTCCAAACTATGGGGCCGGTGATTCAATTTGCAGGCCCCAAGGGCCCAAGCAACAGTGTCTCATTGGGCGCAGGGAGCGGGCCAGAAAACTCTCCTCCCTCAATATGGCAGTCGCTCACTAATTCCCCACTGTGCACCTGGGGCGAGGAAAGGGTGGGCAATAAATTGAGAAGGGGGGAGACACGAACAATAGCCCCCCTGCCGTATGCAGCAAGCTTCACTACTCCTCAGTGCTTCGGTGGGCACACCAGAGGCTGTGCAGCGCTGATCAGTGTCCCGGGTGAATTCCAGGCAAATTGGCACCTTCTTCGAGCCCCCAGGCCCGGGCAGCCACCGCAAAGCCGCAGGTCAAGAGTCCGTTTTTCGGACCCCCCAGAGTGCCACCGCTGGTGCCCCGGGCAGGACGCAGCAGTTTCCGGCGGCCCGACAATGCCCCACTTGCCATCAGTTCCTCGCAGTGTAGTCGCGGCGCCGTCTTCTCACACAGGCCGTCGAGGCCTTGGCCATGCCTCCCTGCAATCAAGCCCTGAAGCCGGGGGCTCGCGTAGTCGCCTGGGGGCCAGAGTCGCACACCAGACGCCACCCAATGCGGCTGATCGCGGCAAGGGACCCCTTCACCAGAGCTTCGCCTCACCTCACCTCCGCTCCACCGCACCTTGGAAGCGGCTCCCGCCTCCTCGCTCAGACCGCTGACTCGGTCGCAATCACCTAGGGGTCATCATATGCATTCCGCCCGGGTGAACAGTCAGGTCGAAAGATGCCTCCACGAGCCTCCACCGGAGATCGCGAAATATCCAGGGGGGATCCAGGGACGGGACCTCACAACTTCAGGTATGAATTTGCAGTGGATGGCACAGGATAAGGCAATTTACATTACAGGAAGGTGGGAGCTCGCTCAGGCTGCGGCCATTTCTGTTGGCTGTTAGCCACGCCCTTACATTGTTGATGCCAGCTTAGAGTGCATTTCCATAGTCCAGTCTGCTGGTGATGAGTGCGTGGGTGACTGTCTTCTTTGACTCGGGGTATCCACGTACGTATACCGTATTTACATGTTTGGCAACCCACTGTGCATATGCAGGTCAAATTTCGAATGTCATAAAGCTCACCCTTTGTTTACAGATTAATTTTCAGTCTTCAGAAAATAAAAGATGTATTTGCAGGTTCAGTTCTGTAGGTAAGAACATGCAAACATCACTTAGATGATGATTCCTGCAGCTGTCAGCCCACTTCCTCTGCATTTAGTGGACCGTTTTCAGAGTTCAAAAGCTCATCCAGCAGCATTTACAGATTCAATTTGGAGGTGACAACATGCTTACTGTATTTACATGTTTAGCCCCATAGGGGTCAGGCACATACACAGCATTTACAGATTCAGTCCTGAAGGTCAGACATTGTGACCTATTTTCATGGCCCAGTTGAAGCTCCTCTTCTGTAAAAGACAAATGATCCTAACTACCTCAACTTGGCAAATGCAAAGCAAGTGTGTTTACTAGGAAATTCCACTTTGAAAAATGATCTGAAGCCCTTTGTGGAGGTGAATGCATTGTTGATCTATCAGATTGCAACCTGTAGTGACTATGATGAGTGGGTTCTTTCTTGTCCTCTTCTGATGAGAGCAGTACCCCATGGTTCTCGCTTTAAATTAATATTGTATGCAAATGTGCAAAATCTTCTGAAAGCCTAACCCATTTGTCCTCGCCCTGTCCACCCTAGTAGTATGCAAAGGTTCTCCTGCTTTTGACAGTATAATGGGCAGCTTGCCAAAAGCTCCCCCATTGTGTTTCCCGCTGATTTCGATGATGCCCTATTGATTGCATGAATACGACGACTTCTTCATCAAACAAAGAAGCAATTGCTTTATATAGTTAGGAGGAAGTATCCTTGTTTGGTGGAGATTCACATATTTGTAGTCTTGTCATCTCTGTCAGAGAATTCATGTTCTCATAGATTTCTAGAAGAAGACCCTTAAGGAACAATCACATTGCTGAAATTATACGCCTAGAAGGTCACTGAAGACATTTCGTCCTGGTGTATTAAGCAGCTGTAGTGTAGTATATGCACTAGGCTTTTACTCAACAAGTTAGCACTTACAAAATAATTAGTAGAAAGTGCTCCAGTTGGGTAGACATTTTGTTCAAAACTGTGGACTCTTGTTGGATGAGGGGGCAGCTGTGGTTCTGTTGTGAATCAGTCTCTCACATGTCCACTCACAGATCCACACAGCCACTCACACACCTATACAGTCACTCACACACCTGCTCAAAAAAACACAAATGCACCCAACTTGGAAAAAGCCCTATCAATCTGCAAACTGTCGACTATGTGGTTTTAAATCAGAATCTGTAACCCACTTATTATGTGCTTGTCCAGCAGTCCTGGAACAGAGGAGACAGTACCTAAAATTCATCTTCAATGATTTGAACATTCGTTCATGCAGACAAGCAGTGATAAGTTGGCTGGAAGGCGCTTCCATTATCCTGGTCTGCAGGGGCGTCAAATTCATGACAATGGTCAGAAACCTCTTACGGCAAGCTGACGGAGAATAAAAGAAATAAGCAGAATCAACGTCACCTTTCAGCATCCGACCAATAACATTAATGAACGGTCAGCATGCTCTCCAGCGTCTAGCAGCAGGTCGCAAAGAGTGGCGCACGAATATTAAAATTTGGAACACTGGGGCTTACACTATACAATTACCTTTTCCATAAGGTCCCCAAATGCTTATTAAAAAGTAACAATTCCCTTTTATAATCATGGAACCATGTCAAAATTAGGTGTATTTATAAATGTAATGATATTTTTACTACGTTTTAATGGGCATTGGGGGGGTTTGTAATGATTTTAATTAATCAAACAAACTTATTACTTACTTACTTACACTCACATACCCATTTGCAGACCCATGCAGCCACTCACATACCCATTCACAGACCCTACGGCCACTCACATACCCAGACAGCCACTCACACCCACTTACAGATCCATACAGTCACTCACACCCACTCACACACCCAGACAGCTACTCACACGTCCACTCACAGACCCATAAAGCCACTTACACACCCACTCCCTGACCCATACAGCCACTTGCACACCAATTCACATCTCCACAAAACCACTTACACACCCACTCACAGACCAATACTGCCACTCACACACCCACTCTCAAAGGTTATAGGTTACAGTTAGGTGATACAATTAAAAAATAAACTTTGAAATGCACTACAAAAACCCAAGTTTTATTTCAAGTTTTTTTAATTTATGTTTACGGAACTCTCCTGAGATCCACATAAAAGACATAGCATTACAATCCTTAAAATCATGAAAAAGTGATATTACAATACATAGAATAATAAATAAAAATACAGAGTGAACTGGACGTCGAAACATCCACCTAATACAGAGACAAAAAACATTTTAAAAAGTTATACAATTTAAAACAGAACATTTCATTTGGGGGGTTGTTCATAGCCGCAATAAAAGCAGTAGCAGACAGAATATTCAATTGGAGACGGATGGGTCTTAGCCACTTTCGCCTGTGCGACATTAGAGCTGGGCAAACAAAGATGACATGGAGCAAGTCCTGATTTTTCATATTGCAGAGATCACATATGGCTGATGAACCATACCATCTGGATAAGAGAGATTTCAAAGGAAGTAAGTCCTGTCTTAATAGAAACAATAGACGCCTGACTCCATGAGGAATGTTCCAAAAAACATAGGGTTGCGCATTCCCCACCAGACAGGAATCAATAACTGGAGTGGTGCCTTTTTTTAGAATACGATTCTCTCTATCCAGTCTAAACCCTAATTCCCAAGATGCGGACTTCAGGAGGGTTTTCAGCTGATATGCAAATAATGAAAACAAAACAGCTTCATCTAGTTGTAATTGGCTCACAGCACATCTAAAAAAAATTAGAATTAAAGAGTAATCATTAAAATTTCCCAGCAGCTCCGTTTTTATAAGATGTCTTAATGTGCCAGGCTCACCCTTTGCCAGGCTAAAGACCCAGCGCACACTCCCCGCTAGACCTTGAACCCAGCTACTACGTAATCCGAATTCCTGTCTAAGAGCAGCTGTAGAACTAGCTGTGTTGACAGATAAAAGGCTACGAAGGATTTTACCTTCAGAAGAGTTCAAGAAACTCCAGCATTTCATATCGATTAACTCCATTCCGTAAAGTAAAGAGGCAGGAATTTTTGCTCGATATACCTCCAGCAGTATCGAGAAATGTCTTCTGCCTGTAGCCTTATATAGTGAAACCAAACTCTTTCCCTGGACAATAGCTTTCCGGGTGTTATTAGCTATGTGAGCTTTTTCACTTAAGTTGCTCGTAACAATTTTGCCAAGAAAAGTATAAGATTGCACTACTTCCAACTTTTGGCCCCCAACGGTCCAATGAAAGTTCGCATATTTAGAATTCTTCCTACCCGTGAAACACATCACTTTACTTTTTGCAATATTTATCAGCAAATGATGCTTTCCTGCATAATTGTACAACGCATGCAGGCGATTATTCAACCCTTTAGGCGTTAGGTCAAGAATCAAAATGTCATCAGCATACATAAGACATACGATTGGGGAGCCCCCCAGATTCGGAACAATACCTGTACTTGCAGAAAGAACCTGGGGTTGATCGGCTATATACAGGGAAAACAGCAAAGGAGCCAATAGGCAGCCTTGCTTTAACCCATTAGCTGTGGAGATAATTCTAGACAGTTCTCTTTCCCCTCTCAACAACACTCTGCACCAGGTATCTGAATGCAAGGCACGGACTAATCTGAGAAGAGTGGATGGCATCCCTGAATCGAATAACTTTCCCCACAGCAATGTTCTATCCACTTTGTCGAAAGCTGTGGAGAAGTCGATAAAGGCGCCATAAACTCGCCCTCCACGAACCTTGACATATTTCTCCGTTATAACCTGGAGTGCCGTCAGATTATCAAGGGCACCGTGCCTTTGCCTAAAACCGGTTTGTTCATAGGGTAGAATTTCGGCCTTAGACACCCAATCGTTAATTAAATTAAGAAGACATTTTGCAAAGACCTTGCCAATAGCATCTAACAGAGCGATTTGGCGGTAGTTTTGAGGTAGGTCTCTAGCCCCTTTTTTAAAAAGAGGGACTAGTATGCTCCCTTTCCAAGATGGAGGAACGGTACCACTAATAAAACAAAATTTAAATACTGGGTAAAGGATTTTACTCCATGATTCGCTCTGATGTTTTAGAACAGACATAGGAACCTCATCCGGACCCATCGCGCCAGAAGAACGCATGCCCTTGATAGCTAATTCTATGTCCTTTTCGGACGGGGGATCATAGGGAAGATTGTCCTCGTAAAGAGAATTATAATCCCGTTGCGAGCCATTACTGCTATACAAATGCTTAATATATTGCACCCAAGTCTGCTCATCAATAGAAATTGGCGTGGGTCTGGATCTAGAACCGCAACCCTCGCCAATTAATGACAAGAATGTCCTGGCTTGACCCTTATGAGAGGATTCCCGGAGTTTAATCCATAAAGAATCTTCCTTATCTCTTTTCAGTCTAGCCTTCAACCTTGTTCTCCTTCTTTTTAACAGGACTAATTTATGATACCTTTCCTGGTTAAATAATAAATATTGATCCCTTATCAATTTATTTATTTCAATATTCAATTGCCAAAGGGATTTAGGGATTACTGTAGGTTTTTTAGCAGGAAGGGCTGTCTTTGCTGTTGAGGTTACTAATTTCAAAAAATCAGAAAAACCTAGGAGTACCCTCCCATCCCAATGGGACAAATTCTCCACAGTAGATACCAAAATACTCAGCAGGCTCTTGATAGCTCCAAGATTCCAGTAACATTTCCCTGACTTGGCTCCAAAATTCACCAAATCAGTATCAATGTGCCAGGAATCCGACAGGGGCGGCTTAAGATCAACTGTAACAGTCAACACCTTGTGGTCACTTAGTTCCGAATTAACAACCAAAACATCCTTCACGAAAGGGAAGAAGGAGCTATCTGCTACTACATAATCAATAATTGATTCTCAATTTTTTTGATTTATGTGTAAAAGCTGCAGGGATGTCAGAGGGGAGCCTGCCATTTATTACTAGGCAATCCACCTTAGATAGACCTTCCAAAAATAATTTCCCTCTTTTGTTGGACTTAATATTCGCCGGGAACTGAGCTTGCGGAATATGGAGAGATTCTTCCTTAAGCTTATTCCTGAACAAATCAAGGCCCCAATTAGAAATTTTGCAGTTGAAGTCCCCTAATAACAATATATGCGGAAGGGATGTAACGTCCATAAGCTTAAGTATAAAGGAGAAAAGCGACTTTAGGCCAACATTAAAGCAAGTGTCAGGTGGAATGTAAGAGTTTATCAGGACAAGCGATTTAGTTGGGCCATCCTTAACCAAATTTTTCAGAGTTACTGCCTGGAACAATTTATTTGGCTCTAAAAAATGGGAAAAATTCCAATTAATCTTATTGGAAAGTAAACAAGCTATTCCACCCTTCGCATGGCCTCTCCTAGAGGGGAGTGCACTACCATCTAAAACATAATGCTCTTTTTCCATCATTAGTTTTCCCTCCACCCAAGTCTCCTGAAGGCAAATAACATCAGCTTCTAGGGATTGCAAGAATGACAATTTTTCCGGACTACTCTTCAAACCCGCAATGTTCCAAGAAATAATTTTTAAATCAGTGTTAAAATTTTAAATGCGGTTTAAGGGAAGAGGTGGATTTGCTTAAGAGAACGCCAGGCAACCAACTCCATTTAGATATGTCATCCATCAAAACTGGGTTAGAAGGAGGAGGGTTTTTATAAATTACTTGTCGTTCGTTTTTTGATACACATATTTTTAAATCCTCAGTTTTAGCTGAGGGCCAGACTGTAGAAACCGGATTTACTCCGTGAATTGTTGACAAGTTAGTGGATAATTTGTTACCCTGTTCCTCAATGAAGAAAGGGGTAACATCTATCCCTCTTATTTGTAATTCCTCTGCCCAGTGAAAGATATGATTTAATACCAGTTTAGAATGAAAATTGACCCTGGCTATTTTCCCTGTGGTGGAATTCAGAAGCGATACCAAGTCTAGATCGGAAGATTGAATTAGTTTTAGACTTTCGATCTCACGGAAACATTTAAGGAGTACCGATCTATTTAAGATAAGATCGGTATCAAAAAGAGGAATAAAATCCAAGAAGGTGGTATCTACACTGTCTTTCTCCTGAATAGGCAGAATGGGGACATGCTCAATTACAGGTAAATCCTGAAATGGCTTAGCCAGAGGATTAAGGGTTGGGAGTAAAGCATTTATAGGAGAAATCGATTCAACAGTTCGAGAATAGCTCGAGGGTCCTGCAGATTCAATAATAATATTCGCATGATCCCCTTTAGATGCACCAGTTGTGTCATCAGGTAAGTTAGGTGACAACTCTTCAGGGCAGGATTTTTCTGGCGAGGCCTCTAAATTGCTTTCAAAATTAATTTTCCTCTGTCTTTTTTTATAGAATCTTCGGATAGGTTTCCTTTTTTTAGCTCTATCCTTTTTTTGCATTGTGGGTATTACCTTTTCATCATTATTTGGGGGATCAGTACGTGCCTCTATTTCTTTTTTTATATGAGGGGTAAATATAGGAAATACAGGAGAAGTTTCCGTGTTTTGCATGTCAACCGAGTCTATCAAGGGTTCTATCTTTTCATCAAGGCTGGCGATACAATTGCCTCCAGCTGAAATTACATTGTGGACAGTAAGACTCGCCGGGATAGCCGCTATCTTTTTCCCAATCCGACCTTCGGAAACGAGATTCAGGTCCAATTGAATTGGGTCTAAAATTTCCATCTCCTTTGTTAACCTCTTGTCTTTACTCGTGTTCAACAATAAGTTGGCAGGCTCAAGATGCGACCCGAAATCGGTCCCACCTTTATTATGTAATAGCACCCTAAGGATTTCGGTTACCGTATCAAGGACGCAATCTGAACCTCCAACAAATTTTTCCAGTAAAAGTAAAATGGAAGATAACAAGTGTTCTAAAGAAGACAAGGATTTAGGAATTAAACTATCGTTGCCAATAAAAGAACTAGGGAGAATATTATTCATATTAGTGCCAGGGCTAGAGATGAGGTTTGGCTGAGATAGTGAAAAATCTAGTTTAGAAGGAGTGCTGCTATAAAGATGAAGCCTAGGGTGTTGGAACTGGGGTAGCCTGGCCTAGGGCAAGACAAACATTTCAGAGGCACAGTGTTAAGGTTGCAGACCACCCAAAAGTAATTCCACGCAATAGCACTCAAAAGAAAACACTACACCAAAACTGTAGGAAAATACGAGCTGCTTTATAAAAATAATATACTCCTTATCCTCAAAATATATAAATATAACTTAGAACATTGCAGGTCACTTTTGTATCAGCACTTATATCACTTAAACTGCTAAGCAATTAATCATTTAACTTGTCAGTACTCTTACACTTTTTACTCTAGGATTCACAGTTCATTACTTTATAATCACACAGGCGAAATAATAATCTGCTAGAACCTTGGGAGAGAAAACTACCACTCAATTTAAGTACATGCAGATTTCATGGAATTAATAGGGTACTTTTCAGCAGTGTTAACTGTCATAAAAAATTCCCCATCAGTAGTATTCTCTCATTACATCCAGATAACATATAAACAGTAGCTCCACTTTCAGGGATATTTACTTATTTTACTTGTTATTGATAACAGTACAGTTAATAAGTTCACCACATTGGCCAGATCTGCTTTCCTTATGCTATTCCCCAACCTGTGTTTAGCAGGGATTGACTGACCAGTATCTAATTCTCTCCTTTGTAGGCACTAGCGCCACTCCCCCTGCTTTTCCACTCCTTACTTGTTTCCACCGCGTGGTTAAGTTCTTCTCTGTGTTCAGCAGCAAGATGAGAAAGGGGGGGGGGGGCTGAGTACACCACCGAGATGGTCAATCACTTAACTGGGGCGAAGGCTCCCTGGAAGCTCCCCTGCTCTCTCCTCGCTCGGGCCAGCTCCTCTGCCGGGCGCTCAAGCGGAGAACAGGGCCGATTTCCCAATGCCCCCAAAAACAGCCGAGTCTCTCAACTCCCTCTCCCTACTCGGCCAGCTCCTCTGCGTGGCGCGCGAGCAGGGGAGCAGGGAGACACTCACTCTGGCTGCAGCCGGCTCCTCACGTTGCTCGGCGGGGTCTCTGCTCCCGCGGGCATGCGCTGAAGCGCTCGCTCCGATGCTCCTCCTCACGATGATCGGCGGGGCCACTGATCTCCTCGTCATGCGCGGAAGCGCTCGCACCCGCTCTCAGGAAGAAAAACGCTACTCACGGACCTGCCCGACCCTAGGCCCTTCCTGAAGAGACGATGAACCCGCTTTGGGCATGCGCGAAGGCGCCTTTTTGCAGCGTCTCGCTCTGGCTCTTCCCTGGCAACCGGGTCACTCCCCAACAATGTAATTACAGCGCGGGAGGGCCCCCGGGGTCCCAATCACGGCAGAAGCGCTCAGGACTCCTCAGCTGGGATGAGACTTTCCTTCACACTTCACCACCTTAGCGTTCAGAGGGGGATCGGCTCACTAGCAGTCCTGCCACAGGTAAGGGGTGTACAGCGCTACCCAGGCCACCAGCTTTCTTCCTATCCTCAGAAGGGAGGAGGGAATCAAGGGGGGGCTTCCTCAGTAGACAGTCACTGTGCACTTTTAAAGCACTGGAACCCCAGCCCACCTTACTGGACGGATGACAGGTTCAGGAGTCTTCTTTAGTTCCGATCCTCCCACTGGGCAGAGGACTGCGCACCGCAGCACTGCAGTCTCCTTCTCCTTGGACTTCCCCTGTTTAGTTTGGACAAGGGGCAAGCTAGGCGCCCAGGGTCTCCAGTAACCCTTCACAGCGGGGTCAGGACAAGTAACCCAAAAGGGGATAATGAGGTGACAACCCAAGGCAGCTTCCCTATCTAGGAGGTCAACCCTATGTCTAACCTCTCCCACCCTTGGCTACAGCCTGTCCTCCAGCTGACTTCCACAGGTAGACAAAATGGCTGCCCCGCATTCCGCCTTATATAGGCTGCCCTTCAGTGGTCCAGAGTGGACCAGAAGGTTCTAGAATGCCCTATGCTAGGCTATGGCCAAGTTCTGGGTGTGACAGTTAGAGCAGTTGGTGGCCACCATTTTAGGTAGTGCCAACTTTCCTGTCAGAACAGGCCTCAGGGCCTGAGGTAAAAGATTATGGGGGGAAAAAGAACACCTATCCCCTTGACCAACACCTAAAAAAAATAGTAGACAGAAAAATATTAAGGATATGAGGGGCAAAAAGGGGACAAAATAAATAATAATGAGGAGGGACTGCGCAAAAAATCCAGACAGGTCTAACATAGGGGTTAAAGGAACTTCTTGAGCATTTGTATTGACTAGAGCTTTAGCATGAGCAAGTTCCGAATACCTCTTTTGGGACCCTAAATCAATATCAGGTAATGTAAAATCACCCTCCGTGATTACGGGGGTATGAGGTGAGCCAGGAGGGACTTTTGAATCCTCCTTAATTAGATGTGTTGGATTAAGCACTGCTAACTCAGATAATTTTAAGGAAATGTCATTTGAGGTTTTTAAATTGTTCAAATCAAAAGCCCCAAGGGGGTGCTCCATTTGCCTCTGTAAATCTAACAAAACAAGAGGCGGACCCCCCACTATTTCAGAGGAGAGTTTCCCAGGGTGGGGCGTTAAGGAAACCTCAATCTGAGTGATATTATCCTTAACAGGGAGAGAAACTGTCTTTGACTCTTTGCCCTTTAATTCATCAGAGTTTAGGGCATCAGACACAACTTTATCCTTTCCCCTTTCCCACAAACTATACAGTTGGCATTGACCTTTCAATTGCAGAGTAGAATTAATTTTATTCCGCAGGGGATTCGATTTCGTTTTAGAACATGACCTCCCCACTAATACTCGGCTAGAACGCAGTTTTTTTGCCGTCAAATTAGAGAACAGAAGAGCACAACTGAAAGAGCAAAACAATAATATATCACTCTTAACCGGTGCCAAGCGGATTAAAAATGCAAACAAGTCAGTGTGGCAAATTAATAGAACAAGCCAAAGGGACGGGGCCCAGCCCAGCCTACTTCAGCCTCTGACGGCCGCAGACGGTCCCGCCCTTGTCCCGGGCTTCTCCCGTGACGCTCCCGCGCGCTCCCGCGTGGCTGGGGACTGGGCCTGATTAAATAAAGAGGAAGAATAGGTAAAGGGGCGGGGCTGGCAGGGAGAGCAGCCCAGGTGGAAGCAATGGGCTCACAGGGACTCCTGGGATATGGAGTCCCTGATACTATGCTCGCAGCCCTGACTCAGCACACCCCAAGGACCTTTCAGGTAGCACAGCCCCTCTGCAGCTTCAACTCCCGCTGAAGGATTCAGCGCTGCGGGACCCGCGAAGTGGGTCCGGCGAGTTGTTGTAGGTGGAGGGGAAAAGAACAGCAGCAGCAGTTAATCCCGTGGCAAGGCAGCAACAATAGTTCCTCGGACAAGTGGAGAATATCCAGAACACGTCACAGGTATCCGCTTTTACTCTGTCGATAAGGGGGCGGGGCTGGCAGGGAAAGCAGCTCAGGTGGAAGCAATGGGCTCACAGGGACTCCTGGGATATGGAGTCCCTGATACTATGCTCGCAGCCCTGACTCAGCGCACCCCGAGGACCTTTCAGGCAGCACAGCACTTCTGCAGCTTCAACTCCCGCTGAAGGATTCAGCGCCGGTCCGGCGAGTTGTTGTAGGTTGAGGGGAAAAGAACAGCAGCAGCAGTTAGTCCCGTGGCAAGGCAGCAACAATAGTTCCTGGGACAAGTGGAGAATATCCAGAACACGCCACAGGTATCCGCTTTTACTCCATCGATAAGGGGGCGGGCTGGCAGGGAGAGCAGCCCAGGTGGAAGCAATGGGCTCACAGGGACTCCTGGGATATGGAGTCCCTGATACTATGCTCGCAGCCCTGACTCAGCACACCCCGACGACCTTTCAGGCAGCACAGCCCCTCTGCAGCTTCAACTCCCGCTGAAGGATTCAGTGCTGCGGGACCCGCGAAGCGGGTCCGGCGAGTTGTTGTAGGTGGAGGGGAAAAAAACAGCAGCAGCAGTTAATCCCGTGGCAAGGCAGCAACAATAGTTCCTCGGACAAGTGGAGAATATCCCAAAGGATGCAGGGTTTGTTATAGTTAAAAAAAAACATTTAAAAACCAGTCAAAATTCACTGAAAAACAAATGGTTACAGGGTTGCTATAGTTAGGTCTCAGATTTCACTTGTATAAAACCAGTGCAATTCAGCAGTTTTAGTTATTTGAGCTAACTATAACTTACGTCCTAACAATGCACTGCTTATGACCTCACATATTACATCACTCATGACATGGTAAGTGACATACCATGTTGGAATGTCTATGACAGCACCTGCGCACAGGCAGCCAAAACAAACAACATAGTGGAAGGATTGCACAGTGCCTTCCAATCCACACTAGGCAGAACCCAACATATCAATCAATCAAGAAGTATTTGTATAGTGCAGCTAATCATCCCAGGGCTATTCAGGCAGTTTGCTGCAGGTATCATTTGAAGAGCAAGGCCTTCCTGAAGTGGTTCAGTGAGGGTGTGGTGCATAGGTGGCTGGGGATGGAGTTCCAGGCTTCTGCTGTGAAGCAGGCGAAGGAACGTCCTCTGGTGCAGCTGCAGCGGATGCAATGTGTCTGAGTGAGCTGAGGTGAGGTGTGCGGAGCGGACCGAAGGTTCCTTCTGAGTTGATGGAAGGTCACGCGGTAATTCATGTTGTCTGGTCCTTGGTTGTGGAGGGTTCTGTCGGCGTGGGTTAAGAGTTTGAACTAGCATATCTTCTGCACGGGGTGCCAGTGGAGGTCTTTCACGTGCTAAGTGATGTGTGGTCTCTTTAGCGGGTTAAGGATCAGTCTGGCTGCTGAATTTTGGATTGTCTGGAGTCTTTCCAAAAGTTTATTGGTGGTGCTGACATAGAATACTTTGCCATAGTCGAGCCGTCTGGTGACTAAGGCCTGCGGCACTGTCTTCCTTGTGCTGATGAGGAGCCATTTGAACATCTTTCGGCAATTACCTGTCTTTCTTCTCTAGTCTGTCCCTGGCGCCGGGAAACCCATTACGGGTAGCTGAGCGCAATATAAATTCAATAAATAATAATAATAATAATAAATAATAATAATAATAACGTGTGGATCATGTGAAAGCAGGCTGAGGCGATGGTAGTGACCTAACTTTTCATGGAGATTTTGCTTTCCAGTATGATGCCGAGGTTGCGGGCACAGTCTTTCGGTATGGGAGTAGGTCTGAGCTCCGCTGGCCACTAGGAGTCGTACCAAAGAGTGGTGTGTTTGCTGAAGATCAGAACTACTGTTTTCTCATTGTTGAGTTTCAGGCAGTTGTTTTTCATCAATGTTGCAATATGCTTCATGCAGTTGTGGAAGTCGGACTTTGTCAAGGTGGGATTCACTGAGAACCTCCAGTCTATAGATTTATAGAAGCATTACAAAAAATAACACAGCTACCAACAACTACAAATGGAGCAATCTGTTAGCCAAAATTGCCCCTAAACTTGGAAAAAAAACCAAAATGATGTGCTATAATTTAAAGTAAAACTCTTCATAAATAACCAACAAGTACATTACTTAGAAATGATAGCCAAAAGCATATTGTAAAATAAATGACACTTACTACTTCCATTCCAATATAATCCAATTTGGGGAAGGGGTTGGACAATAAAAGGGTGACACTTACTACTCTCACTCCAATATAGACCAGTTTGAGGAAGGCGTTGGACACTAAAGTGGTGGCACTTAGTACTCCCACTCCATTCTAAACTAGTTTGAGGAAGGCATTGGACACTAAAGGGGTGGCATTTACAATACTTAGTCCAATCTTAACCAATTTGGGGCAGACATTGGACACTAAAGGGGTGACATTTACTGTTCTCACTCCGATGTCAACCAAATTGAGGAAGGACCTGGACAATAAAGGGGTGACACATACTACTCCCATTCCAATATGAACCAATTTGGGGAAGGTGTTGGGCACTAAAACTGTGACACTTACTTCTTCCACTCCAATATAGACCAATTTGGGGAAAGGGTTGGTCACTAAAAAGATGACATGTACTATTCCCACTTCGATCTAAACAAATTTTGGGAAGGTGTTGGACACTAAAGGGGTTGCACTTGCTATTCCCACTCCAATCTAAACACATTTGAGGGAGACTTTACACACTAAAGGGGCAACACTTACTACTCCCACTTCAATATTAACCAATTTGAAGAAGACGTAGGAGTAAAAACCGGTGACAATTAGTATAACCACTCCAATCTAAACCATTTTGAGGAAGGTGTTGGACACTAAAACGGTGACATTTTCTATTCCCACTCAAATACATACCATTTTGGGGAAGGCGTTTAGTACTAAAAGTGGTAACACTTACTACTCCTATTCAATCTAAACCCTTTAGGGGTAGATATTGGACACTAAATGGTTTACATTTACTATTCCCACCTCAATCTAAGCCATTTTGGGGAAGGTGTTAGATACTAAAGGGGTCATATTTTCAAATCTCACTCCAATCCGAACCATTTTGCGTAAGGTGTTGGCATAAAAAAATAAGATTTACTATTCACACTCCAGCCTAAACCATCTTAGGGATGGTGTTGGACACTAAAAGGGATACATGCACTATATATACACTCCATACTCAAAAGTAGTACATTTTTATTTTTTAAATAAATAAAAACATTACTTAGAGCACACTATTAGCAAATTAAAGAATTCCATATAATGAACATTAACTATCACCAAATTGAATATTTTTTATGAAATAAATCATACATATTATTTATTACTATAACAAAATGTAAATAAAAAGCAAAATATATAGATAAACAAAATAATAAAGTCATAAAATATGTCAACATTGTTAAAATGTAAATAATTATAAAATACTTTCATTGAAAACATAACAAATACATATAAATGATATTCCCTACCCATTTTTCCACAAATACATATTACATGTCTACATAACATTATTTAACTGTAAATTGTAAGGTATACCAAATATAAATATTAATATTTTTATAAATATATTTACTTTCATACATATGTATTTAATTACATAAACATTTACCAAATAAAATATTGTGTATTAATTTATCAGCATATTAACAATATAAATATCACAATTTTGTATACACAACTTATTAATATAGTTTTGTATAATACAAAAATAATTCTTGTTTCTTAAAATAATTAAATATAGCAACTTTACATCAATATTTACAAAACAAAATGTAAATATTTTAATCTCTAAATACATTTTTGGTTTGCTAAATTTGAAAAAAGTTGAATTTAACTTTACAAAATGTAAAATGTAAATTACAGACACACACATAAACATTTATGTTTAAATTAATTTAGCAAATGTTATTCACTTATATGAAAAAAAAAAAAATAATTTACAAAATCTAAATTAAAGAATGAATATTTATAAAAAAAATAACATGCAATCAAATTAAAATGTTCACGTTTTACAAATCTCCCTATCCATTTCCCCTAAAACCCACCATCCTGCTCATATAACATAAGAACATAAACATTAATTATACACCTTTTTTGTTGGTAAGATGTGTTTTTTGAAGGACTAAGATAAGGGATAAGTACTTCTGTTACTCTTAAGTAATTAAGGATCAGCAGCATTTGGTCTATCTATGCGTCCCATCAGGATCTGCTTCCCACCCGCCTCGCTTATGATGTTGAGAGGTGAAGAATATGAGGGTTGGAGTGAGAGCTCTCTCTTTGAGGCGGACACACTGGCTAATGACATGGATGGAGATTTATTGTTGCCTGAGGCAGCTGTTTCAGGAGACTTTGATGCGATCCCTGCTATCTGCCCCCTCCTGGTGCCACTGTGAGAGATCATGGTAAATTAACTTGAGTTCCCTTGTGGGGCTTTATATTAAGAGCCATGATGGTCGGCTTTAACTACTGCTTGTGCTGTATCAATTGGACTGTTCCCTTGACAGAGTAGCAAATGAGATGTTAGCAAAGAACTGGAGTCTCCAGCCACTGGAGCTGAGTCATCTGGAACTAAAGTATCATTGTCAGCCACAGAAATAATGTCTGCCCAAAAATGTAGCACCTCAGGTGCATTTCTTTAGGGGCACAGAGCTCATGCCGCCTTCCCTCGACTTGTTAGCTCTAGTCTTATCAGGGAGGTTCCCACCTAAATTGGTTGAAAATTAGCCAAATAAAGAAATGTATCTATTTGACTTATTTAATCCATAAATTATCAAACAACTAAAATAAAACACAATACAGTAAAATACATATAAAATGACATAGCAATTATATTATATAAAATGTTTTCTGATATTTTTCACAACGCTAGTAAAAACTACACTTAAAACTATGGGGCCAATTACGATGTCCGCCCGCCATCGCATCTGCAAAAGGGAGCGCCCGCCATAGGTGCGGCAGTCCTGCTATACAATTTCCGATGCGCCCGCCACACTAGCAGGCGCATCCTGTATTTTAACATTGCGGTGGGTGGCAGCACCCGCCACAATGTAAAAATACATGTTGTGCTTTTGTATGTACAACGTGACAGGGACCGTGAGCTGCCTGCTACCTTGTACATGCAAATGCAGGAGGGTTCCATAGGTACCCCCCACGTGCAGCACCCCAACCCCCCACCCCCGGGGGCCCGCAACGGGCCCCCAAAGGCATTTTCCGGCTGTCTTTTTGCGGTGGGATCTCCGCCAAAATGACAGGCATCGTAATGCCCACGGTGGTGCCTGCACGGCACCGCTGCCATTGCCCCATTGTACCATGTCTCGCAAGGCGGGCGGAAAAGAACCGCCTTGCGAGACCACGGGGGATGGTCTTTCTGTCTGCCGCGGTACCATTCCCATTCCCATTCCCACCGCCATCCTAATTTGGCGGTGGGAATATTCAGGTTGATGGCGGGTGGTCCGCCACGGCCGGGCCGGCGGTTCTCACTGCCACCCCGGCAGTGGCGGACCGCCCGCCATCGTAATCGGCCCCTAAATTCTTACCTTCAATATTCCTGTTGACGATAACTTTGACATCCAAATATACTGAAGACACAATATTTATGTATTGCAATATTTTTCCCTCGATATTTTTTCCAAACCCCCCTCTGTGTACAAGCTAGATGAGGCCAAAGTCAGGATATCAGAGTAACCAGCAGTTGTGCACTCAGGACAGGCCTAGATGTTGTATCACCATGCAGGAGACATTCCAGTCCCAACAGGGGTACTAGGATGACAAATTACAGTGGTGAGGTAGATGTGAGCCAAGTCTGTGAATGAACGAAGGTCAAGGACAGGAGAGCTGAGACCCTTATGAGTATGATTTGTTTATTGGTATTCCTCTGAATCAGGATTTGGCTCAAATACCAAGCTATTGTTTTCTTGCCATAACATGGAGCATTTGGGAGCAGAAGAAGATGATTGGGAAAGGTTTGATAGTATGTCTCAATGTCACTAGGGAGCTGACCACTTTTAATAAAAGAAAACAGAGTGGAATGACCTATACAACTAACCAGCACCATAAGAGATTGAATGTGCGAGGCAGATCATGTATTACTGGAGGTTCAAAGTGGTTAATAATAAATGTCTAGCAGGTGGAATGAAATATAGATAAATACTGAAGATAAATTAATAATAGTTATGTAAGAAGTGGGAAAGTACTGACTAAACGTTAGCAGGCATAAATATATGACAATCAGTAGAGAGTAAGATCTGATCAAAATCTTTCAAGTCATGAGAGTGAAGAGTCTCTGGTATATGGTAGGAAGAAACGAGTGCCAGAACAATCTGATATCGTGCAAAATTCAGGTGCATGTTTTGTATGCTGAACTAGGGAGTCAAAAGCGAGACAGAATGGACAATTAGACTGTGAGCTGGGTGATTCCCCTCCTTCTTCCTTACTCTTTGTATAGAATCATATCTCAAAAATGTGTCGCAAGAAAACTATAGAATGGTCCTTTTTGGGGGTTTATGGTAGCTGACAGCTGTCAATACCCAGTTACTTCTGTGTGTGAAATTAATATCCCTCCACTGTCTTTTTACTTTCCCTATTTTGTGCCACTGCTATATCACTCTTGTTCTTGTGCTGCCCCCCCCCGATCTCTTCCCACTTTGATGATCTTTCTTACCTTTGTGTCCCCCCAGTGTGCCTGAACACACTTCCACCCTGTTATTATTTCTCAGCTACACACTCACATTTACCAGTAATATGTAAGCCTGCATTGCTGCAAGCTCCCTGCTTGCAGAAAAGCCCCACAGTGTAGGGGATTAGAGTGGCAGGGTTCCAAATTCAATAGAACTCTTCAGATACATATGGGATGATGTGTTAAGTAATTCCTTATCCCTTACCAAATCTCACAATACGGATCACCTGAAAAGGTGAGGAGAGAAACCGAGAGCAGTAATAACTGCTCCCACCTTTCCTTTCCCCAGTGCTAATATCTAATTGACTGACTAGCTGAGGAGAAGGGATGGAGGGTGTACTCTCACACGCTCTTTCAGACCTCTCCTCGGAAACTAACAAGAACTCTAAAATCTGGAAAATCGGGTTCAGAAGTAAATCAGGTGGGAAATATTCTAGTCATGTCACTTCCATTCCCCTTGTCCCTGTTCTCTGGATGGAGACTGGGTTTCAAAGGGCCTTTTTAGGTCTCGTGACGTTACCCGAGCGAAAGCCCGGTCTCGCCAGAGACCTATTGTCCCTGACTCAGCTTTCCAGGAGACAGGACCTGGCCACGCGCATCTCCCAAAAGGCGATCGGAGCGGGCCGCACGCGCGAGAACGCGCATGCTGTGGCCATCTCCTCTCTCCTGGGAAGCTCCAACACACACGCAACCACACCTCCTCCTGCACGCATGCGCACACACAGAGACACACACACGAGCGCACATACACGCACGCACACATTCAGACCCCCCCCCGCCGCCGCACACATACACACACGCGCGCGCACACACACACACAAGCGCACCGAGGCCCCCCTGCCGTCGCACACATACACACACTCGCGCACACACACACAAGCGCACCGAGCCTCCCCTTCCCCCCCTACCCCCCGCCACCCCTCCTCCAAGTAAGGCCCACTTACCGCCACTCCGGACTTCTTCAGCCTCACGCTCCTCTGGCCAGGCTCTCCGTGGGCGCGGGCTTCAAAAGACGGAAGTCCCGCCCCACGATAGGTTTTGTTTTCTCTGATGTTGAAGTTCCGCCCCACGATAGGTTTCGTTCTCTCTGATGTTGAAGTTCAGACACCTCCTGAGACATCGGTTTGCACCAGACACGAATGTGCTGAATATGAACAGGAATTTCATCTAATGCTGAAAGGCTGTTAATATGCAGATAGTGCAGAGGTGAAGGGGATGATTGTTTCCGGTAAGGCTCTCCCATATCTGGAGTTAAAATTCATCTTAAATTCACTGGCAATGGTGGAGCCTAAATGCTTATGCACATGAAGAGAGCTATTTTCTTTTAATTAGATATTTCGGAATTACAGGCCTTCCTCTGCTCGATATCTCTCACTAGCATGAGAAAGCGGAGCCCATCATACACCCACAGTGCACAGGAATCTCTCCTGCCAGCCATGATGGACCATACATCATCTGAGATCTGTTTACCAAGGAGTACAGACTGCACACTGTCCTTGAGAGAACATACTCCACTCTACACGACAAGGAGCACGCCTACCACTGCAAAGTGCCCACAAGGCGACATGCCACTGCGGTACAAAACACCAACATAAGGCACATTTAAAAGCCAGATGGCAGCCATTGTTCCTCAAACCACAAATATGTGGCACATGCAGCACGGGGCTTAGTGAAGCGTAGAGTTCATGATCACTCCTGTAAAAAGCACTGACAAAGCCAATAGGCCTGTTTTGGCTTTTTCAAAGCTTATGTTTGTTTTGTAATTTGTTTTGCAAACTTTATTGTTTGATTAGCCTGGACAGTTTCTCTATCTAGTAAAAAATAAAAATAAAACACTGGCTAAAAGCCAAAATACTTGTTGGTCTCCAAAAGCATAGACTGCTGGTGTAGTCCCTGGCACCAAAGGGAACTCCTTTGTGTGTGGTTGTGAGCCTTGTAAAAGGGCAGAATGCTGTCACTCACAGTGAAGTTAGCCAGTGACTGAAGTGGAGTAGTCAACTTCCCCATGCTGCATGCTGTAGTGGGAGGCAAAAAAGGGAATGACATAATAACAGACCAATGGATAAAGAGGACTGGCTGAAAACCCAGATACATATATTACACATATAATTTTTAAAAAAATCTAAAGATCTTGATTTGCACCAGCCATAACAACACTGGTGCAACAACAGCGACAACAGAATCTTTCTTAACTTTTTGAAAAATGCAGTTCTTAAAGTCTTTGGACTGATGAGTCTTGCTAGTGTCAAAAAGTGACGCCCTGGCTATTCCTTATTGTTGTGCTTAAATTCCAATGGGCCACTCAGCCTTTTATCCTTCTGAGGTCGATAACATGAGAACCAATGTGTTAGAAAAAGCGAAACATCTGTTATGTGCAAACAGTGCAAAGAGACCCCTCGGGTGAGTGTGCGTCCTACACATATGTCTGTTAGGTTATGTGATATAAAGAGGTGTGTGACTTGAGGAAAAAACTGCGCAGTATACACCGATATCAACCATTTTCATGACGCGCCACCAAATCCTGCAAAACCAGTCTGAAGAACTGACTGACAAATTATATATGCCTTAAAAACCTTAGTTTACGCTCCTGATGCCAACCCCCTAGGAAATATTTTATTTTTTTGCCAGCAAGATGATGTACATTACAACCCTTAGCTGGGTGAGGGGTGTGAAGGTGGAAACACATAATAATCATAAGTAGAGCCTGTTACAGCCTCCTGCTGCCAGGAGGACACGAATCTCAAATGTTTACCTTTTTTATTTATCCTTATGCACACGCAGCTAATAGTCTTTCAAATCCTGATGGAGGCTGTGAGAGCAGGTGTTTGGGGACTGACCTGAAGTAAACAAGCCGGAGAGAGGGTAGGGTAGAGTGCCAAGGGAGGCAGACAGAAAGTTCTCCTGCCCAGCAGAAGCCTATGCTACCTTCCTTACAGCATCCCGGCCTTAGTGACATTGTTAATTATTTTAAAATTCTACTTAAAACGAGCATATTGCTTTGCACGCCCCACCAGCCACTCTAATATCTGTATTGAACACCTTCGTGTGGTGGGATTAGTGATGAAATAGCTTTCTTGCCAAATTTCAGCAATAGGAAATTACTGAACAAGCATTGATAAAGCCAATAGGACTTGCCTGACCGACTAGGTTTGTCAATTTTTTTTTTTTTTTTTTATTTAGAATTTTTTTTTATTGGCATACAAAAGAAGGTCGTACAAAAATATATATATACAGGTCTGAGTACAATGGTGGCGGTCATATCTATTGTTCTCCCTCCACTGGAGAAGAAAAAAAAGAAAGGAGAGGAGGAGAAAAAAAAGAGGGGGGGGGGGAGCGCGCGCACTTTTTTGTCCTTAATTGTCCTTTATTGGGTCTTCCTCAGGAGCTCGTCGAGCGGGTCCCACATGTGCAGCTTGGCTTTATGTTCTTTTGAGAAAGTGCCTGTAATGTTGTCGGCTCCTCTCAGGAAGGTGACCCAGTTGATCCATGTTTTGAAGTTTGCCTTGGCTGTGTTTTTCCAGTTCGTTAGGATTATTTTGAGGGCTGCTGTGAGTAGTAGGTCTAGGAGTTCTCTCTCTTCTCTACTTTTTAGGTTCGCTGTTAGGTGTTCAGTCGCCAGGCTGACGAAGCTGATTTCCAGATTTGTTTTGAGCATATCGTTCAAGAATGTGTTGATTTGTGCCCAGAACTTCTTGACTTTCACGCAGGTGAAGATGAGGTGTTCGAGGGTGCCTTCCTCTTTCAGGCAGTTCCAGCATTTGTCTGAGTCTGCGATGCCGACCTTGTGGAGTTTGGATGGCGTCCAGTAGGCGTTGTGGAGTAGCCAGTATTTTGTTTGCGCTAGCTGCGGGGTGATTTTGTTTGTTGTCGCTGAGCTCCACATTTTTGCTCGCTCTGTTTCATTCAGTTGCCTGCCCAGGAGCGTCTCCCATGTGTTGGTTGCTTTTTTGTTCTGCGCCAGCTTGGATGGGCTGAGGAGCTTATAGATCTTTGCCGTTTGGTGACCTGCTGAGTTGATGAGCTGCAGGTATTTGATGATTCCCGGCTCTCCTCCGCACAGGTTGGCCTTTGTTATTGATGTCTTAATCTGGGTTCGGGAGGTCATGTAGCTGCTGTAGGTTTTGGAACGTCAGCGGTCTTTGCCTGGTCTCCATTTGGCTGGGCGTGCTGATGCCTTTCCTGATCCACGTGTCGTTATGCAGTGTCGCCCCCTGGTAGGTCACCTTAGTGTTGAACCAGATGGATTCCCAAGCAGTGCCTTTCAGTTTCTGCGCCATGTGCCTGTCCACTTTCAGCAGGGCGTCTCTCGTGTGTTTTAGTATGGCGCTGGCTTTCAGTGGGTGCCGGTTCGCTGTTAGGAGTGCTATTGGCTTGAGCCCTCCCAGGATGTCCTGCTCGACCTCCAGCCATACTGGCATGTACGTTTGTGTGGCATCTACCCAGGCGATGCCCTGTCTCGCCAGACATGCCGTCTGGTATGTCTTGAAATTCGCCAGGTTAAGGCCTCCGAGGTCTCTTGACAGTCTTAGTTTTTGTAGGCTTATCCTTGGTTTCTTGTTTTTCCATAGAAAGATGTTTATGAGTTGGTCCAATTTTTTGTGGAATATCTCTGTCATTGGGAGTGGTAGCATTGTTAGCGTGTAGTTTATTACCGGTGTTATCATCATTTTGATCGTTTCAATGCGTCCCCACCAGCTGATGTACTTTGGTGACCATAACTCCAGTCTCTCTTTTATCTTCTTCAGCGTGAGGTCTTCGTTGTGTTGCAGCGTTGACGTGAGGTCTCTCCCAAAGTGGAGCCCTAGATATTTCAGTGGTTTCGTCTGCCATGCCAGGCCGGATTCGCCTAGGACTTCTCTTGTGGTGTGGACATTCATTGGCTTACACTCCGATTTCTCCTTATTGAGTTTGTAGCCTGAGGCTTCTGCGTATTCAGCTATTGTGGCCATCAGAGATTTTATCGACGTGGAAGGGTTTGCTGTTGTGATTAGGATGTCGTCGGCATATGCCGCTAGTTTGACGGTCTTCCTCGAGCTTTACGCCCGTTATTTCAGTGTTGTCCCTGATTCTGGCTAGCAGGGGTTCTAGAGTGAGCAGGAAGAGACCGGGGGAGAGGGGGCATCCTTGTCTGGTGCCTCTGCCCAGCGTGAGCGTTTCGGATGCGCTCCCGTTTACCACTATTTTTGCCTTCGGTTTGTTGTAGAGGGCCATGACCATCGCCGTGTACTTCCTGCCTAGGCCAAAGGCTCCCAAGCAGTTACCCAGGAAAGGCCACGAAACTCTGTCGAAGGCTTTCTCTGCATCCAGCGCTATCATGACCGCCTGTTCGTTGCTGCTTGCTGTGTGGTTGATCAGGTGGCACAGTAGCCTTGTGTTGTCCTGCGACAGTCTGTTTTTTATATATCCCACTTGTGAGGAGTGGATAATGTTCGGCAGGATCCTGTTTAGTCTGTTGGCTAAGACCTTTGCGTAGATCTTGCAGTCGACGTTTATTAGCGATATTGGTCTGTAGTTCTGGGGATATTGTGGGTCTTTCCCCTCCTTGGGAATGATGGTGATGTTGGCCTCACACATGGACTCCGTCATCCTCCCGTTCTGGATGCATGTGGAGTATGTTTGTGCCATCAGTGTCTTGATGTGTTCGCTGAAGGTTTTGTAGAATGTCGCGGAGTAGCCATCCGGTCCTGGCGCCTTTTTCCGTTTCAGTTGGCATATGGCTGTTTCAATCTCTTCCTCCGAGATGTCGGCTTCGAGCGACTCCCTCTCCGCCTCCTCTAGCTTCGGCAGATTGGTTTTACTGAGTAGATCTCGTCCTGCATCTTTGCTTAGGTTTTGATCTTCAGTGTACAGTTCTTGGTAAAATTGTCTGAAGACCTCCAGTATTCCTTTGTTCGTTGTTTGGGATGTATTCGTGTGATCAGTTATCGCTGCTATCGTGTGTTGCCTTTGTTTTGCCTTTAAGTAGGACGCCAGCTGCTTCCCTGCTTTGTTAGCTGCGCATAGGTTGAATGACTTGAACTTCGTCAGCCAGGAACCCGCTCTTTCGCTTAGTATCTTGTTCAGCTCGTATTTCCTTTTTGTGAGCAAGGTGAGCGTGTTTTTGTCCGTTATGTTAGCACAGTGACCTCTCTCCAGTGCTGTTATTTCCTCCTCGAGCTCACGGATTTTCTTGCTCCTTCCTCTGTTCATCCTGGCCTTGATATTTATCAGTTTCCCCCTTATTGTCGCTTTGAGGGCGTCCCATACGGTGTCTTTCCCTACTTCGCCATTGTCGTTGTGTTCGAGGTATTCCTTGATTGTAGCTTCAATTTCTTTGACGTTCTCTCTGTTCTGGAGGATGTCATCGTTCAGTCTCCACCTCCTCGTTGGGTTTTCATTGTGTTTCCCACTTAGAGTGAGTGTTATGTGAGCATGGTCCGAGACGGTGATTGGGGCTATCTCCGTTTCTTCTATGAGGTGCGTGTGTGTGTTGGACATCAGTATGTAGTCAATCCTGCTGTAGGAGTTATGTGGGTGTGAGTAGAAAGTGTACTCTCGCGCTGTCGGGTGTTGGAGCCTCCACGGGTCTGCCAGTTGTTGTTTAGCGCAGAAGTCTTTCAGGGTGTTGTTATTGTTGTTGGAGTTATGACTTGGTCTGTTTGGGTGTCTGTCTGTTGCCTGGTCCATTGTCTTGTTCATGTCCCCAGCTGTGATCAGGAGGTCCTCTTGGGGGAGGTCTGATAGCTTGCTGTCCACTCCCTGCCAGAATTGCTTGTCTTCCGAGTTAGGACCATAGATATTGACCATGTGGATTGTGTCGCTTCCTCTCTGGACGCTTGCTATGAGCATGCGGCCATCTTCGTCAGTGTCCACTGCTAGTGTTGTTAGGTTGGCCTTCTTGCTCAGGATGGTTATAACTCCTCTTTTTTTCCCTTTTGCCGGTGAGCAGAGTACCTCCCCTATCCATCTAGCTTTGAGTAGTTTCGCCTCCTCTTTGGAGAGTTTGGTCTCTTGGAGCATGTATACATCTCCCTTTAGTTTGGACAAATAGTCCAGGATTTTCCTGCGTTTGACCGGGTGGTTCAGTCCTTTAACATTCATGGACACTATCTTCAAGTCCGTGGACAGGCCCGCTCTTGTTGGGTCTGTCATGGTGGTTTCGTTGCGTCGCTTGTGCTTTGCATTCTGCGGCCCACCCCGGGGTGTTGGATAGGAAAAAAGAGATAGGAAAAGTATAGGGTGCCTGTGGAGAAAGGCAACATTCTAGGTCCTTTGTTCATAACACAACCGGCGGCTCTGCCATGTACTGTCATATCCGCCGACTTCACTCCCCCCCCTGGCCCGACCCCCTCCCCCCCTCCCCCCTCCCCCCCATAATTTGGTTTGCTGCTGCACGCTTTTTAATGAACTACTCTTTATGAAGTTGTGACGTAATAAATTATTCCAGCAGTACGCGCTATTGCTTAGAATATTATCAAGTCGGGACAATTGTAGAGCAGATGTTTCTAAACTGCTTTGAAAAAATCTCTAAAGTTGTGTACTTTACGTCAATTTTTGGAGACTCGATTAGGCTGGAAGAAGGGTTGTGCAGTTTGTGAGTAACACAGATATAAAGTTCAGTAACCAATGCACACTAGGCACCCACCCTTTTCCTCTCCAGTGAGGCATTTTAATTGCTCTCCTTCATCTTGTGTATCTGATGCTTACAGTGGTTTAATCATTTTGCTATTCCATGGCCATTTCCCTTTTGTGGCATGATTACAGAACCTGTTTAGGCTTATACATCTGTCAGCATGATTTGTATGAAGGGGGCCTAGGGATGGCTAACTTCTATCTGTACTATTTAGCATCCACGATTAGTTCAGTGGAGGGTGGGTGGAACCCATCCTCCTGGTGGGAATGAGGTGCATCATCAGAGCTGTGTGAATAATAACTGCGTCAGCCCCGTGCGTGACGTGCGATACAGAAAAGGGGGTGGTGATGAACAGAGTGTCTGAATTAAGCAGACCACTCTTACCCAGTCCAAAGATCAGGGCTTGATCCATCACCGTGCGTGGCGTGCATCATCAGAGCTGTGTGAATAATAACTGCGTCAGCCCTGTGCGTGAGGTGCATCATCAGAGCTGTGTGAACAATAACAGCTGTGAGCCTGTGCGTGAGGTGCATCATCAGAGCTGTGTAAATAATAACAGCTGTGAGCCCGTGCGTGAGGTGCATCATCAGAGCTGAGTGAATAATAACTGCGTCAGCCCGTGCCTGAGGTGCATCATCAGAGCTGTATGATAATAACAGCTGTCAGCCCGTGTCTGAGGTGCATCATCAGAGCTGTGTGAATAATAACAGCGTCAGCCCCGTGCGTGAGGTGCATCATCAGAGCTGTGTGAATGATAACAGCTGTGAGCCCGTGCGTGAGGTGCATCATCAAAGCTGTGTGAATAATAACTGCGTCAGCCCCGTGCCTGAGGTGCATCATCAGAACTGTGTGAATAATAACAGCTGTCAGCCCGTGCCTGAGGTGCATCATCAGAGCTGTGTGAATAATAACTGCGTCAGCCCCGTGCGTGAGGTGCATCATCAGAGCTGTGTGAATAATAACAGCTGTGAGCCCGTGCGTGAGGTGCATCATCAAAGCTGTGTGAATAATAACAGCTGTCAGCCCGTGCCTGAGGTGCATCATCAGAGCTGTGTGAATAATAACAGCTGTAAGCCCCGTGCTGAGGTGCATCATCAGAGCTGTGTGAATAATAACAGCTGTGAGCCCGTGCATGAGCATCATCAGAGCTGTGTGAATAATAACAGCTGTGAACCCGTGCCTGAGGTGCATCATCAGAGCTGTGTAAATAAAAACTGCATCAGCCCCGTGCGTGAGGTGCATCATCAGAGCTGTGTGAATAACAACTGTGAGCCCGTGCGTGAGGTGCATCATCAGAGCTGTGTGAATAATAACAGCTGTGAGCCCGTGCCTGAGGTGCATCATCAGAGCTGTGTGAATAATAACTGCGTCAGCCCCGTGCGTGAGGTGCATCATCAGAGCTGTGTGAATAATAACAGCTGTGAGCCCATGCCTGAGGTGCATCATCAGAGCTGTGTAAATAATAACAGCTGTGAGCCCATGCCTGAGGTGCATCATCAGAGCTGTGTGAATAATAACTGAGTCAGCCCCGTGCGTGAGGTGCATCATCCACATTGCTCAGGTCATCCAAATTCCTGCACTCTCTACCACACTGCTTTCAAGAACAGCATACTCTTGCACACACTCTCACTGCTCACCAATTCAAAGTTTGCTAAAAAATGTATGCAACGCATTGTCATACACAATGCCAATAACTCAAACTTTAATGCTGCGAGACCTATTGCATTGTAAATGCTTGCTGGATCTTATTTTTAGCTGGTTTTCTGCCTCTGTCACCTTCTTCCTCAGATCAATTGCGTCCGCCAAAACGCTCTAACTTCGAGTCTAGCGCATTATACTACTGGCTTTTCGTTTGGAGCAGCTACACGCGCAAACGTTGTGTGTTTTTCTAACATTCTGGAAAAAGTACAGGTTTAATGCCAACTTACTAAATAGAAACAGGAAACATGATGGACTATAGGTATAGCCCGCACACCACTTTAGTGTTACACGAGGATGGTGCTTTCTGGGTAACGATCTAGACTCGCAGGATTATTTGTTGTTAGTGAGTTCCGAACCTCCATTCACTTTGAATAGACACACTCAAAAATATGTGCTAGGGATATGTTGTATGCTTTTTATTAAAATCCTCGTCCTATCCTAGAGCATAAAATGCGCATCTATAAAAATAAACAAAACTATGATAATGAGAATAATTGAGAATAATAAAAAATAAAGTAGTATAAATAAGTGCAACACTGAAGCAGTCTTTCAGAATTTCCCTGCATGTAAAGATGGAAATATGTTGTCCAAACTCAACCTTTCCTGTCTCTATCTAAGCTTTCTTAGTATCAAAAGGGTCTGTGTGAGTTTCTAAGATGGCCTGTCTAGAAAAAAAGAGAACATTTTATTAAATAAAATTATACTAAAACGATGAAAATCTAAACAAAAGATACAGAATTATTAATCGCTACATTTTAGGATTCACAATATTGCCAAAAGGAGCAAAGTGCCAACAGCAGGTCTGGTCGCAGTGGACAAGGAGAAAGTCGCAAGTTTAGGCCAACCGCGATGGGGCATGGGCCAGATACATTACCTGCTGGAAGTTTTACCTCCTGACTTTGAGGCAAGGACTACACAGCATGCCATGCAAGGCTCTGCGTCGCTCAGCACAGGATCTTGTGAAGCTTTAGGTTAGGAACTGTGTGGCGCAGCTCAGTGGGGCTCTGTAAGGGTGTCATCAACAGTCAAAGGCAGCTGGCCACTCACAGGAAGGCACCAAAAACTTTAGAGAGAGAAACGTCCCCTTTCTAAAAGCTGTATTTCCAAAATGATCATTTAAAATATAACTTTACTATTAAAGAATATTTTAAATCTTTAAGGAAGAAAAGAGACTTCATCGGCTGCACCCAAAAAGAGCATGTCATTCTACCTTGATTGAACAAAAGATGGTCAACTATTTGTAGGGTATGTCAGAGCCAAAACAGGAATGGCGGTGCAGAAATGAACCATGTCACGATGGATAGTGCTCTGCATCATAATCTGCTACACTTTGGCCAAAAAGCAACCTCCTGAAGGTTTATGTACTCCCTCCCCCAGAACCAAGGCTGCGTCTGTGAGAAGTTAGCCTGGCATATGATGACCACTATTCTAGTGGGCACCTTGCACCAGTCTAAACGACCCTTATTGATGGTGGTTGTAAAGTCAACCTTATAGACAAGCTATCCTAATGGTAGCATGGACCAGCAGTCATAGGCTAAGACTTCAGAGAGCATGTAAAACAAGCTGTTTTACCAATTATAATCCCTTGAATATCAAATGAAAGGACACCACAGAAGGTATATATCAAATATATATGTATTTATTTCTAACACAACCCCTCTGCACTCTTTATGAGGTCAGAGATCGAAGTACATCACAAGTTACTCAATTAGCATACGATAAGTTGCACAAATACAGTTATGCCCTAGGAACCTCACAAACCATATACTAAGTAAGTGGTATAAGAACCACTTCAGGAATAGTGAATAGGCCTAGGGCCTAGGGAATCGCTGGGGCTACACTAAACAACCAAAGGTTAAGAAGTAGGAGACCCACGGGAGACGCGTGCAGTGTCTAAACACAGTCACGAGTTACCATTGACTTATAATGGAGAACAAAGAAGTTACAAAGTTACTGTTTTAGGGCACTTACGGATGGACTCCGACAAAACCCCTTTAAACTAGGGCACTTGGGGAGTCAATACCCACGGGAGCACCGGAGTACTCGAGTTTCCTCACCAAGTGAAGCCGGGTGCATAGGTGTCTTTTCGTGTCGGGTTTCGTCGATGCTTTCAATGGAGATCTGCAAAAGAAGTGCTGCAGGCGGCCAAAGGAAGAGTGTCCGGGTGGATCCATGGGTGGATCGAAGTTCTGAAGAACCTGAAAGCAGAGGGGACAGAGTCTGGGTCACTAGCCAGTGACCAGGAAGGAACCAGGCGATGTCGCGATGATCTCAGGTGAAGAGGTGAAGCTTGTCTCTGCAGCCACGAGGACCAGGAGGTGTCGACAACAACCAGGAGCTGGATTCGAGCTGTCCCACAAAGGATCTAGTTGACTGAGGTATCAGTGACCGGATTAAACCCAACAAGCCTTTGCGAACGCAATCCATGCAGGAAGTGAAGATGGGCTTCGAGTCAGACCAGCAGGGTCTGGGGATCTCCTCCTTTGTAGGGAAGCTGGAGCAAGCCTAGAGCAACCAGGAAAGCAGTTTGGCTTCAAAGGTTTGTCTTCAGGGGGCTCACTAGCCAACAGGCTAGCAACCCGGAAGACGCGTTGAGCTGAAATACAAGAGCGGGCCCCACGCGGCACTCGTGGAGTGTGGAGGGCTGAGCTTTGGTGCAAATGGCGTTTGGGTCTGGGGCTTCACGTACCACAATGCACAACTGGGAGGGTGCCTCGGTAGTTGCACTGTTAGCAAAATGCAGGATGTCTAGGGTGTCTGGTCCCACGTCTCTCGTGTCCGCCACGGGTCTTAGCATTGCTGTGGATGTGGGTCGGAGTCAGAGAAGTCTTAGAGTCCAGTTTCTGAGTCGCTGAATCTTCGGGATCCATCTGGAGCATCGACAAAGCAGACCAGCAAGTTACTGGTGGGGCCTTGACCACAAGGGAGATGTCTTCAGTCTTCTAGTCGAAAAAGAACGTCGAAGGTCCAAGAGTTTCATTTCAGAGTTTCGTTCCAGGATAATCTAAAGTCCTAGGGACACAGCACCTATCTTTAAACTAAGAAAATGGACTGGATTACCTGCTAGGTCCCTCCTTTGGGTGGACCTGAGAAGGGGGTGGTTACACCCCATTCCCTTTGTCCAGTTTCGCGCCAGAGCAGGGCTGGAGTGCCCGAGCCACTGGTTTGAACCGGGCTATGCATGGAGCACCTTGTGTGCCACAGGCAGTGTCTGGAAAAGCATCTTTCCATTCAACCCACCCTGCCCCAATACACTACAGGCTGTCTGGGGAGGTGTTAGCACATCCCTCGACAGGATGCCTATTGTCTAGGCCTCCCTTGCTGGAGTTTCCCCCAGCCGCAGGAGGTCAGACTCGTGTCTGTGGCAGCAGCATCCATTTGGTGATGCTGAAGCTGTGTTTAATTTTAACCATGTAAAGCCGTAACATACATGTCTTTTCCCTCTAGAAGGGTGGAATGCTACCCCCGCCGCCAGAATTGGCGGGGGGGCGGTAGTATTCCAAAGTGTTTGACACCTTACACGACATGTTTTGATAAAGCCAAACCAAAGTTAGCATTAACCGCGAGGATTATAATCCACTTAAGAGTATATGGTATGGCTATATCATAGAACAGCTATAAGGAGATGGTTCCGCAAGCTGCAGAGGGGCTCAGCTCATGATAGGGCACCCTCTCACATAAAAACCAAGCACTCTGCCTCCAAGATTGTTAAGGCCTGCCATAGGAGTCACTTATAGGTTACTATGTGTCTATATATAAGGTAGATATAGGTATACTATATCTAAGTAAGGGGTGATTACACCACCTTACCCAAACTGAGTGATCAGCCTGTGGTGTCAGTTTGGATGGCCAGCCAGGGGTGGCATAATACATGCTGCAGCTCCTGGTAGTCCTTGGCTGCACCTATGCCCTGGGTACCTCTGGTACACTATTCAGGGGCTCACAAAGGTGGCCCAATACCCAATCAGGTATGTACCTAAAGTACATGGTATCAATTTAGAGGGAGAACAGCTGGGCTGTGGGTCTGATTAGCAGGCCCACAGCCACACTAAAGTCGAAAAACCAGAGAATCACAGCAAAAAGTGGGGGCGACCATTGGAAGCAGACCCTACTCTCCTACACAACCCCCCCCCCCCCCAAAGGCATGGACATTAAACTAACCTTGACCAGTTGAGTTGTCATGTTCTAAGTGGAAATATCTGGAGAGTCCATCAACATTGGCATGGTCAGTCCCAGTTCTATGTTCCACTGTAAAGTCCATCCCCTGTAGGTAAATGGACCACCTAAGCAGTTTGGGATTTTCACCCTTCATATGATTTAGCCACAAGAGGGGCTTATGGTCTGTCTGAATCTTGAAGTGAGTACCAAACAAGTATGGCCTCAGCTTCTTCAGGGCCCAAACCACAGCAAAGGCCTCCCTCTCAATAGCTGACCAACGCTTCTCACTAGGGGTCAGCCTTCTGCTTATAAAAGCTATTGGCAGGTCTTGACCATCTTTATTCAATTGTGAAAGAACAGCACCCACACCCAATTCAGAAGCATCTGTTTGAACAATGAATTCCTTGGAATAGTCTGGACTTTGCAGAATAGGTGCAGTGCACATGGCCTGCTTCAGGTCATCAAATGCCTTTTGACAGCTTACTGTCCACTGAACTATCTTTGGCATTTTCTTTGAAGTTAAGTCATTGAGAGGTGTCACAATGGACCCATTACCTTTGGACACACTTCCTGTAGTGCCCAGTCAGGCCCAAGAAAGATCTGACCTGTGTCTGGGTGGTGGGAGCAGTCCAGTCCTTTATGGTCTGGATCTTACTCTCCAATGGGTGAACCTGACCTCCACCTACCAGGAGGCCCAGGTACACAACCTTGCTCTGCCGGATCTGGCACATGGTAGCCTTGATAGTTAGGCCTGGCTTCTGCAGGGCCTACAAAACATTATTCAGGTGGATCAGGTGATCTTCCCAAGTGGCGCTAAAGACAGCAATATCATCAAGATAAGCTGCACAGTAGTCATCCAGACCTGAGAGGACTTGGTTCACCAACCTTTGGAATGTGGCCGGTGCATTCTTCAGACCAAAGGGCATTACCACAAATTGATAATGACTCCTGGGGTTGAGAATGCTGTTTTGGGATGGACGCTACGGTGGAGCTCTACGCCTCCACGTAGCCTGAGCTCCTGTTCTCCTCCCCCACCTCGAGGTCAATGGCGTCTGCTGCTGCTGCTTCGGCGTGCCGTGCTGAGTGCCTCCGTGGTTTCTAAGGAATACCTGAAATTGCTCAGGGTGATTAAGCCTCTACGACGGACAGAAGCTTTTCGCAATTGAAAATCGGCTTTTTAAAGAAATGCGAATGGAGCGAGGTGAGCGGCGCTTTAATTCCAATGGACACTGCTTGAAGAGAGATACAATGTGTCCGGATAGAACAATTTCAGCTGCGCATTGACGCTGTGCTCGCTTCAAGTATCTCTTCGTTTACTGCCTGTTGCTTTGATTTACTACTGCTACAGGCATTGACACTGAAGTTGCATTCAATTTGGAAGCGGCTGTAGTTTGGGTGTACACATCTCAGTTTCCACTTTTCTTGTCTATATAAACTTTTGAGCAAGCACCTTGAGGAAATACAATCAGTGCGCTACAATACGTTTAAAAAAAAAATGTGAAATCTGCTGCGGAGCCAACTGGGAGGCGTGTGCTGTTTGTTTCACTGAGGACACATGCTGTTTGTCTCACTGAGGACATATTCCCCTTAACTACCGGAGGCTGCAGAAGTGCTCGCAGTGTATCATAGCATATCATCCAAAAGGGGGTGAAATAAACGGCGACTTTGCTAGGAAGAAGTGTGGAGCCTGGTTTAGAACACGCTGTGCTTGATTTTTTTTCTTTGGCAGGACCCTGGAAGAATGCTTTCCAGTTCAGCAGCACATTTAAATGTTCCTTAAGAGGCAGACTGGGTAAGAATTTGAAACTCGGAAAATAAGGTCTGAAGATTGATAAGACTGTGGCTTACTCGCTGCTGGTAAAGATTGATAATACTGTGGTTTTACTTGCTGCTGATAATAAAAACGCGGTGAAAAAGATAAAACTGCAGGTCCCAGCATTCTTGGCGCTCTAGAGTTTACTGGACCTTTTGGACCTCTTTTGGAAAACATTGCCTCTTATATTGTATTTGGTGATAGTAGGGCTGGGTCAAGGCAATAAATAAGTGGGCTCTGCCAGTAACAAGAGACATCGAGATATATTGCCTTATAACTTCTGACGTTCAGGCTCTCTCAGGTTTCTAAGACAACGACTTTGCTCGATTAAAAGATTGAAGATTACTGACTTTGAGGTGAGAGTACTTCGCCTTGTAATCTGATTATGGGCAAACAATTGACGGCTAGGACCAGGGCGTTAAAAAAGCGTCAACAATTGAAATCTGAAAAAGCTAAACTGACAGGATCAGTGGCAGAGAGGGAGAACTCTTCAGCTGAAAATTCGGAGAGCTCTGGAGAAGGTGAAAATAATCTTCTAAGTGAGAACATAATACAGGCTCAACAGCAAGATCTCGGTACCTGTATTACTAGTGAAGGGAATCAGGGGAAAGAGTCGATGGAGGTTTCAGAACTACCAGTGGTCAGGGCAGATACAGCCATTTCAAGCTCAGCTGTTAAAACTCCAGGAACGGTGCAAGAGGCGAAATCTATATTTTTATATGATCCGCTGGTTTCCAAAGATGCCCTGGTGATTTCTACTTCTAAAGATGCTTTGGTAATTTCTACTCCTAAAGTCTCTAAGGTTTCTAAACAATTTCCGTTATTTGAGCGAAAGGGCACAGGACACGCCATTAATGCCAATACGAATATAGTTGAGACTAGGGCGATTCCAACAGAGGCTCCAACCCCAACCTCTTTCAACTCGATAGACTTTGCAACATCTGCTAGTAATGTGGTCAATTTAATAGACTCTTCACCCAAAGATACAAAAACTGTTTCCTTGAATAAAAATGGAGCCTTAACTACGACTGTTCCTTCTGCTGGGTTGTCAATCAAGTCACAATCTAAATCAGATTTAAAGGATGATACGATAGCATATGAAGTGACTCAGAGTCCAATTTTTGAGATGGACACTAAGACTACTGGTGACTCGCAGTTTTCGGTGAAAGAGATGTTAAATATGATATTAGGAGAAATAAGGGAAATGAAGCAATTTCAGAAGGCAGAATTGGCAGTAATTAGTAACCGCCTGGATAAAATTGAAGACTCAATGACTTCTTTCACAAATAGATTTCAAGAATCCGAATCTAGAATTTCAGGGCTGGAGGATAATATGACCACGATCCAAAAAGAGGTATCTACTATCTCTAAATCCTCCAAGGCTTTTGAAATCAAATTGGAGGAGTTGGAGAACTATAATAGAAGGTCAAATCTTCGAGTGGTAGGTGTGCCAGAAAATATCGAAGGATCGGACATGGTGCAATGGATTTCTTCCTTCTTTATGCGAGAGGTAATCCCGGACTTTAAGGGAGATTTAACAATTACTCGTGCACATCGAGTTCCAGCTCGTCCATTTCTTAATTCTCCTTTCCCTCGGACAATTATCATCAACTTTGCTGATGTAAGGGTCAAAGAATCTATTCTATCACAAGCCTTTAAGCAGAGACAATTCCATGCAAATCCTACTACGAAATTTCGGATCTTCTCCGATATGTCAGCGGCCGCAGCAAGACGGAGAAAAGACTTTGTAAAAATTTTACAATTATTTAAAGAAAAAGGTGTCCAAGCATCAATGTCACAGCAGGCAAAGTTAAAAGTCTTGACAAAAGGCAAATTCTATTTGTTTACGGATGTTGATGAGGCACGCGAGATGCTTAATCAACTGCAGAGTTAATGTAAACACGAGGAGGAGGGGGAGGGAAGGGGAGGAACAGGGAGGTCATAGAGTTAGAGGCGCAACAACAAGGCGCCTCCATGAAAGGGGTGAGTGTCAGGTGGCCAGCGTGGGGTGAAGGTGATGGGCAAGGCCACAGGACTAGGTGCTGGAGGGGAGCACCTGAGGGTTGTGGGGTGGGGTGGGGAAAAAAAAGAAAAAAAATTTAAGTTTTTGTTGGATTTTGATGGAAAAATAAGTTGGAAAAATGCATGTTTTTTTGAGCTATTATTGAGTTATATATATGTCTATCGGGGGGCTTAGAGTGATTTCTTTCAACGTTAATGGGCTGAATAATAAAAAAAAAATGCGAGCAATTGAGCACTGGGTCAAGTTAGAACGACCAGCTGTCGTATTGCTCCAAGAAACTCATATATCTGCGGCTAAAATCAACTCTTTTTCTATGTTTAAAACTTGGTCGGATTACAGAGGCTTTTCATGTGCCCAAGAGTCTAAAAGTGGGGTTGCTATCTTTCTTAAGCAGAATTTAGACATAGAAATTGTACAGTATGAAGATGGGGGGATGGGACGGTGGTGTTGGGTTACATGCCTAATAAAAGGCAGGAAAAGACCAATTACATTTGTTAGTTTCTATGCCCCCGTGGAAGACTGCGCCCCAATTTATGAGGAGTTATTTCAATCCTTATTGTTAGTTAGGGGGGACATAGTGATAGGTGGGGATTTTAATATTCTTATAGATTTAAAATTAGATTCCACCAGTAGGCCAAGAAAACAATCGAAACCAAAATCAAGAAGATCCATTATGCAGAATATAGCTTTACTGAATCTCTGTGACCCGTGGCGTCGTAAATTTCCACTGAAAAAAGAATTTACGTGTTGGTCTGGGAGACATAAATCATCATCGCGATTAGATTTCTTTCTAGCTTCAAGATTATTAACATTTTCCTATCAAAAATGCTTTCATAATGGTTTTTCAGACCACGCAATGCTGCTAATTGAATTTGAAGTAGGTGAAGAGAGAAATCATTAAAAAGATGGATATTTAATAAAATGTACTTGCAAGACAGTAATTGGGTTTCTTTTTTAGAATTAGAAATCTCTGAGTTTATAGCTCGTAATCTACAGACAGCCCCACTTCATATTGTTTGGGACTCACTAAAAGCTTTTATTCGTGGGATCATAATTAGTAAAGATGCAGAAGAATGGCGTATTCTTAAACAAACTAAGACCTTACTTTATCAAAAAATCCACTCACTTACTCTTCGGCGTCAAGTGAACCCTTCGAGTGATGTGCAAAAAGAATTAAATGAGGTTAAACGGGAACTTAATACGTTCCTTTTTTCTCAGAGTGAACAGCAATTTTTGATAAACTCTCAGAGGGTTTATGAGGAGAGTAATTTCTCCGGGAAGCTCCTTGCCTGGCAAGCAAAAGAGCAAGCCGCCGCCAAATTAATCCATTCTTTAAAATGTCCTGTTACTCAAATTGAAGTTTCACAGACGGACACCATTGGAACCATTATGTTGTCTCACTATAAACAGATATATAGTCAGCAGCAAATTATAGATCACTCTAGGCTCAACATTTTTTTAACCAAGCATAATATGCCCTCCCTAGCTCAGATAGATAGTGATTCAATGCAACGGTTATTTACCAAACCAGAAGTAGAACTAGTGGTTAAAAACTTACCAATTGGTAAAGCTTGTGGCCCGGACGGTTTCCCGGCTGAATTTTTTAAGAGTTTTTTCTCTCCGCTCTCCGATTTATTATTGCAATTATTCAACTATATGTTAATGGGTGGTCAAGTTTCAGATTCTTTTGGGGAGGGGATTGTTGTTAGTTTTCCTAAAAAAGGTAAAGATCCAAAAGACCCTAATTCATACCGACCTATTACACTACTCAATACCGACTATAAGATCCTAACGAAATTACTAGCAATACGTTTTAATTCAATTGCAACAGATCTTATCCATCCAGATCAGAATGGTTTTGTGGCAGGCCGGCAATTAGCAACTAATACCCATTTTCTTACAGAAGCGTTAGATTATTTTCAAGTTAAAAAAGTCCCAGCCTTAATTTTATTACTAGATGCGGAGAAGGCTTTTGATTTAGTAGTTTGGTCAACTTTATTTGTTATTTTAAAACACTTTGGTATTCCTACACAAATTATTAGTTTAATTCAAAATCTATACACGGGTGCTAGAGCAAATATAATTATAAATTCTGCTATGGTGGGCGCAGTTTCGGTCGAACGGGGCACCAGACAGGGTTGCCCCTTATCCCCTATCCTGTTTGCTTTTTTTATTGAACCGCTAGCCATTGCTATCCCCGAATCTGTAAATATCCCTCCTCCTATTACATCTATGGCAAAAATTAAACTCTATGCCGATGACATCATGTTGATAATTAAGACGGATATCCATTCTCAAACCGCTGTCTTGCAGCTCTTTGAAGAATTTGAGGCTCTAGGAGGATACCGAATTAACAAAAAAAAAACTGAAATTTTAGTATGTGGAGGAGGGGAGGTAGTTTTACACGCGGATTTAGCTGGCTCTATTAATCCAAGACCAAAAAAAATACTTAGGGGTTATGTTTACTACCTTGGTTTCTGAGTTATATACGTTGAATTTTAACCCACTTGTACGAAAAGTCCAATCCTTATTTATTAGATGGGGCTCACTACCACTTTCTATTATGGGACGGGTGGCACTGATAAAGATGTCTGTTTTACCACTATTCAATTTTTTATTTTCAGCTGTCCCATGTTTTCTACCCGGTAGTCTTTTTTCCAAAGTAGAATCCCTATTTTCGAATTTCATATGGGCTAAAAAACGCCCCAGGATAGCAATTAAGATACTCTACGCAGATACTGAACTAGGAGGACTATCTCTTCCCAATCTCAGAGATTATTATAGTGCATATTTTGCTCAGTATTTAGAACGATTTAAATCAGAAAAACAGAATCCAAATTTTTTTATTAATTTTTTTGGGGACAAAATTAGTCAAGAGGCTCAAACCCCTGTTCCTTTGCACATCCCTAAATCACCAAAACTTACTCGATATAAAATAATGTATTGGTTTTTTAAACGTCGAGATGCTCTTCTATAAAAATATTCCCTTCCGCAGTTTAATTCTAGAACTCCTTTAAGGAATGCTCTCATTTTTATGAGAATTAATATCGGATCAGATATTGTTTGTCAATGGGAGCAAGCTGGGTTTACCACTTTATTTGACTTTATAAGAGAAGGGACTTGGTTGTCACCAAGAGAAATGCAACAATTAATCCCAGGGAAGTTTATGTTATTTAACTCATATGTTTCGATTTTTAAAGTTCTGGGGCAAGCGGAAGTAAGAATGATTGATTCTCCTTGTCAGTTGTGGGATGATCTATTTCTGATTTCTCAGAATAAGAAACTAGGAGCATGGAAACGTTATTTAGTTCAATACACTGATTTGGACCTCAGTGTAAGATGCATTAAAAAATGGCAAGAGCAAGAAAATCATGTTCTTACTATGAATACTTGGAACTGTATAAATAAATTGAATTTCAGTGTTCTTCGTGGATCTAATTGGAGGAGAATGATTTTCTTTACTAAATGGCTACTTTATCGAACTCCCGCTGTCATATCAAAAATGTATACGAACGTTAGTGCTGTCTGTTTTAGATGTAAGCAACATAGTCCTGCTAATTGGTCCCACATTACAGTTCACTGTACTAAAATCGTTCCTTTTTGGACTGAGATATTCGAATACTTACAAAAGTTTTGTGGAATTCAGATTGATTATAATGTTAAGTTGATACTTTATGGATATGACAGTGAACTCGGCTTGTTTGGACAGTCGGTTAATTTATTATTTATTGTGATGGCAGTTGCGAGGTCCTTGGTTCTGCAGAATTGGAAATCAACTCAAGCTCCTTTGTTTAATATTTGGTTTCAGAAAATGAGAAATGTCAGAACAAGCGAATTTTGGTATGCAAAGCGAATTGGGGGGATAAGGAAATTTGATAAAATTTGGAAATCATTTTTTGAGTAATTTTGGAAGCTGTATTATGTAAACTGATTTTGAATTGTATCGATGTCAATATATGCATTTTCTTTACTACTTGAAATTTGATACAAAACTTCAATAATAAAATGTGTTAAAAAAAAAGAGAATGCTGTTTTGGCTTTTGCATCATCAGCTAGTCTGATCTGCCAGTAGCCAGCTGTCAAGTCAAACGTACTCAAAAACTTGGCAGAAGCCAATCTGTCAATGAGCTCATTTGCTCTTGGTATTGGGTGGGCATCAGTCCTAGTGACAGCATTGAGGCCTCTGTAATCCACCCAAAACCTCATCTCTCTCTTACCATCTTGGGTGTGAGGTTTAGGCACCAGGACTACAGGACTGGCCCAAGGGCTCTCCAAGGGCTCAATGACTCCCAACTCCAACATCTTTCGGACCTCTGTCCTGATACAGTCCCTTACATGATCAGGTTGCCTGTAGATTTTACTCTTGACAGGCAAACTGTCCCCAGAGTCCACTTCATGAGTGCACCAGGTAGTCTGACTTGGAGTCAGTGAAAACATATGTCTGTAGGCCTGCAGAACTTGTCTGCAGTCCCTCTGCTGCTGATCAGTGAGGCTGCCTGCCAAGGCTACACCATCAACTGATCCATCATCATGGTTCTGAGAGAGCAGGTCTGGGAGAGGGTCACTCTCTTCCGCCTGTCCTTCATCAGTAGCCATGAGCACGCCCATGTCAGCCCTGTCAACATATGGTTTCAGTCTGTTGACATGAAGCACCCTGTGGGAGCTCCTGGGAGTTCCAAGATCAACCAAATAGGTTACCTCTCCCTTCTGTCCAACAATAGTGTGGGATTCAGAAAAGGGGGTGGTGATGAACAGAGTGTCTGAATTAAGCAGACCACTCTTACCCAGTCCAAAGATCAGGGCTTGATCCATCACCGTTATTTATCTCACTGCCCCATCCCAGCTCAGAACCTGGCTATATGCAAATTAGTCTGTCCCTGGCCCAGTGCATCATGGGAACAGGGCAGACCAAACTACCAAGCCAATTCTTCACCAGAAAGGAGACAAGCTACCGGGGACCGGTTTCTGGCATTTCAGCCTCTTCGGCCCGGCTTGCTTGAATCCTGATGGAGCAGTGAGAAAGGGACTCATGTCTGAGTATACCCTGCCACACCTATAGTGGCCAAAAACGATTCAGAAAAGGGGGTGGTGATGAACAGAGTGTCTGAATTAAGCAGACCACTCTTACCCAGTCCAAAGATCAGGGCTTGATCCATCACCATTATTTATCTCACTGCCCCATCCCAGCTCAGAACCTGGCTATATGCAAATTAGTCTGTCCCTGGCCCAGTGCATCATGGGAACAGGGCAGACCAAACTACCAAGCCAATTCTTCACCAGAAAGGAGACAAGCTACCGGGGACCGGTTTCTGGCATTTCAGCCTCTTCGGCCCGGCTTGCTTGAATCCTGATGGAGCAGTGAGAAAGGGACTCATGTCTGAGAATACCCTGACACACCTATAGTGGCCAAAAACGATTCAGAAAAGGGGGTGGTGATGAACAGAGTGTCTGAATTAAGGAGACCACTCTTACCCAGTCCAAAGATCAGGGCTTGATCCATCACCGTTATTTATCTCACTGCCCCATCCCAGCTCAGAACCTGGCTATATGCAAATTAGTCTGTCCCTGGCCCAGTGCATCATGGGAACAGGGCAGACCAAACTACCAAGCCAATTCTTCACCAGAAAGGAGACAAGCTACCGGGGACCGGTTTCTGGCATTTCAGCCTCTTCGGCCCGGCTTGCTTGAATCCTGATGGAGCAGTGAGAAAGGGACTCATGTCTGAGTATACCCTGCCACACCTATAGTGGCCAAAAACGATTCAGAAAAGGGGGTGGTGATGAACAGAGTGTCTGAATTAAGCAGACCACTCTTACCCAGTCCAAAGATCAGGGCTTGATCCATCACCGTTATTTATCTCACTGCCCCATCCCAGCTCAGAACCTGGCTATATGCAAATTAGTCTGTCCCTGGCCCAGTGCATCATGGGAACAGGGCAGACCAAACTACCAAGCTAATTCTTCACCAGAAAGGAGACAAGCTACCGGGGACCGGTTTCTGGCATTTCAGCCTCTTCGGCCCGGCTTGCTTGAATCCTGATGGAGCAGTGAGAAAGGGACTCATGTCTGAGTATACCCTGCCACACCTATAGTGGCCAAAAACGATTCAGAAAAGGGGGTGGTGATGAACAGAGTGTCTGAATTAAGCAGACCACTCTTACCCAGTCCAAAGATCAGGGCTTGATCCATCACCGTTATTTATCTCACTGCCCCATCCCAGCTCAGAACCTGGCTATATGCAAATTAGTCTGTCCCTGGCCCAGTGCATCATGGGAACAGGGCATACCAAAATACCAAGCCAATTCTTCACCAGAAAGGAGACAAGCTACCGGGGACCGGTTTCTTGCATTTCAGCCTCTTCGGCCCGGCTTGCTTGAATCCTGATGGAGCAGTGAGAAAGGGACTCATGTCTGAGTATACCCTGCCACACCTACAGTGGCCAAAAACGATTCAGAAAAGGGGGTGGTGATGAACAGAGTGTCTGAATTAAGCAGACCACTCTTACCCAGTCCAAAGATCAGGGCTTGGTCCATCACCGTTATTTATCTCACTGCCCCATCCCAGCTCAGAACCTGGCTATATGCAAATTAGTCTGTCCCTGGCCCAGTGCATCATGGGAACAGGGCAGACCAAACTACCAAGCCAATTCTTCACCAGAAAGGAGACAAGCTACCGGGGACCGGTTTCTGGCATTTCAGCCTCTTCGGCCCGGCTTGCTTGAATCCTGATGGAGCAGTGAGAAAGGGACTCATGTCTGAGTATACCCTGCCACACCTATAGTGGCCAAAAACGATTCAGAAAAGGGGGTGGTGATGAACAGAGTGTCTGAATTAAGCAGACCACTCTTACCCAGTCCAAAGATCAGGGCTTGATCCATCACCGTTATTTATCTCACTGCCCCATCCCAGCTCAGAACCTGGCTATGTGCAAATTAGTCTGTCCCTGGCCCAGTGCATCATGGGAACAGGGCAGACCAAACTACCAAGCCAATTCTTCACCAGAAAGGAGACAAGCTACCGGGGACCGGTTTCTGGCCTTTCAGCCTCTTCGGCCCGGCTTGCTTGAATCCTGATGGAGCAGTGAGAAAGGGACTCATGTCTGAGTATACCCTGCCACACCTATAGTGGCCAAAAACGATTCAGAAAAGGGGGTGGTGATGAACAGAGTGTCTGAATTAAGCAGACCACTCTTACCCAGTCCAAAGATCAGGGCTTGATCCATCACCGTTATTTATCTCACTGCCCCATCCCAGCTCAGAACCTGGTTATATGCAAATTAGTCTGTCCCTGGCCCAGTGCATCATGGGAACAGGGCAGACCAAACTACCAAGCCAATTCTTCACCAGAAAGGAGACAAGCTACCGGGGACCGGTTTCTGGCATTTCAGCCTCTTCGGCCCGGCTTGCTTGAATCCTGATGGAGCAGTGAGAAAGGGACTCATGTCTGAGTATACCCTGCCACACCTATAGTGGCCAAAAACGATTCAGAAAAGGGGGTGGTGATGAACAGAGTGTCTGAATTAAGCAGACCACTCTTACCCAGTCCAAAGATCAGGGCTTGATCCATCACCGTTATTTATCTCACTGCCCCATCCCAGCTCAGAACCTGGTTATATGCAAATTAGTCTGTCCCTGGCCCAGTGCATCATGGGAACAGGGCAGACCAAACTACCAAGCCAATTCTTCACCAGAAAGGAGACAAGCTACCGGGGACCGGTTTCTGGCATTTCAGCCTCTTCGGCCCGGCTTGCTTGAATCCTGATGGAGCAGTGAGAAAGGGACTCATGTCTGAGTATACCCTGCCACACCTATAGTGGCCAATAACGATTCAGAAAAGGGGGTGGTGATGAACAGAGTGTCTGAATTAAGCAGACCACTCTTACCCAGTCCAAAGATCAGGGCTTGATCCATCACCGTTATTTATCTCACTGCCCCATCCCAGCTCAGAACCTGGCTATATGCAAATTAGTCTGTCCCTGGCCCAGTGCATCATGGGAACAGGGCAGACCAAACTACCAAGCCAATTCTTCACCAGAAAGGAGACAAGCTACCGGGGACCGGTTTCTGGCATTTCAGCCTCTTCGGCCCGGCTTGCTTGAATCCTGATGGAGGAGTGAGAAAGGGACTCATGTCTGAGTATACCCTGCCACACCTATAGTGGCCAAAAACGATTCAGAAAAGGGGGTGGTGATGAACAGAGTGTCTGAATTAAGCAGACCACTCTTACCCAGTCCAAAGATCAGGGCTTGATCCATCACCGTTATTTATCTCACTGCCCCATCCCAGCTCAGAACCTGGCTATATGCAAATTAGTCTGTCCCTGGCCCAGTGCATCATGGGAACAGGGCAGACCAAACTACCAACAATAGTGTGGGGTCCAGACCATTTGTCTTGGAGTACTGCTGGGGCCACTGGCTCCAACACACACACTTTCTGCCCTGGCTGGTAAACAGTCAGCACAGTCTTTTGGTCATGCCAGGCTTTTTGGAGTTCCGGGCTAGCCCAGGCAACTCGGAAAGCCCAGTGTCATACAGGTGGGCTGTCCCCGGTGTCGACATCGTGGACACACCACCGGGTGACCCCGGGGGTGAGTGAAAACAGGTCAGCAAATTGCCCCAGCAGCTTTCGCAGTCCTGGTGCTGTTCTGGGGTCAGGGTGGAAGAGAGGGTGACCCCTTCGACGGAGCCGTCCTTCTCGGCGGTGCTCAGGAGGTCCGGTAGGGGCTCGGAGTCGTCTTCAGCTCCGTCATCTGTAGCCAACAGGAGGCTCAGTTCTGTTCGGGCAAAGTGAGGTTTGAGCCGGTTGGCGTGTAGGAGCCGGAGGGGGTTCCGGGGGGACTCCAGGTCCACCAGGTAGGTGACGGGGCTCTTGCGCTCCACCACTTTGAAGGGCCCCGTCCATTTGTCCTGGAGGGCACAAGGTTCGACCGGGGACATGACCCAGACCTGCTGGCCCGGCTCGAACTCGATGGACGAGGCGTTCTGGTCATACCAGCGTTTCATCTCCTCCTGACTGGCTTCCAGGTTGGCCTCGGCAAGCTCCCGGAACTTCCGAGTCTGGTTGCGGAGGGTCAGGAGGTACCAGTAGACATCTGGTGGGGCATCTCTGACAGCCGTCTCCCAGCCTTCTTTGACCAGGCTGAGGGGACCTCGGACAGGCTGTCCGTACAATAGTTCAAAGGGGCTGAACCCCAGGGACTTCTGGGGCACCTCCCGATAGGCAAACAGGAGACAGGGCAGGAGGACGTCCCATTTGCGTCGTAGTGGCTCTTCTAGGCCCTTGATCATCCCCTTGAGTGTTCGGTTAAACCGCTCCACCAGTCCATTCCCTTGGGGGTGATACGGGGTGGTGAACTTATAGGTGACCCCGCACTGTTGTCACAGGGACCGCATATATTTGGAAATAAAGTTTGTGCCCCGATCACTCACGACCTCTCGGGGGAAGCCGACTCTGGAGAAGATCCCCATCAGCGCCCGGCCTACCACGGGGGCCGTGATGGTTCGGAGGGGGATGGCTTCTGGATAGCGGGTGGCGTGGTCCACCAGGACGAGGGTGAATCGATGTCCCTGAGAGGTGCGGGGGTCCAGGGGCCCCACAATGTCTATCCCCACTCGCTCGAAGGGGGTTTTTACCACGGGAAAAGGTTGGAGCGGGGCCTTGACTTTCCCCCCGCTCTTCCCGCTGGCTTGACAGGTCGGACAGGTTCTGCAGTGATTGTTCACATCGTTGCGCATTTTTGGCCAGTAAAAGTGGGTCACCAGGCGGCTGTAGGTTTTGTCCTGCCCCAGGTGCCCGGCGAGGGGCACGTCGTGTGCCAGGTTCAAGAGGAGGTCTCTGAATCGGAGGGGCACCACCAGCACTCGGCTGGCCCCCAGTTCTGCAATTTTCTGCTCGCTGTAGAGGAGTTCGTGGTCCCAATAGACCCAGTGGGACCCCGAGGGGTCTCCGGCGGCTTGAGCGGCGGCTTGTTGTCGGATTCCCTCGAGGGAGGGACAGGTTTTCTGTTCCTGCCGGAACTGTTCGCGGGTGGGGCCACCTTCTTGGTGCCATTGGGCTAGTTCTGGAAGGTGGCCGAGCTCGGTGAGGTCTTCATGGCTGGGCCCCTGGGGCCCGAGTTCTGGGTCGGTGTCCTCGGGGACGGCGGGCGGCGGAGGCGCGGGCCACTCCGGTTCTTCAGGCGGGGTGTCTTCGTTCGGGGCGGATGCCCGGGCGGTCATGGATCGGGTGGTCGCACAGACCCACTCGGGAAGTCCTAGCATCCCCAGATGCTCTCGCCGCTCGACGTGGGCCCAGGGTGAACTTTCCAGATTGTTCCCGAGGAGGCAGTCCACGGGGGCATCGTCCCGGACAGTTACCTTCAGCATGCCCGACACACCTCCCCATTCGAAGGGGATACGTGCCATCTGGCACAAGCTCTCGGAGTTGTCCGCCGATCGTACTGGGCACAGGACGTTGGGCAAAATTTGTTCAGGGGTCACCAAATGGCAGCGGACCGCCGTCACGCTGGCTCCAATGTCACGGAGGGCTTCGGCCCGGTGTCCATTAATGGTGACCCATTGGCGGTACTTCTGTGTGTTGCCTGGGATCATGGCCCGAGGGATCATGTCTCTTTCTCCCAGGCACACCAAGGACATAGCGGCGGGTTCCCATTCGGCCCGTTCGGGGTCGTCTTCCTCCTCGCCTCTTTCTTCACCCAGGGCGGCGGCCGTGATCTGGCGGTTTGGAGGTCCGGTAGTGCCGGGTCGTTGGTTCATCGGGCAGAGGGGGTCATTAGCATAGTGACCCGGTCGCTGGCATCTGGGGCAGGTAACGTTTGGGCGGGGCCCCGGTTGTGCTGGAGGGGCCCCTCTTCGGCCCATGGGTGGCGAAGTGGAGGTCGGGGATGGCCCCGCGGGGGCGTCCCGGCCTCGGCTCTGGCCTCCTCCGCCGCCTCGTGGCCGGTGGTTCCCCGGGGATCCCCGGCCGTAGTCTCCCATCGGGCTCCGGGGGACTCGGGTGCTCACCCATCTATCAGCCTCGACAGCGAGTTTCCGTGGCTCTGTCAGTTTGCTGTCGAGGAGATGCTGCCGGAGTTCGATGAAGTAGTTGTTGGAAAGGTGCTCCCATATGATGAGGTCAACCAACTGCTGGTAGGTGGTGACCTGACTGCCTTTGATCCAACCCTCGAGGGCTCTGCTATAAAAGTTCACGTACTCTACCCAGGTGGTCCCGGGGATTTTTTTACAGTCTTTGAATCGCTGCCGGTACATTTCGGGGGTGAGCCCGTAGCGAGTGAGGAGGGCGGTTTTCATGTGTTCGTACGAGGTCATCTCGGCATCGGGGAGCTCTAGCAGAGCCTCCCTCCCTTCATTGACGAACTTCCCCCATAAGCCGGCGCCCCAGTCCTTGAGGGGTACTCGATGGGCGGTCATGGCGACTTCGTACGCTTTGAACCACTGTTGGATGGCGTCGTTTTTATAATACTCTTTGACGACATCCTTGGGGATGTGTACCTTCGTGTCCACAGGTGGGGGCGAGGTCTTGCCCCCGGAGGCGCTGGCCTGACTCGTTTTGGCTTTGATTTCGAGTTCTTTAAGGCCACGTTCGTGCTCGAACGTGAGTTTCTTCTCCTCGAGGTCTCTCTGCCTTCGTTTTTTCTCCAGATCTCCTTCTAGCCGTAGTTGCTCAAGGGCTATCTTCCTTTCTGCCAGCTGTAGTTCTCCGTCTAGCCGGAGTCGGGCGAGCTCCAACTCGTGGAGCCGGTTCCTCTCTCGTTCTCGGGCGTCTTCGTGGGAGAGGCCTGTGTCTAGGTTTGCGGGTCTTTCCCCCGCTGGGGGTGCGTCGGCCTCTGGGTTATCTTCGCTCTGGGGTGGCGTTGCTCCTGCCTCCACCCATGTTTGCAGAGCCGACTTGAAATCTTCTTTGGTGCTTAGACCAGTGGTAGCGATGCCCAGGTCTTTGCAGAATTGCTTCAATTCCTTATGACTGTACACTTCCATTTTTTCCTTTTGGAACTCTGCGGTCGGTCTGGTTTCTTGAGTAGTCATGGTCGCGGTGTGTTTCTGGCGGTAGTGGTTGAGTCACTCTCTGTACGATTTGCGTTGGCTCGGATCGCACCGCTTGCCACCAATGTTAGAAAGGCGATCCCGGGGGAGACAGAAGATGTCTGACTGACCACCCCTAGGGCCACCCTTCCTTCTGGAAGTGGCCGAGCGTTGTCGAGAGGCCTCCTGGGTGAGGGTCCTCTCCTATAATCGTACAGCAGAGCAATCACACCACTACAAAGGGACACCACACAAGGATAAGTTCTTAGGCTTTATCAAGGATAAAGGATTGGTTATCTTCAGTAATATGTACAGGTGGATCGAGGGATCCGTAAAGTCTCGTAACAGGGAACAGGGTAGCGGGACAGTCTCGGTACTTGTGGGGCGTAGGGATACCCTGCGCACAGCTCTCAATCCTCGAGCTGGGGGGTTCCGAAAGGTCGAGCCGCGGCAGCGCCAGCAGGACTCCAAGGATGGTGTTGACGAAGTTGGGCCGCGGCAGCGCCAGCAGGCTTCGAGATAGTTTCGGCAAGGATGGGCCGCGGCAGCGCCAGCAGGCTCTCAAGATGGTTCAGCTAAGATGGACCGCGGCAGCGCCAGCAGGCTCCAAAGATGGTTCAGCTAAGATGGACCGCGGCAGCGCCAGCAGGCTCCAAAGATGGTTCAGCTAAGATGGACCGCGGCAGCGCCAGCAGGCTCCAAAGATGGTTCAGCTAAGATGGTCCGCGGCAGCGCTAGCAGGCTGCAAAGATGGTTTCAGGATACAGGGGAATGAGTTCTTCTCGGGGTCAGCCGCAGCAGCGTCAGCAGGGCTCTCGACTCCAGGATACAACTGGCGTCTTACTCCAGGGCTAGCCCAGATATAGGACTGGAGTCCTTTGATGTCCGGACCCTCTCGCCTGGGGGTCAGAGGGGCCGGGATGGTGGTGTCCAGAAACCCAGCAGGGGGGTGGAGCCAGCGCCCAGGGAGGCCGGAGGGCGATCGATACCAGGCGTCCGGGGACGGCTGGAGGGCCATCGAAACTCCCCTCCTCTTGGATCCGTTGAGTGGCCACTCTACCACCTGGGGGGGATCTTGGTGCCTCGATGTCGGGGCTTCGCTGGGGCCTTGGCCGGGGTCGGGCCGAGGCCACGTGCTCGGGATGTGATGGGCCCAAGATGGAGTCGGGCCTGAAATGGTGGTCCGGAGGGGTAGCCGGACCGGCAGCGTTGGGCGTGCCGGGTTCGCCGTGTTCCAGGGGGTGAGAGCCGGGAGTTGCCAGGGGGGCGGCTCTCGTCGGGAGTTCGTGTAGGGGAGCGCCAAGGGGGCGACCGTGGATCGATGGAGGGCCGATGTCGTCCTGGGTCCGTCATGCGGGAGGGATGGAACCACGCCACGAGGCCGGGTCCAAAATGGTCCTTAGGGGAATAGCTTCTGGGTATCTGGTGGCTTGATCCCCTACCACCAGAATAAACCTGTGCCCAGATGCTGTTTGGGGATCCATTGGGCCAACAATGTCAACCCCAACTCTTTCAAAGGGAACCCCCACCACAGGTAGTGGTATTAGGGGGGCCTTTGTGGTGCTACCTGGTTTGCCACTGGCTTGGCACGTGACACAGGAGCGACAAAACTCCTTGGTGTCTTCTGACATGTGGGGCCAGTGAAAGTGAGGGACAAGCCTGTCCCAAGTCTTGTTCTGGCCAAGATGTCCTGCAAGGGGGATATCATGGGCTAATGTAAGAAGGAAGCCCCTGAATGCCAAAGGTATGACCAACCTCCTGGAAGCACCAGGCTTTGGGTCTCTAGCCTCTGAATGCAGGAGGCCTTCATCCCAAAACACTCTGTGGGTTCCATTAGCATTCCCAGCAGCCTCAGCATCAGCGTGCTGTCTGAGGGGTTCAAGAGAAGGGCAATCCAACTGCGCCTGCCTCAGATCTGCCCTTGAATGTCCCCCTGTGCCAAGAAACTCAACCTGATCAGGCTCAAGCTCTTCTAGGACAGTTCCTTCTTGGGTCTCACAATCAGCTTCCTTGGAAGGCTGATCCTCATTCTGAGGCAAGGACGAAGGCACTGCCTCAACCCTACTGCTTCTCCTCCTGGTAGGCAACTGGTCCCTAGTTTCAGGATCCAGGGCCTGTTTAGTGTTGCACATTTTGGCCTGTGACCTGGTCACAGCAAGGACATGTGCTGAGATACCTAACATTTCTGCATGAGTCTTATACTCCACTTCAGACCAGACTGAAGATTATAGGTCATTGCCAAGCAAACATTCTACAGGGAGGTCTGAACTAACAACAACTCTTTTGAGGCCAGTTACCCCTCCCCAGGAGAAATTAACAATTGCCCTACTATGGGAGGTACTGACATTGCTTGCATTGGTCACTAGGTAAATGTCACCTAGTATGATCTGTCCAGGGTCCATAAAGTTGGGTGTCACCATTGTGACACTTGCACATGTGTCCCTGTAGGCCTGAGCCACTTTGTTATTAATTAAAGGAGTCTGTCTGTACTTGCCCAAGTTACTGGGGCTCACAGTAGAGGACCTAGGCCATGTCCACATCACAGACAAGAACAGCTTGAGTTGGTATTCTGACTAGGCCAGAATCCATCTCAGTTCCCATGGTCAATCCTACTTCACCCATCTACTGAGAACCACCACTATTAGCTGTACTAGGGGGGACAGTTGCCTTAGGGGCAATGGTGGTTGGAGCTGCCTCCTTTTTGGTGCAATCACTGGTCCAGTGAGTATTAACCTTACAAACGTTGCACCATGGTTTCTTTGGACCTTCTTTCTTTTTAGACTTTTGGGGACCCCCCACCAGTAGAAGCTTTTTGGGGACCTGGCGAAGACTTCTGGTCTTTTGCTTTCTTCCCACCCTTTTGGTCTTGCTTCTTCTGGTCACCACCTTGGTTCTGTACCTTCTGCTTCACCCTGGTTCTGACCCATTTGTCTGCCTTCTTTCCCAATTCTTGGGGAGAGGTATGATCAGAGTCAATCAGGTGTTGATGCAATAACTGGTTCTGACAGTTGTTAAGTATTTGTTCTCTCATGATCAAATTATACAATCCTGTATAGTCATTAACTTTACTGCCCAGCAACCAGCCTTCCAGAGCCTTAGTAGCACAATCTACAAAGTTAGTCCAGTCCTGAGTCTGTATCTTCTGGGTATCTCTGAACGGATGTATGACGTTACAATGCACACTTTTACAACGCATACCTTTACAACGCATTTTTTACAACGCAACATCCATTACAACGCATTCCATTACAACGCATGCCATTATAACGAAATTTTAAAAACTACATTTACAACACATTTCATTGCAACGCATAATACCTTAACAACGCATACCATTACAACGCATAACATTACATTGCATGTTTAGTAAGTATTGGATCGTGTAGGGGTAAAAATGACTATTCTAACTCCAGGGGGTGCAACAGTAGGGTAAGTGTTGGATAGTGTAGGGGTTAAAATTACTATTCTAACTCCAGGGGGTGCAACAGTAGGGTAAGTGTTGGATAGTGTAGGGGTTAAAATTACTATTCTAACTCCAGGGGGTGAAACAGTAGGGTAAGTGTTGGATGGTAATGTTATGCGTTGTAATGGTATGCATTGTAATGACTGCGTTGTAATGACATGCGTTGTAGTGGTGTGCGTTGTAGTGTCATGCGTTGTAATGGCTGCGTTGTAATTGCATGCGTTGTAATGGATGTTGCGTTGTAAAAGTTTTGTTGTAATGGTAGTGCGTTGTAAAAGTTGCGTTGTAAAGGTTGTTTCCCCTCTGAACAGCAACCTGTACTGTTCAGTGGTTAAGCCAAACCCATCTATCAGAGCACTCTTCAGGACATAGTAGTTGTCAGCATCCTGTTCCCTTACTGTCAGGAGCTTGTCTCTACCTTTGTCTGCAAAGGAGAGCCACAAGATTGCTACCCACTGACTTTGGGGTACCTGCTGTACTTTGGAGGCCCTCTCTAAAGCAGTTATCCATGTGTGGATGTCATCCCCAACCTGATATGGAGGGACAATCTTGTTCAGGTTTCTATGGTCTTGAGACCTTTCCCTATCTCTAGGAATATTGCTGCCACCAGTGGGTGCTAACCCACTCAACTTTTTCTCTCTTTCAAGAGCCAGGGTCTCTTTTGCAAGGGCAATTTCTTGCCTCTTGATCCTAAGATTTACTTCCTTCATCCTAGATTTATGCTCTCTCCTCTCAAGGGGAGTCATCCTCCTTAGAGCAGAGGCATCAGACCCTACTGAGTCATCAGAATGTTCCGAACCACTGGACAGTGACCTGTGCCTTCTGTGCCTATGGGTAGGCCTACTTGGTAGGGTAGGAGGGGGCCCACCAAGGCCCTCTCCACCTCCTGATAGTCCTATGTTGTCCTATGTTGCCCAGGATAGGTTCATCAACCTCATCCTGTTCAGCATCCACATCCTCATCAGATAGTGCTGCATCTTCCCCAACATTCTCTTCTGTGGACGGATGGCCCCCCTCTCTACTACCTTGGTTATCTGTGTCTGATGCATTCTCTATATCATGAGCCACTAAGATGTCCACCAGGTGGTTAAAGGTTGGACTCCGTCCTTGTCTCAATCTTCTGACTGCACACAGGCTTCTAAGTTCATTAAAAGTGAATGAGTCATACTTAGAAGGCACCCTCTGGGTGTCTTCTGGAAGAGGTCCACTAGGGCCTGCTCCCAATGACATTTTCTAGTGAGGTGTGGTGTGTGCACCTACCTACACTAAATGGTTTCCTACTAGAACCTCTCTAGGAGCTGTAGTCAGGGAGTGCTTAGCCCTTTCCTCTACAACTGCTAAGTTCAGTAGAACTTAAAGTATTATAAGAACTTGATTTATATGTACCTACAGGTACCTTAATGTGATCTTTCAAATGATATCTTAAGAATATATGGTAAAACAACAGTAAGCTCTTATCCGCTTCTTATCCGCTTCAGAAGTTAGACTGGCATATGATGTCCATGTTACTTCAGACGCTGATTGTTGTGTGGTAAATAAATAAATAATACCCTATTTTTGACTAGACTTATAGCATAACAGATAGCTCAATAAATAAGAGTCAAGATTCGAGGTAGTAGGAGTTTCTGCAGGTTTATTACAGCATAAGGACAGGATCAGGACAACCTGCATAGGGTGACCCAGCAGAACAAAAGGATCCCAGCAGCTGCTGGGGCTGGGTCTGGGATGAGCGCGCTAACATTTAATAACAAAACATTGACTTATATACATAGCGCAAACACATAGCAGTACATTGCAGTAGGCGTAGCAGTGGGTGGAGTGGAAGGCGTGACGCGTAGCAGTCGCGAGAGATAACAGGAATAAGAGGTGTAACTGGGAGTTTACTTAGACATGTGATGCAGAACGTAACAGAATATGTCATGAATGGGCGGAAACATTGGAGGGGGCTACCTAAGGAGCCGGGACCTCTAACCTAATGGTGCGCGAAAACTAGCAATGACGTGTTACTAGGAGAAGCTGGGGGCTACGAACTCTGTGCTAGGAGCAGAGACTAGAGTCTGGAGGGTCGGAGCGACATGTACTTAAACCCTATCTGATATCTAATGTTTAGGGAACATGTTGATATAAACTAGAAGTCATGAGGGGAAAAGCTAACTTGATTCTAAGACTGGACCATGCATTATTCTACATGTAGTGCGTGAAGAATATTAAATGACCATTAAATACAGTATTTCTCTAACATGGAGACGAGAAGGCTAGACAATGACGGAAACTATTGATGCAGTTCAGTAGCTTAGGAATGCAGAGGAGGAGGACTGAACTGATAGCAGGAACTATAACATACTTTTGGCAGACTCAGAGGCAGAGCCGGGGTGCACCGGGCACTGCGAGGCAGGAAGTAAGTGAAGGGTCGAGGATACAGGTGGGGGCTGTATCGCTCCTCAGCGAGGCTTTCAGGAGACAGGAGCTGAATCTGTGGTCCGGGCCCTTTTGAGGCCTGGAAACGGAGACTTTATAATTGAATAACGTGCACACTGAGAAACGTGGCAACATAACTTACATAGGCCTGATATTCGTAGTATTCACGAGGACTGGAAACTATCATACTAGAGGTGGACACAACTGTAATTGCGTCTTTAATCAGAAATGGGGAATAACATATGCATATTGATCATGCACACATAACATATGATGGATGAGGCGTAGGGACACAGAACATGGCAAAATTTACTTTTCCACATTCCCTCCTTGTCACTACGTTTCCATCAGGAAACATCAATATTCATGATACCGTCTATCATTTCATACAGTACCATTTGCTCGTCTCGAATTGTCTTGGAACGGGATTTAGAACGGGGCTTGGAACTGGGAATACAAGAGGTAGCACACATGCTGCAAATCGCAGGGCCACATTGTATACAGAGGCAGCAGCTAAATATGATCGCTACTGCAATACCTAGAAAGGACAGGACTTTCCAACCCCATGCGGAAATTATATTCCAGAACCAACCGGACCATGTCCAGGTGCCTGGATCTTGGTGTAACAGATGGGCAATTTTATGGAGTCTGGTTATAGCTGAATAAACAGACGGCGCGTTATTTGGAATGAAAATACAACAACTGGATCCGAGAACTCTACAGGCCCCGCCTCTATCGGCCAGTATGACGTCAAGGACGAGACGATTCTGTAAAACGACAATTCTCATAAAGGATTGCTCTTCAGTTAAGTTACCTAGAGCGGAGGCTGTCTCATCTACTACTGCTTCAAGGGTTCTTGTTAACCTACGAATTAGCTTACTATTTACAACTGTACCTAAATAAGGGAAAACACCTTTATCTATATCAATGAATTGCTCTGCGGCGGTTTCAGTATAATCGACAATCGGGAGATTTCTCTTGTGTCTAGTGTGTACTAAGAAAGAATTCCTATGATAGTCAGGTGGGGCTAGAAAAACAGGTGGCAGTAGGAAAGCAATGTAACAGGTTCCCTCCCAATCGAGGGGCAGACGGACATATGCAGTTTGACCACAAATAAAATAAGAATGACGTGAAGCTTTGAAAATAGATTTCCCACTGTCACTATACTGGATAACAGTAGTACATTCACTATGACCTATATGTACAGAACCATAACTACGGACACATAATTCGCCTTTGACTGGTAATACTGAAATAGCGGGTGAGTCTGGAGTAGTATCAGACTGAACATTCAGAACCATGAAATTCGACGAATAATTTCCTAAATTATATACTTCATTTTCTAAATCTAAACCTGTTCTGTGGGGGAAACCTTGCTTTTCTGGGAAACATGTACTGTTAAGAAAAGACATATCTGTTGAGGATGACGTTAACGTGGACCATGCTCCACACGAACCATTGTGTGAGAATGGATAAGGAAAGAGTGGCAGAACTCCCTTCGGTGTCTGGAAAGGGGGGAGTCGACCACACACCCAACAATTAGTGGCATTGCTGGTCTGGTGTGAATAATGTAACATACGGATAAATGTGTTATTACGCATTGCGAGGCGGTATGAATATTCGTGAGGAGGCAGATCACTAAACGTGTGCTCTACTGTAGCATGAGCAGACATATTTACATGAGGAACTGAAAAACACAGGAAAAGTGCGTAGCTGGTGCAGGAAATCATTATGCTGAGAAATAATATGAAACTCAGAAAAACGATACATTTGATTGAGCTTTGACTGACTCTCTCACTATGGGGGTCTATTTTATACATGTCAGAAACAGTCTAACCGTTTCACCTAGGGGAGGACTTATACAATCAAACTGGCTGACTTATTAGACCTGAGCTTTAACTTATACTCCTGTTGCGGAGTTTTCTCTAACAAGGGAGGGGTTGTAATAATGTCTTGTGCGGGACAGTCCTTTAAAACAATGTTCTGGCAATCCTTCGAATCCTGGGAAATGTTCTTGGAAATGTTTTTGAAGACTGGTTTCGGTCCTTTGAAAAGTTTTACATGAGAAAGGTGGACCCACCCCTTCCTGCCTTCCAACTTGACGGCAGTTCGGGTGGTCAAGAGGACCTGACGTGGCTCTTTCCAACGTGGTTCCAGCGGACTTGATCTGTCGAAATTTCTGATCATCACAAGGGAGCCTGGAACGATCTCGTGCGGTGCCACCTCGGTATTGTCTGGAAATGCGGCGGCAACCTGTGAACGACATGAGTTGAGGGCAGACATCAAGGAAGCTAGGTAATCTGTCAGCATATTACATGAAACATCGGTAATACTTCGGGGTCTAGGAGTACCCCACATATTAGGGGGGCGGCCGAAAACGACCTCATACGGGGACAGACCTGATCTGGAATGTGCGACCATACGCATGTAAAACAGAGCGACTGGCAAAGCTACTAACCAGTCCACACCCTTGTCTTTACAGACTTTTGCAATTCGAATTTTCAGAGTCTGATTATGCCTTTCGACTAGTCCAGCTGCTTCTGGATGGCGTACACAATGGAACTTCCACTGGTACCCTAACAAAAGGGACACGTGTTTCATGAGTTCAGATGAGAATGGCTGGCCGTTATCAGAATATACGACTCTAGGGAGTCCATATCTAGGGAAGAATTCACGAACCAACTGCTTGGCAGTGGTCGCGGCTGTGTAATCTGGGACTGGATATGCTTCTGTCCATCTGGACAAAGCGCATACAACTACAAGGACATACTTGAAACCTCGACATCGCTCCATCTGAATATAATCCATCTGGAGGACCTCAAAAGGGTGGTCAGGGGGCTGGAAACCACCTTGTTCCACCGGGACACTTTTACCTGGATTAAACTGACAACATATCATACAGGTACGGACTTTCTGCTTGGCTGCAGCTCGTAAATGCTTGTTGAACCAAATGTTCTGGATACTGTCTAAAATAGCTTTTTCTCCTAAATGTGCTGGACTATGTGCGGTATTGATAATGACTTGAACCATAGAATCGGGGAGAAACCATGTGGCTCTACCCTTCGTTAACCATCCTTGATCTGTCTGGATCCCTCCTTGTACAGACCATTTCTTGATTTCATCGGGAGTAGCATGTGACTGAATATCTATGACATCTTGTGTAGGGTCCTTAACTGTCATGCATGTAGTCAGATCTGGAGTATGTGTCTGATTAACTGGAATGTCTGGAGTCCGTGCTGTAAGCTTGGCTGTGCGGTCTGCTAAATCATTACCTTGGGAAATAATGTCTGTAACTTTCGTATGTGCTTTGCACTTCATGATAGCAATAGATGTCGGTAAATGTATGGCATCTAACAGGGCTTGAATAAGGAGACCATGCTGAATCTTGGTTCCATGAGAAGTCATAAAACCTCTCTCCTGCCAGAGCACTCCGAAGTCGTGTACAACTCCGAATGCGTAACGTGAATCTGTGTAAACATTAACCTTCAGGTTCTTGGCATGTATACAGGCTTGTGTCAGAGCGACTAGCTCTGCTGCTTGAGCGGACCGAGTATCAATACGGTGTGTCTTGATAACTTCAGTGTCAGTAGTCACTGCATACGCGGCGACTAGTTCTCCTGTACTAGTTCTCATACATGAACCATCCACATAAAGTGTCAGGTCAGGATCTGGTAACGGAATATCTGTCAGGTCTTGTCTTGGCTTTGTCGTAATGTTAACTACTTCCACACAATCATGTGTGTCTGGATTTGAACTAACTGATGGTAACAGTGTAGCAGGATTCAGGACGTTGCAGCGTCTAATTTCTATGTGTGGCTGGAACAGTGTCAATTCATAACCTGTTAAACGTGCAATTGTCAAGTGCTGAGTTTGTGTTCGGTTTAAAAGAACTTCTACTGAATGTGGGACCTGTACTGTCAAGGAATGTCCTAAAACTATAGAATCACTTTGTCTGATAGCTAGTGCTGTGGCTGCAACTGACTTGAGGCACGCAGGCAACGCCTGGGCGACTGGATCTAATGTGCTCGAAAAATAAGCACAGGGCTTGTATTGACCTGCTTGATCTTGTGTGAGAACAGATAATGCTGTACCTTTGCGTTCTGTAACGAAAAGTGTAAAAGGCTTACTGTAGTTCGGTGTAGCTAGAACTGGAGCTTGACATAGGGCTTTCTTTAACTCGTTGAAACTAAGTGTATGGTCAGATGTCCAAGGGAGGACAGTCGATACGGCTGCCTCCTGTGTCGTTAACTGTATCAGTGGCTTGGCTAGGAATGCATACTGGGGAATCCATTGTCTACAATAAGAAGTAAGGCCGATAAAGGCACGTACCTCCTTCTGGGTTCTGGGCTGGGGAAGACTCGCTATTAACTGGATACGGTCGGGTGTCAACTGCCTACCCCTCTTGGACAGCAAGTGTCCTAAGTATACCACTTGCTGGACACAGAATTGAAGCTTCGAAGGTGACACCTTGTGCCCCATCTCGGCTAGAAAATACAGAACTGTAAGTGATGCACGCTCGCAGTCACGTTCAGAACGGGCTGTGATCAGTAGATCATCGACATACTGGAGCAGGGCAGTGTCAGTTGGCATGTGAATGTTGTCTAGTTGTCTCTTGAGTGCTTGACTGTAAATACTAGGGCTTTCTGTGAAACCTTGAGGAGCGCGTGTAAACATATAGCTCCTTCCATTTAAACAAAATCCGAAAAGAAACTGGCTGTCTGGATGAATTGGAACACTAAAAAATGCATTTTTGAGGTCAATAACAGTGAAAAACATGGCTTCGGAATCAATGGCTGTTAACAGGGAAGAAATGTCTGGGACAACTGGGTACTGAGGAATAATACATTTATTAAGCTCTCGTAAATCAATCACTAATCGATATACTGGGGGTGCATTCGGATCAGTACGTTTCATGACTGGAATGATCGGAGAATTACATACATTGGAGTCAGTTTCTACAACTACTCCTTGAGCCATGAGCTCGTCAATAATTTTGGATAAGGCTGCTACAGCCTCAGGTGGCAATCTGTACTGCCTGATTCGTGGTAACACTACACCTGGTTTGAGAGTCACACGATAGGGTGTGATTTGCATGTAACCTACATCAGTTGGACCTTGCGCCCATAAATGCTGTGGAACATTAGACAATCTTGAATCAAAATCTCGTAACACATAGTGACCCTTAAAGTCACGTAGGAACAGACGTATTCCCTCTGGGGAACAGCAAATAACTGCACCTAACTCTTTCAGTGTCTTAATGCCTAATAGATTTTCTGGACATGACTTAGTAAGTAACAGATCAGTAGTACGGGACAATGGACCTACTTCTAGAGTAACTGGCTTTGATATCTCATTAACGATGGGTTTTCCTGAAAATCCAAGGGAAACATTTCTTGAGCCTGAGAGCGGAGCCCCTGGAACTTCGGCGTGACTAATTGTGGTCCTACTTGCCCCTGTATCGATCAAAAACTTTCTGTCTTTCCCTAATACTTGACTATGAACATAGGGACCTTCTTGATCTACAGGTATCTCGATGAGAGGCAAGCCTACCTCCCCCTCTAGGCTGTTTCATGAATATGACTGGTACTCTGGATACTCGGACTGTGCATACTGGTACATCTGCGATGTAACGTGCTGTGTTGCAGCAATAGGCTGCGGTACTGTAACTGTCTGTGGTGCATTCTGTGACTGAGGAGTCTGTGAAACTTGTTCTTGTCTTGGCGGACGTGGTCTTTCTTTAGTCTTACCAGTAGCTATGTTGTGTTTCAGAACTGCACACTCGTTTATAAAATGACCTGGCTGTTTACAATAATTGCAGGTCCCTTTAACGGGAGCTGCAGGATGACTGGCTTGATTCGGACCCCTCTTCTGACTGTCTTGAGGAATAGATTGTGCAACTAGCACTTTCATTTTCGTGTCTTTCATACGTTTTCTTTCGTGTTCTTGCTCTTCTCTGATTCTATTCTGGTGATACTGGAGCATCTGGAGCATCTGGGACGGAGTATTTGCTTGCCAGGTGCTTTCGACTTTCAAAACTCGGTTTTTAATTTGTGGACTTGAATTCTCGACTAATTTAGTAACGAAAAAATGAGGGTATGACTCACTACTTGTCTTGAGACCACTATTAATACTGAAACATTTCTCAAATCTAGAATAAAAATCACTAATGTCTTCATCTTGTTTCTGTTTACAGGCTGAGATTGCATCCCAGTCTTCTTTCCTAGTTGTCAATAATCTGGGTAAAACTTGAATCAATAATTCTGGTAATTCTTTACATTTATCTCCAAGACCGGTACCTGGTACTCGTGCCTTGTCTTCAGCTTCTAGAGCTGTCCAATCGATCTTTTTCTCTCCCACCTCCCATTCTTTTTCCTTTAACTTTTCATACACCCCTGCGGGTAGCAGAACCTTTAACATTTTAATGATATCTGGGTAAGTGTATTCTCCCATACGGAGCATGTCTTTTAATTCTCTATGGAACCCCGCTGGATCTTTGTCATGACAGGGAATTAATTTCTTCATTTCAAGGAGTTCCATCTTTGATATCGGAGTGTATACAAACACTCGTTGCATTACGCCACCCGCCCCTTGGACTGGGTGGACTTCTCGTAGCGGATTCTGTCTGTCTATGTAGAATGGTTTACTTTCTGGGGGTGAGACATGAACAAAATGCGGGTTCAGGAACGTTCTATACTTGTGGCGCTGTTCTAGAATGACACTAATTAAATCGGTACCTAGACCTCTCCATCTGTACTGGAGTAACTCGTTCAGGATATCATGTAACGGGCCTGGATCAGAATGTTGACCCTCATACAGGGTAATGAGGTGCTGGATCATATACATACCCACCAGTCGTTGCTCGGCTGGAGGCAGTTTCAGAAACATTTGTGCCACTATTTCGTCTGGAAAAGTGGTAGAATCAGTAATCCATCGGACTGCTGATCGGGCTAGTTCTTGTTCATGCATAGTACTTAATTCACTGTAACCGACTCGTGATTTCAGAATGTGATCGGTAGCTTGAAATACTTGTTCTAGAGAACCTTGTTCTGGTGCCGGATGATGAAAAATAGACTTAGGTTCTGGACGTAAATGGCGATCTGGAAATCTGGATTTTCCTACATACGCTATTCTGGCGGGATTCTCGTCTTCCTCTTCAGGATCAGAGATACTTTCTTTCTCGCTTACTTGTGCTGCTTTACGCTGTTCGTGTAACCTTATTATTTCTTTACGAATTTTCTTGTACATACTTTCCATGGCACTAATGGTCTTGTGCTTACCCTCGGCTATATTATCACTCCACCTTGTTAGGATTCTCATTTCGGCGGGATCTTTAGACGGGTAATCTTGTTCTCTTATTAGACAATTGATCAGGAACTTTAATATCATGAGCTGAATCTCGGCTTTCCTTTGAGACATAATCTCGCCAATACTTTCTGGATCATCCCCTGTACGGATGAAACGATATATTCTGTCTAGATCTTCTTTCATATTTGGTAAGGTGACTAGATACTCGGTCACCCTTCTTACGCGTACGGAATATAAAACCATATTATACTCGCCTGGGACTGTGTCATAAACACATTCGGCAAGGGCTTGTCTGATTTCTGTAACAGACTTATTACTTTTAGGAGTACGCTGTGATGCTTGAGCATGCAATTCGAGTGCTGATAAACGCTTGTGTGGCGGCGGGGTTTGAGGAGGACCTCCTCCTGCGGCCCCTATACTAGAATCGTCGACTGACATTCTTCGTGCTTGCAGGGTCGGTAATTGTAACGTGGGCTGAACTTGTATGGCAGGCTGACCCGGGGGTACCGTAACAGGTACTCCGGTGTCTGGAGGAACGGGAAGTGCCTGATTTACAGGGACAGGTGGAGCGCGAACTGGATTTGCATATTCTGGAACTGTGTCGTCCAAATAGGACGAAATAAAAATATCAGCTGCGGTCGGTTTGTGACGTAGCTTGGTCGGAACTAATGGTGGCGGGAAATTACTGGGTGCCTCTGGGGTCGCTTTTGGCAAGCCTTCGGCAAGGAGAGGATACATACCCTTAATAAGGGCATGCCTCTGTCTGTCTGACTGTTCGGCTTTGACTTGTTCACCTATCTCGATTAATTCTCTTTCTTGGGCTCGTTCTTGGGATTCTCTACTTAACTCTGACTTTCTGACTTCCTTTTCCGTTCTTCTATGCGCTTCCTTACGCCATAACTCGATGGCATCTTTCTGTGACTGTCTGGCTTTCTTTTTCCATAATGCTTCTTCTACTCGCATGATACATTCGGCATCCCATGTACCCGATACGGGCCATCTATACTTTTCTTCTAACTGTTTGGTATACTCTACCCATAAATCTAGATACAATATGGCGCTTATGCCATGTTTCTGATACATAAAGTGACCTGGACTGTCCCTAGGCGGAACAGGAACTGCTGCTTCCAGCAGACCCTTTCTAGTTTTTAACTGACGTAACTTGGAAAAGAGCGGCATTCTAAACTTGAATCGGAACACAATACAATACACGAAAAACAATAACAATTGGGAAAACAATTCAGGCATACCACGACATTGGAAATACATTAAACAACATTATAAATAACAGTTCGAACAGAATACTACCTGAAAAAACTGAAAACAGAAACAGAACAGAATTCTCGAGAACGGAACAGACTAGAGTTACTGGATGCACTGCTGTAACAGTACGGAACATACCGGTCCCATAAAGGAACACATCAAGACCCGTATCCACCTAGGTGAACACTTCGTTTGTGGGCTTGGGTACCACCAACCCACGGACCAGAGTCAATTTAGACTGACCCTGTCTAGACACTACCCCAGCAATGGTACTCACCGGGCAGCACGGAACGGAAGGCCTCGGACTGGACTGGACGACGACGAACTTCGGACTTCGGACTTCAATTACGGGTGGGCCTCCGGATACCTCGGACCTTGGACTCTCGGCTTGGGCTCTGGTCGGGACTCGCCGCGTTCCTCCACCGTCTCGTTCGGATGCTGGACCGCCTCCTCCGTCTCCTCCGTGGGCCTGAGGGATACTTGAGCAGAAATATCTGCCACTGCGCAGAAGAGTTCCGTCACGACTGCAGAGGGTCAGGGGGTCGGCGTGGCTTCACCGACGCGTGGGGAAAGGGCAAGTCCCTGTTCGGGCGCCATTATGTGGTAAATAAATAAATAATACCCTATTTTTGACTAGACTTATAGCATAACAGATAGCTCAATAAATAAGAGTCAAGATTCGAGGTAGTAGGAGTTTCTGCAGGTTTATTACAGCATAAGGACAGGATCAGGACAACCTGCATAGGGTGACCCAGCAGAACAAAAGGATCCCAGCAGCTGCTGGGGCTGGGTCTGGGATGAGCGCGCTAACATTTAATAACAAAACATTGACTTATATACATAGCGCAAACACATAGCAGTACATTGCAGTAGGCGTAGCAGTGGGTGGAGTGGAAGGCGTGACGCGTAGCAGTCGCGAGAGATAACAGGAATAAGAGGTGTAACTGGGAGTTTACTTAGACATGTGATGCAGAACGTAACAGAATATGTCATGAATGGGCGGAAACATTGGAGGGGGCTACCTAAGGAGCCGGGACCTCTAACCTAATGGTGCGCGAAAACTAGCAATGACGTGTTACTAGGAGAAGCTGGGGGCTACGAACTCTGTGCTAGGAGCAGAGACTAGAGTCTGGAGGGTCGGAGCGACATGTACTTAAACCCTATCTGATATCTAATGTTTAGGGAACATGTTGATATAAACTAGAAGTCATGAGGGGAAAAGCTAACTTGATTCTAAGACTGGACCATGCATTATTCTACATGTAGTGCGTGAAGAATATTAAATGACCATTAAATACAGTATTTCTCTAACATGGAGACGAGAAGGCTAGACAATGACGGAAACTATTGATGCAGTTCAGTAGCTTAGGAATGCAGAGGAGGAGGACTGAACTGATAGCAGGAACTATAACATACTTTTGGCAGACTCAGAGGCAGAGCCGGGGTGCACCGGGCACTGCGAGGCAGGAAGTAAGTGAAGGGTCGAGGATACAGGTGGGGGCTGTATCGCTCCTCAGCGAGGCTTTCAGGAGACAGGAGCTGAATCTGTGGTCCGGGCCCTTTTGAGGCCTGGAAACGGAGACTTTATAATTGAATAACGTGCACACTGAGAAACGTGGCAACATAACTTACATAGGCCTGATATTCGTAGTATTCACGAGGACTGGAAACTATCATACTAGAGGTGGACACAACTGTAATTGCGTCTTTAATCAGAAATGGGGAATAACATATGCATATTGATCATGCACACATAACATATGATGGATGAGGCGTAGGGACACAGAACATGGCAAAATTTACTTTTCCACAGTTGGATGTGGCCCTTTTTGCAGGGTCATCTCTAAACTTTTTGCCTTTCTCCTAGCCTTTTTCTGACATGGCTTTGGTAGTTTTAGGCCTCTGGGCACTTTATCACTGCTGTCCAGTGCAAAGTGCGTGCGCTCTCTGTGTTAAATATGGTAAGATTGGTCTACACCTGTTTGGCCTATTTAATTTACCTGTCAGTCCCTTGTAAAGGGATATCTCAGATATCCAGGTCTCGTAAATTAAATGCTACTGGTGGACTTGCAGCGCTGATTGCGCCACCCACCAAAGTATCTCAGGCTTCTGCCATTGCAGGGCCTGTGCGTGCAGTGTTACTGCCGTTGTGACGTGGCACCTAAAGTGTGTGCCATGTCTGTGACCCCCCTTTTACTACATGTCAGTCACCCCTAAGCTAGGCCCTAGCTAGCACTATGGGAAGGGTGCACTGTAGGTAAAAGATAGGACATGTACCTTAAGTGTGTGACATGTCCTGGTAGTGACAAACAGCCATTTTGGTTTCTCACTACTGTGGGGCTTCCCTCCCATAGGAATGCATTGGGGATTCCCTGAAAAGTGTTTCAGTGGTAATTCCTTTAATGGGAGGCGCAGCGTGGTCAAGTTTGGTATGTTTGAAATAGTAATACTAAATGCTATGCAATGGTGTGCGAAGATTTATTTTATTTATTTATTTATTTATTTTAACTTTATTTTTATTGCAGAATTAGATATTATACATCCATTCGTTCCAGGTGGCCTGCCAGCAAAAAAGATAAATGCCTTGCGTTCAACATGAATCAAGCACAACACAGCCATTCAGCCCACATCCCGGAGGCCGGGCGGCGACAGCAAATCAGTGTCTATCTGGTGATTCCAAAGTGAAACCGTGAACTCTGCCAACCGGATCATCTAGTATCTGCTTTTCTTTATTTTCCTGTCCCTTGGCCCCCTCAAATAACCAGTCCTATACTCTAAATGGTGTGTATTGATAGGTACTACTAGTGTACCATCGAGGCCTAGTGTCAATCCCCTATCCCTTTATAGTAAACCTCATTGTAGAACCAGTTCCATTCACCCCCTCCTTAGGAGGGAGATGCTAGTCCGATTGTACCATCTCAAGATCCACATATTTAAGTCTAAGAGGTTAACCCCTCCTATAATAACAGTAGGGACCCTCAGTACCCCAATGAACCCCCCGACCCCCCAAAACCGCAGCTGGTGTGGGCCTTCGTTCAGTATCTTAACACCTAAAAGGAAGAAACCTGTAGGATAGCAACTTATCTTTCTTTACCCTACATGGAACTACTTTCAAAACCCTCTTACCCTAGTCCTCCGCTGGTGTCAGACTGTCACCTAATGCTCTCACTAGTTCTGCCCATGCACGTGCCATCTCGAGACTCTTCTCATTAGCTGTACGGGCTGCCTGGCGTAGTCTGACCGTACTCTCACTGCGGGTCCATTTATGAAGTTCATTCACCCACCGCCTACTAGAGGGACCCTCCTTCGATTTCCAATGCCATGTTATTTCCCTCTGGGCCAGAATGAGACCCAGATCAATGAATTTACTAGTTATCTTGGTCGTTTTCGTGTGATGAAACCAAAGCAATAAACAAGTCGCCATGTCATATTCCACTTGCCTATCAGTGACTTCCTGAAGAAGCGCCCCCACCTCGGACCAATAGGGCCCTAATTTCGGACAGTCCCACATCATGTGGTCTAGTTCCACATCAGGTGTTAGGCACCTAGGACATGCCGCGTCCTGCACGTGGAAATATTTCCGGATCTGCCCCGGAGTGAGGTAAGCTCTGTGTACTATACTATAAAAAAGTGTACCTGCTGAAATCGTGCATTTCTGCACCCTTTCCAGGTCCTCGTCATGATACTACCCCATGTTGCGTCCAGGATGAGCTTCCCTACACTCGTTTCCCATTTCTGTTTGAGAGCCGTCAGGGGTTTCAGACCTTAGCCTAACATTCGGGAATGTAGGCAGGTGACTGCCTTAAACGTACCCGCCGCCATTACCACATATTGGCATAACATCGTGGTTCGTGGTTCGGATTGCCCTGTCTTCCAATGTTTCCGCATTGCTGTAGTAACAGCCATGTGCAAGAGGAAACCTCCGTCAGGAAGGCCAAATTGGTCCTGCAGCGCCTGAAAGGGCAACAACTCGCCATCAGCATATAAGTCGCCCACCATTTGCAGCCCCAGCTCCTCCCATTCCAGGAGCTGGGGCCAGTCCCCTCCGTGTGGCAATGCCGTCAACATGCCCAGAGGGATTTCAGGTGCATATGGGTGTGCTACTCTCGCCCTCTTTTGGCTTTTATTCCAGCACATCTTCAGGGTCCTCTTAGGGTTAAGTTCCGGACCACCAGTTGTTGCTGCATGACAATATAGGAGAGGACATGCCGCCGTATCCCCGAACCATGAGCCTGTTCCGGGCCCCTAAATTCCCGTGCTACATTCTGTGTAAGGATCTGCAGCTGCGCCGCCAAATAATAAAGTTCGAAGTTAGGAACTGCCAGTCCCCCCTCCGATTTCGGCCTCAACAGCATATCCAGTGCCACCCGTCGCCTCCCCGTCCCCCACAAAAAATCAATGGTGAGCTTCCGCAATTCCCCAAAAAACCGGGGTGGCACCCAGAGCGGCAGCGTACAGAAATAGTAAAGTAGGCCTGGTAAAGCCACCATCTTGAGCAGCGCAACTCTCCCCAGTACCGAAAGGGGCAGGGTTGCCCAAAAAGCCATGCTGCCCCTCAGGGCTCTTATGCAGCGCCCTATGTTCCCTTCCAACATATCGTCCGCCTTATGGTAGATCCAAACTCCCAGGTAGGTGAAGCACGATCGCTCCCATAATAAATCAGCGGCTAGTTCAACCTTCCAGTGCAACCGTCGTATCCTCTAGTACCCGCAGTAAATCATCCGCATACAATGAGATGTAGTGCGGAAGTCCACCACAGACCAGGCCACCATATGCTATCCCCGACCTGGCGTAGACCGCCAGAGGTTCTATCGCTAGCGCGAACAGCAGGGGCGAAAGTGAGCACCCTTGTCTTGTACCCCTCCGCACCGGATATTCTGATGATATGATAGAGCCCAGACGCACCCTAGCAGTAGCTAAGGAATACAAGACCTTCGTCCAGCGTCTAAATCGCTCGCCTAACCCTAATTTTTGCAGCACCTTATCGAGATATTCCCATTCGAGGCTGTCAAACGCCTTTTCTATATCTACTGATAACATAGCCGGCATCATTTCAGCATCCAGGTCACTCCCTAGTACTCTTATAAGGCGACGGATATTAATCGAGGTGTTCCTAGTTGGTATGAACCCTACTTGATCCTCATGAGCCAAGGCAGTCATGCGGGACATCAGTCTTGTGGCCAATATGCGACTCAGTATTTTGTAGTCCACCGTCAGCATAGACAGCGGTCTATAGGAGGTCACGTCATCACCCTCCCTCCCGGGTTTCAACAAGGGGACGACCAGCGCCACCCTCATGGATTCGGGCCGGTGGCCCAGCTCCATCGCCTCATTATATACCTCCTGCAGCTGGGGCACCAGGACATCAATGTACGTCATATAAAATTCTATGGGGAGACCATCCACCCCCGGGGTCTTGTTCCTGGCCATGTGCTTGATTGCTCCCCTGATTTCAGCTATAGTAATAGCCTGACCCAGGGTCTCCGCGTCCCCTTCCTCTAGCTGTGGGAGCTGAATCCCCGTCAAGTAGCCCTCAATATCCAGCGTGTCCGCCTCCAGGTGACTCTGGTAGAGTGTTGTGTAGTATCTGAGGAAGAGCGAGAGGATCGCATATTGAGAATAGACCACGTCCCCTGACTCCGTTCAAACACTCAGGACCGGGCATCCTCCCGACCTTGGATTCGCCATTCTCGCCAGGAGAGTGCCCACCTTATCCCCCTCAGCATGCACCTTTACCATATACTGCTTATATTCGTAACTGCGCAACCTTTCTGTTTCATTGGCCACTAGCTCCTTAGCCACCAAAAGCCGTTCCTGTAACTCCCTCTGTTCTGGTCTCTGTTTCTCTATCTCCCGCAGCGCCTCCTCTGCTTTTTTAAAATCAGCTAACACCACTGTCCTTTCTCCTGAATGTTTACTTATACACAACCCTCTCACCACCACTTTAAATGCGTTCCATTCCATTCCTCTAGTGGATGCCGATTCCCTGTTTGTAGCAAAATATTGTTCAATACCATCTTGGATTTCGGATCTAAAGGCTTGGTCTTCCAGGGTGTCTGGGCGTAATCGCCAGGTGGGAACCTCCGCCCTTATGCGCTGACAGTGAAAGGACACCAACTGCGGGTTATGATCTGAGATGGTCCTAGCCAAGTACTCTGAGTGTGTTGCGAAGGGTGCCAATGATTGGGTACATAAGATAGTGTCAATTCTAACATGCAGTTCGTGGAGAGCAGAAAAAAGGAATAATCCCTATCTTCAGGGTGGTGCCCACTCCATATATCAGTTAACCCCCACCCGCTCTGCCACTCCGCCCTCTTCTTCGCAGTCTTGCGGACCTGGGAATCAACTAATGGAGGGTGCGACCTATCCAGTGCTACATCTGTGAGCGAATTAAAATCTCCACCCACTATCACCTGGCCTGAAAAAAGATGTGCCAATTTCCCGGAAATGTTGTCAAAGATTCGGGGCTGGTCCGTATTCGGGGCATATATGCTGCATAATACCACCTCTCTGCCATACAATCTCCCTTTACCGTCACATATCTACCCGTCTGGATCTATCACAGTATGTGTGGCCTGGAACGGAATCCCCGCCCTCACCCATACTAACACCCCCCTGGCGAACGCAGAATAAGCAGTGCCAAACACCTGACCTCTCCATCTCTTCTGCAGCGCAATACACTCCTGTTTGGTAAGATGGGTCTCCTGAAGTAACGCTATCTGGACTCCCCTCCTTATCAAATATGCATGTACCTTGTGACGCCTTGACATAGTATGTAATCCACGTACGTTCGATGTAATACATTTCAATTCAGGTAATGTTCCCATTGCAACTTTCCCACCCTACTCCTTCCCTCATGGTTCGCTTACCCACACCAGATCTGCTAAACCCCAAACACAGAACACCCCGTAAAACATCAATAACCCTCCCCCCCAGAACAGGTCCCAATATCACATTATCAGTTCCCATCCAAACTACCCTAACAAAGCACACAGAATTACCCTGCAGTAGCCACTACAGGCTGCCTTAAGGGCAATGGGGTGGGTGGTCCGGCCCCGACAGGTGGCAGCTCTTGCGCCAGCCCCCAGCCCTTAACGTCCCGCAATAAGAAGGCACAGCTATAAAGTTCACAGTTGTTACCAGGCCCTCCAGCACCACCATGCTCAGTTCTTCAGCAATGAGTCCTATGTAGAGGGAAGCAACCTACAAGTCATCAGCCGATCTGGGCGTCACCTCCGGGCCCTTGGTGCTATCATCATCCGACACCTCTGTGCCAGAGCGCCTCCTGTCCTCCTCGGAGTCCGCTCCTTTGGTCGAGTCTTCCTGTTGCGAACCAGTTATCACCGTCGTTGCCTCCAGAGCTCCTTGTTTATCAGCTGCTATCTGTGCGCGCTGCAATGCCTGTTGTATTCTGTTTTTCTTGCGGAGGCGCTGTGATTGGTGCATCCGTGGCGGCCTGGGCAGTCCTCCGTCACCCTTACCCCTACGATCTGTGCCTGCCCTGTACATTTCGAGCCAAGACCAAGCGTCCTCAGGTGTCAGGAAGAACTGCGTCGACCCATCCAGTATCACCCTCAGTTTGGCTGGGAATAGCAGTGAATATTGTATGCCCTCATCCCTAAGCTCCTTTTTAACAGACAAGTACGAGGCCCTACGCCTCTATATCTCCTGAGTGTAATCCGGAAAGATCGTTACAGTGCTATTGTCCACCTGGAAAGGTCCCGTTGAGCGTGCATTTTGAATCAGCAGATCCCTGTCTTTATAGTGAAGGACTCTGGCCACCATGGGACGGGGAGGGCGGCCCGGCGAAGGTGGCTTGGCTGGGACAATATGCGCCCTCTCGAGTGTGAAGAAGGTAGAGAGGCCCTCTGGAGCAACAGTAGTCCTGAACCAGTTCTCCAGATAAGCAACCATGTCTGTTCCCTCTATGTTTTCTGGCAGGCCTACAACCCGCACGTTGTTACGTCGATTATGACTTTCAGAATCCTCAGCCTTCCTTTCTAGTGTCTCCAAGCGTCTCAGTGCGTCTTCCAATTTGCGTTCCACCGTAACCACCGCTGGGTTGAGGTCTTGAAGGACCGATTCAGTTTCTTTGACCCTATCCGTTAGCTTCGAATGGTCCTCCCTCAGGAGTCCTAGCCCTGTCACGACTTGAGTTATGTCCTGATGGAGGGACTCCTTCGTTGCCGCTATGGCTTCTAGGATTTGATCCAGGCGTTTGTTCAGCCTCTGTTCCGAGATCGTGCTCTCAGCCTCCTCGCCATCTCCATGGGCCCCCTCGGGGTCCACGGCGTCTTCTTTTCTACCTTTGGGTTTCATTGCCCGTGAGCAAGTGGCCCCCCTCCTCACCAACCGACCCCATCCAGCGCAACAGCGCCTACGCCAACAACCACCTGGGTTAAGTTCAGGGTCGTGTCCTGCGCGACCAATTGGAGATTCACAACATACGATTGATCACTCCACAGGCTCTACTCCACTCATTGTTCACATAGACAGCGTATACCACCGCCTCTCCTCTCGTTTCACTCTGTGACCCCTAGCAACGCAGCTCCAAGCATGCCGTTGTGGCCACCCTGGTCCCAGCACTTTCTTCACGATTATGGTGCGCACCAGCCGCCACTGCTCTCCTTGGGTTGCCCTTCTGACCCTCCCGTGAAGGACTCCAGACCTCTGAGCCGGCACTCAACGAATCCCACAGATCTGGGCTCTCAACCTTGCCCCCGGGGCAACAGCGCGATGGTCCCCAGCCGGTCACTGGCCGCTCCCCTCCCTCTTCTGGTACATCCGTTGGTCATGTACAATGGAGGGTGCGCCCCGCAGTCCACCGCTGCCCGCTCCCAGGTGATTTCGTAGGCGCTGCCAGCCCGTGGCTTCCTATTCAACCCTCCGTGGCCCCCGGCAGCCCCGCGCCATGAGCCTGCTCCCGCCCCCACCTCTGCAGCGCCAGGACCAGGCCCGCACCACTGCACTCACCGGTGGCCCCAGGAAGGGTCCCTTAGTTGCCACACTTCCACTCGTCCGGCACTGGAGCTCTGCTTCGCTCGCTCTGCTGTCCGATTTTCTCCTGGTCCCCAAGCTTCTTTATCAGGACCTCTGTGGGCACACTTCACTTCTGCAGCCCCCACGGAGCTACAGAGTCACCTCTACCTGCGGACCAGCTCCAGCGCTTCCGTTGGTATTGGGCACCACAGTAGAATGATCAGTGCCCTACTCCTGGGCCGCTACGATCGCCTCGGCGATACCGATCCAGGGGCCGTGACACAAAGGCAACTAACAGTGCGGGCGCCATTTTAGGTCTTCAATCGCCTCAGCGTTCCGTCTGCTGTGGCGATTTACGAACTGCCATAACTTGCAATCACCGCAGATAATGATGCGGAGCGGCGGTCTGCCTGTCGTGCCCCCTCCGCAATCGTGCCGCAGGAGCTAACCCCAACACACAGCGAGCAGGGGGTCCCGGACTAGCTCCCCCGGGCAAGTCCGGCCGCCATCTTGATGCCGCTCCTCTTTCTTCATCATCGGGAGCAAAACTGCAGTTCAGGGGCGCCCGGAGACACCGGACACCCCCTCGGTGGGCAGGAAGGCCCCCGAACTCGTTCCGACGTCCGTTCCTGTAATTACCACCGTAGCCCAGGCAGTTCTCAGCATAATTGGCGGGATCAGGCATGGAGCTAGCTGCTCACGTCGCCTCCGCCATCGGCGCCCAAACCACGCCCCCATGGTGTGCGAAGATTTATTATAACTATTTTAGAAATGGCACTTTAAAGGGTTGGCATTTCTGTGTGCTATGAGTCTGCCTGCCTGATGTGAATTGCATGTCTGGCTTTTGAGTAACAGGGGATGGTGAGGTGTGTGTGACTCCAGGAGGGGCAGGGTGAGTCAGCGCTAGGCTGAATGGGTCATCTGCATTTGGAGTGGCGGGAGGAAAAGTCCCTGGTCCCTGAATGAGATGGTGCCTGCCCTAGTGAATGCTGGCTCCGTCCCCCTGTGGTGTGTCTGATGAGTACACACCTAACAATAGAGAAGAGGAGCCTGGTAAACAGAGTGCTCCTGAACCAGTTGCATCTGGTTTCCCTAAAGCCCTGTACTACAGACAAAGGAAAATGTACTATAAAATAGGGGTTGTGACCCCATGAGAGGGGTTTTGTTCCTGTGCTTGATCGGATGCTGGGGGCTGTTGCTGCTGGGCTCCAGGAGAAAACGCCACAAGGGACTGCCTCCCTGCTGGAGGGCCCTGTGTGCAGGCACGCCTGAGCCCAGCCTTGTGCATCCTGAACTGTACCTTTGACCTAGCGCCTCGTGGAGCTCTCTGTTGGCTTTGCAGCTCGAAGCTGCCACCTGGAGGTTTCCCCTATGCAGCGTGGGGAGCGGGAGCCCACCCCACATTTTTATGCTTAATTGAGGCGGGAGCTTACCCCGCTTTATGCCTGCTTAAAATCGCGGGTGCCCACCCCGCTTATGTGCTGAATTGGCGGGTGCCCACCCTACTGTCCGCATCTTTAACAAGCATTGGCATGGCCAATAGGTCTCGCCTTTGGGACCTTATAAGTATTTAGTTATGCAGCAGGTTCCAAAGGTGAGACCTATTGGCTATGCCAATGTTTGTTTTACATGTGATGGGATATTGTATTAGCCAACACAGTGCAAAGTGCACATTTAGCCCTGGGGACGCCACAGTCAATGCCATGCAGCGTTCGCACGTTATTCTACTGTCCAAACAGAAGTGCACCTTTGCACTCATGATGGCTTCCAATGTAAACTCAGAATGCTGGCGAAAGACTGCTCGTTAGTTTCATGAATCTGCTTAGGAGACGAACTCCTGTGGCCCTTTATCCTCAAGTGTCAGCTTTTAGGTGTACGTCGGCTGAATGAATTCAATCAATAGACAAGTTCACCATTAGCAATGGGTTGGTTTACTTGGCAAAAGCATTTCTTGCTTTTTCTGACTATGCTTTGATTAGGCCAGAGCGTCTTTTATAAATATGACATCTTTGTATTTCCTTGTATTCTGCTGCCATCTGTTGGGCCTGCAGTTAACCATTCAGGCACTCAGACCTACTCCTTCCTATGTTAGTACAACCATCGAACGTTATAGTTAGTGAGGCAGAGTAAACAAGCATTGGCCGCGCGGCTGGGCCGCTCAATGAAATAATAAAAATAAAAAAAACTGTCGGTGGAATTGTGCATGGGTGCCGCGTGCAAACAAAGTGGCGCGGCCGCTATTACATGAAAGCGCACAACAGGGCACTTGGTAAACAAGCATTGGCCGCGTGGCCGGGCCGCGCAATGAAATAATAAAAAAAAATAATAAACGCGAGTTGTGCGCACACGCGCGAAAGTGAAAGCAGATGCAGCATCTGCTTGTAAGCTCACGCCCGCGCGCGTAACAGCAAGTACATCGCCACACTGGTAGCATTTTCGGAAGCCCTACTAGAGTCTCGCCAGAGCAGCGCAAGCGCTGACTCAGCAAGACCTAAAAAGCGGTGGACCACCCCGCATTGCCGCTGTGTTGGCGGATGCCAACCCGACATGTGGTGTCTTTTACTCAATCGAGTGGGAGCCCACCCCGCATAGATGTTTCATTAGAGGAGCTTGTGCTCACCCCGCGTTTGGTGTTGAAAGCGGGTGCCCACCCCGCATCGTGCCGCCAAAGGAAGGGAGACGCAGCAGCCAGGATCGGCCCGACCCGTAAGCCAGGAAAGAGATGCCTGACTGTGGCTGGGCCGGGAAAAGGATCCTGTTGGCCGGCCAGTAGCAGCGCGGCCGAGGAGGAAGTCTGGGCAGAGGAAGGCGGGGCCCCCATGTGCCGGAGGGAGCCCCGTGTGTGGCCCAACCCCTCGTCTGTCTGAGAGACCGGGAAAAGTCAAGAAAAGTGGTCCCACGGCAGGAAGGAGAGCCGGAGGTCTGTGTCCTGGCCGTCTGGTGCCCCGTAGTGAGAGGAGGGGCTTGACCGGAATCTCCTCGATGGAGGAAAAGAGTCCACATCGGTCCCAGGTGCCTGAACCTGCGCACCAGAAAGCTGGTGAGTGGGGCTCTCTCAATCTCTGAGGGGGCCAGAACTGCACCAGAAGTGCCTCGGTGAAGGGGGCACTTGGATCGCTAGAGTTCTGATGCAGGGGACTCGCGGGGCACTGAAGTGCCAAGGCTAAAATATTTTTGGGGGGGCAATTGATGGATAGGAGCCCCGGAGTGGGGCTCCAAAGGCACCACAGGTGCCAGTGCCAGTCGGAGCACATTGTCGGTGTTCATTCTTTGTTACAGCGCCCCGCCTGACAGTGGGCAGCTGCAACATTGGGGCATTCGTTGTTTAGGAGCCCCAGTGGGGCCCAGAGGGCACTGAGGTGCCAGTGCCCCCTTTATTTCCTTAGTTGCGCCACTATCGTGGGCAACTGCCACGAGGGGGCCATTTCCTTTGTTGAGAAAGGGGTGAGTTGCACTTCACGCCCCAGCGCATCTGCGCCCTGTGTTTGCACTGCATTGGCAGCTGAGCCCTGACTTTGCTGGCCATAGGGCATTGGAGCCCTAGAAAAGGCCAGTTGGCCTTGGGCCAGTTTCTAAGGTGGGCCCTACTGTGATGTTGACCATGTTAAGATTCTAGATAGTTATTTGTTAACACTATCTTTGCACTGTTTTTTTAGTTTGAACTATGAGTTACATCAATAAGGTTAGGTTTCTCATAGATCAATTTTAATACGTTTCACTTTGTTCACTTGAGCACTGCACTATAAAACCCCATTTGATCACCATCTGTTTTCATCTGGTAAGACCCTACTTTTTAGTAGAGATCACATACTCAGGCGTATCGTGGGCTTATAACAAGCTTGCAGCCCCTTTTAAGCTTTGAGTGATGTGGACAAGGAAACCCATATGAAGAAAAAGATCATCAAGTTCGGTGACTGATGGGTATCCAAGGAAGATATAAGATCTCTTTCTTTATTCAGAGTGGGTTGTTTCATGTTTTGTGAGAGATCAGATTTCCAACATGACAAGACCCTTCTCCCTGCCAAGCCAAAAACCAGGTGAGACTAGTCAATACTAACCCTGGGCATAGTGGGGCTTTGCTTAGCTACGCGAAGTGGGCAAAAAACTACGCCCACCCACGCACTTCGCGTAGCCCCACTACGCGCCACCCGCCTCCCTCCCGCCCTCCCTAAATGCTTAAATTAGCTTAAAAATGAATTATATAAAACCACTTACCTTGTCCGCTACGTTCCCGGGGCTGCCTCTTGTCATCACGCCGCCAGCGCCGCCGTCTTGGATACAAATGCGCATGCGCGGCCGCCCGCGCATGCGCATGTCTCGCGAGAAATGCGCATGCGCGGGCGGCCGCGCATGCGCATTAGTATCCAAGACGGCGGCGCCGGCGCCACGATGACGAGAGGGAGCCCCGGGGACGCAGCGGACAAGGTAAGTGGTTTTATAATTAATTTTTAAGCTAATTTAAGCATTTAGTATGGGCGGGAGGGAGGCGGGTGGCGGGCAACTTCGCTACGCCCAAGAAGTGGGCGTAGTGTTGCCTGCTTCACCTACTTTGCAAAGGGCGAAGTAGGCAACACTACGCCCACTACGTGGGCGTACCGAAGTTGCCCGCCCAGGGTTAGTCAATACATGTAAGGGCTACCCTACTTAGGCCATAGAACATAGACAATTTGGGGTACTCATTTGTTCAATGACCTTCTGAACCTAACTGTACTCCTCAGTCACAAACTTCTGGAGCTACTGTACAAGCCCATAGAGAAGCAGTCTCCTCATATGCAGATACCATCTGTGAGACTCCTAACTTTAGCCTGCTCACAGATGCATTCCAGTAGGCAGACAGTACCACCATAGGAAGCAGGATGATGTGGACTATTCCGCCCCTTGGTTCAGAATTCTGTCCATGTGAGAAATTGGGTTTTTGGTTGAAGAGAGTGAAACACTATTCAAGCAACAGCCACAATCCTTGTCAAGTTATATTACACAAAGTTGCTAAATTAACCTGTGATTAACCTTCTGGTAGCTTGCTATAAAAGCAGCCAGGTTTAGCTTAGATGCAATGCGTAAAGTATTTATGCAGCACACAAATCACAATAGAGTGAACAAGCAACACAGGAAAAATTCCACACCAATTTAGAAAAATAGAGTACATTTTAATCAATTATTTGACACTACAATGACTAGAATCTAATCTGTGGGATCAGAGTTATGAATTGTTAAAGTTTAAAGTGAAAACTAGCACCTAAATGATCTAAGCGCCAACTGCAGTCATCTAATAATGCAAGACCGGGGCAAAATCGAAGGTTATGGCCGACCACAATGTAGCATGGGTCGGGTACACGGAGTGGATTAGGCCTGGTCACTGCTTACCTTTGAACTTAAAGGAAATTTTGAAGAGAAATGTCAGAGAATGTAAGGATCTGCTGGCCAAGGCAGCTGGCAATATCCGAAGAAGAGGCATTGTTGTCAGGGCGCTGCTGGATAAAATTGCGGTAAAAATTCCTACAATCGGACATAGTCTCTTTTGTGGAAGTTAACATCTTCAGTGGGCCAAAGTTGCAGGCTGTAGCCAACGAGGGGTCCATGATGCCGGATACCACTTCTGTGAGCAGCTGCTGAAGAGGGTTTGCTTTTGCGGAGAATAACATAGAAGGTGTTACCGTAAAGTCAGGTCAACAGGGGATGCACCTTGGGTGAATAAAAAAGAAGGTCTTTGTTTCCTTTTAGTTCTAAAAGCACCTTTTGGTCCCCACTTCCGTATCCGGATAGAGCACAGCTCCTCGTCAATCTGACTGCACATGCAGCGTTTCCGATTCTGACCGCTGTACCTGCCAGTCGTTTTCACTGCCCCCGGTAAATGGGAGTTTTATTTCCACCATCTTTATTGCCACCACTGGCCGTTTCCCTGCACACATTACCCGTGTTAGAACCTGGTTGGAATTATGACGGGTTCCCTGATCCCGTTTAATTTGGAATTTTTTCAGCCCTGAAGAGTCGTGGGTAACCACCCGCTTGATGAAACACGTGTCGGCTGGTTTCTTCTTGGTGTCTCCTCTTGAAGGAGGACCAAAAATTACATCAAACAGAGAAAAACAACCACTGTTTGTTGACCCTGTCTTCTGATGTCTGCTTCCAGAACATAATAACTGTTGATACATGTGGTTTTTCGGAATTAATTAACTTAACCTGTGCACAGGACAGGACTTTGTCTTTACATTTGACAGGGTTGGCCTTAGCCAACTCTATTTCAGGGATTATGGGTTCCCCCTGACCTAGTAGCACCGTCCTCATTGTGTATTTACTCCTACTCTCACCGATACCTGTTATGTGCGCCAATTTTTCGTGTATACTGAAAACCCTACGCAGAAATCTTCTTTAATATCCGAGGAGGAGGCATCGTTGTCAGGGCGCTGCTGGATAAAGTTGCGGTAAAGATTCCTACAATCAGACATAGTCTCTTTTGTGGAAGTTGACATCTAAAAGCACTTTTTAGTAAAACATTTTCAAAGTCCCAAGTTTTGGATTCAGGCTATCTGGGCACCTTTAACACCACTTCCAAGGGTCTACTACTGAAGAGTCTGCACTCACTCAGGCACGGTCCGGATGCAGGTTTAAAATGTTAAGAGCCTTTCCTGCTCTGAATCTCTAATCAGTACGCCAGCCAACTAGCCCTTGGAGTCCCTTTGGAAATCCTGGGTTCAAGAAGAAGAGCAGTGCTCAAACACCAGGGCAGACTTCTAGAGGATCAGACCAGGCTTTAGGGATCAGAGCAGTCCTTCTTGGTGCGGTAAAACAGTCTTCCAAAGTACACAGCAGCAGGCAGTCCTCTGAGAGTTTCCTGCCTCTTTTCCCTGGTCCCAGACTGTCTGCAGGCACAATAGGCTAGTCTGAAGTTCTTCGTGTGAGGGCAGGGCACAGCTCAGCCCCACCTAGCTTGCCTGAGGGGACCCATCCAGGCACACCTAGTCCCCCTAGTGTTCGGCTATGTGGGAGGAATATACAAAACCCAACTACCAACTATACCTAGTCATATCACCAATAACAGGCGGCAAGCATCAAATGGTTAGGACCCGAAAATGCCAACTTTCTAAAAGTGGCATTTTAAGAATTGTGAATTAAAATCTGAATTTACCATTAAAGAGGATTTTAAATTACAATTCCTCAGACACCAAACATGACTTTCCTACTTGGTCACAATCAAAAGTTATCATTTATTAAATGTAATAAAGTAACCCAACATTATCTTATGGGAGAGGTAGGCCTCATAGCTGTGAAAAAGGAATTTGTGAATTTTTCACTATCAGGACATGTAAAACTCAAAAGAAGATGTCCAACATTTTAATTGCAAAGCACCCTTACCTATGAGATGTCTACGGCCTACTTTAGACTTATATGTAAAAAGAAGAGACTTTAAGGCTACGCAAAGGAGTTATTATGCAAATCAAATGTGTATGTACATTTATAAAGCACATTAAACCAACGGCTTCAAAGATCTATAACCAGCAAGAGCATACAGGGGAGACCAACATGCAATTATAATTGTGAAAAAAGCCTTTTTACATTCATGCAAAATGCAGAGTATGACGTAATACTTGCAATATATACCAGGAGAGTGTTCCATAGCCTAGCAGCAACCACCGAGAATGCACGCTCACCCCATCTCACCTTCCTAAAGCGGGGGACCAAAACTTTTCTTTGGCCAGCCAGTCTTAACTGTTTACTGGAACGATGCCAGTTAAAGAAGGTTCTTAAATAATTAGAGCCCAGATGATTTAGAGCCTTGAAGACCAAGCACAGGGCTTTGAACAACAATCTCTTCCTCACTGGAAGCCAATGCAGAGCCCTCAGCCCCTCCCTCACTGATTGATGTTTGGGAACGCCCAAGACCAATCGTGCTGCCGCATTCCGAAGAACCTGAAGTTTATTCAGTGACTAATGGTTGGTGTTCAAAAACAGAGCACTACAGTAGTCAAAGCAAGATGTTATAAGCGCAATGACCACCGATACTCTTAGCTCCTCGGGGAGGAAGGGAAAGATCTTTTTGAATCACTTGATAATACAAAACAAGAGCTCACAATCCTCTTGACCTTGAGCTTGAATTAGCAGTTTATAACTGCCAATAGGCTGCAGTGGCATACCTGAAATAAGTTTTAATGGGCTACTTAAGTGGGTTGCATAATAAGTGCCGCAGGCTCACTAGCAGCATTCAATTTTCCAGTCCTGGGTAAATGGTACACCACTTTATTAGGAATGTATAAGTAAATCACATATGCCAATCAGGTGTAAGCCAATTTTACCAAGTTTTAGGGAGTGAGAGCATGCACTTTAGCACTGGCTAGCATTGATAAGATACCCAGAGTCCTATGGCCAACTAATAAAAATCCAGAAAAATAGGAAGGATGGAGGCAATAATTTGGTGGAAAGACCACCCTAGAGCTGACAGGTCTAACAATCTAGAGACAGTCAATGGACTGTATAGAGGAACACTGTCCTAGGACTGACCACTCCAGTGCTAATGGTCTTTCTTTTGCCTTTGTGATTAGAACTCACGTGTGGGTGGGTGGGTAGTTATCCCTTCTTTCAGATGGGGGAGCATGTTTAACCTGACATCCTTAGTGCAGTCTTCCCCCAAACATTTTGCCTGCACCTCTCCTGTTTTCAGAATAGTGTTTTTTGTTGGCATCACGACTCCCAGTGTTAAAGTGCTCTCTCTCTTAAACATGGGAAAATGTACCCATTCCTAACCTTGTGCCGGTCACTAGCATACCTCATTCATTCAGGGCCCTATCCTGCCTCCAAGTCAATCATGCTAATTCATCTGCTTTTTCTTGCACACAAACAAAATGCCCCAGGACACAATTATCTTCAGGATTGGACAGACGGATGAGGGAGCTCCACAATGCTGCTGGCATGGTCATGACACTATGCTCGATCAGCAGCGGGGCAAAGTCCCTGCAAGACCTGGTTCTGTCCAGACTAAACCGGTTTTATCAAGTGGGTCCTGGGATAGGAGGGGGGCACGGCAGTGAGAGAAGAAGCAGAGTGCCCATAGATTGTGGCCCACGGATCCCCCCAGAGACCTGCAGACCAGTTTAGCAGCAGCCCCGCATTTCATGTCCAAGCTCCATGCCACAAGGGTTTTGGGCCGAGCAGTGTGGCAGTGGAGCACCAGCAAAGGGAGTGGGTGAGTGTGTTCCACACTTAGAGCCCCATGCCACTGTGCTCCCAGTAGCCCCCTGGGCCCCACGTTTAAGCCCTTTGCTTGTGCCCTCAACTTCCAAGGGCTTCCTAGGGTGTTACACAGGGCCCTCAACCACCTGACCGGTCCTCTGAAGCCTCTTTAGGCCATGGTGTTTGGGGTCCTTTGTTTGTTTTTTTGCTGTACCTGCCTGTTCCACTGGTCACTTCAGCGGGGGACCTGGTCAGTTGTTGGGTGAGAGAGTGAAGCTATTGGAGGCCATTGGAGACTCGCCAGCCCATGGGACTGCTTTGACTATTTTGTAGCCCTTGATTGTATGTACTCACCTCAGCCACCCAGCGAACTGGCAGCCCCCTATGTCTTTCGTGGCAAATCCCGGCACCTTGGGTCCAGCAACTTGCTGACAAACAGTTTGACACACAACCTGAATGAATGAATGAATGAATGAATGAAGTAAAATTTCTATTGAGCAACTTAGCCCAAAGGCATCAAGGCGCATAAGGTGGAATAGCTGAATAAAAGATAAAGCTGGAGGTCGCCTATAGGTTGGCTCCTGTGTGGAGCCAGGTCTTTAAGGCTTTGCGGAAGGGAGCGAGGGACACAAGACCCTTGAGTTCATCTGGAAGTAAGTTCCAGAGTTTCGGGGCAAGGGCAAAGAAGGCCTTCCCTCCCCATCTGGCCTTCACAGTGCCCTCTGGTTTGCCACTGCCACCCTCTGGTTCACCAGTGCCACCCTCTGGTTCATCACTGCCACCATCTGGTTCACCACTGCCATCCTCTGGTTCATCACTGCCACCCTCTGGTTCATCGCACCCTCTGGTTCACCCCTGTCACCCTCTGGTTCATCACTGCCACTGCCAAATTGTTGTATCTCATTATTTTTGTGCTTTTAAAGACCACTTACCCCCTGATATCTTGACGCTTTTGTAAAAGCGGACTTAGGCTGTTTGTCATCAGGCGTGGAACGCTGCTCACCAGCGCCTCGCCCAGCCTGCAGGCCACGCCCCCTTCGGAGGCCACGCCCACCGCCCAACTCTACAAAGGGACGCTGAATACTAGCGGCGCCATTTGCTTTACCACACTCCTGAGGCGGAAAGCCGGGAGGTAGTTCGTTTTAAAAATTGTTGTATCTCATTATTTTTGTGCTTTTAAAGACCACTTACCCCCTGATATCTTGACGCTTTTGTAAAAGCGGACTTAGGCTGTTTGTCATCTGGCGTGGAACGCTGCTCACCAGCGCCTCGCCCAGCCTGCAGGCAACGCCCCCTTCGGAGGCCACGCCCACCGCCCAACTCTACAAAGGGACGCTGAATACTAGCGCCGCCATTTGCTTTACCACACTCCTGAGGCGGAAAGCCGGGAGGTAGTTCTATTTAAAAATTGTTGTATCTCATTATTTTTGGGCTTTTAAAGACCACTTACCCCCTGATATCTTGACGCTTTTGTAAAAGCGGACTTAGGCTGTTTGTCATCAGGCGTGGAACGCTGCTCACCAGCGCCTCGCCCAGCACGCAGGCCACGCCCCCTTCGGAGGCCACGCCCACCGCCCAACTCTACAAAGGGACGCTGAATACTAGCGCCGCCATTTGCTTTACCACACTCCTGAGGCGGAAAGCCGGGAGGTAGTTCGTTTTAAAAATTGTTGTATCTCATTATTTTTGTGCTTTTAAAGACCACTTACCCCCTGATATCTTGACGCTTTTGTAAAAGCGGACTTAGGCTGTTTGTCATCAGGCGTGGAACGCTGCTCACCCGCGCTTCGCCCAGCCTGCAGGCCACGCCCCCTTCGGAGGCCACGCCCACCGCCCAACTCTACAAAGGGACGCTGAATACTAGCGCCGCCATTTGCTTTACCACACTCCTGAGGCGGAAAGCCGGGAGGTAGTTCGTTTTAAAAATTGTTGTATCTCATTATTTTTGTGCTTTTTTAAGACCACTTACCCCCTGATATCTTGACGCTTTTGTAAAAGCGGACTTAGGCTGTTTGTCATCAGGCGTGGAACGCTGCTCACCAGCGCCTCGCCCAGCCTGCAGGCCACGCCCCCTTCGGAGGCCACGCCCACCACCCATCTGTCCCTCTTGTTATAAATTATGTGTCTTCCTCGGAAGCGCAGCGGACGAGCGTAGCGGGCGCGACGTTTGCGCGCCAAAGGCGCGCCAAAGGAAAGCCCGTCTGCGCCCGTCTGCGCCCGTCTGCGCCCGTCCGCGACCGACCGGGGCTAGGGGCTGGTCATTCTGCCTCTCTTATTCAATATTCATCTGCGCAACTGACCGGTCTCCAAGGCCCGTGGCCACTAGATGACACTGCATCAGCCCGAATCATCAGGCTTGGCCTTTCCACATCTTATGCCCTCTCCCACTCTCGCCCGCCACCCTTGTCTTCGACCAGTGGCCCCACCACCTCCTTACTTACGGGTCCTTCTTTTACGTCTGTCTCCACGATGTACCTCAATACTAGATCGGCAGTCAAGCATCAGCACGATCTCTTTACGCTATTGGATTCACACAAACCTGACCTTCTATTCCTTACCGAGACCTGGTTTTCTGATAGCTCCCTCCCCTCCCTACTGGCAATGCTTCCCTCATCTTATTATGCTCTTCGAGCCGATCACCCTACCGGCAAGCCAGGAGGCGGAGTTGCTCTGATTGCTCGTAAAGAAATTATTTTTCAACCTTTAGTTTTGTCCCCTTTAGGTTCATCAGACTGTTTAGTAGCCCGCTCACTTTCCCTTACCCCCCCACTCACCTGTGTTCTTATTTATCGACCCCCATCCTCCCCGCAAATATTTCTTCCAAGCTTCCAAGACTTGGTGGCTACCCTGGCAGTCAACCACTCGTCCATTGTTGTTCTTGGGGACTTCAATTTTTGGCCTTCTGACCCCGCTGAGTGCACAGCTTCCAAGGAGTTTTCAGAGTCGCTCCGCTCTCTTAATTTCACTTCCGCTGTTCACGCCCCTACCCACAGTCTGGGCCATACCCTCGACCAAATCTGGTACCGAGATTGCCCGGTCACCTCACTATCCATATCCCCCTGCACCTGGTCCGATCATTTTCTTATCTCCTTTTCCCTGTTCCTCTGTTCAGTTCCTAAGCTCCCCCCAGTCAAAAACACTTGGGCGCGCTCATGGAACCGCGTGGACGTAGTTTCCTTGTCTGCCACACTCTCCGCGTCCAGCCCGGATCTTTCAGGGCTGCCATCTCTTGAACAAGCGGAATCCATCAATGGTTGTGACCTAGTCGCCCCTCTAAAGCGCATATCATCTAAGCGCTCTAAAGATGCAAACCGCTGGTTTAATGATGAATTGAAGATTCAAAAACGTAATCTTCGCCGAGCGGAGCACCTCTGGCGGTGGGACTACTGTCCCATTTCAAGAAATCATTATATCACCCTTTCGTTCCTATACAAGAAATCCATTCTGGAAACTAAGAAGGCCTATTTCTCCTCTAAAATTCAGTTCGTCGAAAATCGGCCCAGAGAAATCTTTGCCATCGTTCAAGATCTAGCATATTCTGACAGGGCCACACTCAAACCCTCTCCTTCACAGCCTCTTTGCGCCTCCCTCAACTCTTTTTTTCTTGACAAAATCAGCACGATCAGAGCCAACATTCCCCTCCCGTCCCCCTCTTTCATCAATCCTCACTGCCCCCCAGCCACATCGCGTCTGGATTCTATCCCGCCTCTCACAACTGACTCTTTCCTTTCCCTCCTTCCCCTGGTTAAGTCTGGCTCCCCCTTGGATCCCTGCCCTGCTCATATCCTGAAACAGATTTACTCTTTCTGCCCCTCACCACCCCTCACGTTTCTTAACAGTTCACTTTCCCAGGGTATTGTCACTCCTTCACCTAAATCGGCGGTAATCTTACCCATTCTAAAAAAACCTGGTGCTGACCCTTCGGTTTCAGCCAACTACTGCCCTATTTCACTCCTCCCTTTTCTGGCCAAGATACTGGAATGCCATGTAGTAAGAACTATGAGCTCCTTTGTGGAAAGGAACAGCGTCTTGGCCCCCAGGCAGGCTGGTTTTCGCCCTGCTCATTCCACGGAGTCCGTGGTACTATCGGTCTTGGACAACCTCAGGGAGGGTATGGACACGAGTCAGGCCCTGGTCCTCCTTGATCTCTCCGCCGCGTTCGACACGGTGGATCATGCCATCTTACTTTCCCGTGTCAGAGCGGCGGGAATCGGGGGCGCGGCCTTGGTCTGGTTGTCCTCCTTCCTGAGCGGCCGCTCTCAAGCAGTCCGCTTGGGGGATTACTCAGCCGACATCCGGCCTGTGCAGTGTGGGGTTCCCCAAGGATCCTCCCTCTCCCCATTGTTATTTAATCTGTACATTGCCCCTCTTATTTTTGCTTTACAGCAGCTGGAGGTCTCTGTGTACAATTATGCGGATGACCTCCAGCTTATTTTTTCTTTATCCTCCTCCCCTGCTTCAATATCCAACTTTCATTCTGTTATGACCTTCATTCAGGACTGGATGAACCACAACCACCTGAAACTCAATCCCGATAAAACGGAATTGGTGTTGACAGGTGGTTGCTCCAGTCCATGGTCTTCTCTCTTTTGGCCCCCTTCTTTAGGTTCCCCACCCACTCCCTCCTCCTCTGTTAAAACTCTTGGTTTCAAACTTAATGATCAACTCTCCCTTCATTCCCAAGTTAGTGCGGCTGTATCCTCAGCTTTTCTTTCCCTCCGGACAATTCGCAAAGTCTCCCGGTTCTTTTCCCCTTTTCCCCTTCTGCCCTCAAACTCATACTCCTGGCGATGGTGACGTCCCGCTTGGACTACGGTAATGCCCTTTATTGTGGCATGCCGGCGTACCTCGTGAGGCGACTCCAGTTGGTTCAGAACCAGGCGGCTCGCCTCGTTTTTAATTTATCCAAATGTCACCACGTCACGCCCCTTCTTAAATCCTTACACTGGCTCCCCGTACAGCAACGTGCCCCGTTTAAGCTGGGCTGCATCATTTTCAATGTTCGGTCCGGTTCTGCCCCTGCATTCATCGGTTATGCAATTCACGCCTACACCCCGTCCAGAGAATTGCGCTCATCTACCCAACAACTTTTCGTAGTCCCCCGTTTTAAATGTAAAAAATGGGGTGGATCCAAGTTCTCTACCTTGGCTCCTGCCTTTTGGAACTCTCTCCCGATCCACTTGTGATCCTGCCCCCAGTACTCCCTTTTTCGCAAAGCCCTTAAAACCTTTCTTTTTACTCAGACCTTCCCCTCTTAACTCTCCCCTGTCTCCCTAGTCTTTTTGTTCCTTGGGTTTGTAGTACTGCATAGCGCCATGAAACCGCTGGGTGTACGTGCTCTCTAGAAATACTTTTAAACTCAAACTCAAACTCTGGTTTGCCACTGCCACCCTCTGGATCATCACTGTCCCCCTCTGGTTTATCACAAACACCCTCTGGTTCATCACAGCACCCTCTGGTTCACCACTGACACCCTCTGGTTCACCCCTGCCACCCTCAGGTTCAGCACTCACCACTGCCACCCTCTGGTTCATCACTGCCACCCTCTGGTTTGCCACTGCCACCCTCTGGTTCATCACTGCCCCCCTCTGGTTCATCACTGCCACCCTCTGGTTCATCACTGCCACCCTCTGGTTCATCTCAGCACCCTCTGGTTCATCACAGCACCCTCTGGTTCACCACTGACACCCTCTGGTTCACCCCTGACACCCTCTGGTTCAGCACTCACCACTGCCACCCTCTGGTTCACCACTGCCACCCTCTGGTTCATCACAGCACCCTCTGGTTCACCACTGACACCCTCTGGTTCACCCCTGACATCCTCTGGTTCAGCACTCACCACTGCCACCCTCTGGTTCACCACTGCCACCCTCTGGTTCATCACAGCACCCTGTGGTTCACCAGTGCCACCCTCTGGTTTATCACTGCCACTCTCTGGTTCACCACTATCACCCTCTGGTTCACCGCTGTCACCCTCTGGTCCACCACTGCCACCCTCTGGTTCATCACAGCACCCTCTGGTTCACCACTGATACCCTCTGGTTCACCCCTGCCACCCTCAGGTTCAGCACTCACCACTGCCACCCTCTGGTTCATCACTGCCACCCTCTGGTTTGCCACTGCCACCCTCTGGTTCATCACAGCACCCTCTGGTTCACCAGTGCCACCCTCTGGTTCATCACTGCCACCATCTGGTTCACCACTGCCACCCTCTGGTTCACCACTGCCACTCTCTGTTTCACCACTGACACCATCTGGTTCACTCCTGCCACCCTCTGGTTCACTCCTGCCACCCTCTGGTTCAGCACTCACCACTACCACCCTCTGGTTCATCACTGCCACCCTCTGGTTCATCACTGCCACCCTCTGGTTCATCACAGCACCCTCTGGCTCACCACTGACACCCTCTGGTTCACCCCTGCCACCCTCTGGTTCAGCACTCACCACTGCCACCCTCTGGATCATCACTGCCCCCCTCTGGTTCATCACTGCCCCCCTCTGGTTCATCACTGCCACCCTCTGGATCATCACTGCCACCCTCTGGTTCATCACAGCACCCTCTGGTTCACCACTGATACCCTCTGGTTCACCCCTGACACCCTCTGGTTCAGCACTCACCACTGCCACCCTCTGGTTCACCACTGCCACTCTCTGGTTCACCACTGTCACCCTCAGGTTCACCCCGGTCACCCTCTGGTTCACCACTGCCACCCTCTGGTTCATCGCTGCCACCCTCTGGTTCATCACTGCCACCCTCTGGTTCATCACAGCACCCTCTGGTTCACCACTGACACCCTCTGGTTCACCCCTGCCACCCTCAGGTTCAGCACTCACCACTGCCACCCTCTGGTTCATCACTGCCACCCTCTGGTTTTCCACTGCCACCCTCTGGTTCATCACAGCACCCTCTGGTTCACCAGTGCCACCCTCTGGTACACCACTGCCACCCTCTGGTTCACCACTGCCACCCTCTGGTTCACCACTGCCACTCTCTGGTTCACCACTGACACCCTCTGGTTCACCCCTGCCACCCTCTGGTTCAGCACTCACCACTGCCACCCTCTGGTTTATCACTGCCACCTTCTGGTTTGCCTCTGCCACCCTTTGGATCATCACTGCCCCCCTCTGGTTCATCACTGCCACCCTCTGATTCATCACTGCCACCCTCTGGTTCATCACTGCCACCCTCTGGTTCACCACTGCCACCCTCTGGTTCTCCACTACCACCCTCTTGTTCACCACTGTAGATAAGGGTGGGGAAAGCACACCTTCCCAGCCTCAACTGAGATGAATTAATTTGGGGCTGGTTATTGTGTCACTGAATTTGAGCTTCAAATCTGGCACCTGCTTCCTTAGCTGTAAGTGCTTCCTGTTGCAGTTTAATTTTTTTTACAGGAGCATTGTGCCATACTTGTAACTATTCTCTGACCCTGCTTTGAGGGTCAGAGAATAGTTGCAAGTAGGCAACTGAACTCTGGAGGGGCCCCTCAGGAAGCACTACAGGGAATGGTTACAAATTAGCTTGAACTTTTGCACCTGCTAAGTGCTTTCAGTTTTCCAAAATTCGTTTTTCTGCCATTTCGCGAGATTCGCGGGGCGCGAATTCGTGCAAAATCAAACTTGCAATCCGCAAATTCGTGCGAATTTGCGGATTTCCTTTTTTTTTACATGCTCGCACGTTTTTTTGCTTATTCGCGGACCGCTTGCAGCGCACCGATCCCGAGGTTGCCCATGCGGTCGTGTATGGGCGCGGCCATCTTGTTTGCGTGACGTGTTTCCGTTTCCGTGCGCTAGTTGCATGCTCGCGTCGTATGCGGTGTGCGATTACGTGATTGCGGGCGTTTTTGCGTGCTCGCACGGGAAATATCGCGCAAACTTACCCACGCGATCCTCAATGGGCGCGGCCATCTTGTTTTTCATTCATTGCTATGGTTCTGTGCATGCTTTCTAATCCTCCTTTCATCTGTTCAATCCGTTGTTTCTTTGGACTTTTTTTATCTTTTCTACTCTATATCTATCCCTCTTTTTTTCTAGATCCATATTTTGTTTGTTTTTCAACTTTTCGTTACTTTTAAAGCTACTTTAAAAAAAAATTGCTTTACTTTTTCCCTATTCTTTCCTTTTTTTTTTCTTCCTGCTGTGCAGGACCATGGCAAAGGGAGCCGGGAAGGAGAAGGGGAAGGGTCCTGCACCCCGTACCCGGCTCCCATGCAGGCGATTGCGGGGACAGAAGGTCACAGTCCGGGAGATCTTTAGCGCAGAGGAGGTGGCCGCACTGGTTTTTTATGTCCAGCGCCGCCTCCCCAAGACCATCGCGGCAGGCGGCAGGATCGCTGGCGGGTACGGGCTCCGGGAGCGTCAGAAGCGGTGGGAGAAGGTGTGCCGGGCCATGTATCAACACTCTCGGGTCCGGCGCACCTACAACCAGGCCACGCACCGGTGGTCCGACCTCCAGGACCGTGAACGTGACCTGCTCGACCTTCTAGGCGTCGAGATCCCCGGGCTTGGTGAGTAGTAGTAGCTATTTAATCACTACTCTGTTTTCTCCTGCTCTATATGTTATAACTTATCATATTGCAAATTCTTTTTTTTTCCAAAGAGCAATAATGCTGCCGATTACATTGTAGGTAAATTATGTTTCAAAATGTTCTGTGATTGCATTTCAGGTGTACTGCTCTCCTGCTCAGTGGTGGTGCTACTATCGATTTTTTGTGTTGATTTCATTGGCCTGAGTAATTATGTATGAGTGTACTTTACAGAACTGCGTAATGCTAGACACCAAGGGGCAGATTTACAATTACTGGCGCATCCCTGCAAATTAGCAGGGATGCACCAGTAATTGTGCGCCGCATTTACAATGCGGCACACCATGGGGCAAAAACGACACAGAAGTGTCACGCATCTGTGCCCTAAAGTCAGCGCATTGCTGGAGTTGCGTCGCAACCACGACGCAGCTCCAGCAATGCTCTTGGGTGCCATATCTCACCAATGCTGCGTCAAGCCGTGCGTCTGCTTCAAGCAGCCGCAGGGTTTCGAGTGACGCAGCATTGGCCTAAAAGTGACTGAGTGAAATCTTGTAGATTTCACTCAGCCACTTTTAGGATGCGTTCCTGCGCAGGAATGCCCTCCCTTGCGCCGGAACGCCCCCTGATGGCGCAGGGCTTTACAACATGATGCATCTCCCAGATGCGTCACGTTGTTAATATACCCGGCACCATGGCGCCTCTTTTGCGCTGCCGCTGCGTCACAAACATCACGCAACGACGGAGCAAAAGAGCCACAAGGGACTTGTAAATCTGCCCCTAGAGACTCAAGTCCAGTCCTTCCTTTGTACACCTGCCACTAATAAGAGTGGTGGTGGATTGATAGTTTGAATATTTTAATGACTGGTTATGTAGTAGGAAACTTACTTTAATGTTCTCACTGGTCTGCAATCACGATGGACTTTGTCTGTCACTTCGCGTGCTGCGGAGTGCTTCCTGCCAGTCCTAGTCGAACCTTTTTGTAGTTGGTTTAGTGAGTTACATAACTTTTCAAGTCGACGGTCCGCGAATCCAGCAATACTAATATCCTAGTAGACCACACCTGATAGCTCAATAAATGTATTGCAATTGTTGTCTATTTGCTATTTCCCAAAAATAATTTGTTATTGTTCTTTTAAAATGTTTGATTTGGTTGACAACAATCATCCATGTTTGGGTCTTTCTTTCATGTTGTACATCAGCTCCCCCCAGGGGCAAGAGGACAGAGGAGGAGGATGTAGCGTCGCCGGCGGCTGAGGACCAGGAAGGCCAGGATCGGTCAGGCGAGGGCTCCTCTGCTGGCCCCAGTAAGTTTTCATGTTAATATTAATAATTATACTTCCCTACCTTTTAGAGTACCTTTTTTTTACTAACGTTCCTAATTCGATTTTTCCTACATAGTCTTGTAGACTGTTTCTAAATGCTTATCCTGCCTCTACTCTGACTCCCTGTGGTACTACTAGATTATTATTATTAGTCTGTCTGTGTAGCTAACTAAGCTTGCACAGTTGGCAAAAGGTGTTGAACGAAACTCCCATTCTATTCATGAATAGCTCTATGCACTGAGTGCAGTCCTCTGGATTGTCCATAATGTCTTATGAAGTCTTCTAAATGTTTATGCTTTGACAATTTCCAACAAGATACTTTTAATGACCACCAAGAAAGAATACGATACTAGTTTACTTTTTGATTGGATAGGAGGACAATCCATACTACTATTGTTGCAGGGACAATTCTGCACAAACAGAACTATGGACACTAAATAGTGCATTGTTTATCAATTATAATAGGCGCAGTTAGACTTTCCACATACCTCAGTCATAACAGAATTTGAATCCCCCCATCTCCTTACTGACTAGCTAGTGTGACAGAGTCATTTAGCTTCCTAAATCATCAATGATTGATCCCCAATGATGATTATCCAACCCAGGACATAAGACTACGGAGTCAGAGTCCAGAACTGTCAGAGCCACGGACTCATGCTTGCAAATTGCAAACCCTTTCGCTCACTCACTCATGACTATAAAAACCACAGAGTCTATGTACGTTTTAAAGCTTTATTAAAAGTAAAAACATTTATTAAAATCAAGTTCATCATACAATATAATCGGTGGATTGAAAATGGAAAAGTGCTTAGTGATTTCACACATTAATTGTGGGCGAGCCCTCACCTGGTTGGAACTTCAAATCTTCTTTGTGGTGCTGAATCGTTGCTGACTCCGTCCTAGTGATGATGATCTGATGTTGCTCTTGTTCTTAGAAGGGAAGCTTCTCTCTGTTATGAGAAAAATGGTGCATGTTAAAAAGCAAGCATTCATCAGTTGTGCCAAAAACTGTAGCAAGACAAGCAACACCCTTCCCTGGAAAAAAGTGAAATTTTTTGTTTTGAGTTGACTAGACAGTCACAAATTATTACATTTGTTTGTGTAGTCGTAATTAAATGTTTTCATTCCTAGACAAAATACTAGGGAGTGGTGTATATGGCATCTAAGAATCTGAAATGTATTTTCTAGGCGGAACATCGGCACAACCATCCACCGGTGCCGGGGCCAGCGCGGAGGTGGACACTCCTGGGGCGGAGGCGGTGCAACAGCCAGCGGAAGCTGCTGTGGGGGATGCCACAGTAGTGGCGGACAGTGGTAAGCTATTATATTCCTTACTTATTGAGATCACAGACTGCAGAGTGTGCTCTCTGCATGGGTGTATATGTTGTAGAGCACAAGTATACTACACTGTTAAGAAGACTTACAAATTTAGAACTAAGTTTTTATTAACCAGGCAGTAGCCTTCTCTAAATTGACTTCAACTCAGCTGTGAACGTTTTTTCGAGAATCCAAGTCAGATCAGAGTGAACTTAATGGATGGGATTAACGAAAAGGGAAAGAAGGGTGTAAGTAAGTGTGGAAGGACGAGCAAGTTAAAAGTAATGATGACTGGCAAAGAATGATACGTGTTTTTCAATGCTGCCCGAGGTGGCTGGGAATATGATGCATGGCCGGTTGAAGGATGAAGCAAGGATGGGTGGAAGGAGAAAGGAAAGCCTGGGTGGGTGAACCAGAAACTGTATGTGTGCGCAATATATCCTTTGGTTGAAATTCAAATGCAAGTCAAGCACGGATGCATGGCTTGCGGTTTCTAAAATAAAATGAAAATGTTGTTTTCCCGTGAGAAAAAGTAAGGTTTGTCCACTTGAGACATTAAGAAGAATGATTGACATTTACTTTGAATGGATGGATGCCTGGATCATGGTACTATCTGACTCATAGATAGCATATGTGTATGTCGAGAGAGTAGACGGTCACTGGATGAACTAAGTGTTACTTTGAAGAGCATGTAACACCGCACCCGCACGTCCGTTCCAGTGTAGGAAAGGCAAGAAAAAGAAGTTGTCATTTTTCCGAATACTACCATGAATAGTAGCAGTACTTTGTATTGCTAGCACAGCATATATCCGGCGATTACGGGGGCCACTCACTACCTCTGTTAATAATTTTAGTACAACTCTGTCATTCATGTGTGTTCACTCAATAAAAAAGAAATCACCTAAAGTCATCCCATATGTAATCAAATACATATCCTGTGAAGGAATAGATAATCATATTATTTATCTTCTTCATTTTCCTTTTCTAGTAGTCATTGGCACTGTAGGGTGAAAGTTAAATTAATTAAGCAGTAGCCCTTGTAACAGAGTATTCTCAGTGCCACCCGTAATAGAAAAGTAAGAGCTTCCCCAACTGCATGTATTGGACTGGTACAGTAACGCAAGCCTGTGTCCTCATGGCGTGCATCTGTTTTTCTCGGGTACAAGTTGACTGCGCTGGCATTATGCCGGCTTCCAGAAGTTTACGTACCAATTTCGCTAAACAAGAGAGAAGAAGAAGAATAAGACTGGTGTACTGTCATAGTCGACTCTAATGTAGTGAGTCCATAGTGCTCATAGAATTGATTCCTGAAACTCCCACTAATGTTAGAGCAAGGCTGAAGAAGTGGGAGGTTAGATAGATACAGGCTACAAATGTTATGTACTGTGCTTGCAAGTTGCTAGTTCTACTGTGACACAACTTTCTGCTAAATTATTTTGTGTTAATCTTAAAGAGCATTGGTTACAGACTATGTTTTTCTTTCTTCATGTAGATGCTCCTTCCAAACTGTCACGGAAGGAGCTGGCTAGACAGGCCCGGCTTAGGAAACTGGAGGTGACTGTCGCTGAATATCGGCGGCTGGTGGCCCAGGAGGAGGAGGAAACGCAGTCGCAGACCACCACAACATCTACATGGACAGCTGCATCCTCCTCCGTGCTCCCTGGGTCAGCCAGTCAGCGCAGGCCTCCAGCGGTATGGAGCCGTGGTACCGCAGCCACCCGCCACCGCCAAGCCGCCAAAAAATCAGCTGCCCCCCACAGCAGGTGCAAGGCATGCGTGCACCACCTAACACTCAGGGTGTCCTACCTTGAGCAGGAGCAGAAGAAGCTGAGAATCCTGCTCAAGAACCTCCGCAAGGAGCATGACCACCTGGCCCAGAAAGTACGCCGCCGCCGGCATTAGAGAAGGAGAGACTGTCCCTTGCCCCTTTTTTAAAGACTTTTTGGGGGTGGGAATTGGGAGTTGGGTTTTTTGGACTTTTTATTTCACGGACATTCTTTGGGGTTAGGGAGTGGGGGTGGGTCGGGTCTTGCGGGATAGTTTATTTTTGTTAGGGATATAAATAAATATTACTTTCAACTTAAACATAGCATACGTGTTTTTTACTGCAGTTGAGGCTGGAGGGGGGGTTAACTGTAAGTTTGTTTTCCGGAAACGTAAGTGGCTTCTTGATTCAAATTGTGTAAGTAATTGCCCAAATGTTTACAAAAGTAAGTGCCTCTCACAGAGTTAGTGAATTCAATTGTCCTAGGACTTAACTAGTACTACCGCCAGTCTCTCGTCTCTCATACTACTCCATTATTCTTGCTCCCTCCAAACGCTTATCTTACCTGTAATTCGTGTTTGAAATTAGGGCTAGGCTCGGGGCTAGGTGCAGAATTGGCTTGGTAGTTCGGTCTGCCCTGTTCCCATGATGCACTGGGCCAGGGACAGACTAATTTGCATATAGCCAGGTTCTGAGCTGGGATGGGGCAGTGAGCTAAATAACGGTGATGGATCAAGCCCTGATCTTTGGACTGGGTAAGAGTGGTCTGCTTAATTCAGACACTCTGTTCATCACCACCCCCTTTTCTGTATCGTTTTTGGCCACTATAGGTGTGGCAGGGTATACTCAGACATGAGTCCCTTGCTCACTGCTCCATCTGGATTCAAGCAAGCCGGGCCGAAGACGCCTGAAATGGCAGAAACCGGTCCCTGGAAGCTTGTCTCCTTTCTGGTGAAGAATTGGCTTTGTAGTTTGGTCTGCCCTGTTCCCATGATGCACTGGGCCAGGGACAGACTAATTTGCATATAGCCAGGTTCTGAGCTGGGATGGGGCAGTGAGCTAAATAACGGTGATGGATCAAGCCCTGATCTTTGGACTGGGTAAGAGTGGTCTGCTTAATTCAGACACTCTGTTCATCACCACCCCATTTCTGTATCGTTTTTGGCCACTATAGGTGTGGCAGGGTATACCCAGACATGAGTCCCTTGCTCACTGCTCCATCTGGATTCAAGCAAGCCGGGCCGAAGATGCCTGAAATGGCAGAAACCGGTCCCCGGAAGCTTGTCTCCTTTCTGGTGAAGAATTGGCTTGGTAGTTTGGTCTGCCCTGTTCCCATGATGCACTGGGCCAGGGACAGACTAATTTGCATATAGCCAGGTTCTGAGCTGGGATGGGGCAGGGAGCTAAATAACGGTGATGGATCAAGCCCTGATCTTTGGACTGGGTAAGAGTGTTCTGCTTAATTCAGACACTCTGTTCATCACCACCCCCTTTTCTGTATCGTTTTTGGCCACTATAGGTGTGGCAGGGTATCAGACATGAGTCCCTTGCTCACTGCTCCATCTGGATTCAAGCAAGCCGGGCCGAAGACGCCTGAAATGGCAGAAACCGGTCCCCGGAAGCTTGTCTCCTTTCTGGTGAAGAATTGGCTTGGTAGTTTGGTCTGCCCTGTTCCCATGATGCACTGGGCCAGGGACAGACTAATTTGCATATAGCCAGGTTCTGAGCTGGGATGGGGCAGTGAGCTAAATAACGGTGATTGATAAAGCCCTGATCTTTGGACTGGGTAAGAGTGGTCTGCTTAATTCAGACACTCTGTTCATCACCACCCCCTTTTCTGTATTGAAAGTATAACTACTACTTGCGTGGAATTTGACATTGGCTACTACTACAAGAAATAGTACTGAAGGTGAAGGACACAGCAGCGTAATCATTTGCCACGTGTAGGAGGAGGATGTTCTTCATGATCAATCCATTTCATGGCGCCCATGAAAATCTGCTTTGATTTGCCAATAGTCATGGGTCTGTGTCAAGCTGACTAAGATTATATCCTTCGATTCCTTCACCAGCCTTGAAATGTAATTCATTTTCAGTTGCTATGACCTTATCCTCCCCAGCAAGTGTGTGGAATTATTGCTGTCATTTACTCACACATCAATGAAAACCACACAGCCCGGGGGAAGAGGGTTAGGATTTGGAAATTGGATGGGAATGGGGTTTTTTGGGAAAGTTTTGTTGTGAGAGAGGAAAAAAAAACACAGCATGGACAAACAACCAATGAAGATAAACAAATCTTTGGATACGAAGATATCCATAAAGGGGCATAAAGGAAGTGCTTGCACTTCTGCAGGCATGAAGTTGATTGCTACATGGATGGTTAGGTTACTTTAACTAAGTAGAACTTTCTAATGAATGAAAGAATGCGACAGTACAGGGCTGCAGTAATTATGCGTTTTCACTTGCCTATCTCTGCACTCGGAGAAACACTTTGTTCATTAAATTAGTTTGAAAAATAGCAAAGTAAAAGTATACAATGGCTGGAGGGATGAATTTAGAAGCAGAGAGCAAAGAAATGCCGAGTAACACTCAAAGAAGTTCACAGCAATAACATTACTTAAAAGATAAGTAGAAATGAATGGATACTGTTACTGTATGTTGTTGTACTTGTCCTGTTGAATTTGGGAAGTTGCATGCATCAAGCCATTCCTCTTATTTGCGCTACTCCTCCGTTCTATCTGACGCTCCGTCGATCAATGTTGGTGACCAGGAGACACCCTGTCCACTGCCTGCCTGGCGGATGCTGAATTGCGGGTCGCTAATGTGAAGCCTGACTTCATCCTTTGTTCCACTGCACAGGGTGAAAGCCGCCCTGTAAATGTTGATGGAAAAACCGTAAGTGATATTAAAACACCACAGAGAAAAAAATATAAGGTATGTACGCTGTGTAGTGCAAAAAGTCACACTTTCAGTTTCAGAATCGACAGTACAATAGTTTCGAAAGGGCGTACTCTGAGTCTCCTTTTGAAGGATAAGTAAGTATGGGCGAATTTTGCGGATCTTTCCCTTCAAGCTAGGTGTAGTGTAAACTACGATTTTAGAACAAAATGAGACCTTCCCAGCAGTGCTCCCAGACCCTTAAACACAGACGCTAAAATTTAGAATACCCCCAATCAGACCCCAAAAACGTGCGATACTGCTACCTGTCTGAGGCCTAGTGGAAAATGGTGACAAAACGTACTTTGAAAGTAAAGTAGGCCCAAATCCCCCCTTTCCCACCTTGGATGTTCTTCAAACCATTTGCAACCAAAATTAGACATTTCACGACAAGTGCTCCAAGAGTAGACCCCTGAACCCAGTTGGCAAAATCTCGAACACCCCCAAACACATGCAATACTGCTAACCCTAACTAGCCCTAAGTTAAAAATAGTGTCAAACGCTTTCTTCAACTAGGCCCTAACTCCCCTTTGCCACCATGGATTTTCTTCAAACCTCTTGCAATCAAAAGTATCCATACCCAGCGTTGCTCCAAGACCCCAAAACCCACCCCCAAACACCAGTAACCCCCCCCAGCAGGCCCCCGAAAACACGAAAGTGAGCGAAAACGCTAAAAAGTGAAAAACTTTTTCACCATGTATTTTATCCAAAACATTTTTATCCGGTATTAGACCTTCCCAGCAATGCCCCCAGACCCGTCAACTCAGGCGGAAACAAGTAGAAGACCCCCAAACAGCTAAAAAGCAAAACCGGAAAAGCTCAAACTTAGAAATATTTAGGCCTCATCCAAAATCACTCCAAGCGCGCTGTGCAGCTAGGCCATAACTCCCGTTTTCCACCATGGATTTCCTGAAAAGCAAATGCAATCAACATTAAACTGTGCCAGCAGTGCTCCCATACCCCAAAACCCACCCCCAAACACCAGGAACCCCCCAAACAGCACCCCAAAGACAAGCAAGTGAGCAAAAACGCAAACACTTTTTCACCTCCGATTTTCTCCAAACCACTTTTATCCGGTATTAGACCTTCCCAGCAATGCCCCCAGACCCGTCAACCCAGGCGGAAACAAGTAGAAGACCCCCAAACAGCCAAAAAGCAGAAATAAAAAAATGGGGACTTTGAAATTTTTAGGCAAATTTCCAAAATCACTCCGTGCGCGCTCTGCAGCCAGGCCCTAACTCCCCTTTGCCACCATGGATTTGCTTCAAACCTCTTGAAATCAAAAGTATCCATACCCAGTATTGCTCCAAGACCCCAAAACCCACCCACAAACACCAGGAACCCCCCCCAAACAGGACCCCGAAAACGCTAAAGTGAGCAAAATGCCTGAAAATGTAAAAACTTTTTCACCTCCGATTTTCTCCAAACCACTTTTATCCGGTATTAGACCTTCCCAGCAATGCCCCGAGACCCACCAACCCAGGCGGAAACAAGTAGAAGACCCCCAAACAGCCAAAAAGCAAAAGTACAAAAATGGGGACTTAAACATTTTTAGGCAAATTTCCAAAATCACTCTGTGCGCGCACTGCAGCTAGGCCCTAACTCCCCTTTGCCACCATGGATTTGCTTCAAACCTCTTGCAATCAAAAGTATCCATACCCAGCGTTGCTCCAAGACCCCAAAACACACCCCCAAACACCAGGAACCCCCCAAGCAGGCCCCCGAAAACACGAAAGTGAGCGAAAACGCTAAAAAGTGAAAACATTTTCACCATGTATTTTATCCAAAACACTTTTATCCAGTATTAGACCTTCCCAGCAATGCCCCCAGAACCGTCAACCCAGGCGGAAACAAGTAGAAGACCCCCAAACAGCCAAAAAGCAAAACCGGAAAAGCTCACACTTAGAAATATTTAGGCCTCATTCCAAAATCACTCCAAGCGCGCTGTGCAGCTAGGCCATAACTCCCGTTTTCCACCATGGATTTCCTGAACAACAAATGCTATCAACATTAGACTATGCCAGCAGTGCTCCCAGACCCCAAAACCCACCCCCAAACACCGGGAACCCCCCCCAACAGCACCCCAAAGACAAGCAAGTGAGCAAAAACCGCAAAAACTTTATCACCTCCGATTTTCTCCAAATCACTTTTATCCGGTATTAGACATTCCCAGCAATGCCCCCAGACCCGTCAACCCAGGCGGAAACAAGTAGAAGACCCCCAAACAGCAAAACCTTAAAAAGTGAGACTTAGCAAATTTCGGGCCAACCTGGAATTCAGTCCAAATGCGCTGTGCAGCTAGGCCCTAACTCCCCTTTTCCACCATGGATTTCCTGAAAAACAAATGCGATCAACATTAGACTGTGCCAGCAGTGCTCCCAGACCCCCGACCCAGCACCGCAAATCTAGAACACCCCCAAAGAAACCCCCAAAAACCTGCAATACTGGTATATTCAAAACATGGCAAATTGCGCTGTTCACAAAAAACAAACAGCAATTGGTTTCAACAGAGACACACAGCCATTGCTGTCCACTGCATGCCATCTTCTCATTATTCATTACCTGTTCTACTTTTTGTCCACATCTTCTTCGGAAAGTGAGGGCCCACAGGGCAGCCTCTCCTGTAAATTTCAGAAGTAGGTCTGTCAACAATCAGCAAGCATGTAGTCAGTCAGTTATTTCAGTCCCACTTGAGGGGACTCGTCTACGAAGACAAAGTTTGTTTTTTCTCCATAATCCATCTATCTGCCTTGAGGGAAATGGATAGGGGGAGTCTGGAGGAGGAGGATAGAGGAGCATGATTGAGTTGTGAACTTGTGAACATCTGAATGTAGACTGCGGCACCTTCAAATCAATAAGGAAAATAAGATGAAGACAGTGCTGATGATGGACTTATTGTGATTAGGTGATTAGAGTTTTGTTGTGGTAAAAGTAGCAAAACAAAGAAAGTCACACAGGAATAAAAGTGAATAAGTACGGAAAAAAAGGAAGTAATTTTCAGGCCTCGGTGTCAGGGAAGCAGAGCTCGTCCTCCAAGTCTATGAATTGAGACGGGAGTAGGTCTGGTGACTGAGAAGAACTTCCGTCGGCGTCACCTAAGTCGGTGTCCACTTCTTCCTGCGTGCATTCACGTATTTTGTAATCGGGTAGTATGCAGTGCTGATTCATCTTGATTGTTGTTAACCTCTCCATATTTTTGGGCAAAAGGCGGGTCCTTTTTGAAGTAACAATGGCACCAGCAGCACTGAAAACACGTTCAGAAGACACGCTTGTGAGTGGGCAAGACAAATAATTTAGAGCCAGGTTGGTGATCAGTCGCCATACAGAGCTTTCCGTATACCAATATCCCAATGGGTTCTCATTATGAAAGACCTCTGTTGGGTCATCCAGATAGGCCTGCACCACCGACTCAAGGTTCTCCAGGGTTGATCCACTTTGCGTACCATCTGCGACCTTTTCATCAGTGGACCTAGCTAACCCTTGCTGAGTTAGCCAATCCCCTTCCGAGAATATTTGTTTGCGGCCTGGTGCAGGTGAGGATGATGATATGGTTGCTGGTGTTGTTAACGGCTGTGAGGGAAAGTAACTCCCTTCGGCCACGGATTGAGAAGTGGAACTTGACGCCGGATGGCCTGCTGATTCAGTTGTACTTGTGCTGCCTCCTTGAAGGTTCTGCCGGTCTTTTTTGAACCGAGTGGCTGACACAGCTAGCCAATGTTTGAACATCTGCTTCATCAAAAGGAATGAATGATTTGCTAGCCTCTGCCTTTTTGTACCGTGGATCAAGAATAGTGGCACAAATGTAATGTTGTTCTGTATGTATGTTTTTAAGCCTTTCATTGTCAAGTAGGCGCCTTAATAACTTCTCCGCCAAACCATATGCTTCTCGCTTTTCACCATCATCTCGGAACGTTGAAGACACCTCCTTCAGTTGGTGCTCTAGCATGCGCAACAATGGGATAGCTTTGCTCAAAGAACAGTCCTCCCTGCTGACTTCACGCGTGAAGAGCTCAAAAGGACGAAGCATGTCTGTCAGGCTTGCAATTAGCTTCCATTCCTCCAACTCTAGCCTCATGTCTTTGTGAGTAGAACCCAGTTTAAAGACATGCTCATGTATTACCTCCCACTGCTCAGACAGACGCTCAAGCATGTAAAAGGTTGAGTTCCAACGTGTTGCTACCTCCTGGATTAGTCCTTTGACTGGCAGTTTACGTTCATATTGAAGGCTCCTCAGCTGCTTGCGGGCCTTAAAAGAATGGCTGAAATGTGTGCAGATTCTTCGGCAGATGGTCAGTAATTTGACGACTGGCACTTCTGTTTTCAAGAAGGCTTGCACCACGATGTTAATACTGTGCGCCAAACACGGCACTCTGAAATAGCCACCGTTCTCCATGGCCTTAACTATATTACTGCCATTATCCGTGGAAACATAACCAACTGTGCGATTTCTTGCATGCAGCCATTCATTGACCTTCCTGTTAAACTCCTCCAAAAGGTTAGGTGCAGTGTGAGATTTCTCCATGGCAAACATGCCTACTGTTGCATGTTTGCGAGTAGCTTAAAAAACTTCCTCCATGTCAACATCTTTGTGTTTTAACTGTTTTTCGACCCCTGCAAAAGAGACCCAGTGTGCAGTGATGCACATGTAATCAAGGGCTTGGCAACTGGTCCACATGTCTGTTGTCATGTGGATAGTGTGAACAGCACTCTTCAGAATAGCTGCGCCAATCACCTCCAGCACATCTTGATGTAGTGCTGGAATAGCAACCCTTGCAAAATAGGACCGGCTAGGAACCTTCCATTTAGGGCAGACTGTTGCCACCAATTCACGAAAACCCACCCCTTCCACGAAAGAGAAAGGGAGAAGGTCCAGCGCTAGCATTTTAGCCAGCATTGCGTTATACAGACGCACCGTTGGGTGGTTGCGTTCAAATGGCGCATTAGACCAGAACATGCTGCTAATGGTGCGCTGGACTGTTTTACGTGATGATGATGATGATGATGATGCAGACTTCAAACCAGTTAGGCTCATTGATTTAGTTTTTTGCATTGGTGTCTGTCCCAGACTCTTAGTGTGCCTCATACATGTTGCAGGGGTAGAGGGTGTGGGCGCTACCAATGCAGTGCTGCTGCCAGGGGTACTGGGTGTACCAGAAAAAAAGTCTGTTGCTTCTTCACTTCCCCCCTGCACGATCAGCCTCTCATCATCATCAGATGCAATATCAAGGGATACATTTGGATTTGTTTTTGTTTTGGCTTCCTCGATGTCACTTAGGTGCTTATACCACTGGATAGGGTGGTGTTATTTGAGATGACCTCTCTGGCCTCCAGTACCATAGTTGGTACCAAGCTTACGCCGACTAACTGATACTTTACAAATCAAACAAACGACCATGTTTTCCGCCTTTTTGCTAACAGTAAAGAAGTCCCAAACTGGGGACTGGAGATGTCTGCTGGTGGTGGAGGTGCTACTTTGACTTTCAATGCCAGATGAAGTGGAGGATGGGCGTGGCTGAACTCGTTTCTGTTGTTCACTTACAGCACCACTACTTGAGGTAATGGAGGTCGAGCTGGATGGAGGTCCCTGCCGGCCCTTCTGACGAGAAAATATGGAAGCTGTAGGTCATGTTGGTGTTGTAGTTAACTGCGTTGGTGGTGGTACCAGTGCCAACCCGCCCACATCCCGCTCAGCAGCCATTCGGGCTAGGGTTAAAATGTTTGTCTGCTGCATGCACGCTGTGGCTGGAGTGACGTCTGTGATGACTGGGTCATCGTCAGACTCTTCATCAGCAGCAGAAGGCACCACTTCTTGTTCATCATCACCAACCATAAGTCGAAGCCTTGCGGGAACCTTCCTTTTAGGCTTAACTACCTTTGTCAGCTCATGGCGTGCCTCACTGTCAGACTGCATTGGTGGGTTCCAATCAAGATCAAGGTCATCAGAATGAAGGGGGCTTGAAGAAGAACTTGTAGTAGTAGTAGTAGCAGCCCTCCTTAACCTTTTTCTTGCTGGGGATCTGGAAGACAATGGATCATCCTCAGGAGGAGTGGTTTCCTCGGATGATTCTTCCACTTGAATATCAATTTCCTGATGTGCCCCTACTTCTGGAGGAACAAGCGTTGTAGGCAGTTGTGCCGCTCCATGAACCTCTAGTGGCACCTCTCCATGCACCTCTACTTACGCCTCTCCTTGTGCATGTACTTGCGCCTCTCCTTGCCCATGTACTTGCGCCTCTCCTTGCCCATGTACTTGCGCTTGTACCAGTTGCACTACTGGTCGTCGTTGCGGCTGTGATTGTTGAAAGCTGAGTTACACCCGGCGTGATTGGATGGTACTTTCTTGTGATGAGCCAACATCACTGGTCGATGGTGATTGAGAAAGTAAAGTAGCTGCCTCAGCAGCACTCATGGTCTTGGACCTAACTTGGCGTGGTGGCACTGACCCCAATGAGGCGAGGTGCCGCTTCCAGCTTGGTCCCCGGCGGACGCCGCTGCTGCTGCAGGCGTCGTTTTTTTTTCTCCCAAAAAAGGTGTCGGTGGGCACACCAGTCTCCTTGGTAGGTGGTGCCACTTGCTTCTTCTGCTCCTTTTTACTGGCAGTGGCACTGGCAACTTTCTTGGCTGAGGCGCTACGGCCACCTTTCTTTGGGCCCATCTTCTTCCGATGTCAGAACAGCAGGCCGCAGTTGCACGAGTTGCAGAGTTGTCTTGTCTGTGGCCACACGTGACGTCGCGTGACATTGTGCTGCACACACCGCTGCAGGACTTCTTCCTGGCACTGGTGGTTCTCTTGTGCACCTAAAAGCAATGGAAGACAGAGGAACATCAGTTATACACCCCAAAAAGTCGAAAAACACATATAAATCACCACAATCCCATGCCATCCATGCCCTCAATGATGTTTAAATTCAAGACACCCCACAGAAAGACTAGGCCCATGCACCACTGAGTACCCCTGGGCATAATGGTTGAAAGCAAGGCAAACTTGGTGCAGGCCTGAGTACACTGCCTGCTTTCAAAATGGTCCCTTGACCCCCAGCACATGGCCAGGGCCTGCCTGTACCAGCCCTCAAAATGGCCCCCACCCACATGGCCAGGCCCCAACAACACCCCAAAAAGTCAAAAAACACATAAAAATCACCACAATCCCATGCCATCCATGCCCTTAATGATGTTTAAATTCAAGACACCCCACAGAAAGACTAGGCCCATGCACCACTGAGTACCCCTGGGCATAATGGATGAAAGCTAGGCAAAATGGGTGCAGGCCTGAGCACACTGCCTGCCTTCAAAATGGCCCTTTGACCCCCAGCACATGGCCAGGGCCTGCCTGTACCAGCCCTCAAAATGCCCCCCACCCACATGGCCAGTCCCCAACAACACCCCAAAAAATCAAAAAACACATAGAAATCACCACAATCCCATGCCATCCATGCCCTCAATGATGTTTAAATTCAAGACACCCCACAGAAAGACTAGGCCCATGCACCACTGAGTGCCCCTGGGAATAATGGATGAAAGCTAGGCAAAATGGGTGCAGGCCTGAGCACACTACCTGCCTTCAAAATGGCCCCTTGACCCCCAGCACATGGCCAGGGCCTGCCTGTACCAGCCCTCAAAATGGCCCCCACCCACATGGCCAGTCCCCAACAACACCCCGAAAAATCGAAAAACACATAAAAATCACCACAATCCCATGCCATCCATGCCCTCAATGATGTTTAAATTCAAGACACCCCACAGAAAGACTAGGCCCATGCACCACTGAATACCCCTGGGCATAATGGATGAAAGCTAGGCAAAATGGGTGCAGGCCTGAGCACACTGCCTGCCTTCAAAATGGCCCCTTGACCCCCAGCACATGGCCAGGGCCTGCCTGTACCAGCCCTCAAAATGGCCCCCACCCACATGGCCAGTCCCCAACAACACCCCAAAAAATCGAAAAACACATAAAAATCACCACAATCCCATGCCATCCATGCCCTCAATGATGTTTAAATTCAAGACACCCCACAGAAAGACTAGGCCCATGCACCACTCACTACCCCTGGGCCTACTGGCTAGTGAGGCTTTACAGGCACCCCAAAATTAAAAAAAAAACAACAACATATAACAGTGAGCTAAAATTCCATGACATAAATGAGAATTAAGTTAAAAAGAAATCAGAGAAACAGTTGTATCATGCACCCATGACTAGCCCTGGGCCTACTGGATACTGTGGCTAGCTACCCACCACAATATATATTTTGTTAACGTTGTGAAAAAAGTTTTAGAACTGGAGTTGCCTCAACTGCAATGCCCCAAACAAACAACACCAACTTACTTGTAAAATCTCAAGTCCAAAAGTGATCCAAACTCCAAAGTCCAAAAAGTCCTCAAATACAAAAATCCACCAGCAGCAAGAAAAAGTAATCCTTCCAGCTCCACAGCCAAATGAAAAGTGACCAGTACATGGACAAAGCACTGGGAGGAGCCTGCTGGACAGGAACAGGAAGTTGGAGACTCTGGGGCACTTCCTTCCTCCCACCCCACCCCAAGAAATGGACTCCTGCACCAAAATGTGCAGCCAAATGTCAATCTGAGGAGTTATTCTGATCAAAATCATCATTTTCACAAGGTTTATGCTTCCTGCGGTGGATTTCTTGTGCAGAATTGCAATTTTTGCAATTTCGCGAACGCGAGCTGTTCAAACCTCCAGCTGGAAATCAGCTGTGCACGGCATTTATGACGTACTCGCGTTGTCAAACTCTCGCCGTGCAAGTTGGCAAGCCGCGATCACGCAGCAAGATCGAAAATGGCGCAGCACACGCAAAACCGGGAGAAAAACAACTCGGCAAGTTCAGAGTCAACGCCGCGCGCGCGATATTGTATTTTTCAAGCACGACCAAGAAAAATAATTCGTAGCTTGCGAATTTGCGAATTATTGGGTAAATTTGCGCGATTCGCGGATCGTAAAATCGTCAAAAATTCGCAAATTCGCCCGCGAAACGGATTTTCCGCCCACGCTTACTCTACACTCCTTCAAGGTCTTTAAAGGACAAGGGTCCAAAGGGGATCCAGATTTAAGCTTATCAAGGAGCTGATTGAGGAGTTCCAGGGTAAGAGGAGGAAAATTGGATAGGTTGCCGAGGAGCAGGGTCGTCGGATCCTGAAGGGAGTAAGTGGCCGGGGGAGGGGCGACCTCAAGATTAAAATTGAGTGCTTCCAGGGCTATGTAGATATCCATGATTTTGGTGTGAAAGAAGGTGGAGATCTGATTACACAGCTCTTGGGTTGCCACAATGGGGTCAGGGAGTTGAGCAAGGGATAGGGAATCAACGATTTTAAATAGCTCTCTAGGCGAGCTAAGGGAGGCCGTCAGTTTGGTAAAGTATGCCATCTTTTCTGCCAAAACTGCAGCTTTGTATCCTTTAAGCATACCCTTGTGTTTAGATCTTTCATTGGGATCAAGATGGGGCCTCCAAAGTCTTTCTTGCTTCCTGCACTCCTGCCTGAACAGTCTAAGGGAATCTGAAAACCAGGGGGCCGAAGGGCGTTTCCTGGCAGAATAGTGAGGTTTAGCCGGGACTATGATGTTTATAGCATTCGAAATAGTATTGGAGAGCTCAAGTGCAGCAAAGTCGGTGTCCAGTATTGAAGGGAGCTTCAAATTTGCGATGAAGGGGCCTAGGGACTCGTTGTTCAGGCCCCTATAATTCCTTTTCAAGACCCGGTTATTGGTATTTTTAGAGGGCATAGCAGAAGGGCACAAAATGAGCTCAAATGAGACAGCCATATAGTCCGACCAGGACATAGGGAGGGGAGGGCCTGTTTCTAACCGAGAATCGTTGGAGAATACTCCATCCAAAGTGTGTCCCGCAGAGTGGGTGGGGCCTTCCACTCTTTGCGAGAAACCACAGGATGCCAGCGAGTCTACCAGAAGGATAGTATCAGCCGAGTTGGTGTTTTCCAGATGGAAATTAAAATCACCGAGGATGGTAAAGTTAAGTTTATCAATAAATGGCTCCAAGGTTTCCAAAAGGTCAGGGCTGAAAGCGGCCCTAGAACCAGGTGGTCTGTAGATAACGATGCCCGCAAAGGAGACCGTGGGGGTGGAATTTAGCGTAAAGTGCAGAGCTTGAAAAGAATCCTGAGGGGAAGGGAGGGGCTCGATACAGCAATTTATAGAGCTTTTATCTAAAATGCCAACCCCCCCCCCGTTACGCCCTTCTCTGTCCAGTCTCACGAGGGCATAGCCTTCGGGAATGGCATTGGCTAGCTCAGGCCCGGAAGAATCTAAGGGGCCCAAGTTTCAGTGATAAAGGCCCACGAGGGCTTCCTTTCCGAGATGCAGTCTCTGAAAGCGATGTTGTTCTTGACTAGGGATCGGGTATTAATTAAAAAACCTGTTTACCTATTAGGGGAGGGAGAAGTTTTTATTTCCTTCTTAGCTAAAGGTACGTGCAGGGTGCCATTATTAGCCCCCTCAGTGCAACAGCACTTAAATGCTCTGGGGAGTAAACCTGTGATGACAGGGCTGCCAGGATGGCCTTAGAGCTAGAAGTGCACCTTGGGAGTAAGAAAAACTTACTGAATCAAGGAGATTAATGACATCATCCTCCCTAGCCCCTAGCGCTTCCTTGGCGCTGACGGGCGCAGACGGGCTGTACTCCGGCGCTGATGCGACGCGTCCGCTGATCGCGTCCGCTGCGCTGAGACATGCCCGTCTCCTTAAGTAGGGAGGACTAGAGCGCTAAAGGGTCTGTCGCCTCCCACCCAAGATGGCCGCTGCTGGATTTCGCCGCCCGGGTCTCGGTACTCAGCCCCAAAATCGGCCCCTGCCCCTGCCTGCCCTTGCCCCTGTTTCCATTACGATGTTTAGGCACTGCTGCAGGAGCGACGGCAAGTATTTGGGGTTGGCAGTGAGTGTCAACCACGGAGTGGGCTACAGATTAGAGGACAGTTGACAGAGGCAGAAGAGTGACACACTAAGACAGGCAAACTTTAGCAAGCCTGAGGTGAGCAAACAACCTGCTGCGGTGGCCAGTTGGGCTACCGCTGCCATAGGGGAGATTGCGGTGTGTGGCAGAAGCTGCCATTTTATGGTGTGGTGTGGTTTGCTGCCCTGCTACACCCTATGCGCTATCATTGATACCTCCAGTCAGCTGCCTGTTGCAAGTTTCCATTTGCCTTCTGTAATAACTCTGTAACAGCCCTGTGGCGGCCTCGGTGAAGCCTGCCCGAGTGGAAGGAGTGTTCACGTAGTGTGTGTTGTTTATGGTAGCTCACGAAAGCTTATAAACCCCTAATTGGGAGGAACAGCAGATTCACAAAGCATAGAATCATCCTGGGCTTCTAAAACCCCAGTATCATCTAGGTTTGCGCTTTAACCTACGCAGAAGGCATCTCTAAGAGAGAGGCTGAGACCACAGGACAGTGAAGCCCCCAAGGAGAACCATGACCGCAAAAAAGCTGAGATCTAGCCGTCAGCTTTGCGGAAGGGCTTGAAGGTTGTCCACCACCCCAGAGACTGGTAAAGGAATCCCTGAAATGGGTTGAGGGAAAAGAGGAAGTCTAAGGGGTGAAGAAGTACTCTCATGTGGCTCTAAGACAATCTCTTGCGAGGAGACCACACAAGGCGTTGAGCTTGACATCGCCCTCTCCGGCTGCAACACAAGTGCACTTTCCCCCTTGGAGCCGGGCCCGCCTGGTCACACATTTCCACTTGACCCCCCCACATGACTCCAAATTTGATTTCATTTACTGTTGTGATGGCTTTTCCTTTTCCCAGAGGATGAATATTTAACTAACACAATGTACAGGATTGACACTAATTTCCTCAGGTTCTATTTATTCATTTTTTCAAGCACGTGTTCGCTTCATTTATTTCTCAATCACGCTTCCACTTTAATTTCCTTGTGTTTTTTTTAGATTTTCCTTTATTTTCCTCACCGGTGTCTGTCACACATTGGATACAATATTTATTGTTACCTTGTAATAAAGACTTCAGGTTAACATCCTTGTCACCACCACACGATCGATGCTGATTAAAGTTTTTTAGATTCAATGCGCGCTTCATTATAAATTGAAAGAAACGATTGACCGGATGTTGATGCCGGAGGTGATCCGTAGGTCAAAGTTCGATGCACGCCACTGGGGCGAGGTAGGCGTCTTCAAATTAGCGATACTACTCTTGAATATTGTTCACTAGTCTTTTTAGGATGTGTAGTTCAACCGTTTTTCATTCTTTTTTAAGTTGGCGCATTTTGGAAAAGTTAAAAGGACAGTAGCAGCATGTGAATTTGAGCAAGCGGAGCACTCGCTAATAGAATCGGGTAAGCACGTGGCATTGTTAGTTGTATATAGTAGTTCCTTATACATTACAACCCCAGCCTTAACCTAGACTTTTGAACGTTATTTTCAGACGGGGTTTTGCATAAGCCACGGTAATCACACACGGTCTAATCCTGCAGTTATACGGATAGGGTAAGTGACAGTCAGCGACTTTCAGTCTCTGAGTAGTGGAAGGGACACCATGAGTAGTAAGGGAGATACTGAATAGGTGACACAGTCATGAGGAGCTTTTCTTCACTCTGTCTTTTTCACAGTTTGTGAGGGTCTATTATCACACTCGGTTGGTGTTGGAATTCTGCTATACTACGTTTGTTCACGATTGGTTTTCTAATCTTTTCACACACAGGATTGTTAATATCTCGCACCTCGTTCATCCCCCTAACTCTTTCTTGGTAAGTAGTGTTAATCCTAATCAATCAATCATGTATATAAAATTGTGAGTAACGTTAAATAATTTTATTTTCTAGTGCCCGGATACGGAACTGATGTGAAAATCACCAGAAATATTTTGAATAATCAGGATTTGATTTGTTATAAGAGTTATATTCCCCTGAAGAAGGGTCGCACATGACCCGAAATGCATAGGGAAATGTTGTCACTTTTTACTTATTGATAATTGTTTGCACCTGTACAGAGCATAGTCACTTTAAATATGCCATTAATGTTTAGTGTTTGGAGCGAATTTGTAAATTCAAAGTATCACTAAAAATTGTTTGATTACCGATAAGAATTGTATGTTTGTTTATTAAGTGTAAAAATTGTGGGACCAAAGTTTTGATAACTTCGATGAAATAACCTGAAACCCTAGGGACATAGGGTGAGCTCCCAGTCAGACCTAGTTCTATCTAGGTCTCTACAGAGCAGATTAACACGACATTGTGGGCACAATTGACAACTGGGATGCTCCCAACACAGGTTTAAATTATTTTACATTTGATTAAATAAGACTCTTTCTGGTGTGCAGGCTAGACACTTACAAAGCAGAATATTTATTTTAAACATCGTAGTAGAGGAGTCTTTATACTGAAGTGGATTAGATTTGGTTGTTCACCCAGCAGAATGCCCTGCTGCTTGGGGCCTGTCTTGTCCCCCCAGCAGACTCACCTCCTGCACCCAGGACTACCAGAGTATCTCAAAGAGCTAGTTGGCTGGCCTCCTGTGTGCGCTACAGGGACATAACAAGTTCCAGAGACCCTGAACCCTGCACCTGGTTACGGCTGGACTGATTTCTAAACCCCCCGCCCACCAAGTAGTGCCCCTCTAGTCCTGGACCCCTTGAAGTGGTGTTAACCCTAAAAGTTGGGACGGGATTTAGAAATATTTCCATCAAAAAGTGGTAGAAGAATCAACAGAAGACCAGGATCTACCTTCTAGTCGATCTGTTCAAGGTGCAGCGCTGGTTGGCCTGCTATTGCTGTAACTCCAGCTAATTTCTTCTCCGCAGCAGCAGATGCTTTTCAATGGGACCTCTGAGCGACAGTATCTGGCCTCATAGAGCCCTCTTTTCTACACCTTGCAGCTTCATCCCACTGGAGTTTATCAACTTCAAAATAGTTGTCTAGGTCCGAAGGTAAAAATCTTTAGAAGGTAAAAATCTTTACAAGGCCCGAAGGCGACAGGCTCCCCATTGACAATGACATCCTTGGCCTGGAAATATGGCTGATATAATTTATTTAGTTTTGGTGTCATTTGTTACATTTTACACTATTTTTCTAAATTAGTTTGGGGTTTTCCTTGTGTTGTGTTTTCACTTTATTACTGTTTGTGTGCTGCTTAAATACTTTATACATTACCTCCAACTTAAGCCTGCCTGCTTTTGTGCCAAGCTACCAGAGGGTTAAACAAAGGTTAATTTAGTGACTTTTATCGTTCACTCTGACAAGGATTGTGGCCATTGCTTGAGTATAGTTTTCACTCCCCTCTGTAATAACCTAATTTGTTACAGACATGTTCCTAGAATTCTAAATAACTCAGCTGATGTGTGTTTTCACTGCTTTCTCTTCGACTTTCAGATGGTCTGGTGGCTGACATTGAGTTAGTTTCCTCTGTACTCTACCACCCTGTAACCCGTAAGCACTTTAAAATTAATAAAGTGCAACGGTATGAATAATTCCAGGGACTCCTTCATGCTGCCCCCTCTATAATATCCGATAAACGTGTACATGTAAAAAGAATAGTTTGAGATTTAATAAGTGCACTGTGTTTCGGTACATGCCTGTTGATGATTTGCATACTTGGTATGGTAATTGTATTTTCCTGACAAATCTTTCCCCTCAACCAAAACCTGTGCTCACCACTTGTCATTATTCCTCAAAATGTGCCCTTTTCTTAAAATGCAAGAAGGACCCCCAGGATATTACCCTTTTCTGTGGTATTTCCATCCACTGACAGCTTTAAGTTCAGACTGGAATTGTCGCAGTCCACTTCATCACTTTCCCCAGCATTTTCAGTATTATCCTTCATTTTAAAGGCATTCCGAGCAGATCAACTTGAAGCTTTTTTCTACTGAGCTAATTTGACACACACATCCTCCCCCCAACCAACCGCCACCCCAACCCTATTTACGATATATTGTCATTTCCAAGTTGTTCTGCGCAGGTCCAGTGGTGAAGCTTTTTTAGGTGAGCCAGTGCGGATCCCCTTCTTTGATTACTCCTCTTTTTCTCTGCCATCTGCCTGTCTCTAGATAGAGGGAGATCTCTTGCAAAAGTCCATCTAATTTGTTACTTAGTAATACAGTCAGCTTCCTGCCCAGTATTCACTTTAAATTCTGTAAGGTTATGTTCTTGAGATTTCCTGGTACACTTGCATTGCAGGGATGTGTGTAGGCAAGGACGAACTGGAAGAACTTCGAAGAACTGTGCCACCCTGTGTCCTCGGGTAGGGTCCAAAGTAAGTTTGGTGTCAATGAACCATGGAGCTTAGGTTTCAACTCTTCTTCAGCCTCCTCCATGAGGTCCTTGTTAAGCAAGTTATGTATAGCACCCTAACTTACAATATCAACATCAGTCACCTTACCGCATCTGTTGTTGTGAAAAGGCAGGATTTGTTCATGTTTTCAGTTTGACTGCAAAATGTTTCTGGTTTCCTCTGAACCTTTGTTATTTTTCCCTCAGATAACTAAGAAAATCTGGCGACAAGAGTGGACACCAAAAGTTTTTTTTCCCGCTTCAAGGACGGTTTTCCAGGTCACAAGCTCATCCCTTGAAGATGAGGAAGTGCGGGAGCTACAGGAGTTGTTAATGTGGCCGGACCCACATGGAAACATAAGCTTAAAATCATCGACAAGTCCATTTAGCTGTGAGTGCCACATTCTGCATCCAAAATCCACCTATTTAGTTGGGGAGTACCTGAAGGTGGTTCTTACTACCCAAGACCACTGGAAGCGACCCAAGACTTATGGTGGGGACTTTTTTCGAGCTAAGCTCCACACACCTGCTCTAAAGGCAGGAGTGACAGGCATGGTAACTGACCACCAAAATGGAACATACACTGTATCCTTCTTGCTGCCTTGGCCTGGGGATGTGAACATTTCCATCCGTCTCGTGCATTCTAGTGAGGTTGTCCAGATTATGAAGAAAGCAAGGAACCTTCGGCCAGACAAAGTTTATTTTCAAGGGCGATTCCAGAGGAATGGGACAGAGGAGACAACTGAGTGCAACTTGGAAATCCCAGGAAGACCAGTGTGCGAATATGGGGACCAGAGAAATGGAGAGACGTGGGTCTGTGTACGACCCAAGAACCTTCCTTGTGACTCATTGGTGTACCACAGTGCAGGAGGCTACAGGAAGATCACAAACAAAATAGAAGACTCTCTAATGGCTGGGTAATATCTTCGTATTTGATCTTTACCTTTTTTATAGTGTTAGTGTCTCTACTCATTATAGCAATTTCTTCTCGCTTTTGCTTCTGCTAAATCAGTGCTACAATTTCCATGCTGAACTTCTAGCCAAAGTAATGTAAAGCAACTGTAACATATTACAGCAAATTAAAGAGATGAGTTCAAATAGACAGCAACAAACAAACCCACATATATGGAACACTAAACAATAAACAGACTGGCAAATAGAATGGAAAGTAAAGTGATATTTACACTTAAAGTATATACAGTGTGTCAGTGTCACTGGATACATTTACCACTATTAGTCAAAATAAATCAGATTAACAGGGATTAACGTCTAAGTGAATTGCTGTTCTATAACCGCAGTGGTGTTTAAACCAACAAACCGCTAGGTACAATATTTATAACAAAATAAAAAAAAAACATACACAGGGGGGTGGGTTTCTGTGGGGGGGGGTGGAGGGGGGGTCGTTAGAAAGGTCGCTCTGGTGCTTTATTTCCCCTGCAGCTTGGGCTCCTCAGGAAGAGCTTCCGGAGCAGTCTGAGGACCTGATTTAGAAATCGGCGGACGGGTTGCTCTGTCACATTGGAGACAAATATCCCGTCCCCTGAAATATAAATGCCATAATATCCATCCCCGGTGTGATGGAGTAACCCGTCCGTCAATATCTAAATCAGGCCCTGAGTGTTTTTATCTCTTTCTATTCACGATCAGCGCGATTTCATTACTCCTAAAAGTGAAAGTTAAACGAGCTAATGTGCTCATTTTACTTTCACTGAATCAGTGCTCTGGGGATATCTCAGCTCCTGGAGCACTGATTCTTTTAGGAGGGGTATCATTGGAAAGGGGAGAATCTCCCGCAGATTTCAAATTTTCCATCACAGAAATGTGAGGAAAATTTGTATTTTAGTCAGAGTTTGGGGTTTACACAGGGATTCTGGGTGAAAAAACCCAGTGATAGCCTTAACATAACATGTGTATTTGTAAAGCGCAGGTTCACCCGTAAGTATTGTGGCACTGAATAACAGATGTTTATTGTTACCTAACTCAATGGTACTCATTTTATCAACCTTAGATGGATGAAAGGCTGAATGGACCCATCAGAATTTGAACCTGTAAGCATGAGATCAAGCACACAGGCCCCTGCAGTGGACGGATACGTCCACTGAGTCACCTGACCCGTCCATGCAAGTTAGCCCATCCTAGATTCCCTCAGGTGTCTAGTTTTCACAAATGTGCAAGTTCCCTAGGTGCTGGATGAGCTAGGGTCCAACATCCACAGCAGAAAAGTTTGTTTTACAGCAAAAAAAGAGTTGGGTTTCTGTGGACAAATGTGATGTGTCCATGTAGCATTTTGAACCCTTTCTCCCTGCAGGCACTAGGCCTGCCCAGAGAAGTGAGGTGCCAATTTTATCTGGGGACTTAGGGGAATGCTAGGTGGAACAAAGTTTGTGGTTCTCTGCAGATTCCCAAACTTTCCATCACAGAAATATTTGGAAAATATGTATGTCTCAGTGAAAGTTTGAGGTTTGGGATTCTAAGTAAAAAATACTAAAAACCTAGGACGAGCCAAGTAAATTACCTTACTCTGGATTTCCCCAGGTGTCTGTTTTTCAAAAATGTGCAAATTTGCTAGGTTTCTTTAGGTGCCGGCTGAGCTATGGTCCAAAATGCCCAGCCATCCACCTTGTAAAAACATAAGGATCAGTTTTCAATTAAAAAAAATATGATGTATCTATGTTGTGTTTTGGGATGGTTCCTGCCATGGCCACTAGGTCGACCCACACAAGTGAGGTACCATTTTTATCAGGAGACTTTAGGGAATGCTGGCCGGAAGAAAGTTTGTGGTTCCCTGCAAGTTTGAGGTTTGCAAGGGACTATGGGTAAAACAAATAAATCCAAGTCATCCGACTCTGGATTCCCTTAGATGTCTGGTTAAAAAAAATATGCAAGTTAGCTAGAATTCCCTATGCTGAGATAGGGTAAAAACCCACAGCTAACCATCTTGCAAAAAAAAGGTCCGTTTTGAGTGGAAAAATGTGATGAATTCATGTTGTGTTTGGGCTCTTTCCTGTCGCACGCACTTGGTCTAATCAAGAGAGGTACCATTTGTATTGGGAGACTTAGGGAGTAGAAGGATGTTTTTCACTCCCTGCAGATTCAAGAACTTTCCATTACAGAAATGTGAAGAAAATGTGTTTTTCAGTCAAATTTTGAGGTTTGCAAGAGATTGTGGGTGAAAAAAACCTAGTGAGAGCCATGCAAATCACCTCACCCTGGATTCCGTCTGGTGTTTAGTTTTCAACAAAGTGCAAGTTTGTTAGCTTTCCTTAAATGCTGGCTGCTAGGGCCCAAAATTCACAGCTGTGCACCTTGTCAAAAAGGGCCAGTTTTCTGTGGAAAATGTGATGTGTTCATGTTGTATTTAGGTCCCTGCCCCCTGTCAGCACTAGACCTATCCACAACAATAAGGTACCATTTTTATCAGTAGACTTGGGGGAATGCTGGGTGGAAGCAGGTTTGCGGCTCCCCGCATAGTACAGAACTTTCTATCACAGAAATGTGAGAAAATGTGTCTTATAGTCAAAGTTTGAGGTTTGAAGGGATTCTGGGTATGAAATACTGATGAGAACCTTGCATGTCACCCCACTCTGAATTCGCCTAGGTGTCTAGATTTAAAAAATGTACAGGTTTGTTAGAATTCCCTATGTGCCGGATGAGCTAGCGCACAAAATCCAAAGCTACCCACATTAAAATAAAAGTCAGTTTTCAAGGGAAAACTGTGATGCACCCATTTTGCGTTTTGGCCCATTACATGTCAAGGGCACTGTGCTTACCCACACAAGTGAGGTACTGTTTTAAATGAGAGACACAGGGGAACATAGAATGGTAGAACATTTGTTAATACCAATTGGAATGTGCTGCATGTGTGCTTTCCACATGTAAGCCAGTGTGTAAGAAAGAAGGTAATTTGAAAAATACCTTCTAAATCCGGTGGCAGTGGATGACATTAAAAAAACAGTGGGGCGCTACATACATTAAAGCAAACATGCATACATACAAATATAAAATTACCTTACATTAAAAATTACAAGAAGGAAAAACTGAAAGTTTCACTTAGCTGATCCTGCAGCACATCCTCGATGTTCTCCAGTCCCTGGCTTCAGACTCCTCCAAGCGTGCAGTGATGTCAACTAGCCAACTACCTTATCCAGTCCAGTCCAGACATTGCTTTCATACTGTTAACAATGCTAAACAGCAGGAGTGTCGCATCTGGATTGGCTGGAGCAGGCTGTCTCAGTGCTCCGAAAGGCACTGGATGCCTGTGACTGCTCTCCAACCCAGCTGTCTAAAACAACTGCATTGGGGAGGTTTGATTTGCGCATGACAGGCTGGCCGTAGTAAGATAGTCAGCCAAACTGAAGTGGCCACTCCTCATTGCTGCCAATGAGCAGCAATGATGCAATGGCCTGTCCCACACCCTGTTCAGCAGAGAGTGAAATATAAAAGGTTAATAAAATCATTTGTCACCATTTTAATTTTCCACTCATGCTGCAGCAGTGTGGTGGGGCGATGCTCCTATATTGGAACTGCTGCTGTCTAAATCATTTGCTAATACGGGTATCCACAAATGAAGAGATGTACAAATAACCACCACTCCTAAACTCCATATCTTGTGCCCATTTCAGAAATCCTAAGGTTTCCTCAATACCCATTTTTACTCTACATATTGCACCATAGGAATTGGTGTATACTTGATACACAATAAAAAATAATTGTATGATGCGGCTCAGTTGTTGGCTCTGGGTATCTTGGGTTCTTGGAGAACCTACAAACCCTATGCATCCCTGCGAATCGGAAGGATCTAGCAGATGTAGTGATATATTGCTTCTGTAAATCGGCCACTGTGACAAAAAGATACGGATAAGAACGTTGTCACAGATGAACATTTTTCCTACTCATGTTAAGGGGTTTAATCATAGAAATTGGGATCTGATCATTTGTTAGCATTAGAAACAGACTGGTGTTTTCTCTGCCCTCATTCTTTATGGAAAGGTTGATAAAGAGGGATTTCCACCTAACACTTTTTGGGCAATGAATGGCCCGCTATAAAAACATTTACAGAATTATTTCTGTTTCTTCCAACATAAAGTCTGACATTTTTTTTATTTTAACAGATGAAAGTTAACTCTTGCATCCAAAACCACATAATCTTGATAGAAACTATCTGTAGGCCAATAAACCCTTTACTTCATGCTTACTAAACACAATAGCTCACCAAAAAGGCAAATTCCAAGAGTGAAGCAGTATTTTGGTTGTGGCTCAAGATAGGCTTCCATGACATGACTAAGCACAGCAGCAGTCTATTATATCAGTGATGGCCTCCATGAATGTTTCAAATGGAAAAGACTGTTTCAAAACAACAAGGGGGCCCGAGAAGTCGACCAGGGACCTCGGGAATCAATATTTTCAACAACAGTGGTGCCTAGAACAAGGATGAATTTTTTTAATGAATATAGACTCAATAGTAACTATATTTTGGGGACATGTCCAGCCAGACAGAGGTCTAATTTTTACTTGATCAATAATATTAGACAGTTTTAACAAAACAATACATAAAGTGGGACACAAGCCTGTGTCCTAGTTAGCAATATACAAACAGGGAGCGAGGGAACCAACAGGTGGTTCAGGCACAGCGACGGTTTGTTACACAAGGAAATGCACAATGACACAAAAAAGCAACAAATCGCAGGTTACCCCTTTACACTTTCAATAAAAAAAAATTTGGCATGTATAAGGTGCTTTTTAGGTGTCGACGGCGTTTTGATCCATCCATGAGGATACCTGGATCATCATCAGGACATGGGATGCATGCCTATAATTGTATTAGCCTGTTTATCCTGAGGAGGGAGAACATACAATTAGGGAAGTCACATAAAAAGTTAAAGGGTAAAGGAAACGCTTATTTGAGCGGACTCAGAGAACATACAGTTGGGGAGGTTGCATAAAAGGTTAAGAGGTAAAGAAAACGCTTATTTGAACGGACTCAGAGGGCTACATGCTTAGGTGCATTTACATCAGCGTGTTGAACTACGGAGTGTTTTACAATTAGCAGTGAGTAGGAGGGGGGCAATTAGATTCTGGTGCAAGAATAGAGAGAACATGCATCGAGAATAATCATGAGGCAACATGACCAGGTTGCATGGCATAGGTCAGGCGGTTAGGGTACGTTTGAGGGGGTGAAATGTTCATGCAGCAATGGTCACAAGGATTAAAGGAGTACGGCTACTGGTGCAATAGAGTAGGCCATGATGTATTTTGTGAAGGATTAAGCGAAAGTTAGCCCGTTGTAGAAAACCATTATCGGTGGCAAAAGGGATACGTGGAAGTTTGCGGTGGGCCTGAAGATATCAGTCATAGTCAGTGGTGAGAAGCCCGAAGAATTTTAAGTAGGGCCAATGATACATTACGATAAAAACATTCAGATAGCACAAGATTATGTTCGCACTATGATTCAATAAAAAAGCTAAATAGACGATGTATTGCACCCATAGTAGGTTAAAATCACAATGCAAACATTACATCCCTAATTGGTTCATACAACAATGCGATGATTGTGGCGCAGTGAGAGGGTGCCAGGGGAGACCAACATGAGAAATATTCTTGGTCGTAAAGGTCAATTGGTGACATAAGGTGTAAATTCTTTTTAATTAACGGTGCAGTGTCAAGATGATACCAATAAGAGAAAGATTGGTCCAGGTCACCGATGAAAATTGGTGACATAGGGTGTAAGTTACTTTTTAAACAACGGCACAGTTTCAGATTGTGTGGAGGCAGAGAAAAAAAAGGTTTTACCCAAAGATTAAGTGGTTATAGGTACGCTCATGGGCAGAAATTAAGGGGCTGTCCAGCCTGGGGAAGGTGTTCTAGGTAGATAAGAAAGGGTTGTTTGGTGAAAGAATACCCGCAAATTGCCTAGTATGTCAGTTAAGCATTGGGGTGCTCACCAGAGTAGTGTACACGGCCGATTTCCAGGGCGCAATGGCGATGGTTTAATCAACGATGTTCGAGCTGTAGGCTTGGATGGAGCAGGTGTGAAGGGAGCCTAGGAGGGGTTAGAGGTCAAGACAAATGGTTGTTGGTTAGACCGCCACAAAGCGGGAGGCTCCGAGGCTGGAGCGGAGTAACCCCTTACCGGTGGGATGAGCCGACGAGAAGCGCTCGATCGCTGGGTCTGTATCCAGGCAGAATCATCTAGAGAAGGGAAGTGGTGGAGGCAGGCATTAGTTAACGGGGCGTGGTACAAAATTTAAGATTGAGAGTATGCCAGGATTAAGGAGGTGAATCCTTACCGTTATGAATGAGGCATGGACCGTTCAATCGCGGCGTCTCATCTGTGTGAATGCACAGTGGGCGGAAGTCGGGAGGGGTTGATTAAGGGGAGGCTTGGGCCCAATTGGTCCTGTGGGTCATGTGGCTTGGGATTCAGTAGTAGAAACTAACGAAGTACTAGATTGGGTGCCAGCACGGGCGCCATCTTGGAGAGGAGTGTCCATGTGGCTCGGGATTCAGTAGTAGAAACCAAGGAAGTACTAGATTGGGTGCCAGCACGGGAGCCATCTTGGAGAGGAGTGGGAAAGGAAAGGATAAGGTGTCCCAAGGAGAGTCAATTATGAGGAAGGGAAAGTGGTGTGAATTGGGGGAGCAGGGGGAGTAAAAGGGTGAAAAAAGGTGACATAATTGCAATCACAGTTCAATACTCAAAGCATGAGATTTCAGTTGTTTTCTGAAGAAAAAGATTACACTTGGGCTATGTGAGTGAGGTCCAGTCCTCGAGGCGATTGAGTCCTGAGTTTAGGCTGTCTGTTTTCAGAATCCATTTCAACTCATCTTTATCCAGTATTTTGGAGATATCCCCGCCTCTTTGGGGTATCTTGATCACATTTATAACTGTCCATCGAATGTCATTCTTGGAATGTCCTTTGTGTAGAAAGTGGTCCATCAGAGGGGTATTTAGTGTTTTGCATCTTATTCTGCTTCGATGCTGTGAGATCCTTAGTCGAATCTTCTGTGTAGTTTTCCCCACATATATCATTTCACATGGGCAAAAAATAGCATATACAACGTTATATGTATTGCAGTTGGAAAACATTTTTAACTATTTTTTCTAACGTTTTTAAATACAAATGGAAAAGAGTCACTTCACAATAGAAAGAGAAACATGTTCCTGTTACTTTATGTGGAACAATGAGTGCTTCACATAAATGTACACAGTAAGAAATGCAGTTACCAGTTTCTAGCTACAAGTGGAGACTTGAAGGCTAGTATAGAAAAGTCCTAGCAATGCAAGAAAAATAAATACTGTCGTGCAAGTGATGCGAGTTCTTTTTAATTTCCATGAGTTCAGCTATATGTATATACTTTTCAAAGATGACCTCCTCCTGTCCTAGGGCTTTAAAGAATATATATATATATATATATATATATATATACATATATATATATATATATATATATGACAATTTTTAAATATGCAGACTAACAACTTAATTTACTAAAATGGAACACTGACTCTCGCATTATAGGACTTCGTGTCCCATCAAGCACCAACTAAGTGTGCACCTTGCACACGCCCACTGGGGGCTGAACTCACCTTAAATAAACCGGAAATTAATGAAAATAATGCGAGCCTGAGTTGTTAAGTTTGTGGCCCTTGATGAAGAGGTTTGTCCTTGAAACGCGTCGGCCGAATGAAATCAAGGTGGAAAAGTAAGAAAGGCTGCATCTGAGAGCCTGCTGGCAGAGCGCTGTCGTGAGCCCTTCCGATGCTTCAGGGCACTTTGGATTACAAATTTCGGCACGGCAGCCTGGCCGTGGGGAGGTGCTCCATCATCCAGCTGGCAGTGAGTTTCCAAACCAGCTGGGAGAGGCTGCTGCTTTGCACTGTCTGAGCGGACCGGCACAGCGTTCAAAATGCTTAATTAGCCTGCCTAACTGATCCACGTCCTACTACAGGAATTAATGACAATTTTTAAATATGCAGACTAACAACTTAATTTACTAAAATGGAACACTGACTCTCGCATTATAGGACTTCGTGTCCCATCAAGCACCAACTAAGTGTGCACCTTGCACACGCCCACTGGGGGCTGAACTCACCTTAAATAAACCGGAAATTAATGAAAATAATGCGAGCCTGAGTTGTTAAGTTTGTGGCCCTTGATGAAGAGGTTTGTCCTTGAAACGCGTCGGCCGAATGAAATCAAGGTGGAAAAGTAAGAAAGGCTGCATCTGAGAGCCTGCTGGCAGAGCGCTGTCGTGAGCCCTTCCGATGCTTCAGGGCACTTTGGATTACATATATATATATATATATATATATATATATATATATATATATATACATACATACATATATACATATATATATATATATATATATATATATATATATATATATATATATATATATATATATATATATATATATATATATATATATATATAGTTATCCGAAGAAAACACCAACCACTTCCAGAAAGCCCCTGGCGAGGAGGGAGACTCAGGCCTCTGCAGCAAAGTTTTATGTATATGTATGTATATCTATCTATCTATATATATATATATTACCTACTGGCGGTCGCCAGTAGGTAGTTATAGTTAGGACCTAGTTTCCATAGGAAATCGTCAACATTCTATTTGGATTAACTTTGGCCCTGGTGGATGAATCTTTGCGAATTTCTCAAAGAAGATGGCTCGGTCCCCTGCGCTCCTTCCCTGAAAATTTGGGAGGGATTGGTGAAGTGGGGGCTGAGATAAAAGGGGGGTCCCAAAACGTGTTTTCTCCATGTTATTTACAGGTCGAACGGCTGAATGGATTTATAAGAAATTTGGCAAAACTGTAGAGTCCGGCTCGCAGATTACGCTTTTTGTGGAATGGTGTAAATCCATTCAGTAGTTGTTGAGAAAATTAAAGTCAAAGTCAATTATATATCTATAAGCGCGGACGGGTGCGCGCACTCAAGCGGCTGCGCGCGAGCGGAATTTTTTTTGCTGCGTGACGTCTGTTAACGTTCGATTCGAAGGAAATCAGGAAGTGTTGACCGCCATTTTGTCACGGCGAGTAAATATATTGTCATTTCAAAGCGTTGGAACATGGAAAGGGGAGAAGGTAGAGATTGTTTTGCTGCGTAGGTTTTCTCAGGGTGTGCAGTAAGGACCTTAAACGCGAAAATATATATATTTTTTTTTTCGAAAAAAGTTGCGGGTTGCGCGCGAGTAAATATATTCTCGTTTCAAAGCGTTAGAACATGGAAAGGGGAGAAGGTAGAGATTGTTTTGCTGCGTAGGTTCTCAGGGTGTGCAGTAAGGTCCTTAAACGCGAAAATATATATATTTTTTTCCCGAAAAAAAGTTGCGGGGTGCGCGCACTCGGGCGCGCACAACCATTTACAAAGTGTGAAAATGGAGATAAATCAGAAGTTTGAGTGCTTTGATATAAGGTGGCTCTGAAAAGAGCCCTTGTGTTAATTGAGTTGTTTCTGCATTTATAAGTAAGTTCCGATGCAGAGTCTGATATAATATTGTTGGCAGCATTTTGAAAGGAAAGACAGGGGCCCATTTTCTGGTTAACAGGCGACCAGGCCAACTTTTCACACCAGGCCCATTCCTGCAAAGTCGACCGCCATTTTTAGGAGATCTGCAACCACCGGCAGTCACTGGGTTGCAGGAGCAGATGGACTCAAGCCTGTCGGGCGAAGCATCGTTGCACTGCCACAGTGGACGAGAACCTGCTGGGTGAGTGGAGCGTCGATGTACCGCAACAGTGGGCGAGTTCTTTGCTGGGCTCGTGGAGCGTCCCTATACCGCCACAGTATGCGAACCCTTTGCTGGGCTCGTGGAGCGTCCCTATATCGCCACAGTGGACGAACCCTTTGCCGGGTGCGTGGATCGTTGGGGGTGCAGCTGAGGGGCCTCCACCTGGGGAGGCGGGAGAGGCTCGTCCGCGCCGCCTCTCCCTCCCAGTGCACCCCACGGCGTCTTGCTGACATTTGTTATGGCCGGACCAGGCGATGAAGAGAGGGGGGGGTCGGAGGCATATGCAAGACATTCCCCCCTTGTGGCCTGCAAGGCGCCGAAAAAAGAAGAGAATGGGAAGACAACTACATCTCGGGTAGGGCCCATGCCTTCTCTGGCCGATGGCGGCCGGCCGCTCTTTGCCACGGCCCCAGGAACGGATCTCTTGGTTCATCCTGGGGACAGGCCTTGGCGAGTGGTGTCGCCTCCGGACTATTCACGTAATGGTTCTCCACCCCAGGCCGTTGCCGACGGCTTTTGTAGACTTTCTGACGCTCAAAAACCCTACTAGAAAGCAGCCCAAAAGTAGCCCAACATTGCTACTTTGGGGAAGGAGGGACAGGGACGGCGTCAAGTAGACGGCGAAATGCATTGTGGGTTTGTTGCTGCGGGCGTTTTTTTTTTTGCTGCGTGACGTCTGTTAACGTTCGATTCGAAGGAAATCAGGAAGTGTTGACCGCCATTTTGTCACGGCGAGTAAATATATTGTCATTTCAAAGCGTTGGAACATGGAAAGGGGAGAAGGTAGAGATTGTTTTGCTGCGTAGGTTTTCTCAGGGTGTGCAGTAAGGACCTTAAACGCGAAAATATATATATTTTTTTTTTCGAAAAAAGTTGCGGGTTGCGCGCGAGTAAATATATTCTCGTTTCAAAGCGTTAGAACATGGAAAGGGGAGAAGGTAGAGATTGTTTTGCTGCGTAGGTTCTCAGGGTGTGCAGTAAGGTCCTTAAACGCGAAAATATATATATTTTTTTCCCGAAAAAAAGTTGCGGGGTGCGCGCACTCGGGCGCGCACAACCATTTACAAAGTGTGAAAATGGAGATAAATCAGAAGTTTGAGTGCTTTGATATAAGGTGGCTCTGAAAAGAGCCCTTGTGTTAATTGAGTTGTTTCTGCATTTATAAGTAAGTTCCGATGCAGAGTCTGATATAATATTGTTGGCAGCATTTTGAAAGGAAAGACAGGGGCCCATTTTCTGGTTAACAGGCGACCAGGCCAACTTTTCACACCAGGCCCATTCCTGCAAAGTCGACCGCCATTTTTAGGAGATCTGCAACCACCGGCAGTCACTGGGTTGCAGGAGCAGATGGACTCAAGCCTGTCGGGCGAAGCATCGTTGCACTGCCACAGTGGACGAGAACCTGCTGGGTGAGTGGAGCGTCGATGTACCGCAACAGTGGGCGAGTTCTTTGCTGGGCTCGTGGAGCGTCCCTATACCGCCACAGTATGCGAACCCTTTGCTGGGCTCGTGGAGCGTCCCTATATCGCCACAGTGGACGAACCCTTTGCCGGGTGCGTGGATCGTTGGGGGTGCAGCTGAGGGGCCTCCACCTGGGGAGGCGGGAGAGGCTCGTCCGCGCCGCCTCTCCCTCCCAGTGCACCCCACGGCGTCTTGCTGACATTTGTTATGGCCGGACCAGGCGATGAAGAGAGGGGGGGGTCGGAGGCATATGCAAGACATTCCCCCCTTGTGGCCTGCAAGGCGCCGAAAAAAGAAGAGAATGGGAAGACAACTACATCTCGGGTAGGGCCCATGCCTTCTCTGGCCGATGGCGGCCGGCCGCTCTTTGCCACGGCCCCAGGAACGGATCTCTTGGTTCATCCTGGGGACAGGCCTTGGCGAGTGGTGTCGCCTCCGGACTATTCACGTAATGGTTCTCCACCCCAGGCCGTTGCCGACGGCTTTTGTAGACTTTCTGACGCTCAAAAACCCTACTAGAAAGCAGCCCAAAAGTAGCCCAACATTGCTACTTTGGGGAAGGAGGGACAGGGACGGCGTCAAGTAGACGGCGAAATGCATTGTGGGTTTGTTGCTGCGGGCGTTTTTTTTTTTGCTGCGTGACGTCTGTTAACGTTCGATTCGAAGGAAATCAGGAAGTGTTGACCGCCATTTTGTCACTGCGAGTAAATATATTGTCATTTCAAAGCGTTGGAACATGGAAAGGGGAGAAGGTAGAGATTGTTTTGCTGCGTAGGTTTTCTCAGGGTGTGCAGTAAGGACCTTAAACGCGAAAATATATTTTTTTTTCCGAAAAAAGTTGCGGGGTGCGCGCACTCGGGCGCGCACAACTATTTACAAAAGTGTGAAAAAGGAGAAAAATCAGAAGTTTGAGTGCTTTGATATAAGGTGGCTCTGAAAAGAGCCCTTGTGTTAATTGAGTTGTTTCTGCATTTATAAGTAAGTACCGATGCAGAGTCTGATATAATATTGTTGGCAGCATTTTGAAAGGAAAGACAGGGGCCCATTTTCTGGTTAACAGGCGACTAGGCCAACTTTTCACGCCAGGCCCATTCCTGCAAAGTCGACCGCCATTTTTAGGAGATCTGCAACCACCGGCAGTCACTGGGTTGCAGGAGCAGATGGACTCAAGCCTGTCGGGCGAAGCGTCGCTGCACCGCCACAGTGGACGAGACCCTGCTGGGTGCGTGGAGCGTCGATGCACCGCAAGAGTGGACGAGTCCTTTGCCGGGTGCGTGGAGCGTCGCTGAACCGCAAGAGTGGAGGAACCCTTTGCCGGGTGCGTGGAGCGTCGCTGCACCGCAAGAGTGGAGGAACCCTTTGCTGGGTGCGTGGAGCGTTGGGCGTTGGGGGTGCAGCTGAGGGGCCTCCACCTGGGGAGGCGGGAGAGGCTCGTCCGCGCCGCCTCTCCCGCCCAGGGCACCCCACGGCGTCTTGCTGACATTTGTTATGGCCGGACCAGGCGATGAAGCGAGGGGGGGGGTCGGAGGCATATGCAAGACATTCCCCCCTTGTGGCCTGCAAGGCGCCGAAAAAAGAAGAGAATGGGAAGACAACTACATCTCGGGTAGGGCCCATGCCTTCTCTGGCCGATGGCGGCCGGCCGCTCTTTGCCACGGCCCCAGGAACGGATCCCTTGGTTCATCCTGGGGACAGGCCTTGGCGAGTGGTGTCGCCTCCGGACTATTCACGTAATGGTTCTCCACCCCAGGCCGTTGCCGACGGCTTTTGCAGACTTTCTGACGCTCAAAAACCCTACTAGAAAGCAGCCCAAAAGTAGCCCAACATTGCTACTTTGGGGAAGGAGGGACAGGGACGGCGTCAAGTAGACGGCGAAATGCATTGTGGGTTTGTTGCTGCGGCCGTTTGTCATGTAAATAGTTGTTTTAATATATTTTTGTTCAAGAATAAAAACGTTTTAACCTGTTATTTTGCTGTTGTGTGGTATATTTCTAATATTTGTCGCTCTGATGCCGTTTCCCCTCCCAAATGTAACAAGTGATTGTAATCTACAGCCGGACATTCCGACAGGACATGTAATATGTGACGTCATCAGCAGTGCATTACACGCGCAAGTTATAGTGAGTCCAACTAACTATAACGTGGAATTTCATTGGTTTTATATCAATAAAATTTCCAGCTAACTATAACTGGTGTCAAACCTATGGTTTTTTCAGTGAATTTCATAGGTTTTGTAAATGCTAGTTCCTAACTATAACGTGTGTAAAACCTATGGTTTTTTCAGTGAATATATTTATATATATTTGCAGCAAGCGTCCCTTGTTAAGGAGGAGCGGCCAGTCAGCTGGTGCAGGCGACGAGTCAAGGACCAGACTCGCGATTTATTTTCAAGCAAAAAATAATTACGCCGCACTCTTCTCGGTTGTTTTCAAGCGATTTATTCCAGCTCAAACAAATTTTCTTCAAAAAGGAAGTTTGAGCTGGAATAAATCGCTTGAAAACAACCGAGAAGAGTGCGGCTTAATTATTTTTTGCTTGAAAAAAAAAAAATATATATATATATATATATATATATATATATATATATATATATATATATATATATATATCAGGCCTCTGCAGCAAAATTTTCAGGCTAGAAGTATTTTATTAATCACCTCTCACGACGACGCGTTTCGGGCTGTGCAGCCCTTGATCACATTCAGCTTAAACTGCGCCATTATTTTCTTTATATACATATGGTGAAAGTGCACACCTGGGTTGCATTAAAGAAACAGTCACAGGGTCAAACAACAATGTGAAAAGACTTAAAAAGCGTCATGTGCAGAGTATTTCTTCTATACCTGACACAGATACATGCTTTAAATGCTATTCATTAAATTTAAAATTTTAAATATTGTGTATGTCGCACACAACATTAATTTTAGTAAATGTAGCAATTTACAACAGCTATAGTTATTAAGATACAAATATAAAGTGTACATGAATGCACAAAAATTTCTCTCTGGATAAATCCATATTGTATCAGCGTTGTATTTAGAGATTTCACTTTTGCATTGCCCGTGTGTATTACAATTCTAACCGGATAAATCCAAGCAACCAGATTACCCAATGAAAAGTGCTTAGTGCGGAAAGGTCCCGAAGGAACTAACTTGACAGTGCAAAAAACTGTTGTGTGCAAAATAGCATAAAAAAAAGTGCAGTGCAATATTAAATATATTAAAACCTTGATTACTATTTTAAAATACAATATACTTAGTTGATAGCAAGCACGTATTATATATCATCATCAATAAAATACTCAGTTCGGGGTACAATATTAAAAATTGATAAAATTATTACAAAAATTGGCATACTGCTAAAAAACTATTATATTATAAAAACAATAATCAAGGCGAGGTCTAGAAAAGGTTTCAGCTGACTGTTTGGAAATACTTATAGATCTGCATTAATAACAGAAAATTACAGGACAACCAAATTGTAACCATATTATTGTGAACACAACAGAACAATCCATTATATCTTTACAGAAAAGTATACATATCTTCTGTATTATTTAATCCCTGCGGCCACGTACTATCAAAATCTAAGATAAATTTAGTTTCAAGTTGCCTGAGCTGGCGTTCTCTATTGCCACCCCTCTTAGATTTCGGAATGGCGCTTACAACATAATATGATAGACAGTTAATGTCTTTATCATGGCAACTCGCAAAGTGTCTGGCCACAGGGTAAGCAGGGTCGTTGTGTAGTATGGCCCTAATGTGCTGCAATATTCTAACATGCACTGGCTGCTTAGTACTACCAATGTAGTTTAGCCCTGCAAGTACACGTCAAAACGTTAACTGCACATTCGGTTTTACAGTTGTAGCTGCCTCTTATTTGAACAGGAGACGCGTCAAAGGGTGTGCAATAGCTAGTCTTATTGCACCCAAATTTACCGGCTCGACAAGTGGTACAGCGTCTAAAGCCATTGACAGTATGTAACCAAAGTGGTGGTTTCCTAGTTTCTGGAGAGTTTTTATCAAGTTCGGTGCCCATTGATTTGCCTCTTCTAAAAGTAATGGATGGTGCTTTGGTCAACCTTTCTTGTAGCATCACATCAGTCAAAACAATTGGCCAATGTTAAGTCATGATGGCTCTAATTCTTCTCTTTTGCCTAGAAAAAGTGGTGATAAATCTAGGATTGTCAGAAACTTCCTTCCCTGGTTTCTTACCAGTATGGAGCTTAGTGAACAAAGTATTTCTAGGACGCTCACTAGCTTTGGCAATGGCATTTTGAATAAATTTATTGCTGTATCCTCTGCTTTTGAGACGCTTGCTTATTTCATCTTGGCATGTCAAAAAGTCTGCATTGTCACTACAAATGCGCTTTAATCTTAAAATTTCGCCATGTGGGATGCTCGCTATGAGATGTTTAGGGTGGGAACTTTCAGCATGTAAAGTTATGTTCCCAGCTGTAGGTTTACGAAATAGCGTAGTGCATAACATCCCTTCCTTGACCTGAAGCCACACGTCAAGGAAATCAATTTGTAGTTTACTGATAGTGGAGGTAAAGTTTCGATTCATGCAATTATCATTTATGGCTGCAATGAATAATACGGCCTCTTCCTGTGTTCCCTGCCATAAAAGGAACACATCATCAATATATCGGTAATATGCAGTGACATGTGCCTCAAATAAAGCCTTATGAGTGCGCTTAAGGACCTGTTCCTCCCACCAGCCTACATGTAAACATGCATAGCTGGGGGAGAAACAGGTGCCATAGCGACTCCTCTGAGTTGTTTGTATAAGGCATCATTAAAAAGGAAGAAATTGTTGTGCAAGCACCAGTCTATAAATTCAATGATAACCTTGTTATGTGCATAGTATTCAATGGGGCGCTTGGATAGTTAGTATTTGATGGCCTCAAGTCCTTGATGGTGGTCGATACTAGTATATAACGACTCTATGTCAAGCGTAATTAACATAAGGTTGTCCGACCATGCTGTGTTGTCTATTTTTTAAAGGAAGTCGCCAGTGTCTTTTACGTAACTAGGACGGGTGACCACTATCTCTTGTAAAAATAGTCAATATATTGACCAAGATGTTCTCCCATGCTTCCCATAGCAGAGATAATGGGCCTCCCAGGGACAGGCGTTCTACCTTTATGTATCTTACGAATAAGATACAGAATGGGGAGTCTAGGAAATTCATTGTATAAAACTTTGAACTCCTCATTAGAGATGAGGCCTTCTCTTTTCCATTGGTACAACATTTTGTATATACTTTCTTTAGCCTTGTCAAATTCTTTTGGAATGGCTTTTCTATAGCAAGCAGTGTCTTCAAGTTGCCTGTTGGCTTCAGTAATGTAGTCTGATTTAGGCCACAACACCACGTTACTGCCCTTGTCAGATTTCTTAACTATTACATCACAGTTGTTGCCTAGTCTTTTCATCAGATTAGTGTATGTCATGTTCTTAAAAAACATACTCCTTTGCCATCTATTTCTCTTTACAGTATGATTCAGTTTTTTATGTCTGACACAACCATATCATGGTATGTGTCTACTGAATCTTTAGGCATGTTAGGTACAAACACAGACTTGGATTTAAAGGGACTCAGACCGGCACCTTTCTGCAAACAATCTATTCTTCGTAGTCTGTCCTGTGTAGACAAATCAACACTGTCTAAGGTGCCTGTATCTCCCCCTTCATTATTCCATTCATTAAGCAAGAGCACAACAGGATCATCTGAAACCAACAAGGAAGGTACATCTCCATCTCCCCCTATTGTTGTTTCAGAAATAAGGGGATGAGCCCTGTCAGTTTTAGATGCAAAGAACTTTTTTAATTTTAGTTTGCGGATGAAGCAATAAACATCAATACGTGTTTTGGCATAGTTGAAATTTTCTGCTGGACAGTAATTAAGTCCCAGCGCTAATAACTGCTGTTCTGCTGCAGTAAGTTCGACATTGCTGAGATTAATTACAGTGTTATCCATTACTGCCCCTTCTTTTTCCAATACGTTTTCTTTTTCTTTTTTGTGAGTTGCTTTCCAGTGTTTTCGCTGTGCCCGTCGTCTTTTGTTCCTACGTTTGCGTCGGGATGTTTTTTCTACCTCGGACGCAATGTTCTCAGTCTCTCCTCTACTAAAAAATCCAATTCTTCACTCATATTCAAATGGATTTTGTTTTTGCCCATATGGTCGATGCTTTCACATGATGAGCTTAATGACGACATTGTCTCTGTGTTGTAGGAGGATTCAGCCAAGTTAACAGTAGAACCAGTAGTTACAGAATTACTAGCCAGCTTTTCACTGTATTGCTTTCTTTTTGCCACATCGTATTTTCTACTAAAAGTACAAATTTGTCCATTTTCGTAATCAGCCAGGTCCCTGGCGAATTTATGCGCTTTCCTTGCCTTTATTCTGGCCTCATGTTTTTTTAACCTTTCCTTCATGGCAGCTTTCGTGCTCGTGATGAACTCAGTGACAGGCATTTTATCCAATTCTGCATTTAAAGCCTCTATTTCTTTCAGTATCTCGACGCGGTCGATTTTAGCATATTTGGTTAGAAGCTTTACTAAATTCATAGAGGCATCTAAATTGAATTCGCCCCATTCCCGGAGCATATTAGGGTTGGGTTTGTCAAAGCTTGGGGCAAGTAAAATTCTAAGACCGCGAGGCACGTGACCCACCTCGATGTATTTCGACAAAGATTTATTTTCCCACCACTTAGTCACTTCCAGCTTGGATTTTTTCTCCAACTGTTTCAGTAATGTTTTTGCATCTCCATTAACGTCGGCATTGATATTAGGTGCCGATATAGCAGTGCCTGATGAACTTGGCAAATTTCCAAAAAGTTCGTCAGCCGCGAGCTCGCGTGCTCTTTCCATTTCAGCCTCTGCTTCCGCTGACATTGTGAGATGGTGAATGTTATTTTTATAAAATTACAGAGCGGCAGCCACCTTCTCACACGTTGCCTGCAATTGCTGCTTATCCCCTCCTACCTTATTCGCCGTTTCTCACTTCCCGGCTATGCGCCGCGCTTCACACCGGATCAGCCGACCCAAGCAGAACACGCCGTTAAGCCGGATACACAGATTTCCAGGCGATGGTAGGGGGAAGACCGCCAATTTTTCCACCACGGACCACTTGAATTCCGGTTGTGGGCGGTTATCCAACTTGCAGGGAGGAAGCTCTGGTAACGAAGGCAACCGGCCTTCGTAATGGAAATCCGAAGAAAACACCAACCACTTCCAGAAAGCCCCTGGTGAGGAAGGAGACTCAGGCCTCTGCAGCAAAGTTTTCAGGCAAGAAGTATTTTATTAATCACCTCTCACGACGACGCGTTTCGGGCTGTGCCCTTGATCACATTCAGCTTAAACTGCGCCATTATTTTCTTTATATACATATGGTGAAAGTGCGCACCTGGGTTGCATTAAAGAAACAGTCACAGGGTCAAACAACAATGTGAAAAGACTTAAAAAACGTCATGTGCAGAGTATTTCTTCTATACCTGACACAGATACATGCTTTAAATGCTATTCATTAAATTTAAAATATTGTGTATGTCGCACACAACATTAATTTTAGTAAATGTAGCAATTTACAACAGCTATAGTTATTAAGATACAAATATAAAGTGTACATGAATGCACAAAAAGTTCTCTCTGGATAAATCCATATTGTATCAGCATTGTATTTAGAGATTTCACTTTTGCATTGCCCGTGTGTATGTATATATATATATATATATATATATATATATATATACACACTTTTAGACTTTATAGACTTTTGCTTGATCTGAGGCTCCCCTCACCACTCACCTGCAAGCTAGCACAGACCCATTGTTTCATCTCCCACGCCACCAACCCAGTCTGGCCAACACAGTGCATTCTGGGACATAAAGTTCTACATTCAGATCGCGAACTATCACAGGTGTGCCGACAGCATTAGGGGGAGGAGTTTTGGGTGCTAGCAGGCATTTACACAGGATGGAGCCAATTGGTGAAGGACTCGCTACAGTGTTGGGCGCTGAGGAAGGCTGATGTGCCGAAATGCATTCGCCGCCACTGGGATCATTTGAATAAAGCGTGTTGTTTGCACTGAAATCCCCTCTGGCCTCTGAGTTCTTCTTCCGAGGAATTATTTTGTTTTATATATATATATATATATATATATATAACAACGAGTTGGTTCCTTTTACCTCCCGTTAGTGGCGCTTGAACCACACCGCTCTCTATCACAACAACGTATTCCAAGGAAAACGATAAAGCCGCTACTCCAGTCACTTGTTGATTTTAGACAAAGTTAGTTTATTCTTCAATCCATTTCAGCAGTATCACAGCAAAAACCAACGCGTTTCGGTAGCTCCCTACTACCTTGATCACGGTTGCTAACCCTCTGTTTGCTAATTAGTTTTTTAAATTTCGGGAGATCCCACCCACATGTGACACGTGATTAACCTGGTTCTCATTTCCCTGTTGGGAGGAAGTGAACTGTTGATCCACAAAATTATCGCGAAACATCACTAAACTAAATTTAAATAAATCGTTTGGTTGAAGGACTATAACAGTAAACAACTGCTATCACTCAATGTAACTTATCGTGCATGAAATGTTTATTACATTTAATTTAATCACGATTGCAAACATAAAATAGTTATGTAGGGAAGTTGCATGAATTAAATGGAACTACAAATCCCAGAATTCCCAACAGGAAAATGAGAACCAGGTTAATCACGTTTTAAAAAAATATTCAGCAAACAGAGGGTAGCGGCTTTATCGTTTTCCTTGGAATACGTTGTTGTGAGATATATATATATATATATATATATATATCTCCACAAGATGCCTCTGACATGAAGACGCCACTCCGTATGAGAACAGGTACAACCTTCTTTATTGCGAACTGTGTGCTGTGCCTGTTATTTCTAAAATGTCCCGACGCGTTTCGAAGCATCTCGCTTCTTCTTCATGGGATGGCAGACATTGAGAAATGGAAACACTGCAGCTCTATTTGTCCATTGCGCATGCACCTCCTGGTGAGTGCATGCTGGGAGCTGTAGTTTGATATTGCTCCTTCGGTGGAGTCCGTATTCTCAATTTAATTTACATGCCTTAATTCATTCTTCACTGTCCTCCGGTGGGCTACAGGCACATTACCCAGTTCAATTTTTGCAGTTCTCTCACGCTGCTTCTTGGCTTTCTGAAGGCAGTCCCAGCAGTCCCGCTCTGATATTCCCAGCGTGCGGTGCATCTTTGGCGGTTGAGGCCACCGCGTACATATCTCTCCACAAGATGCCTCTGACATGAAGACGCCACTCCGTATGAGAACAGGTACAACCTTCTTTATTGCGAACTGTGTGCTGTGCCTGTTATTTCTAAAATGTCCCGATGCGTTTCGAAGTATCTCGCTTCTTCTTCATGGGATGGCAGACATTGAGAAATGGAAACACTGCAGCTCTATTTGTCCATTGCGCATGCACCCCCTGGTGAGTGCATGCTGGGAGCTGTAGTTTGATATTGCTCCTTCGGTGGAGTCCGTATTCTCAATTTAATTTACATGCCTTAATTCATTCTTCACTGCCCTCCGGTGGGCTACAGGCACAGCACCCAGTTACATTTTTGCAGTTCTCTCACGCGGCTTCTTGGCTTTCTGATGGCAGTCCCAGCAGTCCCGCTCTGATATTCCCAGCGGGCGGTGCATCTTCCGCGGTTGAGGCCACCGCGTACAAATCTCTCCACAAGATGCCTCTGACATGAAGACGCCACTCCGTATGAGAACAGATACAACCTTCTTTATTGCGAACTGTGTGCTGTGCCTGTTATTTCTAAAATGTCTCGAAGCGTTTCGAAGCATCTCGCTTCTTCTTTATGGGATGGTACACATTGAGAAATGGAAACACTGCAGCTCTATTTGTCCATTGCGCATGCACCCCCTGGTGAGTGCATGTATATATATATATATATATATATATATGTGTGTGTGTGTGAGCATGTGTGTGTGTATATGTGTGTGTGTGTGTGTATCTATCCATCTTCGTTCAAGCGAAACAGCCATCGTGACGTGTTTCGACCATGAATCTGGCCTTTTTCACACTTACAGCGCCATTATAGACCTCCTTTATATACTATAGCGTGTTGTATATGGACATAGAGAAAATACTCGGCCTGTGAAGGAAAGCAATTCTCCTCTTGTCCCACATCAATTGCAATTCTATCTTACTATAAATTAAGGACATAATCTACCAGACCTCTACATACATAAAATAATACATGAATCCAAATTGCAAGCCAAAATTCAAAGCGCTGGGGATTTTTGGTCAATTATCTTACAACCAGTGTTGAATCATCTGTGATTAAACTCTCAACCATGCAACACTTGTGTAACAGATATGTATGACAAAGTGTCTCAAAGTTTTACATTGTCCCTTGTTATGTAGCTTTGCCCTCCATGCAAACATGCGTGTAGCTCAACAGCTGGGAAAGATGTCCTTTCAATAGCTTTGCGCATGCCAGTGGATATCAGTGAAATCAACCTGAGCTCCTATGGCGCCCACTTTAAATGATTCCACAAATGAAAAAACAGGGAACTGCTTGCTTTTCAATTAAATAACTGACATAGTCCATGCCACTTTTAACTCTGTTCTCCATTGTCCTTGTCTACCCAAGCACAGAGTAACTCATGGATGCAATTTAAAAAATACATACTATTCTCCAAGTGCATCCCAATCCCTTTAAAAATATTGAAAATATAAACACTATGAAATTAAACTGTCTTGAGCCACTGTTCACTGTGAATGGGTGCGCACAATCCTATTTTGCAGTTCCTCACAATCCTCCCAAGTCCTTAATTATCAGGTTAAACAAGGACTGAGTAGATCTAAGATGTGGTAAGACAAAACACAGTCCTAACCATGTGCGACTCAAAGTCAATAAATATGTGAATACACTCTCCAAATGTCTCAAACCACTATTTACCTAAAGAGGAGGAAAAACGAACCGGCTCCAAGGATAAGCAGGAGGGCCCTCCCAGCTTGACTGAAACACCTCCGAATCAATAAGCAGCCAGCACTCTACAGAGCTCAGTATTATCGCTCATTTTGAACACCACCGTAAATTTCAAACAAGAGGAAGTTTTGGTATTGGCCATGCTAGACTCTGGGGCCACAGCCAATTTCATGTATACCACCTATTGCTCAAAATGAGGGATCCCTACCATAAAGAAAAAGAGCCCCGAAACAGTCACGGCTCTAAACAGTTCTTTGCTGACTTACAGTCCAATCACCTACCAGACTCAACTAGTGTGGCCATAAATGTAAAAATCATGAGGCAGAACTAAGTTGTGAATTAATTGATGCACAACAGTTTGGAATAATTTTAGGAATGCCATGGTTAGCGGTTCATAATGCCAGAATAGACTGGTCTTAAAGGAACATGACTTTTCCCTCAAATTGGTGTCACCAACATTGTCAAAAACTGATACCTTTATGCAGACAGCCTTACGGGAACGCACAATTTACAATCTTCAGGACCAAGCTGACATCTTTCTTCAAACTTGGTCCCCCTTTTTGGAAACTACATTGGATGACGATTCTAACCCAACTCCCTCTTCTAATGAGCATTCTTTACCTACTTAATTTTATTATCTCATATGCTTTTCCTGTACTATTTCATTCTCTTTATCCTTTCTCTTTCTTTCCGTCTCCCCCCCCTCCTGTTACTCTGGCGCTATTTTCTTCTATTTTTCATTTTTCTTTTCTTTCTTTTAATCTTGATTATATTTATTTAGTCGTTCCGTTACTTAGATATAAGATGCATTCATTCCTTTTGTATTGTTATTTTATAACAGATTGTAGAGCATGTACTGTAACTGTAATGTAACTTTTTCCTTATCTCTATTACTAGGATTAAATTTCAGAATCTATCAATTCATTATTCTTTTTTAATATTTTGCAAATAAGGTTTTCTTATTTACCTTATTCACGTTGATATTTTTTTTTTCAAAACTCTTTTTATTTTATTGAGAAATCGCATAGAAGACACAGCACTCCATACCCCGGAGGAGCTGTAACAATTGCAGTACATCATAATCAGCGATTCATTTGACTTAAGAAAATTGTCCCTGCATCCCCCAACCCCTCTCCCCAACTCCCCTAGCCCTTCCTTCCCCCTCCCTCCCCTTGCACAACGTCTCTTCGATACTGTACAGGTTAATCATATGTGTATCTGTGTATGCATCATTGCCTCTTCATGCCCATCACACCTGCCCCTCCGTGCAACGCATTGGTGTTGGAGGCTCCAGCCACAGGCCCCTGTAATCCGCCCACCTTTTCCATCCGCCCACCTTTTCCATATTTTGTAATGTTTTTTGGGGCAGCCTCTGGCCTCGAACACCGGTCGTTCCAGTCCCATGCAAAAGTCCAGTCCTTTCTTCCACCCAATCACCTTGGGAGCCCTGGGGTCTTTCCAGGCTTGCGCCACATCTCTTTTTGCTAGTGTAAGGCCTAGTAGGAGCAGGTGTCGTTTGTAGACATTGCCTCCCACCCCTTCCAATACGTGAAGCAAGCCCAATTTTGAGGTATGGGAGAGGTCCCATCCCAGCACCTCTGACAGACAATCCCACACACCAGTCCAAAATCTCACCAGACCACTACAGTCCCACACTGTGTGTAGGAGGTCGCCCATTTCGTGGCCACAACACAAGCACACCGGAGACGCAATCAGGCCTGCCCTCCACAGTCTCTCTCCTGTATAATAAGCACGGTGTAAGTACTTGAACTGTATTAGGCGTAGGCGTACAGCTATAGCCGCTCCCCTGGGGGATTCGAGAGCCTCCCACCAATCCTCTTCCTCTAGCTCTCCCACATCTCTTACCCAGCGATCCCTGAGTGGCTGCAGATCCGAAGAGCAATGTGTAACTAGTGTCTGATAGATTCGAGATATTTTCTTGTCTTCTAGGTCCCCCATAAACACCTTCGCCTCTATCGGGTTATTCACGTTGATATTTACTATGTATTTTTTTGCATAATTCAATAAAAAATTTCAATACAAAAAAAACCTGATACCTTTGACAAGACAACTAGGTTTCCAGTGATCATGCATTTAATCTCAACAGCTGACGAGCAAGACATAACCTTGCCTATGGAATAGGAAGACTTTCATGGCGTCTTCAGCAAACATCTGGCAGAGACTTTACCTCCTCATTTGGCATATGATCGCAAAATTGATCTGGTCCCTGGTGCTAAAATAGCATGTCGTTGGATTTGTGCCATCCCAGGTCAAGAGGAGTTATACCTACTGAGTTACTTAGATAAGTTTCTCCATAATCGATTCTTTCGACCATCAAAATCTCAGGCAGTCTAGCCCTTATTCTTTGTTCATTAGAGCAGTGGGGAGCTTTGGCCCTGCATAAATCACAGAGCTCATAATAACACCACTGTAAAGAACCAGTACCTCCTTCCTCTCATTCCAGTACTGCTGGATCAAGTTAAACATGTTAACTTCTGTACTAAACGTGATCTATGAGGGCCATACTATTTGGTCCACATTAGACCTGGAAATAGATGGCAGACTGATTTTAGGGCCTGTTACAGGCTGTTAAAGTACTGTTTGATGCTGTTTGGACTATGTAATGCTCCTGCTGCATTTCAATTTTGGCCAACAATGTACTATGCACATTTCTAGATAAGTTTGTTATTGCATACGTCAACAACATTCTTATCTATTCGCATTCCCAAAATGAGCACATCATCTATGTGAAAACAACCATGACAACTTTAAAACAAAATAGCTTTTATTGTAAACTCACCAAATGCTTGGCTCACACCACCAAGGTGGAATTCTTAGGATTCCTCGTATCTCTTCAAAGCATCTTCATTGCTGAACTTAAGATTAAGAGCATTACAGATTGTCCTTAACATCAAAACTTTGAAATTTGTCCAATCTTTTTTGAGGTTTGTGAGTTTGTATAGGAGGTTCATTCATCATTTTAATTCTAAAGTCACCTCCATTACTAAACTGCTTAAAAAGAGGGTCACATTAGCTTGGATTCAAGAGCAACACTAGGTGTTTCAGGACTTAAAAAAGGCCTTCACTAGTGCCCCAAATCTATATCTTCCAGACTTGTCTAAACTTTTTATAGTTGAGTCAATTCCTTTTGATATAGCAATTGTAGAAAGTATTTCTCAGCAGGATTCTGAGAATGGCCAATTACATCCTGTTGCTTATCTGTCCACAAATGTGTTACCAGCTGAAACAAACTACATCATAGTTGTAAAATAATTGCTGGGTGTTTGAAAGGCTTCCAAGGAAAGGAGACATTATTTGCATGGGGCCAAATGTCCTGGTAGTTTTTACCTACTGCCATTACATCCAGTTTCAGAGTTGTGCCTGAGCACTGTCAACAGACAACTAAGTTGAACCTTGTTCTTTGCAAAATTCTACTTTATTATCACCGTTTGCCCCCAAGTGATAACCAACAAGTGGAGGCCTTATCCTATTGCTACCTTCAGGAGACAGAAACTATCAATGAACCACCACCCATGATTGCCCAAGGACATATTATTAGAGTAGCTAACACAGAGATTATCCCCCAAAAATATATGCCTGTAAAAAAAACTTCATTCTAAAAATCTCAGGATTCAACTTTTGAGATCTGCAATGAGCTACACTTCCAGAAGAATAAGCTTAATATACCAGTTAAGACCTTAAAATCGGAGATCCTTCAGTGGTGTCATGACCATCCATTGCCTGGGCACCCAGGTCATACCAGAACCCCGAAATTAGTAAACTACAATTTCTGGTGGCCATGCTGAAGACAAGATGTTTTCACCTTTGTTTAGAAATGTGACATCTATAGTCAAGCCAAATCAGGCCACTCAAAAAATAAATTGCCAATTTTAACGAGTTTCCATGTAGCAACAGATGGCCAAATTGTGTGGGTTAACCTAGAGTTGAAGAAACCTTTGTTACTTCACCCTCATGTCTAAATCCTTATGGGTATTGTTATTGTGGGAAGCTGAGTTCACTTCAACAGCTCGCATCATGAAGCCCTTCGCATGCTACCATTCTACACAAACTAAGGATATCACCCTAGGTATCTACCTTTATTACAGACTTTTTGTCAAAGTTCCATTCCCTGTCTCACCCTGCACCTCAAACACATGGCCCAGCTAGCACAGACAATGTGTTGAAATGTCATGAAGACCAGTGCTCAGTACAAACAGGTCGATGACTGTCGTCAACAGCTTGGTCCTTCTTACTCGCTTGGAGATAAAGTGTGTCACTTTATAAAGAAAGTAACCTTCAAACAACGCCATCGTTACCACTCATGTTTTATTAGGCCATTTGAAGTACACCCTCAGATTAATCCAGTAACCTTTAATGTTAAAATTCCTCGGTGTATGAAGATTCATCCTGTTTTTCATACTTCCTTGCTAAAACCAGTTGTGTCCAAATCTTGCTCCTGACTACCCCCTTTGTTAGTACTAACGTCTAAGTTAGCGCTATCATGGGCATGAAAATGTGCAATGGTCACCAGTGTTATCTTGTTGCCTGGAAAGAGTAATGGCCTGAGGAAGATTCCTGTGCGCCCGCAACTGGCATTCATGCTCCCCTCCTGTTACGTTGCTTCTATGCTCGCCACTGAAATTTAGAGTCTCTGTTTCTCTTTTATTGATGGACTTTTGGTGGTAAGTGATGACACAAACTCTGTGCCGCATATATTAAAACAAGTATTAAAAGTCCATGTTATCAGCATGTTTGTACTAATAATGTTCCAATGCTTAAACAACAAGACACGTTGCACTACTGTAATGTTTTTATTGTTATCGTTTTGTCTACTTTAACACTAATGCCAATAAGGGGCTTTACTATGTGACACATTTACTTGTGCTGACTCTGATGACTCATGCGTTCTTTCCCTTTGGCAGCAGGTGTCAGTTCTGGAACAATAATTAAATGACCTGATGACTCATTTATTTGTGCTGACTCTGGTGACTTGATTGTTGTTTCCCTTTAGTAGCAGGTATTTGTCTTGAACATGCTTACATGACCTGCTGACCCTGATGACTCATCTGTTTGTGCTGACTCTGATGACTTTATTGTTGTTTCCCTTTGGGAGCAGGTGCAATTCTGGAACATGCTTTAGGCCACCCCCTTCTGAGATGGCATCCTCTATTTAAAGAGGCTGTTTCCTTTTAGCTGAACTTGCTATTCATATCTGGTTTTGAAAGGAGGTGCCACATCGAGGAGCCAAATTCCCAGGAGATTCTCTAGATTACAGAGTGCTGTTTATATCTTCCTTCTGACCAAGGCTGCATGGGTTTCCTGATAGACCACTCTCTTACTGTGGGCTTTCAGTCCTCACTCATCTTCTTCAGAAGTTTGGATGCTGTTCCGTGTTCTGGTGCCCAGGCAGAATTTTATTGGGCAAACTGGAAAATAACTGCACTCTGGTAAGCTGGCAAGTTGGGGTGGCACGTTTAGGTCTGCACTAGTAGTTGGTGAAGGGAGATCAACCAACCATAGCATGAGCGATACATTGGGAACTAAATCCTAGTTCCATCTCAGTGGAAATTTATCTTTGGATATTTAAGCTTGTTCTGGGAACTCTCAATGGACTTTGAAAAGAACTGTTAGAGCTTTTGATTTAGGAATATCGAGAGCCAAATGATATTTGTTAATTGGGTGGGTGTGCGTGCCCCCATTCACGAGCCATAAGGGGCCCATTCCCCATTGTGAAATCATATATTTCAAGGGAAGGGGGTGATGGCTTCCCTTCCTGAGACAATATTGGGTCTCCTGAAGACCACATCCCCCAGGGCCTTCTTTATTTTTAAATATAGTGTAGTGGGGCATGTGCTCCCCTCCCAGTGCCCCATTCCTTGGGACCTCAGGAGTTCCTGGTTGGGAGCCTTGGTATGCACCTGGAACACCTTCCAAACAGTATGTTGGGGGCGGGGAACAAGGCCTACCCCACCAGCTCCCCACAGCTCCTCACTTTCAACATGCTGGGTGCTGTGAAAGCCGGCATTGCCCCTGCCGACGGGAACAGCTGTTTCTGCTTGCTCCCAACAGCATGAACAATCTGAGTTTCCCTGCCTGAAAGTCTGCTCCCACCCAGCAGGAGCATTTTCAAAGCTACAGCCATGTGGGACTATCCTTGCTTCCTCTGCCTGCGCTCCTGTGAGCAGCAAAAGTACTATGTCCCAGGGTGGGCTCCACAGGACACAGTATATGGGCTGGCCCTGGGCTATGCTGTCTGTGGGGTCCTTTTTGGACTTGAAAAATGCATGGGAATTTCGTGTTTTGGGACACCCCCGCCCATTCTCTTGGCTCTTGCTTTACGGATTACAATATATATATATATATATATATATATATATATATATATATATATATATATATATATATATATATATATATATATATATATATCGTACTGATGATATGTTATGTTATGTTAGGACCAAAGTTTCCATAGGAAAATCATTTTTTGTTTTGCTACTAACATTAGCGCCGTTTGACGTATCTTAACGAAATTTCTCCCCAAACTTCCCTTTTTTGTTTCAGCTGTTTTGTTGAATGTTTTGGGATGATTTGTCAAGTGGGGGCTGAGAAAAAAGGGGGGTTCCAACATGTGTTTTCCCAATGTTATGTGTATGGTGATTTTTCACTTTTGAACACGACTACGGTATTATACCAAATTTGGCAGAAAGCTAGATGTTGGTTCGAAAAGAGTGATTTTTGTGATTTGGTGTAAATCTGTTTAGTAGTTTCAGAGATATTTAGGTTTAAAAAATATATATAACTGGGAGCCCAAAATCCTACTGAAATTTGATTGGCTGCCAACACTTCAACCAGGAAGTGTTGCCAGCAATGTTGAGACCAATATGCATGATAGCACCCTATTGAAATGCATTGTAGTGAATGTCAGGTTTTTAGGGTCACAAAAAGGAGAACGTTTAACGGTTGAGAACAGATTTTAGTTACAATATAAATAATTTGTTGATGATGTTATACTAATTTTACGAAGTGTGGTGTGTTCTAAGGTGATTTTACCCTTTGGAAAAGCCTTCTGCTGGGATTTCAAGAATCATGTTTGAGAGAAAACTGTTTTTTTCATGATTTCCCCATAGAGGTTATGGAAGGCGCTCCAGAAGCTAAAATAAGCGCATATTTTCTGTAAATTCACACTATCTTTCTCTGCCATATGAAATGAAGTCTGATAGTTGATTCCCTTGTGTTCTACTGCAGCTTCCCAGAGTGTTCGAAAGAGCATCTAGAGAGCTACAGTGTTACTGATGACAAATGTATGGCACACCTGATGCCATGTTGATTGAATCAAACTTGTAAAACTTAAAACATTTAATTTATAAAGGAACCAAATGTGGGCGGTTCAATTTGTCATAGAAATTACAATTAGTGATGTAAAAAGAAGAATTATGACACATTTTAGGTGAGTTCTCAAATATCTTCCTCATCTATTTCATTAAAACATTCTGACATGCCGACTTAAACATGCAGAGTGAAACATGCACTTTCAACAAATGCAAACATGCAGACAAACATGCGCTTTCAACGCCAGCAGCAGACTGGTGATCAGCAGTTTTACTACAGTGTTCTAATGAGCACCTAGAATTCTAACCTTTTGAATTTATGTCAAAGGTGTGGCACATTTGAACGCCATCTTGATGTAATCACAGTAGAAAACTGAAAGCATTTTCTACTAAAGATACAGCAACACATGATGAAATCTGTGCCCTTCATGACAAATATGGATCCCAAGATGGCCACTGTAGAAAAGAGAGCCCAGATATAGCACAAATGTCACCCAAATGTAGCCAAGTGTAGCCCAATGACAGATTTGTGCAAAACACTTACATTTTTTGTTTTGTTTGCTGTTTTATTTAGTGCAGACGTAACCCAAATGTATGGGACTGATTTACATGAGCATCAGTTACACTACAAATGCACACTTTCATTTTGGTTTTAGGCATGGGGAGACTAAGTGATATGCCCAGAATCACAGGATGTCGAGCTGTCGCTGAAACTCGAACCTGGTTTTCCAGGAACATAGTTTGCAGTTCTGGTTCTAACGCCACATCCTCTCACTTAAGTGTAACATAATCAATTGATCAACTGAATAAAAAAAACATAAACATAGCAAATTGTTTAAAAGTGCTTTGTTGTTGTTTGAGAACTCTGAAAACATGCCTAATGTTATTAGTTTAGAGCACTAACTATAATGTATACGGGAATTAGACCCTCTCATGGAGAAGGGTGCAGATGCAAAACGTTGACCACGCTGTGCAGCAGGGGAGGGCAGTCGCAGCACAACAGACCATGTAGGGCAGGGGGTGGCAATTAAAAAGACCATTGAGGGAAGAGGTAGAGGCAGTGGCAGTGCAATCATACATGCCAACAGACCCAATTCAGGCAGGAGACTCCCAATGCTTTTAAGCCCAAATGGCATTATTTTATTTGTCTTCTGCCTAAAATCTCCTCTTTTTCTATGTAAGTCAATGGGAGAAATCAGTTCCCCAATTTTTTTCTCAAAATCTCCCTCTTACCAAGTTCAAAATGCTGGCAAGTTTGGTACATTGGATCTTGGGGGGCAAGAAGAATGGGTAAGGGGCACAGGCTCATATAATAAAGGACACGAGGAAGATGGTCAGGGACACCAAATTGACCTTACAGGGCAGGTGGCAGGCGTTGCTGCAGCACAATACATTCCACAGGGCAAGCGGAATTGCAGTGCAGCAAATGGAGCATGGAAAGCAATAGGGAGGAAACAGGGCCATGCACATGGATAACAGAGAGCAAAGGGAAAAGTGGTAAGGGCAGCAAGCTGACCATAGCGGACAGACAGGAGGGTCTGTTGTAGGATAACAGACCATGAAGGGTAGGAGGGACGGGGCAGGGGAGCGACAGTGGACCAAACAAGTGAGGAGGGAAGGGATAGGGTTCTGCACTTGGAAAACAGAGGGCAGGGCAGGAGCTCAAGCTGACCATGTGGGGGTGAGATGGGCACTAGAAGCACAACACACCATTGAGGGTAACATTGAGACTATAATGACATACACAGAGACAACATAGGGAAGGTGGGAAGGGGTCTAGGGCAGCAAGCTGACCACACAGGGCAGGTGGGATGGACTGTGGTAGCAGAGAAGACCATACTTGGCAAGCAGGAGGGTTAGTGGCAGCATAACGGCCATGATGGGCAAGAGGGAGGGGGCAAGGGCATGCACAAAGGACCATGGAGGACAGAAGGGAGGGGTAGGAGCTGGACACGGACAAAAGAGGGCAGGGGAGGAGACTTCACAACAGACCATGCTGGGCAGACCAGAGGAGCAGTTGCAGCACAACAGAGTATGGAATGCAGAAGGGAGTGCCAGCAAAATGGACCATACATGACAAGTGGCAAGGAATAGGGACATGAAACTTGGACAGGCAGGGTGAAGGTGGGAGGAACAGGGGACAATCATCTAATCAACCTAGGCAGGTGGGAGGGGCATTGGCAGCCCAACAGAACACTCAGAGTAGATAGGAGTTGGCAGTCCATGAATATGGCCCGAAAGGAGGGAGCAGGGGCATGCACAAAGACATCAGAATTGTGGAATATATGGCAGGAGGAGTGGGCAGGGACATCAAGCTAAATGGAAGGCAGAGGAAGGAGGGGCTGGTGCATGGACACGGACAACAGAGGGTAGGGGTTGAGGTGGATGGGGCAGCAAGCTCCCTGTTATGGGAAGTCAGGAAGGGCAGTGGCAGAACAACGGCCACACACAGCTGTAATGAGGGAGCAGGGACATGGACAATGGTTGGAAAGGAGGAGGAGGCAGGAGCAGCAAGGTTGGCTGGGGGTAGCACAATGCCAGGTCCTGTTTTAAATCCCACCCCCACCGTGCATTGCAATGGGCATCTTACTTCACGTTAAAAAAAACGTAGAAATTCATTGTAAATGTAGTAGTACTTGTATAGCGCACAAATCGACCCATGAGGGTATCTCGGCGCTTGTACGCATACCGCTGTGGAACCCTTCCTGGCTTTTCCCCAGAGTTGCAGAGTGATTCTAATAGTCACCGAGGCGAGAATTATCAGGTCCGAGGAAATTGAGCCCAAGACCCGCTGAGGTGGGAATTGAACCCTGGTCCCGGGCTAGACCTCTGCATCAGGGTCTGCCGCTCTAACCATTGAGCCACACTTCTCCATTGAAGGAACCAAAGGTTACACGGATGTTATAGTTGGGAAATAGAATTTTTAAAAAACCTTGGAAATTAACTGACAAAAACAAAGGGTACAGGGACATTATAGTTAGGCTCAGATTTCAGTTGTACAAAACCAGTGAAATTCAGCAGTATGGGAAGCTGAGCTGACTATAACTCGCACCCCCGCAATACACTGCTTATGACCTCACATATTACATCACTTATGACAAGGTAAGTGAAATCACCAATGACATCACTGATAATATCTCAAATGACCTCACTGAAGACATCATCCACAAAATCACCAACACACCCACTCACACCATTTGGAACCTTTCATATACCCACTCCCACACAACCATTCACAACCCCATTCACAGACTCATATCAGCTCTTACATACCCACTCACTGATTCATATATCTCCACACAAATTCACTCACTTATCCATACAGCGACTCATACACCCACTCACTCACTAATAAAGCCACTGACATATCCACTCATGCACCCATGCAGGCACTCATACACTGAGTCATTCAACCATAAAACTACTCAAACACCTACTCACTCACCCATACAGTCAATCACAGCCGCTTCCTCACCCATAAAGGTACACACACTCTTACTCATACATATACTAATACATACTCACTCAGCTATACAGTCACTGACACAAGCACACACAAGCACACACTCACCCTTACAGCCACTCACTCATCCATAAAGTCTCTCATATACCCCTTGACTCCCCTTTACTGCCTTTCACATACTAAGATGCTCACACTTACTCTACTGACACATCCAATCACACAGCCATATGCACACTCACTCACCCATACAGCCCCTCACACACACTCACTAACCCATACAACCACTGACTCACTCATCCATACAGGAAGTCACATGCCCCTTCACCTACCCAAACACACTCATATAGGTAATCAGGCAATCAATCAAACACCCATACAGCCACTCATGAACACACGCACACACCCATACAGCCACTTAGACACCAACTGATAGACTGTTACAAACATTCACACAATCAGTCACTCACCCATTCAATCACTGAGACACCTAATCAATCACTTATACAGTCAGTCACACACTCACTGAATCATCCATACAGGCACTAATACACCCACTGATTCACCAATACACCTTGGTAGATATTTAACACCCATAAACATTTTTATTCATAATAATTATACCTCATCATTTATATATTATCAAGTATCTAGAAACATTATTTCAGTGTTGCACTCATTTCTGCCAAAAAAGAATAGTACCAAATATTTTTATCAATAGTAAGATAGTCGTTATTATATACCTGTGAAGTATAATAGGAAAGCTGCCTTTTCTGCATGGTGAACTCTAGATTTTTCACTTTTGCTGAACCTTATTTTTGTTGCTAGCTTTAGAAATCTATGTATTTTAATTCTGCATCATTTAAAATAGGTATTGTTAATTTATCCCCAATGCTCCTCAAAATAGTACAGAATGTGTATGAATTAATTACGTGGCCATTCATCTACAAATTAAGCTTGTGAGGAGGCTTATCTGAATAGTGAAAAATATTACAGGAAGGAAAGAGTTAATTAGACCATCGAAGTAACCCTGAAATTTACCAGTCATTGTCTACTGGGATAACTATAACTTGCACCCCTGCCATACACTGCATATGACGACACATATTACATTGCTTCTAACATGTTTTGATCGACATCAATGTTGACATCTCAAACGATGTAGTTGGTGACATTACTGATAAAATCACTGACAACATCATAGTCATGTACAGCATAGAGTTACTGAGTTTGCCTGGGTGAATCCATAGCATAGTCCACTCATGTAAATTCACCAGGATGCAAGGTAGCACTCTGTGGAAAAAACAAAGTCCGAGTTTGTATTTACAGTCCCTATCATCCCACATGCACAAAATGGCACTTCAAGATTTAATTTTTCCCTGGCTCAGTTCATAATCAGATTCCAGACCTTCGTCGCCCTACTGGGCCAAGTTAATTACTCTGCTCCCCAGTGGAAGGATCAAAGGCCCCTCCACACAATAGGGCAATTAACAGTGCTTAACCTATTTCCTGGGACACAAAAGGAAGGGAAGATATCTACATCTGATAATTAGCTGATCACACTGCAGGCCAGATCCACTGGAACAAAGAGGAAGCCCAAAGCTCTGGATCCAACGCAGGAGGAGTTCACCTTTGACGTTTTGGTGGAAAGGGATCAGGCAGTTGCGTCGGCTGGGGACTGAGTTAAGGAGCTACCAGTAACAACTTGAAGTCGCCATTTTGGATTGTCCCAGAATGTTATGCAGGATCTGAATTCCACTGACACACTGGTGACATTCAGGACGCCAAAAGGTTCTGGTATCAGGGGAGTGTGACAGGGAGATGTTTTGCTGGCTGGTTACGGATGGGCTGCGCAATATGCCCCCACTAGCAGAAGAATGGTACTAGGAGCCAAGAAGAGAATAAGATCTGGCGCAGCGAGCTAGAAGATTCAGCTCCACACAAAAAGTGCCCAATATAGAGGCAAGGAGGAAAATCAGTCCTATGGGGCTAGAGATGTGTCTCTGTAAAGGTTTGCCCCAGAAGAAAGAAAAATGAAATACCAAGCGCATAGTGCATTGGCGCATCTAGCTTTTGTTTCAATTCCCAGGGGAGGGGGCATGCGTAGAGCCTCCTCTTTGAGACAATCTCTGCCCTCAGTGCCCCCATCCCCGCGGGAGCTGGCACAAAGAAGGTGCCGCAGCCACAATCCTCACCAGGGTCCCCAGTTTTCGGGTATCAAATAAAAACTTGGCTGGGCACTACTCCCAGTATTAAGGCCCTTGCCTGCGCTTGCTTTGCAGCGGGAAAAAGCTGAACATCGAGCTGCTGCCTTGGCAGGAGGAGCAAATTTTGTAGCGCCATGGTGGCTCCCCAAGCTGCCCCCATCCTGGACCGTAGAAAGGGGGCCTGGTGAATACAGGAACCCAGGATTTAACAGAAACAAAATGAAAATGGTGCACTGTTTGAGGCCTTAGTAAAATAAATATAGTGGGAAAGCCACCAATAAAATATGCAAGCCTGTGGAAATGGAGTACCTCATAATCCCCTGCAAGGAGATCAGAATTCGCATAATTTCTTTGTGGTTGCTCAAAGGAGGGCAGGGACACAACCAACGTTTAGTAAAGTGTGTTTGGGGGAACTGCAGAATGAAAGTAGCACCTTGCCCCATTAATGATTTTGAAAGTAACACCACCTTTCCGAGGGGATTAAATCTCTGACCCCGGGAGAGTGTTATCTCATTTTCAAGCACTCCTGGAGGTGGAACTTAAGCTCTTAGGTTTTAGAGTGCAGAGACCCCTTGTGGTAGGTGTTTGACTACAGTGCGTGGCCTGTTGAATGTGAAGAAACACTGTCACAAATGTGTTTTTATTTGAAAATGGTTTACTGACAATACTGGTAACAAACAGTGCAATGTTTGCACTTAGAAGTAATGATTGTGAATATTGAAATTGTTCCTATTAATACCAATGGTGTTACACTGACAAAGTACAACATGTAATTATTATAATGACAAAACCATTAGCCATGCCTGAAATATACAGTGACACCCCATTTATAATGATGTTGCATATGGTATAGGTGGGGTGAGGGGAGATTGTAATCATAGGGTTCAGGGCCCTCTAGGGGTATAATGTGATTTGAGGGTGCCGTAAAAGGAATTTCCATCTACCCGAATCTATATATTTGTAATTTAATGCATAATATGTAGTAGTGTGTGGGTAATAAAAGTATTTTTCCTTTTAAAAGAAAGAGCACTTAATGGACAATAAATTATTGACTGTTGTTGCGTGCCATCGAATTGGGATTGCTAGCATACTGTTGTGAATCTATCTAGGACCCTAATCAAGATATCCCCGATTCATGCCCTTATGTGGTTATAACGAAACATATCCTTATAAAGGCATAGGAATCATGTCCATATCTAGTCATAGCCCATGCAGTCCAAATACGGCAAGGTTACTCCCATAGACTCCTAGAAAGTACAACACGTTCTTTAAACAAACTAAGCCTCCAGCAGCCCGGGAATCCCCCCTGCTTTTGTTTTGATTTGCACAAGAACTCCTGGAGTCCAGAAAGAACTGTTAGTTCTTAGTGACGTCTTATGTCCAACCTTAAGTCAAACCCGGCACCTTCCAGGTATAAATATACCAACGTTGCCTTAAGCAAACACACGGTGGTTTGGAGCAGAGCGGCTATCTACTTGCCTGACGCCCAGCTGATGCGAGAGCCGAAGGAAGCTGACCCTCCCATTTGACGCACTGAGAGAGACGCTGTCTTTTTTCCTGCAGAGAAATTCCAGCTCTGGTGTTTCCAGTCACCCTTGCGGGTTGCTGGGAGATCGAGTCCTGAGAAAAAGATACAAGACCTCCTTCATTCTAGAACCAAGGTACGGAGCTGATTAAAACCTTAAGAGAGTTCTTGATTCAGATTCTTGGCAAAAACCAACTTAACTTAAACTGCAACTTACTTACTCCTTCCCATTTATTAGGCTTAGGTCAGGTACACCGGGGTAGGCGTATCTTAGAAGCACCAGTTGAGTACGTTAGTCAATGTTTTTATTGATGTATATATTTTATCCGTTTTAAAGTATCATATGGCTAAGAAACCATATCAATGCTTTTACGGTATTATTTCATAATACTACTTTTACTGTACGCACTTTACTCCGTGATAAGTATTGCAATTGTGGCAACTCATTTCTCTTGCATGAGAAAGAAGACTGCTCAATAAATATCACCTTTTATTGAAAACGCCTGTCTCCCTATTTCTCTGCACTCCTGGTGAAATTAAGCATGCACGATTGACTGAGTGATATAGCTGTCTATTGTTTTCACACGACTCTAGAGATATACTCTTTATTCTGAGGGAGAAAAGTTGTCATGTTTATGTGGTTGTCAGAAACGAATCCCTTCTTGTCTATTCAGGAAAGTTAACCCCTTCCTGTTCACTCTAGAAAGTTTCTAGTGACCTCTGAGCTAGCTGGCAAACCTAATTAAGTCTAATATAGTCAGTAGAGACCTAGATGACCTCAGTCCTACGTCTACACTGCAGTTTATAGTATTCCAATGCGCAGAGCCTATTGGGAATATAGGAACTACACTACATTGCGCCCAACGTTTGGTAAGGCGATAATCTAACGCAAGACATTAGAGTAACTCAGTCGTGCTTTTCACACAGACCCCTTTTCCCGTAAAAACTCCAAAAGACGTCTGGAGTGGATAAAAGGTTAATATCCACCGGAACTTAGTAGGAAGAGATTCCTATGTATTAGTTTTTGGTTTAGTCAACGTTGAAGGATACAGTGTTCCAAAATATTGTGCACCTAATCTTTGTTTCCTTGAAACTTGATCTGCAACAAAAAACTTTCTGTCAGTAAAAATGACGGAAAGTGACGAAGAAAGAGATGCTTTAGCGTCTCAACTGTTGTTAGATGACACAACTAACCAACAGAATGACCCGAATGCTATCATCATTCCGGTCAATGTAAGAAGAACTATAACTCTTAAACTTATAGAAAATGGACTATCATCGAGAGGTGGTACAGTCATATTTGTGGTAGAGGCCCATCAATATCGGCAGACAGAGGTATTCTATTCATGGATACATTTTCCAGCAGCAAACGTTGTGACACAAGATTTCCACTATTACAAAATAGAGGAACCTCCGGATGAATACGCTCCGTTCGAGGACGTTGAAATCCCACTAACTTACCAAGAGCACCTGCTCTGGTTTAATAGAACATCAAAATCACAACACCAGGCTCGGTCCACTAGGTAGACCAGGAGCCACATGGCCGGTTCTAGCCAGCTACACACCACATTCCGACATTGACAAAATGTCAAGCGAAGAACTCCTAGTTAAACTAAAAGAATTAACAAAGGCATATAGAGAATTAGTACAATTGGCAATGGACGATATAACATACCTCCAAAAATTGAAAGAAACAGATATTTAAGAACAACCTTTTGAACTTGCCAGAATCATAGACAAATCCTATGAAGAACAAGGTACAGATAGTTTGGGTGGGAAACCAGTAAAACCCCAACTAACTGAAAATCCTGAAAAAACATTTATTAAAAATAATCTCAACACTCCAAAAAAGAGTTGGGAGGGTAATAAACAATCCACTCCCAGAGAAAAACGGTTTCAGTCCACAGGAAGGTCTCCTCAAATAAGAGATAGATCTCCAGAACAAGGAGGCAAGTCTCCCCAGAGGGAGCCATCTGAGAAAAGATACAACCTTAGAGATAGGGATAAATTGAGAAAACATGACAGATATCAAGATATTGATACACGTCCCTCTCGATCTTTTCAGACTTCCTCACAGAAATCAGAAAGAAGAGGACGGTCAGAACACAAGTAAGAGCACGTCAAGTCCAAAGACAAGGAACCTGCTCATCAAAGTAAAAAATTACAATTTCCAAAGAAGAAGGTAGCTAGTATTTAAATAAAACATGCCGAGGATTCTGAGGACGCAACTGAAAAACGGAGAGTGGGCCCAGACAATGCTAGACAGCGCAGCAGATGTAACCATAGCTCGCAAGATCCTGATGAATCTTCTGGAGACAGTGGACACGAATGAATACATTCAGGTGGAAACTGCAGACACCAGAGTTAGCAAACCCCATAAATTATACGAAATAACATTGCGTATAGAGGGGGACAAAACTAGGAAAGTAAGGGGTCTCTTTTTGTCCTGATCTGCCTTTGACCTGCATAAAGCGCCTACATGAATACAAGTTTAGCATTGCTTAATGATTACCATATGCGATTATTTGACTACATGTTCCACAAGGCCTAGCGACTGGGAGGAGTTGGGTAATCTATTTAGGTGGCCATTTTTGTGCTGCGGGTTGTACGTGATTTTGCTACCCGAATCTGGATCTGTGTTCTAGGAACTGTTTGAAACCGTTTCAGGAGTTCTTGTGTGCCTACACGGTATCTTCAGTTTTTGGATTTTGTCAACGTTCTGCGGCTGCTGGACGTCTTTGTTTCATGCCGGGGAATTATCGTGTCTTGACGGAGACACGAGAGCAGCTGGTTGCTTTCAGCTGTTGCTAGCGTTCGGCGGCTGCCGAGCGCCTCCCTGGATTCTCCCTTGTCTTGGCTGAGACACGAGAGAAGCTGTCTGTTTCACAGCCGTTTAGTTAAAGTGTTCAGCGGCTGCTGAACGCCTTCCTGGAACCAGCTTCCTTCATTGGGGAAAAGAGAAGTTTAACGAACGTGTTCTCGGCTGAGACACTTCGCCAGCAACATTGGTGTTGCCCGATGGGTAAGATCAACATTGGAATCCTTGGGTTCTTTTTCTACGCTGAAATCAGCAAGTGCTTTCTGGATAACGTGAGTACTCGCGTTCTCGACTGAGACGCGCTTCGATGTTTTGTTGCATTGGACTGGACAAAAAGAACTTGACAATTAATGTTAGTGGAAGTACATATTCAGGACTTGGTTCTCTTTATGGATAAAGAAACTTGTCAGTTCTTCCTTTGATTGGAGTCAGTTGTGCAAGACTGTTATTGACCTCTGGATTCCTCCACGTTTATTTTTGCCCCTTATTTTTGATGACTTTGAAGAAGGGTTTTCTTTTCTGTTGATATTGGGAAGGCTGGAAGGTATGCATAGAACTAGAGAGAGGTGATTATAGGTGCTTGGTGTGCTGAACCCCATGTATGAATGCTTCTTTTTGTTTACGTATTACAGAAGTATATGCTAGGTTATAGAGGCGTTTATCTGATACCTACCAAGAAAGAGGAGGAGAACAGTCCACAGCTAGTCGACTTGGTAGGTGGTGTTATAGCGAGAAATGAATGAGAGTAGTTAGTAATTTACTGTACTTACCTCTGTGTGTTTTCTTCTTTTCTCGTTTCAGCCTCCCTTTCCCGTTCCAGACCCTTCCTTACCTTTTCCCTCACCTGATTTCCTTTATGCTCTGTGTTGTAATACAGTCAGAGTGTAGGGCAATCTGGAGGTGGACCCCTTTTAAGCATCATCCTGATCCTGAGGAAGCCTGGTCGTGACACTTTTGGGACAACTTATCTAAAGGCTATGACATCCTGTTAGCTGAGAAAGACTGGCCACCAGAGTTTGTCAGGGAGTGCCCTCATGGCGAAGAAATGATAATGCCTACCTTCTCAAATCACATTCCAATTCATAAAAAATACACATTTGCAAGAAAATGGGCAGTAGCCCAAGCTCCTGCATTATATAAAAATCATATAGGATGGGATGAGGATTCTCCTCCCCACAAACTCCAGTTAAAAAGTCAACCAACTGCACACAGGCAGTACCCAGGTAAACAAGAAGCTAAAAAGCAGGTCAGGGAGATCTTAGATCAACTTGAATATCAGGGGTTGATTGAAACATGCACCTCACAAATGAACAATCCTTTGTTTCCTGTCTCCAAGCCAGACGATTCATATCATCTAGTTTTGGACTACAGACACTTAAACTCCTGTTGCAAAACATTTGCAGTACAAAACTCACACAGTGCAGCACTAATGAATAACAACGTGCGCAAAAAATATAAAACGACATTAGATATCTCTAATGGATTCTTTTGTCAAAACATTGCACCTGAAAGCAGGTATTTGACCGCTTTCTCAACAATGGGGTCACAAAAACAATTCTGTCGACTCCCACAGGGATTCAAGAATAGCCCAGGATTATTCTAGGCAAGGGTAACAGAGTTACTACAAATATATGATGATGAGGCATTATCTTATGTCGATGACATCTATCTAACAGATGACGACCTGGAGACTCACTTAAAAAGAGTGAACACCCTAATACTTGGGTTCGCAGCTGAAGGGTATAAATTCAACTTTAAAAAGTCACGAATTGCTCATCTAACTGTCCTATTTTTAGGATATGAATTATCACGTGAAGGCAAAAGCCTAGCAGACAACTTCTTAGAGAAGTGTGCAGTACTCCAAGCACCAAAAACGCTGAAGAACTTACAATCAATCCTAGGTTACCTGAATTTCGGAAGAACATACTATTTAAATTATGCAGAGAGGGTTAAACCTCTCTATGAATTAATAAAATCTGATTTCAAACAAATCAATTGGACTCAGAAACACACAGAAATTTTAAGATCATTACAAACAGACATGTTAACTAAAACAAAACTGCAAACACGCGCAAACGAACGCAACCTTGTAATCCGAGTCATCCCAGGAAGATGCGGATTTACGTACCTGACCTCTAATGAGGGAGAAACGGTACCAATAGCTTACAAATCACACTTGTACACACAAGCTGAAATGAAATTCAGTTCTACTGAAAAAATTCTAACTGCGGTTCAAACTGCTGTAGCAAAAGAAAGAGCCCTAGCCCAAGGCAAGAGCATATCTGTTTTAACAGCAGTATGAGCCCTTGAGGCAGTAACAAGACCACGCATTCCGAATGCTGTGGCATTAGATCCAAAATGGATACAATGGGAAAATTCTCTTGCTGCAGAAGATGTGAAACACGCTTTTGACCCGAAAATGAAAATACTAGAAGATCTAGAATATGAACATGAATATCCTCTGTCAATCTAAATTCTGCCTCTAGAACAGTACACCTGTGTAATCTACATGGACAGATTTGCACAACACTACGATGTAGATAAAAAATCCTACAGTGCAGCGTGCACGATTGTTAAAGGTCGCTGGCGCTTTGGTAAATTCAGACCGCTAATCACTCAGAAACTGTACAGCTCAGCCCGCTGAAATAAGATCTTTAAAGATGGCGCGTGAAAATGCCGATAGCGAATTCCTCACTCTAATAGTGTGCGATTCGCATTACTGCGTCAGGTCTTACAATAATGCCATGCAGACATGGATCAAAAACGGTTACAAAGATGACACAGGTGCCACAATAAAGCATAAAAAGCTCTGGGAACAAGTAGTTCTTTTGCAGAAAGAACTACGAAAGACTCACATGATACATACACTGAGTCATCAACGTGATGGCGTTCACGTTGCAGGGAATTCATTGGCTAACAGAGCCACAGCGGCAGCGCTTCAACCGGCTTCCGTAGTCACAAAAAAGCATACTGAAAAACAAATAGACGGTGAAACGCTACTAGCAGTAAAAGCCTCAATGAAAAGCAACTATGCGGCGTTACCTCTAAATTATCCACTCAGAAATAAATACATAATTGATGCAAACTCCGTTCCTTTTGCTCAAATCCCTGGAGTGGGGGATAGAGTAATTCCAAACACGAACCGGAGGGCTTACTTGATTCAAGAAGCACATATGGGACAGGGTCTGAGGCACCAAGAGATCTTGAAATCGGTAATAGAATTAAAATCACAATACTGGTGGCCGGGGATGTGCGTGCAAATTTACAACTTTACAACTAATTGTCAGAACTGCAATAGAGATTGCAGTGTTGAACCGGACGAGACACCAGCCCGGATACCCTTATTAGAAAGCATCAGGCTATCTATACGCAAAAATCCAGAAGGAAAAAGGCGGTCCCATAATTATTAAGACTAGATTCACTTAAGGTGTAGACACCAGCGCTAGGCTGATGCCAGAACTGTTATAAAAGATTTGCCAGTCTTTATCGGCACATACGCAATTGGCATGCTACATTCTGACCAGGGTCCTGCGTTTAGCTCTCGAGCTTACAAAGAGGCCATGACCAGCATGGGCATTGCATGGTGGTACTCTTCTCCCTTCCATCCTGAGGGAAATGCGGTAGTGGAAAGAAAAAAACGTGACCTAAAGCAATCTATAACGGCGAGGGTATTAGGTTCGGGTGATGGGTGGGTCAAACATCTAACAGGTGTCCAACGTAGTCTTAACAATCTGCCAAGAAATTCTCTAAAAGGTATCACTCCATACAAACTATTGTTCAGTACTAGAATGCAAATACCGGACTTAGATTGTCAGACTTCAGTGGTAAAAGAAAAAGCCTTTGATATCAAAGACTGTTTGGCTGTTTTACAGGACTTAAATGAAACAAGAAGAAGTCTAAGTAATATAAAGTTAAAGCCAACGACCACTGAAGAGAAACCACCTGTCCCAGCAAGACCTGTCTGGATTCCAAAGATTGGGGATCTGGTCAGAGAAAAGATCGCGGTGAAGAAGGAATTTGGGCCTTCTTACAGAAAAGCAGTACCTGTCTTAGCTGTCAGTGGAACAAGATCAGTAGTACTACCGCCCCTTGCTGGTAAAAAGGAGAACAGAGTTGTATCCATCGACCTGGTAAAATGTGGCCAATAATAAGTAGTAGGCCCAGTGGACTCCCAAGAAATAGCAGAAGACCAAATCTTGCTACAATCCAAGAGGTTCAAACTGAGAGACTAATCACTTTTGATAAACCTGCAGTGAACTAAAAAGGACTATGCAACAAAGCCATGGAACTTGTGCCTCTTGAAACCCAAATTGCAACAGTTCGTCAAGAAACACCAGTCTACAATGATGTAGCATCAGACTATGCTAATGAAACAAAGAAAAATGCAAAGACAAATGAAAATCCGGAAGCAATTGCAACAATTGACAGAACTGCATCTGGTTACCTAATCAATTTCGATTACTTTTCTGATGATCCAAGTGAACATGAAGAAACGCCAGCAACAAAAACTTTCAAAGAAAAAAATGACTGAACTTTTTCATCAACTCAAAGAAACATATCTGATTTCACCATGGATTGAATTTTGGATTGTGTTAGGTGTACTTTTCCTCCTGCTTTGGCTCATCATGGTTCTATGTGTGGGAAAATGTATTGATGGAAAATATAGTACAATGGACACAGCAAGTCAGAACATCAACTTGGTCCTAAAGCCTCACAGATCCTCTCACATCGAGAAAAGAGAACTGTCATCAGTGAACATCACAGCCAATCCAATACCAGGTGGGGTAGCATGGGACAAAACGGATTATGAAATCTATGGCCCGATTGAGCTCTTGAAATTTCTACATCAATTTAAGGTTTCATTAAGTGACTTTGTGACACCAAGTACTTTCTCTGATGATTGGGACTTTGAAAATATTAATAATATGATGTCAGATTTAGTAATGTCAGCCAAATTCACAGAAGATGATTATTTACAGGGTTCATCAAATTATGAACAAATGCATTGCTATAATCACTTTGGTCATCACTATTTGCATAAATATGCTCAACCTAGAAATGTTTTTAATTATAACCAATGGGAACATTGTCCAACACCGCCAAAAGGCAGCTCAAAAACATTTTATGAGAAATTCCCATACTTCTCAGGGTTTAACAACAGTGATCCAGAAACGTTTTATTTTAAAATGTTAAATAAGACAGGAATGAAAACAATGTTGACAAATACTAAATTGATTTATTCCGAAAAATGTTATGACAAAATGTCTACATTTGGTTTTTAATTTTGGAAAAACAACATTGAAACAAAAACCATCTGGGGTACAAACGACTGGCAGGTACAAGGTCTAGCAGCATTATTTAGAGCCTGCATGATCCCAGAACAGATAATATTCCTGAATGACACCATTCAGCAAACAACCTGTCTTGGTTTAGCCAAGATAAAAGACTTAAATAAACCGTCTATTCCGAAGCCCATACCTGATAGTAATAGCACTACAGATGTGGAGATAGACGTATCCGATATTTTACACCAAAACAGAACAAATCCTGATTGGAAAAAATGGTTGATCTGGCCCACAGACACAAATAACTGTCAAGTTAGATTCCTGAACAAAACACAGGGGTTAAAACAGACCAGGCCAGACCCAAGATATTCCCAGAGACAACATCCAGGGATAGTTACAACATACAGTGTAGGGAAACTATGCCTTGAGTGGCTACAGAAATCCACACTGGCTGAAATTAAGCAACACTTGACTTTACTTAAAGACGGTGCTAACTTGCGAGATTTCATACTGGGACCTCGCAAACAGCGTCAAAATCGTTTCATATTCGCCGGTATATACGCTGCTTACAACGAAGCTTGGAAAGTAACGCAAACTGAAACAGCTGAAAAAATACGAGAAATTGATCGTATTAATTAGGAAAAATCACTTTCTGTAGTGGACAATGGGTTAACGACTCTGTCCTCCAGAATATATTCACTGGACAGCATTGTATCATCTGCTATTGATATAATAGAGCAGGACTTACTAATGTTACAACATGGTCAGTCCCAATTGCATTCTATTGTAGCAATGCTGGACGTTGCAAAACCTGCGTTCAGGCTACGTTCCATGGCGTGTAATCAACATAAAGTCATTATTTTCTATCTTTAACCTTACTGTTAAACAAATCAGTTTGGCACAAAAAGGAGCAGACTATACGATTCTGAGCATTGAAAAATTTGAGAGATTACCATTGACAATGTCAGAGAGACCTGTCATTGAATGGATAATACACAGAACAATTACAATTCCGATAACAACTTTCCAATTTAAGTATTGCCAAAAATATATACCAGCAGGCCTGTATGAAAGGTTGGGTAAAGGATACATCAAATCAATCTGGAATTTACCTTATACACACAAATGTTATAGTGAAGGGAAAAAAGAGGTATTTCTTAGTGGTAACAATTGTAAAAAATCACTAAGCGGTACACTTCTGTGTCAAGGTATTAACTTGCATGGAAATCCATGGGGTCGCACACTGCTCCACCCACCAGCGGGTTCGCTCCTAAGCATTATGGTCAATGCGGTTCGATTCAGCGTGTGTGCTTCTTGTAAAGTCCTGAGTGTGTTCACAGCTGTGCTGGCCATCCCTGGACACGGGTTTCTGGGTCGTTACCCTTTGTCAGCAGGGAATAGGCATACGTATGGGGTTGCTGTGTAGGCTGCCAAAAGTGTTCTCAGGTCTGGTACCTCTCCACGGCGCGCAGGTGCGTGATCCCGAGCTCGTCAGCTCAACCGGCTCAAGGGAGCCTTAATAAACAGAAATCCATGGGGTCGCACAATGCTCCACCCACCAGCGGGTTCGCCCCTAAGCATTATGGTCAATGCGGTTCGATTCAGCGTGTGTACTTCTTGTAAAGTCCCGAGTGTGTTCACAGCTGTGCTGGCCATCCCTGGACACGTGTTTCTGGGTCGTTACCCTTTATCAGCAGGGAATAGGCGTACGTATGGGGTTGCTGTGTAGGCTGCCAAAAGTGTTCTCAGGTCTGGTACCTCTCCACGGCGCGCAGGTGCGTGATCCTGAGCTCGTCAGCTCAACCGGCTCAAGGGAGCCTTAATAAACAGAAATCCATGGGGTCGCACACTGCTCCATCCACCAGCGGGTTCGCCCCATAGCATTATGGTCAACGCGGTTAAAATCAGAGTGTGTGCTTCTTGTAAAGTCAAGCCTGCCACGAGCGGTACCGGACCTGAGAATATTTCTTGGCAGCCTACGCAGCACCCCTACATATATGCCTATTCCCTGCTGACAAGAGGTAACAACCTCGAAACACGTGTCCAGGGATTGCCAACGCGACAGTGATTTTTGCTCAAGACTCTGGCAGAGGCGCACCCGCTGATGCTTACTTCATGGACCACAATGCTTTGGGGCAACACGCTGGTAGGACAAGCAGTGTGCGACCAATTGAACTTTCTTTTATATTCAAGCTGTCTTGAGCTGGTGGGGCTGACAAGCCCGGGTCACGCACCTGCCTGCCACGAGCGGTACCGGACCTGAGAATATTTCTTGGCAGCCTACGCAGCACCCCTACATATATGCCTATTCCCTGCTGACGAGAGGTAACAACTTCGAAACACGTGTCCAGGGATGGCCAACGCGACAGTGATTTTTGCTCAAGACTCTGGCAGAGGCGCACCTGCTGATGCTTACTTCATTGACCACAATGCTTTGGGGCAACACGCTGGTAGGACAAGCAGTGTGCGACCAATTGGACTTTCTTTTATATTCAAGCTCTCTTGAGCTGGTGGGGCTAATGAGCCCGGGTTACGCACCTGTCTGCCACGAGCGGTACCGGACCTGAGAATATTTCTTGGCAGCCTACGCAGCACCCCTACATATATGCCTATTCCCTGCTGACGAGAGGTAACAACCTCGAAACACGTGTCCAGGGATGGCCAACGCGACAGTATTTTTTGCTCAAGACTTTGGCAGAGGCGCACCCGCTGATGCTTACTTCATGGACCACAATGCTTTGGGGCAATACGCTGGCAGGACAAGCAGTGTGCGACCAATTGGACTTTCTTTTATATTCAAGCTCTCTTGAGCTGGTGGGGCTCACGAGCCCGGGTTACGCACCTGCCTGCCACGAGTGGTACCGGACCTGAGAATATTTCTTGGCAGCCTATGCAGCACCTCTACATATATGCCTATTCCCTGCTGACGAGAGGTAACAACCTCGAAACACGTGTCCAGGGATGGCCAACGCGACAGTGATTTTTGCTCAAGACTCTTGCAGAGGCGCACCCGCTGATGCTTATTTCATGGACCACAATACTTTGGGGCAACACGCTGGTAGGACAAGCAGTGTGCGACCAATTGACTTTCTTTTATAGTCAAGCTCTTTTGAGCTGGTGAGGCTGACGAGCCCGTGTTACGCACCTGCCTGCCACGAGCGGTACCGGACCTGAGAATATTTCTTGGCAGCCTACGCAGCACCCCTACATATATGCCAATTCCCTGCTGACGATAGGTAACAACCTTGAAACACGTGTCCAGGGATGGCCAACGCGACAGTGATTTTTGCTCAAGACTCTGGCAGAGGCGCACCCGCTGATGCTTACTTCATGGACCACAATGCTTTGGGGCAACACGCTGGTAGGACAAGCAGTGTGCGACCAATTGGACTTTCTTTTATATTCAAGCTCTCTTGAGCTGGTGGGGCTGACGAGCCCGGGTTACGCACCTGCCTGCCACGAGCGGTACCGGACCTGAGAATATTTCTTGGCAGCCTACGTAGCACCCCTACATATATGCCTATTCCCTGCTGACAAGAGGTAACAACCTCGAAACACGTGTCCAGGGATGGCCAACGCGACAGTGATTTTTGCTCAAGACTCTGGCAGAGGCTCACCCGCTGATGCTTACTTGATGGACCACAATGCTTTGGGGCAACACGCTGGTAGGACAAGCAGTGTGCGACCAATTGGACTTTCTTTAATATTCAAGCTCTCTTGAGCTGGTGGGGCTGACGAGACCGGGTTACGCACCTGCCTGCCACGAGCGGTACCGGACCTGAGAATATTTCTTGGCAGCCTACGCAGCACCCCTACATATATGCCTATTCCCTGCTGACGAGAGGTAACAACCTCGAAACACGTGTCCAGGGATGGCCAACGCGACAGTGATTTTTGCTCAAGACTCTGGCAGAGGCGCACCCGCTGATGCTTACTTCATGGACCACAATGCTTTGGGGCAACACGCTGGTAGGACAAGCAGTGTGCGACCAATTGGAATTTCTTTTATATTCAAGCTCTCTTGAGCTGGTGGGGCTGACGAGCCTGGGTTACGCACCTGCCTGCCACGAGCGGTACCGGACCTGAGAATATTTCTTGGCAGCCTACGCAGCACCCCTACATATATGCCTATTCCCTGCTGACGAGAGGTAACAACCTCGAAACACGTGTCCAGGGATGGCCAACGCGACAGTGATTTTTGCTCAAGACTCTGGCAGAGGCGCACCCGCTGATGCTTACTTCATGGACCACAATGCTTTGGGGCAACACGCTGGTAGGACAAGCAGTGTGCGACCAAGTGGACTTTCTTTTATATTCAAGCTCTCTTGAGCTGGTGGGGCTGACGAGCCCGGGTTACGCACCTGCCTGCCACGAGCGGTACCGGACCTGAGAATATTTCTTGGCAGCCTACGCAGCACCCCTACATATATGCCTATTCCCTGCTTACGAGAGGTAACAACCTCGAAACACGTGTCCAGGGATGGCCAACGCGACAGTGATTTTTGCTCAAGACTCTGGCAGAGGCGCACCCGCTGATGCTTACTTCATGGACCACAATGCTTTGGGGCAACACGCTGGTAGGACAAGCAGTGTGCGACCAATTGAACTTTCTTTTATATTCAAGCTCTCTTGAGCTGGTGGGACTGACGAGCCCGGGTTACACACCTGCCTGCCATGAGCGGTACCGGACCTGAGACTATTTCTTGGCAGCCTACGCAGCACCCCTACATATATGCCTATTCCCTGCTGACGAGAGGTAACAACCTCAAAACACGTGTCCAGGGATGGCCAACGCGACAGTGATTTTTAATCAGGACTCTGGCAGAGGCGCACCCGCTGATGCTTACTTCATGGATCACAATGCTTTGGGGCAACACGCTGGTAGGACAAGCAGTGTGCGACCAATTGGACTTTCTTTTATATTCAAGCTCTCTTGAGCTGGTGGGGCTGACGAGCCCGGGTTACGCACCTGCCTGCCACGAGTGGTACCGGACCTGAGAATATTTCTTGGCAGCCTACGCAGCACCCCTACATATATGCCTATTCCCTGCTGACGAGAGGTAACAACCTCGAAACACGTGTCCAGGGATGGCCAACGCGACAGTGATTTTTGCTCAAGACTCTGGCAGAGGCGCACCCGCTGATGCTTACTTCATGGACCACAATGCTTTGGGGCAACACGCTGGTAGGACAAGCAGTGTGCGACCAATTGGACTTTCTTTTATATTCAAGCTCTCTTGAGCTGATGGGGCTGACGAGCCCGGGTTACGCACCTGCCTGCCACGAGCGGTACCGGACCTGAGAATATTTCTTGGCATCCTACGCAGCACCCCTACATATATGCCTATTCCCTGCTGACGAGAGGTAACAACCTCGAAACACGTGTCCAGGGATGGCCAACGCGACAGTGATTTTTGCTCAAGACTCTGGCAGAGGTGCACCCGCTGATGCTTACTTCATGGACCACAATGCTTTGGGGCAACTCGCTGGTAGGACAAGCAGTGTGCGACCAATTGGACTTTCTTTTATATTCAAGCTCTCTTGAGCTGGTGGGGCTGACGAGCCCGGGTTACGCACCTGCCTGCCACGAGCGGTACCGGACCTGAGAATATTTCTTGGCAGCCTACGCAGCACCCCTACATAAATGCCTATTCCCTGCTGACGAGAGGTAACAACCTCGAAACACGTGTCCAGGGAGGGCCAACGCGACAGTGATTTTTGCTCAAGACTCTGGCAGAGGCGCACCCGCTGATGCTTACTTCATGGACCACAATGCTTTGGGGCAACACGCTGGTAGGACAAGCAGTGTGCGACCAATTGGACTTTCTTTTAACTTGCATGGAGCCTGCGAAGGTTCATCAAATAACCTTTCATGTCACCTGCATGGCACTCCTCCAACACAGATAGAGCCTTTTTTCAGACAGCTTTCCAACGGCAGTTATGTTCTAATAAGTGACCACAGCTCTTGTGGCATGGTGCCAGGAAAAGCCTATCTCGTAACCGTCACTTCCATGGTCACTTGCTGTATGCAAGTATTGTATCCAAACAGCAATCCAGACATGGAGGCGGCAATATGGCCTTCTTTGAATATCTCTTCTATTCGAATTGATACTTTAAGCAGAATGAAGTCTATTCTTTTACAGACAACTGTGCCTTTAACCTCGTCCAAAGAGACGTATGATCTGCAAGTTGCAAGGACAGCGGCAGAGATACATACCCTATTATCGACAAATTGCCCCGTGCATTTCGTAGAAATGTTAGGTCAAATCTTAAACATGTCTGATACCAGTGGCATCGCACATGTATTTAAGACAATTTTTTCGGGACTGTTAGCACCCATTGAAACAGTTCTGGGCATTTTCCGGAATTTTGTGCATTCGTTATTCGGCGGCCTGCCTCTTCTTTTGGGACTCGTAGCAGGAATTTTATTTTTGATCCTTCTGCTCCGATATGGCAAGCCAAGCCACAGACAAAACTCCAGCTACGATGGAAGAAACGATCCTAGCAATACGCTACCGAGACCGAATCACTAGAGTCCTCGGATTAGCCTGGCTAAGAGATCTGAATACAACTTGGTTTCTTTCATTCAGACCAATCTGGTAAGATTGCATCTTACCTGTGCTTCGATGTCTGCTATGCGGAGAAGAATGCGTGTTGGACGTATGTCTTACACTACCATCAGCAGTACCTATGGATATCGATACTTTGCTTGGTTCGGTAACGGCTCATGCAACATGTTGTCCCCAGCAGCTACCTATTCTGATGACGGCATTCGTTGAGACTTCACCATTACGATTAGGTGGCGGTGAAGTATGAGATGAATGTAGCACCACACAGGTACAACCTTCTGTGAGCATTGCTGATCCAGACATCGATGATAGCAATGATTCTCACATTTGCACTATTGCAGCTTTTTCGAACTTGGTCGAACTTTCACCTACTGTTGTAGACCAATTTTTCGCAAGCCTGTCTGATATGAGGTTCTCTCCCAACAACGAGAATAAATTTTAAAACAACGAGCACACAGCGTTCCCTGAACTCTGAATTTGGCCTTCAGTTTTTGATAAACAACATTACTGAAAACAATTGGAACTAATTTTTCCCCTAAAAACGAAATTATTTTTTCCATTTCCAAAATATTTACCTTTTTTTCTGGCACATGGTACTCTGCTTAAAGTAGAACTATTCTTAGAGAACAGAGCTTCTTTTTTTAGAGACACTAGAGACAATATTTTACCTCAGCCTCTAGCACATGTACAGTATTGTATAAGTATGTGATGCAATGGTCTCGACCTTTTTTTCTGTATTCAGAGCCATTTTATAAATGTAACTTTCGCAATTCATTCAGCCAATAGTTATATATGCATTTCCTGAATGATAACACTGCTTGAAAAACGTACAGTTAAATACTCATTTCGTGTATTTACCAGATACTATTTCAAATGCAATTCATGTATTTTGGGGTGGGTTGGAAAACACACATGCATCGTTATATGTTTAGTATTGCTTAGTATTTAGTAATGATGGACATTAATAAGTGGAGTGGGTGTTGTGAATCTATCTAGGTTCCTAATCAAGATATCCCCGATTCATGCCCTTATGTGGTTATAACGAAACATATCCTTATAAAGGCATAGGAATCATGTCCCTATCTAGTCATAGCCCATGCAGTCCAAATACGGCAAGGCTACTCCTATAGACTCCTATAAAGTACAACGCGTTCTTTAAACAAACCAAGCCTCCAGCAGCCCGGGAATTCCCCCTGCTTTTGTTTTGATTTGCACAAGAACTCCTGGAGTCCAGAAAGAACTGTTAGTTCTTAGTGACGTCTTATGTCCAACCTTACGTCAAAACAGGCACCTTCCAGGTATAAATATACCAACGTTGCCTTAAGCAAACACACGGTGGTTTGGAGCAGAGCGGCTATCTACTTGCCTGACGTCCAGCTGATGCGAGAGCCGAAGGAAGCCGACCCTCCCATTTGACGCACTGAGAGAGATGCTGTGTTTTCTCCTGCTGAGAAATTCCAGCTCCGATGTTTCCAGTCACCCTTGCGGGTTGCTGGGAGATCGAGTCCTGAGAAAGAGATACAAGACCTCCTTCATTCTAGAACCAAGGTACTGAGCTGATTAAAACCTTAAGAGAATTATTGATTCAGATTCTTGGCAAAAACCAACTTAACTTAAACTGCAACTTACTTACTCCTACCCACATATTAGGCTTAGGTCAGGTACACCGGGGTAGGCGTATCTTAGAAGCACCAGTTGAGTACGTTAGTCAATGTTTTTATGTATGTATATATTTTATCCGTTTTAAAGTATCATATGGCTAAGAAATCATATCAATGCTTTTACAGTATTATTTCATAATACTACTTTTACTGTACACACTTTACTCCATGATAAGTATTGCAATTGTGGCAACTCATTTCTCTTGCATAAGAAAGAAGACTGCTCAATAAATAACACCTTTTATTGAAAATGCCCGTCTCTCTATTTCTCTGCACTCCTGGTGAAATTAAGCATGCACGATTGACTGAGTGAAATAGCTGTCTATTGTTTTCACACGACTCTAGAGAAATACTCTTTATTCTGAGGGAGCAAAGTTGTCATGTTTATGTGGTTGTCAGAAACTAATCCCTTCTTGTCTACTCAGGAAAGTTAACCCCTTCCTGTTCACTCGAGAACGTTTCTAGTGACCTCTGAGCTAGCTGGCAAACCTAATTAAGTCTAATATAGTCAGTAGAGACCTAGATGACCTCAGTCCTACGTCTACACTGCTGTTTATATTATTCCAATGCGCAGAGCCTATTGAGAATATAGGAACTACATTACAATACAACCTCCCCTGAGTAGGCCTTGGACTGCTTTGCTTTGCTAAACTGAGAGAGTCTAGTGCTACGATTGTTACATGGTGCCCAGTAAGAAAAAACATGCGAATGCTGGGTGGTAGGAATTTTGTGGATCCCTGCCGATTCTGGGAGTCTATGTCACAAAAATGCAGGGAAAACACATGATTTATTAAAAGTTTGGGGTTTGCAGAGCATTGTGGGTAAGCAAACGTTGAGGCATCCACTTAAGGCACACTACCTTGTACACCTCCCGGTGTCTAGTTTTCAGAAATTTCTGAGGTTTGTAGGCTTCCCTGGGTGGCAGCTGAACACGGGCCCAAATACTGCAGCTACCCCCGTTGCCAAATCAGGTTATATTTTTTGTGAGAGGACAATTATTATTGCAACTGCACAGGACTTGGCAAGGATATATTGTTATCCCACAAATAATATACCTGTACGATCTTGGTAACTATCACCCTAGTTCCTATCCAGAGAATGATAAATGTCCGTGACAAAGCTACTCATTCATGAGACCAAAGCCGTGGTGAATAATTATTGAAATGCACTCTGATGCCAACAAATCTGGAAAATTGACAAGTAAGTTGCCACCTCCCCCCTGCGAAAAAATGGTGAGGCATTTAGGATGGGAACTGGGCACCTGCTGTAGAGTTCAAAACCTAATCATGGAGTGATGCTTCCTGAAACTTAAGTTGTCTTCAAGGAGAGGAATTTCCGGAGCAGGGTGGAGCTAAAGACTAAACAGTAGAGGAAACAATGGCAGCTGAACAAAATATGGTGGGAAACATCCTTTACAACGCAACTTTTACAACGCACTACCATTACGACACAACTTTTACAACGCAAGTTATTACAACGAATTGCGCTGGAGGGCGCTCTAGGATAGGGAATAGTTTAATTACTATTCAACACATTCCCTACTATCCACAAGGAACTGGAGTTGGAATAGTAAATTAAACTATTCACTATCGAGCGCCCCCAACGCAAGTCGTTGTAATGACTTGCGTTGTAAAACCTGCGTCGTAATGGCATGCATTGTAAAAGCATGCGTTGTAGTGACATACATCAAATATGGTGAGTATTCAAAGAGTAGGCTGACACTTTTTATTCAGATCATGGTAAGTGATGACAGGACTACAGACGATGTGCCTTGCACTTTTATTACTGGAAAATGTAAACTAAATGAAGGGCCACCAGTTTATTTATTATGCATTTTGGCCATGCATGAGCTCACCTGTCTTTGGAATCCATGCGGTCGCAGCCCACCATGAGCAGCTTCAGGAGTGGCTTGGGCTAGACAATGTAGAGTTATTCTCTGATGCCAGGTTATATTTATACCACTGTGCCACTGCGTGCTGAACATGATTGTTTGCAGGCCGTTCTCAAGTAGAAATACCTATTTCCAAAAATCTAATCAGCCCTCCTTTGCAATCTCAGCCACCATCTTGTGGCCGATGCTCAGCCTTGTACATGGAAGGCAGAGTTGGGAAGAGTAGGAGCCCATGGATTCACTTTCTTCATGGTTAATAACAAAACCTCTATCTCTGCCATTTGAACAATAGTCATCCAAAGTGTTGATGCTGGTGTGGAGTGGTACAAAAGGAGACCTGTCAAATTTGCCCTCAAATGATGAGAAATCAGCAGAATAACTATGTATTGTGCCTTTAGAGGGAAAGCAGACGTGTATGTAAAAATTACTGCATGGCATTCATAAAAAGGGTCGGAGGACGCAAACGAGGAATCGAGACACCACGGTAAGAGATTTATATTGACAGGTGGAGAGGTAAAGTCAAGTGCCAGCTGCGTGCGTTCTAACACAGATACCCACAGTTAATTACGAACAAACACATGGTCAGCCACTGGCTGCCGCCCCCCCCCCCCCAATCCGGCACCCAACACCCAGAAACGTGGACATGAGACTTCTTTACTTTTTGGAAGGCGGGGGCTAGTCCCCCGGCCGTATTTATTAAGATATGAAATTAAAAAAGGTTTTAATTGCATGGTCAACAATTATACAAAAATCAGCAGGACATTAGATACAAATATCGTCAACAAGTTTGAGAGGCTAACCTTAACAAAACTCTAATACATGTTGTTTCCTAACCGAATCTAACATCCTCATCTTGATTTCTGTACATTTCTGGCCATATGGCAAGGTCGCTAACCGGTGTCAGGTCCTACAAGCTGCGCCTCACCTAGAGCCGTGCGCATGCGCAGTCGTGCCCCGGGAATTGCCCGGTCTACGCCGTGAACTCCATTTACCCACTAAAGGAGGGCCGTTACTCTGCGCCATCCGGTGACGTCATGAGTACACGCGCGCGGGGTGGCTACCAGCCTAAGGAAAGCGTGACTACTCCGACCCGCGCCCCTTTGAAGCATCAATTACCTTGCCCCTGGAGTTCTAGGAGTGGCCCAAAGGCCCCTCCCCCTGGGCGGGAACCTCCATAGGATGATGCCCGCCCCCTCAGACCTTAAATATGTGCTCACCGGTCATGACCTTACCGCCACAGGCCAGCATTGTTAACCGACGATCTGGCCTCCCCCCTCTAAACCCTATCTTAGGAACGCTCCTGCTTGGCAAATCCCTCCAACCAGGCCCAGATATTGTCAGACCACAAGACATTCCCTGCTCCATTCAAGTGAACTCCATCCCCTAAGTAATACCGTTCCCCCCAGATACACCCATGAGGTATCGTTTGCAAAAGGGGGGCTCGAAACAGCTTGTCCAACTGTGAGTTGATCCTCTTTACCGAGTGATTCAACGCTCTGACCGAATCCCCCCCCGCCACTGCCATCGGGGTATGAGTTGCGACCATACTACCGTGCAACCCGGGCAGGTCCTGGCTATCCACCCCGCAGTTGAGATAATCTCTTCAATCAGAATGCGCCTTCCCAGTTTGGCCAAATCATTCTCCCCCAGGTGAAGTATCACCACTGACGGGGGGAATTGCCGGCGCGCCAACAGTCCCTGGAAGAAGCCCCTAAGCTGGTTGAGACATAAACCCCCTCTCCCGAAGAATGAGATGTCAAACCCCAGTTGTGCAGCCCTCTTACGGTCACCTGAAATAGAAACACATTCGGCCCGTCTCACATAGGAGTGACCCACAATCCAAACAATTTTTCTGAGTTTATCCTGATCGTTGGTCCACGCCGGTGTAGGTCGTTGCTGCCCGACGGCAAATTCCTCCCCTGCGTAACAGGTCTGAGAAACTGCAAGAAAGCGGAAACAAACCAGGCGTGAGCACCATCTAATCACAACATGTCAATTTGTACATATCGTTTGTAGCATTCTGAGGACCACCTCCCAATTTTCTTCACTCTCTCCACTGGGAGGCCCCCTGCTACCGCCTCTGTTGCTGCCCCAATTCTAAAGGAATGAGAGCCAAACTCTTTAGGGTCAAGACCTGTTTTTCTGACCACCAGCTCCAATACCCTCCTGAACTGATACTTGGTCAAGGGGGTACCGTCGGCGTGACAGAGCAGTGCCCTGCCCGCTGCGCCCACCAGCAGCCCATGGAATAATTCCACGTGCCTCACTGGGCAGCAAGGGTTGGCGGGGGCCCGGTGGAGCACTATGGTGTGACCCCGTGACTCCTGGTCAGTCTTTGACTTCTGAATGGTCACCCACATGGTGTCCTCCTTTATCCTTACACCCGCCCTTTGTACGCCGCCCTGTAGGTCTGACTTGGACCCTGCCACTAGTTCACTAATTCTCAGTGCCCCATAGAATGCCAAGGAGAATGCTGCCTTGAAAAGAAGTACCTCCCACTCCGAGCTACAAACAGTGTCCAGCGCGCCCAGTAAAGCCGTCAGCCGTGCTAACCCGATGGGCCTTCTCTTATCTTTATGATGCCCTTGTAAACGGCGCCAACCCCTCAAAGCCTTACGCGCCATAAAGGTGTTAGTGGGATCACGCAGGCCCCTAGCTTGAGCAAAGAATGATACCGCTGCCCTATGCCTGTTTGCAGCTGCCACTGAGCGTCCTTCCTTATGCATCCATTCTAAATAGGCCGCAAAGCCATCTTCCTGCGCCCATAGCACCTCCCATTGCTGCCCCAGGAAAGCACAGTAAGACAAAAACGCCCCTTCATAAGCCGTCTTGGTCCTGGGGGCTAAGCTAGCAACCACGAGGTCCTGTAATCTGGGGCACCAATCTGCCAAAGCACTGCTGGGAAGTGCGCTGGCGAGGGGTCTGCTGTAGGAAGATGTTCCCTGAAAACCTGCATTTTGAAGCGAGAGAGGGAGTCAGCTGCATTGTTCAGAATACCAGGGACATGCTTGGCCTTAAAAACTACATTCCATCTTAAGCACTGCAACACAATTTCTTTTATCAGACGAAGTATGAAAGGACATCGTGCCCCCTGCTGGTTTATACATTCCACCACTGTCATGTTGTCTGACCAGAACACCACTGATTGATTACATAGGTGTTCGGGCCAGACCTTCAATGCCACCCATATTGGGAAGAGTTCCAGGAAGCCAATATTAGTTGTCAGACCCCATGTTCTCCACACCTCCGGCCACCGTTGAGCGACCCACTTGTTCCCTAGGATGGCACCAAAGCCCACACTACCAGCGGCGTCCGTCCATAGGCCCAACTCTGCTGATGTTGTGGTAGGGCCGGGCCAGACCACCCTGCCATTAAAATCCTCCAGGAATGCCATCCATATAAGCATATCCTGGCGAATCTCAGATGACAGCCTAGTGCGGTGATGTTTCTCCCTTAGCCCCTTCATTGCTTGGGCGATGGAGCGAGAGAAAGGGCGAGCCATGGGGATGACCCTCCGTGCGAAGTTCAGTTGCCCTACCACCTCCTGTAATTGCTGCAGGGTGACCTTATCTTTGCGTAGGCATAAACGTAGCGCTGTTTTGAATTTGTCCACTTTGTCCCTGGGCAATCTAATGAAATGAAATGATTACGCTCTTGTATAGCGCACGACTACCCGTAGGCATCTCGGCGCTTGCTTAGGGAACCCGTCCTGGTATTCCCCTGTGAGATACCCCAGCAGGGTGTCCACAAGGTGAAAGCCAGGCATCCCGCCGCGAGGGGCCGTAGTGGAGATTAAGCAAGCTATTGCCCAGAGTCGCAGAGTGTGACCCCGTGAGTTGAGTAGGCACCGGAACGAGAATTATCGAGTCCGTGGAATTTATGAGCCCGAGACCCGCCGAGGCGGGGAATCGAACCCTGGTCCACGGCTGATCTCAGCTTCTGGGTCTGCCGCCTCTAACCACTGAGCCACACTTCTCCACCCCTCTACTGAATCAATCTCAATGCCGAGGAATTCCAAACAGGTGGTCGGGCCAACAGTCTTCCCGGGCGCAAGCGGGACACCAAAAGCCCGCATAAGCACGCAAAATTCCTGCAATGCCCATGCACACTCCTGAGATCCCGCTGTACCCAGGAAGAGGAAATCATCCAAATAATGCATGACCTGCTGGTGGCCCGTCGCTTGTCTCATGGCCCATTCAAGAAAAGAGCTAAACATCTCAAAGTATGCACATGATATAGAACAACCCATGGGCATGCATTTATCCATGTAGAACCTATCCCCAAACGTAAAACCTAGGAGATGTTGATCCGCTGGGTGTACCGGGAGGAGACGGAAGGCTGATTCAATGTCTGACTTTGCCATCAACGCCCCGGGCCCCATGGCCTGTAATAAGTTAACAGCCTGGTCAAAAGAGGCGTACTTAACACTACAAATACCCTCGTCAATGGCATCATTCAATGACGCGCCTCTAGGTGCTGACAGGTTGTGGATCAATCTGAATTGCCCCTTCTCTTTTTTGGGGACGACTCCTAATGGTGAACACACAAAATTGGGTACCGGCACCTCAGTAAAAGGGCCAGCTATCCTGCCTAAAGATAACTCCTTCTCAATTTTGGCGGCCACCACAGCCGGATTGTGTTTTACTGATAATTGGTTCTTACAGTGTGCGCTGCCTGTGTATCCTGCCGCAGGGATCCTAAAGCCTTTGGAGAAATCTTCTTGGAGTAGGGTGGCCGATGTGTGGTCCGGATATCTATTTAACCATGGTATCATTGCTAACACATCCACTGGCGTGGGGGTGCCTAACTGGTTTGTCTTACAGTGGCTTTCCCCTTCCCCTCTGTCCCGTGTTCCCATGCTTGGACCTGCAGGATGTTTCAGGATGTGAGGGGTGACCACAGGAGGAACATGCGTGTCTAAACTTACAAGCGCCCGGGGCCCTTGTGCAGGTGCGCCTATTAAAGTCCCAGCACACTCCCTTTTTCTCTGCCCCACCGGCCCTAGACCTCCCAGGTACCTCACTCGTTTGGGGGGGCCGAAAGGGCTGTTGGGGTCTCGCGGAGAACACCCTGACCGAACCGGAAAACTGAGGGGGGGGTGAATTATCGGAGAACTGCTTATGCCATGACATGGAGTCCACTGTATCCCATGCTAATGATCAATTGAATTCTAATGCTTTCCTGAAATTCAAATCGTACCCCTTCCACGCATCCCCAGAATACTGTTCACTCCACCCCACAATCCTGCTCTGGTAGCATGCCAATGGCGCCTGTAAATCTGGAGGTCGTTCGGCCTTGATAGCCGTGAATACAGCAAAAGCCTTGATCCAGTTGAGCAGTGTTTCCTCAACCCTAAATCTAGCACACTGAGCCCTCCATTCACTTGGGTGCATCCACTCTTTCAGTGTCTTAGCATGCTCCATTTCCCTATTATCCAATAACAATGAATAAATATACACATATTTATCAGCCCAAATCATCTCCCTCACAGTCTGCGACACATGTTGCGCTAAATTCTCACTCCTGGAAGGTAGAGCACCATCCCCCAAGAGCGGCAATGCCACCTCCTTACCATGTGCGGGCACCGGGGCCGGCTGCCCACTAGCTCCGTTCTGCTGGGCAAGACTGGAACCTGCAAGGGGAGAAGATACGGGCACTGCGACACTGTCGGCTACTGCAGCCGATTTAATCTTTTCCACAAACCTCGCTGCCTCCGCTGCATGATCTGCAGACGTCGGGAAAGCACCCCCCTTCTGTAGCCACGGCATCAAGGCCGTTATCTGAGACACCAATTCAGGGGGCATTGAATCTAAACTCCCCGCTGGGACAGCAGGCGCCACTGGGGTTATGCCCAGTGGTGCTGGTGCAGTAGGCAAGGCGGGTGCCGGATGCAGCAAGCCTGTAACCGGGACCGTGGCCACCGGTGGGAGAGCAGACCCTGCATCTCCTGGCGGTATGACAGGCACCGGCGCCGCGGGGGCTGGGAGTATAGGCATTGGTATAATAGGGGACGGGATGACCGCTAGCGGCGTGGCAGGTACTGGGACTACTGGCCCTGGGGCAGGTGCGGCATACCTGGGTTTCTTGGGCTTAGACTTCCTAGGCGGGGTAACAAAATCCCCCCTTGGCAAAGGTGCCGCCCTCTGGCGAGTAGGCCTACCCGATGGGCCAGGGGCCTCATCATGCCTCTCATTAATCCGTGCTTCCAGTTCATCGACCTTCCCTAGCCGCTGTTTAATTTCGCCCATTTCCCGCATCATGGCCCGCATCATCACCTCCATCTTGGACCCACCTTTACCACCCCGTGGCCCTGGCATGATAACAAACCTCAACACAACTGCTGCCTACTCTCCTAATGTCACAACTGTGTACCTTTCAGGTGGAGGGTCACCAGGGGGCTTTAAGCACCATGCAACGGCGACCGCAACACCACCGGCTTATCCGGCTATGTAAGGGGTGAGTAAACCTAATGTAGACCCACCCGGCGGCCACCAGGAGCGATGAATGCCAGCCCCCCGTACCCCTCTTACCGACCAGTCCTGCGTATTCGCCGGCGATATCGGTCTGCGATCACGCCCCACACCACGTTGCGCGCTGAGTGTCCTTACGTCCTCTCTGCGAGTGAATTGCACCAATAATGTCGTTAAAATTGCCTGGAATTGAGAAATGTATTAACACCGTGTAATAACAGCAGGAGCAGATTTAGGAAAACCCAGTTTAAATACAGAGGACGATTGAACCCCCCCTGTTAACCTTTCTGGTGCTGTGCGCCACTAAATTGCGTTGTATCAGCAACATTCAAATAACACTCCCTCAATGCCAGGACAATTCTAAAACAAGCGAATGCACTCTTTACCCTCAACTGCACACTTTGTGCAACGTCACAAACAGCAAAATACTTAATACTTAATACAATACAGTCATGAAAACAGTTTCAGAAATGTCACCTCGTTTTTTCCTACAATTGCACACTTTCACAAGGGGTCTCCCATCCAGGTGCTGCCCTGGTCGACCCTGCTTCACTTCCTTACGTAGAACGTGCTAAATTAGTTTAACGCTCTCGCGACTGAGCTAACTCGGCTTATTTAAATTAGCCCACCCGGCCTGATTTGCCGTTTATTTGAATGCGCGTCAAAACTGCCCGCTCCAGATATATATTCTGCTGCGTACTTTCACCCGGCTGTTCAGAAATTAGGCCGGCCGACTGATGCGCCCGTTTCTGAAGACCCCCGCCCCCGCACAATACCTTACGGGGCCTCAAGCGGCCCGTACCACGCTCCCCTAGCCGCTCTGCGCACTTGCGCCTTGAGTGCACCGACAGGTCTTCACTTCCTGATCCGCAACCGGCGAAGCGATGTTCCCGGCGGCTCTCCGCTCTCACGATGCGGCTGGCCCCACGCGGCTGGATCAACGCGGCTCCGGAACCCCGAACGTACAAAGCCTGAAAAAGAAAGCAAAAATTACAAGTTCCGGCAATGCTCTCTTGATCGTTCGAACAAGGATCCCAAAAACCGCTCTCTCCCGCTTGTACTTCTTCGGTCCGAGTTCCTGTAAAACAAAAGAAAGACATTTAAAAAACAAAGAAGCCCCGAGCGCGGGGCACACCGTGCTGTGAGGGAGCGTCCAGGGACAAGGGGGTCTCCTGGGCGCTCCCCGCCTCTTTATTCCTAAGGGGCCAGGCGGGGGGGCAACGCCCCCCCGCCCCACCCCTCCAGTAGCCCGTCCCCCCTGACCCGGACCTTCTACACTGGTATCCGGGTCAGGGAGGTCGCCGGCCAATCGGTGGTGGGTCGCGCCCAAGGGCCCGCCCCCACCACCGAGAGGCACAAAAGGGGGAAGGGGGGAAGCGGTCGCCGCGCCGCCATGCGTGCGGGGGGTCCGAGGGCCCCCCCTTTTCAGACACAATGTTTGCCGACATGCTGCAAGAGCATGAAATGGCTGCTGTACATTATTCAAATCCCCCCTACCGAGGATGTATCCACTAATCAGACAGACAATATCAGGACTGGAGGTTTAGCGGGCGTCAAAAATCAGCTTCAAAAAAGAAATTAAAGAAAAATGAACCGGCGAAATGGTGGCAACTACAGAAATACCTAGAGGTAAAGCGTGTACGACGGGGTCTGCGGATATTGCTGGCACCTAGTTTTGAAAACCCTCACCCACTGATGTTAAAGGAATTATTAAGATCAGAAAGGCCCATAAATTTCAAAGTGGCCAAATATTTTCTCAGAATTGCGACTCCGCGAAGAGACAAAAGCAAACTGATCGTAATGTTGCGAAACAAGGTGATGGAATCAGCAAATCAACACCGGATATGGTCCCTGCCTCAGATCTGAGTTCTGCGCTCCAGAGAGAATCAGATTCAGAAGGAAGTGGAGCAGCAACTGGTCGGGTCGCTGGCCTCAATAAACTAACCCGAGGTGAAGAGTTGGATTTTTTTAAAGTGCAACAGACGCCAAACACTCAAAATTACAAAGCAAACAAATAAGAAATGCAAGACGCAGAGCAAGAAGAAAACACAGCAGGGCCACCAAGAAGAAAGAAACATGGAGAAGGCACAAAGTGGAGACGCAAGCAAATATAATACAGCAAAACAATAAAACAGTGATTAATTTATCTAGCATGACATTGGATGAAGCAGAAACACAACTTTTGTCATGGGGGCTTTCTTATTGTCCTGGCAGTTCTTTCAGCTACAGCAATACTAGAGTTGACATCTACAAATTTATACGTAGTTTAACACTAGAGAATTTTTTTTTATAAAAATCCAATGCCATTATTACTAGTGTCACTTAAGATCTGCTTTAGCAACAAATACTAACCTGGACAATCTACAGATTGATACAAAATCTTCAAGAATGACAAAATGAAAATTTGTGTGAGAATCATAGACCTTCCACTCAAGCGATTATACTACAACAGGAACTAGACACACATGGTAGTACTACAACTCATTTTAAAGTCAAATCTACCTTTACTCCTGTGATGCGTGAGATCATTTTAACGTATTCAATTATAATATTATTGAACAACTCAAGAAACTGAATCAAACAACTCAGAGATGGTAGAAGAGGGAGACAGAACGCAACAGGAGTTCTCACAACCTGATTAAGAAACTACAAAACAACAATCAGATTGTGATTCGCAATGCAGACGTAGTGGCAATATCGTGATCTGGCCAAAATCTGACTACGTGGTTGAAGCATACAAACAATTGGATGACATTGAAAGCTATAAAAGAATCCATGTTTAAGTGGTCAGAACGATGTTTCTCTTCCAGGGGATCCTCATCAATAGTCATAAGCACTGAATATTCCCACTCACGTGCGGCGACCCCGGAAATAATATAAAATTATATGTAAATCACATATAAATAGCTCCACATATATGTATGCACATATATCATTTTTTCTCACACCAATGCAGCTCCAAAATAGAGGCTAAACAATGTAAATACTCATAGGTACACTGTAATTAGCAAGGAAACAAAAAACACATTAGGTCAAATAGCACTTGAACTTTGTGTTTTAATGAGCAAAAATACACAAAATCCTGAAAAATGCTAATAACTAGACATTGTTAGCCCCAGGCTGCATTGAACAGCAATAGCATAGAAAATGAAACAATTTTCAACAAAAACTGGCACCGTGCCTTTAAGGTAGCCATGACCCCTGGCTTACCATCATGCCTCAGGGGTGACAGTTAGGTCAGTTGTTCTTTCTGGTTCCTTCAGTCAGGACCCTGGTTCAACAGCTGCCTTTCTTTTTGACTTTCTGTCAAAAAATACTTGAGATTTTCTACAATTTTTACTTTCACTCAATGTCTTTTGGGCTTAGGGTGTTAGTGCTGCCTTTTTTAAGTCTTAAAAAAGGAATTTTTCTGTCAAAAATGCCTTCTCTCTTTGACAACTGCCCTTCCTGTGGGAAGAAGAAGGCCATGACTGACACACATCCTGTGTGTATCCTCTGCCTCCCTGGCTCTCATTCTGCGAGTTCTTGTGAACACTGCAAGTCTTTATCAAGGAGAACTCTCAAAGATAGGGAGCGAATTCGACTTTATGGTCTCTCTGAGAGAGGTAGGTCTCCTAAGAGGCAGAAGAGGCGCAGGATGCTTTCGACGTCGAGAGAAGTCCCGACTTGTTCTCCTTTGGTGTCGGGATCGGCGTCGAAGAGGCCGTCGACGATGGCAAAGATGAGGATACTTCCTTCGACGACAAAGACTTAAGCGTCGAGAAGCAAGGTACCTCCGCTGCTGTCTATGGAGCGTGCAGCGTCGAGGGAGATGTCTCCGTTGGAGCATAGGAGCTTGACTTCGAGACGGCTGGCATCGACGCCTCATGACCAATCTTCGACGTCGCGGCTTCCTCCGTCGACGCCTGGTCATCGGCGTTCAACGTCGAGGCATCCTCCGTCGACTCTCAGTCATCGGCGTTCAATGTCGAGGCATCCTCCGTCGACGCCCGGTCATCGGCGTTCGACGTCGAGTCACCCTCCATAGACACCCAGTCATCGGCGTTCGACGTCGAGGCACCCTCCGTCAGGGTCAGACCATCGACGTTCGATGTCGAGGCATCTTCCGTCGTCGCCCAGTCACCGCCGATCGACGTCGAGAAGGCCTCCGTTGCCGTCACAACATCAACGGTCGACGTCGAGAAGATCCCAGTTGACGTCACATCATCGACGCTCGACGTCGAATCAGCCTCCGTCGTCGCCTGGTCATCGGTGCTCGACATCGAGAAGGTCCCCGTTGTTGTCACAGCAGCGGGGGTCGGCTTCAAGACATCTCTCTTCAAGGCAAGTCTCTCCTTCCTGATCCCAGGGGAGCTAGCCTTCGGGGCAGACTACTCAGGAGAGAGTAAGTCAAACCTCGGATCAGTCTCATTCCTTAGCACCACAGCAGGGGTCTCCAAGATCGGCTTCAGCTGCGGAGGTCGAACCTTCCCCAGTGCATATGAGTCCCCCGGCCAAGAGGAAAAGAGTATCAGACGAGCGTTCTTCTAGGAGTCGTACAAGGTCTACTTCCGGGCACCCTTCCAGAGGTGGGTCTCCGGTGAGCCTGTCGTCATTCTCTTTGGGCTCCCGGTCTTCTCTCTGTGGAAGATCTTCAGATGTGGTCTCGGATAATGAGAGGTCCAGGCATTCTCCTGCACGTTCGCACCATGGGCAAACGGATCTGCTTCCTCCAGCACGTTCGCCAGTGAGAGAGCGCACCCAGAAGTCTCCTTCCATCAGGCTATCTCCGAGATGGTGCAGGCCTCTGCATCACTGGGCTCCAGACAAGGAAACAGCAGCCAGGTTGCAAGCTCATCGAAACAAGCAAGTCTCCCGACCCAGAGTGCAATCACGCTCCCGAGTGCACTCCAGTAGGCGAAGATCGAGGTCGAGGAGCAGGAGACAGGCTCTCAGATCTCCAACAACTTCTTCATCTCCGACCCGTTCTCATAGGGATTATTCTCCGACTCTGACAGACAGTCCTCCATCCAGAATATCCCCTTTAGATGACATTTTCACTTTTCAAGACATTTTGGGCAGGGGTGCTTTGAAACTGGGAGTGCCCATGACTACTCCACAGGTCAAGACTTCTGTGATCTTTGAGACCTTGCATCACAGATCGGCACCCAAGCCTCTGCTGCCTTTGGGACATGGAATTATAGATCCCGTGAATGAGGTCTTCCTTACTCCAGCGACTATAAAGTCAGCCCCAGCAAGGATTCTTAAGAAGTATCGCTGGCCAGAAGAGGATCCACTTTTCCTCAAGTCTGACCCACCACCAGACACGGTGATCAGTGCGGCGGCAAAGAAATCCAGTGCTGTAGCTTCCTCATCCACAGTGCCTCGGGATAAGGAAAGCAAATTGCAAGATTCGTGGGGAAGAAGAGTCTGCAACACCTCAGCCTCTTTTCTCAAAGTCTCTAATGCGGAAGCCCTTCTGGGGAGGTATGATAGATCCCTGTGGGATTCTCTCCAAAGGTTTATTGAGAAACTTCCTCAAGAGGACCGCAAAGATTTTGAGGAGATTCTTTTGGAGGGCAGCCAGGTCTCCAATCAGTTCATAGGCGCCGCGGCGGATGGAGCTACCCTTGCAGCGCATGGCTATGCGCATGGAGTAACGGCGAGGAGGTCTTCATGGTTGCGCCTGACAGCCTTAAAACCTGAGGCTCAGGCTAGAATCTTGAACCTTCCCTTTTCGGGAACATCACTGTTTGGGGCAAGTGCTGACGAAGAAATGCAACATATGAAATCAGAGTTGGACACTCTTAAGGCTGTAGGGCTTGAAAAGAAGAAAGACTTTCAGAGGAAGTACCGCTCCTACAACAAAGGCTCTTCCAAACAGAGGGTTCAAACCCCTCACTGGCAGAAGGGTCAGGACCAACCAGGGCAGCAACAGAAGTCCCAATTCAGAGGCAAGCGTAATTCCAGAGGAGGTGGAAATCAACGCCAGGGCAACAATTCCAATAAGTCCCAGCCAAAGCAATGAGTCCTTCCTTCCCCCAGCGCCGTTGACCACTCCAGTGGGGGGAAGCATTGCGCATCATATGTCAGAGTGGGAAAACATTACTCAAGACAGATGGGTGTTGACTACACTTCAGAATGGGTACTGTCTTCGTTTCAAACACCTGCCTCCACCCGTTCCTGCAAGGCCAACCTTGCATCATCAACTCATCCTTTTGAAAAAGGAAGTAGCGAAACGTCTCAAAAAATCAGCCATCGAGAGGGTTCCAATCCCTCAATGGGGGAAAGGAGTGTACTCCTCATATTTCTTGGTCAGAAAAAAGGGACAGAAAGCAGAATTCAGGCCCGTTCTGGACTTAAGAGCGCTCAACCTGCAAATCAGAAAGGAAAAGTTCCGCATGTTGGCACTTCACCAAATATATCCGAATCTCAGGAGGGGAGATTGGATGTGTTCGATGGACCTCCAAGATGCCTACTTCCATGTCCCGGTGCAGCACAAACACAGAAGGTTCCTGCGGTTCCAGGTGGGGACCTCTCACTACCAATTCAAGGTCTTTCCCTTCGTGTTGAAGTCAGCTCCCCGGGTATTCACGAAGTGTGTTGCAGTAGTAGCGGCTGCTCTACGCTGAAGGGGAGTCTTTGTGTACCCGTATCTGGATGATTGGCTACTGAAAGGTCCTTCCCCAGACGCTGTAAGGAATAATTTCCAAACCTGCATCCAGCTCTGTCACCGGTTGAGTTTGCATGTCAACTTCAGCAAATCAGTCTCGCAAACCCACCCAGAAGTTTCACTTCCTAGGAGCTCTTCTAGACTCCGAGGTAGGAAAAGTGTTTCCTTCGGAGGAGAGACAGTGTTCTATAACTCAAGTGTCAGCTGGTACTCCGCCACAAGGTTCAGGAAGTGCGAAAGATTGTCTCCCTGCTAGGTACGATGGCTTCATGCATCTTTCTAGTCCCGAATACCAGGCATCAGATGCGTCCTCTTCAGCAGGATCTGGGGGAAAAGTGGGACCAACAGTCAGCTCGCTGGGACGATCGGATTACTCTTTCAGAAACAACTCGAGCTTCCATTCCATGGTGGACAAAGAAGCAGAACGTGCAGATGGGGATTCTGTTCCATCAACCTCCTCCTGCACAGACCTTGATCACCGATGCTTCTCTACAAGGCTGGGGGGCGCACATGGGTCACATCCAAGTGCAAGGTTTTTGGTCTCCCAAGGAATGTACATATAACATCAACATGCTGGAGTTGAGAGCAGTTCACCTGGCTCTCTAGTCGTTCCTTCCCTCTCTTCGAGAAACATCAATATTAGTACAAACGGACAACACCACCACGATGTACTACTTAAACAAGTAGGGGAGAATGAGCTCACAAACTCTGTCACTGGAAGCCCAGCGCATCTGGCATTGGCTTCTGGCTCTCAAATTGTCAGTCACGGCGGTCCACCTCCCAGGAGAACAGAATGTGAGGGTGGACGCGCTGAGTCGTCATTTCAAAGACAGAGAGGACTGGGTTCTAAACAACAAGGTGCTCGAAGTCGTCTTTCAGTCTTGGGGTCGTCCCACCTTAGATCTGTTCGTGGACGACGAAAACACCAAATGCTGAGACTTCGCTTCGCGGTTTTACCGTCCAGGAACAAGAGGGAATGCCCTTTTGATAGACTGGTCAGGGGAATTTGTGTATGCCTTTCCACCTCTTCCGCTGATTCCGAAGGTGGTGAGCAAGCTGACACACTCGGCACAACGATGATCCTAATTGCTCCCGACTGGCCGAGACAATGATGGTACACGGACCTGCTTCATCTGTCAGTGGCTCCTCACAAGAGACTGCCATGCAGGCCGGACCTGTTATCCAAAATGAACAGGAGGTTTCATCATCCCAACCTTCCGTCACTGAGCTTGATAGCATGGCTCCTGAGGTCATACAATACGGCCATCTAGGATTGCCACAGGACTGCATGTCCATCCTGAAGGAAGCGAGACGACCTTCCACAAGACATTCTTATGCCTGTAAATGGAAGCGCTTCTATCTGTGGTGCATGCAAAATGGTCATCATCCTATTAAGGGTCAGGAAGAAGTCGTAATTCCTTATTTGTTATATCTGGCAAAAGCAGGTTTAAAGTTTAATTCTATTAAGGTGCATTTAGTGGCTATAACAGCGTATAGACGTGCACCAGCGCAACCTTCTTTTTTCCTACTGCCAGCTGTAAAAGACTTTCTGCAAGGGTTGAAAAAAGTGTACCCTCCAGTGTGTCCTCCTTCCCCACCCTGGGAGCTGAACCTGGTTCTGTCAAAATTAATGGGTCCCCCTTTCGAGCCCATTCATAACGCTACATTGCAGCATATTTCCTGGAATGCTGCTTTTTTGGTAGCAATCACGTCAGCTCGTAGGGTGAGCGAAATTCAGGCTCTCAGCTCCAAGGAACCTTATACAGTGGTCCACTTGAATAGAGTAGTACTCAGGACACATCCGTCTTTTCTACCCAAGGTGGTGTCAGATTTTCATGTAAATCAGACCATCTCTCTGCCCACCTTCTTCCCAAATCCCTCTACTCCAGCTGAGAGGGCTTTGCATTCTTTGGACCTGAAAAGAGTTTTAAAATTGTATCTAGATAAGTATAGGTCTTTTCGTAAGTCTGATCAACTATTTGTCAACTATGGTTCGATCAGGACAGGTTATGTAGCCTCGAAACGTTCTATTTCAAGATGGATAGTTTCGTGTATCAAGCTTTCCTATCAATTGGCTCAGAAAACCTTGGGGTTTTCTCCCATGGCACATTCCACCAGGGGTAGAGCGGCGACTGCAGCATAATGTGCCCATGTCTGAGATCTGTAAGGCGGCGACCTAGAAGTCCGTCCATACATTTACCAGACATTACTGTCTTGATTCTGACACTACAGCAGATACCCAGGTAGGCCAGGCCTCCTTGCGGAATCTGTTTAGCAGCTGAGTACTCGGCTGCTACAAATGCTTTGGTTGGGTCATGTATTTCTCATTTGCCTGCAGGTGTGTTTGGGCTTGCTATTCTATTCAGTGCTTATGACTATTGATGAGGATCCCCTGGAAGAGAAGGATAAGTTACTTACCTGTAATCCTAGTTCTCTTCCAGGGGTATCCTCATCGAAGTCATAAGCACACCCACCAGCCTCCCCAGGTAAATGAGATTTGTCTGTTTTCTAAGGCTTATGGTTGAGCCCTGACTTCAGGGTTATGCAAAGAACAACTGACCTAACTGTCACCCCTGAGGCATGATAGGAAGCCAAGGGTCATGGCTGCCTTAAAGGCACGGTGCCAGTTTTTGTTGAAAATGGTTTCATTTTCTATGCTATTGCTGTTCAATGCAGCCTGGGGCTAACAATGTCTATTTATTAGCATTTTTCTGGATTTATGAGTATTTTTGCTCATTAAAACACAAAGTTCAAGTGCTATTTGACTTAATGTGTTTTTTGTGTCCTTGCTAATTACAGTGTATGTATGAGTATTTACATTGTTTAGCCTCTATTTTGGGGCTGCATTGGTGTGAGAAAAAATGATATATGTGCATACATATATGTGGAGCTATTTATATCTGATTTACATATATAATGTTATATTATTTCCGGGGTCCCCGCACGTGAGCGGGAATATTCAGTGCTTATGACTTTGATGAGGATACCCCTGGAAGAGAACTAGGATTACAGGTAAGTAACTTATCCATAACGACTATTACGCTAAATTGGCGATATGGCAAAATGAGGGTCTTTTGACTGTTGAGGTACACACATTTTATACGTAACGATTACCCAAGGATGCCTGTGATAAATTTCAACCCCAAGGTACATAAGAGTGTGTCTTCACCTCTGGGTAGGTCAATAAACTCGGCCAGGAATAGTTTGTTAAAAAACACTTCTCAATATGTAGACTTTATCTTACAGAAGTATGTTTGAAACTTGCCATCCTTCGTCAAGGATATTGGGGAGTTTTTTATAATAATATATGACATTCTGTGGAGTTAAGACTATCTGCTTATGATTTTGGACGTAACCACTTGATACACAAGCATTGATCATCAAGATGGCCTTAGAGCAGAAGAGCATTTCCTCAAAAGCAGACCTCTTAGACTATATGAACATAGCAAAATGTGGATGTGCATGATACAGTTCTGTTTAGATAACAACTTTTTTTTCGTTTAACCATGAAATCTTTCAGCAAATACAGGAGTGCCCATGGGGGCCTGCTTCTCCCCCTTTTACACGTGCTTGCACATGGGCTGGTTGGAGGAGCGGGTCCTCCTGGTAGAACACAAAGAGAATTGGGATAGACACGTGATTTGTTGGGTACAACACATCGATGATTTATTTATAATCTGGAAGGCGTCTGATATATGTGCAGGCAATTTTGTAGCCAAAATAAATTGCAATAATGTCAATCTCAAGTTTACAGCTCATATACGCCCACTTGCAGTTGATTTCCATATATACATTTATAACAATAAGATGGAAACTAAATTACACAGAAAAGAAGCAGCAGTCGACTCAACACTCTGTGCCAGCAGCTTCCTTCCGCGACACCTCACCAATAGCATCCCTTATGGTGAGATGCTTAGGCTTAAAAGACTCTGCAGTAGCGAGGAAGAACGTAAAAAGGCCCAAATTGAGTCTAAACAAACATTTCCTGCACGTGGTTATACTGCCCAAGTCATTGATCAAGCTATTTTAACGCCTTAACCGCGGCGGTTTTTCTGCCGCGGTGCGGGCGTTCTAAAGGGTGGGCGGGGCTCCGTCGGCTGTTGGCCAACGGCAGCACTAGGGAGGTAGTGCTCTCGACGGCCGAACGGCCGACGGGAGCACGCAAGGGTTAAAAACAGAAAAAATAAACAGGAAAAGTTTACTATTTGACAGGAAATCGAGCAGCGGAATTAAACAAAGTAATCCAAAAAAACTGAGGCGGGGAAGCTAGGTTCATTTTGACTTACAATAAGCAAGAGCGGCAATTAAGAGCTATATTAAGGAAACAGTGGCCATTGATTTTAAGTGGTCCTATCATTGGCACGCTGCTCCCAAAAAGACCTGTCATTACTTTTTGAAGATCAAGATCAATGTCAATGCCCTTGTTAGTAGTAGACCAGAATTGACGGAGGGATGCAATTGGCTGTCCTCCCAAAAAGTTTTTTCCCAAATGCAAGGCTTGCAGGGATTGACAATTCTTTGTCAATATGTCACAATTGTGCACCCCATTTCATGATAGGCCTATCAAAATAGACAAACTTCTCACCTGCAAGACAGAGTTTGCAATGTATTTACTTGAATGTACTTGTCGATTGCGCTATATAGGGAACACCAAATTACAGGTGCACAAACACATCCTACAACATATTCTAGCAATAACCAACAAGGAACCTTTATATCCAGTAGCACGTCATTTTAAGGAGACACAAAATAACAATCTAAGGGGCATATGTAGAAAGGCGTTTGCGATTCGCAAACGCTGGAATTCGCAGAATTCTGGCGTTTGCGAATCGCAAACGGTGTTTTGGTATGTTGGTGCCACTTAGCAACATAAGGAATCGCAAACATTGCGATTCCTTATTTTGCTCTAGCATTTATTTTGCGATTCCTTAAATGCTATGTAGGGGTGCCTTTAAAATTGTGATTTTGGCTTAAGGAATCGCAAAATACCACCTACTTCAAGTAGATGGTATTTTGCGATTTCCTGTCAAAATGCATTTTTTTTTTAAATTCAAAGTGCCATGTGGGCAACAGACATGCCCTTAGGGAATGTATGTCCGCCACATATACTTACAGGCACATTCCAGGGGTGCAACAGGTGTCCTTTGGACACCCTGGCACCCTTGGAATTGTGATTCTCAAATTGCAATTTTCTCATAGAAAATCGCAATTTGAGAATGTATCCCAATTCATTCCTAAGGGCCTCTTGGCCCATAGGAATGAATGGGACACTCTTTCCTTAATTGCGATTCGTAATTTGCTAATCGCAATTAAGGAATGTTAGAGATTCGCAAAAAAATTGCAAATTATTACCTACATTCCATTTTGCAATTCTCAAATAGCGATTCCTTAAAAATCGCTATTTGAGAATCGCAAAATGGAAATTACCTACATATGCCCCTTAGTCATCTTAAACATTTTGTAATTGACACAGTACCAAGATTAAGACGAGGAGGCAATCGAGAAGCAATATTACGAAGACTGGAAACTAGATACATTCTAGATGTAGACACAAATAATCCTAAAGGGCTCTATACCAGCACATATATGTATACATATATGTAGTGATTGGTGTATAACCTTCTATAACACTTTCTCTGTATCCTTACTACAAAGCTGTGTCCCTAATCATCATTATACTGGTCCTGTTTCTCTATGGGGATTTTTCCTTAAATTATGATACAAATAACAAGCCTCTGGTGTTTGAAATGAAAAATCACGAGGTTTAAAGAAATTTTATTTGAGACAGAAGTATATTTTTATTTTATTTTATTACTTTTTTAAGATTATTTAATTGACACTACCTTTGCACCAAGTCACTTTAGGAGATTTAAGATTGGCCGTAAAATTCTGCTCAGAAGGGCAGGACTGAGGCAACACATAATTCACAAACTTGGAGCTCATAGAAGAATTGAGCTGTCACAGGAGATCTAATTGGTTTATAAGACATGACAAGGCAACACTTATTAAGAAAAAACATACAAATCAAGAAATTAATCATTATGGTGTGATTACTAACAATACATTAATAAATGGCACCAAATTGAAATGCATTATGCACTTTATATTGCAGATTTTCCACAAGTATACCACTGGGTTTCAAACCTAAAGTAATCAGGGTGATAGCGTGTATTTAATGTAATAATTATGCTACATTGCACTGTAGTGTAGTTCCTATATTCCCAATAGGCTCTGCGCATTGGAATAATATATACTATAGATTTGACGTAGGACTGAGGTCTACTAGGTCTCTATTGAATATATTAGATTTAATTGTGAGTGCTAGCTAGCTCAGAGGTCACTAGAAACTTTCTCGAATAAACAAGAAGGGATTAGTTTCTGACAACCGCAAAAACATGACAACTTTGTTTCTCAAGAATAAGAAATGTATCTCTAAAGTCGTGAAAACAATAGATAGTTATTTCACTCAGTCAATCGTGCATGCTTCGTTTCACCAGAGGTGCAGAGAAATAGAGAGACGGACGTTTTCAATAAAAGGTTTTTATTGAACAGTCTTTTTTCTCATGCAATGGAAATGAACTGCTACAATTGTAATACTGGTTGCAAAGTACAATGCGTACAGTACGAAGAGTATTATAAAATAATACTGTAAAATCATGATATGGTTTTTAAGCCATAAAATACAGAGAATACATACATTAATAAATAAAGACTAAAAGTACTCAACTGGTGCTTCTAAAATACGCCTACCCCGGGGTACCTAACCTAGGTCTAGCACAAGGTAAGAAGTAAGTGAGGTGTATCTTAGTTTCAGTAATATTTTGCCAAGAATCTCTCCAAGAATTCTGTAAGGGTCTAATCAGCTCCGTACCTTGGTTTAGAATGAAGGAGGTCTGGTATCTCTCTCTCTCAGGACTCGATTTCCCAACAACCCGCAAGGGTAGCGTGGAAACACTGGAGCTGGATTTCTCTGCAAGAGAAAAGACAGCGTCTCTCTCAGTGCGTCTGCTGGAGGGTCGGCTTCCTTCGGCACTTGCAGCGGAGAGCTGTGTCGTGTAGGTAGATAGTCGAACTGCTCCAAACCACCGTGTGTTTGCCTGGGCAAGTGTGGGCATGTTTATTCTTTGAAGGTGCCGAGTTTGACATAAGGTTGGACATAATAATGTCATCAAAGACTCAGTTCTTTGAAAACTCTATGATTTCTTGGTTAAATCAATGGTCAAGCAAGGGGAAGTCCCTGACTGCTGAAGGCGGATTTTTCCAAGAAATTGTTGTGGATTTTCAGAACTAGTGGAAGTAGCTCTGCCGTATTTGGACTGCATAGGCTAAGTCTAAATATGGTTATGATTTCTATGCCTATATAAGGATAGGGTGATTTATACCTATATATGGGCATTAATCGGGAAAAATTACACTAAGGTCCTAAATCATATATAACAGCTCCAATGCGAAATTTTGCACGTTGGTGACTTATTAATTGTTGATGCTATGATTGTCATTGTTACCGTTAGTGATGTCTGTTTCTAACAAAAAGACCTTAACAACTCACTCCAATATAGGTGTTAGCTGTTTGAACATTACATTTACATCCTATAAATGTTTTATGACATGGCAGTCATGTCTTTTATTTGAGAAAAAAGAATAATAGAATTGTGACCAATGTCTTGAGCTATTGTATCGCCATGTTTACAGCTAGCGTACGTCCCTTGTTTTGTTTTGTATGTTTGAAAGTCTTTTTTCTATATTTATAGCAGTAGTAAGCATGGTGTCACTTCAATACTGGTGTAAATCTTGCACGATGTCAAGTGTTCAAGGCCCGGTTCAGCCTAAACGCGTCATGTGTGTACAATAAAATAATAGCACAAGAATTCTGGGACTGAGTCCTGATGTCTCCTTGGGGGGTTTGACGCAACGGGTATCCAAATATATAGAAGACAGGACGGTTTTAAACAATTGACAGGTGGTACATTGTATTTCACCAACATTGATAAAGGCAAGTATGCCGAAACGCGTCTGTTGGGCTCACAATAAAACTGCTGTAAACCTGAAAAGCGCTCCGACTGCACCGTGAAGAGGTTTTGTTTGGAATATAACACGTGCTGCCACTTGCACAAAGGATGCACCCGTTTGCAAGAGTCCAGCATGATTTCAGTGGCAATTTGGGACAATGGGTTCAACTATGGATTGCTTGAACCACTGCTGCTGAGGATAATATTGCACCCTTTGACAGGAAGTCAATCATTACTATAATGATAGCTTATGGGTTACGAAACCCTTACTAGCGGGGAGGCGAATTATGATACGGTAATTGCAGCAGAACGATGGAAACAGTGAATTTAATGATTTTAATGTGTCACTTCCTGGTTGGATAAACAGAAATGTATTGAAAAGAAGGTATATAGACAAAATATCTAATAAAAAATGTTGAAATGCACTAATATGGAAGTCAAAACATAGAATGGACAAAATATCGAATGAACAGAATATAGTCAACAAAAAAATCGAATTTAAGGTAAGTAATTTAATATCAATTTTCATAAATATAGAAAGTCAAAATATCGAAGTATATAATATAGGCATTAAATATATTGAATTTTTTATAATATTGAATTTTTTTAAGTGTTTTGTATGTTAGTATATGTCTGAAAAGTGTATATTTATTTTATAATTAATTTTAAATAATGAATTTTATGTTATTTAATTTTTGCGTAATTTAATTCTGTAGCGGGTTGTGGGTTTATAGGGGAATAGGGTGGGAAGTAATTTAATTATAATTAATTAAATATTTAAATGTATTTATTGGTATTTATTTTGAATTAATTGTTAATTAATTTTTAATTGGTAATTAATTAAATTTTAATTGTCAAATAATTTGACTTAATTAATTGATAATTATGTTAATTTTATTAATTTATTTTACGTAGCGGGTTGTGGGTTTATAGTGGAATAGGGAGAGAAGTAACTAATTATAATTATTTAAATATTTTTATTTATTTATTGGTATTTATCTTGAATTAATTCGTAATTAATTTTTAATTGGTAATTCATTTTTAATTGGTAATTCATTTTTGATAATTGATTAATTGATAATTATGTTAATTTTATAAATGTATGTCCTGTAGCGGGTTGTTGGTTTATAGGGGAATAGGGTGGGAAATAATTTAATTGTAATTAATTAAATATTTTAATGTATTTATTGGTATTTATTTTGAATTATTTGTTAATGAATTTTCAATTGCTAAATAATTAATTGTTAATTGGTCATTAATTTGTATTAATAGGTAATGAATTTTAATAATTAATTTGTATTTGTATTTTTAATTGATTAATTATTATATTATATTGGTAATTAGTTTTAAATAATTTTTTAATTGGTATTAATATTTAATTTATTTTTATTAATATATGAAGTATTTACTTTCCCTACTGTTGCACTCACCGGAGTGGGAGTAGTAATTTTTACCCCTACTCTATCCAACGCCTTCCCTACTGTTGCACTCTCTAGAGTGGGAATAGTAATTTTTACCCGTACGCTATCCAACGCTTTCCCTACTGTTGCACTCTCTGGAGTTGGAATAGTAATTTTTACCCCTACGCTATCCAACGCTTTCCCTACTGTTGCACTCTCTGGAGTGGGAATAGTAATTTTTACCCCTACGCTATCCAACGCTTTCCCTACTGTTGCACTCTCTGGAGTGGGAATAGTAATTTTTACCCCGACGCTATCCAACGCTTTTCCTACTGTTGCACTCTCTGGAGTGGGAATAGTAATTTTTACCCCCACGTTATCCAACGCTTTCCCTACTGTTGCACTCACTGGAGTGGGAATAGTAATTTTAACTCTACGCTATCCAACGCTTTCCCTACTGTTGCACTCACTGGAGTGGGAATACTATATTTTACCCCTACGCTATCCAATGCTTTCACTACTGTTGCGCTCTCTGGAGTGGGAATAGTAATTTTTATCCCTACGCTATCCAACGCTTTCCCTACTGTTGCACTCTCTGGAGTGGGAATAGTAATTTTTACCCCTACGTTATCCAACTCTTTCACTACTGTTGCACTCTCTGGAGTGGGAATAGTAATGTTTACCCCTATGCTATCCAATGCTTTCCCTACTGTTGCACTCACTGGAGTGGGAATAGTACATTTTTACCACTACGCTATCCAACGCATTCCCTACTGTTGCACTCACTGGAGTGGGAATAGTACATTTTACCCCTACGCTATCCAACACTTTCCCTACTGTTGCACACACTGGAGTGGGAATAGTAATTTTTACCCCTACGCTATCCAATGCTTTCCCTAATGTTGCACTCACTGGAGTGGGAATAGTAATTTTTACCCCTACGCTATCCAATGCTTTCCCTTCTGTTGCACTCTCTGGAGTGGGAATAGTAATGTGTGAAGAGGAGGGGTGATAGGAGAGAGCGATTTCCAGACCAACCTGTTACTTAAACAGTCTTTTTATTATTTAAATAACATAAAGAGGCAAAACCCAGCATCCGCTGGATGAGTAAAGGGATAAAGTCAAAGGGTCCGGTTTCGGGGTCCTGGGGTGACGTGCAGCCCGCTTCGCCGTTACAGGTCAAGGAGTCTCCCCGAGTATTCCTCCGGCCAAACCAAAGAGAGAGACAAAAACAAAAGAACAGATGCCACGGAGTTACTTCCGGGGTCCTGTAAACAGGTATGGAGAGGGGGTCGGGGAGTGAGGGATCACCGGGGACTTTCACCGTGTTTGTGCCTATACGTCCTCTGCCTCAATATCGTCTCGTGAAGGTGAAGGATACAGCGGTATTAAAACACAGTCCCGTGACCTCCCACAACGGCTTCCACCCGGTCCCTCCCTGTGAAAAGGCAAGTCTAAGGATACGATTGCGTACCTTGTCCAGCCACACTTCTCCTGAGGTGTGGCGGGGCGGATCGCGGTGTCGGTGGCCTCCAGGCTTCTCGGTCCTCCGGACTCCAGGATCTGCGGACTCCTCCTCCTCCTTCTTCGCCGGTTCTTCTCCTGCTTCCCCCGCCAAAACGCCATTTTCTGCGCCGGTCGACGACCCGTTGTCCTTCTCCTCTTTCCTCTTGTCCGCCTCACTTGTGTCCGATTGGTTCCAGGCTGCTGACGTCAGATGGCATACGTCTGCCTCCTTTGCTTCCGATTGGCCACAGACAGGTGAGGTCAGAGGGTATTCCTCCGCCCCCCAGGGAAGCCCAGGCTGAATTAAAGGGGCCGTAATGATCCTGCGGACGGGGCGGAAAGGAACATTCATTAAAGTCCTCCCCGCCGTCTTGTCCCGTGACATAATGTTAACCCCTACGCTATCCAACGCTTTCCCTACTGTTTTACTCACTGGAGTGGTAATAGTAAATGTTACCCTCTCGCTATCCGAAGGTAAAAATAATGTATATTTTTTTTATTAATATTATGTTAATGTATATGTATATGTTTTGAAAAATAAAATTGTATTTTTTTATACCATATTAATTATTTAATAATTTTAAGGTTATTTAAGTATTTTTAAGTATATTTTAGTTAATTATTTTTAATATGTAATTAATTTTAAATTATTTTTAAGACATTTAAAAAAAATCGATATTTTGACTTACTATATTTTTTTAGCTATATTTTTGATTCAATATTTTTGTACTTACCTGTTTGTAGATAGGAATTCGATATTTTTGTATTCGATATTTTATCCTCGATATTTGTGTAATTCTATATTAGTGTAATCAATATTATGTTAGTGATCCCAAAAGAATCAGCGTGCCAGATAAATGTAACAGCTCCAAACCAGTAAGGTAAAAACATCTACTAAAGACTGTGATAATATCTGAGCGTTACCAATGAAAAAAACCCATGTAAAAACGAGTCATTATTACGAAATACTAGTATAAACTAATGTTGAAGATAGTCTGTCTTCACTTGCTAATTATAATTGTCCAATGAGAGCTAAGCCAGGACTGTTACTAAACAATTGACAGGTGGTACATTGCATTTCACCAACTTTAATAAAGGCAAGAACGTCGAAACGCATCTGTTGGGTTGACAATAAAACTGCTGTAAACCTGATGAGTGCTCTGAATGCTCTGTGAAGAGGTTTTCTTTGGAATATAATACGTGCTGCCACTCGCACGAAGGATGCACCCCTTTGCAAGAGTTCAGCATGATTTCAGTGGCAATTGGGGACAATGTGTTTTACTATGTATTGCTTCAACCACTGCTGCCGAAGATAATATCGCACCCTTTGACAGGAAGTCAATCATTACTATAATGATAGGTTATGGGTTACAGAACCCTTACCAGCGGGGGGAGGCGATTTATGATACAGCAATTGCAGCAGAAAAGGAGGGACACAGTGGATTAAATGATTTTAATGTCACTTCCTGGTTGGATAAACAGAAATTTATTGAAAAGAATCAGCATGCCAGATGAATGTAACAGCTCCAAACCAGTAGGATAAAAACATCTACCAAACACTTTGATAATATCTGAGCGTTACCAATGAAAAAACCAACTATGTAAAAACGCGCCATTATTACGACATGCGAGTATAAAAAAATGTTTAAGATAGTCTGTCTTCACTTGCTAATTACAATTGTCCAATGAGAGCTAAGCCATGACTGTTTTTAGGTCTCGCTCGAGACCTATTGCTGCCGAGTTGCTTGTCAAGGGACACAGACAGGGGCACGAGCGGCGATTCTGGTCAGTGAACGCGCAGATTCTGGTCTGTGCACGCGCTTCTAAGACGTGCTTCCCAGAAACTGTGAACACGCACCAGCCGCCACCAAATGCACTAGCCGCGTACACACGCACCAGCCGCCCCCAGCCACGCACACACGCACCAGCTGCCCACACATGCACCAGCCGCCCCGAGCCACGCACACACGCACCAGCTGCCCACACACGCACCAGCCGCCCCCAGCACTGCACACACGCACCAGCTGCCCACACATGCACCAGCCGCCCTGGCCGCGCACACACGCACCAGCCGCCCGAGCCTGTGCACGAGCCCCCAAGGCACCAAGTCCCACTCACCGGGTGTCATCTCCTCCGCCTCCATTGACATGGCACACGCGGGGCTTCCCTCACTGATGGGAGCCCCGCACTTCATCCACAGCCTCAGTCACCACTTTTCTGCCGCCACCGCCGGGCTCCCCCTCCAGCATGGGAGCTCGGCGTCACCACTTCCATCTCGGCGAGTCACTTCGTGGGCACAGGCTTATGGCGGAAATCCCGCCCCACAACAAGCATGACGCTGCCGGACTTCCGGATTTCGCGCCAGATCGGGCCGGTGGCTTGCCAGGAACTCAAGCGATTTCCAGGTACTTGTTCTTTCTCCAAGCACAGCTTTTTTCAGATTGCCACATGTACCATTATTTATTATAGGTTTATAGAACAACTACTGCCCGACCATGGCCTTTTCATGTCTTGGTTGGGATCTGAATTTAGTATTGGTCTCTAATGGAACCAATACATTCCTGTTAACTGTAATTTTTCTTGGAAAGTTGCTCTTATGGTTTTCGCCACTTCTGCTGGAATAATCATCATGCTTTAGGTTATATCTGTTTCACATTCTTTCACAGTGTTTCATGAGAAGACGGTGATTCCCAGGTAAACCTTCTTTTTTTATTTTAATGGTGTATGGTGTGCATTTTGTTACCTGCAGTTCTTTCCCCCTTTGTATTATTAGATACATAGATCTGCCCAATTTAGTAAGGTTCAGAATACCTTCTTATTCTTACAAGGTCCATGGATGGGTTTTTCAGTTTGAAAGAAGACTATTTCCTGATGTATTTCCTGGGCAGTAAAACAAAGTTATGAGATGACTGGTAAACACTCTTGATGGGGTCTAAGGGCTAATTCCATAGGATGTGCGGCTGCAAGTTGTTTGTTGTTCATTCAGTGCCGTCTTTTTGTATTGCTGCTTCTTGGTCCCCTATTCCTAGATAGTTGCACAAAACATTATTGCCCGGAGGTGAGAACCCCTGCTCAATCGCAATTTGGTGTGGCAATATTACTGTCTTTCTTTCTTTAAGGAGGTATAATATCAGCAGCCCTCCTCTTTTTGATGTACTTTCGGTTGTTCAAGTAGGGAATGTGGTGAATCTAATAGGAATTAGAAATTGTAGAGTTTTTCCGATGGATATGCCGGCATCTACTGTATCCTTGTACCTTATATGTATTCTTTATCTGTTGTTAATTGCTGTCATTTTTTATATCCTTGAACCTGTGGAGGTGGGTGGGTTGGTAATAAAAGGATGAAATTGAGTCCACCAGTGAGCATGGTACTTTGTTTATCACCCAACACATCATTTCTGGTGGAGTCTCCGAACGCACTCATAAACTAGATTCAGTGCCGGTGAGTGAATGGGTAAAGAAACATTTTCAAGTTCGGTATGGCCTCCAAGAAGAGGTTCAATTATGGAATCTTGTGGGAGCCATTATATTATTCAGAAAGAAGGTTACGATGGTTAGTAACTTACTCTTCTGGCTTTCAGTGGTGCGTTACTTAATTCAAACACCTTGGAAATTCAGCAAGAACCTTTCCTCTTTAGCTTTCAATTAATGGAAAATGAGAGACCTTGGGGAGAACAGTCCGTGATTTTTGGAAATAGGCCACCAATACACATAGACCCCCAACTGCATAAAAAGGTGAGAGGGTTTTGACTCCTTACAAGGAGCAAAGAAATGGGGCATACTAATGCAGTCATTGCATTGGTGAAAAACTTAGTGTGCCAGAGAGAGTAGTCATCGTAAAACTGGTACCAAAAAGGAAGTATTGTGAGGTATGGGATTCGATGTGAATCACAGTAGCATCACACTAGCATTGAAGGCAAGGCCTTTTGGAAGTTTACCTAGAGCTCATGACCATGGATTCAAGAAATGAGTTTATTTCCCTGCCAGTTTACACGGTTCCATTAATTGGAACTCTGAAATGTCTTAGTGGTCTTGGGTTTAGATGAGATGTGGCAGAGCCAAAGGCCTGCAGCATTAAAAGGGAAAAATGGAATAGAGGGGCACAATCTTTGTTTAACATTTGTATTTATATATTTTTTTTAAATTGTCCCTTGATCATTTCACTCTTATTACATCCCCAATAATCCATCTCTAAAAACCATATATTGGTGGACTTTGATATTTTAGCTGCAAACATTTCTGGGGGAGCTAAGAAATTAAACTAATTTATGAGGAAAGTGGGTGGCCAAGCAACATGGCCGTCAGGATGTGAGCTCCTCTGCTCCCGACCGGCCAGCCGCCAAAATCCTACATTATCCTGCCGAGAGATGCCAGCGACTGTCTCCCTTACATGACGGAGACGCTGTGAGTTGCTGTAGCACACTGGGGGTGGTGGATTGGAGCAACGGCCAAGAACCGGCCAAAAACAATCCTGTCCTTCCCCGCCCGGACGGCCGCAGTCACGTGAGGCCGGGGATGCGGCCTGCACCCGCCTGAAGTGTGGGGGCTCCGAGGCAGTCCGCTCCCTTTTTAGGTCGAGCAATTTATTGCTCTGAACCTATTACATGTGACCAAACTCTCTTGAACAAGCGGATTTCTCACAATGCATGTTGTGTACTGGAGCGTAAAGCTTCCCCAGGCACGCGCTTGGCCTCACTCACACCCCATATGCCTGCTCCCCCTCCCCCGCCCCCCATGCCTCGCACCAGACTCCCCCGCCGCTCGCCATATGCCCGTTTCCTCCCACTGGCAGCCTGCGGCCACTGCCGAGAAGCTTGTTTTAGGTGGTCCCTACGATGCTTGTAAATCATGCTTTATCTCCTTTCATTTACTGTGCATTTAAAGATCGAGCCCAAATGTTACCAGCAGTTTTGGAGTGGCCTCTTCCCTAGTACAGCTTCTGGGTCTTTAAAGTGCACTGCTGTCAGAGTAAACTTCCTGCAAGGAAAGAACACTGCCTCAGCTGTGGGAGCGCGTGAACGTCAATGCTCACTTATTATTTACCGGAACACTTCACAGAAGTTCCTGCGCTGCTGTTAAATCCAGGGTGAAAGCTCTGGTTGTGTGCGCGCACACACGTCTGCTAGCGTGGCATGGGCAATGTACCTTATACATGATTGCATTTTCCCAGGCCGTCCGATCTAGCACAACCTCCCCCCACCCCCTCCGCTGGGTATTTACTTGAATCACCACCAGTCCCTCCCTTCCTCCTCTCACGCCTCTGCTTGTAACTCCCGCCCAGTCTCCTGTGTGTTGCTGCTCATTAACGCCCCCCCTCCGCTACTACCCCACCCTTGTTGCTTTATTCCGAGCAGGTCATTGCATGTGAACGTTAACAGATGCATGTATCTGCTGTAAAATAAACAGTTTTTCGACATGCCATTACGTTTATCTTAAGAGCATCTTTTCTGCTTGTTTTACGTAGATCTAGAGAGATCGTACCACGCCCACTGTGGAGTTTGTACTGAGGCTTTTAGCAGGAGAAGATTCTCTGAGATCTGCCCCCAAAAAATCGCATGCTAAGAAACCCCGCAGTGTTCATGCAGGGGCATGAGAGCATAAAAGCCAGGGGTTGCAAAAATGTATTTATTTGGATGTAGGTTGTAACCAAAATGTGCCACAGGCCTACAAATCACAGTTAGGAAGCAGCAGTATTCATACATGTGGATATGTCAGGGCCCAGAGTTAATGGGAGGGTTCAATAACAAGGACATTCCAGGGCTTCTCCATTTTAGTTACAGCTCCTGTTTGGCTCCATTCCCCAGCGATGAATGGTGCCACCGAGGAAATCAAGCACAATACTCCTTAATACTTAATATTGGATAAATTACCATCCATCCCCCCACTCCATCCCCCCACTCCATCCCCCCATCCATCCATCCCCCCATCCATCCTTCCCTACATCCATCCATCCCCCCATCCATCCACCCCCCCCACTCCATCCATGCCCCCATCCATCCATCCCCCCACTCCATCCCCCCATCCATCCCCCATCCATCCATCCCCCCAGTCCATCCCCCCAGTCCATCCCCCCCACTCCATCCATCCATCCATCCATCCCCCCACTCCATCCCCCACTCCATCCATCCATCCATCCATCCCCCCCACTCCATCCATCCAACTCCATCCATCCATCAATCCCACTCCATCCATCCACCCCACTCCATCCATCCCCCACTCCATCCCCCATCCATCCATGCCCCCATCCATCCATCCTCCCACTCCATCCATCCCCCCATCCATCCATCCCTCCCATCCATCCCCTCACTTCATCCCCCCATCCATCCATCCCCCCACTCCATCCCCCCATTCATCCAACCCCAGTCCATCCCCCCACTCCATCCATCCATCCCCCCACTCCATCCATCCCCCACTCCATCCATCCATCCATCCATCCCCCCACTCCATCCATCCATCCATCCATCCATTCCCCCGACTCCATCCATCCATCCCTCCCCCGCCCCACACTCCATCCCTCCCCCGCCCCACATTCCATTCCTCCCCCGCCCCACACTCCATCCCTCCCCCGCCTCACACTCCATTCCTCCCCCGCCCCACACTCCATTCCTCCCCCGCCCCACACTCCAATCCTCCCCCGCCCCACACTCCATCCCTCGCCCACACTCCATCCCTCGCCCATCCTCTATACCTCGCCCACCCTCTATCCCTCGCCCTCCCTCTATCTCTCGCCCTCCCTCTATCTCTCGCCCTCCCTCTATCTCTCGCCCTCCCTCTATCGCCCTCCCTCTATCTCTCTCTCTCCCTCCCTCTATCTCTCTCTCACCCTCCCTCTATCTCTTGCCCTCCCTCCATCTCTCGCCCCCCTCTATCCATCTCTCGCCCTCCCTCTATCTATCTTTCGCCCTCCCTCTATCTATCTTTCGCCCTCCCTCTATCTATCTTTCGCCCTCCCTCTATCTATCTATCGCCCTCACTATCTATCGCATCACCACAGCATCACTCGGCATCACCACAGCATCACTCGGCACCACCCCAGCATCACTCAGGGGCACCACAACATCACTATGCGCTACCCCAGCATCAGTGAACGCCACAGCATCACTCGTCACCGCCACAACATCATTCAGAGCCACCACAGCATCAATCTGTGCAACCATTCAACAACAACTGATTCAAATATGTTCTCTCAATGTTTCAAGCTTTATTACAAATGTCACAAAAAGATGTTATTTCACTTCTGTTCTTGGATTTTGTGACAATAAACTACACTGAACATAATCTTCACAAAAGTTATTTACAAGAGTTTAAGCTATTAAGCTATTGCCATTATAAATTACAATACCTTTTATTTAAGTATTAATTATTTTAAAAAATTAAAAGCCATTGTTATTTGTAATATCAATACATCTAAGTCACTTAAATACAACACATTGCATTACAAATGCTATAGGTGTCACATTTGCGAAAGTTAAAACTATTGGCATTGTAAATGACAAAGCTATTAATTTCGCTATTTTCAAAACCAACACATAAGTAAAACATTTGTCATTTACAATACCGAAAGCTCAAACTTTCCTGATGCGAGACCTATTGCATTGCAAATGCTTGTTAAACAATTGACAGCTGGTACATTGCATTTCACCAACATTGATAAAGGCAAGAACGCTGAAACACGTCTTTTGGGCTGACAATGAAACTGCTGTAAACCCGACGAGTGTTCCAACTGTTCTGCTGCTCTGTGAAGAGGTATTGTTTGAAATATAATGCGTGCTGCCACTCGCAAAAAGGATGCACCCGTTTGCAAGAGTTCAGCGACAATATATATATTTATATATATATTATTTTTTACTGCTACCAGGTACAAGAAGCACAGTACTCGCGGGAAACTGTTAACCCTGATTTATTAGGGTATCAAAGCACAAAAAGACGCATTTCGGCGACTGCCTTTGTCAATATAAAACGGCAGCCCGAGACAGCGGTATTTTAATAAACAAACATACATCCAGTTCATTGGTAGTTCATATCTAATCAAAACAAACAAAAGGACTGTTCGGATGGACATAAAAATAATTTCAGCCATCTTTAAACATGCAAAGTTCAATTATTAATGCATGTCCATACAGCTAAATTCATGTAAATTAGCTATACCTATATACATATATACATATATACACATATACACATATACACATGTTACTATATTGCCCTGAATGTGCTATGGCTATAAGCATATAGCAAGTCCATACAGTACATGTTTGTTGTTATAAGCAATTATGGATGTCAAACATAATTCTGCCCTGAATGGGCAAATCCATCGCCACAATTATACAATGCTAAATCATTATATATTGATTTTATACTTGCTAACAAACCACTAACAAGCTGCAAGAACCTGGACAAGAAGAAGAAAAACATAAATGAAAAGGGAACCCCTCGAAACAAAATCAAAGACAATAACCGAAGAGCTGCTGGAAAGCAACGAGCCCGTATACTTCATTACAGGACTATTTACAGTATATACAATCCAGCATCCACTAATGCTACTATTTACAAATGTACAGCCAGTTCTTCCCCACTGTTGAGTCCTTGAGGTATTTAAGTCTGGATGTCAATAATCTACCTGGACTCAAGTCTTCAGAGTTTAAGTTGTCTATCTCCTCCTCTGACATTACCTGGCACATGGTCTAAACAGAAATTGCACAACAGATCTCTGTTGCTGCTATGGTGGCTTTCAAAATGGCGAGCCACCAGATAGGTTACATCCTGGGTGGCGATGGCTCTCATATGCTCTAAGATCCTTATTTTGGTAGGGTATATGGTACTACTGATATACCGGAGTCCACACGGACATACCAAACAGTATACCGTGTGGCTGGTGTTGCAGTTCATGAATGTTTCTATCTTTCTAGGAGTCTTCATACCTGTTACATCATATGACAAGACGTTGTTGCTACTCTTACACTCCTTGCATTTTTTGCAAAGGTGAAAGCCTTTGATCTGGCCAAAGCGTAGATCACTTCTCCCTTGGGAATAGTGACTTTGCACCAATTGATCTTTTAAAGATCTAGCCTTCCTAAATGACAGTCAGGGGGCTCTAGTCAGATCCTCCCCTATAACAGGACCCGATTTGAGGATATGCCAGTTCTTCCTCTGTCTGTCTTAGATAGTTGGCATTGCTAGAGTAGTTGGTAATCATTCTACAATCCGTAGTTTATATATATATAGATATATTCAAGGAGTTCTCTTCCCGAACCACCAACGCAGCGGCACAGCATAGATTCTAAGCCTCCAAGAGGTATTTTTTAAACTTTGATTTTATTTTGTGAACACCATCTATTTCCGCTACACAAAAGCAAGACAATAAAATGACTGATGCGTTTCGGCTAACACCTTCAACTGGGTCTCACAAACATTGCAGTGCATAGCATGTATATAGAGTGTGTGTGTGAAGTAGTTTCTCAATAGTGTAAGAACTACTGGGTACCAAGTGTAGGGCAATACTTGAAATGTATTAGACAGTCAATTGTGTGAATGTCCCGTGTATCATGCTCTTGGTTTTATGGAACTCGGATGTGGCCTACTTTTAAAGACGCACTCAGTCTAAAACTATCTACGTGACTATAAGACTTTGTTGGCTCCAGCTCTTTAGTGTGGCTCCAGATCTAGAGTGTGACTCTGTAAAAAAAAGTAACACCTAGTCCGCATCTCTCTGCTAGCCTTTGAGACTTCGGACCAGGATGCAGGAGCCTCTTTTCAGGCTGTGTCTCTTCAGACTCCAGGCTAGCTGATCCTAGTGCTAGAGGAACCTTCCTGTATCACTACATTGTGCTCTCAAGCGTCCATGCGGTCTCATCAGCTCCATATCTCCAGTTCCAGCACCTGCTTTAGAGTTAAACCTCAAATCAAATCAAGCTTTGCTCAGTTTCGATAAGAACCATTTAAGCACCACAATAAATACAACAGTCCAATAAACATAAAACAACAGTACATTAGTTACAGGAGCACCAGTATAATACAATTGTAAAAACATAGGTACAATCAATCAGTACGAGCATGCCTTAACCTCATGGCTGCTTTATAACAGAGAGCAACATTAAAAATGATAAATGCACCAATCAGCAGTTGTGAAAACAGGAGAGCAGGTCGTTCTTGAGTGACTTTCTGAGCCTTCAGCAGGGGAACAATGTGTGCTTTCCTGGGTTCAACATAAAACCTGCACAACATTATAAAGTGCATTGTGTCCTCTGAAGAGAGAAGGTCGCAGCCACAGGGTTCTAAGAGTGTACCTCATACCAACCCTTTTGGAGACACCAGTAACAAGTGCAACAAATTAAGCCTGAACCTATTAAGCAAAAAACATTCATGACCATTAATTACAATTGTGAGGGGTCCATTGATTGGACCATTTTCAGCAAGATAAACCCATGCACTGTGGGTTTCAAGTAATACCTCCTGTTCTCTATTCATTAATCTTCGCCTTAAAAACATTTCTCTCACTCATTTACGATGTGCCTTCATGGTTAATTCGTAAAAAAAATAAGGGGATCATTATGATTGCGGAATTCCTGCATCCTCCGGGCAGACGGAAGCCACCGCCGGCCCGGAGGATGCGGGAAAACCGCAGCGGAGCCTCCACAGACCCACCACCAAATTAGGATGGCTGGTGGGTCTGATAATCTGTCCGCAGCTTTTCCGCCGCGGTCGGAAGGCGACCGCGGCGGAAAAGCACTAACATGTCTGGTGGTGTCTATCAGACACCGCCAGGCATATTAGGATGTCTGCAATTCTATGCTTTTCCACGGCGGCTTTTCCGCCGTGAAAAAGCATACGGACCTTCACTTCGGGGGCCCGTTGCGGGCCCCCTGGGTGAAGGGGTGGTGGGGGGTGCACATGGGGGGTACCTATGGTACCCCCCTGCATTTGCGTGCACAATGCAGCAAGCACCGCGCGGTGCCTGCCGCTTTGTGCACGCAAATGCTGTGCATGCATTTTTTACATTGGGGCGGGTGCAGCTTGAAGCTGCACCCGCCGCAATGTTAGAGATAGAGGATGTGACCGCCACCCTGGCGGTCACATCCTAATCAGATCGGAGGGAACGCCGCAGCCCATGCGGACGTTCCCTCCTCCTCAGGGGTCGCGGACGGACTCAAGTCCGTCCGCGATCCTAATCGACCCCTATGTGTCTGGGCTCTCATCTGGAGGCAGCTTGTATCAGCCCATTTCTCCTGTTAGTACTGCCTAAAACAGAACTAATTACTAACCATGAAAATGGGGAGAGGATGTGGTATAATGGCCAGAGCTGCAGACTTCGGCGCTGGGGAACGAGGTTCTAGTCTCGGCATCGGCTCAATATTGACAAATCACGTAATCTCCCCGTAAAAGAATGTGCCCTTAACTGGTGCTCATGAAAAGCACCGGGGTTGATGATTATGTGCCTGTCACCCGAAACCACCGGCTCAAATTAAGCACTTCCTTCACCATTTCCCCAGAATTGGTATATAGCTCTGCCCACCCAATGTTCTGAAACTCCGACTCCCTAATATATTTGAACCTTGGGATGTGGAGAGCATGATCAACTTAGTTTCACCTCTTGTCCAAATGTCACCGCTTGTCCAAATGTCAACCCAGCAGAGAAGGAGGCAAAGGGCTAACATGTCAGTAGGATGTCTTACCCACAATTCCTCATGCAAGATAAATTAGGAAACTATGGGAGAGGTGTGGCGCCGCGGCCAGGGCGACTGACGCTGGAATCTGGGGACCACGGTTCGATCCCCGGCTCCGGCGGCAGGTTAGCCGAGCACCATGTGACTCTGGGCAATAGCTCGCTTAATCTTCCCGACGGCCCCCAGCGCCTAGAGACCCTTACGGGTGATTGTGCGCTTTACAAATGTGGACTTTACTTTACTTTTATGAGTGGAACACATAAAAGATACATGAAAAGATTTATTTTCGACGATCGATAGCTGATTATGTTTGACATACCCCCAAATATCACTACCCTACGAGACTTCAGAGACACATTTGGCCAGATATACCTGCACTAATGCCTTAAACCAGTGTTACTCAAAGTACTGCCCGGGGACCACGTGAGGCTCTCCTGGCCTTTATATGCGACCCCCTGGGTAGCAGCACCACCGGACTGCTGTTGACTCGACTCGACTCAACACTAACATTAAATAAATGTTAAATAAACAGAGGGGAATTGAAAACAATTGCCCAGGATCACACAATTTGGTCAAGTGTGGAAGCCGGGATTCATCCCAGGTTTTATGGTTTGACATTGCACAGTTGAGTTCAGCCACTAGATGAACATGCTTAGTTTCCCCTACACCCACTTTTACGCCCCCACCCGCTGGCATCAGTGCGGCCGTCGATCGCACTAAAGACCAAACTTTTCAGCCTCCATGAAAATGTTTGTGGGTACCCATACCTTAACCTTTCTTCTAACTAGTCTAGAAGCAACGCTGAAATCCGCTGTGCTGGATCTTGTGAACTCAGCTGTTTTTCCCTTGTAACAAGGGTTTCCAACTCAGATCCAAATCAAACAAAATTCCCAGGTACAGAAATGCCCTCACCTTCAAGAAATGGAACCCCACATTAAAGGTTTTGGATTTATTTGGGGGGTCTTGCCATCATTACAAATGATTTACTAAAGTTAACTGTTAAGTCAAGCTCATCAATAAATGCCACAAAAGTATACAAGAGGGTTTGCAAGCCTGCATCATCTGCATAAAATAGAACTGGCACACATTGGGCCATATGTACAAGGGAAGTGGTGGAGCGTGTAATTAGCCACAACGCAGCACACATGAAAACAGCAAAAACAAGCAGAAAAGAAACATTACTCCTCGCTTCGCCACGTTAAGACTAGGTTTTCCCTTGTCTTAATTCTGGCGCTGCCTCCTATTTATGCCTCCCTTGTAAATAGGAGTCAGCGTCAGAAAAAATGGGTGTTGCGGTGGAACGCCCACCACAACACCCATTACCCTCGCCTTTCACTCTAAGCATAGCGTGAAAGGATGCCTTATATACAAGGCAGCTTTAAGCCTCATTAAATGGCTTAATGCTGCCTTGTAAATAAGGTGAAGCCCCTATCGCCACAGGAACGTCGAAAAAAGTGACATTCCAGTGGTGATAGGGGCTTGTACATATGTCCCTTTGTGTGCATATCAGGGAGCAGTCTAATTGAGTATCAACCTGTACCTGTTCCTGCCTATTTACACATACGGTAAATAGATATGGGGTCAGAATGCACCCTTATCTGACCCCCTACCCATTTTGAACCGTTGGGTACAAGCTAGTTATCTGTATATAGAACTGTCACTTCAGTATTGCTGTGAAGGTCCCTCAGGCCAGGGCGGCGCTAGGCATGGGCAGTGTGGGCGGCTGCCCAGGGCCTCGCGCTCAGCGGAAAGACAGGGGTGCCGGCTTCCGTGTGAAAGGCCACACTTTCACAGTTAGCCCACCTTCTCCTCTGAGGCCCCTGCCCCACACTATCACAAATCACATGCGAGATGTCTCGAGTCGACCTTGCTGGGCAGGACGTGTTGGCATTCCTGGGGGTGCAGGGGTGGGGGTAAGGGACAAACAGAGTGGGGAAGGCACAGCAGCCAGGCCAGCAGTTATGGCTCAGAGAGTCAGGGGCGGAGCAGCATCTCTCTTAAGTACCGGCCATTCCCTTTCTGCATTTTGTTGCTAGGTGACAGAAGGTCCCTTTGTTTCCAGGACGAACCAGAAACAGGTAAGGCGAGGTGGGTGAGGGGAGGGGAGGCGGGAGTAGCCAGATCAACTGGCTTTTGTTAACTTTTGCATCAGTGCTGGGGCAGTCTTTTACAAAATGCCACCTTTCTGCTTCGAAGGCTTAGGGGAGGAGCCCCCTTTCTCTGGGCCTCTAAGCACTAGAGCAATCTGCAAGGTCCAGCTATGGGGGCCCCCTTCAAGGCCTTGTAGCCAGTACTCCCTCTTTTCTTACCTTTATTTGTTCCCCTGTGAAATATAAAAACCCTTTTGCTAGAAATGTCATCTTTTTTCTGACATTTTTCACTTCCAAAGAGCAGCCTTGGGATGAAGAGAAATTCAATGCTCAAAATGTAAAAAATAACTAAAGCAAGACAGAGTGGGTCGAAAAGGGGCCAGATTGATTTTATTCACACCCAAAACACTTTAGTGCTACTTTACAGAGTTTGCCAGTGAAGCGCTACTTTTGTTTTCTTGTCTTTCTCTGAACAGCATTGTTTTCCCCGGGTGGGGAAGTGCACCATTCCTGGATGTACTGCAATACCTGCTTGATGGGCGGATTCAAAAACAAAATGCATACCCCTGCTCTGTATTCATGAATGTAGTCTTGTTAAACCATATTGCTTACGTTTTGTAAGGATATAAGCAATGGACATTAAAACTGGTCCCTTCCGGCCCTGTAGTCATGGCCTTAACTTTTCATGCAAAAGTACTCATTGATTTCTGAATAATAAGTGCAGAAGCGTTAAGGTAACCATGTTGTTCCTGCTTACATTTTACATGCTTTTACTTAATCTTACATTCTTTATGAGTGTTTGCTTTTTCCAGGATGTTGTCACTTTTTTTTTTAGGCAGCATATTGCTCTTGTCTTGTGCCTATTTTGAATTGAGTCCCCTCCAGGTGTTTAGCAGGGTGCAATTGGGTTGTAGTTGAAGGCAGTGTGAGTTTCTCTCAGTGGGGCAGTATGGTGTTCAGTGGGGGAGAGGGTGTGGCACAATGGTCAGAGCTGCCGAATTTGGAACTGGGGAACCAGGTTCAGCCTTCATGACCAGTCCACTAGACCACTCTCCTGAGAGAGCACATTTCCATGCTAAACCTTAGAAGGCCCGAAAGACCTTAGAAGAATGGTGTCTGAGCACCAGCAGGTGGACCATAGCGGTGGCAAGTGTGGGTTAACCTTGAAGGGCCTGTCCACTACAACCCCTATTGTATCTCACCTCAAGTCTTTTGGGGAGGCCTACGAAGCAGCACACCCTAGAGCAACAGTGATTCTGTCACTGAGGTCACAGGACCCTTGAGCAGGAAGGCTCTAGGGCGGTGTGACTGATGAGATCACCCTGAGTGCTGATATTGGGTGGGGGCATCATGTTTGCGATTATATTATGTTTCTAAAAAGAACTTGCTGCCTCCTTCCTGGCCTCCAACAATTTTCAGCAACAATAAAAATGTCATGATAACTCCGGTGAGTAATGTTTCTCTTAGAGAGAGAAGGAGTTTTGTCAAGTGGAAGTTTTGACTTGTGGAAAGGTAGCGTAGCGGGTTAATGTTCATGCTGCAAAGAACATGTAACATGCAGATCACTAAGTCCACACACATAGTGTAAATAGGCCAATGGGTTACTGCTTTTGTCAGAGAGATCCTATTGTTACCTGCAGTTTATTAGTCAAAATCCTAACATAGAACAGTGAGCTATTAACTGTCATCTAAGAGCTGCATGCAAACTGCAAGGTATAAATTACAGCGTTATGGTTTTTTCCCCAGCCTTTGATTATCCTAATGTTGCAAAAAGGGTCCATTTGGACGGAAAACGATTCTGGTTAGTAAAGAGAACCCCCAACCATGGTATTGCGTTCTGAATTCAGAGGTTGTGTTTCTCCAGACCAATCACTATTAAACTATACTTCCTACAAGTAGGATTGTCATGGGACTCCTAGTCCTTTGTCTTATGTAAGATTACCTATTGTGATTTACACACATATGATTGATTGTCTCTGTGTAATGTGTGATATAAAGTTCTCTGACACCCTACGCTGGTATCATTGGCGCTGTAAATCAAATTAAATGCATCTGTGCGAGAATGTGGTTATTGAGACTTGAGGGGCACTGTTAAAGGGTGGTTGTGAGAGAATCCGTGGCAGACCAAGTCATTGGGGGTCACCAACATTGTCGCACAGGGCTCCACCAGCGCTAAAGGTGGCCACTTCTACTTCCTACAGTTCTACCACCAAATCAAAAACGTAGATTTGAAAACCCCTTGAATCTGAAGCATACCTTCAAGTCAATGTATGATTTAGCAGTGGTCTCGGTTGTTCTAAGTTTCTTTTTATTTATGTACAATTTTTATTTGTTTGCAATGGTGTCTTGTAATTTTGTACTATATGTGTTGTGTTTTTGCACTTAACATAAATCTGGCGAGTAAAGAGCCAACACACAAAAAAGATTGTTCTACGTCTCTTAGCATGTGCGTGTGGGATACTGGTGAGAGGATTTACGTTTAAACAAATGATGAAGTATTAATTTCATCCTAAGGTAGCACAATAATAGCACAGAAAGATAAGGGAGCATTTTGAAATTTGCAATTATATCCATGGTGTGAGAGGTTTTCTCTTCTGCCATTTCATATTTTTAATGATCCCGACACTCATTACCTCAACAGGATCTCCCTCCTTTATGAGGCAGAACTGGGAATTGTATCATGCACTCATCTGGAAACAATCAGTTAACAAAGAGTAAATAATAAACCTCTTTGTGAGACCTGCTCCTAGCTTTTCCATGTGACAAATATAATCCATTTAATACAGTTTTAAAATATATGGACTTATTTCATTTGTATATTTAACTTTTTGACAATGTTACTGATAGCCATGTTAGGTCTCTTCAGTGATGCCAAATAAGATCAATAGTCCTGTGATGTCACTGTCTGTGATGTCACTTATTATGATGTTACCAAGGGCAGCTCCTCCACTAGTACGGAGGAGTGTACCCCCACTGCTTTTTCGCAGTGTGAGAAGCAGAAACACAAAATGCTAAAACTACCAATTGTATGTTTCTGCTTTTCACACTGCGAGAAAGCAGAAGTGTTTGGTTGGGGGCAGGTGGGTCTGCTTTAGGGCAGGGGAGGAGTGCCTTGCCCACTGTTAAGGGCGCTGACTTGTGGTCGGCCCTCCGGGGTTGACCAAACCAGTCATGCGCACTCTGGCCTTTCTCTATGTAGGCTGCAATGAAGCCTAATGGAGAAAATGGCCTCTCCATAGGCGCCTGGCTGGCTGGCGCCTGACCAATCACAAAGCTGCCATTGCAGCGTTGTGATTGGTGTAGGGGACGGAGGCTGCCTGCTTCCTGTTCCTGCCAGAGGCAGGAAAGCAGGAGAGCAGGTCAGGAGCAGAGATGAACCGAGACCCGGTAAGGTAAGTTTATTTTATTTTTAAATTAACCCCTCCTGCACGCGAATCCCCACGAGACTGCCACTCACGAGACCCCACACCCGCGAGTCATGCAGGCCACGACTGGATGTTCCAGGGGCCTCACATCTTCCCTTTCGGCCGGGGGCCCAGAAGTTCTAGGACCGGCCCTGCCAAAGGAAATAGACAGTGTCCGGGTCATCCCCCATTTTCAAAAAGATTCCCCATTATTTGTCTTGTTTTACTCTATCAAAGACCAAGGTAAGGTCCATAAAGGGCAGGTGAATAGCACTTGATCTGGTCACTCTGTATTTGCGCATAACCATAGACAGCTTTAGGCACTGATCCATGGTCGATCTACCAGGTCTAAATCGGTACTGTGAATCAGATAGAATATTATGTTCATCAGCCCAGATGGTTAATCTAATCTATCAAAAGGGACCTGCCCCATGACCTTTACGACAGAGTCATTCAAGGAAATTGAGCTATAACACTGAGGGCTATCCTTGTCACCTTTTTTAAAGACCAGGACAATAATAGAAGTGGCCCAAGAGAGAGAAGATCACACTCTGACTTCACCATTTAGGGTCTGGGTTAGAACTGGGGCTCATACCTCTATGTCGCTTATATACAGGTCAGATGGGATCCCATCAGGGCGAGGGGCCTTGTTTTTAGTCAGGACTAGTATGTCCTTTCTTTTTTTGTCTAATGTGTACAAAGGATTTGAAGTCCCTTTCATAGTTTGCCTTGGCACATGATCAGACTGCGACAGATTGCAATACAAGCAGAATCTGGGCTTAGTTTTCATTGCTCTCTTTAGACTTCTGAGTGCCTAGGAACACCCTCTGTCAAATCCTTAGGTGTTGGTAGAGTCTTGGTTACAACTGACAGGCAGAGGAGGTCTGGCACTTTATGGGAAATACTTGCAAAGGCATTGAAGTCCTCCCTGTAGTGGGATTCACTAAACAAATAGAAAACTTGTTTACGCCACTTGAGAACAGAGTTTGTCCACCCGAGTCTTGTACCATGATTGGTCACCATCCATTCACCATTGACCCCTTTTGTTCCCACACTAACTGTCTAACCATTGAAATGATAAACACACTTGGTTATGATAACTTTAAGGGCTCTATGATTTTTATATCAGAACCTAAGAAAAATGGAGGCTGAGACAAAGTCTGTGATGGAAGCACAACTCCTTTGAATAATGGTTGGGGCTAACATCGGATGTAACAGAAAAGGCAAGCTCAGCAGGGGACAAAACACAATATTTGTTCATTTGTAACGCCCTTTTGACAACTGCCCTTCACTAGTGTGCTCCATATGTAAACTTTCCAGAAGCATACATCTTATGGGGTTATCAGATGCAACCTGGGGGCTCTGACACAGATATATAATAAAGTTCCCTGCCACAATTATGTTAGCTGCAACATTCTTAGTCCCCTCAAGGTTACTCATAAAGGATCCCAAGGTGTGAAGCTTAAACATATTTTGATAGGGGGTTTTGGCATTATAAAAGTTCAGCAATGTTAACTTAGGTGTACGTGGTAAAGAAATTCTCAATGTATGTAGATTAGGAACACAGTGGATAGTTCCTCAATCTTACCATTGATTGCTAAAGGAATCATAAATTGCCAAACCAACTTTGGCCCTGTCCGAATGAGATTAGATTGTAGGGATAAAGAAGGATTTGTACCCTTCCAAAAGAACTATTTGCAATAGCCTAAGTCTCTTGTAAACAAATCACCCCCTAACTGGTGATGAAGTTGAGCCAGTTTGTATCATCAATCTTGGCGGCAAGGTCAGCGATGTTAAGCTTATCAGATTAAATTACTGAGATTTAAATACAGGTGGACCGTTATCGAAAGTGATATGTGAATAATTAATGGTGTCACATAGATGTTGTTGCAGTTTGAGTCAATCACAAAGGTCTAGAAACCTCAAAGGTGTATATCAATTGAAAGTCCTCAATAAAAAAGGATCGGGAGCACCCCAACTAGGCACATTGCAATAATGATTTATAGGCTGCCAGGATGCAGAACACACCTCCTCAGTAGCCCAGTGGAAGGGCTAATATGGTTAACGGCTTGCTGGCTTTGAACAGTCTTATAGATGCAAGGACAAGCCCTACTACTAGGGGCCTGTTGATATTTATCACCACACATTCACCGGCAAGATTTTTCCTCTCTTTGCTAATTCAGCTGATCCTTCTTACCAAATTAACCCATTCACCAATGTTAAATCCTAGGGAAGAATGCAAACCCAATCAGTGAGTAACCTTGTTCTTAAGTTGGGTATAGCTATCTGGAGTGTTGGCTTTCAGCTGAGGGATGTTCCCTAAAACAATCTCATTGGGAGTCGGTTCCATTGGTAGGTCAATAACAACTCCTGAGTTCATGCTAGATGAGAGTTCCTGACCAAAGATAATGGTGTCCTTTACTGGCAACCTTGGGGACATCTGAAGGGAAGACTCAGGATTAATAATATTCTCTCTATAACATGTGAGGGAAATCCTGTTCCTCTTCCACTGTGCTGTTGACTAATCAGCTGGTCATGCTGGTCAAAGACTGGATTATAAATGTAAAATGAACGAGAGAGACCCCTTAACACACCAGGGGAATAGAGTACTAGCAAACAGTGACATAATAAAGTATCTCTTGGTGGAAAACTATTTAGACATAAGCCCATATATTTGCACCAGTCTCTAACATATATAATGCCTAGACAAGAGATTTATTTTAAAAAGTTTTCAAGTTTTATTTTTTTTTTAAAAGAGAAGAAATTTCATCGACAGTACATCATTTTTAAAAAAGCGCAAAACAAATTGTAATTTCATTAAAAACATAAACAGTATGTATCACAAACATGTGCATCTAAAACTTCATACATCTACTACAAGAGCACTAGTTCCAAAACACAAGCTGATTATCGTGCTTGTCAACTGAGAACAGAGAAAGACAAATATGAGAGACAAACACAGAGAGTATTATTTGTCATTAAAGTTGCACATCAAAAACGACCAGTATTTAACCACATGAATGCTACAGCAATTCATGCTCTGTGCTGCAGATCGATATTTACCATTGTTCATGGCAAGCTGAGCTCGTCATGAGCATGGAAGGGGATAACAAAGTTCTGGACTTGCTTAAAGAGTCATGTGTGCAGGAATGAGTTTGGTCTTGTGATTATGCAGGGCGTCGACGCGTTTCGATGATTTTTAGCAATTATATACCATCTTTTTCAAGACCGTATGATGTGTCTCTCTTACTAAAGGGCACTGGATGGTTGCCACTTTAATGGAATCCTGTAGATAAACACACTGGAATCAATAATGTGCATTGAATCATCTTATTATGAACTTTCATTTTATACACCTAAGCTCCAGAGGGGAGAAATTGCATCTTCCTCATTGTCCAAACAAGGTTAGTTAGAGATCTTTGTACCATTTATATATCACCATTCCTAACCTAGGACACATAACTGTTCATAATCATTTTACATGGGAGGTCTATAATAGTTGCAGTATGTTCATATATATAATTCGACACGATACACATTATTCAGTTATTTGTATTTGTATTTGTATTGGTTATTTGTAGAGCGCAACTATCGCTCCGGAAGGAGCATCCTGGCGCTAATAAAACAGAGTGCATACAATTGCGAGTTTTGAGTTAAATGGCTGTCATTACGTACTCTTCTGGAAGATTGAAGATCCAGGTTTTCAGATGTTTCCTTAACTGTTTTTCCTGAGTAAGCAATCTAAGGTGTTTGGGCATTGCATTCCAGGCCTTGGAAGATAAGAAGGCCAGGGTCTTACCCCCCTTAGTTTTGAGGTTGAATTTGGTCAGTTTAATGAGGTTTTCTCCTGCTGATCGTAAAGTCCTAGTTGGAATGTAATGGGGGAAACGCTTAATGAGATACTTCGGGCCGGCGCCATTGAAAGCTCGAAAAGCAACAATCAGGATTTTAAATAAGATCCTCTTGTGGAAGGGCAGCCAATGTAAAGTTTTTAAGGCAGTTGACGCTGAGGATTTTCTTGGCAATTTGAGGACCAGTCTGGCTGCCGCGTGTTGTACACTTTGGAGTTTTTTTAGTGTGGTTTTCTTAACGCCAGCCATCAGGCCATTGCAGTAATCCAAGCGTGCGAGGATTAGAGCTACAGTGACGGCTTTTCGTGAGTCGATGGGCAGGAAGTCAAAGAGTTTCTTTAAGGTTTTAATGATGCTAAAGCAACTTCCTGCAACATTCCTCACGTGTTGGTCAAATGAAAGCTCGGTGTCAAATAAGACCCCTAAGTTTCTTGCTGATGCCACAGTTTGTGGGGGAGCGGGAGAGTCTTCGGGCCACCATTTATTGGGACAGAAATGTTGGGACTTTCCCATAGGAAGAATCTCTGTTTTACTGATATTACATTTAAGATGGTTTTTTTCCATCCAGAGAAACACATCCTTCAAACAGTTCTTAAGGTTTTGTTCAGCATTGGTAGAGTTCTTCTCCAGAGGGACAATGAGCTGAGTATCATCGGCATACGATGTTACAAGTATGCCGTATGATTCAATGAGAGAAATGAGAGGAACCATGTAAATATTGAACAGGAGTGGACTCAGAATAGAGCCCTGAGGAACTCCTGATAAGACCTTTTTTTCCTTAGAAAGGAAAGGGCCTAAAGTGATTGTTTGTGATCTCTCTGTCAAAAAAGAGATAATCCATGACAATGCTACCCCCGAGATTCCGATATCTCTAAGTCTCCCTATTAGTATAGTATGGGAGATGGTGTCGAACGCCACTGTGAGGTCTAATAGGATTAGAACGGCGTTCTTTCCTTGGTCCTGCAAGATTTTTATGGAGTCAGAAAGTTCAATCAGGGCTGTTTCTGTGGAATGGCTAGGTCTAAAACCCGATTGTTGAGGATGCAGGATATTGTTGGTCTCCACGTACCTTTTTAGTTCTTAATGTACCATTTGTTCTGTAATCTTGCCCAGAACTGGGAGAAGTGATATTGGGCGTAAGTTGGTCAACTCTGTGGGGGGTTTGTTAGGTTTTTTCATCAATGGTTTTACGACTGCCTGTTTCCATTGGCAAGGGACTATGCCTGTATTAAGAGAGGTATTTACAATCTTGTTTATCAAAGGATTGACCACTTCGATTACCTGATGGAGAATACGTGGGGGGCACGAGTCAGAAGGGGCACCTGATTTGCAGGCAAGAATTAATTCCCTGGTGAGGTCAAGCGATACTGGTGTGAAGGTGTTAAGATTGTCAGTTGCATTTGCTCCTTGGTGAAAGGGGGTCGAGGGCTAGTCGATTTTAGTAATTGGGAAGTCTTTTTGTATAAGGTCAATCTTTTCCACGAAGAAGTCTGCAATTTGATTGCAAAGCTCTGAGGAGGGTGGAATTTCCGGCTGTAATGTTTTTGGACGCGTAAAGGTCTTTACGATGGAAAATAATGTTTTTTGTTTTTGTTTTGCTTCCCTTATAGCATTAGTGTAGTAATCCTTCTTAGCAATTTTGATAGAGGCTAGATATATTTTCCTCTGTTGTAAGTAAAGGATTCTGTGGGCAGGGCCATAGGTTTTACGCCAATTGCGTTCACCTTTCTTACATGATAAGTGGAGCACTGCTAATTCAGGTGTAAACCAGGGGGCATTCATCTTCCTTCTTTTTTCCTTTTTGCGGGGATGTTTTGGTGGAAAACGTTGTGTGATCTCTTGCTGCATCCAGTTATGGAAGTTTATTGAATCTAGTTCTGCATTGTCGGACAAGTTGGGAGTCTGAGTCTGTATTGCGGGTTGGAGTTTAAAACTATCTTCGACCTTAGTCCAGTTTATACTATTTAGTGCCTGTTGATTCAATTTCAGTGAGTTAGGGGGGCGTGTTATTTTGATGTTAAAGGGTATCAGGCTATGATCTGTCCAAATTTGTGGAATGGGAGTGTGAACGTTCAAGAGGGGAAAGTTCGTGCATATCCCATCCAGGATATGACCTGCTTGATGTGTCTGTTTAGTTATCTTTTGCTGTAAATTGAAGATCTCCAGGATTTGGTGGAAATTAAGCACCTGGGTGTCTATTTTGGATTCCAGATGTAAATTGAAATCTCCCAGAAGTGTGACGTGAGGGTAACGGAGAAGGAGCTGCCCTAGGGAGTCGCTCAGTGATTCTAAAAACTTAGTTGTGGATCCTGGTGGGCGGTAAATTAGCCCTCCTGAAAAGGAGGTGGTGTCGTTTAATTTGATGGAGAACCCAATCCCCTCTGAACCCTGCAGCGACTCTATGTTAAAGGTGTGACATTTTATATGATTTCTCAACACCAGAGCAAGACCTCCTCCTCTCCCCTTCGTTCTATCCTGCCTAACAATAGTATAGCCGTCTGGTAGGGCTATTGCTAGGTCTGGGTTACTGCTGTTCGAAAGCCATGTCTCAGTTATGAGAAGGCATTCCAGATCTTGCTCCAGAATAAGGCCATTAATGTCCTGACTATGGGCACCCAGGGAACGTGCATTTATCAGTCCACCTTTAAAAGTTAAAATGTCGGTATATGTGGTGGTAGGCGGGACTGTAATCTCAACAACAGGGGACTCGAGGGAGGTCCACTTGCAACGTTTACAAGAGAAAGGTCCCTCAATCTTAGTCATATTCATGGTACAGGCACAATAATTTGTATTATTGAAAGTATAAAGGTCGCTTGCCTGATACAGAAGGGAAGGGAGTAAAGGTCCAGAGTGTCCTGCGCCTGTCGCGTCCTTGGCGCGGACGGGCGCAGACGGGCTCGCCTTCGGCGCGCCTTCGGCGCGCCCGCTGCGCGGACGGGAGGTGTTGGCCTTCATATAGTGGTGGAGGAGGGTGGGAGGTGTCGCAAGACTAGAGCGCTGCCCTTTGTTCTCCCCAAGATGGCTTCCGTCCCTGAGTTCGGTGCATCAGCTGTAAATCGCTGTGCAAGGACCAGGGATCGAGTAGGTGCAGGAACGCGGGTGAGTGCAGCGTTTGAAAGAGGAAATCAAATCTTCCAGTGAAACACACACACAGCGTTTTTAAAAGGAAATAAAATCTTCCAGTGAAACACAACTAATAAAAACAATTAGCTTCGTTTTTTATCCAAGCGCTAGCCTAACCCCCGGCTTTCCGCCTCAGGGGACAATTTAAATACACAATGAGATGTTATCAGGTCATTGTTATCTCCTTGATATTGGAATTATTTAGTACTAATATATGGGCTTCATCTGCCGTGCTCATTTATCTACGCTGCCCCCTTGCACCTTGCTGTTGGAGATCAAATTGGGCACCACCCACTCTTCTAGATCTAAGTATTGGGCCATGGCTCAGCATTGTTTTCTTGGCTTATGCCTAAAGCAGGATATTCAGGGTTAATTTGTTATAAAAGACCTTTTTACCTTATTTCATACTAGTCATATGTGTTTCCTCTGGATTCTATGTCTTTTGTGCGTATTAGCATCCTAATATGCATTAAAACTGCAACAGAAGAGAAACGATAGGAGATGTTGATGAGATTTGTTATTATGACTGTCACTGCTTACTAAAATTATTTTGACATGCCTTTACCTTGGGAATCTATTCCTAATTGTTGTTACTCGGCACATCAGCGTTTTTGTAGCTCGTTTTTATTGTCCTCTTATCTATGGAGAGATCTATATTTAGATTGTATCTATGTGCTTTCTTTTGTTCGTTTTCGTTTTTTAGTATACTATTAAGTTACCTACTTGGAAGGCACTCCCTCTTGTGTGTTATGCTGTTAGTTAAGTGAAGACGGTACAACTCCCTTCTACAGACGTCACCGGTTGATAGTTTTCATGCTCCCCTTTGTGGTTCAAAAAATATAAAAAAGAAGAATATATCGGGGAGCCTGTTTTTACCTCGTAAAATACCATTTTATCTGTGAATTTGCGGGTACTATTTGTTATATTAACCTACCTCAAATGAGGTTGACTGAACAGGCTCTGGAGTGGATAAAATTCCTGTCCTTATCTGCCCGAGATTCTGTTACGAATCTGGAAGGAAGGAATATAGTCTATATTACTATTTGTTAGTCCTTATCATGCTTGTTATCCAGTGCTACCAACCCCCGTTTGGCTTGCCTTACTGTTTGTTTAGTAGGACCTCGTCTCTCCACATCCCTCTGCTTGTAATAGTCGTGGGCCCTAGGCCCACATGCTAGAAGAACTGCGACACAGACACCAGTGGTACAGTGGGTTAGTGAGCCACGAGCACGTGCGCTCGGCTCCTTTTATTGACTGATGTCACGTGCCTCGTGACATCAGTGGTGGGTGGGTGTTTAGTGTAGGCTTACAGTGTTAACCCTTAACAGTGTCAGCTAGGACACTACATTCCTCCCAAACTTTAATAAAAATTAAGGAAAGGCAAAAGTCCGAGCCTGTGGGAGGAAGTACATAAATATACAGTAATTACAAATTTACAGTGAGTCTCTTCAGCTGCTTGCTTGATGACGGTGATGGAATTGCTGCTGCAACTTTATTTCTTCTTGGCTCGACGTCCTGGTTCTCGGTGGGCGTGTTCTTCTTTGCTTGCGCCGTGGACGTGTGGTGGTCAGTCCACGGAGATCTTACTTTTGAGGATGACGTCAAACAGGATGACCAGAAGTTAGACTTGGATGGGTTTGTCTTCAGCTGGTCCGTCGGTTTCTTCACTGTAGGCAGCTTGGCTTCACTTTTCAAAGGGTGGAGTGTTCGAAGGACATTCTTCTCACTAGGACGCCCCTCTCGCGGGTGTTCTCCTGCCACGAGATATCACCGGAGGCCCTTTTACCAGGTTTCCACTGGGCCGGGTATTATTCCACAGCGTTGCTCCAACTCCACAGTCTGCGTGTGAATGGAGGAGTCGATGGGGTACTACCTCGCAAAGTCCGTAGCTCCATCTGAAGGGTAGTTGTTGACTCTTGCCTTTGCGCACAAGTTCCTCATCTTCCTGGGACGTGCAGGTTAGACGGCGATGGACTCATCTCTCGTGTTGGGACCCTCTGCCACCGGTGTCCCTGAGGCCTTTGCCCCTTGGATCTCCACGGGCTGGTGTGGATTGGTCAGTTCTCCTTGTTCAGGACATCTGAGCTCCCTCAGCTTCCAGACTTCCGCTCAATCCCAAAGGTGGGTGTTGCCAATGGTCCGGCCTGTGCTCTCCTACCGTCCACGGGTCGTCGGGGTCTTGTGAATAGGTGCCTGTTCTGTTCTTGGTGCTATCAGTGTTCTCCAGGACGTGCGGGTCACTGTACACGATGTTGTAGTGTGTCACCTCTTCTTCTTCTTGTAGGTGTGTGGACTTGTTACACCTCTCTTCACCTTTTCCAGAAGTTGTTGATGATGGCGTCGTGCCACATGACTTCTTACTTTAGTTCTCTTCTTCATGGCATCGTGCCACTCTTCTCCTTTTCACGACACAGTGCGGTCACCTTTCTTCCTTTGTCTTGCTGACCAGGCTTCTTCAAGCAGCGTGCACTCCGCCTGTTTCCTTCTGGTCTTGTCCTGTCTTTAGGACACTGTCTTCTCTCCACTCTTCGGTGACTGGACTGGTCATTACGATCTTCTCTCTTGTCTCCGATTACTTCTAGTTACTCTTGATGTTGCGTCCGTCTCTCCGGGTCTTCTGATCTCTCGGTTTACGGACGTCTTCTGGCAGGACATATTCATCCTGACTTGGCAGAATTTCTTCTTTTATTTCTAGCGATCATTTTGGGTGATCGGCTTGTGTTTGGGCGCCCCTCTGGCTTGTCGGATCATCCTTTTTCTTGGGCGATCTTCTTTGCTCCCAGATGGGGTGGACAGCTTGCTCTTCGTGAGTCTTCTTGCTATCCGCGACCGTTGGGATCGCTATGGGTTCTGCTGCAGTGCTTTTGCGTCGGCGCAGTTTCTCCTGCGCTCTTCGTGTGCTCTGCTTTTCCGGAGGGTTGGCTTCACCTCTCCCTGGACCTTCTCCGGTGGATGCACTTCACGTGCTCGCTTCCGGTGAGGCTCTTTAGCTTCTTGGGGTGTTCACCTTGCTTGGTTGTTTCGCCTCCTTTTGGCTGCGGGGTAACTTTGCGTTACTCTTCCGGTGCACGTCAGGGTGCAGTGTAGTGGCAAGTTCTTGCTTAACTTGGTACCGTCGTGATACATCTTCAGTGTAGCTTTGTTCCTTGCGGTTCATTAGATTCTTTGGCATTGTCGCTCTTCCACTTGCGTGTCGCACTTTTCTTCTTCACACTTGGGTACTTGCCTCGCACGTCTTCTGGTGCTTTGGGTGTGGCTTCCTTACTTTCAGGTGCTGTCTTGTACTGTCCGCGTCCGGGGTACACTTGCGCTCTTCCAGTTGGTTGCCTGTGAAACTTGCTGCTTGCGGCAGACGTCTTGACTCTTCCTCTCCGTCCAGCGTGAGGTTGTCTTCTGCGATTGCGGTGAGCACCTGTGGCCACAGGCGTCACTTCTGCAGTGTTGATGGGTCTCCGTCTTCGTCCGCGTCGCTGCAGGCTTGCTTTCCTTGTAGGCTGTCCCTTGTGCTTACTTGTGCTTGTTTCCTTCTATTGTGCCTCTTTTGGGTGCAGTTTCCTTCTTTGTCCGCTAGATGGCAGTGCAGGATTTAAATTCCCTGCTTCAATAGCCTATTTCTTCTTGGTGCATTCTTCCCAAGTTTTCTGTTTCCTCCTGAAGTCCTGGGCTTGAGGAATCTGCTGTCTTCCACTGGAATGTGCAGGAGAGGAGGGGGTTTGGAGGCACTGCTGGCTGAAGGTAAGTCTCAGCTAATTATGCTGTTTAGCTTGGTGGCAGTAGGGCAGAAAAACACTTCGAGGGAGCTGCAGAGGGAGGAGGGATCTCATCCGTGGCAAGCAGCATGCATTGCTGCATTTGCAGTTCGTTCCATTTTGAAGGTGCTGGCAGTTTGCAGATTTGCATTTTTTTTTCTACCGGGGCCAAACTGGCAGCCATGCAGTGCAGTGCTTCCCTTGTTCCTCCCTGCCTGCGGTAGCTTCACCTAGTCCTCGCGCAGGCAGGGGGGGCTGGCTTGTCCTGCTCGCGGTCTCCCGGTGTGTGTCTCCTGACCGGCTACAGGCTGCAAGCAGTCTTTTCCCCGCCCGCGGCAGCTCTTCTCTTCACTTGCTGCGCAGGGTGGGGAACGTCGGTGCTGGTGCCTCTTTTTGCCCGGCGGGCTGAGTCACGGGCGGCCACTTGTCCCCGCATGTGCTCACTCTTTTGCAGCCCCTCTCCCACCGCGGCAGCCTCACTCAGCTGTGTGTACGGAGGGGGGGGTGGGGGCTGTGGCCGTGCTCGCACTTATGCGGCTCTGAGTTCCATCGTCCTGCGGGTAGGCCACACTTGCCGGGACAGTGCCTCGCAGCTCTTCACACGCTGCAGGCGCTCGCGCTGTTTTGTAATAGCGGGTAGGCTCCGCTTTAATTTCTTTTTCCCCGCTCCATGCGCTGTACCGGCCGGGGAGCAATCCAGGCAGGCCGCGGGTGGGCTCCGCCGGCGCTGCTTTGTTTTACAGTCTTTCACCCTCGCCGCGGCCGCCTCTCCTCACACACGCGGGCGCGGCGAGGGACAGCAGACGCAGCAGGCAGGCCGCGGGTGGGCTCCGCTGGCACTGCTTTAATTAAATGTCTTTGTGGGCACACTCACGCCCGGCGAGGCGCGCTGGTCATGCGGGTGGGCTCCGCTTATGGGCAAACGATGAGGGGGGTCGCTTCTGGCATACGTGACCCCCCGGGCCATACGCAGTCCCCGTGCTCACCTCTGGCCTACGGGCCTTTTCTTCCGCTGCGGCCGTGGTGGGTGGGCACCGCACGGTCCGCTTTATCCTCGAGTGCCTCGCTCAGCAGGACAGCTCCCGGTGGGGCCAGAGAGGTGCGGGGTCAGCTCCCGAACACCTCCTTATCAAAGGTTAGGCCCGGGGCACGGTGCACGCCCCGTGGGCACTCGGCGGCCGGCGCTGCTTCCTCTGGGGGTGCCCTTCGCTCAGGCAGGATTCTCTCCCCCTTTTTAGCAGTGGCTGCGTAGCGTGGAGTTCGAAACACTCCCTCGTCGTCATTGTAATAGTCGTGGGCCCTAGGCCCACATGCTAGAAGAACTGCGACACAGACACCAGTGGTACAGTGGGTTAGTGAGCCACGAGCACGTGCGCTCGGCTCCTTTTATTGACTGATGTCACGTGCCTCGTGACATCAGTGGTGGGTGGGTGTTTAGTGTAGGCTTACAGTGTTAACCCTTAACAGTGTCAGCTAGGACACTACACTGCTGCAAGCCCGAATAACGGGAAAAAGGTGAAATAGTTGGCTTCTTTGAGCGAGCATTTTAAACCCCTTTCCCGACGCTCTCATTGGGTGGCCTCAGAAACGCACAGCTGATCTTCGTTTTTTGGGCGCGTTTCATTAGCTGGAATCATTAGCTCGGCTGGAACGCATTTGATTTCAGCGTTTACTGCCTTGATTTCACCCTGCGTGATGCAGCGGGTATCAAGCCTCGTTTTGGTTTTATTTGCTCCGCGTGTCAAGCCTCGTTTTAGTGCCAGACTTCACCTGATCGAGTGACAGCGTTAGCTTGTCACGCTATGGGCTTACTTGTTCTCTATACTTCACCTTTACTCGGGGACATGATCTCCTAAAACTGAGAATCTGTAAAGGCGAGCATATATTTTTATTGGAAAATCCGAGTAGGTTATAAAATATAACCCACCCCGTTTTCCGATTTGCTTTGTTCATTGTGTGATTACATATTTATTATATATATTTTTGTCAACCCTATGTGACATCTGATAGACCCATATGCTTTATCATTGTCTATCAGTACATCATATTGTCACCTTATAGTGGCCGTAGGCCGCATTATTCAGCCAGTACTTAACTCAGTGTTGATATGATCATTCTGCTCCTATTTTGGTAGTTCTTAATGCTTACGGTGCACCTTTTCTCATGAATGCACAGGGCCATTTCTGGTTAGGTTCTATATTTACAAATACAATCCGTATTACTCATAGTTATTATTATTTTTGTTTTTTTATTTTTATTATTGTTTTTATATCCATTTTGACTCGCACACAGTGTATTATATGTGCATGGTTTGTACAGTTATGGGTGGAATTTGAGATTACCCCAATATTGGATGCCATTAACTGACTATTAACTTCATCCATTCTTCTCTCGAGTTAAGGCCTTTGTCTATTGTATCTAGGTAACACATGAACCACTGTTCACGTGTTTTCCTTATTCCTTCTCAATTTCCTCCTCTTCTGCTTATGTTTACCTTCTCCAAGATGAACCACGTGAAATCGTTGCTGTCGTGATTACATTTTTTAAAGTGGTCAGTCAGAGGCCCATTCTCTTTTTTTGTTTTTACAGCTGATCTGTGCTCTGAGAGTCTAGTACGAAGTTCCCTGCCAGTCTCTCCTACGTAGCCTAAGCCACAAGGGCAGACAAGTAGGTAGACTACACTTTTACTTTTACAGTTATTTAAAGTCTTGGGAACTAATGTTTTCCCATTGAAGGTCAGAGATTTGGTCTCGATACAATTGGGGCAAATAGAGCATGAGCCACACCTATAATACCCCGTGGCCTTTTTGTTGGCAGTCAAAGTTGTTTGAAAGCTACTTGTGGGGTTTTTGTATGTGTTTACTAGCGCATTTCTGATGGTCTTATTGCGCCTAATTGAGAAGAGTGGTTTATCTAATGGAGTTGTAAGACCATTGTTAATAATTTTCCAGTTGCGGTTAACTATGTTTTTAATTTTATTTCTTAGCCCCGAATATTGGCTAACAAACACAATCCTGTTCTGAACGTTGTTTATTTTCTTTTTGTTCGTATCCAGTAAATGATCTCTATTGTAAAATCTTGCCCATTTCAGGGACTGTTTTACAAGTTTCTTTGGATACCCTCTCTCCCGTAGTTTTTTCTCCATAATTTCAGCATGGTGGTAAAAATCTTTTAAAGTTGTACAGTTGCGCCGCAGCCTTAAAAATTCTCCAAAAGTGATGTTGTCCTTTTGGGAACTGGGGTGGTTGCTCTGATATTGTAATAAAGTATTCTTATCTGTAGGCTTTGTGAGTAGCTCAACTACTAACACACCTTCTGACTCTTTGATCTTAATATCCAAAAAGTTCACGCTGCTTGCACTGTAGTGTGCCGTGAACCTTACATTTTTATCACCTAAATTCAACCATTCTAGGAATAACTCAAGCTCCTCACTGGCACCGTTCCACACAAAGATGATATTGTCAATAAAACGGTGCCAGTGGGATATGTTTTTAAAAAAAGGTGCCATTTCATTGTATATATGTTTTAGTTCGAAATGCCCAACGTAAAGGCATGCCAGGCTGGGGGCACAAGTGGCCCCCATGCTGGTCCCCTTTACCTGTTTGAAAAATTCCTCCTTAAACAGAAAAAATTTATTTTTGAGTACCAGCTCGTTACAGCCAATGACGCCATTAAGGTTGACATTGTCCAGAATGGAGGACATTACTCCGATCATGTCGTCCTGAGGGATGTTAGTATACAGAGCTTCGATATCCAGGGTGACCGAAAGCTGGGTCACCCTGTCAAAGCTCTGTCCCTCAAATATGGCGATAGTGTGGGCTGTGTCCTTCAAGTACGATCTCTGTTGTTGTACAAGGGGCCTCAAAAAAAAGTCTGCATATTTACCTAAAGGCTCCAATAATGAGCTTAAGCTGCTAATGATTGGTCGCATAGGTGGATTGGCAGCATCCTTATGGATTTTTGGCAATCCATATATTGCGGGAGTTATTGGGTTGACATTGAACAAAAACCTATACTCGTCTTCACATATTAAGTTATTCTCTCTACCTTGATTCAGGAAATGAGCCACATCTCTCTTGAGTTTGTCAATCCTGTTGGATGGGACTGGAATATAGAGGTCAGTTACATTTAAAAGTGCCTTCATCCTGTTCTCATAATCGGAGGTATTAAAAACCACTACTCCGCCCCCCTTGTCGGCGGGTTTTATGGTTATATGATTGCACTCTTGTAAACCTTTAAGTGCTAATCTGTGGCATTTCGATAAATTGTTTGACTGTTCCTGCGTGCAGCATAGGCTATTCTGTATTTCAATTTCCACTACTCTTTCGAAAAGCTCAACATTTTTCTCTTTGCTGGTTCATATTCCCTGTCTGCAAAAACCTATTTAATCGGATTTTTGTGAAAAAGCTTTTCATATCTTTTTTTTTGAGGAACCATCCACCCTCAAATCAGGGGACACCCAATTACTTGAAAACAAGGAATGCACGGGACTGGAGGTAAATGAATTTCCTATCATTAACCTCTCGGATAGGGTTCTAACAGGAGAGGAACAAGAAGTATTGAGACCAGGATTTAGCTTTGCTCCCACTGCTCCACCAAACAAATTTGAATTGGAAAAAGATATGAAAAGCTTTTTCAGAAAAATCAGAATAAATAGGTTTTTTGCATACAGGGATTATGAACCAGCACCTAACACGACAGGTTTTAAACCAAAGTCAATCTTTACTCCCAATTTAAGTCAGATAGAGAAAAATGTTGAACTTTTCGAAAGAGTTGTGGAAATTGAAATAAAGAATAGCCTATGCTGCACGCAGGAACAGTCAAACAATTTATCGAAATGCCACAGATTAGCACTTAAAGGTTTACAAGAGTGCAATCATATAACCATAAAACCCGACGACAAGGGGGGGAGGAGTAGTGGTTTTTAATACCTCCGATTATGAGAACAGGATGAGGGTACTTTTAAATGTAACTGACCACTATATTCCAGTCCCATCCAACACGATTGACAAACTCAAGAGAGATGTGGCTCATTTCCTGAATCAAGGTAGAGAGAATAACTTATTATGTGAAGACGAGTATAGGTTTTTGTTCAATGTCAACCCAATAACAATATAAGGATTGCCAAAAATCCATAAGGATGCTGCCAATCCACCTATGCGACCGATCGTTAGCAGCTTAGGCTCATTATTGGAGCCTTTAAGTAAATATGCAGACTTTTTTTGGAGGCCCCTTGTACAACAACAGAGGTCGTACTTGAAGGACACAGCCCACACTATCGCCATATTTGAGGGACAGAGCTTCGACAGGGTAACCCAGCTTTCGGTCACCCTGGATATCGAAGCTCTGTATACTAACATTCCTCAGGACGACACGATCGGAGTAATGTCCTCCATTCTGGACAATGTCAACCTTAATGGCATCATTGGCTGTATCGAGCTGGTACTGAAAAATAAAATTTTTCTGTTTAAGGAGGAATTTTTCAAACAGGTAAAGGGGACCAGCATGGGGGCCACTTGTGCCCCCAACCTGGCATGCCTTTACGTTGGGCATTTCGAACTAAAACATATATACAATGAAATGGCACCTTTTTTTGAAAACATATCCCACTGGCACCGTTTTATTGACGATATCATCTTTGTGTGGAACGGTGCCAGTGAGGAGCTTGAGTTATTCCTAGAATGGTTGTATTTAGGTGATAACAATTTAAGGTTCACGGCACACTATAGTGCAAGCAGCGTGAACTTTTTGGATATTAAGATCAAAGAGTCAGAAGGTGTGTTGGAGGTTGAGCTATTCACAAAGCCTACAGGTAAGAATACTTTATTACAATTTCAGAGCAACCACCTCCGTTCCCAAAAGGACAACATCCCTTTTGGAGAATTTTTAAGGCTGCGACGCAACTGTACAACTTTAAAAGATTTTTACCACCATGCTGAAATTATGGAGAAAAAACTATGGGAGAGAGGTTATCCAAAGAAACTTGTAAAACAGTCCCTGAAACGGGCAAAATTTTACAATAGAGATCATTTACTGGTTACGAACAAAAAGAAAATAAACAAAGTTCAGAACAGGATTGTGTTTGTTAGCCAATATTCGGGGCTAAGCAATAAAATTAAAAACATAGTGAACCGCAACTGGAAAATTATTAAGAATGGTCTTACAACTCCATTAGATAAACCACTCATCTCATTTAGGCGCAATAAGACCATCAGAAATGCGCTAGTAAACACATACAAAAACCCCACTAGCAGCTTTCAAACAACTTTGAAATGAAATGAAATGAAAATGTGTTTTGTAAAGCGCAAATAGCTGCCCAGAGGCGTCCAAGCGCTAAGGCTAACGGTGTATAGACAGCTGGGCAAGTGACAGAAACATAAAAACAAATCTATTTATTAAACAAAAAGGTTTTCAGGTGCTTCCTAAAAGAAGTAAGATCTGAGTTGGACCTTAGATACAGGGGTATACTGTTCCATAGCCTAGCCGCATTCAGGGAAAAGGAACGACCTCCTGATCTGGACCGTTTGACTTTTGGCATGACAGCACGAAAAGCATTGGTAGACCGTAGCTGTCTGCTAGGGAGGTAAGGGGTGATTAAGGGGCGACTAATCACTGGGCCAGTTTCCCAGAATGACTGATGAGCAACACAGAGAGATTTAAAACTAATCCTATCCCTTACAGGGAGCCAGTGCAGTCTTGTTAATCCAGGTTTGACAGAGATCCTGCGGGGGATTTGGAGCAGGGTCCGGGCCTCACAGTTTTGGATCACCTGTAGCTTCTTCAATGTGAAGTCTGGGGCTCCAAGATAGAGTGCATTTCCAAAGTCTAATCTGGAGAGAATCAGTCCCTGAACAACAATTTGTTTGGCCTCAAAAGGTAGCAGGGGGAGGATCTTCCTCAACATTCTAATGAGGCCAAAACAGGTGGCAGATAGTACGACAGCTTGATGGTCAAACGTCAAGGACTTATCCAACCAAATACCTAAGCTCTTAATAGCATCCTTAGGGACTGGAGGAGGGCCCAGACAAGCTGGCCAGATCTGGTCGACCGCAGATGGAGCCGAATGAACCAACAGCATGACCTCTGTCTTGTCCCCATTAACTTTGAGACAAGACAGGGTCATCCAGCTGCTGACTTCACTCAGGTGTAGTGTAGCTCCTATTTTCCCAATAGGCTCTGCGCATTGGAATAGTACCTACAGCAGTAAAGGCCTAGGCCAGACGTTAACTAGGTCTACTACTGTCGATACTAGACTTAATTTTTGGGTTTGCCAGCTAAGCTCAGAGTTCGCTAGAAACTTTCTCGAATGTTCAAGGAAGGAATTAACTCCCCTGATTAGACAAGAAGGGATTTAGTTTCTGACAACCATAGAACATGACAACTTTGCTCTCCCCTAATCAAGAGTCAATCTCCAGAGTCGTGTGAGCACAAGGCAATTATTTTACTCAGTCAGTACGTGCATTCTTAGTCTCATCAGAATGTAGAGAAAAAGGAAGAGACGGGCGTGTTCAATAAAAGATGTTATTTATTGATCAGTCTCTTTTCTCGTACAAGAGAAATGGATCGATATTATTGCAATACTTATAGTTAAGTAAAGTGCATACGTTAAAAGCAATAGTACAAAATAATACTGTAAAAACATTGATATGGTTTCTGAGCCATATGATGTTTAAAATGATTAAAATATATTTACATACACATATACATTTGACTAAACGTACTCAACTGGTGTTTCTAAATACGCCTACCCCGTGTACCTGACCTAAGTCTAATACGTGGGCGGGAATAGAAAGTTACAGTTTAAGTTAAGTTTGTTTTTGCCAAGTGAATAACTAAAGAATTCTCTAGGAGGGGTTATTCAGTTCTGTACCTGGAATTTAGGATGAGTGAGGAATGGTATCTCTTTCTCTGCTCTCGATATTCCAGGCTGCCTGCGAGGGCTACCCGGAAGCGCCGGTGCTGGGTCTCTCGGCTTGAGATAGCAGCGCGTTCTCAGCGCGTCAGGAAGGCGGGGCTGCTGCCTGCGGGGTCTGCTTCTGCTCTCGGCTTCGGCAAGTATGGCTGCTCCGTCTTGTCACCACGCGTGTCTTTGCATAGGGCAAGGTCGGCAATATTTATACCTTAAAGGTGCCGGGATTGACGTAAGGATGGACATAGGTACGTCAATAAAGATGTCATACGACTTGCTCGTTAGCACATTCTTTACTAAAGTTCTCTGTGAAATCAAAACAATGGCCGCACGGATTATCCAGGTTGTCATAGGTTTGATTTGTTATGAGAACGTCGTATGCCTTATCAGGGGCTGGAGGAATGTCGCTTGTCTAATTAGATCTCAAGCGTTATGACCTAATCAGATAACACGTTCCTGTGCCGTAGTGTGACTGCGTCAGATAACGGTATCTGCATCATGGGGGATTTCTTGCCTCATGGGCTGACTGTTAGTTGACTAGCTAGGTAGTTTAACCAGAATAGGGTCAGGAATAGGGGGATCGATTCAGAACCTATAGAAATACACGACACCCACTCCACGCTAACTATGGTCATATCTACTAATCTATGCATAGTATAACATAGTACAACATACTATAGAGTATAGTGTATACCTTACCACCCCAAAATACATAAATGCATTTCGAAATTTTCAAATATACTGAAAAATTGCAGTCATATATATTGTATGCACTTAAGCTATGAATTAAATGCAAAAGTAAACACACATTTTATGCATTATTGCTTGTTGGTATATGAGAAATACACATGAAATGGCTCTTAATATGGCTATACAGAAAAAAAGTCGAAACCATTTCATCACATAAAATATATTGTGAACATACCAGCGGGCAGCTAAAGTCTATATAAAGTCTATAAAGTATCTAAAAAAATAGAAATCTTAGTTCTCTAGGAATAGTTTCTTACTTTAAGCAGAAGATCAGTGTCCCGGGAAAAAATATATAGAAAAATATTTTAGGGGCTTGCTGAAAAAAGTTGCTGTCCGTGAACTGGATTTTAATTGTTCATGTGACTTTATTTTTAAAGTTGAAGGCCGAATTCAGGGAACGCCGTGTGCGAGTTTACTCAAAAGTCTCTATTTCTGTTCCGGAGAGAACATCATATCATTCAGGCTTTCGAAAAAACTGTCAACAGCTTCATGGGAAAGTTCCTCTAAGTCGGGAATAGGGGTAACCATGCATTCGTGCGCATGATTGTCTCCATTGACATTCTGATTTGCATTGCTGACAGAAGGTCGTACCTGTTCGATGCTGCTTTCATCTTGAACTCCACTACCCTTCAATCGCAGTGGTGAAGATTCCAGGAATGCCGTCATCAGAATTGGCAGCCTTTGAGGGCAGCACAGTGCGTGAACCTTGGTAGGAACCAGCAGTGTATCTGCATCCACCGGCGCATCCGATTGTAGCGTCAGACAGGTGTCTAACACGCATTCTTCTCCGCATAGCAGACACCTTAGTACAGGTAAAACACACCTTTGCCACATTGGTCGAAATGATAGAAACCAAGTCATGTTCAGGTCTCTAAGCCGGGAGAGTCCCAGGATTTTTGATATCCGGTCCCGGTATCCAATGGCTAGGATCGTTTCTTCCATTGTCGTCAGGGTTTGGTCTGTGACATGGGTTGCCATAACGAAAAATAAGGACTAGGAATAGGATTCCTGCAATTAGTCCCAGGATCAGGGGAAGTCCGCCAAAAATCGAATGGACGAAATCTGGAAAAATACCCAGTATGGCTTTGAATGGTGTTAATGCCATCGAAAATACTGTCTTAAATACCTTTGAGACCCCAGTGGTATCAGAAATATTTAAGATTTCGCTCAGGATTTCCGCGAAATGTACGGGGGAATTGGTTGATAATAATGTATGTATCTCTGCAGTCGTCCTTGCGACTTGTAGATCATACGTTTCTTTTGATGACGTGAGCCTTGTAGGCGTCTGAAGAAGCACTGTTTTCATTCTGCTTAAAGTGTCTATTCGAATAGAAGTAATTTTCAAACTGGGCCATGCCCTCGCCTCCCTGTCTGGAAAGGAGCTGGGGAACAAAGAACGTCCACAGCACTTGACCTTCGCCGTCGTAGTGACGAGATAAGGAGTCCCGGGCATAAGACTGCAACATCTGCGGTCTACAATAAGAATGTAACTCCCATTATAGAGTCTTTGAAAGAATGGTTCTATTTCAGTTGCAGGTGCGCCTTGCTGGTGACATGAAAGGTTGTATGAATTCCCTTCACAGGCTCCGTGCAAACTAATACCGTTACATAGAAGCGTGCCGCTTAGTGACATAGCACAATTGTTGCCACTAAGAAACACTTTCTGTCCTTTATTACTGATACATGCATGTGAATAGGGCAGGTTCCATGTTGTTTTAAGGTACCCCTTTCCCAATTTCTCGTACATGCCAGCCTGTATATATTTTTGGCAGTATTGAAACCTGAAGGTTGAGATTGGAATATTTATGATTCCGTGGATTATCCATTCACTGACAGGTCGTTCTGACATTGTCATTGGTAATCTTTCTAGTTTTTCAATGCTCAAGATTGTATAATCAGCACCCTTCTGCGCCATACCGATTTGTCTATCAGTAAGGTTAAAGATTTGGAATAGTGACGTTGTGTTGATTAAACGCCAAGGCACGTAGCCTGAACGCAGATTTTGTAACGTCCAGCCAAGCTGTACAATAGAACGCAATTGTGACTGACCATGTTGTAATAACAGTAAGTCTTGCGATAATATATCGATTGCTGAAGACACAATGCTGTCCAATGAAAAAATTCTGGAGGACAGAGTCATTAACCCATTGTCCACTACAGAAAGTGATTTTTCCAAATTAATACGGTCAATTTCCCGTATTCTTTCTGCTGTCTCAATTTGAGTAACCTTCCAGGCCTCATTGTATGCTGCATATACAGAGGCTGCTATGAAACGCTTTTGACGCTGTTTGCGTGGTCCCAGTATGAAATCACGCAAGTCAGCACCATCAGTAAGTAAAGTTAGGTGTTGCTTAATTTCAGGCAGTGTGGAAGTCTGTAGCCATTGAAGGCATAATTTGCCCACACTGTAGGTTGTTATTATCCCTGGGTGATGTCTTTGAGGATATCTAGGGTCTGGCCTGTTCATTTTGAAACCCTGTGTTTTATTCAGGAATCTATCTTGACAGTTATTTGTATCTGTGGGCCAGATCAACCATTGTTTCCAATCAGGATGTGTTCTGTTTTGGTTAAGTATATGGTTTATGTCTATATCAGAGTTATTGCTAAACATTGTTGGCTTTGGAATAGACAGGTTATTTAAATCTTTGATTTTTGCTAGGCCAAGACAGGTGGTTTGTTGAACGGTGTCATTTAAAAATATCATTTGTTCTGGGATCATGCAGGCTCTAAACAAAGCTTCTAAACCCTGTACTTGCCATTCTTTCGTCCCCCAAACACTTTTCAAATCAACATTTTTGTCCCAATAATCGAATCCAAAAGTATTCATATGTTCAAAGAATAAGTCAGAATAAATCAATTTTGTGTTGGTTATCATGGTTTTGGTCCCTGTCTTGTTTGACAATTTAAAATAAAATGTTTCCGCATTACTTGTGTTAAAACCTGAAAAATATGAATATTTGCCATACACGGTTCTTGAGCTCCCTTTTGGAGGTGTAGCACAATGTTCCCATTGATTAAAATTTAAAACATTTCTAGGTTGTGCAGATTTATGCAAGAAATGGTTACCATAATGGTTATAGCAGTACATGCTGTCATAATTTGTAGAACCCTGCAAATAATCATGTTTTGTAAATTTAGCAGACATTACTAAGTCAGACATCATATTGTTAATACTTTCAAAGTCCCAATCATCAGCAAATGAGTTTGGTTTTGCAAAGTCACTCAAGGAGATCTTGATTTGGTGTGGATATTTCAGGATCTCGACCGGACCATAAATTTCATAGTCAGTGTTGTCCCAGGCTACCCCACCAGGTATTGGAATTGCTGTGAAGTTGGCTGAAGAAAGTTCTGAAGAAAGTTCTCGTTTCTCGACGTGTGAAGATGTGTGTGGTTTGAGGACCAAGTTGATGTTCTGACTTGCTGTGTCCATTTTAGCATATTTTCCCTCAATGAAGCGTCCCAAGGTAAATACCATGATGAGCCAAAGTATGAGGATAAATGCACCAAAACCCACCCAAAATTCAATCCATGGAGAAATCAGATATGTTTCTTTTAGTTGTTTCAAAAGTTCCTTTGCTTTGTCTTTAAAGGATTTTGGTGATGGCTGTGTCTTTTGTTCGCTGAAACCTTCAGAGGAATCATCGAAGTTGATGAAGTAACCAGATGCAGTTCTGTCAATTGTTCCAATTGGTTCAGGATTTTTGTTTCTTGCATTTTCACTTGGTACTTCAGTATAGATTGGTGTGTCTCTGCTAAATGTCTTTATTTGGGTTTTCAGAGGTCTGAGTTCTATTGCATTGTTGCATAGTCCTTGTTGTTCTTCTGTAGGCGTTTCGAATGTGATTAGCCTCTTTGATAGGACCTCTGTACTGGTAGCAAACCTTGGTGTTCTGCTACTTATTGGGAGTCCACTTGGCCTACCGTTGGTTATCGGCCACATGTTGTGGTTTTACCAGGTCGATGGATACAACTCGGTTCTCCTTTTTTCCAGCAAGTGGCGGTAGTACAACTGATCTTGTCCCGTTGACAGACAAGACAGGAACTGCTTTTCTGTAAGAAGGCCCAAATTCCTTCTTTACCGCGATCTTCTCCCTGACTAGATCCCCGACTTTTGGAATCCAGACAGGTCTTGCTGGGACAGGTGGTGAATCTTCAGTGGTCGTTGGCTGTTGTTTCAACTGTATGTTGCTCAGGTCTTTTCTTGTTTTGTTTAAGTCCTGCAAAATAGCCAAACGGTCTTTGACATCAAAGCTTTTTTCTGTTACCACTGAAGTCTGACTATCAAGGTCAGAGATCAACATCCTAGTTCCGAATAATAATTCGTACGGACTGAATCCCTTCAGAGAATTTCTTGGCAAGTTATTTAGACTACGTTGGACACTTATTAGATGTTTGACCCACCCAGCTCCCGAACCTAATATCCTTTCTATTATAGATTGCTTTCTGTCTTGGTTTTTTCTTTACACCATCCCATACCCTCAGGAAGGAAGTGAGAAGATTCCCGCTGGGCTGTGCTCATTTGGCCATTCTTTCCCCCCCCAGGCTGGATTGCCTGAGAAAAAGAAAAAAAAAATGGTCGAACGTAGCATGCTCTTAGCGTATATGCCATTTAGACTCGCAAATCTTGTATAACAGTCCGGACGTCAGCCGAGTGCTGTGGATCTACATTATAAGTGGAAACTAGCCTGTATATGTTAATCGCAAGCCATTCTTTTTGTTGGTAATATTATCCGCCTTGCTACGACGAGGTATTAAACTGCTTCTCTCCCCACTGCGATCTCTGTTGCAGTTTGGGCAGTTTTTTACAAACATGGTGTAGTGCAGGCTCATGCCTGGCCACCAGAACCGTGATTGTAATTCTTCCAGAGAATCTTTTAATTTATGGTGTCTGAGACCCTCGCCCATGTGTGCGTCTGCGATTAACAAGTTTCTCCTGTCCATGTTTGGAATCACTCTATCCCTCACTCCAGGGATTCGAGCAAAAGGAATGGAGTTTGCATCTATGATGTATGTGTAATTGAGTGGATAGTTGATCGGTAACGCTGAGCAGTCGCCTTTTGATGACGTTTTCACCGCCAGCAATGTTTCGCCGTCAATGTATTTTAATGTACGCTTTTTCCGATCTACGGGAGCCGGTTTACTGGCTGCCGCTGCGGCTGTTTCAGCCAATGAATTCCCTACAACGTGAACGCCATCACGCTGGTGACTCAGTGAGTGTGTCACGTGAGTCTTTGGTAGTTCTTTTTTCAAAAGAGCTACCTGTTCCCAGAGCAGTCTCTGCTTTATTGGTGCATCCGTGTCATCTTTGTAACCGTTCTGAATCCAGGTCTGCAAATCCTTGTTATATGCTTTGACGCAGAAATATGAATCTGACACTATAAGTGTCGGGAATTCGCGATCCGCATTATCTAGCGCCATTTTCAAAGCTAATATTTCAGTTTGTAGTTCTGAATTAGTTTCTACTGAGTGTGATTTTGTTAATAGAGGTCTTAGTTTACCTCCGTGCCACACTTCTTTTGTAATCTCACATGTGGGATTGTATGCATGTTCTCCCCAAACGGAGGGTTGAGCATGTCCGTCTGTATAGATTACACAGGCGTAATGTCGTAGAGGCAGAATGTCGATTGGCAGAGGATACGTCTTTTCATATTTTAGATTTTTTAATTCTTCTAGTTCTGGATCAAAGAAGTAATATACTTTGTCCGTTGTGATTGAATTTACCCATTGTAACCATTCTGGATCCAATGTTGTTGTTGGTAAATTACACGGTGTTGTTAATGCCTCAAAGGCTGATTCAGCTGTTCTGACTGTGATATGTCTACCGTCAGCTATGTCTTTTTCTCTAGCTATTGCGGTTTGAACTGCTTGAACAATTTTTCCTTTGTTGTTGAATCTCTGTTCAGCTTTTGTGTACAAATGTGATTTGAATGCAATTGGTACCTTATCTCCCTCATTAGAGGTTAGGTATGTGAATCCGCATCTCCCTGGGATGACTCGGATCACAAGGTTGCGTGTATTATCACGGGTTTCTAATTTTGTTTTAATTAGCATGTCTGTTTGTAAGGATCTCAAAATTTCTGTGTGTGCTTGAGTCCAACTGGATCTTTTAAAGTCTGGTTTAATTAGATCATAAAGGGGTTTGACCCTTTCTGCGTAATTTGCAATATATGTTCTTCCGAAATTTAGGAAGCCTAGAATTGACTGTAGGTTTTTTAGTGTTTTAGGAGCTTGGATTACGGCACATTTCTCTAGGAAATTGTCTGCCAGGCTTTTGCCTTCACTTGATAACTCATATCCTAAGAATAGGACCGTCAGATGGGCAATTCTGGACTTTTTGAAGTTGAATTTGTAACCCTCTGCAGCGAAACCAAGTATTATGGTGTTCACTCTTTTCAAGTGAGTCTCCAAGTCATCATCTGTTAAGTAAATGTCATCGACATAAGATAATGCTTCATCATCATATTGTTGTAGTAATTCTGTTACTCTCGCTGAGAATACCCCCGGGCTATTCTTGTACCCCTGGGCTAACCGACAGAATTGTTTTTGAGTGCCATTTACTGAGAATGCAGTTAAATATCTGCTCTCTGGTGCTATGTTTTGACAAAAGAATCCGTTGGAGATGTCCAAGGTTGTTTTGTATTTTTTGCGCACTATGTTATTCATTAGTGCAGCACTGTGTGAGTTTTGCACTGCAAAAGTTTTGCAACATGTGTTAAGGTGTCGGTAATCCAAAACTAGACGGTACGAATTGTCTGGTTTGGAGACCGGAAACAAAGGATTGTTCATTTGTGAGGTGCAAGTTTCAATCACCCCCTGGTATTCTAGTTGATCTAGTATTTCATTTACTTGTTTTTTAGCTTCTTGCTTAATTGGGTACTGCCTTTGTGCAGTAGGTTGTGATTTTAACTGGATTTTGTGAGGAGGAGAATCCTCATCCCATCCTACATGATTTTTATATAAAGCAGGTGCTAAGGCCACTGCCCACTTTCTAGCAAGTGTATATTTTTTATGAATCGGTATTTGATTCGAGAAGGCAGGCATAATTACTTCTTCGCCATGAGGGCACTCCCTGACAAACTCTGGTGGCCAGTCTTTTTCAGCTAGAAGGATGTCATAGCCTTTGGATAGGTTATCCCAAAATAGTCCCCTTATTTTCCTAGTCTTATCTCCCTCTATACGTAATGTTATCTCGTATATTTTGTGGGGCTTGCTAACTCTGGTATCTGCAGTTTCCACTTGAAGATATTCATTCGTGTCCACTGTCTCCAGATGATTCATCAGGACTTTGCGAGCTATGCTCACCTCTGCTGCGCTGTCTAGCATTGTCTGAGCCCATTCTCCGTTTTTCAGTTGTGTCCTCAGTATTCTCGGCATTGTTAACTACCTTGATACTGGCTACCTTCTTTTTTCAGTTGAGCAGGTTCCTTGTCTTTGGACTTGGCGTGCTCTTCTGATCGTCCTCTTCTTTCCGATTTCTGCGAGGAAGTCTGAAAAGATTGAGAGGGACGTGTATCAATGTCTTGATATCTGTCAGGTTTTTTAATATTATCCCTATTTCTAAGGTTATATCTATTCCCAGAGGGTTCACTCTGGGGTGACCTTTGTCTCGGGTTTGGAGATTTCTCTCTTCGCCTAGGAGACCTTCCTCTGGACTGGAATTTCTTTTCTTTAGGATTGGATTGTTTGTTTCCATCCCAGTTCTTTTTTGGTGAATTATTATTATTAAAAAATATTTTTTCTGGACTTGTAGTCAGTTGCGGTTTTACTGGTATTCCACCTAGACTATCTCTGCCTAGTTCTTCATAGGATTTTTCTATGATTCTGGCAATTTCAGCTGGTTGGTCTGCTATATCTGTCTCTTTTAACCTCTGGCGGATCGCCACGTTTGCTGCTTCACCCTTTATATTGGCTAGTAATATAGCCGAGACCTGCTTGAAGTCTTTTAGTAATTTCATACCAAGAGTTAAAGCAGGTTCTGGACCGTATTCATCTTGAATTTGTTTTAGCACATCTGGTATTACCGAAATGGATGGAACACCGTGCGTTTTTGTGTAGATGGAAGCAAAGATTGTACCCCAAGTGTCACAGTCCTCAATGTTTGGTGCGATTCCCATTGGGAGACATATAGTCAGAATTCTGTGTTTTTCTAATGGGGTGGTGTCAGGAAACACCGCCTCTATTTGGGTAATTTTCTGTGCCAACCAGAATGGTATTTGTTCCCGTTTAGCTGGAACTTTACCTAGGCAGGATTGGATGTTCTGTGGTGTAATTTTATTTGTGTTCCCCTGGTGAGGGGTCAGCTGTGGAAGTTTAATCGCTGGCTGAATTGTTGAAGTCCGCATTACATACTGAACTAATTGTCTGTGAATTTTTAGTAGTTGTTTTAGCTGTATTAGCAGCTCTGCTGCAGGCATTCTTTCGATGTCTGGATATGGTGTGTATCCGGCTAGGACCGGCCACGTTGCTCCTGGTCTTCCTAAAGGACCGAGCCTTGTAATGTGATTATTATGTTTTAGGGCGCCATCAAATAAGAGCAAATGCTCTTGGAATTTGAGTGGTACTTCCACCTCCTCGAAAGGAGTGTACTCATTAGGAGGTTCCTCTACTTTGTAATAGTGGAAGTACTTTGTTATAGTATTAGCTGCTGGAAAATGTATCCATGTATAGTATACCTCTGTCTGCCGATATTCGTGTGCCTCGATTACGAATATGACTGTGCCACCTCTAGGTGTCAGTCCATTTTCTATAAGTTTTAAGGTTATAGATCTCCTTTTGGCGACCGGAATGAGTATTATATCCGTGTCTGCTGCTTGCATGGTAGCATCAGCATCTGCTATTTCAGTAGCTAATCTAGTAACCTCTCGTTCTTCATCGCTGTCCATTTTGCTGACAGGATGGTATTATGTTTATTTGTAGATCAGGTTTCTTTATGGAAACAGAGATTAGATGCACAATATTTTGGAACTGTTTTATCCTTCAACGTTGACTAGACCAAGAACCATACATAGGAGTTCCCTCCTGCGAGGTTTTGGAGGATATTATAACCTTTCACCCACTCCAGACGTCTTTGGAGTATTTGGGAAAAGGGGTCTGAGTGAGAAAGCACGACTGAGTTACTCTAAATGTCTTACGTTAGTTTTATCGCCCTTTCCAAACGCGTTGGGCGCCATGTAGTGTAGCTCCTATTTTCCCAATAGGCTCTGCGCATTGGAATAGTACCTACAGCAGTAAAGGCCTAGGCCAGACGTTAACTAGGTCTACTACTGTCAATACTAGACTTAATTTTTGGGTTTGCCAGCTAAGCTCAGAGTTCGCTAGAAACTTTCTCGAATGTTCAAGGAAGGAATTAACTCCCCTGATTAGACAAGAAGGGATTTAGTTTCTGACAACCATAGAACATGACAACTTTGCTCTCCCCTAATCAAGAGTCAATCTCCAGAGTCGTGTGAGCACAAGGCAATTATTTTACTCAGTCAGTACGTGCATTCTTAGTCTCATCAGAATGTAGAGAAAAAGGAAGAGACGGGCGTGTTCAATAAAAGATGTTATTTATTGATCAGTCTCTTTTCTCGTACAAGAGAAATGGATCGATATTATTGCAATACTTATAGTTAAGTAAAGTGCATACGTTAAAAGCAATAGTACAAAATAATACTGTAAAAACATTGATATGGTTTCTGAGCCATATGATGTTTAAAATGATTAAAATATATTTACATACACATATACATTTGACTAAACGTACTCAACTGGTGTTTCTAAATACGCCTACCCCGTGTACCTGACCTAAGTCTAATACGTGGGCGGGAATAGAAAGTTACAGTTTAAGTTAAGTTTGTTTTTGCCAAGTGAATAACTAAAGAATTCTCTAGGAGGGGTTATTCAGTTCTGTACCTGGAATTTAGGATGAGTGAGGAATGGTATCTCTTTCTCTGCTCTCGATATTCCAGGCTGCCTGCGAGGGCTACCCGGAAGCGCCGGTGCTGGGTCTCTCGGCTTGAGATAGCAGCGCGTCTCTCAGCGCGTCAGGAAGGCGGGGCTGCTGCCTGCGGGGTCTGCTTCTGCTCTCGGCTTCGGCAAGTATGGCTGCTCCGTCTTGTCACCACGCGTGTCTTTGCATAGGGCAAGGTCGGCAATATTTATACCTTAAAGGTGCCGGGATTGACGTAAGGATGGACATAGGTACGTCAATAAAGATGTCATACGACTTGCTCGTTAGCACATTCTTTACTAAAGTTCTCTGTGAAATCAAAACAATGGCCGCACGGATTATCCAGGTTGTCATAGGTTTGATTTGTTATGAGAACGTCGTATGCCTTATCAGGGGCTGGAGGAATGTCGCTTGTCTAATTAGATCTCAAGCGTTATGACCTAATCAGATAACACGTTCCTGTGCCGTAGTGTGACTGCGTCAGATAACGGTATCTGCATCATGGGGGATTTCTTGCCTCATGGGCTGACTGTTAGTTGACTAGCTAGGTAGTTTAACCAGAATAGGGTCAGGAATAGGGGGATCGATTCAGAACCTATAGAAATACACGACACAGGCAGCCCGCCAGATCCACCGTGCCCGCAGGGTCTTCGGCCCGCGTCAACGAGACCACCAGCTGGGTATCGTCCGCATAGGTCACGATCTTAATACCATATGGACGGACGATCCCAGCCAGCGGCCTCATGTATACATTAAACAACGTCAGGCTGAGTGAAGAACCCTGCGGAATTCCACAGTCCAGGGGCCTGCTGGTAGAGGTGGTGGTTCCCTCAAAAACCTGAAAATTTCTATCGGTTAAGAATGAACTGATCCACTCCAACGCTCCTCCTTGAATCCCAATGTCCTGGAGACGCTGCAATAAGATTTTATGGTTCACAGTGTCAAAAGCGGCACTTAGATCGAGGAGGATGACTGCCACCGATCCTCCCCGATCCAATATGCCTCTTGTTTCCTCCAGGACCGCCAATAAGGCGGATTCCGTCCCATGCTTGGGGCGGAAGCCGGTTTGCGAGGGATCAAGCAGATTGTTCTTCTCTAAAGAATTGGTCAGGAGGCTATTAATATATTTTTCCAGTAACTTACTGGCCCAAGGAAGCAGGGAAATTGGACGATAGTTACTGAAGTTGTTAATATCCATATTGGGCTTCTTAACAAGTGCTCTTACCCTAGCCTCTTTCCACGCAGATGGAACTGTGTTGGTGGAGATTGAGGCATTAAGTACCTTCAGTATGACCGGAAGGATGGTGTGGCTAACAGTCTTTAAGAAGCTCGGAGGGGCGGGATCGCTGGGAGAGCCCGATTTAACCTGGGCCATTAAGGTAGCTAGTAAGTCCAAGTGCAGCAAAGGGAAGTTCTCCAGCACAGGTGACACATTATCTACCGTGTCGTGTTTGGAGTACACAGGAGTGGCTACTGGGATATCTGAATGAGTAGTTGGAAAAGAGGAGTAAATAAGATCTACTTTATTATAAAAGAAATCCGCCATCTCATTACAACGAATTTGTAAGTTATCACTATTTATAGGGGGCTGGGGAGGACAGTGAGACTTTTTACAATCCGGTAAATTTCCTTGGAATTAGATCTAGCTTCAGTGATCTTTTGCGTGTAATACCGAGATTGAGCTTTCTTAATCTCCAGCTTATAGACCCTGATGGAATTTCTATATAAAGTTTTATCTAGATCTATATAGCCCAGACGCCATTTCCTCTCTAACCTTTTGCACTTACGTTTAGTCTCCCTAAGCTCCTCAGTGTACCAAGGGGCAGAGATCCTAGATATTTTAGCCCGAGTTGTCTTCACTGGGAGAATGGTGTCCAACGACCGAATTATCCAATTGTTAAAAGTATCATTGGCTACCGTGGGATCTGTAATAGTGGGAGGTATTGTAGCTTGTAGTTCATCTGCCCACTTATCTATTGGCAGTTTAGACCAATTTCGTGCGTCCCGTAATCCTGTCATAAGGGCAGGAGGTTTGTGGATGTGCCAGGTTAACGGGACTAGTCGATGGTCAGTCCACGGGAGCACAATAGGGGGCTCTGTCACCAGGTCCGGGCAGTTACTAAACACAGGGTCCAGAAAATGCCCTTTCACATGTGTAGGTGAAAGGACAAGTTGGGTTAGCTGTAATGCGGACAAACCAGCGATTAGTTCTTGGGCAGCGTGGTCACCAGTGTCCTCAAAGTGCATATTTAAATCGCCCAGCAGCGTAAAATTAGCAGAGGTAGCAGCAAGATCTGCAACTGCTGAGGGCACGGAGTCTATAAACTGTCTGACCGAGCCAGGAGGGCGGTAGACCAATACTCCGGAAAAATGTATATTTGGTGACAGTTCCAGACTAAACGACATGCTTTCACAGTCCAGGACAGAGGTGGGAGCGCATTGGCAGGTATAGCTATCTTTGAACACTATTGCTAAACCGCCGCCTTTCCCAGATGTACGGTCTGCCCTAGCTATTTGGTAGCCCTGTGGCAATGCTTGAATGAGATCAGGCTCAGAAGACGAGGTTAGCCATGTCTCAGTGAAAAAAACTGCATCCGGATTATGCTCATCGAACAATAAGGATACTTCTGTTTGGTGCTTGGGTAAAGACCTACAATTTACAAGGAACATCCTAAAAGAGTGCCGGGGTTCAATAGTCATAGTGCCTTTAAGATAAGAATGGCAGTGTTGACAGTAGGAGGGCAGATTCAAAGGGCAATGCAGATGGTCACATGTTTCTTTTACCGGAGGTCTCAGGCTGAGCAGGTCACTGAAGTTATATCTTCTGAAAGGGCCGTGGAAATGGACAGGGGTCGTGCCTTTGGTGCGCCTTCGGCGCGCCGCCGCTGCGCCTGCCCGCTGCGCCCGCCTGCTGCGCGGATGGGATGACAACATCCCTTTATTCAGGTTAGAGGCGGTGGGAGGCGTCCAACAGCTCGAGTGCCAACCCTGATTCCCCCCAATATGGCCTCCTAGAGCCCTGCCTCGCACAGCGTCAGCGCTGACTCTGCTGCGCTGGGGGCGGGATCGAGTGCGGGAGAAGTCACCGGTCTGGTGAAACTAAAAACGTTAATAAATGTAACGAAGGTTTAAACAACTTTCAAAATGCACACAATTATAAGAAACAGCCCCCGGCTCACGCCTCAGGGGTCTAATACACGCTAGCAATCAGCGCGCTCGCGCAATTGAACCGATTTTATACCTGGGCGGGCGGGAGGCGTCCAACAGCTCGAGCGCCAACCCTGATTCCCCCCAATATGGCCTCCTAGAGCCCTGCCTCGCACAGCGTCAGCGCTGACTCTGCTGCGCTGGGGGCGGGATCGAGTGCGGGAGAAGTCACCGGTCTGGTGAAACTAAAAACGTTAATAAATGTAACGAAGGTTTAAACAATTTTCAAAATGCACACAATTAAAAGAAACAGCCCCCGGCTCACGCCTCAGGGGTCTAATACACGCTAGCAATCAACGCGCTCGCGCATTTGAACCGATTTTATACCTGGGCGGGCGGGAGGCGTCCAACAGCTCGAGCGCCAACCCTGATTCCCCCCAATATGGCCTCCTAGAGCCCTGCCTCGCACAGCGTCAGCGCTGACTCTGCTGCGCTGGGGGCGGGATCGAGTGCGGGAGAAGTCACCGGTCTGGTGAAACTAAAAACGTTAATAAATGTAACGAAGGTTTAAACAATTTTCAAAATGCACACAATTAAAAGAAACAGCCCCCGGCTCACGCCTCAGGGGTCTAATACACGCTAGCAATCAGCGCGCTCGCGCATTCGAACCGATTTTATACCTGGGCCGGCGGGAGGCGTCCAACAGCTCGAGCGCCAACCCTGATTCCCCCCAATATGGCCTCCTAGAGCCCTGCCTCGCACAGCGTCAGCGCTGACTCCGCTGCGCTGGGGGCGGGATCGAGTGCGGGAGAAGTCACCGGTCTGGTGAAACTAAAAACGTTAATAAATGTAACGAAGGTTGACTGCCAACAAAAAGGCCACGGGGAATTATAGGTGTGGCTCATGCTCTATTTGCCCCAATTGTATCGAGACCAAATCTCTGACCTTCAATGGGAAAACATTAGTTCCCAAGACTTTAAATAACTTTAAAAGTAAAAGTGTAGTCTACCTACTTGTCTGCCCTTGTGGCTTAGGCTACGTAGGAGAGACTGGCAGGGAACATCGTACTAGACTCTCAGAGCACAGATCAGCTGTAAAAACAAAAAAAGAGAATGCGCCTCTGACTGACCACTTTCAAAAATGTAATCACGACAGCAACGATTTCACGTGGTTCATCCTGGAGAAGGTAAACATAAGCAGAAGAGGAGGAAATTTAGAAGGAATAAGGAAAACACGTGAACAGTGGTTCATGTGTTACCTAGATACAATAGACAAAGGCCTTAACTCGAGAGAAGAATGGATGAAGTTAATAGTCAGTTAATGGCATCCAATATTGGGGTAATCTCAAATTCCACCCATAACTGTACAAACCATGCACATATAATACACTGTGTGCGAGTCAAAATGGATATTAAAACAATAATAAAAATAAAAAAACAAAAATAATAATAACTATGAGTAATAAGGATTGTATTTGTAAATATAGAACCTAACCAGAAATGGCCCTTTGCATTCATGAGAAAAGGTGCACTGTAAGCATTAAGAACTACCAAAATAGGAGCAGAATGATCATATCATCATCAACACTGAGTTAAGTACTGGCTGAATAATGCGGCCTACGGCCACTATAAGGTGACAATATGATGTACTGATAGACAATGATAAAGCATATGGGTCTATCAGATGTCACATAGGGTTGACAAAAATATATATAATAAATATGTAATCACACAATGAACAAAGCAAATCGGAAAACGGGGTGGGTTATATTTTATAACCTACTCGGATTTTCCAATAAAAATATATGCTCGCCTTTACAGATTCTTAGTTTTTGGAGATCATGTCCCCGAGTAAAGGTGAAGTATAGAGAACAAGTTAGCCCATAGCGTGATGAGCTAACGCTGTCACTCGATCAGGTGAAGTCTGGCACTAAAACGAGGCTTGACACGCGGAGCAAATAAAACCAAAACGAGGCTTGATACCCGCTGCATCACGCAGGGTGAAATCAAGGCAGTAAACGCTGAAATCAAATGCGTTCTAGCCGAGCTAATGATTCCAGCTAATGAAACGCGCCCAAAAAAACGAAGATCAGCTGTGCGTTTCTGAGGCCACCCAATGAGAGCGTCGGGAAAGGGGTTTAAAATGCTCACTCAAAGAAGCCAACTATTTCACCTTTTTCCCGTTATTCGGGCTTGCAGCAGAGGGATATCGGATGTGGAGAGACGAGGTCCTACTAAACAAACAGTAAGGCAAGCCAAACGGGGGTTGGTAGCACTGGATAACAAGCATGATAAGGACTAACAAATAGTAATATAGACTATATTCCTTCCTTCCAGATTCGTAACAGAATCTGGGGCAGATAAGGACAGGAATTGTATCCACTCCAGAGCCTGCTCAGTCAACCTCATTTGAGGTAGGTTAATATAACAAATAGTACCAGCAAATTCACAGATAAAATGGTATTTTAGAGGTAAAAACAGGCTCCCCGATATATTCTTATTTTTTATATTTTTTGAACCACATAGGGGAGCACGAAAACTATCATGCTGTGACGTCTGTAGAAGGGAGTTGTACCGTCTTCACTTAACTAACAACATAACACACAAGAGGGAGTGCCTTCCAAGTAGGTAACTTAATAGTATCCTAAACAAGCATTTACAATGCAATGGTTTCGCCTTTTGAAAAGTTTGAGCTATTGGCATTGTAAATGACAACATTTGTATTTATGTGTTCGTTTTGAAAACAGATCAATAAATGGCATTGTCATTTACAATGCCAATAGTTTAATCTCTGGCAAATGCCACACAAAAACACACAGACCCACACACACACACAGACCCACACATAGACCCACCCACACCAACAGATCCCCCCACACACACACACACAGAGCCACACACACACACACACAGCCACACACACAGAGCCACACACACAGACCCACACACACACAGACCCACACACACTCAGACCCACGCACACACAGACCCAGACCCACACACACACAGACCCACACACACACAGACCCACACACACACAGACCCACACACACACAGACCCACACACCACAGACCCACACACACACACACACAGAGAGCCACAGAGCCACACCCAGAGCCACACACACACACCCAGAGCCACACACACACACACCCAGAGCCACACACACCCACCCAGAGCCACACACACCCACCCAGATCCACACACACCCACCCAGAGCCACACACACACTCAGGAGAGCAAGCACAGCGAGGGGGCAGGGAAGCAAGCACAGCGAGGGGGCAGGGAAGCAAGCCCAGCGAGGGGGCATGGAAGCAAGCACAGCGAGGGGGCAGAGAAGCAAGCACAGCCAGGTGGCAGGGGAGCAAGCACAGCCAGGGGAAGGGGAACCAGGGGGCGGGGGAGCAAGCACAGCCAGGGGGCAGGGAATAGTAAACCAATACAAAAAGTGTATTCAATATTATTTTACCTATTCCAAATCACATATTAGTTCTCCATATATTAAATGAATGTAGTAGACTGACTTAAAAGGGCCTGTGTCTCATCAGAGTAGGTCGCACCAGTGGTGGAAGTGAACTGTCCCGGGGTGGAAGTGGTTGGTAGTCTTCGAAGACAAATTCTGGGCACTTGCACTTTCTTCACCAAATCAAACACTGAGTGTGGAGGTGCGCATTGGGGCATGAACTGTACCTCTGTGTGAGATGGGACCTGCGTTGCTGGTGCCCATGAGGTGCGTGTCCCCTGCATGCGAGTAAGGGGCTGCCCAAGCCCAGTTGTTTCTAGTTGGGGAGAGTCTCGCAAATCTGTGGTGATTGCGTGTGGCGGGGGGGACTGCACCGCTGCTGTTCACATGCAGTATGCCTTGCTAAAATTAAAAATATAAATCTTTACAAAATCCAGATGCAGATGCTTGTGTATAAATGCAGTGGATGCAGAACACGCCTGCTGTACTTTTATGTCAGTAGTGTCGACACTTATCAGCGATAAATGTAAAACATTGAAGCCAGCCAGGCACTTGGATAAGTCCAGAGCTTGGGAAGGACAGGTAGTGCGTTCACGGTGGGTTAAGGTGGTGTGTGCCTCTTGCAGTCCACATTAAGGTCTGCAGGGCGCGTGCTACCAATGACTGCCACTGACTGTATTGCATAATACCCTAAACTAGAAGATGTCTGCGATTCTCAACACGTAATATCGAGGTCAAAGATCTAATCACGGCTTTCCCACTTGACAGCGCTGTGTTATTCTTGTCAAATTAATGTCTCTGAGGTTTCCTTGCCAAAATCCAGAACACTTAATTCAAGCTCTGGAATTAAACGCTTTAAGACAAAGAGGAGGTAGAATAACGGCCAAGAGTGCCTACCTTGTGAAGGTTCGAGCTCGTACGACCACCTCCTCCCTTGCAGACATAGCTGTACAAGTTGCTGCTCGGGACGGGCGAGCTTTTCCCCTCGAGGCCGCTTCCTGTGAGTTGAAATCTGGTCAGCAGCCAAGCGCGAGGGCCTAAAGGGTCGCCAAGGGAGGTGGAACTTATTTATACCGGGTGCGTGGGGGCACCTCGTGTTGCTCTGAGGCCCAGGGCTGGGCGCATCTGGACAGATGACACTGCTGCACGGCCCCCAGAACTTTTTGTGATCGCTAGATCGTCGTAGTGTGTGTGAGACAAAGCCAGGAGCGCTTATAAACAGGTATATTTGCACCACGGAATGTATTCAAAATGCACTTTACACAATTCAGATTAGCGAAACACAAGAAAAGAAGCTATTGACGGAACACATAACTTGTGTGTCATTACTTACGGCGTTAATGAGAATAGTGTCTCAAACGCAAGAGTGTGCAAACAAATGTGTTATGGCAATAACTGTATATCTATCTAGTCATTCGACAGTAATGGGAATGGATTCACAAAGTCAGAGGTATGGTTTCCGCATTCCCCAAATAGAATCCATCCGGTCAAATATAAAACAAACCCACCTCTCCTTAATCAGCGATAGCGGTGCCGGCTCTGCCCATCTACAGAGGAGAGGGTCCAGCCTGCACCATCCCAAATATCCCAATGCCCAAGAGCCGCCTGTGACAAAGGAGGCAGCGGCGGCCACATCCTGCAGCTGTCACCTCCCAAGCACAGCCCTCGGAGGGTTCCCAAGTTCCTTCCTCATGCCTTGCAGCCTTACCGATCTTAATCCGGGCGCTCTGGAACACCCGCAGCCCCTCGTCCTCCACCGCCATGCCGATGCCCCTGGTCTACAGCTGCAGCCGCTGTTCTCCTCCGGTCCAGCCGTGGCTGCTCCCATGCGCGAGCGCCGCCCGCAAACACACCCTGAGCTTGCGGCACCAGACGGCTCCAGCAGCGGCGGCGGCGCTCGCGCCACGGAATCCCGTCCAATCCCCTTTTTCCTTACATAAAATGCGCGATTGTGATGAAAACACTACATTCCCTATCAACCAGCCCTCTGTTGAACAGGACTTCATTGCACGCAATCCAAGTCCGGATTATAAATGAATGCTCTTATTTACGCCCACTACAGCTTACACAGAGTGCGATTCCTAGTTTGTTTGCCCCGGGCTGCGCCCTCGGGGTGGCACTTTCTACGGTTCACGGGAGTGAGGGGGGGGGAGTGAACAAAGACACGGACAGCGGGAGGGGGGAAGGACAGCGGGATACAACCATGCGGGACCAGGACAATCGAACAAATACACAAATGTATATAAAAGGCATGTAAAAAAAAAAAAAGAAAAAAAAGTACAAGCCCACAGTGGACACATCTTCATGACGTTGCGAAAAGCCTAAAAATCGCCGGAACGCCCACGAATCTGCTCCGGGATTGACGGACAGATCTCTGTTCCAATGGCTAGCCTCCATTTATGGAGATAGCCAATGGAACAGAGGGGCGGGACATGAGCACACATACTCTAGACATAAGATTTCGCCTGCGCGAAAGGCTGCTTGCGCAGCTTTCGACAGGCGAAACCTAAAAACGAAAACGAACAAAAGAAAGCACATAGATACAATCTAAATATCGATTTCTCCACAGATAAGAGGACAATAAAAACGAGCTACAATAACGCTGATGTGCCGAGTAGCAACAATCAGGAATAGATTCCCAAGGTAAAGGCATGTCATAATAATTTAACTAGAAAGTAAGCAGTGACAGTCATAATAACAAATCTCATTAACATCTATCGTTTCTCTTCTGTTGCAGTTTTAATGCATATTAGGATGCTAATACGCACAAAAGACATAGAATCCAGAGGAAACGCATATGACTAGTATGAAATAAGGTAAAAAGGTCTTTTATAACAAATGAACCCTGAATATCCTGCTTTACGCATAAGCCAAGAAAACAATGCTGAGCCATGGCCCAATACTTAGATCTAGAAGAGTGGGTGGTGCCCAATTTGATCTCCAACAGCAAGGTGGAAGGGGCAGCGTAGATAAATGAGCACGGCAGATGAAGCCCATATATTAGTACTAAATAATTCCAATATCAAGGAGATAACAATGACCTGATAACTGAATAATGTGTATCGTGTCGAATGATATATATGAACATACTGCAACTATTATAGACCTCCCATGTAAAATGATTATGAACAGTTATGTGTCCTAGGTTAGGAGTGGTGATATGTAAATGGTACAAAGATCTCTAACTAACCTTGTTTGGACAATGAGGAAGATGCAATTTCTCCCCTCTGGAGCTTAGGTGTATAAAATGAAAGTTCATAATAAGATGATTCAATGCACATTATTGTTTCCAGTGTGTTTATCTACAGGATTCCATTAAAGTGGCAACCATCCAGTGCCCTTTACTAAGAGAGACACATCATACCGTCTTGAAAAAGATGGTATATAATTGCTAAAAACCATCGAAACGCGTCGACGCCCATACCAGCATAATCACAAGACCAAACTCATTCCTGCAGACACGACTCTTTAAGCAAGTCCAGGACTTTGTTAAATACTGGTCGTTTTTGATGTGCAACTTTAACGACAAATAATACTGTCTGTGTTTGTCTCTCATATTTGTCTTTCTCTGTTCTCAGTTGACAAGCACGATAATCAGCTTGTGTTTCAAAACTAGTGCTCTTGTAGTAGATTTATGAAGTTTTAGATGCACATGTTTGTGATACATACTGTTTATGTTTTTAATGAAATTACAATTTGTTTTGCGCTTTTTTAAAAATTATGTACTGTCGATGAAATTTCTTCTCTTTTTAAAAAAAAATAAAACTTGAAAACTTTTTTAAATAAATCTCTTGTCTAGGCATTATATATGTTAGAGACTGGTGCAAATATATGGGCTTATGTCTAAATAGTTTTCCACCAAGGGATACTTTATTATTTCACCAAAGACTGGATTAGACACAATCTCCCACCAGGGTGTCCATCTTTGCCCTGCATCTGACTAAGCGTTGAACAGAATCCTCATTGCTTAAGTCCACGTGGTTTGCCTCACTGCTGTGAGGTGAAAAATTGTAATGATTCTGAACATAGGCTTTAACTTCCGTCCTCATGGCTGAGGCGACTACTGTAGGAACCTCAACGGCAGAAAGGATGAAATACTGGACTTACCCCGAGTGGAGTTAAACATATCTGCATCTTTCGGCACTGTCTTCCGTTTTTCCATTAGATCCAAGGTCCAGACCAGACTTTAATGAAAAATGTTAGGATAGGGAATCTTGTCAGGTCTCACTCAGGCACGTGCCAGGGTACATCCCGGGCCGTATGATGGCCTTTAATGCACCCGACTAGCACAAGTCAAAGTACCTGCCTCCAATCACTGCAGAGCTGTATGCAGGGCTTTATAGGTCGTCGAATCCTGCCCTTGCCCTTCCTCGCGTCTGCTTTAGAGGTATTTCTTCGCTACATGCAGAAAGATCAACATTTAAGAATTGTTAGTCAATCACTCACATAGGGATTCAGTTTGCCTGTTTGATCTGTATTTCACAGTTTGTCACCTGAAGATTGCAGTTTTTTTTGCAGATGTACATAGCGCCAACTCGACCCGAAGGTATTGGAGGAATTTACAAGAGCACTAGTTACGTTACATAGAGACAAATATTTTTATGTCGGGCCTAGCGGCAGCGCACATGCACTGCTCGCTCTGCAAGGCATGCTGTAATTGAGTATGCAGTTGAAGCCCTGCCCACTCTCCGCCCATATTTGTCATTGGCTTGTGTCATTGTCCTCCTTCAATGCTGGCTTCTGATTCGTAAATAGGCTTGTTAGTCCTTCCATGGTACCGCTTTCTCTGCATTTGTTACTGCCCATAATGACTGGACCTTTTACTTGGCTTGTTACATGGTCAGCTTTATCTAGTGGTTGAGCACTATTTTGTTTATGGACACTGATGGGGAAAATTGCTGCCTTTTTTGTGCTTGCATGCGGTGCGCGGCGGCCCCTTTAGGGACACTACTCAGTTTAAAATGTATTTTTATTAAAACTTTGATTTTGAGCGCGGTGCCCGCTTCAGGGACACCGCCCTCTGTTTATTTTTTTTAACTTTAATTCTGAGCGGGGCACCCTTTTCAGGGACACCGTGCTCGGTATATTTATTCATTTTTTATACTTTAATACTGAGTGCTTCACCCTCTTCATGGACACTGTGCTCGGTTTTATTTTATTTTTAACTTTAATAATGAGTGCAGCGCCCACTTCAAGGACACTGGGCTTTTTTTTATTTTTTCACCTTTAATAATGAGCACGGCGCCCACTTCACGGACACCTGGATTACAATAGGGAGATAATTCCTTGTTGAGAAGTCATGCCATATCATGTGGTTGTTCCTTGTTGAGTCGTTGATCCTAGTTGAGTGGCTGTTCAGTAGTAAGTGGTTGTTCCTTAATGAGCGGTTGTTTCTAGTTGAGAGGTTGTTCCTTGTTGAGAATTTGTTAGTTGTTGGGATGTCGTTCCTTGTCGAAAGGTTGTTCATTGTCAGGAGGTTGTTCTTTGCCGAAAAGTTGTTCCTTGTTGGCAGGGTGTTCCTAGTCAGGAGGCTGTCCCATATCAAGAGTTAGTGCGTTATAGGAAGGTCGCTTTGATACCTGATATCTTCGGAAGCCCCAAAGATATCAGGTATCAAAGCGCTTTACATGAGCACCAGTTTTGTTACAGATGGACACATTCATTAGGTCTCGCCTAGGCAGCGCATGTGCTGTCTCGTTGAGAGATGTTGTATACAGGACAGTGGGGGAAGCTCTACCCACTTTTCGCCTATCTTTTTGATTGGCCGATGTCCTAAATGCTGCAACCTGATTGGTTTTTGGCAACTTAATCCTGCCTTCTGACAGCCATGTCGTAATTTTTCTCCTTCCATAGCTATCAGCCTCTTTACTTTATAAACTGTTTTGTTCCCCTGCCTCCCCCGTTCCTTCCCGCAGTCCGTAAATTCCTGTCCCCCACACCCTCCCCACTCCCTATCATGCCTTCTTGAATGCCCCCACTTTTGTTTATAATGCAGTTGTTCTCGTGTAATACGAGTCCTATTGCAATTTTCAATGCTTGTTTTCTCCTGGGATTGGCTGCCTCAATTCGCACTATATTTTGCCTGACCTGTCCAGCAGCTGGCACGGCGATGCTCCTGCGCACAAAGAGGAAGGTGTTTACCAGGACCCACGCAGGCGCCCAGCAGAGCAGGAACAGAAGCGGGCTGCGCCTCAGCACCCATTTACAATTTGAGCACTGCTTGTCACCCGACAGAGTGAGGAATTTGTCCGACCGTGGCGGGTGACAAAGATGGGTTTATCTATCTGTACCTGCCCCTCTTTTCTTAGTAAACACCTCTAGTATCCCCCTCAGCGTCAGTTATTGATTCCGGTACTTAGGTGTTGCAGCAAGTAGAAAAGACGTCAGCTTCTGTGCGCTGGATTGTGCCTGAGGTAAGGAGGGTGGAGAGCACGGGATTGTTTCTGGCTCACCATCGCCCCTTCCTTCCATTCCACAGACAGACTGTGCACCATTTTTTAAAAAAAGTTTACATAGTGCGAACAAAACCCCAAAAGTATCGGAGCGCTTTGAGCAGCAAAGCCAGGGGGCAAGAGGGAGGGCTGCGCTTTAGCCAGCCTCAGAGCAGGGGGCACTCTGTCTGTCTGTGGCCTCCTGGACAGCCTCGCCAGCATCGGACTGAAACAGCTCATCACCACCCCCACCCACAAGGCAGGACACACCCTCCACCCCATCTTTGCAGGAGAGAACAACATATGCTTCAGCCACACCATGCAGCCCCTCTGGATGGACCACCACTGCATGCACTTCTCCTTTGAAAAAATCATGGCTCACAAACCCACACCACGTCCCCTGAGAAGGAATATGAGCAAAGTCACTGAGGAGCACCTCAACTCCACCCTCAAACACAACCTCACTCCCACCACCACCAACGTCAACTCTGCATCCAGAGAACTCCACAGATGGATCACCAACTGCACAGACAAAGTTGCCCCCCTCCGAAATGCCGGCAGACAATGCCTCGCTAAAGCCACATGGTTCACCACTGACCTCTGTGAATCCAGATGCACCTTTAGACGTCTCGAGAAATCATTGAGAAACACCAAAACCCCAGAAGCTCAAGCCACCTACAAGAATGCCATGACATAATCCCACCAACCCATCAGATCCACCAAAAGGACCTTCATCCAGAACAAAATCCTCATCAACTCCAGCAAGGAACTCTTCAACATCATTCAGGAATTCACCAAACCCCCCAGCAAAGCCTAAGATGTCACACCTTCTCAGGATCTCTGCAACACACTCGGTGCCTACTTCCATCTCAAGATCAAGTCCCTCTATGACAACTTCAACTAACAGACAAACCACTTCCACGCCAGCCAACCCACCATCTCCCCGTGGACCCCGGTCACCACCAAAGACACCGCCACGACTATGAAGAGCATCCACTCAGGAGTCCCCACAAACCCCTGCCCGCCGCACATCTTCCACAGAGTCGCCATAGCACCTGAGCTAGGATGCACCATCAACGCCAGCTTTGAATCTGACACTTTCCCTGACAACTGAAAACTCGCAGAAGTGAAGTCCCTCCTAAAGAAGCCCTCCGCAGACACGACGAACCTCAAAAACTTCAGACCCAGCTCTCTCCTCCCCTTTGTGGCTAAAGTCACCAAGAAGATCATCAACAGCCAGCTCACAAACTTCATTGAAGACAACTCCATTTTTGACTCTTCCTAATCTTGATTCCGCAGCAACCACAGCACCGAGACCACCATTCCTCGCCAGATGACATCTGCATTGTCCTCGACCAGGACCACACGGCGACTCTCATCTTACTGGACCTCTCTGCAGCCTTCAACACCGTCTCCCACCTCACTCTCACCGCTAGAGTCCACGATGCCGGCGTACAGGGAACTGCTCTTATCTGGATGCGCTCCTTCCTCACCTGCCAAAGCCAAAGAATAAGACTCCAGCCATACCTCCCGAACCCACAGAGATCAACTGTGGAGTACCCCAAGGATTGTCACTCACCGCCACACTCTTCAACATCTACATGGCACCCCTTGCCGCCATCGTCAGATAGCATGGACTCAGCATAGTATCCTATGCCGACGACACCCAGCTCATCTTCTCGCTCACGAGGCAACCCAACACTACCAATCTCAGCTTCCAGGAAGGAATGAGTGATGTTGCATCCTGGATGAGCAGCAGCTGTCTCAAGTTCAACTCGGAGAAGACAGAAGTCCTCGTCCTCGGACCCACCCCCTCAGTATGGGACAACACCTGGTGGCCCTACGCCCTCTGCATGCCCCCTACTCCCACAGACCACGCCTAGACCCTCGGCATCATACTGGACTCCTCCCTCACTATGACCCGACAGATCAACGCTGTCTCCTCCTCGTGCTTCAACACCCTCCGCATGCTTCTCAAGACTTTGAAGTGGATCCCCCCGAATCCAGAAAGACCATCACCCACACACTCATAACCAGCAGATTGGACTACGGAAATGCCCTCTACACCCAAATCAACAAATCCCTGCTCCAGACCTCGAGACCATCCAGAACACATCCAGGCTCATCCTCTGTATATCTTGACACAAACACATCACCCAGCACTTACGAGACCTCCACTGGCACCACGTCGAGAAGAGAGTCACCTTCAAGCTACTCACTCAGGCCTACAAATCCCTCCACAACACCCCGTAAGAGTCTCCTTCCATGCACCCAAGTGAAAACTCCGGTCTGCTGACCTCACCAAAAACTTGCGCATCCGCAGCGCCAGAACGGGTGGAAGAGCCTACTCCTACATTGCGGCTAAGACCTGGAACAAACTCCCGCTCAACATCAGACGTTCCCCTACTCTGCACATTTTCAGTAAACGCCTCAAGACCTGGCTGTTTAGCTGATTTGGAGCTGCAAGACCCTCCTCCCACCCCCCAGTCCTGTACCTTGAGACCTTCTTGGGTGAGAAGAGCGCTTCACAAATCCCTGATTGATTGTTTGACTGCAGGTAGATCAGTCGCCTGTTATTGTATCATTCCAAGCTGTAGGTGTCAGTCCCACGTCAGTGATGCTCAGGTGTGACACCCCAGGTACCGGTCCAGATACAGGGCCTCTGAGCTTTGGCCCGGTCTTTGTGCCGACCCCTCTCAAACCCAGACATCCTCACCTTTTACACAAATACCCTCCCTTTCACACACAGGCACCCTGCCCATTCACACACAGGCACCCTGCCCATTCACACACAGGCACCCTGCCCTTTCACACACAGGCACCCGCCCCTCACAGACAGGCATCCTCCCCTCACACACAGACACCATGCCCTTTAACACATGCACACCCTCCCTCTCAAACGCAGGCACCCTTCCCTCTCACCCACAGGTACCCTCCCCTCTCACACAGAGGCACCCTCTCCTCACATGCAGGCAACTTTCCCTCTCATACATAGGCACCCACCGTTCTCCATACACAGGCACCCTCCACCACATGCAAGCACCATTCCCTTCTCACAAACATGCACCCCCTCTCACAAACAGGTACTCTCTCCAATCACACACAGACACCCTCCCTCTCACATACAGGCACCTCCCTCCACTAACAAGAACCCTCTCCTCTCACTCATAGGCACCCTATCTTCTCAAATACAAGCATCCTCCTCTCTCTCACACACATTTCTCTCTCACACACAAGCACCTCCCCTCATACACACACTGCTCCCTCACACACAGGTGCCTCCGCTCTCTCACACAGGCATCCTCCGTTATCACACACAGTCACCTCCCCTCTCACATATTGGCACCTTCCCATCTCACACACAAGCACCCTCCCCTCTCACACACAGGTACCCTCCCCTCACATACAGGGACCATTCTTTCTCACACACAGGCACCCTCTCTTCAGACACAGGCATTATCCCATCTCTCACTCACATTTCTCTCTCACACAAACCCCCCGCCCCCCTCAAACAGGCTCCCTCCCAGTTAATCTGCAGCTGTTATTAGATTCCCTGTGCCTGCCTGCTGTAATGGAAGGGTTCCCTGAGGGCTTCAGGGACACTACGCTCTTTTTGTTTTTTTACTTTAATAATGAGCGCAGCGCCCGCTTCGCGGACACCGTTCTCTGAAATATAGTAGGTATTGCTTTTGCAAATGACAATGCCTTTTATATTTTAATAAAAGGCATTGCCATTTACAAGGCTAGTAGCTCAAAAGCCCGCAATTGTGAGACCTATTGCATTGTAAATGCTTGTTTTTGATAGGCACGGGGAGATTAAGTGATTTCCCCAGAATCACTGGATACTGCGCTGACGCTGAGGCTCTAACCTGGTTCCCCAGGCAAAGTTGACAGCTTTAGCCGTGAGGCCTCATCCCAGTGCTTAATTTGAGCCGGTGGTTTCTGGTGCTCAGCATCGGCACTTCATTGACAACACCGGCGCTTGTGACAGCATACCACAAGGTGGTGCTGTCTGAGATGACCACAACAACAGTCAATTATTAATTAATTGTACATTAAAAAGGACTATTACCTGCTGCCCAAACCATTCTTACAGCTTTAGGGGCCTGGAATAATTTGAAGTGTCACACTTGTAAGAGAGTGATGGTTAGTAGTTGTGTTGTTACAGTCGTTAGCAGTAAAGACAGGAAATGTGTGGTGCAAGCTGCAGTGGCCTCCTGATGAGAGCCCTGGAACTGTATTTTTACAAATTAAGCACTTCCTCATCCTCTCCCCTAGTAGCAGTTGGAACTAGAATGCCAACTGCAAATTGTTACCTAGTGTCATAGAGCTACAAACGTGGCCTTGTGGTGCACAGACTCACGTTCTCAAGTGCATGTCATTAGCTGTCTGGGCACTGTAGCAGCTTCCCCAGAGCTCTCATTTCCCATCTCAATGCATGATGTTGCAGTTTCTAAACTGTGGTACGCAGACCCCTTGGGTCCACAACACCTACTCAGGGGCAGCGATTGTTTAGAAAATGAAATATTAGTGGAAGATTAATAAATTATACACAAAAGATCGGATAAAAAAAAATTAATTTTATAAACGCTCTGTGAGATCATTTGAAATGGGAGGCAACAAATTAAGTTGGTATCGTTAGTTTGATTGATCCAATGACGTAAACATTATGCCTGGGCACATTGAGACAGTGAGAGCAGTTTGAGCAGACCGTAACTTGCGTGGAGCTGAGAAGCCTATAGATTGCGCTGGAGGAATCGTGCCAGCCAGTGGTCATGGGGGGGTGCGGATGCTTTGCTCCTGATGCAGCCTGATGGAACAGGAATTACCTTGGTAGAAAATGAGGCTGTGGTTACCGCAGCACTGCTGTGCCCCATATCACGGCTGCGACATTCAGCAAGTCTGGGGCACCTGCTGCTTGGTGCATGGTGAGCTGCAGTTGGAGCCAGAGGCCTCTGTGGAGGGGAAACAGCGTTTACAACGCTGTTTCCACAACGCATGGCATTACAAAGTGGTTGTTACAACAACCGCGTTGTTACCACGCGTGGCATTACATCGCAAGTCGTAACAATGACTTGCTGTATGGGGCGTGCAACACAAGGGAATGTGTTGGATTTTAAATCCAACACCGTCCCTGTGTGGAAAATGTATTCTTTATCTTGACACTCGCTCAGCCATTTTGTACTCTGTGGAAAAGTATGTCTGTTATCTTGCCATTCGCTCTGCCATTTTGCGCTTCACCCTTCATTACTGACCTTCTCTCTGTATCACAAACGCTCTGGGGCTTCACTCTTGACTTGCCTCATTCCTGCAAGGACATACACACCCTGTTCGTGCTCTGGCCTGACCACAAACTGACCAACACATGCTCAACCAGTCGGACAGGGAGTTTCCCAGAAGCTTATCGTCTTCACCTCGTGCACTATGTCCTGCAGGGGCCCAACAACTACCATATGCTGACTTATCAGATTGACCACTATCTGTTGTATAAACATGCTTTAAACATGCTTTTCACCTATGCCCTGCAGGGGCCCAACAGTGACCATCTGCTAACTTATCAGATTGACCTATAATTATGGTGTTCATTATTTTACTGTACACGTCTCCCTTTGTATAATTATGGTGTTCATCGTTTCTCTTCCAGGGGATCCTCATCAATAGTCATAAGCACTGAATATTCCCGCCCATGTGCGGGACCCCGGAAACAATATAAAAATATATATGTAAAAACACATATATCTCGCTCCACATATATGTATGTACATATATCATTTTTCTCACACCAATGCAGCTCCACAACTGAGGCTAAAACAATGTAAACACATATATATGCACTGCAATTAGTAAGGAAGCAAAAAAACACATTAGGTCAAATATCCCTTGAACTTTGTGTTTTAATGAGTAAAACCACTCATAAATCCTGGAAATTGCTTATAAATAGACATGGTTAGCCCTCAGGCTGTATTGTAAAACAATAGCATAGAAAATGAAACCATTTTCAACAAAAAACTGGCACCGTGCCTTTAAGCCAGCCATGACCCCAGGCTTCCCATCATGCCTCAGGGGTGACAGTTAGGTCAGTTGTTCTTTCCGGCTCCTTCAGTCAGGACCCTGGTGAAACAGCTCCCTTTCTTTTTGACTTTCTGTCAAAAAATATTCTTGTTAATCTACAATTTTTGCTTTCACTCGACGTCTTTGAGACCTAGGGTGCTACTACTACCTTTTTTAGGCTTACAAAAGGTGTTTTTTCTGTCAAAATGCCTTCCCTTTTTGACAAATGTCCTTCATGTGGAAGGAAGATGGCCAAGACTGACACTCATTCAGTGTGTATCCTGTGCCTACCAGACTCTCATTCTTCAAAAACCTGTGAACATTGCCAGGTTTTATCATCCAGAACTCTCAAAGACCGAGAGAGAATTCGAATTTATGGACTTTCTGAGGGAGGAAGATCTCCCAAGAAACAGAAAAGTCAGAAGGTGCAGTCGACGTCGAAAGAAGCCCCGACTGGTTCACCTTCGGCGTCGGGATCGGCGTCGAGGAAGCAGTCGACGGCGACGAAGAAGATGTCTTCAGCGTCTACATCCAAGGTACCTCCGCTACAGACAGCGTCGAGGGGTAGGTCACCGTCGAAGCAGAAGAGCTCGACGGCGAGCCCACTGACGTCGAAGCAGCATCGTCATGCTGTGACGTCGAGGCATTCTCTGTCGACGCCTGGACACCGGCGTTCGACGTCGAGACAACCTCCGTCGACGACTAGGCGTGGTCGTTCGACGTCGAGGGAACCTATGTCGACACATCGTCGATTGACGTCGAAGCAGCCCACGTTGACGCCCTGTCAATGGCATTCGACGTTGAGGCAGCCTCCGTCGCATTCAGGCAAGCGGCATTCGACCTCGAAGCACCCTCCGTCGCCGACAGAGCACCGGCGATCGGCGTCGAAGCAGCCTCCGTCGTCGTCGAGCAGGCACCCTTCGACGGCGAGACGCTCTATGTCGAAGGACAATTTTCGTCACTCGAGGTCGGCGTCGAGGAGATCACGGGCGACGTCGAGAGACCGTCTACCTGCTCGGCGTTCGGCGTCGAAACAACCACCGTCGCCGGATCAGCGGAGATCCAGGGAACGGGACGATTTGCAGCCAGTGCACATCTCTCCTTCAAGATCACAGCAGAGGTCGCCTTTGAGGCAGGTGATGCAGGAGATGGAGAGTGTACCATTGGACCAGTCTCAAGTCCTGCTGTCTCAACTGGGTTCCCCAGGATCAGCATCGGCTGCGGAGGTGGAACAATCTCCATTACAGGACCCTCCTGCCAAGAGAAAGAGGGTTTCAGAAGAGAGAGATCGGTCGAGGTCTTCCGCTAGACGGTCTCTAGCAAGCTTATCCTCATCTTCCTCGGCATCTCGAAGCAGATCCTCGGATGGGGAAAACAGCGATTCGGACAGGGAGAGGTCAAAATCCCCTGCAAGGTCGCAGCAGGATCAAGCGGATCAGCCTCCTCCACGGTCACGTTCGCCAGTGAAGGATCGCTCCCAAAAGACTCCTCCTATTCGCCTTTCCCCAAGGTGGTATAGACCTCTTCACCACTGGGCCAAGGACAAGGAGACGGCAGATCGATTGAAGACGTATTGAGATCAAGCCTCCCACCGCAGAGAACGGTCTCGTTCTAGAGGACATTCAAGTAAAAGAAGATTTAGTCACAGAGAGAGATCTCGTTCTAGAACGCACTCAACTAGAAAAACATCTAGGTCCAGGAGGACTCATAGCTCTTCAAGTTCATCAAGAACCCGATCTCACAGGAATTAATCTCCGACCCTAACAAACAGTCCACGCTCGAGAATATCTCCAACTGAGGATATTTTCTCGTTCCAAGACATCTTGGGCAGAGGAGCCCTGAAGCTAGGAATTCCTATGACAGCTCCTCAGATCAAGACGACAGTCATCTTCGAAACACTGCAGCACAGAACGGCACCCAAACCCTTATTACCGTTGGTCCCAGGTATCATGGATCCGGTGAATGAGGTCTTCCTGACTCCGGCAACGGTGAAGTCAGTCCCAGCGAGGATTCAAAAGAAATATCGTCCTCCTGAAGAGGATCCCCTGTTCCTCAAGTCCGACCCACCGCCAGATTCAGTAATCATGCGGCGGCTAAAAAATCCAATGCGGTGGCCTCCTCATCCACGGTACCGCCGGATAAGGACAGCAAGTTACAAGACTCATGGGGAAGAAGAGTGTGTAACACGACCTCAGCCTCTTTGCTGGGCAGATATGATAGATCTTTGTGGGACTCGCTTCAAAGATTTACTGAAAAGCTTCCTTAGGAAGATAGAAAGGACTTTGAGGAGGTTCTGTTGAAGGGCAGTCAAGTCTCCAATCAGATTATCGGTGCGGCGGCAGATGGAGCAACGCTGGCTGCGCATGGTTATGTGCATGGAATCACAGCGAGGAGATCCTCATGGTTGCGCCTTACAGCATTGAAACCCGAGGCTCAAGCCAGAATACTAAATCTTCCTTTTTCAGGCACATCTCTCTTTGGGGCGAGTGCTGATGAGGAGATGCAACGGATGAAAACGGAGTTAGACACCCTTAAAGCCGTGGGGCTTGAAAAGAAAAAGGAATTCTGGAAGAAGTTCCGTTCTGACAACAAGGGCTCTTCGAAGCAGAGGGTTCAAACCCCTCACTGGCAGAAGGGCCAGAACCAGCAAAACCAACAAAAGTCGCAATATAAAGGCAAGCGCAATTCCAAAGGAAATGGAAATCAACGCCAAGGCAACAACTTCAATAAGCCTCAGCAGAAGCAATGAGTCTTCACTTCCCCCAGCACCGTTGTCCACTCCAGTGGGGGGAAGCATTGCACATCACAGATCAGAGTGGCAAGCCATTACAAAAGACCAATGGGTGTTGTCTACGCTGCAGAATGGGTACTGTCTTTGTTTCCATCGTCTACCTCCAACCCGTTCCTCCGATGTCAACGTCAAGCCACCAGCTACAACTGTTAAAGAAAGAAGTAGTGACACTCCTCGAGAAATCAGCCATCGAGAAGGTGCCGGTGGCTCAAAGGGGGAAAGGAGTGTACTGAAGGTATTTTTTGGTCAGAAAAAAAGGCCGAAAGGCGGAATACAGGCCTATTCTGGACTTGAGAACACTCAATCTACAGGTACGAAAAAAAAAGTTTCGTATGTTGGCGCTTCACCAAATATATCCACATCTCAGGAAGGGGGATTGGATGTGTTCGGTGGACCTTCAAGATGCCTACTTTCATGTCCCGATACGGCCCGGTCACAGGAGATTCCTTCGATTTCGGGTGTTCACGAAGTGTGTCGCAGTGGTGGCTGCAGCTCTACGCCGCAGGGGAGTCTTCGTCTACCCTTACTTGGACGATTGGCTGTTGAAAGGTCCAACTCCAGACAATGTAAGGAATCAATTCCAGACATGCATAGAACTTTGTCAGCGTCTAGGACTGCATGTCAACTACAGCAAGTCTATCTCCCAGCCCACTCAGAAGATTCACTTCCTAGGAGCTCTGCTAGACTCCGAGGTAGGAAAAGTGTTTCCTTCGGAGGAGAGACAGTTCTCGATAGCGCTCAAGTGCCAACAGGTTCTTCGCAACAGGACTCAGAAAGTGCGAAAGATAGCCTCCCTCTTAGGGTCGATGGCTTCATGCATATTCTTAATACCGAACGCCAGACTTCGGATGCGTCCTCTACAGCAGGATCTGGAGGACAAATGGGACCAGCAATCAGATCGCTGGGACGATCAGATCATTTTGTCGGGGGTAGCTCGAGCTTCCATCCCGTGGTGGACAAAGAAGCAGAACATGCAGGTGGGAGTTCCCTTCCATCAACCTCCCCCTACACAAACGATCATCACAGACGCGTCGTTGCAAGGCTAGGGGGCGCACATGGGTCCTCTTCAAGTGCAGGGTCTGTGGTCTTCCAAAGAAAGCACCTACCACATCAACTTGCTGGAATTGAGAGCAGTCCACCTGGCTCTCAAAGCGTTCCTTCCCTCACTTCAGGAGGAAGTCATTCTAGTACAAACGGATAACACCACCACGATGTACTATTTAAACAAGCAGGGAGGAACCCGCTCAAGGACTCTATCACTGGAAGCTCAGTGCATCTGGCATTGGCTTCTGGCTCGCAAGTTGTCTGTTCAAGCAGTCCACCTCCCAGGAGAGCAGAACGTGAGGGCGGACGCACTAAGTCGGCACTTTGAAGACAGAGAGGACTGGGTTCTCAACGACGAAGTGCTAGAAGACGTTTTCCAGTCTTGGGGTCGTCCTTCCATAGATCTCTTCACGGACGACGTAAACAGCAAATGCCCAAGCTTCGCCTCAAGGCTCTATCGACCAGGAACGAGAGGGAATGCTCTTTTGATCGACTGGTCAGGGGAATTTGTGTATGCCTTTCCACCCCTTCCGTTGATCCCGAAGGTGGTGAGCAAGCTGACCCACTCGTGCACAACAATGATCCTGATTGCCCCCGACTGGCCGAGGCAATGGTGGTACACGGACCTATTTCACCTGTCAGTGTCTCCTCACAAGAGGCTTCCATGCAGGCCGGACCTGTTATCGAAGATGAATGGGAGGATTCACCATCCCAACCTTCCGTCACTGAACTTGGCAGCATGGCTCCTGAGGTCATTCAATACGGCCATCTAGGACTGCCACAAGACTGCATGTCCATTCTGAAAGAAGCACGACGTCCTTCCACAAGACATTCTTACGCATGCAAGTGGAAGAGATTCTATATGTGTTGCATGCAGAATGGTCACAATCCGGTGAAGAGTCAGGAAGAAGCAGTTCTTCCATACTTGTTGTACCTGGCTAAAGCAGGTTTGAAGTTTAACTCCATTAAGGTGCATTTAGCCGCTATACCTGCTTATAGGCGATCACCTTCACAAACCTCTTTTTTCCAGTTGCCAGCAGTAAAGGATTTCCTGCAAGGTCTAAAAAAGGTGTACCCTCCTATTCGGCCTCCTTCCCCTCCCTGGGAGCTGAACCTAGTACTATCAAAGTTGATGGGCCCTCCTTTTGAGCCCATTCATAAAGCTACTTTACAGCATATTTCCTGGAAAGCGGCTTTTTTGGTAGCGATTACGTCAGCCCGTAGGGTGAGCGAGATTCAGGCCCTCTGTATCAAAGAACCTTATACAGTGTTTCATTTGAATAGAGTGGTGCTCAGAACACACCCTTCTTTCCTGCCGAAAGTGGTGTCAGATTTTCATGTCCATCAGTCGATCTCTCTGCCCACTTTCTTTCCCAATCCCTCTACTCCAGCTGAGAGGGCTTTACACTCTTTGGACCTGAAAAGGGTATTAAAGTTCTATCTGGACAGGTCCAAGTCTATTCGACATTCTGATCAATTATTTATAAACTATGGATCGATCAGAACTGGTCATGCAGCATCGAAACGTTCCATTTCCAGGTGGATCGTTTCGTGTATCAAACTTGCTTACCAATCGGCGCAGAAACCTCTGGGGTTTACCCCTAAAGCGCATTCCACTAGAGGTAGAGCGGCCACGGCAGCTTACCTGCATAATGTGCCAATGTCTGAGATTTGTAAAGCGGCGACCTGGAGGTCTGTCCATACATTTACCAGACATTACTGTCTAGAATCGGACACGAGAGCAGATACCCAGGTGGGCCAGGCCTCCCTGAGGAATCTGTTTAACAGCTGAGTTATTGGCTGTTATGGCTTGGTTGGGTCATGTACTTCTCATTTACCTGCAGGGGGTTGATGGGCTTGCTATTCTATTCAGTGCTTATGACTATTGATGAGGATCCCCTGGAAGAGAAGGATAAGTTACTTACCTGTAATCCTAGTTCTCTTCCAGGGGTATCCTCATCAAAGTCATAAGCAACCCACTCGCCTCCCCAGGTAAATGAGATTTCGGTACTATTACAATCTTGTGGTTGAGCCCTGTCTTCAGGGTTATGCAAAGAACAACTGACCTAACTGTCACCCCTGAGGCATGATGGGAAGCCTGGGGTCATGGCTGCCTTAAAGGCACGGTGCCAGTTTTTTGTTGAAAATGGTTTCATTTTCTATGCTATTGTTTTACAATGCAGCCTGAGGGCTAACAATGTCTATTTATAAGCAATTTTCAGGATTTATGAGTGGTTTTACTCATTAAAACACAAAGTTCAAGGGTTATTTGACCTAATGTGTTTTTTGCTTCCTTACTAATTGCAGTGCATATATATGTGTTTACATTGTTTTAGCCTCAGTTGTGGAGCTGCATTGGTGTGAGAAAAATGATATATGTACATACATATATGTGGAGCGAGATATATGTGTTTTTACATATATATTTTTATATTGTTTCCGGGGTCCCGCACATGGACGGGAATATTCAGTGCTTATGACTTTGATGAGGATACTCCTGGAAGATAACTAGGATTACAGGTAAGTAACTTATCCTTACTGTACACATCCCCCCTTTTGCTTAATCATGGTGTTCTTTCTTTACTGTACATGCAGGGGTGGGGATGAAGGGTATATAAGACGTGGAACCAAAGTGCTTGGCAGACTGCCTCCTCAGACAGCTATGGGTGTCTGTTGTTGATGCTTTCTCTCTCATAAGATTGTAATAAATATCCTTTCTCTCTGTGCTCCAGTGTTGGTCTCAGTTTGTATTTCGGACCCGTGGACTATAGGGTGACCCTGCACCCTTGGGTGGTCCCCCAAAAGACCCCCAAATCCACACCTGCTGTTGCACAAAATGGAGTAGGAAAAGTAATGAATACTACTCCTGAGTCCAGCGTGCCCCCTACAGCAAGTCGTTGTTACGACTTGGGAAGTAATGGCATGCCTGGTAACAACGCAGGCATTGTAATGACCGCGTTCTAAACCCATGCGTGGTGAATGGATGCATAGTAATGTCATACATTTGTGTGGAGGCCACAGTGAATGAACATCTGTAGCCCCAGCCCAGGATTGTGAAACCACTACGTTGCTAAATGTGGCGCCTACTCATCGGGGTTCCACCTGCGAGTCAGTTAATAATGCCTGCCTATACAATGCTCCAAATAGCTACTTAAGGACTACAGATAAGGGCCAGGGGATTAAACTGTGACTGCTAGATTCTTAGTGAGAAGACTGAGTGGCATCTCAGCCTAAGCCCCCTTTTGCTGTAAAAATCCTGCCAGTGGTGACATCCTGCTCTGCCCTGGCCTCGAGACACCTCACGGGCTATGGGTATAATCCCACTTTCGGAAGGTCAGATTGCAGCAGGACTATTGGACATAGTAGCCCATTACATAACAACAGCAACCAGTCCAGCACAGTATGAGATTTGTGGCACAGCGCAATTATGAACAGCGACACTGTTGTGAAACACTAGCTAATTAACACATTGATCACTGTCTACCCATCGACTCCGCAGGGCATCATAGGGAAAACAGACAGTAAGCAGCCCAAGCTTACATTCAATGGAAATAAGAAAGCACTGTGCTCACAGGACCATGAGGCAGAACGAGATGGAGCCCTCCTCCTAACAACGAGCCAGAGGACAAAGCAGATTTTCAATCTCTTTTGTTGGTGATGATTGTCCCCAAATTAGACTCTCTTGCAAGGTGATTAGATGATATGAAAGAGTGCCTTGATAAGCAGCACACCCGTCTGGATTTGAATGTCGCATCTCTCATGACACCAGAATGCAAACAAAAATTCAAAGAGAATTGAAGTTGGAGCCAGAGCACATAATGGCTAAAAATGAAAACTTGCAGGCCCCCCTCCTGCAGGAGCAATCTACCTATCCTGGAATCCAGAATCTACAAATATAGGGCGAGAGGAGGACTAGGTGGAAACAATGTTGATTGATATCTCTGGCCCGGAAAACCTACCGTCAGTGATTGTAGTTAAAAGGGCACATCGCTTACTGGTCACCCAGACCAGTTCCCAGTGCGCCACCGTGTCCTATTATTATAAAACATCTAAATTATAGAGCTCAAGATAGAATCTCACAAATACCGAGACACAGAAATGGAATCCATCATGAAGAAACCTTAATATCTTTTTTTTAAACAGATTTTAGTAAGTCAGCGCAAGACACCAGAAGAAAGTTCTATCTCATCATCTGTGTAAGATGCAAATTCAATATGGCATGCTTTGCCTGGCCAGATTAAGGGGGGAACAACCATTACAACGCGGGTTTTACCACGCGTTGCTTTTACATCGCATGCATTACAACGCATGCGATGTTACAACGCGTGCTAAAACCACGCATACCATTACATCGCATGTGCTTTTACAACGCATGCAATGTAATGTGTAATGGCGGGGCGGCTATCCACGTCGTTATGAGGAAACCAAGGCTGTTTCCTCACAACGAGGTGAAGCAAGCAGGAAGGAGGAAGCAGGATCCGACAGCGACGCTGGAGAGGAGAGAGGTAAGGGGGTTTGTGCATGGGGTGGGGGTTACTTTCGTAGGGTTTAGGGTAGTTTAAATGTAGTGTTTTTTAAAAAACGTTTTAGTGTGTGTTGTGGTGTTGTCGTGTTTGTTTAGTGTAGTGTATTAGGGAGGGTAGTGTAATGTTTATGTAGTGTAGTGATTTAGGGTACTGTAGTGTTGTAGTGTTTGTTAATTGTAGTGTTTTAGGGTAGTGTAGGGGTGGGAGTAGTGTGGGTAGCGTAGTAGTGTTTTAGGGTTTAGGGTAGTGTAGGGGTGGGAGTAGTGTGGGTAGCGTAGTAGTGTTGTAGGGTTTAGGGTAGTGTAGGGGTGGGAGTAGTGTGGGTTGCGTAGTAGGGTTTTAGGGTTTACGGTAGTGTAGGGGTGGGAGTAGTGTGGGTAGCGTAGTAGTGTTTTAGGGTTTAGGGTAGTGTAGGGGTGGGAGTAGTGTGGGTAGCGTAGTAGTGTTTTAGGGTTGTGGTAGTGTAGGGGTGGGAGTAGTGTGGGTAGCGTAGTAGTGTTTTAGGGTTTAGGGTAGTGTAGGGGTGGGAGTAGTGTGGGTAGCGTAGTAGTGTTTTAGGGTTGGGGTAGTGTAGGGGTGGGACTAGTGTGGGTAGCGTAGTAATTCAGTTAAATTCAAAAGACCTTTATTCAAATTTCATAAAATTCATAAAAGTACCACGATAAAAACATACATTTACACAGCAAAAATCAAATTTACAAAATTCATGAATTGTTAAAATCGAATACATCTCTCATAAGACCATTTTCAGGGGTTTTCCATCGTTTTACGTACACGTATTATAAGTCTCAAAAAAGTGCTAGTGCGGTAAATTAATTCAACTGTATCCAGGGAAAGTAACATTGAGTAGGACTCCCCTAACGAAAGGGGTCTATGTTTCCTAAAATACGGAGTTAAAAACCAGTTAATATATTTTAAATAAAATTTACAGAAAAATAGAAAGTGCAAATCATTCTGTTTACTAATACCATCACACGGGCATGGGTTATAATCTGTTGTGTGCTGATAGCCCAGGGGAAAGCCCAACAACATTTTTATTGAGCACGCCCTTAACCGAAACAGCAATGATCTCTCCCAGTTGGTCATGGGTAGGGTGAGGTATTGTACGAGGTTTCTCCTACTTAAATCATTTCTCTGATAAGTCACAACAGTTGATTTGAGAATTTCCCTTTCCATTCGTTCTGAGCTATAAAGTGCATACAGTGCTTGCTTGACCTCAGTTTTATCTTTAAGTTCAATCTTACTAGGATCGGAGAAAAGGTCTTCCCTGTTCACGTTACTCAATGTTTTTAAAACTCCCGCGAGCCAGGGGATCGACATGCCATGATCACATTTAAGACAGTCTTTTATGATGTTTTGCGTTAAACTGGCTGAATTATTCCTCCAGATCCTAATCCAGAAGAGAGCTGGTCTAGATCTAATAAAATCACATACGTAGGGGAGGTTAAGTTCCTCATGGCAGATCAATTCGGAGGATGAAATTGGGGCACCCAGTATTCTCCTACAGAATCAACCTTCTTCTCGCTGAATACTGGGGCTTTTCCTCAAACCCCAAACCTTGGCCCCGTATGTGGCTACTGGTAGGCACTGTAGGTTAAAAAAATGTAAAATACCTCTGGTGGCACCTATTTTCTTTGGTCGGGACAAGCTCAAAATAGAATTGTTGGCTTTCGAGAACTTGCCCATGGCGTGGGCCATATGCCCACTCCATGAGCTGTTCGCAGCGAAAACCAAACCAAGATACGGGAATGTGGATACAGATTCTAATTTATCTGTCCCTATGTGTATAGTATTGAGCTTGCGTTTCCCAGGGCCACACGGCATAATAAAAGATTTTTTTTAAATTGACACACAGGTCTAAGCCCTCCATGTGTTGGACAAAACCTTTAACAAGTAGGCGAAGGGCATTTGGTGTTCGTCCCATCAAGACCGCATCGTCAGCGTATAATAAAACTGGCAATGGTTGCCCCTGGATAGTTGGTGCGTCACTAGTCACTTGTTTTAGAACTTTGGCCAGACCATTAATGTAGATAATAAACAGCAGGGGTGCTAAAATGCACCCCTGTCTTACTCCTCTGCAGATGTTAATGGGTCCAGATACTTCTCCACCGGCCCCAATCCTGACTTGTGCTTTGAGGTCAGTGTGGAGGTATGCCAAGAAATTAACAAGAGCCTCATCCAGTCCGTAATTCAAAAGAATTGCCCACAGTTTGGATCTGTTCACTAGATCGAAAGCGGATGAGAGATCCATGAACGCAAGGTAGAGGGTAGCGTAGTAGTGTTTTAGGGTTTAGGGTAGTGTAGGGGTGGGGGTAGTGTGGGTAGCGTAGTAGTGTTTTAGGGTTGGGGTAGTGTAGGGGTCGGAGTAGTGTGGGTAGCGTAGTAGTGTTTTAGGGTAGTGTAGGGGTGGGAGTAGTGTGGGTAGCGTAGTAGTGTTTTAGGGTGTAGGGTAGTGTAGGGGTGGGAGTAGTGTAGGTAGCGTAGTAGTGTTTTAGGGTTTAGGGTAGTGTAGGGGTGGGAGTAGTGTGGGTAGTGTAGTGTTGTAGTGTTTTTGGGTTAGGGGTAGTGTAAGGGTGGTAGTTGTGTAGGTGTAGGTGTAGGGGTAGGGTTGTCACTTACCTTGCATACTTTTACCACGAGTATAGCTTTACCACACATGCCTTTGCGTTGTAGTGGCATGCGTGGTAAAGGCATACTCGTGGTAAAAGTATGCGATGTAATGGAATGCGATGTCATTGACATTGCGTAGTAATACCCACGTTGTAATGCCATGCGTGGTATTAGTATGCGATGTAATGACATACATCCGATTAAGGCATACCTTAAAAGGCAAGCCGGTGTGTTTGCAACACTGGGCAAGGCGAGCACCTTCATCAATACCTTGGCCAGATCTTGGAGCAGTGCAAGCTTCCCACCCGGCCACCCCAGTAATTTGGAATGAGAACCAATGTCTGAGGAACCCTTCTCTCTCTGTTAATCTCGCTGTTAAATTGTTATATCTTTACTTTTATTAGACTCTATGGACATAGTAATCTGTGTACTGTCTGCTATCTAGGATGCTGCGCCTGAATGCAATTCAAAAAGGGGTGTGATGATGGACAGAGTATCTGAATTAACCAGAACACTACTACCCAGTCAAAAGATCAGGGCTTGATCCATCACCGTTTTTTAGCTCACTGCACCATCCCAGTTCAGAACCTGGCTACATGCAAATTAGTCTGACCCTGGCCCAGTGCATCATGGGAACAGGGCAGACCAAACTACCAAGCCAATTCTTTACTGGAAAGGAAACAAGCTTCCGGGGACCGGTTTCTGGCATTGCAGCTGTCTTCGTCCCGGCTTGCTTGAATCCTGATGGTGCAGTGAGCAAGGGACTCACATCTGAATATACCCTGTCACACTTGTGGTGGCTAAAACGATTCAAAAAGGGGGGTGGTGATGGACAGAGTATCTGAATTAAGCAGAACACTACTATCCAGTCAAAAGATCAGGGCTTGATCCATCACCGTTTTTTAGCTCACTGCACCATCCCAGTTCAGAACCTGGCTACATGCAAATTAGTCTGACCCTGGCCCAGTGCATCATGGGAACAGGGCAGACCAAACTACCAACCCAATTCTTAACTGGAAAGGAAACAAGCTTCCGGGGACCAGTTTCTGGCATTGCAGCCGTCTTCGGCCCGGCTTGCTTGAATCCTGATGGTGCAGTGAGCAAGGGACTCACATCTGAGTATACCCTGCCACACTTGTGGTGGCTAAAACGGTTCAAAAAGGGGGGTAGTGATGGACAGAGTATCTGAATTAAGCAGAACACTACTACCCAGTCAAAAGATCAGGGCTTAATCCATCACCGTTTTTTAGCTCACTGCACCATCCCAGTTCAGAACCTGGCTACATGCAAATTAGTCTGACCCTGGCCCAGTGCATCATGGGAACAGGGCAGACCAAACTACCAAGCCAATTCTTTACTGGAAAGGAAACAAGCTTCCGGGGACCGGTTTCTGGCATTGCAGCCGTCTTCGACCCGGCTTGCTTGAATCCTGATGGTGCAGTGAGCAAGGGACTCACATCTGAGTATACCCTGCCACACTTGTGGTGGCTAAAACGATTCAAAAAGGGGGGTGGTGATGGACAGAGTATCTGAATTAAGCAGAACACTACTACCCAGTCAAAAGATCAGGGCTTGATCCATCACCGTTTTTTAGCTCACTGCACCATCCCAGTTCAGAACCTGGCTACATGCAAATTAGTTTGACCCTGGCCCAGTGCATCATGGGAACAGGGCAGACCAAACTACCAAGCCAATTCTTTACTGGAAAGGAAACAAGCTTCCGGGGACCGGTTTCTGGCATTGCAGCCGTCTTCGGCCCGGATTGCTTGAATCCTGATGGTGCAGTGAGCAAGGGACTCACATCTGAGTATACCCTGCCACACTTGTGGTGGCTAAAACGATTCAAAAAGGGGTGGGGGGTGATGGACAGAGTATCTGAATTAAGCAGAACACTACTACCCAGTCAAAAGATCAGGGCTTGATCCATCACCGTTTTTTAGCTCACTGCACCATCCCAGTTCAGAACCTGGCTACATGCAAATTAGTCTGACCCTGGCCCAGTGCATCATGGGAACAGGGGAGACCAAACTACCAAGCCAATTCTTTACTGGAAAGGAAACAAGCTTCCGGGGACCGGTTTCTGGCATTACTGCCGACTTCGGCCCGGCTTGCTTGAATCCTGATGGTGCAGTGAGCAAGGGACTCACATCTGAGTATACCCTGCCACACTTGTGGTGGCTAAAACGATTCAAGTCAGACACACATGGTGGACCCAGAACTGACTAATATAGGCTGTAGCTACAGGCCCGAGAGCTTAGAAACTAACATGATATTCGATCGTTCTCACCTGATCCAGTTATTTTACAAGCTTAGAATGCCGAGGAATACGTTTTCCATGATGCTAATCTGGCCTTTCTGAGATCTGAATGTAGTAGTTGTAATTGTAATACATGAGATGTAACTGTTAGTATTATGTTCACTCAGCAAAGGAGTATTATGGGTTGTTCACCGAGGAGTTGGGGTTTGATGTGGTAGGGGGTGGATGGGGTGGGAAGTTCAGGCATCTTCGAACAGATCCGAAATCGCAAGACACTTAAACTATGATGAAAAAGTTAATCTGATGTGAATGACTGGTAGAAGTGTGGGAGTGATCCTTCATGTCCATCCCAAATGTTCAACTCTAGATGGTTTTGAGGGATATGACTAATGAAATGGAAATTTAGGGCAGTTAATAAATGTCACAACCAGAGATTACTCCATTTATTCAGTGGAACATGCTCCCACTCTAGGATCAATTATTTTCTGGGCTTTAGGGATGTGATCAAGTCCATTTCCTGTTTACCCTGAACCCTTTCAGACCACTCAGCAGCTATTCTCACTCTAAACGTTCCCTGTGGTTGCATTCCCATATGGGTTATGGAGGCTCCAGCCATCTCAATCGTTGGAATTTAGAGCAGAAATGCTTAGCGATCAAATCCTACTTTGATTCCAGGCTTCTCCAACTAGTAGATCAGGAGTTACTGGTAGCTCCCCGGCTACCTGGAAGCAGCTCTCCTGTTTGGAGAGCAGCCTATTACATTAGACGCTTTTGTTTGGTTGAATTAATAGCTGTATTCTAAAATTGAAAAGTGTGTATTCGAGATGAAAACGTGTGCACTTTATGAAACCATAAACCGATGTTTGGAGAAAAGCAGATGTCCAAAATATATCTAAAGCTGATATTTGAGTGATAACTCATGAAATATGACTGATATCATTACCTTGGTGCCAGGGCCATGGCAGCCATGGACGTCATTTATTACCCATGTAGAGGCATTATAAATTGAAAAAGCAGTTTTACATTGCTTCCAGCAGTCCTGCCTAAAGCACTGGAATATGTCACGTTAGTCCGCATGCATTTACAACGCATGCCATTACACCAACCGTGTTATTACATCACATACCTTTACTACGCAAGTCGGAACAACGACTTGCAGTAGGGGGGAGCTGGATGTTGGAATAGTATAATTTACTATTCCAACTCCAGTCTGTGCAACAGTAGGGAAGGTGTTGCACCAGTAGGGAAGGAAATGCAGCAATGGTGACCCTCTGGGCCACACATTGGCGGGACTGGTTCTTTCACCTTGAGTGGCCTCTGACATAATTAAGAAGGGAGCTGCAAATGGAGATGCACATTTTAACCATGTCACATACTAAAATAATTCACTGACTTCTACAGCGAACTGTACACAGATAAGGTCAGTCCTACTAAACGTTAAATACAAGAGTATTTGAACTGGGCGACCTTGGTGTGTCTACACCCCAGAGGGACACATCATTGTGAACCAGTGTGCGCTGCAATTAAAATATAAAATGTTGATGAGCCCCATTATTAAGCAATAAGAAATTAGAAACTTAGGTAGCCTTTTTATTAATAGACCCTTCATGTGATTAACTGAATACCTAAATGGTGCCGGCCTCCTACACTCACTGAAGGACATATACTCAATTAACCACTGGAATGGTGACTGCTTACTTTGGTATTCAACTCAAACCCCCAAAAAAGATGGCACGCATGTACCCCTGCATTGTGAATATTTTAAATGGAAGTAAATTGAATACGAAGGATAAATGGGAGCAGGATTTGGTCCACGTTATGACTGTTGAGCAGTGGTCATAATGCTGCTATCAGGTTAAAGATGTCTCTCCCAAGGACAAGTTCAGTCTAATACAACTTAACACTGTCCATGCTCAGGACGGCTCAGTAGACCTGTGCTCATGACGCCCAGGAGCCGTCCGAACGTTGCCGCTCCGCCCACGTGCGATTAATTCCCCGCCTGTGCAGGAGAATTAATCAGTGGGTGGAGTTCGGACAGCTCCCGGCTGTCATGAGCACATGCCCACTGTGATTTATGATGGCCAGGAGCCATCCCGAGTACCAGAGCCCCGTCCCCCTCGCACCGCAGTGGAATTCGACGCGTGGCAAAGGGGTTAAGTTATAGTTATTTATTTATATAGCGCTGAATCACCCATGAGGGTATCTCGGCACTTAGGCTGTGGAACCCTTCCTGGCTCTCGCTGTGAGGGGCGGAGCCAGGCATCCCAGCGCTGGTGGGGCCGTTGTGGAGATTAAGCAAGCTATTGCCCAGAGTTGCAGCGTGGGGCCCATGATTAGAGAAGGCGCCGAAGCGAGAATTATCGAGTCCGCGGACATTGATCCTAGACCCTGCCGCGTCGGGAATTGAACCCTGGTCCCGGGCCTGATCTCTGCTTCAGGGTCTGCCGCCTCTAACCAGTGAGCCACACTTCTCCACAAGTATGTAGATAGTGCTTACTAACTACATGGGATGTCCACCAACTCAATTGCTCAAGGTGAAGGCACCAGACTTAGGGCCTGAATATGATTTCAGCCGATGGGATTTATATTTCGGCGGACGGGATATCCGTCACCGTTGTGACGAGTGACCCATCCGCCAAGATCTAAACCAGGCCCACAGACTTTTTTCCTATGGAGTGGGCAAGCCTACAGATATACGCCTAGAGGTGGAAATTCCTCCTGATGATCACTCCTGGCTTGAGTCCCTCTTCTCCTTTGTTCTTTGAACGATAAGTAAAAGAAGTACCTAAGCCTGTTTGGAAGTTTGCTGCCATAGTATTATTGTTGGGTATAAACGAAGCATTGCAATGCATTCCAGAGGTGAAGGGGCTCTGAACTGCGAGGACTGGTTGAAAGATCTCACTACCTGTGGTGAGAAGGTTGAGACCTATGGCGCCCTATAGCCGCCTACATCTCAGCTCAGGGATATACGGGGTCCAAAGCATACTTATGTTATCAGCACAGATGCACAATGCTAACTCCCAGTACACTATAAGGCATATGCTGCTTACATTTGAACTCTCCCTGCCAAAAATAATGTGATGATATCCCTACAGGTCACTTACTGTACACCACCTTCAGCTATGCTCCCGCTGATATGTAATTTATTTCTCAACAACATGGATGCTTGTCCAACAATATTTTGTTCTGAAGAAAAAGCTTGTTAATGTTTAAAATTGAAATTAAAAGTTTTAAAAAACCAGAAGAAGAATGTAGTATGAAGCACTGGTGGGCGCCAATATAATGGGAGCGTTCATAAGTAGCAAAAAAGAGTCTAGCATACCGTTTCGTCTTTATAAATAAAATCGAATATTGAAAACATCCACCTTCACATTAAAATGTTGATGTTTTAATGTTTCTGTTTGTGAATTGAAAATATTTCCTAATTTGTGAATTATATTTGGTTTATACTTGTTTCTGTATTTTTGTAATACTTTTGATGTTCAAATGGTAGCTATTGGTTAGGCTGGGGTCCCAGGCTTCCAGTAGTGATTCATTGGAAAAGGTGAGTCAGCAACCCAGCACGGAGCCATACACTGCTTGGATTTTTTCTCAGGCTAAGAAAAAGTCCAAACAGCATCCAGGCTTCTCACTAGGGTGCAGATGTGTGTGTCAGCCCACACCATGAAGTGGATTTGTTCTGGGGTAAAGAAAAATTGCAAACAGCCTCCAGTTCCTGTGGAATCTGTCTGAGGCTAAAGAAATTCGAAACAGCGTCTTTTTCTTGCTAGTGCACAGACATGAAACACCTTCCTCTTCCAATGCTTTTTCATTGTAAATGTATTGAAGTAACACAAATCTAATCACATCCAACAATAATCAAGCACAATACATCATGCAATAACCCCACAGAGTAGTAGGATATCATGACAGCATTACATAAATATGCTCCAGCTTGCCTCCCCTTCCCCCATAATCCGTTCTACCCATTGGGCCAAAAAAGTAAACCATACCAAGGCACTATTTCATTATGTCAGACTCATCCAGGCTCCTCACATAAGCTCTCAGAGGACTCCAAAAGTCTCTCGGCCAAGAGGTAGGCAGAAGGCATTCAGAATAAAATTAAGCCAAGTCACTACACATAATTCTGTCCTTCAACCAATTCTTGAAATTTGGAGAGCTTGCGCTCCCCCATCTCAATGCAGCCCATCTTCGACCGAAAAGGGATGCCATCGCTAATAGCTTCCGATAGTGCTTTGGAGCATCCATCACCCCCTCAATAGAAGTAGAAAGGTAGTAATGGGGGGTGCCCCTTCCATCATGATGTCCAGAGTCTGCATCACACGAGCTCAAAAGGCTGCAATTTTGGGACACAACTATGCAAGGTGAAGAAAATCTGCAGTGGGGCAGCACATCTGTGACTGGTGGGGTCAGATGAAATGCTGTACTTTACCATGGTAAGTGGAGTGCAATATACCCTGAGTAAGTATTTACAATGAATCAATTGATATTTTTCATTCGGAGAGATATCTTTCATGCGAGTGCAACAAAAGGACCATTGTTTATCAGTAATATCATAACCCAGATCTGCAGACCATAGCATACAGGCATCCCATTCCACCTCAGAGGAAGCCTGGCACTGCATAGTGTACATGTGGGTGACAATAGGCTGAGTTGAGGGATTCATCAATAGGAAAGACAGAGGCTTCAAAGCCGCTGTAGGATCCTGAAAGCGGGGAAGTAGCTGTTTTAAAACATGTTTGGTTTGTAAAAGCTGAGCCTATCTACAATGGGGGAGGAAGTTGAGTCAACAAAGTCCTCCAATAAGAGGAACTTACGATTGTCTCCCATATATTTTAGATTTTTACATTTCACCTCAGAAATTACCGCCGAGTGAAAATTAGTATGGGGATATAAATAATGTGCTATGTCAGCATGTGCCGAAAACTGGTGCGAACTGCCACAGAGTTCCGCCAGTCGAGTCAGCAGACAGCCCAAGCATTTAACTATGTGACTCTCTCTATTTCGTTGAGGAGTTAGGCAGTAAAGATGTACCTGAATAGGAACCGGTTGTGCTAGGCCGCATTCTAGAACCACATGAGGCGCCCAACAGATCTTGTGAATCTAATGATGGTCTAACTGAGCCTGGGAAACTAGATAGTCAGAATTTGGCGCCCCAAATTCACTTTTGTCATAAGGTTTCTGTAATAAAACCCAGCTAATTCTTGGTTGTTTCCCTGTCCCTGCTAATGTAATCATAAGGGATCACAGTTGGGAGAAGAATGTATTGTGAAGGTGGATAGGGATGTTTTGAAACAAATACAATAGCTACAGGAGCACTACCATTTTCATTTGGGCAATTTTACCAGCTACCGATAAGGGCAGTTTAGTCCACTGTTGCAGGGATTCTGCTCCTACACAGAACAAGGCACAGAGACTTAGGACCTTAGTGAATTAGGGTGTGCCAAAACTCACCTCAGTACCCAACATCCCCTACCAGACTAGCATCAGTGTCACATTGGCGCTTCGTCCTATAGCAAAAATACCAATGATTAGACAACCCAGAACATGCGACTTAGGATACCTCAGGCAATGTGGAAAAGAAGAACACTCTTTTGTTATACTCTCATACCAGTCCAAAACATGGAGTAAAAGGAGACACCAGCAAGTTTGAAATATTTATTTCTAACGCCGTGATCTCATGCGCAGAACCGTAGCTAATGCAAGCAGACATATTATTAGAAAGAAGATTGTAAGCATAGTCACTATTCCATAAAATACAAAGGGAGAAAGTATGTTATAATGCTAAATGGAAACAGGTTTAAAACATACCTATATTTCACCCTCCCTTGCTAGTAGGTTATTTTATAACTACAGAAGGTCTCTTTAGGCTTACATAGGCGGCCCCATACCTCTGGTATTAGCAGAAGTGGACCACATCAAATTCTGCACAAGTTCTCAGCATACGAATGTTCTCCGAGTGTGTTCAATCATGCTTACACAGTGCATTATTAAAGGGCCCATATCAGAGGTGGCCACAGCTGCATATGTGTTATGGCTAGAACATGCGCTGATCAGTTAGAACAACAGCTACAGTGTCTTAGATAACCTTGACGGTCTCTGCTCTCACTGTACAGACTAAACAAATGAAGCAGCTTAGAAATGCAGCAAAACAAGTTATTCTCATGTGAAGCAAAATACTCAGTGTTCTCTAAACAAAAGCGCAAGTGCGTTTAGTGTGCAAAGCAGAGCAGGAAAGTAAAAATGGCGATTAAACTTCTAATAAGCTCATGCCAACTTAATACTGTGTGAATGTACGGCTCATCTCCACTACACCACCACCGCTGTATCCAAACAGTAATCTAGGAAATGTATGCACCATAGTTTGCCCTTATGACAGTTTTTATATAACTGTGAAACATAATTCCTGGATATCGTATTGGCTCCTTCATCCAGTAGAGAGAAAAGTTATACTCCCGTCTGGTGGTGGCTTCTGTGAGAGGAGCTAGTAGTGATTTATTCCAAATAATTTGGAGCCCAGACTAGCACCGATAACTATTGATATCTTGGATAATGGTGTGCAAAGTGTTAGCACGGTTCTTAACAAGGAGAAGGATGTTGTCTGCATACATAGATAAAAGGACTTTCCGTTTGCCAAATCTTTTACCCCTATGATGATGGCAATCCCACAAATGGCAGGCTAGTGGCTCCATAATAGTGTCAATGAGGAGGGGTGACAAAGGGCACCCCACCTCGTACCCCACTAATTAGAGAACGGATACCCCAACAGGTCAACCCGTACAGAGCCCATGGTGTGCTATAAAGGAGCTTGACCCGCTGCAAAGAAGTCCTTACCCACCCCCTTTTACTTCAAGGTCAGTGTACCGAATGACAAATCTTTGCGAAATCTTCAAAACTAATGAGTCGTCCCTCTCAGGTTCTCTGTTGAAAGTTTCAGGGTGATTCGTGAAGCGGGGATGAGAAAAAAGAGGGGTCCAAAGAGCACGTTTTATCCATGTTACTTTCCATAGGAAATTTTGAAACAGGTTACAGCCCGAACTGCTAAATGGAATTTCACCAAATTTGGCATAAAGGTAGCTCTTGATTCAGAAAGTGACCTTTTTTTAAATGGTGTTAATCTGTTCAGTAGTTTTTAAAATATTAAAGGAAAAAGAAATATAGATATCTAGGCGGAGTCTAACCACAAATCTCCTCCAGAGCACAAGCTTCATTCTAATTGGTTGCCAACACTCCAAACCAGGAAGTGTTGGCAGCCATCTTATGCCTTACATCAAGTAAAAATCATAAAGGTCAGACATACATTGCAAACAAGAAAAGGGGGCAGAGTAAAAACACAAACAACACCCTGACCACCCGTGGCCTGCTCCCCAGGCCCAAAAAAAGCATTTTTTTAAAAAAGATTTCGGGCGGTGTTGTGCCGTTGGCTTTGACAGGGCAGGAGCAAACTCTGCTTTGATTTTTGGAAGTGAGAGGAGGAAACTGCTCTTGGTTCCAAAAACCGAAACAGAATTGCTTTTGCACAAGGAGAGCTGCATGTTAGCAGCTCCACTCGTGCAAAAGCACTGCCGGCTCCCGCAGCTGGCGGAGAGCCGGCTGGTACCGTGGGGGCATTGGGACTCTCCCAATGGTCCCCAACAGGGAGGCCAGGCCCCAGGGGATGGGGTCCCCAGGGCCAGAAGTGGCCCAGGAGGGGGGCCACGCCAACCCCCTTCCCTTTATTATTATTTTATTCAATGGCCGGGCCCCGGGGGATGGGGTCCCCGGGGTCAATAGTGGCCTGAGGTGGGGGGCCATGCAGCCACCTCTAAAATTAAAAATAAAGGGTGGCCAGGCCCCAGGGCCCCCCTCCGGTACCTCAGTGTGAAGGGTGGCTGCTGCAGAGACCACCTGTTCTAGCACCCAGCCTTTCATCTTTTAGGAGCAGGCAACCATGCTGCTGCATGAGTTTGGCAATTTTAGACTTTAAACTACTGCTTAATTTTCGCAGGGGTCTAACAGTGCGCACATGGGCACTAAATCATTAGCACTTGCTCTTTGGGCGTGCTGTGTAACAGACTCGTTAGGGAATATGCTGTTTGTGTTTTATAACACACAAACCTGTGAGTGTAATCATGCTAAGACATAAACCCACATGGACGGACAGCTCAGTGTGAAGAGAGCCTGCTGCAGAGACCACGTGTTCCAGCGCTCAGCCTTTCATCTTTTAGGAGCAGGCAACCATAGTGCTACATCAGTTTGACAATTTTAGACTATAAACTACAGCTTAATTTGCGCCGGGGTCTACCAGTGCGCACATGGGCACTTAATCATTAGCACTGGCTCTTTGCGCGTGCTGTGTAACTGACTCGTTAGGGAATATGCTGTTTGTGTTTTAAACACACAAACCTGTGAGTGTAATCATGCTAAGACACAAACCCACATGGACGGACAGCTCAGTGTGAAGAGAGCCTGCTGCAGAGACCACGTGTTCTAGCGCTCAGCCTTTCATCTTTTAGGAGCGGGCAACCATGGTGCTACATCAGTTTGACAATTTTAGACTTTAAACTACTGCTTAATTTGCGTCGGGGTCTACCAGTGCGTACATGGGCACTTAATCATTAGCACTGGCTCTTTGGGCGTGCTGTGTAACTGACTCGTTAGGGAATATGCTGTTTCTGGTTTATAACACACAACCCACAATCCGGCGAGTGTGATGATGCTAAGGCACAAGCCCACATGGATGAACAGCTCAGTGTGAAGAGAGCCTGCTGCAGAGACCACGTGTTCTAGCGCTCAGCGTTTCATCTTTTAGGAGCAGGCAACCATGCTGTTTCATCAGTTTGGTAATTTTAGACTTCAAACTACTGCTTAATTTGCATCCGGGTCTACCTGTGCACAAGGGCACTTAATCATTAGCACTTGCTCTTTGGGCGTGCTGTGTAACAGACGTGCTAGGGAATATGCCGTTTCTCTTTTATAACATACAAACCTGTGAGTGAGGAAAAAGTGCATGGCCCAGAGATCCTGGATATGAATTCCTGGTGTTGATGTAGGAACTTTAGATCAAGGCTCTGGACCTGTACAGCCTTGAATAAACAATTGAGGGAGAGGTTGTGAGCAGGTGTTCCTCCTTTCCAAAGGGATTTTATTATTAGAGGATAATTCCTTATTCAAGGAAGCACAATACTCCAAGTTGTTATGAGTGAAGTTGGTTCTTTTTATATACCACATTTTTATTATCATTTTACTCGTTATTAGTTTTTCTTAAGGTTTTTTTAACAAGAATGAACAGCCGACACGTGTTTCGCCCTATGTGGCTGAGAGGGCCAGGGCTTTCTCAAGGCTAATCTTTACATTCTAGCATCATGATATCAGTCATAAATCTGTGTATTTTCATAGAACGACATTGTAGTTAAAAGCCAGTTCATGGTGACCGTAGAGAAAATGGTCTCTCATCAGGTCCTAGGATTTTATCCTCTAACATTAATATCCCTTTGGAAAGGAGGGACACCTGCTCACAACCTCTAACTCACCCATAGAGGTATTCACACAGCTACACAGTAATGCAAAGAATCAACCACACTCCCATTTACTCCCCTACACAGTTATACATACACCACCTTACTTATTCATACAGATACTAACACATACTTACTTTCTTCTGGAATGACTGACACAAGCACATACTCATCCATTGAGCTACTCTCACAATCACTCACTCTCACATATAATCTTGTTTATACTCTAACACTCACATATACTACCTTTCACATATGTAGTTACTCACACATGTACCACTGAGACATCCATTCACTCACCAACACAGCTATACACACACTCATCCACCCATATAACCCCTCACAGATACACTCTTGACCCCATCCACCCAGTGAATCACCCACTCACACATCCATACAGGGAGTCGCACACACACCACCCACCCACACAGACTCTTAGACACTGATTTACGTACTCAGACAACAAATCAAAAAGCCATATATAGATACTCAAATATCTAATCACCAACCCAAGCAGTCAATTACACACAAACTGACAGACTGATACAGACTGATACAGACTGATACAGACAGGTGGAGTAGTGTGGCTCACTGGTTAGAGGCGGCAGACCCGAGAGCAGAAGTCGGCCCGGGACCAGGGTTCGATTCCCGACGCGGCAGGGTCGTGGACCTTGGTCAGCGGACTCGATAATTCTCGCTTCGGTGCTTACTCTAATCAGAGATCACACTCGGCAACTCTGGGCATTAGCTTGCCTAATCTCCACAACGGCCCCACCAATTCCGGGGATGCCTGGCTCCACCTTGGGGACTCCCAGCAGGGACCATCCCACAGGGAAAGCCAGAACGGGTTCCCCAGAGTTATACAGCGCCGGGACGCCTCGTTGCTGGGGCAGCTGTGCGCTTTACAAGTATACTACATTTACATATATATTAGTCAGTCACCCATGTATTAGTAAGACACGTTTAATCACTTATACAGTCAGTCATGCGCCTATTAAATCATTAATTCAGAAACTCATATACCAATTCTTCAATATACCTTGGCATATATATGTATAAAACATATTTAAACTCTTTAGAAACACTCAGTCACTGGATGATGTCATCGGTGATGTCACCGACCATGTCATGAGTGATGTAATATGTGGTGCCATCAGCAGTGCATTGCGGGGACTCTAGTTATAGAAGGGGAGAAACCCTTAGTTATGGTTTGTATAATCAGAAGGAACATGACCTATATCAGGGTCTGGTCAGAGCTGAAGAGGCTCTGGTTCAGGGTATACATATGGGTAGGGACATTGGGGCATTTGTAGTAGAAGTGCCAAAGATCAAGGCGAAAATAAATCTCCAATGGAGCCAGAAGGCTGCTAAAAATTATGTAGTAAGACAGCGACTTAACTATGAATATGGGGAGGCCAGCGGTAGGTGCTTGGCGCATAAATTAAGGATGAAGGAGGCAGCTGAGATAATAAATTACATTTTGGATAGTAATGGCCAGCGTGTTGAGAATGAGAATGGTATATTGGAGGTGTTCAGAAGTTTTTATGAAGCATTATACATGGATGATCAATATGATCTCCAGAAAGTCAAGGAATTTGTATCTCAACAGTGTGAGCAAGATATTGGAAAAGAGGACGTAAAGAGATTAGAAGCTCCTATTACAATTCTGGAACTCCAACAAGATATTAAGGAACTTGCAATTGGTAAGGCTGCGGGCCCTGATAAATTACCATTGGAGGTATATAAAGCTTTCTTCGAGTTTATAAAAGATGATATGTTATTAATATTTAAAAGAGCACAAGGTGGATTGGTGCCGAAATCATGGGGCAAAGCCAGTATTATTGTGTTTAGAAAAAAAGGTAAACCAGCGGAGCTTCCAGCATCGTATCGCCCTATATCTCTTTTAAACGCGGAATGCAAACAGTATTCAAATATTTTGGCCACTCGGCTTGCCACGGTAATATCGCCACTTTTGTCTATTAGACAACATGGCTTTATCCCTAAGTGTGGCACTACAAATCATGTTAGTAGAGTTATTGCATTATTAGATCACGCCAACGCTACTGGGGACCCGCTGAGCCTGATTCTGTTAGATGCCGAGAAGGCTTTTGACCGAGTTAAGGGTGGGCGTAGTTCACGAAGTAGCGCTGCGCGAAGTGCACTTCGCACTATGCGAACTTCGCGTAGCACTACGCGAGCTGCGTAGTAGCATGTTCGCACTGTGCAAGATGCATTTTCAATGATTGCACAGTGCGAACAAGCATCCGGCACAGTGCAATCATTGAAAACAGCATCTTGCACAGTGCGAGCTGTAGATTTCTGCCGCTCGAGTACATTTTTACTCGAGCGGCAGCTTTCTCAACGCGAACTGGTAGTTTCTCATCGCGAGCGGTCGCGAGCATGCACGACCACTCACAATGAGTAACCTGAACTCCCCGCCTTGACAGTCTCGCCGGGATGTCATTTTGCTTGCTCGCGGTCGCGAACATGACGTTGAGGACCGTGAACAAGCAAAAAACGACCGCTGCACTACGCTACGCGTGTTCGCACTGTTCTACGTGTAGCTCGCATAGTGCGAAGTTGCGCAAACTTCGCAAACTACGCGAGTGTCTTGGTGTTTTTTATGGGAAGTAATGCGGTAGCGGGGTTTTGGGCAGCAATATATAGTAGCAATACAAATGCTATACTGCCAACCTGTCGCTAAGATCTGTACCCTGGGCCTAGATTCAAAAGCAGTGGTAATAAAGCGGGGTACTAGACAGGGCTGCCCCTGCTCCCCATTATTATTTGCGCTGTATATACAGCCTTTTTTGAAAATGCTTGACCATAGCCCACAAATACAGCCTGTTATTGTTCAGCAGCAACAATATCGGGTTCTGGCTTACGCCGACGATGTTGCGGTGCTATCTGTTAAACCTGCAGCAGCAATACAGGCAGTAGAACATCTCGCTGCAGAATATGGGTCTGTCTCGGGATATAAATTAAACACCACCAAAACGCAAATCTTGTGCCATAATGTTAGGGGTTTTAATGAACCAAGGGTCTCACGGGAAGTAAAATATCTAGGAGTGCTATTAAGGACCTCGGCACCAGCATTAGTTGGCGCTAATTGGGGGAAGCTTTTACAAGGGGTGCGTAGACAGCTTGATCGGTGTGAATGCTTGCATCTGTCATTAGTTGGCAGGTGCAATATGCAGAAAATGACTATTCTTCCAAAAATACTGTATTTTTTTAGATGTGTTCCACTTGAAGTCTCACGCACTCATTTGACACAATTACAGTCATTATGTATGAACTTTATATGGGCACGAGGGAAGGCCCGCAGAGCTGCACGGTTTATGTTGTTACCTAGAGCGGTTGGGGGGTGGTCTGTACCGGACTTTACACTCTACTACTATGCATGCATGTTCCAACATATGAATATACTCTTTACTGGAATAGGGCCAAGGGTGGCTCCTGAATCTCCTGCCATATATAAGATGTTGCTGGGGTCAGATGCAAAAAACTGTTTGTTCATTCACCTAGACAGGAGCTATTATAAGCGCACAAGATTCAAGACTGTATTAGCAGCTTGGAAGGTTTGGAAAGCTATTAAGAAAATGTTCATGATAGAGAAAGTCTCCTGGTATACCCCATTTACTGTTGCTACTTGCTTTCCGAGTGTATTTTGGGATAGGACAGTGCAGAACTGGCAGAGTAAGGGTGTAAAAATAGTGGAGGATTTGTATATGGACGGGGGGTCTGAAATCGTTTAATCAGATCATGGAACAATACCATATACCTCGGGCAGATTTTTTAAAATATTTACAAATTAGGAACTATCTCCTCACTGCCCGGTGGAATATTCGGACTAATTCTCTTATTGAAGCTAGCTGAAAAGCAGTAAGAATAGGGGGGTTATATAGTTGTATGTTAGAAACAAGATCCAATGATTTGGAAGAACATAATCGTAAGTGGGAGAGTAGGTTAGGATGTTCTGATATTAGTTTGGAGACCTCCATTGAATTAGCTAGTCGAATATTTATGTCTGCTAACCTGTCTGCCCAACATTATAAAACTATTTTTTATTTATATATGACACCTCATAAGATTGTCAATTGGGGTGGTGGACAGGAGGGGAAATGCTTTCGCTGTGATAACCCTGATACAGATGTGATGCATATCTTCTGTACGTGTCCTCTATTAAAAGAATTATTAGAGCATGTTGATACATTTCTAACTGCTATTTTGGGAACACCTATTGATTTGTCGCCTACGCAGCTTTTGTTGGGTGTAGAGATGGGGGTAAATGCTGATAGTGTACCTAGGAATGCTATATATTTCATTTTTTTAGCAACAGCAGTGTTAAGGCTATGTATAGCTTCAAGCTGGTTACAAAGGGATCCCCCATCGTTTGAGGCTTGGAGGGTTAGGTTCTTGGCTAAATTTAATTTAGAGTATAGTTTGTATGCATTAAAAGGTAGGCATAAGCGAAAGCTGGGCTTACAAATTCGGGGCCCTGTTTTATCTTATTTGGATTCTTGAATGGCAATTTATTTATTTATTTATTTATTTTGTTGTGTTTAACTCTATGTACTAAAGTTGGGCATACCAGAAGAAGTCGATCTGCTATGGAACTGTCTGAGTTAAATGTATATGCTTAAATGTGCTGTGTTGGTTAAGACGCATGTACTCACTATACTTTAATTTGTTTGTACTCTTGTGAGTTGAATACTCGTGTATTGCTAATAAAAAAAATGTAAAAAATAAAAAGAAACACTCAGTCACTGGATAATGTCATCGGTGATGTCACCGACCATGTCATGAGTGATGTAATATGTGGTGTCATCAGCAGTGCATTGCGGGGACTTTCTCAGGTTTTGTATGAGTGAAATGTGCAACTAACTATAAGGTTCCTGAAACCTATGTTTTTTTCAGTGAAAAAAAATAATATATATACAAATATATTCATTCCACAAAGTCTGCTTATAACCGCCGTACACCTGCCATTACATGTTGGTGCCAGCAGTGGCTGCAGCAAGCAACAAAATATCAATGGATGGTTCCACACTTTGAGGAATGAGGTGGCACACCAATTCCAGACAGGTAATTTATTAGCCAAAAAAACACATATATGCCTACTACATATATAAAAATATAAACTAATATTTTAATTATTAATATACTTAGAAAGAACTTAAATAGCATAGTAATAACAAACATATATGTAAAAATATTTAAATATACAAAAGAAATAAAAAAATTAAAAACTAATCAATTTAATTTAAAATTAAAATTAAACAACACACATATTTTACAATTTAATTACAAATAAGTTACAAACACAAAATATAGCAAAATATAATAGTAACTTATAATAAATCAAACACATAATTATAAAAATTACAACATAAAATAAATTATTACAAATTAAAATAAATACATAAACACTTCCCACCACATTAAAAAGAAAAAAAATGTCTACTAAATAAATGTAAAAATAATGACTCCGATCTAACATAACACAACAGTAACAAAGGGCCCCATTAGGATGACAGGCGGACATTGTCCGCCCGCCACCCTATCGGAGAACGGGACCGCCCGCCATAAGGGCGGGGGTCCCGTGGGGGGAATTAGGATGTGCCTGCCACAGTGGCGGGCACATCCTGTAGTTTTAACATTGTGGCGGGCGGTGCACTCTGCACCGCCGCCACAATGCTAAAAATGCTTTTTCGCATTTGCATATGCAAAGCGGGAGGCACCGCGCAGTGCCTGTCGCTTTGCATTTGCAAATGTGGGGGGTACCATAGGTACTCCCCCTGTCCTCCCCCACCTCTGCCTACACCAGGGGGGCCCGCACGGGGCCCCCGCAGCAAACACCGCCTGCCTTTGCCGCCGCGGAAAGGCACCTATAGCTCAGCATCGTAATATGGCTGGCGGTGTCCATTGGACACCACCACCATATTATTCCCTTTCCGCCACGGTCGCAATGCGACCGGGGCGGAAAACAGGCGGGCGGTGTCTTTCACCGCCGCCATCCCCCCTGCCATCCTAATATGGCGGGGGGCATTTGGGCTTGCGATGTCGGGCGGATTGCCTCCCCCAGGCCGGCGGTGGCCACCACCAGCCTGGCGGAGGCAATCCGCCCGACATCGTAATGGACCCCAAAGTATTTTACACCACAGAAAAATAAGATTTACTATGCTACATACAATAAATATAGAATTACATAAAATATAACATTACAAAATACTAAAATTTACTATTCCCACTACACTTAATACAACAATAAAATTCATAATTAACAAAAATTGGAAACCAGCAATTCCCACTCCAGTCAGGGCAACAGCAAGGAAAGTGTTGGATTGAAGTGGGATGAAAATTACTTTTCCGACTCTAATCAGAGCAACAGTAGGGGAAATGTTGGATAGTGGAGGGATGCAATTTACTATTTCCACTCCAGTCAGTACATCAATAGGGAAAGTGTTGGCCTGCAGAGGGGTAAAATTTACTATTCTCACCCCAGGCAGTTCAAAATGAGAAACAAGCTAAATATCATCAACATAATATAAAATAATGGGGCATATTATCAAGGGGGTTTATCTCCGCTTTTTTGGCTTTAAAAGCCAAGAAAGTGGAGATAAAATTAACTCCCTATTACCTAGCTGTCGCTAACACCAGTTAGCGACAGCTATTAGGAGATAGCGACCATCTTGGGCCCCACTTTGCATGTCAGTGATATTTATCACTAATGACATGCAAAGTGGGCGTGCCAAGATGTTAGCGACTGGAAACAGTCGCTAACATCGCTATCTCCTATTACCAACTTATGGAGATATTCGCACTAAGCGCGAATATCCCCAAAAGCTAACACCTGCCCTGAGCAGTTCTTAGCCATGTTATCCAATGGGAGGTGGATAACATGGCTAAGAGCATTAGCTCGGTAATGCATGAATATCGCTGACTTTTCAGCGATATTCATTTTTTGCGTAAATGTTTGTCTCTAACCAAGCAATAGCGATAATTATCGCTATTGCTTGGTAATATGCCCCAATGTTTTTAAAAGTAAATAAAACAAATGTGTTAAAAATAAAATTATATTTGATATTGGAAATTAAAAACTATATTATGTTAAATACAGATCTCAAATACATACCAATATTATATTACATAGCTTTAGACTATTTACTGCATAGCCTATAACACCACACAACTCACAATCCAAATTGAAAAAAAAAAGATGTATTTGCATAACTAACACAGGGCCATATGTAGGTAAATTAAGAATACTGAATCCTTAATACCGAATTTTACCGATTCGGTATTAAGAATTCGGTAAACGCGAAGTAGATAAAAAAATCGGTAAACATTACCGATTTGTTAAAATTCGGTAATAAATACCGAATGTGAACGAATCAGTAAAAAATTAAAATAACGAAAGACAAATACCGAATCAGAGTTACAGAATACATTACAGATTCGGTAAATACCGATTCGGTAATTCAAAAATTCGTAATTCGTTGAATCAGCCAATCCTGTATCACCCAATTACCTCCTGTTAGACCTGTCTGAATTTTTTTGCGCAGTCCCTCCTCATTATTATTTATTTTGTCCCCTTTTTGCCCCTCATACCTTTGATAATTTTTGTGTCTACTACTTTTTTAGGTGTTGGTCAAGGGGATAGGTGTTCTTTTTCCCCCCCATAATCTTTTACCTCAGGCCCAGAGGCCTGTTCTGACAGGAAAGTTGGCACCACCTAAAATGGTGGCCACCAACTGCCCCAACTGTCGCACCTAGAACTTGGCCATAGCTTAACATAGGGCATTCCAGAACCTTCTGGTCCATGCTGGACCATTGAAGGGCAGCCTATAAAAGGCGGAATGCGGGGCAGCCATTTTGTCTACCTGTGGAAGTCAGCTGGAGGACAGGTGGTAGCTGAGGGTGGGAAAGAGGTTAGACTGAGGGTTGACCCCCTGGACTGGGAATCTGCCTTATTGGTCCAACCCACTACTCCCCTGTTGGTTACTTGTCCTGGCCCCGCTGTGGGAAGTTACTTGGAGACCCTGGGCGCCTGGCTTGCCCCTATTCTAAATAATATAGGGGAAGTCTGTAGGAGAAGGAGACTGCAGCCCTGCGGAGCGCAGTCCTCTGCCCAGTTGGAGGGACTTGTAAGAAGTGTGCCTTCATTCTCAGCATAAGGAGACCAGACTGTCCCTTAATTTGTAAATCCCTGGAGCGCTATCTCTCACCTGCTGTGGTGGAGCGCCACTGAGGAGAGTAGCAGAAGCCAGGAGGAAACGGGCTGTCCTGCCCTTCCAAACCCCCATCTGGTGCAGGGCGAGCGGCGCCGTTTTGGTGCTGTGATCGTGTGCCCTGAGGTGAGGAGTGGAGCTGGGAAAGTCTTTGGCAGTTTCCAGTGGTGCTGTGAGTGGAGAGCAGCGTCAGAAGCACAGCGCGGTCTCTAGCGGTGAGACACTGATCCATCGCGCATGCTTAGTGGCACCGCCAGGCTTCGTGAGGCGGAGCCAGATCAGGAAGGCGGGAGTAGCCGCTGAGGAGCGAGGAGCGCATTGCGCATGACCCCGTGAGTAGCGCGTCCCCGGCCAGGGAGTGTGTGGCTTCGTTTTCCCCCTTCGCTCAAGCGCCTCAGGAAGGAGCTGGCGCGAGCGGAAAGGGGGCCTTGAAGGGGCGCTCATCATTATTCCTCCACCCCCGGTATCAAGGAAGCAACTGGAGCGGAAAGGAGCTTCTGACAAGTGCGCTTTGCCATTCCCCCGCCCCAGCCTTAAATAAGCAGCTGGCTCGGCGGGAGGGACTGGAGTGAGGCCGGTGGGGCTTTGAGGAAGTCTGAAGTCATCAGCAACGCGTGGGGACTGGGACCACATCGTCCCCACGCTACAGTAAGGAGTGGGGCTCACTCTCTCTGGGAAGTTCTGAGCACAGAGGTTAATCCTCATATATTTTTTAACAGTGCCTAACAGTTGCCATTTTCTTTCTCTGAGTGGAATAGAAGCTCTGAGGAGCGAAAGACAACTTCTATACATAGTTAACTGGCCTAAGAAGGCATAAAGGATACCTGCCTATGGTGGTTATAGTGCCTGTTAAACGTGCTGAACTACAGGAATCCATTGAACTTGCATAGCAGATAAGAATTGTTATTGTAATTACTGAAACCAGTTGTAGAGTATAGAACCTACTTAGAAACTATGCTTAATTAAATGCTAAGATCTCTAGTGATGTAAAGTTGATGACTAAGTAGCACCTTGTCAGAGATTATATTCAATTCGTGATTAATAGGTATTGTGCTTTCTCTCAAGAAGGGAACCTGTCTAAGAGGTCAATTTAGTAATGGTATAAGACTAAGCATATTTACAAGTCACATGTATTGAGTGGTAATTCTTTTTCCACAGACAAACAGTGGTATAATTTTTCCTGAACTAAATGTAAATTTTTCCTGTGTGAATATTGAGAGTTAAACTAAAGAGTATATTATTTTTATAAAACAGTGCGTATTTTCCTACAGTTTTGGTGTAGCGTTTTTCTTTTGCGTGATATTGCGTGGTTTTATTCTTGGGTGGTCTGCAACCTTAACACTGTGCCTCTGAAATGCATGTCTTGCCCTAGGCCAGGCTACCCAGTTCCAACATTTGGTGCCTAGCGGTGGGATAACTGACTTGGTTGCAGCTACTCACTAGTAATTCAACGCAATACACTAACCTACACCAGGAGTTTTCTCCTTGCGGCCCTCCTAACTTACATTTTTGTTTTTCTAAATTTATTTCTGGTGGTGGGTGGAGGTTGACCCTAGGACACTTTTGGTTTCCTCCTGTGTGAAAAGTTTATACTCTAGTAAAAATGGAGATAAATGTGGAAGAGCTGGATAACTATACTGTGACCCAACTAAAGGACTGGCGTCAGCAGCAAAGTGTGTTTTTCAAAAAGGGTGCCAAGAAAGGCGAGCTGCTGACAAGCATACGGGCATGGGTGGAGGCTCATTCCGGGGAGGTACCAGTGTCAGAGGGGAGTGACAGGGACACTGTCGTTGAGACTGCAATGCTGTACCAAGCGGAGGGGGGGAATCTACTGTCAGGTTCCAGGACACCTCCCAGGGTGGGCAGCAGCGTCTCGGAGAAGGGTTTAACTGAAGCCGAGCTAGAAGATAGGAGGGAGGAGAGGAGAATGAAGCTAGAATTAGCTAGGATGGATATGGAAAGGGAGGAAAGGAGGTTAGCTCGTGAGCGAACCATCAAGGAGATGGACTTACAAGCTCTCAACCGTAGGTCTCCCAATCCAGACAATGGTGGCAGGAAAATAAAGGGGACACCAGGGAATCCAGACCCTATTTACCTAAAGATGTCATTGCTAGTTACACCTCAGGTGATGACATTGCCAAATGGTTGGCCGCCTACGAAGTTTCTTTAAGGGCTCACGGGATCCTAGAAACTCACTGGGGAGGTGGGCTGTACAAATACATGCCACCTGCTGGCAGAGACACTTTGTTGGCTCTGGAGCAGGATGAGCAAACCCACTACCCTGCCATGAAGGTGGCATTGGTGAAAAAGTTTGGACTTACCCCTGAAAGGTACAGACAAAAATTCAGGGGAAGTCACAAAATGAGTAACCAAAATTGGGTAGACTTTTTAGACTACGCCAAGAAAGCTTTGGAGGGTTGGGTTAAGGGCAGCGAGGTGAAAGACTATGAGGGGCTGTACAATCTATTTTTGAAAGAACACCTCCTCGAGAAATGTTTTCCCGAGTTGCGCCAACACCTGGTGGACAGCAAGCTGACCGATCCCCGGAAGCTTGCAGAGGAGGCAGACACTTGGGCAAGTACCCGGGTGTCCTCCAAGGGGACTGGAGGGGATTCTCAAAAAGCCGGACAGGGCGCCCCCCAGAAGAAAGAGGGAGGAGATAAAAAGAAGGAGTTCTCCAAAGGTCCCCAAAATAATTTCCAAGGTAAGGGAGCAGGTTTCACCCCTAGGGCAAACCCGCCCAGAAACCCTAATCCTGGCCAAAGCCAGCAGCCAAGGGTTCTCCACTGTTTTGAATGCGGTGGTGTTGGACATTATAAGGGAGATGTCAAATGCCCAAAGAGACCACCCCCTCCCACCGGAGGAAAGTCACCGGGAGTAGCTAGTGTAGCGCTCGGGGAGGAGTTGCCCTTAGATAAGGGGGGTGAGTGGGCGGGTGTCACCTTAGTGTCCCTGGGAGAGCGGGAGATGGTACCAAAGATCCAGGTGCCCCCAAATACTATCAAGTATGGGCAATGGGTTACCATCAATGGCCAAAGAGGGGAGGCTCTGAGAGATACCGGAGCCAGTATGACTATGGTGAGAAGTCAACTGGTGTCTCCAGAGCAGATTGTCCCTAATGTACTCCACCCCGCCGCGATGGCTGACGGCAGAATGGGCCACTATCCAGTGGCTGAGGTTCCCTTTGAGTGGGAAGGGGTTGCAGGTTCACTTCGAGTTGCCGTAAGCCCTGCCGTGCCAGTTGATTGTCTGTTGGGGAATGACATGGAGCACAACACTTGGAGAGAGGTGGAATACCGGACGCATTCTGCGATGCTGGGTACACCTGACTGGGCCTGTGTAAGCACACGGTCTGCGACTGCCCGGAGAGGGAGTTCGCCTGGGTTGGAGCCTGGAACAATGGCCCAACCCGCTGCCAAAAAGGGTCAGAAACGGAGACAGGGACAGCCTGCTTCGGCTTCCACGCCCCATGTGACAGATCGGCCACCTGCAGTGGTAGGCCAGGAGTCCGTGGAGGGGGGAGTAGACTCTCTGGAGGATTTACCCATCCCTGCTGAATGGCATGTGGAGGGAGGTCCTACCAGAGAGGAATTCTGTAAGGGGCAGAGGGAGTGCCCTACCCTTGAGGGACTGAGGCGTCAGGCTGAAGCCCAGGCAGCAGGTGATGCTACGGGACACCACCATATTTACTGGGAGGATGGCCTCCTCTACAGTGAACCCAAGGTACCTCTACCTGGCTCATCAAGGGCCTTGGTGGTCCCGCAGCAATACCGAGCCTTTCTGCTGGAATTGGCTCATGCGATACCACTGGCAGGACACTTAGGCCAGGACAAGACCTTTGCACGGCTTGTCCTCCACTTTTACTGGCCTCAGATGAAAGTGGCGTCCAACACATACTGTAGGACATGTGTATCCTGCCAGGCCAGTGGGAAGACAGGGGTGAAGCTAAAGGCTCCCCTGGAACCACTTCCTGTCGTTAGCACCCCCTTTGAAAGGGTGGGCATCGACATTGTAGGGCCATTGGATCCACCAACCACAGCTGGTCACAGGTTCATCCTGGTTCTGGTGGATCATGCCACACGGTACCCAGAGGCCATCCCTCTGAGGACTGTTACTGCACCTGTGGTAGCTAGGGCCCTGATGGGAATTTTTACTAGGGTAGGATTCCCGAAGGAGGTTGTGTCTGACAGGGGGACTAACTTCCTGTCTGCTTACATGCGGACCATGTGGAAGGAGTGTGGGGTGACCTACCGGTTCACCACTCCTTATCACCCCCAGTCCAATGGACTGGTTGAGAGATTCAATAAGACCCTGAAGGGCATGATAAGAAGTCTGCCAGAGAGCTTACGGAGGAAGTGGGACGTCCTCCTACCTTGCTTACTGTTCTCCTACAGAGAGGTGCCACAGAAAGGAGTGGGCTTCAGCCCATTCGAATTGCTGTATGGGCACCCGGTGCGTGGGCCTCTCAGCCTGGTGAAGGAAGGATGGGAGAAGTCTTCTAGAAAACCTCTCCAGGATGTGGTGAGCTACATGTTGGCCTTCAGAAGCCAGATGGCCAAGTTGTGGAAGCAGGCTGCTGACAACTTGGAGGCCAGTCAGGCAGTCATGAAGGAATGGTATGACCAAAATGCTCACCCGGTGGAGTTGGAGCCTGGCCAGAAAGTCTGGGTGATGGAACCTGGAGAGCTAAGTGCCCTTCAGGATCGTTGGACAGGCCCCTTTGAGGTGTTGGAGAAAAAGGGTAAGGCCACTTACTTGGTGGATCTTAAGACCCCGAGGCAGCCCCTACGGGTGCTGCATGCCAATCGCCTCAAACCCCACCATGAGAGGCCAGAGGTCATCCTGATGTTGGTGACTGATGGTGCTGAGGAAGCAGAAAGCGAGCCTCTCCCAGACCTCTTTTCATGTCAAGAGAAGGATGGGTCGGTGGAGGGAGTGATTCTCTCCCCGTCTCTCACTCCTGAGCAACGAGAGGACTGCCGACAGGTATTGGGGCAGTACTCTTCACTGTTTTCCCTTGTCCCAGGGAGAACCCACCTGTGTACCCATGATGTGGACACAGGAGACAGCCCCCCAGTGAAATCCAAGACCTACAGGCTGTCAGACAAGGTGAAGGCTAGCATCCATGGCGAAGTTGCCAAGATGTTAGAGCTAGGAGTGATAGAACCGTCCAGCAGCCCTTGGTCCAGTCCGGTGGTGCTAGTCCCAAAAGCCGCCCCACCGGGCACCACACCAGAACTGAGGTTCTGTGTGGATTACCGAGGACTGAACTCAGTTACCAAAACTGACGCTCATCCAATCCCCAGGGCGGATGAGTTAATTGACCGGCTAGGAGCTGCCCAATACCTGAGTACCTTTGACCTCACTTCAGGGTACTGGCAGATCTCCTTGACAGATGGAGCAAAGGAAAGGTCAGCCTTCTCCACGCCTGAGGGACACTTCCAGTTCTGTGTGATGCCCTTTGGGCTCAAGAACGCCCCTGCCACATTTCAGCGACTGGTGAACCAGGGCCTCTCTGGAATGGAGGGTTTCTCGGCTGCTTACCTGGATGACAATGCTGTCTTCAGTAGCAGTTGGGAGGACCACTTGCAACATTTGCAAGCAGTTCTCCAGGCGCTGAAACAAGCTGGATTGACCATCAAAGCCAGCAAATGCCAGATTGGTCAGGGGTCGGTTGTGTACCTTGGACACTTGGTGGGTAGGGGGTCCGTGCAGCCCCTGCAGGCGAAGATTGAGGCAATCAAGGCCTGGGAACCCCCCAAGACACAGACTGAGGTCCGAGCTTTCCTGGGCCTCACAGGTTACTACCGTCGCTTTGTGAAGGGGTATGGCACTATTGTAGCGCCCCTCACAGAGCTCACCTCTAGGAAACAACCTCGACGGGTAGTTTGGACAAAGGCTTGTCAGCAAGCCTTCGAAAAGTTGAAGCAGGCAATGTGTGAAGCACCGGTCCTGAAGGCTCCCAATTTCTCCAAGGAGTTCATTGTGCAAACAGATGCATCCGAACATGGCATTGGGGCAGTGTTATCGCAACTAAATGAAGAGGGCCTGGATCAGCCTGTAGTCTTCTTATCCAGGAGACTGCTTCCCCGGGAACAGAAGTGGAGTGCAATTGAGAGGGAAGCTTTTGCGGTGGTGTGGGCTCTGAAGAAGCTGCGGCCATACCTCTTTGGCTCGCACTTCCTGGTGCAGACTGACCACCGCCCCCTTCGTTGGCTGATGCAAATGAAGGGGGAAAATCCCAAGCTGTTGAGGTGGTCCATCTCCTTACAGGGAATGGACTTCCGGGTGGAACATCGGCCTGGAGTGGACCACGCCAATGCAGACGGTCTCTCCAGGTATTTCCGCCTTAGTGAAGAGGACTCCCAAGGGGTTGGGTAGTTCTCCCCACTTTCAGCTGGGGGGGACGCGTGTTAGACCTGTCTGAATTTTTTGTGCAGTCCCTCCTCATTATTATTTATTTTGTCCCCTTTTTGCCCCTCATACCTTTGATAATTGTTGTGTCTACTACTTTTTTAGGTGTTGGTCAAGGGGATAGGTGTTCTTTTTCCCCCCCATAATCTTTTACCTCAGGCCCAGAGGCCTGTTCTGACAGGAAAGTTGGCACCACCTAAAATGGTGGCCACCAACTGCCCCAACTGTCGCACCTAGAACTTGGCCATAGCTTAACATAGGGCATTCCAGAACCTTCTGGTCCATGCTGGACCATTGAAGGGCAGCCTATAAAAGGCGGAATGCGGGGCAGCCATTTTGTCTACCTGTGGAAGTCAGCTGGAGGACAGGTGGTAGCTGAGGGTGGGAAAGAGGTTAGACTGAGGGTTGACCCCCTGGACTGGGAATCTGCCTTATTGGTCCAACCCACTACTCCCCTGTTGGTTACTTGTCCTGGCCCCGCTGTGGGAAGTTACTTGGAGACCCTGGGCGCCTGGCTTGCCCCTGTTCTAAATAATATAGGGGAAGTCTGTAGGAGAAGGAGACTGCAGCGCTGCGGAGCGCAGTCCTCTGCCCAGTTGGAGGGACTTGTAAGAAGTGTGCCTTCATTCTCAGCATAAGGAGACCAGACTGTCCCTTAATTTGTAAATCCCTGGAGCGCTATCTCTCACCTGCTGTGGTGGAGCGCCACTGAGGAGAGTAGCAGAAGCCAGGAGGAAACGGGCTGTCCTGCCCTTCCAAACCCCCATCTGGTGCAGGGCGAGCGGCGCCGTTTTGGTGCTGTGATCGTGTGCCCTGAGGTGAGGAGTGGAGCTGGGAAAGTCTTTGGCAGTTTCCAGTGGTGCTGTGAGTGGAGAGCAGCGTCAGAAGCACAGCGCGGTCTCTAGCGGTGAGACACTGATCCATCGCGCATGCTTAGTGGCACCGCCAGGCTTCGTGAGGCAGAGCCAGATCAGGAAGGCGGGAGTAGCCGCTGAGGAGCGAGGAGCGCATTGCGCATGACCCCGTGAGTAGTGCGTCCCCGGCCAGGGAGTGTGTGGCTTCGTTTTCCCCCTTCGCTCAAGCGCCTCAGGAAGGAGCTGGCGCGAGCGGAAAGGGGGCCTTGAAGGGGCGCTCATCATTATTCCTCCACCCCCGGTATCAAGGAAGCAACTGGAGCGGAAAGGAGCTTCTGACAAGTGCGCTTTGCCATTCCCCCGCCCCAGCCTTAAATAAGCAGCTGGCTCGGCGGGAGGGACTGGAGTGAGGCCGGTGGGGCTTTGAGGAAGTCTGAAGTCATCAGCAACGCGTGGGGACTGGGACCACATCGTCCCCACGCTACAGTAAGGAGTGGGGCTCACTCTCTCTGGGAAGTTCTGAGCACAGAGGTTAATCCTCATATATTTTTTAACAGTGCCTAACAGTTGCCATTTTCTTTCTCTGAGTGGAATAGAAGCTCTGAGGAGCGAAAGACAACTTCTATACATAGTTAACTGGCCTAAGAAGGCATAAAGGATACCTGCCTGTGGTGGTTATAGTGCCTGTTAAACGTGCTGAACTACAGGAATCCATTGAACTTGCATAGCAGATAAGAATTGTTATTGTAATTACTGAAACCAGTTGTAGAGTATAGAACCTACTTAGAAACTATGCTTAATTAAATGCTAAGATCTCTAGTGATGTAAAGTTGATGACTAAGTAGCACCTTGTCAGAGATTATATTCAATTCGTGATTAATAGGTATTGTGCTTTCTCTCAAGAAGGGAACCTGTCTAAGAGGTCAATTTAGTAATGGTATAAGACTAAGCATATTTACAAGTCACATGTATTGAGTGGTAATTCTTTTTCCACAGACAAACAGTGGTATAATTTTTCCTGAACTAAATGTAAATTTTTCCTGTGTGAATATTGAGAGTTAAACCAAAGAGTATATTATTTTTATAAAACAGTGCGTATTTTCCTACAGTTTTGGTGTAGCGTTTTTCTTTTGCGTGATATTGCGTGGTTTTATTCTTGGGTGGTCTGCAACCTTAACACTGTGCCTCTGAAATGCATGTCTTGCCCTAGGCCAGGCTACCCAGTTCCAACACCTCCCAAACAGGAAGTGGCCACACCCAGGCAGCTGCACAGGACCTGGAGCTCACTGTGAGGCAGGCAGGCAGGCAGCTGAGCTGAGGAGCCAGCAGCAACAGAGCCTCACAGCTACAAGCAAGAAAAAAAATAACAAGATAACAAGCATTGAAATGGCAAGCCAGGACAGGGAGAAGGAGGGAGGTGATAAGAAAAGAAAACTGAAGTTCAGTGACAAGGAGCTGGAGGTACTGATCCAGGATGTCAGCCAAGAACATCACAAGCTTTTTGGAGCACAGTCCCACCAAGTGCCCGAGTCACAGAAGAGGCAAATCTGGAGTGGCATTCGGGACAAAATCAATGCCATAGGTGTGACCCAGCGCACCATAGAGGACATCAGGAAGAGGTGGTACGACCTCAGGAAGACAGCAAAACTAAGGATGGCAGAGAGACAGAGGCAGGCTGCCAAAACAGGCGGAGGAAAGAACCGAGCCCCAGCACCAACACCACTGGAACTGACGGTGGAGTCCTCCATCCAGCCGGAGAGTGTGAGTGGCGTGGGAGACGCAGACAGCTCCGCCAGTGGAGCAAGAAAACAAGTTAAGAAGCATGCCCAGCATGCTGTGCTACCCCCTCCCCAACCCCAATCCCCATAGTGGCATAGGCGCTCCCACTCCACTCCATGTCTTACTGATTACCTGAAATGCATTATGGGTGATGTAGTCAGAGTGAACTTATGTATAGGACAGTCAGGCTAGCAAACACAATAGCATGGTAAAGTAATTGGCTATGTCAGGACAATCACTGTGCTCTGTAGGCATGATGTTTAATGTAATTCCATTTCAGACAGAGCCGTGAGTATATCTACATTTGTGTCATTACAGGCGAGTCATCTCGCAGTGCAGCAGAGGGCAGCAGAGGTAAATCAGCCAGGCCAGAGGGGAGGCAACATGAGGATGACAGCATGCCTGCAGGGACCACAATCTCGGCGCCATCACAGCCAACAAATCCTCCACCACAGCCATCAGCACAGCGCCAGGGAAGGCCGCAATCCCCTCTCACCCAGTCCCCACTGCGACGATCACCAACACCACCACCACCACAGTCAGGCAGGAGGCATGCCGTGGCCACCCTCCAGCAGATGGAGGAGTCGTCAGAGGAGGGCACAGTGGGCGAACAAAGTCCAATACATGAGGGATCCAACAGGGAGAGGGCTGGTACTCCATCCGAGGGCACCCACAGTTCATCCCGCCGCCGCAGGGCAAGGCCGGACAGTCCAGAAGCATCCGAGCAGGGTGAAAGTGTGTTTGCTAGACTGGAAGGTAACATGCTGAAGGTCCAGCGCCTGCAATGGAGGGAGATGAAATCAATGCACAGGGAGGTGGCACACATCAACAAGCACATACACAGGATGGAAAAGGGCATCAGTGCAATGGGAGACAACTTGTGTGCGGGGATGGAGAGAGTAGCAACCTCTGTGGACAACCTCTGCAGTCAGCTGGAGCAGGACCGTCATGGCAGGCGCAGGGAGAGGCAGAGGCTCCAGGCCTATACCAAGGCCGTGAACCGGCTGGCCACTGCAACATCACTGATGTGTCGCAGGTCCATCGCCATGCAGGAGGAGATGGCGCATTGCAGCAGGGATGTTGCTAGGGGGATGGTGTCTATGACCTCAGCTTTAGAGCTCCTGCAGAATGCTAAGGCGGCCACAATGGAAGGGGGGTGGGGACAGTGAGGAGGCTACCAGCCGTGGTAGCATTACGCCCTCACCCACCGAGTACAGGAGGTGCAGTGAACGCCACGGGCTGCACAGGAACAGTCCAACACACCAGACAGTGTTGCTAGGGAACGTGCATGTGCAGCACGTGGATGCAGGAAGTAGAGACCTATGCCTGTTGCCATACATGAGATGGGTGATGTAACCCATGTCCGATTGGACATTGATCCCAATACTGGAGGTGTGCTTAATAAACACCTTAACATGTAACTGTTACTGGCTCTGTCTCGTTACTCACTCAGAAATAGTTTGACGTAATCTCTGCCCGTCTCTGTCTCCCATCATGTTCATTTGCAACACCATCTGCGCAGGGCTCTGGCTGAGGGTTGTCCTCGTCCTCGTCCTCTGAGTCAGTTAGTTCCACTGCTGTTCCTTTTTTTGTGGCCAGATTGTGTAGCATTGCACATGTAGCAATTATCTTGCAACATTTGATGGGGCTGTACAGACGTGCACCTCCAGTTTTGTGGAGGCAACGGAATCTGCTTTTGAGCAATCCAAATGTGCGCTCCACCACGTTGCGTGTGCTCCTATGTGTCACATTGTATTTCCTCTCCCTTGGGGTGGTTGGGTTGAGATATGGTGTGAGTAGATAAGGCCAGAGGGCATATGCGCTGTCACCTATGTACAGAAGAAAGTGCCATTGATTTGTGTGACCAACAGCTTGAGCCAGGGTGTACATCAGGGTGTGTCACATTGACTTACCTAGTAGGTATCCATCTCCAAATTCACCAGCAAGCAGACGTGTATGGATGCCACTGTTCCGGAAGATGTACGAGTCGTGGCTACTCAGGGGAATTTGGCCACGATGTCAGTTATAATGTACTTGGTATTACATATTACCTGCACATTGATGGAGTGGGTGGATTTGCGGTTTCTGTAGATGTATTCACTTGCTGCAGGTGGGCAGATGGGTATATGGGTCCCATCGATGCAGCCACTTACGTGTGGGAACTGCGCAAGTTGGTAGAACTCCAGATTGGTCCTCTGCAGCTCCACCTGTGTACTGGGGAAGGAATTGTAATGTTCCATTCTGTCCATCATGGCATCCAGGAAGGTGTTGAAGAAACGGGATAGACAGCTCTGTGACACACCACCCACTGCAGCTATCACACCCTGGAAACTTCCTGATGCAAGGAGGTGCAGGCAACAGAGTACCTGGACATGGGGGGGGATTGCATGGGCACTTGGTGTCTGATGCTCCAGATAGGGTTTTAGGTCCCGTATTAGGTCAAGGATGGTATCTGGGTGCAGTCTGTACCTTTCATGGATTTCAGGTTCAGTCAATTGGAACAATGTGATGCGTAGTCTGTACACCCGCTCATCCCGTCTCCAGATCCTCACTCCTGCTGCTCTCAAGCGTAGCCGCCTTGCTATGAGGTAGAGGGCCGCCATTGTGCTCACACAGATGCATTTTGGGCCTGTTTTTATGCACTGCACCTGATTACCACCTGCTCTGGAAAAGTGGTAAATACCGAATCGTTATTACCGAATTTGGTCATATTCGGTAATAACGAGGTTTGCTACATCGCATTTTTGGGTTTTTTACCGAATCGTTATTTCCGATTCGGTATTCATTGTTTCGGTATTCACCGATCGGTAAATGAGGAATTGGTAATTATTTACTGATTCGTTATTATCGAATCAATTCGGTATTACGTACATCTCACATGGCTAAATACCGGTCGGTAACGCCGAAAACGACCCGTTTTCGGTGTTACCGACCGGTATTTAGCCACCTACATATGGCCCACAATTAATTATTTTCAATTAAACAACTATTATTAATTAAAAAACAAATATAAATACATAAAATGTAAATAATTTTCCAGCCTTTACACCTATAATCTCCACAACCCACACCTAACATTAAACTGTAAAAAAATAATTACACAATAAAATTAATCAATTAAATAACATAGTATTTAACAACTAATTATAAAGTAACTACAATTAATTTACTCCCCACCCTTCACCCCTATAAACCCAAATCCCACACACAGAAAAATATTTGATTAACCTAATTAATTAATTATTATTATTTATCACTAATTATTAATTCATTAAAAATAAATGACTTCCCACCCTTTATCCCTAAAACCCCAAAACCGCAACAAAAATTACCTGCACAATTTCCATATTTAATTGTCCATTAATTAATTAATAATAATTAACAACTTAGGGACAAATGTAGGTAATCTTGATTTACCGATTCTAAAATACCTAATTTTACGGATTCTGTATTTTAGAATCGGTAAATGCTATGTAGGTAACTATTCCGTAAGTATTACCCAATCGGTACGATTCGATATTTACCGATTCGGTAATTCCCATTCATTCCCGTAGGAATGTATGGGAATTACCGAATCGGTAAATACCGATTCGGTAAAATGGGGAACTCATTCAAGGGTGGCAGGCTGTCACATTGACACCCTGTTGCACCCCTGAATAATGCATGGGTGCACATGTGGCAGACATACATGCCCTAAGGGCATGCATGTCTGCAACATCGCACTGTTGTAAAAGCTAAATAATTGCTTTTGCAAAGGTTTTCAATATTTACCACCAACTTGTAGTTGGTGGTAAATACCGAATCCTTACCTATGCAATGCACTCATTTGAGTGCTCCCTACATTACAAATTCTGTAATTTACCGATTCTGTATTTTAAGTAATCGGTAATTTACCGATTCCTTAAAATACTGAATCGGTAAATTACCTAATTTGTAATTTTGGCCACCTACATCTCAGTAGCCTGATACCAGTCGGTAATGGCCCAAATTCGGAAATTTCGTCCGTTACCGACCGGTATAAGGCGACCTACATTTGGCCCTTATTATTAAATAATTAAAAATAAATTACTTCCCACCCTTTACCCCTTTAAACCCCACAACCCACACCTTAAATGTCCCCCCAAAAAATCAAAACACAATTAACATTATAAAATTGGAATTAAATAAATATTAATAAATCAAACAAATTCATTAATGTATTATAATTAAATTACTTCCCACCCTACTCCCCCAAACACCCACAAACCGCTATGGAACTAAAAAACACAAAACGTAATTAAATAAAATTAATAACTTCTAAAAATGTAACTCATTTATTAAAAAACATAAACAATACTACTACAAGAAAAATTCATCACATACATTTAAAATATATACTAAAATACATAACACTAATTAAAAAATCGATATTTTAAACAACTATATATTTTTTTGCAAATGATAATAATAACTTCATCAGCACTTTATCGCAGCCAAAGTGGCGATAAATGTATAGCCCCATTCACAAGCTGGTGCTAAAAGCCCATATCACTAGTTTACATCCGATAGCAGCCGCAAAAAATATCGCCACAGATGACACCGGCAACTATCGCTAATGAGAGGCAGAGTAGGCGTTGCCGTGCAAAAAGTCGCAACAACACCACTTCGCAACATTCTCAGCGACCAGCCAGATCCGCGATAAGATCCCAAAACAGGCAATAAGGCGCTGGAAATCAACACCTGCTCTGACCTGATGTAAAGTCGGACGACAGCCTGCACCAGAAAGGGAGCTCAGGCCATAGCCACACCTGAAGGGCAACACATGCCAGGGAGCCAAAGATCATGCAGCTGGGAGTCCCCAGCAGTACCACAACAACCACCGCCACCACCCCAGGACCAACCCCCGCCCAGGGGATCAACTCCCCGGGCAAAGACATGTCACATCAACTTCACGAAATCATGTACAAATAAATTTGCCTGATGTCGCACAATCACGACAGGTAACAAGCATGTGTTGTCACAAAAATGAGCATCACGCATTCACCTTCAAGTTACCAAAGAAAACATTTTATTTAAATAAATCAAAGCAGCATTTATGAAGACTCATGGCGGGTCTCCTCGGGACAATCTGTAGGTCACAGCCTGCAAGACAAAAATCCAGATAAGAAGGTGTGTCATGCGCTCATCAAAGGACAGTGAGAGATTGAAAGAGCGACAGAGAGATACAGAGAGAGAGAAAGAGAGGGAGAGAGAGAAAAAGACGGAAAGAGAGGGAGAGAGAGAAAGACAGAAAGAGAGGGAGAGAGAGAAAGACAGAAAGAGAGGGAGAGAGAGAAAGACCGAAAGAGAGGGGAGAGAGAAAGACAGAAAGAGAGGGAGAGAAAACAAGATGGAAAGAGAGGGAGAGAGAGAAAGACGGAAAGAGAGGGGAGAGAGAAAGACAGAAAGAGAGGGAGAGAAAACAAGATGGAAAGAGAGGGAGAGAGAGAAAGACAGACAGAGAGGGGAGAGATAAAGACGGAAAGAGAGGGAGAGAGAGATAAAGACGGAACGAGAGGGAGAGAGGGAGAAAGACGGAAAGAGATGGAGAGAGAGAGACACAGAGAAAAGAAGAGAGGGACAGGGAGAGAGCGTGCCGACACTGCGCACCCAGGCATCACTGCTCACCTGCTGTGTCTCCAACCACGTGCCGGTATGTACTGCAGTTCACCAGGTCCCTCATTTGAAACAGATCCCTCATCTGAAACAGAGTCCCGATACATAAATGGCAGAGTACATACAATTGCACACGCCATCATCGCTTGTCCGTCCCTGCGCACCCAGGCAGCTGCACCCCAGTCCCTCCCACCGACCAGCGGTGCATGCCCACCCCTGTGCATCCAGGCAGCTGCACCCCAGTCCCTCCCGCCACCCGGCGGTGCATGCCCGCCCCTGCGCACCCAGGCCTCACTGCTCACCTTCCGCCACTGTCTCCAAGAGGACCCACCACTTGCCGGTGCAAGCCCCAAGCCCGGGGGCCCGCAAACATGGCACCCTCCCCATCCTGCAGCCTACCTCCGCGGGCCACCAGATCTCACACTTGATTCTGGGTGTTGATTTCGCTATCGCAGAGGACTTATCAGTGCACACGGCATCATCGCAAGCTGCACCACCGCTCAGCCCTTTAGGTGCCACTAACTCTGTGACTCGCGAGGCAATGCAAAGTGGTGGTAGGCACGCACTGCCCATTGGCTCAGGCATACACTGCGGTCCAGCAGGGATCACAACGATAATCTTAAGTCTGGACCGCCAGGACGGGGCATCATCGCAGGCTGCACACCCGCTAAGTACTTAAGGTGCCCCAACCTCAGTGCACCAAAAGTCACCATTTCATGGCGGTGTGCCTGTGCCCACCGCAGTGTTTCGGTGCCACCAAGTCTGTGCCCCGCAAGTCATGGACCCTCTATGATTGAGTATCGTGGTGCGGACGCCATCGTGTCACCTCCGGCCCTGGGGAATGTGATGTTGCAGGGCCCAAGGCCCTCATGCCTAAACACCACACAGATACACCCAGATAGAGAGTGGAAATGGCATTGAGCACGTGCGCCTGGCCCTTTTTGTTGGCAGGGTCACATGTTCTGTGACGAGTGTGCTGGATGGGTGTGGTGTGGGTGTAAACCAGCCTTGAGGGAGTGGCTATGGCATGCTTACAACTAGACCTGTGATCAGAAGATCACTACAGAGAAGACCTGGGACATGTAGAGTTGTTGTCCCCCCCCCTGTGAACGTGAGCGGAGTGGGCTGGCCTGGCCTAGCGTATGCCAGTCCAATGTAAGGGTTTGAACAAGGACCCCAGGGCCCTGGGCGTGGTTCCGTACTAGGCTGGACAAGGAAGTAACTAATGCGTGTGTCTCTGTTGTTGTGTCAGTGCCACCCGGACCGCATTCGGCAATGTGTCACAGTGTGACCCAAGTCCAACGACATGAGCAACATGGACGTACAGAGGAATCAATGACCCTACATTTATCCATACTTGAAAGATCATAGACATGACCCATCTGTGTGAATATGAATGTTTAATGCAGATTCAGTGGAGTGTTGCAGCTGGAGTAGTACAGGGCCATGCAAACCCCACTTTACAGTGTTGGCCTGTTGGGGGCCAACCAGAGTCCATTCAGGGAATGACAAGTCCAAAGGAAGAGGAAGAGTTCAGTCCGCAGTCTCATTGCTGTGTCATTGGCGATCAAACAGAATATGGCAGCCCATTTCGAGGTCCAAGGTGAGTGTCGCAGAGTGTATCGGGGGACAGTGGAAGGTGAGGATGCATAGGGCAGAACCAAGCAGAAACCGGCCATATGGCAGAGAAGAATGCTACTGTATCCTTTGTACCACAAAGGCAGGTTCATCTGCATCTTCGTCCACTGCTGGTTCATGCGCCACATGTGTGGGTGGTGGTGTTCCGTCTCCTGCACTGTACGGCACTGACACTTCAGGGGGCAGAGATGTGGATGGAGTGGTAGAAGCAGCATGCATTAACGCCAAGCCGTGTGGCAGCAATGCCATGAGGGTGGTCTTGAGGTCATTGAGGAACCCAGCCACCTCTCGCTTGTGTGCAGCCGTGGCAGCCACTCTTTCCGCCTGTGTCTGCATCATGGTCTCCATTAACATCTGCATGTGTCCCAACTCTGGGTGGGCGGAATTTGCGTAGTCGCTCTACGCAAAGCTCAGCGAAACGGTAAAAAATCTCCGCAAGCACGCAAAGGTTCTGTGAACACGCAGAATTGTTCCACCCGTTTGCGATGCTTTTTTCCTGTTCGCGAACGCTGTTTGCATGCTAGTGAGAAATATCTCATGAACACACATTTTGAAAGCACGAACAAGCAAAAAATTCCGCAAAGACGCGGCTCGCAGAATTTTTGGCAATTCCGCGTTCTCCGCGGAATGTGAAATTACCCAAATTCTGCAAATTTTGCAAGCGGAACGAAAGTTACCACCCGGGCCTAGTCCCAACTCCTGTGTGACATCACTAGAGCCACTCTGACTGGACATTTGTTCTAGTCTCTGAGTCAGAGCTCCAGCAATGTCAGCCATGGTCTATTGGAGAGCATGGAGCGGACTGTGGGTCTCCGATAGGGACTGTGAGTGGTCCCTGATGGGACTTAGACACCCACGTATGGCATCTAGTTTGGCTGCCATGCGGTCGAAGCCCACCAGCACCTGTTCAGCCAGATTCTCCTGGCACCACAACACACGGCGTTGGAAGGCCATGTGTTCTTCGTGGGGGTCCTGGGAGGCAGCCGTGCTGCCTGCTTTGTGGTCTGTGCAGGGTCTCCTCATAGCAGCTCGGCTGCCCTGCTCCTCGAGGTGGGCTGCATAGGCTCTCCACGAGCTGTAGTAGGGTTTTGGAGTTGAAGGTGTGGTGGTCCCCTTCATCATCAGAGAAGAGAGGTTTGGGCTGCTCTGAAGGAGGTGTTGATTCTCCCTCTGCAATGTGAAGGAGAGATGCAGTTTAACAATGTGTTCACATGTATGTTATCACATTGTACATGTTTACATACAGACTGCATGACTGTGTACATTGTGGCTGTGTGGGAGGAGCTGCCTATTTAATGCGTGACAGTGGACATTTCGACAACATCACGGGAGTGTGTTTGTACTTGTACATTATCAACTCACAGTTGCCTGAAATGCCAAATGTGATTGACCAGTTTCTACACTCATGCAGCACCAGTTGTGGCCTGTGTTCTGTTGTGGACGTGTTGGAGTTTTTTCCACATCATTGTTAATGTTAATGTGCTCTGCATGTTATGTGTGTGTGCTGCATTTTGGGGGAGATGCCCTTGCAGCTCTGATTTTGCTGCCCCTTATCCCTTTCATGCCTTTGACTTCTGTGCTTATACAGTGCTGAGATGTTGCATACTTGGGTACATTGGTCTCTTCGTGGGAGTTGCGGGCTGGGGCATGGTTGGTCCGCAGATGTGCTCTACTTAATTGTGTGCCATTGTGCCCATCTCCCTCCGTCCCCCCAGTCCCTAGTCGTTATTCACCCTGGTGCTGTTGTGTCCGGTCATGATGAGCAGTGTCCGGTCCCCCAACTCCTGTCACTTTCTCCCCACTGATGACTGTGGACATCATATTGTCCAGCTCCTCCTGTGGCGCAGGACTCCCACCTCCAGTCTGCATTGCTGCCTTCCGGTTGTTGGTGAGTTTCTGCTTGGTTTTGTGCTTCACCTCTTCCATTGTCCTCTTCAGCACTCCGACTGCATTCACCTTGTCCACGATGGACTGCCATATTCAATTTTTTGTTGCCACTGACACAGTGGAGGTGACAAACAATTGTTGATGGTGTTCTACCGCCTCCGTTATCAGGATCCTGTTTTCCTGCGGACTGAACTGCTTCTTCCTACTCTTCTTCTCCTTGCCCTTCCCTGACCCCGAGGTCCCAGGCTGGTCCTCAGGGGGGCTTGTGGGGTTCTAGTTGTCCTCTGTACTTGCTCCGGCAACATCCATTGTGCTTCGTTGTTGTTTGGCTTTTGTTTGATTCTTTTTTTTCCTACTTTTATGGGGATTTATCCCGCCTGACGTGTGTGAATTGTAAGCCTGTCGCTGGTTTTTGCTGATTTTTGAATTGCGATTGGCCTCATCGCAACTGTTTTGCGTTTGTTTTTTGCATTTTTGCGGCATTGCGTTGACTTTATCATGGACATTTGACGTGTCACCGTGGGCTTATCGCATGGTACAGCCATGTTGTGAATACTACGTTAACACCGCGTTATTTTTTCCCCTTGATAGACTGCGATAATAAGAGTTGTGTGAAACTAATTTTTCAGTAATTATCACACGTTCTTGAGAATATCCCCCTATGTTATTAACAACTATATTAATTACCTTCAAATCGATATTCTTGACAACGATATTCTTGCTGTCAATATTTTCATTCCACAATATTTTTAACTCGATATATGGTAGTTCAAATCGTTTACCCTCGATATTCTGTCTCATTACCGATGCAGGATTTAGCGAGGTTTCAATGAGAAAATGTAGGTCAGGGGCATTGCTGTGCAGCAGGTCCCAGAACTCTGTGGTGTGTTTAGTGAGTTAGCATGTGTTAAGGAGCATGTATGCGAGTCCAAAGTGTTGTGTGGGTGGATTCCTGGTGCTGAGCGTGGTACTGAAGCAGAATAATGCCCAACACTTGAATAATACCCAAATTGATGTGGTGAATTGTGACGCTGGTTTTTGTGGGTGGGTTCCTGGAGCTGAGCACTTCCCTGGGGCGGAATAATACCCAATAGTTGAATAATACACAAATTGATGTGGGGAATTCTGCCAATGGTTTCAAAGAAAATCCTTTTGGGAAATATGAATATGCATGGAAAGAAGAAAAAGCATTCTTATGAAAATGGACCCAAAGTTGGCAGAATTAGCTAACAAGAGGTATTTCATTTGTGGGCTTTTTGTTTGGTGAAGACTTTGTCAAAGGCATGTTAAATATGTTGCCAGCTTCAGTTCTATTCAGTAAGGATGTGGACCCTTTAGAGATCAGCAGGGTGTATCTGGCTTTTTCTTCAGAGGTAGAGGTACAACAGGAGAGATGAAAATGAGAGGATCATCAGGAAAATGCTTGATTTCAAGCCCAATAAAACTGAGTAGCGGACTTACCCAGTTTGTAGGTCAGTGGAAGGCGATATCCCTGGATGTATGACTCCTACAGAAAGTTCAGGGGTATTGAATAGAGTTTACCGATGAGACACTGCAGATGCAGTAGCTGAGGAAATTACATTTTGGAGCAGATAAAATGGAAATGGTTGATCAGGAGATACATGCTCTGTTTCGAAATATACAATGTAGTTGATGAGATATGGTTGAAAGGGGTTTGTGAACCACACTTTTTCTGGTGGAGAAAGAAGAAAAGGGAATGAGGCCTTTAATTAATATGAAAATGTGAATGACTGGGTGGCATCCAGTGAAAGGATTCTGAAACACTCTGCCTGGTGCTGAAAGCACTTCATCTGACAGGGCCTCAGTATTTTCAAAAAATCTTTTTCAGGCATATATCTGGCCGTATGCTTATCTCTAGTTCTGCCAAACTAGTGGCCATCCCTGGGATAAACAAAGCATGATGGAGGGGGCGGGGACAGGAGTTTCTCTTTCTGTGCTTGCAAACTTTGGGACTCCTTGCCTCAATCAAATCTGCAGCTGGTCAGGAAAATGTTCAATACCTGCTCTTTTCATATACTTTTAAATAGTATGTTTTCTCTTGGTTGGGTTTCTTTTTAGAACACCAGTGCCAAGATGCCCCTGGGCAATCGTACTATATAATATTTTACTTACTTACTATATTACCAGTTCAAGATGGAGGGGATCCATCGATTGCAGGTCCGGCTTTAACACTGGTGGTGCCCTGTGCAACAATGTTTGTTTGCGCCACCTCAGTGGCCACTTCTGCCACGGATTCTCTCACTAGCCCTCTTTAACAGTGCCCCTCAAGTATCCATAACCACTGTCTCTCAGATTTCTTATGTCTTATAGCACGTCTCATACCAGTGTAATGTGCCAGAGCTTTTTACATCACAAACGCATTGCACCGAAACAATCATATGTATGTAAATCAGTGTATAGGAAATGTTACATCAGACAAGACTTCAAGGTGTAGTGTAGGAGTGACATGTCATCGATACTGGTAGGCAATATAGTTTATGAGTCCTTATTCTGGAAAAGCACACATTTAGAATGTAAAACGTTTCACCATTGTTAGGGGGTTTGGGTTCTCTTTAATAATAATTGTTTTCTAACCAAATTAACCCTTTTGTGGAGATTGGGATAATGAAAGACTGTGCAAAAAAAATAAAGCTCTAACATATACCTTTCAGTTTGCATGCATGCATCTTTGATGACAGTTAACAGCTTAATGTTCTAAATTAGCATTTGACTTATAAACTACAAGTAACAAAAAGAGCTCTTTTACAGAAGTGGTAACCCACTGACCTAATTACATTATATACACTTCCTTATCTGCATGGTACGCGTTGTTAGCAGCATACATTTTTACCATCTGCTGCTATCTTAGGGTGAGTCAAAACTCACACTAGACAAACCTCTGGTCTCTTTCCAGGAAGACGATTAATCACCGGACTTATCTTGACATTTTAATTGATGCCTAACAATTGATGGAGACCAGGAAGGCAGCAGCAGGTGTTTTTAAAATGTTAATATACTTGCAAAAAAGACACCCACACCCCAATTCAGCGCCCTGTGCAGTGGCCCCAATCGCACTGCCCTAGAGCCCGCCCTGATCCATTGTGAGATATATTGAGGAAGGAAGATTGGTTGACTCAAATAGATCTGAAGGATGCATATTTAACAGTTCCATTGTTTCTGGAGAAAATTAATGATCTCAGATTCTGGCAGAGAAGACAGCTATGGAGGTTTACATGTCTACCTTGTGGCCTGATCTCGACAGTGATTTGTTTAAAAACAAGAGGTTTATGGTTCACTTTGTAGTTGGATGACATTAAATAATGGCACAGAACAAAAAGAGTGGAATGGGCTCTCCTGTTGAGTTCATGTGTAGCTACTTGTGTATGCTAAAAATGCCTTCCTGTAGAAGTGTATGGAAGACGGTGAATGGAACAGCTTTGCTTGCTTTCAAGATAAATCTGCACACGGCGAGGTGTATTTGTAGTTGTAATCACAGCACACAGATCAAAGACACTGAAAATTCTCTCCTCTGCCTTTAGTATAAAAATTCCAAAAATGGAGTTAGAGTTACCATTCAAACAATCGGTTTTCCAAATCCTAAGCCCAATACACTCATACTCTAATGTATGTGTGCTCAGTGCTTGAAATGGAAAAATAAAAAGTGTAGGTACCAGAGTACCTGCCTGTTTCTGAGAATTAAAAGTAAAGCATTTCTATTGAGAAGTGCAGGTGCTCTCCCGCTCAAAATAAACTAGCATTGGCATAGCTAATAGGTCTCGCTTTTGGGGCCTTATAAGTATTAAAAAAAGTTATGCAGCACAATATCCTTGGTGCAACAACATCAACTGTTGCATGACTAAACACTTGTCCCAAAAGCGAGACCTATTGGCTATGCCAATGCTTGTTATTTTCTGTCGTCTGAAATGTTTTTTTCCTGGACACCAATGATTTCATGCAACAAATCTTTGTAATAGGACATGAAAAAAAATGATAGGCTTTCTGAATAATCCTGGCTATGTTGAAAATAGCAATGTATATGCACATAAGCGGCGTTCATTTGTGTTCACTGTACCTCTTGTCGTAAGCAGAACTGTCGTGTATTCCTATAGGTTCTGAATCAATCCCCCTATTCCTGACCCTGTTCTGGTTAAACTAACTATCAAGTTAACTAACCGTCAGCCCATGAGGCAAGAAAAGCCCCCATGATGCAGATACCGTTATCTGACGCAGTCACACTACGGCACAGGAACGTGTTATCTGATTAGGTCATAACGCTTGAGATCTAATTAGACAAGCGACATTCCTCCAGCCCCTGATAAGGCATACGACGTTCTCATAACAAATCAAACCTAAGACAACCTGGAAAATCCGTGCGGCCATTGTTTTGATTTCACAGAGAACTTTAGTAAAGAATGTGCTAACGAGCAAGTCGTATGACATCTTTATTGACGTATCTATGTCCATCCTTACGTCAATCTCGGCACCTTTAAGGTATAAATATTGCCGATCTTGCCCTATGCAAACACACGCGTGGTGACAAGACGGAGCAGCCATACTTGCCGAAGCCGAGAGCAGAAGCAGACCCCGCTGGCAGCAGCCCCGCCTTCCTGACGCGCTGAGAGACGCGCTGCTATCTCCTGCCGAGAGACCCAGCACCGGCGCTTTCGGGCAGCCCTCGCAGGCGGCCTGGAATATCGAGAGCAGAGAAAGAGATACCATTCCTCATTCATCCTAACTTCCAGGTACAGAACTGAATAACCCCTCACAGAGAATTCTTTAGTTATTCACTTGGCAAAAACAAACTTAACTTAAACTGTAACTTTCTATTCCCGCCCACGCATTAGACTTAGGTCAGGTACACGGGGTAGGCGTATTTAGAAACACCAGTTGAGTACGTTTAGTCAAATGTATATGTGTATGTAAATATATTTTAATCATTTGAAACATCATATGGCTCAGAAACCATATCAATGTTTTTACAGTATTATTTTATACTATTGCTTTTAATGTATGCACTTTACTTAACTATAAGTATTGCAATAATATCGATCCATTTCTCATGTATGAGAAAAGAGACTGATCAATAAATAACACCTTTTTATTGAACACGCCCGTCTCTTCCTTTTCTCTACATTCTGATGAGACTAAGAATGCACGTACTGACTGAGTAAAATAATTGCCTTGTGCTCACACGACTCTGGAGATTGACTCTTGATTAGGGGAGAGCAAAGTTGTCATGTTCTATGGTTGTCAGAAACTAAATCCCTTCTTGTCTAATCAGGGGAGTTAATTCTTTCCTGAACATTCGAGAAAGTTTCTAGCGAACTCTGAGCTAAGCTGGCAAACCCAAAACTTAAGTCTAGTATCGACAGTAGTAGACCTAGTTAACGTCTGGCCTAGGCCTTTACTGCTGTAGGTATTATTCCAATGCGCAGAGCCTATTGGGAAGATAGGAGCTACACTACATGGCGCCCAACGTGTTTGGAAAGGGCGATAAAACTAACGTAAGACATTTAGAGTAACTCAGTCGTGCTTTCTCACTCAGACCCCTTTTCCCATTATACTCCAAAGACGTCTGGAGTGGGTGAAAGGTTATATCCTCCAAAACCTCGCAGGAGGGAACTCCTATGTATGGTTCTTGGTATAGTCAACGTTGAAGGATACACTGTTCCAAAATATTGTGCATCTAATCTCTGTTTCCATAAAGAAACCTGATCTGCAAACAAAAAGAATAACCTTTCTAACAGTAAAATGTCAGAAAGTGATGAAGAAAGAGAGGCAGTTAGATTAGCAACTGAACTCGCAGATGCTGATGCTACCATGCAAGCAGCAGACCCGAATATAAAACTCATTCCGGTCATTAAAAGGAGATCTATAACCCTAAAGCTTATAGAAAATGGACTGACACCTAGAGGTGGCACAGTCATATTCGTAATTGAGGCACACGAATATCGGCAGACAGAGGTATATTATACATGGATACATTTTCCAGCAGCAAATGCTGTAACAAAGTACTTCCACTATTACAAAGTAGAGGAACCTCCTAATGAGTACACTCCTTTCGAGGAGGTGGAAGTACCACTCAAATTCCAAGAGCATTTGCTCTTATTTGATGGCGCCCTAAAACATAATAATCACATCACCAGGCTCGGTCCTTTAGGAAGACCAGGAGCAACGTGGCCGGTACTAGCCGGATACACACCGCATCCAGACTTCGAAAGAATGCCTGCAGCAGATCTTTTAGTACAACTAAAACAATTAATAAAAATTCATAGACAATTAGTTCAGTATGTAATGCGGACTTCAACAATTCAGCCAGCGATTAAACTTCCACAGCTGACCCCTCACCAGGGGAACACAAATAAAATTACACCACAGAACATCCAATCCTGCCTAGGTAAAGTTCCAGCTAAATGGGAACAAATACCATTCTGGTTGGCACAGAAAATCACCCAAATAGAGGCGGTGTTTCCTGACACCACCCCGCTAGAAAAACACAGGATTCTGACTATATGTCTCCCAATGGGAATCGCACCACACATTGAGGACTGTGACACTTGGGGTACAGTCTTTGCTTCCATCTACACAAAAACGCACGGTGTTCCATCCATTTCGGTAATACCAGATGTGCTAAAACAAATTCAAGACGAATACGGTCCAGAACCTGCTTTAACTCTTGGTATGAAATTACTAAAAGACTTCAAGCAGGTCTCGGCTATATTATTAGCCAACATAAAAGGTGAAGCAGCAAACGTGGCGATCCGCCGGAGGTTAAAAGAGACAGATATAGCAGACCAACCAGCTGAAATTGCCAGAATCATAGAAAAATCCTATGAGGAACTAGGTAGAGATAGTCTAGGTGGAATACCAATAAAACCGCAACTGACTGAAAGTCCAGAAAAATATTTTTTAATAATAATTCACCAAAAAAGAACTGGGATGGAAACAAACAATCCAATCCTAAAGAAAAGAAATTCCAGTCCCGAGGAAGGTCTCCTAGGCGAAGAGAGAAATCTCCAAACCGAAGACAGAGGTCACCGCAGAGTGACCCCTCTGGGAATAGATATAACCTTAGAAATAGGGATAATATTAAAAAACCTGATAGATATCCATACATTGATACACGTCCCTCTCAATCTTTTCAGAATTCCTCGCAGAAATCGGAAAGAAGAGGACGATCAGAACAAAGAGAAGAGCACGCCAAGTCCAAAGACAAGGAACCTGCTCAACTAAAAAAGAAATTACAATTTCCAAAAAAGAAGGTAGCCAGTATCAAGGTAGTTAACAATGCCGAGAATACTGAAGACACAACTGAAAAACGGAGAGTGGGCTCAGACAATGCTAGACAGCGCAGCAGAGGTGAGCATAGCTCGCAAAGTCCTTATGAATCATCTGGAGACAGTGGACACGAATGAATATCTTCAAGTGGAAACTGCAGACACCAGAGTTAGCAAGCCCCACAAGATATACGAGATAACATTACGTATAGAGGGAGATAAGACTAGGAAAATAAGGGGACTATTTTGGGATAACCTCTCCAAGGGCTATGACATCCTTCTAGCTGAAAAAGACTGGCCACCAGAGTTTGTCAGGGAGTGCCCTCATGGCGAAGAAGTAATTATGCCTGCCTTCTCGAATCAAATCCCGATTCATAAAAAATACACACTTGCTAGAAAGTGGGCAGTGGCCTTAGCACCTGCTTTATATAAAAATCATGTAGGATGGGATGAGGATTCTCCTCCTCACAAAATCCAGTTAAAATTACAACCTACTGCACAAAGGCAGTACCCAATTAAGCAAGAAGCTAAAAAACAGGTAAATGAAATACTAGATCAGCTAGAATACCAGGGGGTGATTGAAACTTGCACCTCACAAATGAACAATCCTTTGTTTCCGGTCTCCAAACCAGACAATTCATATCGTCTAGTTTTGGATTACCGACACCTTAACACATGTTGCAAAACCTTTGCAGTGCAAAACTCACACAGTGCTGCACTAATGAATAACATAGTGCGCAAAAAATACAAAACAACCTTGGACATCTCCAATGGATTCTTTTGTCAAAACATAGCACCAGAGAGCAGATATTTAACTGCATTCTCAGTAAATGGCACTCAAAAACAATTCTGTCGGTTAGCCCAGGGGTACAAGAACAGCCCGGGGGTATTCTCAGCGAGAGTAACAGAATTACTACAACTATATGATGATGAAGCATTATCTTATGTCGATGACATTTACTTAACAGATGATGACTTGGAAACTCACTTGAAAAGAGTGAACACCATAATACTTGGTTTCGCTGCAGAGGGTTACAAATTCAACTTCAAAAAATCCAGAATTGCCCATCTGACGGTCCTATTCTTAGGATATGAGTTATCAAGTGAAGGCAAAAGCCTGGCTGACAATTTCCTAGAGAAATGTGCCGTAATCCAAGCTCCTAAAACACTAAAAAACCTACAGTCAATTCTAGGCTTCCTAAATTTCGGAAGAACATACATTGCAAATTACGCAGAAAGGGTCAAACCCCTTTACGATCTAATTAAACCAGACTTTAAAAGATCCAGTTGGACTCAAACACACACAGAAATTTTGAGATCCTTACAAACAGACATGCTAATTAAAACAAAATTAGAAACACGTGATAACACACGCAATCTTGTGATTCGAGTCATCCCAGGGCGATGCGGATTCACATACCTAACCTCTAATGAGGGAGAAAAGGTACCAATTGCATTCAAATCACACTTGTACACAGAGGCTGAACAGAAATTCAGTAATACAGAAAAAATCATTTGTGCAGTTCAAACCGCAATAGCTGGAGAAAAAGACATAGCTGACGGTAGACATATCACAGTCAGAACAGCAGAATCAGCCTTTGAGGCACTAACAACACCGTGTAATTTACCAACAACAACATTGAATCCGGAATGGATACAATGGGTGAATTCAATCACAACGGACAAAGTATACTACTTCTTTGATCCAGAACTAGAAGAATTAAAAAATCTAGAATATGAAAAAACATATCCTCTGCCAATCGACATTCTGCCTCTACGACATTACGCCTGTGTAATCTATACAGACGGACATGCTCAACCTTCCGTTTGGGGAGAACAAGCATACAACCCCACATGTGAGATTACAAAAGAAGTGTGGCGCGGAGGTAAACTAAGACCTCTATTAACAAAATCACACTCAGTAGAAACTAATTCAGAACAACAAACTGAAATAATAGCTTTGAAAATGGCGCTAGATAATGCGGATCGCGAATTCCCGACACTTATAGTGTCAGATTCGTATTACTGCGTCAAATCATACAACAAGGATTTGCAGACATGGATTCAAAACGGTTACAAAGATGACACAGATGCACCAATAAAGCAGAAACTGCTCTGGGAACAAATAGCTCTTTTACAAAAAGAACTACCAAAGACTCACGTGACACACTCACTGAGTCACCAGCGTGATGGCGTTCACGTTGCAGGGAATTCATTGGCTGAAACAGCCGCAGCGGCAGCCACTAAATCGGCTCCCGTAGTTCGAAAAAAGCGTACATTAAAATACATTGACGGTGAAACAGTGCTGGCGGTGAAAACGTCATCAAAAGGCGACTGCTCAGCGTTACCGATCAACTATCCACTCAATTATACATACATAATCGATGCAAACTCCGTCCCTTTTGCTCGAATCCCTGGAGTGGGGGATAGAGTGATTCCAAACATGGACAGGAGAAACTTGTTAATCGCAGACGCACATATGGGCGATGGTCTCAGACACCTCAAACTAAAAGATTCTCTGGAAGATTTACAATCACGGTACTGGTGGCCAGGCATGAGCCTACATCATAGCATGTTTGTAAAAAACTGCCCAAACTGCAACAGAAATCGCAGTGGGGAGAGAAAAAATCTAATACGGTGGAAACTGACTGCAGATAACATCACCAGTAAAAAGAATGGCTTGCGATTAACATATACAGGCTAGTTCCACTTATAATGTAGATCACCAGCACTCGGCTGACGTCCGGACTGTTATACAAGATTTGCGAGTCTAAATGGCATATACGCTAAGTGCATGTTACGTTTGACCATTGTTTTCACTCAGGCACACCAGCCTGGGGGGAAACATGGCCAAATGAGCACAGTCCAGCGGGAATCTTCTCACTTCCTTCCTGAGGGTACGGGATGGTGTAAAGAAAAAACCAAGGCAGAAAGCAATCTATAATGGAAAGGATATTAGGTTCGGGAGCTGGGTGGGTCAAACATCTAATAAGTGTCCAACGTAGTCTAAATAACTTGCCAAGTAATTCTCTGCGTGGGATTCAATCCGTACGAATTATTATTTGGAACTAGAATGATTATCTCTGACCTCGACAGTCAGACTTCAGTGGTTAAAGAAAAAAGCTTTGATGTCAAAGACCGTTTGGCTATTTTGCAGGACTTAAACAAAACAAGAAAAGACCTGAGCAACATACAGTTGAAACAACAGCCAACAACCACTGAAGAATCACCACCTGTCCCAGCAAGACCTGTCTGGATTCCAAAAGTCGGGGATCTGGTCTGGGAGAAGATCGCGGTAAAGAAGGAATTTGGGCCTTCTTACAGAAAAGCAGTTCCTGTCTTGTCTGTCAACGGGACAAGATCAGTTGTACTACCGCCACTTGCTGGTAAAAAGGAGAACCGAGTTGTATCCATCGACCTGGTAAAACCACAACATGTGGCCGATAACAAACAGTAGGCCAAGTGGACTCCCAATAAGTAGCAGAACACCAAGGTTTGCTACCAGTACAGAAGTCCTATCAAAAAGGCTCATCACATTCGAAACGCCTACAGAAGAACAGCAAGGACTATGCAACAATGCAATAGAACTCAGACCTCTGAAAACCCAAATAAAAACATTTAGCAGAGACACACCAATCTATACTGAAGTACCAAGTGACAATGCAAGAAACAAAAATCCTGAACCAATTGGAACAATTGACAGAACTGCATCCGGTTACTTCATAAACTTCGATGATTCCTCTGAAGGCTTCAGTGAATCAAAGACACAGCCATCATCAAAATCCTTTAAAGACAAAGCGAAGGAACTTTTGAAACAACTGAAAGAAACATATCTGGTTTCTCCATGGATTGAATTTTGGGTGGGTTTTGGTGCATTTATCCTCATACTTTGGCTCATCATGGTATTTACTTTGGGACGCTTCATTGAGGGAAAATATGCTAAAATGGACACAGCAAGTCAGAACATCAACTTGATCCTCAAACCACACACATCTTCACACGTCGAGAAAAGAGAACTTTCTTCAGAACTTTCTTCAGCCAACTTCACAGCCAATCCGATACCTGGTGGGGTAGCCTGGGACAACACTGACTATGAAATTTATGGTCCGGTCGAGATCCTGAAATATCCACACCAAATCAAGATCTCCTTGAGTGACTTTGCAAAACCAAACTCATTTGCTGATGATTGGGACTTCGAAAGCATTAATAATATGATGTCTGATTTAGTAATGTCTGCTAAATTTACAAAACATGATTATTTGCAAGGTTCTACAAATTATGATAGTATGTACTGCTATAACCATTATGGTAACCATTTTTTACATAAATCTGCACAACCTAGAAATGTTTTAAATTATAATCAATGGGAACATTGTGCTACACCTCCAAAAGGGAGCTCTAGAACCGCATATGACAAATATTCATATTTTTCAGGTTTTAATGCTGAAACATTTTATTTTAAATTATCAAACAAGACAGGGATGAAAACCATGATAACCAACACAAAGTTGATATATTCAGATTCATTTTTCGAAAAAATGAATACTTTTGGATTTGATTATTGGGACAAAAATGTTGATTTGAAAAGTGTTTGGGGTACAAAAGAATGGCAAGTACAGGGTTTAGAAGCTTTGTTTAGAGCCTGCATGATCCCAGAACAAATGATATTTTTAAATGACACTGTTCAACAAACCACCTGTCTTGGCTTAGCCAAAATCAAAGACTTAAATAAACCGTCTATTCCGAAGCCAACAATGTTTAGCAATAGCTCTGATACAGATGAAGAGATAGACGTACACCATATATTAAACCAAAACAGAACACATCCTGATTGGAAACAGTGGTTGATCTGGCCAACAGATACAAATAACTGTCAAGACAGATTCCTGAATAAAACACAGGGGTTCAAAATGACCAGGCCAGACCCTAGATATCCCCAAAGACATCACCCAGGGATAATAACAACCTACAGTGTGGGCAAATTATGCCTTCAATGGCTTCAAACTTCCACACTGCCTGAAATTAAGCAACACCTAACTTTACTTACTGATGGTGCTGACTTGCGTGATTTCATTCTGGGACCACGCAAACAGCATCAAAAGCGTTTCATAGCAGCCTCTGTATATGCAGCATACAATGAGGCCTGGAAGGTTACTCAAATTGAAACAGCAGAAAGAATACGGGAAATTGACCGTATCAATTTGGAAAAATCACTTTCTGTAGTGGACAATGGGTTAATGACTCTGTCCTCCAGAATTTTTTCATTGGACAGCATTGTGTCTTCAGCAATCGATATATTATCGCAAGACTTACTGTTATTACAACATGGACAGTCACAATTGCGTTCTATTGTACAACTTGGCTGGACGTTACAAAATCTGCGTTCAGGCTATGTGCCTTGGCGTTTAATCAACACAACGTCACTATTCCAAATCTTTAACCTTACTGATAGACAAATCGGTATGGCGCAAAAGGGTGCTGATTATACAATCTTGAGCATTGAAAAACTTGAAAGATTACCAATGACAATGTCAGAACGACCGGTCAGTGAATGGATAATCCACGGAATCATAAATATTCCTATCTCAACCTTCAGGTTTCAATACTGCCAAAAATATATACAGGCTGGCATGTACGAGAAATTGGGAAAGGGGTACCTTAAAACAACTTGGAACCTGCCCTATTCACATGCATGTGTCAGTAATAAAGGACAGAAAGTGTTTCTTAGTGGCAACAATTGTGCTATGTCACTAAGCGGCACGCTTCTGTGTAACGGTATTAGTTTGCACGGAGCCTGTGAAGGGAATTCATACAACCTTTCATGTCACCAGCAAGGCGCACCTGCAACTGAAATAGAACCATTCTTTCAAAGACTCTATAATGGGAGTTACATTCTTATTGTAGACCGCAGATGTTGTAGTCTTATGCCCGGGACTCCTTATCTAGTCACTACGACGGCGAAGGTCAAGTGCTGTGGACGTTCTTTGTTCCCCAGCTCCTTTCCAGACAGGGAGGCAAGGGCATGGCCCAATTTGAAAATTACTTCTATTCGAATAGATACTTTAAGCAGAATGAAAACAGTGCTTCTTCAGACGCCTACAAGGCTCACGTCATCAAAAGAAACGTATGATCTACAAGTCGCAAGGACGACTGCAGAGATACATACATTATTATCAACTAATTCCCCCGTACATTTCGCGGAGATCCTGAGCGAAATCTTAAATATTTCTGATACCAATGGGATCTCAGGGGTATTTAAGACAGTATTTTCGATGGCATTAACACCATTCAAAGCCATACTGGGTATTTTTCCAGATTTCGTCCATTCGATTTTTGGCGGACTTCCCCTGATCCTGGGACTAATTGCAGGAATCCTATTCTTAGTCCTTATTTTTCGTTATGGCAACCCATGTCACAGATCAAACTCTCGCGACAATGGAAGATACGATCCTAGCCATTGGATACCGGGACCGGATATCAAAAATCCTGGGACTCTCCCGGCTTAGAGACCTGAACATGACTTGGTTTCTATCATTTCGACCAATGTGGCAAAGGTGTGTTTTACCTGTACTAATGTGTCTGCTATGCGGAGAAGAATGCGTGTTAGACACCTGTCTGACGCTACAATCGGATGCGCCAGTGGATGCAGATACACTGTTGGTTCCTACCAAGGTTCACGCTTTGTGCTGCCCTCAAAGGCTGCCAATCCTGATGACGGCATTCCTGGAATCTTCACCACTACGATTGAAGAGTAGTGAAGTTCAAGATGAAAGCAGCATCGAACAGGTACGACCTTCTGTCAGCAATGCGAATCAGAATGTCAATGGAGACAATCATGCACATGAATGCATGGTTACACCTATTTCCGACTTAGTGGAACTTTCCCATGAAGCTGTTGACAGTTTTTTCGAAAGCCTGAATGATATGATGTTCTCTCCAGAACAGAAATAGAGACTATTGAGCAAACTCGCACACGGCGTTCCCTGAATTCGGCCTTCAACTTTAAAAATAAAGTCACATGAACAATTACAATCCAGTTCACGGACAGCAACTTTTCAGCAACCCCTTAAAATATTTTCCCATATTTTTTCCGGGACACTGATCTTCTGCTTAAAGTAAGAAACTATTCCTAGAGAACTAAGATTTCTATTTTTAGATACTTTATAAACTTTAGCTGCCCGCTGGTATGTTCATAAATATTTTATTATGTGATGAAATGGTCTCGGACTTCCTTTCTGTATAGCCATATTAAGAGCCATTTCATGTGTATTTCTCAAATACCAAATTAGCAATAATGCATACAAATGCGTGTTTACTTTTGCATTTAATTCATAGCTTAAGTGCATACAATATATATGACTGCAATTTTTCAGTATATTTGAAAATTTCAAAATGCTTTTATGTATTTTGGGGTGGTAAGGTATACACTATACTCTATAGTATGTTGTACTATGTTATACTATGCATAGATTAGTAATTATGACCATAGTTAGCGTGGAGTGGGTGTCGTGTATTCCTATAGGTTCTGAATCAATCCCCCTATTCCTGACCCTGTTCTGGTTAAACTAACTATCAAGTTAACTAACAGTCAGCCCATGAGGCAAGAAAAGCCCCCATGATGCAGATACCGTTATCTGACGCAGTCACACTACGGCACAGGAACGTGTTATCTGATTAGGTCATAACGCTTGAGATCTAATTAGACAAGCGACATTCCTCCAGCCCCTGATAAGGCATACGACGTTCTCATAACAAATCAAACCTATGACAACCTGGAAAATCCGTGCGGCCATTGTTTTGATTTCACAGAGAACTTTAGTAAAGAATGTGCTAACGAGCAAGTCGTATGACATCTTTATTGACGTATCTATGTCCATCCTTACGTCAATCTCGGCACCTTTAAGGTATAAATATTGCCGATCTTGCCCTATGCAAACACACGCGTGGTGACAAGACGGAGCAGCCATACTTGCCGAAGCCGAGAGCAGAAGCAGACCCCGCTGGCAGCAGCCCCGCCTTCCTGACGCGCTGAGAGACGCGCTGCTATCTCCTGCCGAGAGACCCAGCACCGGCGCTTTCGGGCAGCCCTCGCAGGCGGCCTGGAATATCGAGAGCAGAGAAAGAGATACCATTCCTCATTCATCCTAACTTCCAGGTACAGAACTGAATAACCCCTCACAGAGAATTCTTTAGTTATTCACTTGGCAAAAACAAACTTAACTTAAACTGTAACTTTCTATTCCCGCCCACGCATTAGACTTAGGTCAGGTACACGGGGTAGGCGTATTTAGAAACACCAGTTGAGTACGTTTAGTCAAATGTATATGTGTATGTAAATATATTTTAATCATTTGAAACATCATATGGCTCAGAAACCATATCAATGTTTTTACAGTATTATTTTATACTATTGCTTTTAATGTATGCACTTTACTTAACTATAAGTATTGCAATAATATCGATCCATTTCTCATGTATGAGAAAAGAGACTGATCAATAAATAACACCTTTTTATTGAACACGCCCGTCTCTTCCTTTTCTCTACATTCTGATGAGACTAAGAATGCACGTACTGACTGAGTAAAATAATTGCCTTGTGCTCACACGACTCTGGAGATTGACTCTTGATTAGGGGAGAGCAAAGTTGTCATGTTCTATGGTTGTCAGAAACTAAATCCCTTCTTGTCTAATCAGGGGAGTTAATTCTTTCCTGAACATTCGAGAAAGTTTCTAGCGAACTCTGAGCTAAGCTGGCAAACCCAAAACTTAAGTCTAGTATCGACAGTAGTAGACCTAGTTAACGTCTGGCCTAGGCCTTTACTGCTGTAGGTATTATTCCAATGCGCAGAGCCTATTGGGAAGATAGGAGCTACACTACAGAACGGGTATTGCAAAACACTGACTGTGTTATCCCGCCAGCATAGACCCATGCGTACATATATACAACAGCCATTTTAGGTGCCATGGTCTCCCTGTTCGCGATCGATCATCAGCGCCCTTCCCTGACCCTGCAAGCATCCCCCATGCACCCTGACCGCCCCCGCTCTCAGATGCACAAGTCATGAACCCTCCCCTCCCGCATGACTCTGTCTCTGGGAATCACACCCCAGCCTGACCAACACCTCCTTTTCTTCCATGAATACCCCACCTTTGATGACCCCTTCCTCTGAGCCTGATTGTCTGCACGGACCGCTGGTCATCCCTCAGCCTGAGGATACAGTTTATTGCCCACTGCTGTATGCACTCGCCCCTCTTCAAAGGGAGCTACTATTGATCATGACCTCCCCACCCCCTGAGATTCGATCAGGCGCACACATTCCAAAGGAATCAGCAGAACACTCAGCTGCGTGACAGCCCCCTCCTATTGTATGGAGGGTAAGGACCCCTACTGTAGCCACGTGTTGGAATATCTTCATACTTCACAATGTCTTGATTGTAATGAAGGATGTTTGTGTGCCATAAACATGTGTATAAAAGACGAAGCCTCAGAGAAACTTGTTAGAGCACCTCCTGAAGACACTATGAGAGTGTCCGAAATGACAGGCTCTCCTCATGAGAAATAAAACTCTGTTCTTGTTTTCCTGCCTCCAGCGCCCGTCTCTTTATTTGGTAATTGTTCAAGATGGGAACTCAGAGGCGTCCTGCGCCAGCAGCCTGGGCATCAGGTGCATTATGGGCTGACTTTTCCACAATTGGCGTCCCAACGCGGGGTCCATCAGCGACATAAGGTCCGGTAAAAGAGGTCCAGACGATGGGGTGAACATCTAAATGATTGGAGTATACCTGCCTTGAGAGGGCCCTCGTCCGGCTGCCGATTGAATGAACTTCACCGATTCCGAACGGACCTCTCTCAAGTATACACTGAAAAAGGCTCTCGCAACAACATATGTATATATCAAGACAAGGTTCAATGACCAACAGTAAAAGGAAAACGCAGAAGCAGGTTCTTTGGTGTGATACTTCTTGTTACAGCAAGTTGTTTTACTTTTCTCCAGACTTTTGAGAAAGAAATCGCCGACACGTGTTTCGTCGTGTGTGGGTGAGTCAAACACGACTCTTCAGGGCTTAAACTCCCAATACCACTGTGTGGTTGGAGTAAGTCTGGGTCTTTACAAGCTCTGTTTCAAGCAAAGGGTATTCTGTGTGTACAAACACAGCCGAGGCTGGTTGAAAGAAAGATCACTGGTAGTATATGAACGTGGTTATCATATCTCTTTTAGTAATCCTGTAGAGATAGTGTAGCGCTGTATCCCGCTATGCCTTCAGGCGGGAAGCCGGGAGGGGATTCCTATTCCGTGCCAAGTTTGAAGAAACGAGTAAATTTCTTCTGAGGCGGTGTGCCGCTTCTGGCAATCCCTCCTCTGTCTATTCCCGGCGGTCGTCTCTCGTGTTCGTACACGAGAGACGACCGCCGGGAATAGACAGAGGAGGGATTGCCAGAAGCGGCACACCGCCTCAGAAGAAATTTACTCGTTTCTTCAAACTTGGCACGGAATAGGAATCCCCTCCCGGCTTCCCGCCTGAAGGCATAGCGGGATACAGCGCTACACTATCTCTACAGGATTACTAAAAGAGATATGATAACCACGTTCATATACTACCAGTGATCTTTCTTTCAACCAGCCTCGGCTGTGTTTGTACACACAGAATACCCTTTGCTTGAAACAGAGCTTGTAAAGACCCAGACTTACTCCAACCACACAGTGGTATTGGGAGTTTAAGCCCTGAAGAGTCGTGTTTGACTCACCCACACACGACGAAACACGTGTCGGCGATTTCTTTCTCAAAAGTCTGGAGAAAAGTAAAACAACTTGCTGTAACAAGAAGTATCACACCAAAGAACCTGCTTCTGCGTTTTCCTTTTACTGTTGGTCATTGAACCTTGTCTTGATATATACATATGTAGTTGCGAGAGCCTTTTTCAGTGTATAATTGTCTTGTCTTTGACTTGTTTAGACGGTTAAGGAGGTTTTGCCGTCTGCTCTTTACGCACTACACTACGAAACCCTTGCTTTTCACACACTTTGTAACGTTTCAGCCCAGGCAGTGCGCCCCCGTAGTCCTAATTTTCTAAGGACCTCTCTCAAGTGACCTATTGTCCTGACTGGAATCCCACAGGAATGCTGCGGTAAAAACATGGAGAAAGAGAACGATCGGGCGCTGGAGAAAGGAAGGCGAAGAACTGCCCACACGGTCCGGTCCGGGTAAGGTTAAGTAGGACGTCTTTACGTCTAATTGGTAGGATGGCTTTATCCATCTGATTGATTGATTGATTATTGATATTGGAAACGGTATTTAGATACTGGTATTGTTCATTGATTGGTTCATTTAGCCTTGGGTGCTACTTGAAGTATTGGTTCTCTTGGAGACATTCTCTGTTTGCAAACAGCGACAGATAGGAACGTCTCTCTCTCTTTGCAAATAGTGAAGGATAGGTAAAGCGGACTTTTGTCCCCCATTGTAATCCGTCATACCTATTTTTCTCCCCCATTGATTGATTTTTTGATCGAACATTGAATTGTTCGAAGTTGGTTCTCTTAAGGATCTTCTCTGCCTACAAACGGGGAAGAATAGGAATATTCTCTCTCCCTTTGCAGATAGTGAAGGGTAGGTAACGCAGGCTTTTGCCCCCGTTGTAACCCGTCGTGCCTATTTCGTTCCTCATTGATTGATTGGTTGTCCGAACATTGACTGTTTGGAATTTGTTCTTTTTGGAGGTATTCTCTGTTTGCAAATAACATAGAAAAGAAATACTCTGTCTAGTCTTTGCAAGTAGTGAAGGGTAGGTAATGCGGACCTTTGTCCCCCGTTGTAATCTGTCATGCCTATCTACTCCCCACTGATTGATAAACCAGTTCCACCCGGACCATTTACTAGAGGTAGGTCATCTGGCCCGACCAGAGAGCACCCCTAGTGAAAAGGACATACGCAATAATAACGAAGTGATCACTGTATCCTGTTAACAGAAACTTTAGCATGAAACAAACTAGAAAGAAAGGAATAGGAAAACGAAATCAGTAGGCCACTGATGAAATTTTTATTAAATAACGAATAAGGAAACGATAACAATACTTAATGATAAAACATATGATTGTCCTAGAAACAAGAAACGTTAGAAATAAGCCCGTAATAAGAAACATGAAAATGATAAGAGAAGCCAAGCTTGACATTGCGACGGCCACGAGGCAACGAGGCTTCATCGCCCCTCACTGCTCCAAACATGTCTGTCCCACCGCCTGCCACGCCCCAATAACGGCAACCTGGGAAAGATACAAGTCAGCAGACATCCGCCCCCATTCTGGAAACTCCCAAAGTGCAACAGGTTTGCGGCTACGCCCAGCCGGAAGACGAGATCTTCAACACATGTAGGGCGGGTCCTGCTGCCAGCCGTCGGCCGGAGGTCATCGCAGGAGGTGGGCCTGAGGAGAGGCCGGGGCCGACAGGATCCGGCCGCGGTGGCGGCTGCGACAACACTGGAGAGTTGGAGGGGGGAATGTCCATGCCCCCTCTCTCAGACAGCCTGGGCCGGCTTCCATAAGAGGCCTGGGGGTGGAGAGGCCACTACGCTAATAGCCCGAAGGCGGCACCACGCGCCAAGGTCTGTTCCCGGGATGAACCACAGGACCCGTTCCTGGGGCCGTGGCGAAGAGCGTCCGGCCGCCCTCAACCGGAGGCCCGGCCCGAAACGTACTGGGCGCCCCTTCTTCAATATTGGCTACGACAACCTGGGGGGGGGATGTCTTGCCTATGCCTCCGACCCCCCCCCTCTCTCATCGCCTGGTCCGGCCATCATGTATATTAGCGCCGAGGAAAACGGCGTGGGGTGCGCTGGGAGGGAGAGACGGCGCGAACGGACCTCTCCCACCTCCCCAGGTGGAGGCCCCCAGCAGCAACCCCAACGCTCCACTCACCCGACATGGGTTCGCCCGCTCGTAAAATGGCGGACGATCCTGCTGGAGCGGGCCCGGGGTGAAGAGATGGCCCAGTTGCTTGTTGATTAAGAAGCGGGTTCCACCATCTTAAAAGTTCTCCTCGACCTTGAAGATTCTATAGGAGCCGCGGAGGTCCCCGACCCCCGCAGACACCCCCGATGGGGAATGACTGCCATGATTGCTCACGGAACGATGAAAATGTAGCCGCGAGACGTCGGCGCTCCCATGCTGGCGCCAGCCTCAGTTTGAATGACTAAAATCCTGCAGACGGCAGTTCGGATCAGTTCCGGTGAAAACCCAGTATGACCCGGTAGGAAAATTGTTGCCTCCCTCCCCTTTGACTGATGGTTCAGACCACCGATCCTTTCTTTTGCCCTTTAACGGAACTTTTGGACTACCGAAAGAGGCTCTGGGCCAACCCCGAGTTAGTGGAGATTTAGACTATGCCTGGATCTGCCTGGTTGCACCCAAAATGGCGCCGGTACAAATGAAACTTTCAACTCCTTGTTGTACCCCGATTGCTCAGCCTTGGTGTCATGGGATATGTATGTAGTTTTTAAACATATGGATTGATATAGGATGTGTACTGATTATATGTTCGGACAATGGATTGATATAGGATGTGTACTATCAGTTTGGACAATGAATTGATATGGGATGGGTACTGATTATGTGTTCGGACAATGAAGGACAATGAATTGACATCTGATGGGTACCGATTGAACATTCGGACAATGAATTGTTGTTAAGTTTTGGCGCATCATGATTATTGAAAGTTCGAATTTCAACGCTTATGATACTTGCTGACACTGAAGTTTTGATATGATTTTATTGTACTTGTGGCACTTTTAGTATGAAATCAACGACCACCGACTCCATTAGGTTTTTCACTAATAAAGTATCCCCACATCTACAATTCCAGCCTGCTCCGTGGCCGGCCCACGGGGTTGTAGGCCCGTATTTGTGCACCGACATTCTTATTAAAGATTTTTGGAAAAAGCAAACGTAGTTGTCACGCGTAAATTGGTACGTTTCGAATAAATGATCACTATTTCCGATATAACTAAAATACAGGTGAAATGACTCAGCTCGATTAGTTAAGGGTTAAAAGGTATAATATACAGAGATATTGCAGATATGAAGGGTCCAAGTTTTAGTTGTGTATTTTTCCCTTTTTGTACAGCCAAAAGCAACCGCTAAAGATCCTGGTATTTAGCCTGTACTTTATATGCTACCTGTATAAGAAAAGTCACACTAACGGTCCACCTGGGCTTGAACGCCCAGTTGGGAGGGACTGCATCCCGTGGAGATAGGCCGAGTATGCAGTAAGTAAAAGCCTTTCTGGGTTTATGCGCGCTAATGTGTCTATCAATGTAGCCCATGCCCCCTTCTTTTTCCCTCTCTCTGCAGGTCACATCGGAATGTCGATTAATGTACGAAAATGGTTATCTAGCGGACGAAGAGACGGGAAAGAGGGTTTGATTATGGTACCTAACCGCAACAAGCAAACCATGACTATTTTTTCTCCCTGAACTTAGCGCTTGGGAGGACAGCCTGAAGCGGAAACTACAAAATATGACTTCGCTTGGTACCCCGAATAATGCAACCAAAAATGACGTACAATAATGAATACATTCCTACGTTTAACTAAATAGGGAAAGTTTAAGGAATATTCCGAGGTAAGGTTTACACAAGTATCCTCCGCCGGGAGGACTAGGAATATTGCCAATATTTAAAAACCTACTACCTCCTTTTTCGCATCCTCATAGACATGTAACTCAAAGCTGCCCCATTGTTCTCCAATTGACACCAACTGTTGTCTCAGCCTGGAAACACATTTGCTAAAATGACTCGAAAATCCCACCGTGAGCATTAGCCCGACCAGGTTAGTTCATGACCAATTGGCAGAGGTGTAAGTGTGTGCAACCACAACCTCCAGTGAAGGCAGCCGACAATAAAAAGAAAAAAAAAGTAAAGAGAGCTTAGGATGCTGAGAATGCGCAGCGTACAGGAAGAGATCATTTTGGCCAATAACTGTTCTATGTTTTGTCTTGGATTTTTGTATATAATACATGTACTGTCTCCCCCGTCTGAGTTTGTGTACGTGATGTATAGATCTACGTCATCCCTCTGCCTGTGTTTCCGTATTGCTTAACCCCCGCTGTTCTGTGTTATGTGCGCACTGAATGGACCATTATTGTACACCCTTCTCTCTCTCTCTCTCTCTCCCTCTCTCTCTCTCCCTCTCTCTCTCTCTCTCTCTCTCTCTCTCTCTCTCCACGTCATACGTGTACCAAATGGTTCGTTTAGAGTGCGGGCGACTCTCTCTCTCTCTCTCTGAGGGTCCCCCTGTCCCCCCCTTGTGCAAGAACGTTGTGCCCACTGGCACAAACCTAATTGGGTCTCTTCGAACACAAAGGTGTTCGGCAAAATTGACAGGAACTATAACGATTGTAACTTGCCATATTACTACCTCTCCTTTCTGCAAAACGATAGAACCCGAGTTGGTAATGAAGGAAAGGACAGGTCAGACGACTGATGTCCCCTAATCTGGCATTTTTATAGGGGGACTATAACGTCAATGGTCTTCTGTTTTTCAGTTCGTCAGAAATGCGATCCCCAATGCCCAGATTGTCCCACCCCTCTGCACTTAAGTGCGGATGTCCAAAGCGTCCTCGCTTCTCCCGATTGACCCCGGCTCCATATCAGCTATCCCCGAAGCACAATTAATAACCTTGATTAACCGTCACTCCCCAAGAAAAGCATGTTTGGTCTTTGCCCCCCCCCCACATGACGATAACACCTCCTGCTTGCGAGAGTTAGCCGACCCCGAAGGGAGATGTAAGATCGTTAGTACTTGGGTTAAGGACTCGATTTTGAGTTTGATAGAATACACTGTTGATGGGAATCCGACTTCTCTCCGCGTACGTCATGAATGAACGCCAGATAGAAAGTACGAATTCAGTGGAAATGTCCTCCTACATACTCCATAAGTGGTGACTACTGACTGTGACCGATGAACTTATTCCCTACCTACTTAGGGTTGGGGACGGAATTGAGATGTATAAATGTCTTCACCTGCCAGTTTTTCTAAAAACTTGTTTTGTACCCATTCAAAGATACAATCACCGGAGGAGAGGAGCTGGACGTGACGCACAGCCTGGCCACAGATCATGAAGCACATGTGACCGCAACCAAAGGTGGAGCCGCAGAGCAACGAGACGCGGGACGAGGCACAACTCTCAAACTCGGCAGATGAAGGAATGAAGGGCTGCCTTGAAGTCCTCGACTTGCTGACCCACTCGTGCCTGAAGTCCCCGCCCCCTTTTGAGTCCGACTGATGGGCCTGCCTGCTCGTTGTCCTTTGCTCCCTTGGTCCCTTGGTGTGTTCAAAGATCTGGCCCCACTCCGCCCTCTCTTCCCTCGATTATTCAACAAACTCACCCTTTTTCACATAAGTTTTGACTATAGAATAAGGTTTTGCCACGGAAGAAGAAAGACACGCAGGTGCCCAGCATAAGGCACCCCTAAGAAGATCAGTTAGGAAACAGGACTGTGATCTAACAGCAGAGGACTGATCGCACCCTGCAACGCGTAAGGATGATTCCGAGCTGGACTTATAGCTCCACCGCCGGTGCTCAAAAGCGCCAACGAAAAGAAAACGGACTACCAGAGTCTACCAGTGGTGGCTCATCGTTGAAAAGACATTTTCACTAAGACCCCCCCTTCCTGAACTTTCTACCCACCCCTTGACTAGTTGCTTACATCGAACTGAATTCCTCCCTCAATTTTTTATTGTTTACAAAAATGTTTCATCGGTCACTCAAGTCCAAAAGTCTCATATAGCACTTTTTACTGTATGTTGATGTCACTGGAGAGAAAATAAGAACTTGATTTTATAATGTGTCGGAACATTTTTCCTTGATTGACCCCGAATAAAGTATTATGCCGATCTCTAGACTTGCATGAATAACCCAACAAATGTAAATTCATACGTACCACATTTCGCCAATCGTTGTGACTACATATGGTTATACTCAATCTGCTAGCATTGACGAACGTTATTTCATTGGCCACACATGGCTATATGTACACTCCGTCAGTTAGGGTAAACACAAAAGAACTAGCTTACGTTAAAAAGCGGCGACTGTTGAAAATAGCAATGTATATGCACATAAGCGGCGTTCATTTGTGTTCACTATACCTCTTGTCGTAAGCAGAACGGATATTGCAAAACACTGACTGTGTTATCCCGCCAGCATAGACCCATGCGCACATATATACAACAGCCATTTTAGGTGCCATGGTCTCCCTGTTCGCGATCGATCATCAGCGCCCTTCCCTGACCCTGCAAGCATCCCCCATGCACCCTGACCGCCCCCGCTCTCAGATGCACAAGTCATGAACCCTCCCCTCCCGCATGACTCTGTCTCTGGGAATCACACCCCAGCCTGACCAACACCTCCTTTTCTTCCATGAATACCCCTCCTTTGATGACCCCTTCCTCTGAGCCTGATTGTCTGCACGGACCGCTGGTCATCCCTCAGCCTGAGGATACAGTTTATTGCCCACTGCTGTATGCACTCACCCCTCTTCAAAGGGAGCTACTATTGATCATGACCTCCCCACCCCCTGAGATTCGATCAGGCGCACACATTCCAAAGGAATCAGCAGAACACTCAGCTGCGTGACAGCCCCCTCCTATTGTATGGAGGGTAAGGACCCCTACTGTAGCCACGTGTTGGAATATCTTCATACTTCACAATGTCTTGATTGTAATGAAGGATGTTTGTGTGCCATAAACATGTGTATAAAAGACGAATCCTCAGAGAAACTTGTTAGAGCACCTCCTGAAGACACTATGAGAGTGTCCGAAATGACAGGCTCTCCTCATGAGAAATAAAACTCTGTTCTTGTTTTCCTGCCTCCAGCGCCCGTCTCTTTATTTGGTAATTGTTCAAGATGGGAACTCAGAGGCGTCCTGCGCCAGCAGCCTGGGCATCAGGTGCATTATGGGCTGACTTTTCCACAGCTACCCAGGCAATGCATTACCTGAATGGAATGAATCCTGTAAAGTCAATGAAAGAAGCTGATGCTTGTAAAAGAATACAAGGAAGCTTCTAAAACCCATTCCTCAAGCAATGCATTGACAGCTCAAACTGCCAAGCCAGGAATTCCACATACCAAAGCGAAAATCCCGTATTTTTTGTAAAAGGATTTGACATTACATTGCCTGTTGCGTTTGTACAACCAAACCTAAAACTTAGTAAAGGAATAAAAAAATCAGACATCGAGATTGGAGCCCAGACCATATACAAATAAAATATAAAAGGTCTTAAGACCCCAAGAACAAATAAGCATACATTGGACCTCACTTGCAAAATAAGTACATCCAGCTTTAAAACGGGAAGATAGGTGGGGTCCTGGCCGAGCGTGAGTGAGTGTGCAACATGCAGCGCGGCTGGAGCTGCCCCTGTTCTGGCCAAGAACTAGCTGGCCCCTGCAATATACGCTGTGGTGGTCGAGTGAACAGGCGCAGGAGTGCCAAGCATGTCCCAGAAGCCATCGCTGAGAGGTGAAATGGGGACGGGCGTGGTGGTAGAGAATTTGAAAAAGGGATGCTCTGAGAGGGCAACTGAGGCTGTTTTCCAAATTGGTGTAAAGGAAACTCTCTCTAGTTCCTTTGAGGGCAAAATGATTAATTGGAGCACACACACCCCTTAAGCAGAGGAAACTCAAACGCTATGACCGAACTGTGAGCACAAGGAGATACCTGTATGGTGGCCCTGGTGGCCTCGGCGAAAGGCGAGAGAGAACTCAAAACTAATCACAATTCCTCAGTGGTAAAAGTTTGACAGTGAGTAAGTATACGGCTGTATTCACCTAATGCAGGGTAAATGCACCTCTTATCTGACTGCCACCCCCAGAAAGGAAGATGACGCATAACATATTTACACCTGTGCAGTGGTATTTAGTAGTTCCAGTCCAATGGCTGCTGGGAGTTGTAGTTTGTTTCTTCAAATATTCTGTTTTGCCATTAATCCTACTGTTCTTTTCTGGCTGGAAAGAGATTAAGTAACAAGAAAGTGGCGCATAATAGGGGTCACTAGTCTTGATTTAAAATATTTATTGATCACATAAATTACATTTATGTAAAGAAAATGTGTTTTATATATATATATATATATGTGTGTGTGTGTGTGTGTGTGTATATGTATATACATATATATATATATATGTTCTGCAGTACGGCCCATACTTATATACCGTAATTTGACTTTCCTCATTTAGTGGATAGATGGCGCTCTTAGCCAGCACAAGCCCTCATGGTCGGAGGCCTTGCCTCTGGGATTCCTGTTTGCCTGGTGGTGTCATTAGCATCCAGACTTCTTCCTTATTCAGAGAGTTGAAAATTGAATTAGAGGGGCCTGCTGTCCTCCTAGCATGATCTGTGCGAGCCTCAGCTGAAAGCATGTGCAGAGTCAGTATTATCCTTTTGTAAAATGTGCAGTTTGAAATCCTAATGTGCGTGCTGGCCCTAAATAAAGTCTATGGGCGATAAATGATTTTAGGTTCAGGTCTGTCATATTACACAAAAGTGACTTTTGCTTGTCTTCATTTAAACAAACAATGTTTACTTTTGCCTGTTGCGTGCCTGTTTATTCATTTATATTGAGAAGCCAGCGCGTTTCGATCAGAAAATGTGTATGAAATAGCAATCATGGTTCATAGGTCAAAAGTCTATTGAGGTGATTAACATAGACAGGAAAATTAAGGCATGAAACTTAAGCGTGGGTGTTATTTTAGAAGAAAATGGGACGGTGAAAAAGATGGATGATTATAGGGCTCGGATTTACAACCAGCTGCTTGGGAAGAGAGCGAGTGAAGGAAGGGGGGCTGATGGTGAGAGAGGCAAAGACGGGCAGGGCAAGTCTGAGTGAGAGCAGAGAGAGAGAGGGGGTGGAGGAGCATGGCTTAATGAGCCATTACAAAAGCCAGATGGCCTGTGCACGTTCACGTGTGCGTGACCGCACGCTGGTGGCAGGCAAAAGGCTTTGGTAGCACTTTGAAAAGCCAGTTATTAAATGTCTCGCAGACAAGCGCATGCGCCCTGGCTCTAGCGAGACCTAAAAAGTACTGGTACTCCCAACCGGACACTACCGGCCCATTTAAAGCACTGTGGGGCATATTCATAAGGAGTTATCGCCGCGTTTGCGGCACTTTTCTGCCACTAATGCGGCGATAATTTTATAGCCCTATAACCAAGCTGTCGCTAACAGCTGTTAGCAACAGTTTTTAGGCGAAAACGCCCGTAATAAAGATCACTACTTCTGTTAGAGTTAATTATATGCAGGAGAGGCATTCCAGTGCAAAAATAGCCGCAAAGCCCACTACTCCATATTTACAAGGGGATTCTTGAAGTCCTGAAGCCCAAAAAAACTGTCTCTAATTGCAGTTAGAGACAGTAACTTAAGACCAGAAAATAGCTGGTCTTAAAAATGGGGATAACGCTTGAGGCCTCATCTCAGCAGGTTTTGGCGCTGCACAGCGCTGCAAGCAATGTTGCAGCGCTGCCCTGCAACAAAACTACAGTGCAGGAATGTGCACCATCAATAAGAAAGTGTACATTCATGGGTCCCAGTCATGAAAAGTGTTGCAGTGCTGCGACAAGTCAGCCTTGCAACACTACTCACTACGCCCTTCCTGCGACAGCATGGATGCGGTGTATTCACTGGACAGCACTCCATGACGCAAGTCATGACAGATAAGGCAGGAATCCTGACGTATCTGTCTGTGCTAAAGTCACGCATTGCTGCAGTTGTGTCTCAACCATGAAGCAACTCCATCAATGCATGGGGCCAGCCTATCCCTGTGGCACTGCGTCACCCTCACGCCTGCCATCAGGCAGGCGCAAAGTACTGACGCAGTGTCCTTCATGAGGGGTGCCCGAATGTTGGCGCTGTTGAAGATCCATCGGTGGTGGTTGCACGCTGCCGTGTCATCGTTTCGAAGCACTCGCCATCTACGGTCTACAACTCATGGAAATGTCACTGTACCCAGAGTCAAACTCTCCAGGATGGGTTGGAGATCTTTTTTCTACCTCGGTCCATCGCTATGGAACTCCCCCCCCCCCGACATCCGCAAAGAAACCATCTACACACGCTTCCGCAGATCCCTTAAGACCTGGCTATTTAACTAGCTCTGTCTATCTGTATAAATAAGATATTACCTGCACTTGTCCGTCCAACGCCGGAAAACCCTTTTTGGGTAGCTGCCGCGCTCTACAAGCTTAATAAATAAATAAATTGGTGGAGTGTTGGTGCCAAGGGAGTTGCCGAGACATTCTCAGTGGCCTTGATCCAGCTGCGAGGGGGTGCAATGATGGCGGTGGCGTCCGGTGGGCAAAGTGAAGATGTGCTGTTACCAATGATGGTCGGTCCAGGAGAGTACGATGTTGTGGCTGTAGTTGAAGTTCCCACTGGCGGAGGTGATGTGCTCAACTGTGTGTCCTGCTATGTGGCTTGTTGAGGGGACTTGCTGCTTGCGTCTGATGTAGGGGGCCTTCCCCAGGAGGGGGTGGTGTCCTGGTCACTGGGGTTATCCAGGTGGAACTTGAGTTCACCAAGTAGGATGTCATCGGTGGATGGGAGACCCTGGGGTGCAATGAGATCTACAATGGTGTTGGAGAATGGGGGGCCTGCACAGGAGGGTGCCGCAGAGGATGTGCTTGGGCTTGGTCCGGATCTGGGAGTTGAGGTGGACCATGGTCACCCCAGGGTAATTAGAGTGAGTGTTCAGTCGGAGTGGGCTTCTGTAGGTGATGGCAATGCCTCCTCCTGGTGAACAACCTTTACAACGAAACTTTTACAACGCACTACCATTACAATGCGGTCATTACAACGCAAACCATTACAACGCATCGCGCTGGGGGGCGCTCTAGGATAGGGAATAAGTTTAATTTACTATCCAACACCTTCCCTAGTGTCCACGGGGACTGGAGTTGGAATAGTAAATTAAACTATTCACTATCCAGCACCCCAAAGCGCTATGCGTTGTAATGGATTGCGATGTAAAAACCGCGTTGTAAAGGCAGGCGTTGTAATAGCCTGCGCTGTAACGTCATACATCCCCTCCTCCTTGATGGTCCTCCTTGCGGGTGATACTGCAGCCGTCAGTGAAGGTGATGGCGATGTCTGGTCTGGAGCAGAGGGTGGTCCTGGCAGGCGAAGTGGCTTCTAGGGTTAATGGCAAGGAGGGTGCTGGCATCGTAGTGGTGGAGTGTCCAAGAGGAAGGGTCCTTGGTGCTGAGCGCGGTCCAGATGCAGACGGACGCAAATGGTGTAGCCTATGGGTTTCCTTTGACCCGGGAGACAACAATTACAATGCAGGCAGTACATCGTTAACAACGCAACTCCGACAACGCGGGTGCCTTTACATCGCATTTGATTACACCGCATTGTGAGGTCAGTAATGGGGTAATTTAACGTTTTTCGGGTGGGTTTGGGTTTCGGATGTAAAATATGAAAATTGGGGTGTGTTTTGTGGTAAAATATGAAAATTGGAATGTGTTTTGGGGTAAAATATGGAAATTGGGGTGTGCATTTGGGTCCAATTTGATTTTTGGTTGTGTTATGGGGGCTTAAAAAGGAATTTCAGGGTTCACGTTGGGTTTGTGGTGCAAAGGTTAGTTTTGGGTTGCACTCACTGAAGTGGGAATAGTGATATTAATGTCTCCCCTATGCAACACCTACACTACTGTTGCAATGTGGCCAGTATTAGTATGCATTGGAATTGAATGCAATGTTATGGCAAACTTCGCAACCACGTATGTGCCTTTGGACCACAAGTGCTACACCCGCTGTTCATGGGCGCACAGTGGCCACCTTTGAGAAGTGCTGGGGGCTGGATATCTGTGAGGTGGTAAACGCTGGAAAGAACACTGGATGTGGCGGGGATGCGGGGATGTGTGTGTGAGCGGGTGTTGATAATATTTTAATAAGGGAAGTCTTACATCGAAGCCGGGTCCCATGTCTTCGTTGCTCCTGATCTCCTGTGTCTGCTTCCAGGAACAGGAAGAAGGTAGCCAGGCTCCCTCCCCTGGGCCAACCACAATGCTTCGATGTGGCGGTGGGATTGGTAATTGACAATGGGACAAGGCATGTAGCCTAGGGCTGGAGGGATGGGCATTTTCTCCGTGCAGGCTGTAATGCAGCCTGCATTACGAACAGGAATGCTTTGGGCTGCCTGAGTGGGCCGACCAGTCATTTAGCACTTGAGTGGTCATGCTAATCCGCCCATGCCTTGCCCAGTGCTTGGAACAGTCCTACCCACCCTCCCACATGCAAAGGAAACATAGCACGGTTACATCAGTAAGTTAACATCATGTGATGATTGTTCCCCCTCTGCACTGGTTGGAAGCAGTGGGGTGATGCTCTTCTGCCATAGGGGATGAGCTGCCACTGGGGTTGCGTCATCTACGTGTGCTAGGCCTTGGTGACTTGACCCCCAGGAGTCCTGCACTACGCGTCCCACATTCTCCTTACCTGGACATTGACACTGTGGTCCAATCCGCTGCACTCTCACCAAATCTGTGACTCACCCAGCAGGAGCCTCAGCCAGGTGAGATTTCACAAGCCTGGGTACAGCAGTCGCCGCCAAGTCCGCTGGTGAACCTCCCGATGCAGTTGCTGCAGCAGGGCCCCCTTAGGCGTGAAATGGCAGCGCTCCCGCCACATAAGTTCGGCGCAGCCCAGGAGCCTCACCCTGTCCGGGCAGCCCAACATCATTCGGCCTGTGATGCAGAGAGGCGGCACCCAACTTTGGTAAATCCCTCCATGCACCCTGGTGTAGTGGTGGATCGTAGTATGCGATGCAGACCTCCCTACGTTGGGGTGGAGGAGCGCCTCTACTATTAACAGCTCCAAGGTGCACAAGGCGGTCTTCTCACACAGGTTAGCAACGTGTCTTCATGCAACCTGCCAGACTTCACCACCAGGTACGGGCGTTCATCGCGCCTCAATGTCTACTGCAGCTCCACAGCTCCTCCGCATCCCACTCCAGGCTCCAGACACAGGTCCAGCGAGGCATCCAGGCTCCAGGCGCAGGTCCAGCGAGGCATCCAGGCTCCACACGCAGGTCCAGCAAGTCATCCAGGCTCCAGACGCAGGTCAAGCCAGGCATCCAGGCTCCAGACTCAGGTCCAACGAGGCATCCTGGCTCATCCTGATCATCCTGGATGTTGGGTGGCTTGCAGGGGTTGTTGATGTGTGCTGCACTTGGCCCAGGCTGCTCCATCCTGCATTTGTTTGTTTTTTATACCTATGTTCTATTGGATTTTGACTGGTAGGCTATTTTTTGCATTAGAGACAAAAAATCTCACGTTGGGCTGGCCAACATGAATTTTTTGGCCGCTAATGGGCCTATCAGAAGTTTTTGCCTGCTAACACCGGCTTTCCTATCGCCTTCGTGCTGATGTTAGCGCAGTTTTCACCGCCGTTCCCTGAAACTGTGGCATGTTGTGAATACACAGCTAACACGGCGATAATTTCACGCGGTACACGACGATAAGAAAACACATGCTACCTGAGGCTAGCGATAGTTTTTGCCGATTGTTGAGAATATCCCCCTGTGTGTTCTCATGTTGGTATACGATCAGGCCTGGCTTTTTGTAGCATGTATTTTGTACAAACCCCCTGCCACACTATACAAGTATACTTAGTGCTCACCCTCAGCACTCTTACTGTTCACTCAATATGGTTCTCAGTTTCGCTACTAGAATCCTTAACATCCTCCTAATCACACGCCAACCTCATTATCCAATGAACCAGCTCTGCATCAAAAACGGATCCACACAAAACAACCTCATAAACTTTGTCACTACAAGGTCTGTGTTGTCAGTATGAGATCTAGCCTAGACTTTTGGGGTCTTCGACGGGACGAATTATTATACTTAAGTATATTGAAAAGAGAATCCCTTTGTTGTTCAAAAGCAGCCATTCTCTCCTCTTTTGACTGTTTGTCTATAAAGAGAGAGGAAATACATCTGCAATACATCTGCAATATTAAAACAGGAATCCTTACGCGTGATGTGACACTGTCATAAAAAAATTACTCAGCATAGCATAAGCTGTTTGTTGGGGACACAGCTTTTTCAAAATATATGGGTTCCTAACACAAGCATCTCTTTAAATCAATGTGCATAATTAAGACACCTTGGTAAGAGACAGTGCCTGCAGCCTAACATCCTCAACCTACAGGTACTTCTGTCCTCCAACAATCTACTCCCTTCCCTGGTATTCAAGTTCTGTGTACAATCCCTGAGTTTTGGTTGTTGATGTGCGTTTGGCTCTGTTGCTTTCCAGCTAGACTCTCATGATATAATCCATACATACTGTATATACCTGAGAGAGCGCAAACTGATTTCAATGTATGAGTACATCACACTTACTTGTAGTAAGCACAAATCATGAAGAGAAATGCCATGAGTGCTAATAGTATCTGCAAATATATCAAAAATGTATAGCTAATGTAGAGATTTAATAGAAGTGGAACTAATACAGAAATGTGTGACATTATATGACTTTATTAGACGTGATTATTTTTGAATCCATGTCGTGAAGCTGCTAAAGCATAAGATGGTATGTGGTTAAAAGCAGAACGTGGTAGGCCTCAGAGCCAGAGCTGGAGGGAAAGGGAAGATGGTTCTTTTCATGACACAGATTATATTAACGTTTTTGGTCATTGCATTAATAGACCATGATTTATAGAAATGTTTACTTAATAATAGAATAAGAGTATTAACATGCTTTAATTAATGAAGAAGTTGAATGTTATTATCACAATGAGAAATATTGTAGGCCTGAAATGTTTTAGCATTGATTTACACGTACATGTCTGGGCTGAGAAATGTTGCAAGCCTTTTTAGAAGTCTATGAGAGTTGGGTTCTTGGCGGCAGATATCTGTCTGCAACAGGAAAGGGGGGATCCAATTATAAATGAATGAATAGAGGTCTGTTCAGTAGCCGGCCCAGACATGGAGGAGGGTTCTGGAATGTTTAGGGGGTATCAGCGGGCCGGAGAAGAGTCTGAGAAGCAAGGTCAACTCTAACGTCTGAGGCCCAATACAAAGCATCATGGAAAAAGCCTGAAGTTGCACCACGTGAGAGGCGTTTCGCAAGGGGCGTCTCAAATGTTGTTGACTGTTTTGTATTAGGGACAGCACCCCTGGGTGGAGTTAGAGCAGAGACCTGAGGACCCTTTTAGAGAGCGGATGGGTAGGCAGTGAGGGCTCATGACTGGAGAACTATAGGTTTTCACCAAGAGACTTAGAGTGGGTGACTTCCCTTGGGGGTCATTCATTGCTGACACCTTTGTTAGGTTGGGATTTGGTTAAGTAGGGATACCATCTAGAACAGGGTAGGGACGCCTAACCTGTGTTTGTTTTCCTCCAACCTAAATGAAGGAGAGATATGCGTCTATGCTGATAGCTTTACTATTCTTAGAACTTGTGTTAGTGATTTCTGTTGCTCGTCTGAGGGCTTTTCGAGAGCACATGTATGTAATTGGACCTGTGTATCTCGTGAATCTCATTCTGAGATGCCTGTATTTGCAGCTCATTATATCTTTACAATAAACTTTTGAAAACTAGAAGTTGTCCGTGATCTTTGAGAGTAGAGTCCTTTCTTGGGTGAACTGGCTTGGAAATGGGTGTACTGTTTTCCTCCTAGACAGGCAACAAAGGTTCAGTCGACCAGATCGAGGTTTGGATCAATAGATATAAGGTATCGATCAAAATCTCGCCCTTTCATACCCATCTGTAAAAGCACTGCGGTCATCGTCCCTGCTTTTGGTAAAATGTCTTTAGTGGGTCTCTTCTGATAAGCTCTAGGTATACAGAATGTATTCACCTACAGGAATCGTGTAGTGCATTGCTATGTGAGTGCGTGGTGAGTCTCCAAAACCCAGCTTCAGAAATACACATCTAGGCAGGGGGTTGTTATCTCTAACCAATACAAGAACTCGATAAACGAGACACCTGGCTAAGTCAGAACAAGCAGTCGTCTTTATTTTTCAGATTAGCTATGCTCTTTGCTTAAAGTGGATTTTTACACCCAGTTTACTCACCTTTCTTCCTTTGTGACTTACAGAGTGCTAACAAATAAGGAGTTACCAATACAGATCCCACCTGTTCATGTCATCTCAAGAAACAACAGCCTTGGTAAGTGGGCGCTCCCTTCACCTGCAAATCAATGTGTCGATGATGTTGTTCTGTCCAAAGCATTGGGCACACAATTTGTGGTTCATACATCCGTGGATAGGTAAGGCTCTGCATGGATCTTAAAGCTGCCCACAATCTTGACAGTGTCGTCAGTTGCTGAGGCCGCTGCAGGATTGACCAGATAGGAGGGTAGTGGATTGGTCACCAATAGGGCAAGTTTTCTGCACTATCTCGGCCTCCAAGAATACAAGAAGGAGCACTAATTGTCTGTGGTTGCCCATCTCGGCCTGCATTGATTGTATTTGCCAGCATCTGTCTTTCTGCCTATGTGTGCCTGCGGTGACCATTTAGCAGTGGTGTATTTGTTAGGACTTTACTCACTAGCTTAGTTTTTCTTTGGTTCCTCAAGCTTCAGGTTTTCAGCATTTGGACCCTGTGGTTACTCTGATAAACGAGCGTCGGACCAGGACTAGTGGAATTCCTGTAGCGTAGAATCTTCTCTTGTTCTTTCCAATTTACAGATGTTCATTGCGGATAAATCTCTTCTGTTTCTTTAATGTTGATTGCACTCGCAGTTCTGTACTTCCTGAGTATTCATACTCTTTGCTGTACTTCTGCACCTGTCATTCACATACCTGTGACTCGTGGTTACACTTCTGCATAGTTTACGGATGCAGGTCTTCATGTCAGGTGACTGGTCATGCCTAAGCTGAGTACATCCAACCCATGCAAATAGCTGCTCTTCCTTTGTTTGTGATAACTCTCTTAACCTGGTATAAAAGATCATTAAAGTAGTAATATGGTCGTTCACTGACCTCTCAAACAACTTGGTCAGGGAACCTTAATGAATAAGCCAATCTTTCCCCAAAAGGTATCTCCCAGTTCACTACTTGATACCTTGGCTGAGTACAGAAAATGCTGCCCAGGCACATGCTGGGCAGCAGGGTGTACTAACACTTAAAACACAAATGTATTAAACATATAAATAACCTACACATCGAAAAAGGCACAATATTAAGGTAATACGAGTCTTAATGTAATCAGGGAAAATGACAGCAACAAAAAATTCAAAGTTTGGTTAAAAAGGGAGTAAATTAGTTCATGTGTTACCATTGAAACCAGTAAAAATCACTACTTCACTAGATGTCAATCAGAATAGGAAAACCACAGCCGTGACAGTGTCCCTTTGAGGGAACTCAATAACACTTGTGTTAATTTTTTACTCCTGAGTGCACATAGTATATGGAGCTAGGCAGTACTCAGTAAAAGCATTTGGACATTTTACCTGTGCATTTAGGGCCTTATTTACAGATTAGCAGGCTGGAGCACCACCATAAATTGGTTTTGTGCCCGCCCTGCAAACATTGTGGTTCCCCATCTTTCATCTTCATGGCTTCTCTACTGCAATCATTTAACCCTGAACATCCACCCCTGGACTGCCTAGTCGCAATGGCAGTTCCCGCGGCCTGGTTATGTCGGGCTTCCTTCACAGGTATTCCTTACAGTGACCTTTGCGTGAGGTAAGACATTCCTAGACAGGGAAATGTGAAAATGTCCCAGCTGAGTTTTTTGAAAACACCTTGTGCATCAGGAAATTGAAATATTTATTGTTTGTTATCGAAAAGCAAAAGCGAACTGTGAGTCGTTCGAAACATCTTTGTGGACCTCTTGGTATTGAAGTGTGATAAAAGGGTCTTCACTGCATCTGTGGTTGCACTTTTATCACAGAGATCCCCGTCAGACAGGGAGGGATCTCTAAATGTGGACGATGGTCCTCTGCCCTAGAAGTAGAGACCAAAACCTCCATTGCACCCTCCGAATGATAAATGAATCCCCGTTTTCTTCAAGAATAAGCATATAATCAGTCCAATACGTTTGCAAACAGTATCTAGTAAGTTCCCATGTCTGCAAGTGTATTGTGTGGAAGCCATTCATGAAGCAGGAAAACCTGAAGTCAACAGACTTAATGTGAGGAGGAGGATCTGAGCAACAGTCTATGCATGATGCAAGGACCGGCAGTTGATACCTAAAAGTTGTCTTCACACATGGTTCCATGTGCTGAAGGAATTTTGCATGATGGGTTTACCTCCGAGTGGTGAGAGTTGCTTTTCCAGTGTGAGTTTTTCCTGTCTTATGAGATCAGAGCCTTACGGCCTCCTTGGTCCTCTTGACAGATTGCGGGAAAAAGAAAAAAGTTTCTCCAAAGAAAATGACCTCTCTCTGCTGCTTCAGCTATGGAGATGTTACTACCTAGATGGGATGTGGGTAGTATTCAAGTCTGGTTCTAATGACCCTAGTTCGCTTGGGCCTTCTCCAGCTCAGCTTTCTGTGCTTTTCTGCCCAGTTTGTTCCTTTTTCCAGGCACAGGTGGAATAATGGCAATGTTGACAGGCATGGTGAAACAGACAGGTCAAGCTCCATGATCCCTTCCCTATTGACAATAAAAAATAAAAATGATCTTAATCAGGAATTCAAAATAAAAAGATGTGATCAAAATTTTAAAACATGTGTCAATCAAACGTTTAACCCTAAATCTTGCAAGTAACAGTCACTAGACAAATGTAAGTACAACAACATCAAAACCCAATTACATGTAATAAATAAATGACTTAAAAAATCCAATTCAATTTTGTTAAAAAAACTGAAATGTATTCATTAACATGATACTTCATTGAAGAAAATTGGAAGTTGGATCAGGAGTTATGAAACAAAATGCTATGGAAAACAATTAGAGCTCAAAATGAATGTCAGACAATGGGGTGCTGTTTACAGGATCTAGTTACCCTCCGGGGTGACTGGTCCTATAGCATGCTTGGATACAAACTGTTGGTTCAGCGTAGTTAAAACGTTGTAAAGTAGGCATTATCTGTGGCCTAGCAGCAAAGGAGCATGGTTAAGCAAGGATTTGTGTTTTTTCTTGGTTAAACGTTTTGACTTCAGATGCAGGATTTGTTTTCTAATGGTTGGAAACTTCAGTGGGGCAACACTACAAGCTGTAGGTCCAGATACAATATTTTTGCAGTCTTAAAGTGGCCTTAACCTCTAAGTCAAAAGCTTGGAATATGCTTAAGTATTTTTTGGGCAAACTGGACATCTTATAACAGTCTTCAAGAAAATGTTTAGTTTTTTTTTCCTGTTGCTCCAAAGGACTCCATACTAAGAGGAAAATTATCTTATACACCATGCCAAAGGTTGAAGTGTGGGACCGATCTCCATTACTCCCTGTCATGTCCACAGCAAAATGACAAGTTACACCTTGTTTCTGGGTGTCCTTCAGAGTAGCTCTACCTCTCTATGTCCGCAGGGCATTCCCTACTCTTCAAACAGGGGGGCAAAGGTTTGCATGGGCTGGATGCTTTTGCCATTGTCTCTCTGGTAACTCTTCGATGTGTACACCGCCTAATTTGTCAATGAGACCTTCTGCACTCTCCCTCTTGAGTATAGGGCACGGACTTCTTTGTTGCTTGAGATTCAAGATTAAGCCGGATACAATCCTCATCACAGCGTTCCATCAGGCAGATAATGATTTATTCACAAAAGACTAGGTAGTGTTTGTAGTGTCCTCTGTATAATAACACGCAGACACTACTTGATTACACGGAGCTTTATTTAGTCCTTCCAGTCACTGCCTTGTCCCTACTCTTACTGCCCTCCAGTCTGTCCCTGGCTCCTCCCGTTCCTGTTCCTCCCCTGGCTCCACCCTCCAAACAATAAACTGCACCACACATTCTTACATCTCCCCCCTTGTTAACAAAATAAACTTAGTGTCCAACATGTTTATAGTTCCTCAGTCAGCCACACGGGTCCGCGGGCCGCCCGTTCAAACTATGGAGACGCATATCCATTTCCGTTGTGTGACTTTCTGTCGCCTTGACGAGAGCATCCTTTATTACAGGAGTGTATCTTTGAAATTGCGAGATGTCTCGTGCGGTCTTCTTGTGCTCAGGTTGGTGGTGGTTTCCAAACAGCTTCTGGGTGATCCACTCATCTTCAGTTTCCGAGGTGACTGTGAAAGGCTCAGCTTGATGTCGGCAGTCTGTCTTCCTTTGTGGCTCTTGTTCGATTGACGCTCGATCTTCTTCATGAGGGGATGTTGTTCTGGTTCTCTTCCAAGCACCCGCTTGTGATTTTACTTCTTTTTGTCTTGTCCGGTTGAGGGCATCACTGCGCTCCTGTTCAAAGTCATGTATAACAGACAGTAAGGTGCTGTCTGAAGAGACCATCTTAGTTTGGTTTGGGGACTCATTCGCTGCCTCTGGTTGTCTCACCCACTCCCACTCACGTTTGGGACTGGTGAACCCTTTGACAGTCTGGGCATGTGCATGTTTCTCTCTCATCTGATGATGATCTGTCTCTGTTAACACGCCTGACTTTCCTTGCAGAGTGACTGGATGGTCCTTTCCCATCCAGTGGGTAATGTCCACTATATCTGTTTTTCTTCTGTAGGCCCTCTGGGTCAGCCTCGCTGACCCCGTCAGGGGTGAGGGTACATTATTTATGTCTTGATGTACCTGCGAATGACATGACAGGTTGTCTTGTGGAGTGATTGAGCATTCAGAGACATTGGTGTGTGATACGTTACTCTTGATGGGAAGAATGTCCTTTGGTTCTGGGGTGTGTTCAGGTGGTTGACGCCATGGCCGTCGTCGGGCCCATGACTCGGTCGACTCGAGGGATCGAACAGACGTGCTTTCTGAATCGGAGGAGTCTTTTGTCGATTTCCTTTGATAACGTTCCCTTGAGTGTGTCTTGAATGGAGGATTTCTAAAATAGGTAGGCCGTGTTGAGCTGCTCCTAGAGTCGGAGTTCTCTTTGGGATATTTCTCCGGGTACCTTTCTCGAAGTGACTTCGGTGTCATCTCACTGGAGATGTTGTTTGATATCCACATAGTTATTTCTTGTGTTTGATCCCAGGGTATTTTGTCTCTGCCTCTCTCATGTGATGATAATGGCCTCCTCTCAGTTTCTTCATTGTCTCGGATGTCCTGGGTGGGTTTGTCTTCCCCTTTCCGGTGTCTGAGTGGATCAGTCCGTCTTATGCGGTTTGCTTCTTCTTCCCGCTCGTTCTGTGCACTGACATCTGTGTTACGGGTGTGATCGCGTACCGATTTCCAGTGTTGACGTGACTGGTCCAATCTTCTATAGTTTGCCTTTCTTGCACGTTTGTTGGGCAGGCTGTCATCTGGTCCATTGGTGCGATCTGTCCCACTTGACACTTCATCTGCTTCAGAATCGTTTGCACCATATGTTGAATGACTCCCTGAGGTTGAATAACTCCTTGAGGTTGTATCAGTGAGGCTGTCGCAATCTTGGATCATCCCGGTCTTTTGTGTTGTTGACTCAGAGTATTTCATGTCACTTTGTCTCTCCCGTTGTCTTATCTCTGATCTGTCTTCACCCTCCCTGTTTCTGGTTTTGTTTGTTTCTTGGGCTTTGTTCACAGACATGAGAGATGTCTCTTACCTGGTATCTTTGTGTCTTGCACTTAGGTGCAATTCTTTTGATATTTCTCTTGCTTTGACCCGCTCTCCAACTTCGGCCTTCCTGATGATTTCCTTTAGCGACCAATGCCCTCGAAGGATCTTGCGCTTTGTATTGGAGCTGGAACAGCCTTTGATTATTCGGAGTCGAACGGCATCCTCATTTGTAAATGTGTTGAAGTGGCAGCATTGTACCAGACTTTGCAACCGGGTGATGAAGTTTGGCAATGATTCTCCTGGTTCCTGCCGTGCTGTGTTGAAGGCGATGCGTTCATGATCCACGTCTTCTTTTGCGTTGAAATGAGCACGTAGCGTCTCTTTGAGTCTTCCATAGGTCTCTGTTTCCCTTTCTGAAAATGTTCTAATTAGGCGTCTGCCTTCGTGACCCACCAGCTGAAGTAGTAGTATCAGACGTTTTTCATCTCTTCGCTCACCGGTTGTTTTAAGAAAATCATCCAGTGATTCCAGCCACCTGTTCCATTGGGGACCCAAACTCTGACTGTCAGTCTGCGTCACTGGGGGTGGTACTTCAATGCAGGGATTGGACCGTTGTGTTGCTTTTCCCACCAAGGAAGATTTTGGTCTGCTACTGTCACAGGACTGTTCACCTTGCTTTCCCGTCCTATTTGCTGACCCTCTTCAGCCGAGATCCTGTGTCTGGGCGCTTCCTTTGATTTTGGGAAGATTCGCCGCTCCCTGGTGACTACTGTCTTTTGTCCGCCCTTAGCACGACTGTCTTGGTAAGCTTCGGTGAGTTAAGCATGGACTTCCTGAGGTCGAAGTGGCCACCACTCAGCTGCACCATGTGTGACTCGTGGCTCATCGAATTCCCGCTTTCTTTTAGTGTCGCATCCTAGCTGCAGGTGGTTTGGGGCTCGTCCGCGAGGAAGCGCTGTAAAGTTGACATCTTGTTCTTGCGTTTCTTTCCGGACTGATGCAAATCATCCAATCCCTTAGTTGATGAGAGAGGACTTTCTTGATTATTCATTTACTCATGCTTCTGGATTATTTACTTTCTTAGCTTCTTCTACTTTTAATTATTTATCTTTACGTGGTGCTGAAGCTTACTTTGGTACTTGTCTTTGCTTGTGCTTGTTGCTAAAGTCACTTCAATTCATTGCACCTTTTGTTGCTTGTACCAGTGCTTGATTGTGCTCAAAGTCTTCATTGTTTGTTACTTGTGTTTGCTTGTGCTTGTTTCATTTGTAATTATTGCATTTGCTTGTGCTTGTTTACATATTGCACTTCTTGCATTTACTCTTGCTTGTTTGTTTGTTTCACCCATTTGCATGTGCTTGTACTTGTTTTCTTATTTTACCTTGTGCATTTGCTCGTGCTTATTTACTTGTTTAGCCTCTTGCGTTGGCTCGTGCTTGTTTTCCCTTTTACATTTCCTCGTGCTTATTTATTGTGAACCCTTGCACTTGCTTGTGCTTGTTGTGTTGCTGTGGCTTTACTGTTGCCTTTATCTGTCTCTTGCATTTGCCATTGCTTGTTGGGTTGTTGCAACTCTGTACTTGTCAATGCTTGTTACGTTGCTGTCGAATTTGCACTTGTCAATACTTGTTTACTTACATCTACCAGTGCTTGTTTTCTTATGTTTGTCAAGGCTTGTTGCTAAACTCTGCTTGCCTGACCTCAAGATGGCCACCCTGGATCCCTGACAGGGGATTGGAGCAAACTGCCTGACTTCAAGATGGCCGCCACTCCCAAACACTCATGCTTCACGAGACTTGGCTCTTCTTTAGTTTCACTTTTCAATCAGGCACTCACCCGGCAGTCGCGCACTACGCGGGGCCTGGAAATCTCCCTCAGACGTCCGGCGTCAACGCTATTCACCCAGGAGTGTTCTCTGCTGAAGGTAGGACCGGGGTGGGCTCCCGACGTCCTTACTTCACTCGCCGCGCGACCACGCATCAGGGAGTGAGCACCCGGGCTCATCGCTCGACAGCGCTTTCACGGTCGCACTCCACGTGGTTTCCAGCCACGGAGCTGCAGACAGGTACCGCTGGCCGCTTCACTCTCGGCGGCGGTTTCTTCAATTAGGCTCCACGCGACCAACCAGCCACGGAGCTACCGGCATCCACCGCTGGCCACTGTAGTTTCGGCGGCGGTGTTTGCTCAGGGCACGCGTGTCGCGACGGTGACCTTCCCACGTGCTCCGGGACAAATTACTCAGCTCCTGGGGACCTGCGCAGTGGCACAACGCAGGGATCCCACCCTCGTCGCCAGCTGTAGTGTCCTCTGTATAATAACACGCAGACACTACCTGATTACACAGAGCTTTATTTAGTCCTTCCAGTCACTGCCTTGTCCCTACTCTTACTGCCCTCCAGTCTGTCCCTGGCTCCTCCCGTTCCTGTTCCTCCCCTGGCTCCACCCTCCAAACACTAGACTGCACCACACATTCTTACATCCTTCTTCTCTTCTGCTCCAGTTAAATTATTTTCCTGAAAGTGTCTTTCAGCTCCTCTGTGACTGACGATAACACACAATCAAATCAGATTTCTAGGAGGCAGGAACTGCAGATCCCAGGCAGATTCTTATTGATTGGCCAACCTTGTCAGCTAATAAGCCTCAGATGTTTCTTGCACTCTCGTGTATGCCTTGCTCTGCACTAAACTCTTTCTCTGGTGCTCTCTGTTACACACACACACACACACACACACACACACACACACGCACGCACGCACACACACACACACACACACACACACACACACACTCTGTCTGTCTGTCTCTCCCCCCTCCCCCCCATGAGTGGGAATACAATTTTCTGCACACCAGAGCACTTCTCATGTGCTTGCAGTACGTTGGCTAATGCATAGGGTCTCTGCCCCCTCTTCAGGGGAGAGTAATACATTGCTCTGAATCGTGCACATTTGCCCCTGAAAAAATGCTCCTGTCTTTTCTGGCAAGGTTTACCTGACAACATCCTTCCTGCAAAGGTGATTACATTACTTGGACCGTGTAAGTAGTTAAAGATGCACCACAAGGCCCAGTCCAGGTCGCTTCTACTTCCACTGTCGTAGGAAATCATTACAAATACACATGCCTAGATGCATTCCTAACCAAAATCTATTTTTCAAAATCAAATATCGTAGTATCTGCTGTATTATCGCACATATGTGTGTTTGTTAAACAAGACAAGCTGACTAGAAATGTATTGACGTATTTCAGTAAATCTTTTACTAGCCCACATTTTAAAATATATATGTACTAGTCCGCCTGTATGCTTATATATGCATTGCACAAACATAGATGCATAATTAAGTACTTCCTTTACTGTTGCTTTTGTGTTGTAGGTTTGTGGGTGCTACACGTGCATCTGCCACGGTCAGCTGTACTGGGTGTGTTTGCCAGTTTATGCCTGCCTGTGTCTGTCTTTTTGTTTCTATCAATCTCTGACTACAGTATGTTATGTGAGTCTACATGAGCTTGTTTCTGCCTACGGCTTTTTGCTTGCATCTATCAGACAGGCTGTGCCTACCTGTGGTTGTGTCTGTCTGCTTGCTTGCCAATTTGTTTGAATTGTTATTTGTATGTCTGCCTGTGTTTGTATCTCAACGTCTTTGTAGCTGTGGCTGTCTTTCAGATTAGTTGAAACCTTGTCATGCCTTTTGTTGTAATTCCCTCAATTTTGTTTCCAGATATTACAGGTACAGACAAACTACCACCGTGCTCTCCAGGAATGGTGGCCACACAACCCTCTGGATTCTATTATAATGACAAGTGGACGACACTGACTTGTTCTCACAAGAGATTTCCCACGTCAGCTGAGGCCAGCGCCTGTCTGAAGGGGAAGATCGTCTACATGTTTGGTGACTCCACCCTAAGGCAGTGGTGGGAATATCTCCTGAGCTTCATTCCTAGTAAGAAAAGCTGTGCAGCCCACGACATCTCAGCAGGCATTACACTGATATTCTGATCTTGAATGAAACTCTGACTCACACCTCTTCCCCTCACATCTCCTCCAAGGCCTCTATCTATGCTTCCCCAGGTGCTTCCTCTCTTTCTCAGACGTCATTCCTTTAAGAGCTCTTTCTCGGATCCTTACAGCATCTCATTTAGACATTTACTTCCCTCTTATTCTTGATCTCTCTCTCTCGCTTTCTGTCTCAGACTTTCTTTAAGAACTCTTTTACAGTTTTTTTTTTTTTTTTTAGAAATCTTTATCAGGAAATCTATATGGGTGTACATAACTTGGCAGGAATAGTGAGGCAAAGCATTTAAAGTCATGATGGTGTTCAGGCTGATGGTAAGTTGGACCCCAACAAAGAGGGTCAGAGTCAGAAACTGTGGACAGAAGTGGCAGACCCTTCATTTTCTGCCTCATTTTCTGTGTTTTTGCCAAAGAACAGTCTTGGGTTTCCCCTAACTCAAACTTGCACCTAATGAAAAGTAGCGTCACCTGTGACCAACTGCATGTTTTTTAAAAACCTTGTTTCCCCAAACCATTGTGCTCCAAGGTAGCAAAAAGGATCATGTAGTGCAGCAGTTTGTAATCTCTGGGCCCCCACTCAGCCTTTAGTGGAATCTGCTGGCCCCCACTGAGTCAATACTGGAATCTGTGGACGCCCAATAAGTCATTACTGAAATCTGTAGGCTACTGATGAGTCTTTACTGGAATCTGTAGACCCCCACCGAGTCTTTACTGGAATCTGTAGACCTCCACTCAGTTATTACTGTAATCTGTAGACCCCAACTGAGTCTTTACTGGAATCTGTAGACCTTCACTTAGCCCTTACTGGAATCTGTAGACCCCCACTGAGTCTTTACGGGAATCTGTAGACCCCCACCGAGTCTTTGCTGGAATCTGTAGACCCCAACTGAGGCTTTACTGTAAACTTTTGTACCCCACTGAGTATTTACTTAAATCTGTAGGCCCCTACTGAGTCTTTACTTGAATCTGTAGACCCCCACTGAGTCTTTACTGTAATCTGTAGACCCACACCGAGTCCTTGCTGGAATCTGTAGACAACCACTGTGTCATTAGTGGATTCTGTAGACCCTCTCCGAGCCTTTACTTGTATATGTAGACCCCCACAAGTCTTAGCTGGAATCTGTAGACCCCCCACTGAGTCTTTACTGGAATCTGTAGACCCCCACCGAGTCTTTACTGGAATCTGTAGACCCACACCGAGTCCTTGCTGGAATCTGTAGACCACCACTGCGTCATTAGTGGATTCTGTAGACCCTCTCCGAGTCTTTACTTGAATGTGTATACCCCCACGAGTCTTTGCTGGAATCTGTAGATTCTCCCACTGAGCCTTTACTGGAATCTGTAGACCGCCACTGAGTCATTACAGAATCTGTGGACCCCCACTGAGCCTTCAGTGTAATCCGCGGGCCCCTACTGAGTCAATACTGGACTCTGTGGACCCCCAATAAGTCAAAACTGGAATCTGTAGGCTACTGATGAGTCTTTACTGGAATCTGTAGACCCCCACCGAGTCTTTACTGGAATCTGTAGACTCGCACTGAGTCTTTACTGTAAACTGTAGACCCCCCCCTGAGTCATTACTGGAATCTTAGACCCCCCACTGAGTCTTTATTGTAATCGTTTGAACCCCCACAAGTCTTTACTGGAATATGTAGGCCCCTACTGAGTCTTAACTGGAATCTGTAGACACGCACTTCGTCTTTACTGGAATATGTAGACCTCCACTTCGTCTTTACTGGAATCTGTAGACTCGCACTGAGTCTTTACTGGAAACTGTAGACCCCCCCCCCCCTGAGTCATTACTGGAATCTTAGACCCCCACTGAGTCTTTATTGTAATCGTTTGAACCCCCACAAGTCTTTACTGGAATCTGTAGGCCCCTACCGAGTCTTTACTGGAATCTGTAGACCCTCACTGAGCCATTACTGGAAACTGTAGACCCACACCGCGTCTTTACTGGAATCTGTAGACCACCACTTCGTCTTTACTGGAATCTGTAGACTTGCACTGAGTCTTTACTGGAATCTGTGGACCTCCACTTCGTCTTTACTGGAATCTGTAGACTCGCACTGAGTCTTTAATGGAAACTGTAGACCCCCCCCCACTGATGAGTCATTACTAGAATCTTAGACCCCCACTGCGTCTTTATTGTAATCGTTTGAACCCCCACAAGTCTTTACTGGGATCTGTAGGCCCCTACAGAGTCTTTACCGGAATCTGTAGACCCTCACTGAGTCATTACTGGAAACTGTAGACCCACACCGAGTCTTTGCTGGAATCTGGAGACTTTCACCGAGTCATTAGTGGATTCTGTAGGCCCCTACTGAGTCTTTACTTGAATCTGTAGACCCCCACTGAGTCTTTACTGGAATCTGTAGACCCCCACTGAGTCTTTACGGGAATCTGTAGACCCCCACCGAGTCTTTGCTGGAATCTGTAGACCTCCACTCAGTTCTTACTGTAATCTGTAGACCCCAACTGAGTCTTTACTGGAATCTGTAGACCTCCACTTAACCCTTACTGGAATCTGTAGACCCGCACTGAATCTTTACGGGAACTGTAGACCCCCACTGAGTAAATACTGGAATCTGTAGACCCCAACTGAGGCTTTACTGTAAACTTTTGTACCCCACTGAGTATTTACTTAAATCTGTAGGCCCCTACTGAGTCTTTACTTGAATCTGTAGACCCCCACTGAGTCTTTACTGTAATCTGTAGACCCACACCGAGTCCTTGCTGGAATCTGTAGACAACCACTGTGTCATTAGTGGATTCTGTAGACCCTCTCCGAGCCTTTACTTGTATATGTAGACCCCCACAAGTCTTAGCTGGAATCTGTAGACCCCCCACTGAGTCTTTACTGGAATCTGTAGACCCCCACCGAGTCTTTACTGGAATCTGTAGACCCACACCGAGTCCTTGCTGGAATCTGTAGACCACCACTGCGTCATTAGTGGATTCTGTAGACCCTCTCCGAGTCTTTACTTGAATGTGTATACCCCCACGAGTCTTTGCTGGAATCTGTAGATTCTCCCACTGAGCCTTTACTGGAATCTGTAGACCGCCACTGAGTCATTACAGAATCTGTGGACCCCCACTGAGCCTTCAGTGTAATCCGCGGGCCCCTACTGAGTCAATACTGGACTCTGTGGACCCCCAATAAGTCAAAACTGGAATCTGTAGGCTACTGATGAGTCTTTACTGGAATCTGTAGACCCCCACCGAGTCTTTACTGGAATCTGTAGACTCGCACTGAGTCTTTACTGTAAACTGTAGACCCCCCCCTGAGTCATTACTGGAATCTTAGACCCCCCACTGAGTCTTTATTGTAATCGTTTGAACCCCCACAAGTCTTTACTGGAATATGTAGGCCCCTACTGAGTCTTAACTGGAATCTGTAGACACGCACTTCGTCTTTACTGGAATATGTAGACCTCCACTTCGTCTTTACTGGAATCTGTAGACTCGCACTGAGTCTTTACTGGAAACTGTAGACCCCCCCCCCCTGAGTCATTACTGGAATCTTAGACCCCCACTGAGTCTTTATTGTAATCGTTTGAACCCCCACAAGTCTTTACTGGAATCTGTAGGCCCCTACCGAGTCTTTACTGGAATCTGTAGACCCTCACTGAGCCATTACTGGAAACTGTAGACCCACACCGCGTCTTTACTGGAATCTGTAGACCACCACTTCGTCTTTACTGGAATCTGTAGACTTGCACTGAGTCTTTACTGGAATCTGTGGACCTCCACTTCGTCTTTACTGGAATCTGTAGACTCGCACTGAGTCTTTAATGGAAACTGTAGACCCCCCCCCCACTGAGGAGTCATTACTAGAATCTTAGACCCCCACTGAGTCTTTATTGTAATCGTTTGAACCCCCACAAGTCTTTACTGGGATCTGTAGGCCCCTACTGAGTCTTTACCGGAATCTGTAGACCCTCACTGAGTCATTACTGGAAACTGTAGACCCACACCGAGTCTTTGCTGGAATCTGGAGACTTTCACCGAGTCATTAGTGGATTCTGTAGAGCCCCAGCGAGTCTTTACTGGAATCTGTAGACCCCCACCGAGTCTTTGCTGGAATCTGTAGACCCCCACTGAGTCTTCACTGGAATTTGTAGACTCCCACTGGGTCTTTACTGGAATCTCTAGACCCACACTGAGCCCTTACTGGAATCTGTTGACCCCCGAGTCATTACTGGAATCTGTTGACCCCCCTGAGGCATTACTGGAAGCCGGGACCCTGGCCTTAGCAATGCGATATGAAACTCAAAATAATGCACAGAAATAAAGAAAAGAGTGTACATCATATATAGACAAATCATTCAATATTTTATTTAATTAACAAACAACTAAAAAATAATCTGAAGGTTGTAGCTTTTTATATGTGTTTTTTAAATTCTGAAATACTAGGTAATATGCTAGACTCTAACATATCCCTTAGCCTTCTTTGCTCCCAATGCTGGCTCGTTTTTTGTGTGCTTCAAATGACACTAATCAACATCCATACTATCTTCTGTTTGCTGTACCTACACTGCTCCCAAGAATCAGGCTGATGTTACCACCTTAAAGTTTACCCTCCAATTTCATTATCGTTTACATTTACAGAACATTTTTCAGTTTTCAATTTTACATTTTGTTTCTTATATGTACTTTATTAGTCTGGTAATATTGAATTTTCCAAACAGTTGCACACCCCCTGAGTTAGCATTGCAGACTCCCAGATGCCTGTAGACCATAGATTAAAAACGCTGATATAGTGAATGCAAAAACCCTAAAATAAATAAAGTAAAATAAATTCGAATTATACTTTGTATTAGAATATAGTGACAAGGTTCTCAATATTTAGATGGTGTCCAGGCGGAAGTGTCAGTAAGGGATTCAAGGGCAAATTAAAATGGTCGATGTGCTATTGAATGATCCTATAATCACTTCGAAGATCCAAACCAGCTGAGGAATTCCCTACCAAAAATTGGGACCATGAACCCTTACTGACTCACAGAAGCTGCTAGAGATTCTTCATACATTTACAGGAGAGTGTGGTGAATTCCTTTGAATTACTAGACTTTGCCATTCAGTTGCAGACCACGGCCTAGGAGACCTTGCATGTGGATGACTTTCTCCTGTAGGCAGATATTCCTGAGTCGACACAAACAATCAGGCTTCTTTTGAAAACAAAAAGCCCCTGGGTCTTTATCATTCAGTGCATCGCCTGATACATATAGGTCGGACCTAGTGTTCATACGGAATAATTAAACTTTCCAAGTGACTGCATAAGTACAGGTTTGGACAGAATGTTTTCTCATTTCCCTCATCTTTCAAAACTGTGTAATGGACGAACTACAACCAACCTTTTGTCATATGCAGTTAGGTTCTACAGACATATTTGCTGAGGAGTTTATGTATGGGCAGTACAGTTAAGTCCCTATCTAAGAATGCATCTGCCCCTGAAGTCTTCTTTAAAAACCTGTACCATAATGTAATAACTGGCCCAACACAGAACCTAAAAAACAATGTTGGCATCAAATAAACAAGTAAGTGGTGCAGTTAGCAAATGGTTGAGCTGAAGCTTTCTTGCTGGTCCTTTGAACAACAGAGGTGCACAACTGTGATGAACAGAGTCAGTGGCCACTGTCAGAGATCAGAGAATCACTTCCACAGAGCCCGTACAAAAAGCCAAAAAGGGCACATCCTGCAAAATTTAGTAGAAAGACACAAAACACATAATGGAGATTGTCGAAATCTATCTTAGTTGATGAACGAGGACAAACAAAATAACAATTCATGTCTATCATTAAGTCCAAAGTCTGAAAAATTCGCGATCCCATCTCCTCCAATCCTAAGTCCTTGTCTTTCCTTCCCCTCACCCCACTTCCACGTTTATGTTTTTCCATTATCTTTCACTCTGTCACCAAGGTAAAGCTGTTCAGTTTGGCTGACAACAACAAAAATCAATCAAGAACTGTTGATATTGTCAGATGACAGCAAACATTCCACCCTCATATTCCTATACCATGGTGCAGCCTGTGCCACAGTGCATCACAACCTCTTGTTGAGAAGGCAGGGGAGTGTGTCTGGGAGGAGGAGGTGAGTTTCTAAACTCATCCTGGAATTGATCTGTTCCTTCCTCCCTAACTACAAGCAAGAAGTTTGGATTAGGTCAATGGAATCCTCATCACAACATGTATCTTGCGGAGTACCAGAAGAATCAAGCCTTTCCTAACTTCTCTTTAATAGAGAAGTGCCCACGCTAGAATTTTCCCAAATATATTTTCATGTGAGTTTGCAGGCTGAAATCACATATTTATTATGTTGTTTTATTGGTTTGCAAAGTGAAGACAGTGTTTGGAGGGCACATTACAAATCAGAGTTCAGATGTGGTGGGCCCTCACACTTCTGCATAATTTAATCACTATTCCCATTGCATATGGTGCAAGGGTAATCAGGCTTTAACTGTTCTATATTAGGTTTTTAAGGAAACACATGTAATTCACCTTTGCCCTCAGATGCTGTTCAATGTGTTCCACTGTATGGAACCCCCAGCTCCATTTTTGATCCAGTTTGACCCTCAAAGTGCTTCTCCTGAGATCCTGGGACCCTTGGCTGTATGAATGTGTACTCCCCCTAACATCCCGAAAAACAGCTTAGATTCAAAGATCTCTGGGGACCCGGACAAATCTGCCAAGTCAATCTGATGAAGGTATGTAGCTGCAGGGCCAAAGATTAAGGATGCCGTAGCTTTTCGTCAGTAGCAAATCCATTTTAGCCGAATGTCTCAAAGCGTGTATCCGGCCTTGTGGAATGCTGTTCGGCTACAGCTCTCAGCTGTTCCTTGCTGGAGGAATCCGAACTCCAAAAAAGTGACCGAGTTTTCACATAGAGATCTTCACTGGGCAAAGGTGGCAAACACATCTGGCCAGTGAGGGACCTTCCTTGGGCGCACATTTTAAATCTCTCCCTCTGAGCTTTCCAGACAAAAGTGCATGCATAAAGTCTGCCCAGCCTTGTGGAGCCCTTCTCAGACACAGCCTGCTGTCTTTCCCTGCTGAGGATGTTGGACTTTCATTTCAGAGATTAAGTCAGGAGGTAAAACTTCTGTTTGTCATTTTGTCAATTAGATTATTCTCTATTTTTATAAATTGAAGTGGGATTTTTATTGTGTTGTCTTTTTTTAATTTTTTATCTGTTTTGGTAGTTCTAAATGCCCTACACAGTTTTTTAAGTTAAGCCTGCCTGCTGTGTGTGTGCCAAGGCTTCCAGGGGTCGAGTTCAAATTTAGATTACTGAAATCTTTACTGGACCTAATAAGAAAAGTGGCATTATTATTTGTGGTGGACTACCATCCATCCCAACTAATGATCCACTTGCTCCTAGGAATCAGCAGTAATTGTTGCAGCCTCCTGATTCTCTCACAGATTATTCGACAGGTAAGAGGATGGTTAACCTCTGAGGCCTAAACATCTTCTGCCTTTGAAGTGCGTACTTTGGTTGCCCAAGCAGTGCAAGCCTAATATGTGGTGGATACCTGTGTGAATTACCTTTTGAGGCAATCATGTTGACGTTGGCATAAAAATGAAGCATGTGTGTTGCTTCATGTATATGTTTATCTATTTACTAAAATAAATATTTGTAAACATAGTATGTGTGATAAAAACGCAGACCACTGTAGTACAATTATTTTTCAATTACACAATTTCACTTGATGTGCAGCTTTCCTTACCATGCACTTTCCACACATTATAATTATCGGGGCTTCTGGAGGTTCGTACATTTCAGGCTAAAAGCATGCATCCAGTTTCCCTCTCTTAGAGAAGTCAAGTCAAGTCAAATTTTATTATGATTTGGCTCTCAATGAGGGCCACATAAAAATACACACATATTTAACATACAAATAATACATAAATAACATCATACGACAAAAAGAATAGCCACTACTTATCTGCAAGTAAAGCAATCATCAACATCTCCTGGGAATTCATTAATAAATATCTAAAATCTCTTTAAAATATTTAAAAATTCTGGAACAGAACATTTCGTTAGGGGGGCAATAAAGTGCAAGGAAGAACATTTTTACATTCACAATTCCCAATTGTAAACAGATTGGTTTTAACCATTTTTGGCGCAAGGGGCGCAATACCGGACAGATAAGCAATACATGGTTAAGATCCTGAGCACCATTATTACAAAAATTGCATAGAGGAGAAACCCCATACCATTTTGCTAAAAGTGAATTAAGTGGAAGCAAATTATGACGTAAAAGGTACCACAATCTACGGACACCATGGGGAATATTCCAAATAAGATCTTGTTGGGCTAATTTTGGTGTATATGTTGGAACCAGGGCTTCCCTTTCTTTTTGCTTCGGTTAGGCAAGTATATCTGACTTGAAACAAAGTTCCCAGGACATACTTTTTAATTTCAACTTTAACTCTAATGGAGAAAGTAAAAATAACGTACTTTCATCCAGTTCAAGCAGCGATACCGCTATTCTAAAGTTTTTTACCAGCTGCGAGAACTCATTAAAGTTGCCCAATAGTTCCTTTTTTAGAATTTCACGTAAGGTGCCCGGTTTACCTCTGGCCAGACAGGCTACCCATCTTATAAGGGCTGCCAACCCCTGAGCCCAACAACTTCGAAGTCCGAATTCCAGCCTGCATGAAGATGTAGAACAGGCTGTATTAAATGAAGAGATTTTTCTTAGTACCTTTCCTTCCATTTTTTGCATGAAACCCCATTGTTTCAACTCCACTAATTCCATTCCATAAAGGAGGGTTGCAGGAATTTTCGCTCTAAATACATCCAAACATAGGGAGAAATGCCTCTTCCCGGTAGCTTTATACAACGAACATAATCCCATACCATGGGCCATCGCTTTACGAGAATTATGTTCGATGTGAGGCTTCTCACTACGATTAGCAGATATTATTTTGCCTAAAAACATATAGGTTTTAACCACCTCAAGTTTTTGTCCGCTAATTATCCAATTATAGCTACTAGACCTGCATTTCTTCTTTCCGAAGATGCACATGATTTTACTTTTAGAACTATTAATTTTCATATAATGTGCATCAGCAAATTGATTCAATGCATGAAGACGATTAGAGAGACCTTTCGGGGTCAGATCTAAAACAAGTATGTCGTCCGCATACATTAGAATCGATATAGCTGTCCCTCCAATTATCGGGGCTAATCCCTCACAAACTGCAACAGAAGTTGGTAAATCGGCCGTATACAAGGAAAACAATATGGGTGCCAATATACACCCTTGTTTTAATCCGTTCAGAGAGGGGATAGATTGAGAAAGACCCCTCTCACCGCCTTGTAACACCTTACACCATGTGTTCGAATGTAAAGACTTAACTAGATCAAATAGGTATCTTGGCATACCCAATGCCGCCAACTTTCTCCACAGCGTTGGACGGTCCACCTTGTCAAACGCCGTGGAGAAATCTATAAATGCTACGTATACGCCACCACCTCGGACACGAGCATATTTATCCATAATTACCTGTAGCATTGTTAGATTATCTAAAGTTCCATGCTCTTTTCGAAATCCTGTCTGTTCCATAGGTAAAATATTATTTAAATTTGCCCATTCCATTATTAACATTAATAAAAGCTTAGCAAAATTTTTTCCTATTGAGTCTAATAAAGCTATTAGACGATAATTAGAGGGGTTGTCCCGATCACCTTTTTTAAAAATTGGGATTAGGATACTTCCCCGCCAAGAGTCGGGGACTGTTCGTGATTTAAAGCACGCCAGAAATACTGGAAGAAGGATCCTGCTCCAAATGGTAACATCTTGCTTGATTATAGACATGGGCAATTCATCAGGACCCATAGCCCCGGAAGAGCGCATGCTCTTTATTACGGTAGCTATGGATTGCTCAGTAGGGAGTTCCATTTTAAAGTCACTATTTGGACCTGGAACCCATGGGTCCCCCCCTGCACCGTTAGGCGCATATAAGGTGGTCACAAATTGGGTCCAGACATCTTCTGTAATAACTATAGGAGTGGACGTTGTTATAGACCACATCCTTGCCTTATTATGGACCAGAAATCTCTAGAGTTTTTACAAGTTGAAGCCTCTCTTAACTTGATCCATAAAGTATCTTCTTTTTCACTTTTTATCTTGGATCTCAATCTTACCCTCCTTCTTTTTAATAAAGCTAACTGATACTCATTTTCCCCCGATCTATTAAGGTATTGTTTCCTGACGAGTTTATTTATCTCCTTATTTAATATTAATAACGAACTAGGAGAGAAATGTTTCTTTTTGGGATTTCCTATAATCCTAGCCGTCGCGGTGACTTTTTTAAGGAGGTTTTCAAGAAATTGGAATTCCCTACCTTGCCAGTAATCAAACTCCAATAGTAATTGGGTAAGGATATTTTGTACATCCTTGTTATTAGCAAATCCCCAATAACATCTAAATGAGTTACACTTAATAGAGAAACCTCTATTCTTTAAGGACCAAAGGCTAGTTTCAGGGGGTATTAATGAGACAGTTATATTAAGAATTTTATGATCACTCAAGGGGGAATGAGAGATCACCAAATCTTTGAGAAAGGAGAACGTATCAAAGTCCGTTATTACATAGTCCAAAATAGATTCACCCCTAATGGATCCATGTGTATAATTAGCAGGAGTATCTGAAGGCATCCTGCCATTTATGATAATTCCCTCTAGGGAACTAAGTTCCCCGAGGAGAATCTGACCTCTTTTATTGGTTTTTATTTTGGTTGGCAGGAGTGCTTGAGGTATGTTATATGCTTCTTCCTTAGCTTTATTTCTAAACATGTCTAAAGAAGAGTTAGACACTTTACAATTTAAGTCCCCCACCAATAATAAGTATGGGGGGTGATCCACCTCTATTAGTTGTTTTACATAGGAAAACATACGTTTTAAAACTGTAGTAAAGTTATCTTCCGGAGGAATATAGGCATTTAATATTATATGCGAGGACCGTTGAGCAGCGGAGTCCAGTTTAGAAATGGTTATGGATTGGAATAGATTACTCTCGTCCTTATAGTGGGAGAATTGCCATTGTAATGCATTTGATAACAAACAAGCAATTCCACCTTTAGCGTGGCCTTTTTTAGATGGAGTCGCAGGAGCCTCCAAGACGAAGTAGTCCTTCCCTCCATATGGGAGATTTTTACACCATGTTTCCTGGATACATATCACATCTGCATTCAAAGAGAGAAGAAAATCAAATTTCTCGGGGCAATTAGACAAACCAGCGGCATTCCAAGAGACAATTTTTAAATAAGTGTTAAAGATGCGAAAATGGTCGTGGGTTTCTCGAAGTGGTATTTGAGAGAACTCCTGGTAACCAGTTCCACATCGAATTGTCTTCAGTTAGAGGAATGTCTGTGCTATCAGGTAATGGGAATACCTGAGAAACCATTTGTTTACCTCTGGAGACCCAAATTTTTAGATCTTTATTACACATAGGAAAATCATCCTGACCAGAGGCCAGCTTTGTGTTTCTTTCGCTAGAGGAAAGACACAGATTATTATTAACAAAAGGTAGCACGTCAATTCCTCTACATTGAAAAGCTTCCGCTTGTTGGAGAACTAAATTAGCAATTATTTTAGAGTAAAACTTTACCCTTGTTCGTTGCCCATTTATGGATCTTATTGGGAGAACTAAATCAATATCATTTGTTAAAACTAACTTTAAGCTTTCTTTCTCTTTAAAGCAGTTAAGTAGCCAGGATCTATTCATTTTTAGATCTAAATCAAATAATGGGAGAAAATCCAATGACAAAGTATCCACATTTAAAATAGGGCTTTTTGCTGATTGAAACATTGAATTCCTAACTACTTCAGTCTGTGGCCGAAAAATGGGTGCAGATGGATTAAATACCCTTGCTACTATCGGCGTATTTGTAATATCTTCGGTACTTATAGATTGGGATCAGGAGCGTTTACCAATGGACATGGAACTACCCCCTTCATAGTTGCTTCAGCCGGGGTACTCCCACATACATCATTTATGATACCTACAACTTCCTCCTTACCGGGGATATCTGATAGGGGGTTGTAACCACTTTCAGTAGAATCAGGCATTTCAGATGTTATGTGTTTTTGAAAAATAATTTGCCTGGGTCTTTTCTTTTTATATTTACGTATCTGTTTCCTGTTTTTCCCTCTTGTTTTTACTTTAGCAGCTCTAATAGTCCCAATGGAACCTTCTGGCTCCTTTTTATCTTGTATAAAAATGGGAAAAAGATCGTTACCCCCCATTTGAGGCTCTTCAACCACATTATCTTCCTGCTCAGCCAACATTAGTTCTTTTTTCTGTAGCAAGGGAGATGGGGAAGATCGATTAGGGGGCTTATGGATATCCACCTCTATAGATAATCCTAAAGGGGCATTTCCCCTCACATCAGTAGTGTTATCAACAACTTTTTGGACAACAGGATCAGGAATAATAGAGGTAATAGGAGGAATAATCACATTCTCAACATTTTTAACATTTTGTGCCAGTAGTGCCTGCAATATCTCAGTAACCGAAGACAAAATACAGTCGGAGTTCACAGCAAATTTACCCATTAAAAGTAATATGGAAGACAGAATTTGCTCAAGGGCTATGAGTGACTCAGAGATGGGTTTGTCATTTTTTGGGTAGCTGGATGATGTAAAAGCGCAAATCCCCGATAAATTAAGTTGCGGAGATTGCACATCACTCTGCGTAGAGAGGTTATCTGTGGATTTAATAGAGGGAGTGCTGCTATATAGTAGCAATCCAGATGGTGTTTCTCCAATTGGAGTTTTATTAACCGCAAGATGAGACAAAGATGTCTTGTCCACATATCGACCGCAGAGTTCCAAATCAATGCTGGTAGCTATTGAAACATCACCCTTATCTTCTTCCAAATTATCATTTCCCTTGAGAGTATTGTGGTCCAAAGTTTGCGATGTTATTAGCAAAGGATCAGCGTCAGCCACATTTACTGAACATGTAGGGAGGTTTACCTCACTTGACTGACTCTGAGACCTTTTTGTTTCCAACATAAGATCAAACTGACAGTCTCCCTCCATATTAGAAAAAAGTTCCAACTTTGGTAATTGGTCAGTATCAGAGTTCATAGGAACTTCTAGGGATTTGTTCAGGCTTTTTTCCCAGATTTGTACCAATTGCAACTGACCTTTCATAATATCACTATTAACATGCTTTTTCCTCAAAAGAATAGGACCGGCAATTGTACCAGGTTTCTCCATTACAACTTTCCCGGAACGTAGTTTCTTTGCCTCCATGATACCGGAAAAGAATCTGGTCCTACAGCTGGATTCCCGGTCTTCAATATAAAACACAATTTAATATAATATGAATTCACAGGGGGTGAACACAAGGCTCAAACTAGCAGAGAACGTACTTTGTGACTATAATCCTGTCTGCATATTTGCATACCAGTAGAGTGTAGTAGGATAGGCAGCAATCAAAAGCAAAAAATGGAGTAAAAATAAAAATACCAGGCCGGCCTACCTCGGCCACTGAGGGCCACAGAGGGCCCGCCCTTTGCCCGGGCTTAGCCCCGGGCGCTCCCGCGCGCTCCCGCGATGCGGGGGTGACGCGCTCTTAAGCGCCGCCTGGCGCGAAGTCTGCCCCGTCTTCCGCTGCGGGGCAGGCCGGGAAATGTAGTCTTGTGGCCCCCTCCGCTTCAGAACCGCTTCAGGCTGGAAGGAGCGGCGGCGGGGGGGGGTACCGAGACCACCAGGCTCCGGACTTCAAATAAAGTGCTTTGCGGCGTTTTTCAAGGTAAGCACTCGCGTTTCAGGGACCTTGGCAGTGGGCACAGGTTTCAAAACGGCGTCACCCGCTCCACCGGGGTGACGCGCTCTTAAGCGCCGCCTGGCGCGAAGTCTGCCCCGTCTTCCGCTGCGGGGCAGGCCGGGAAATGTAGTCTTGTGGCCCCCTCCGCTTCAGAACCGCTTCAGGCTGGAAGGAGCGCCGGCGGGGGGGGGTACCGAGACCACCAGGCTCCGGACTTCAAATAAAGTGCTTTGCGGCGTTTTTCAAGGTAAGCACTCGTGTTTCAGGGACCTTGGCAGTGGGCACAGGTTTCAAAACGGCGTCACCCGCTCCACCGGGGTGACGCGCTCTTAAGCGCCGCCTGGCGCGAAGTCTGCCCCGTCTTCCGCTGCGGGGCAGGCCGGGAAATGTAGTCTTGTGGCCCCCTCCGCTTCAGAACCGCTTCAGGCTGGAAGGAGCGGCGGCGGGGGGGGGGTACCGAGACCACCAGGCTCCGGACTTCAAATAAAGTGCTTTGCGGCGTTTTTCAAGGTAAGCACTCGCGTTTCAGGGACCTTGGCAGTGGGCACAGGTTTCAAAACGGCCTCTTAGAGAAAACCTGTGTATTCCATTCTGTAGAGATCCCAAAGGTTCAAATTGGGTCTCATTGTGTTTCTTATTTATTTTAAATCATAGGGATGGAATCCTGTCCCCCCTTCTGTGACACTAACCAGTTGCACAAACTCAGAAATTAGATACCTTGACCTTTGTTTAAAAAGGAATGGGTGTAATGTATCCTCGTTTTTAAAAAGAGATGAACATGGCTATAAAAATACTAGATACAATGTTACTGTTCCATTCTCTCTACAGGTTTAAAATGTTCCACTGATGAAGAGATTGATGGTTGCAAGGATGGATGAATGAACGAATAAGTACATGAATTGTTTGTTTGTTTTTCACATGTGCCTGGTAGCTGCAAAGTGCTACCAGGCCAATTGCTTGTTTTTTTGCACACATTGTTTTTTACTGACCACTTGCCACATTTGAACGTAAATTAAACAAGCACTGGCAAAGCCAATAGGTTTCACCTCGCAAAATCTTTTGGTTTTGTCAGTTGTTTTTAGACATGAGCAGAATGAGCTGCTTTGCAACATGGCTTAAATTGTTTTTAAAAAGCTCTCTGATGCAGCCAACATTTACCCCTTCATAACGCTTTTTTTCCCTTTTGAAACATATTGCACGCCAGCTCATGCTACTGTGCAATACACGTAAAAACAGCGCGGGGACTGGCTAAGCAACACGAGTGCAGCATGGGTGAAAGTAAACAAAAATCCTATGACGTGGACAGTGCTGACCGCGTCCTAGCACTTCTTTTCTTTAAAACACGGTACAGCAGCTCATTCATGTGAATGACTGAGCACTCTCTATGTTGCTCAACTTTGCTTCTCCCACCCCAAGTTCTGCCTTTTTTGTACCCTTAGCCCAAGCTCCTTTGTTACTTCCAACCCTCCTCACCAACCCGCTGTGGCTCCTGCTCCTTCAAAAGCCACAGTTTGCTATTAGGATGCTCCTTTATCTTTAATGCACATTTGCACATGTTTGTCTAATTTACTTCTCTATAATTGGCATCTGTCATCTTGGAACAGTAAATTAAAAGTTAAAATAAAGGAAAAAATGCCCACCATGTCACGACATATACATGCACATATATGTGGACATAGCACCTATATTTAATCCGCTGCTACTTTAAAAAAAAAAAATGCCCAAGGTGTTCCACTCTGCCAAGTAAGTTTTGTAATTATTTATTTTGATTTTTGGCTGATATGGATTAGCGTTAGCCAAAAGCATTGGCAAAGAACATTTCAAACACTTCGCAACCACGAGTGACAACGCAAGTTGTAAGAAAGTGACAAACCCCAGGGGCCCCTCATTACTCTCTTTCCCTCTACTATCTCTGGTAGAGGTCTGTACCCTTTGCAGTAAAATTATCTCGGGCTCCCCAGCCGACCCAATGAAACCTGACTAGTTTCAGAATTTCCAAGTACATATTTTGCCTGTGTGCTGTGAGCTGTTTAACCCCTTGCATGCTGCCGCGATTCTGCGCCTGTGCGGCAAAATTGCGAGTGGGCGGGTTTATGACGGCCCCCAGCCATCATCAGCACACGAGCGCCGTGGTGCATGACGGATGGGGGCCGTCATCAGCATGCAAGGGGTTAACCTGTCTTTGGCTATGGCAACAATACCTGCTCGATGGAAGCATGCTGAAGTTGTCCCTCTACTGAAGAAACCTTCTTTGGACGTATCTAAGCCTGAAAACTATTGCCCCATTGTTCTACTCCCTTTCATGGCTAAAGCAACTGAATCTTATGTTAACTCCATCCTAACCGAACACGTAGAATCCAATGAGTTGCTGGATTCTTCCCAGAATGGTTTCAGACCACGTCACAGCACCAAATCTGCCTTCTGGGCGGTTACGGAACACCTGTGGAGTGCCCCAGATGAGGGAAACACCTCAGCCCTGATCCTACTCGACCTTAGCGCCGCATATGACACAGTGTCTCATGAGATCCTGCTGCGGTGACCACAGGAGATAGGTATCGGAGGTGCTGTACTAGCCTGGATTACGTAATTTCTGGCTGCAAGACCCTCTCAGGTTATCGCTCCCTCTTACTTCTCTCTGGAGTACGCTGTCCGTCATGGAGTAACTCAGGGATCGACACTGAACCCAACACTTTTTAATATGTACATACAACCCCTTGCGGTGGTAGCAAAAGACAGAGGGCTGTCATTAATATCCTATGCTGATGACACTCAGCTGGTAAATACCTTTTCCAACAAGTCTACCCAGAATTTTATCAAATTTCATGAGGATATGCTGGCTGTAGCAGATTGGATGTCAGCTACCCGTCTGTAGCTCAATGCCAGCAAATCCAAAATTCTGCTGCTAGGAAAAGATACTCACTTATGGGGTGACCAGTGGTGGCCTGCTGTGTGTGGGTCTGCCCCTTCGCCCAAGGAGGCTGTGACAAATTGAGGCATCTGGGTCGACAGTGCATAGTCTTTTGAAGCACAGACTAAAGCGGCGGCAGGGGTCTGTTTTGGACTTCTGTGTGGACTTAAGCCTCTAATAGGGTTCTTAGACCCACAAATATGTCAGATCATCATCCAATCCACTGTTCTTTCTAGATTCTCTCTGTATCTGGGTGCTAATAAATCTGGGATACGATGTTTGCAGCGGGTCCAAAGTGCGGCAGCACATACTCTTTTTGCTCTCCCTAAATTTTGTTCACTGTCCAAACTCATTTCTAAATTACACTGGCTCCCTGTGGACAAGAGAATCCACTTTAAGACCCTTTGCATCGCCCACAAAACTCTTACCTCTCAAGCACCTTCTATCTTGTCCGACCTTTTTTGCCATATGTACCACGCCGTAAGCTGCGCTCTGTGGACCTTCACCTGGCGTGTGTTCCTTGAGTTAAAAGAGCAAGAGTTGGAGAACGCGCTTTCTGGGCAAATGCGTCGGCCCTTTGGAACACTCTCCCGGTGACCATCAGGAGCATTCAGAATTACGGGCCTTTAGAAAGGACATAAAAACCTGTCTCTTTTCTGTCTAATCCTCTACCCTCTCCTCCCATCTGCTATCTGTCTCTGAATCTAGCACTGGGATGCCCTGTTTCCAGGGCAGCCATGTGCTTTACAAATCAATTAACATAACATAACAACATAACATAAAGCTAAACGGTCAGGTAACATCATTGTGATGTGAGACCTGTTGGCTTTGCCAATGCTTTTTGCAGTAGTACATTGTTTCCCTGATAATCCGATTCTGAGAATGTCTTTATCATAGTCCCATTGTCCCAAAAGCTGCCTCTCTTCCATTCCAGATAATGTAATGGTTTCCTGATCCACATCTTTAATAATCTCACAAATTTCATAGTCTGAAGGATGATATCAGTTCTAGCATATTACTTGTGAGGCACTAGGTAATAGGACTAGACCACCTCCTTGCTATGTATTGCTCTTCAGGAATCCACTAGGTTCATGTCTCCTACTTATGATGTACCTGTCCTGGATGGAATCTCAGTCCCTTTGTAGTTCAGTCCTGACCTATATTTATCTCCATCTACTTCCAGGTTTTTGTTGCCCCCGTTTGAGATGACCTGAGGTAAAACTAAGAGTTTTTTGTAAAACAGATCTTAACGACCCGTTTTAGGGTTGGGAATATATGGCTGCAAAGGACACCTCCTTTTTCCCATGCCCCAATTTAGGCCCAGCCATCCACCTACCTCATAAATCCGTGAACCTTACAGAATGATCGCCACCTGTGCTACTTTCTGTTTGGAAGACTAAAAATAATAAATTGGGAAACGTCTGTAATGAAGTTGGCCAGTATCTTTATAGAGTATTTGCATATCCTGCAGGGGAAAACATCTCATGGTTCTTAAGCTGGCACAACCATCAAGACACATTCATCAGTGGTTCTCAGGGCGAGTTCCAGTGGATTCTAGCTCCAACCACCTAAAGGGTACAGAACTGACTCCACGGTCCATGATATTAGAGGCCATTGCTCGTCAGTGGGTTGAAAATATTACTGTTCTTTCAAGCTTGAAGGATTCCCTTGGGTACTTTGATGTTATCAGTTCTTTGACAGAGATTCCTCTTTCCTTGACTCACTCTAATCCCCTTGCACTCATTCCAATAACTATCTGGTTTTAAGAAAGATCTTGCTGGAAGTACAGAGCTGTTTGTCCCGTGGAACATTAACTTGTTCGTTCCTTTGTAAGAGATTAGCCTGGGGTTTTTGCTCCTGCTTTTTTGAGATTATAAAGTGTGTTTTCCTACCTCCCTAGACCTTCATCAGCCAACCTATTATTTTCCAAAGATTCATTCAAAAGGTGCTCATGGATCAAATTCTTTTGGCACTTGGGCTGGGGAATGGCTGTAGGATCTGTGCCTAGTTCCATATTCCCAGGTGTCAGTTGCACATTTAGGGGCAGATTTACAAGCCCCTTGCACCACTTTTGTGTCACTTTTCCCATGTTAAAAATGAGGCAAAAGTGGCGCAATGGCCTTGTAAATAAGCCCCTTAGTCTTAGGCTTGCTACGGCATAGGAATCACTTTCATTACTAGGTCAGAGCTATCACCCCAAGCTCTGCACTCAACTTCTTTATCATGACAATGGGAGAGTTTACCTCCATGTTGAAACTATCCATGTCCTAAGTGTACCTTTACCTGCAAAGGTCTCAGTAGTTTACTTGTCAATCACTGCATCTTGTGATCTCGCTACTTTTGAACACGGGGATTTAAGTCAGAAATATTGTGTTCATAGGCGTACCAAAGAAGATTAGTCTCTGAGATGGAATCAGGAAAGACGTTTACACCTTCCAGTTATTTTGTTGGGCGAAGTGAAATGATCCTAATATTTTAATATCTTGGAAGGGATTATGTATTTTCTTTGTCATGATGTCTGTCTACCGCATGTTAGTTTTTCCAAACAAAAGATGGTGGGAGCACACTGCCTCACATCCCAGCACTCAGTTCGCCCCAGTGCATTATTATGGTAAATGCAGTGCATGATAACATTTACTTCAGTGACAGTGTTTAGTTTTGTTTTTCACACTTGTTGGTGCAGCCAGTGCTGTGTATCTCTAGACAGGTATTTGAGGATAGTTGTCCTTCTTCTGTAGAGAGCAGTATTATTTTTGATCATTGAAAACATTTCAAATTCTTCTTTCTAATGAGGGTTATTCTGGTATTATTGTCTATGTGCTCATTTTGGCTATTTTATGCCATGGTATGTGCAGAGGTCAAGAAAAAGTGAAATGCATTTGTGCGGGGAAAATGTATTTGTTGTGTATATCAAACGTGAGTGATCTTATCTAGGACATGGGTTTTCCTTTTTTGCCTGTCTGTAATTTACTCATGTCTTATTCGTGTATTGGGTGCTTTTTTCACACGTTCGGCATTTTTCCAGATGTGAATACTGATGATGCACATTACTGCAATGGAGGGCTCCAAGTGCTATATGCTTGTAACATAACACGTTCTTACTGCTTGTGTTCTTGTTTACACAGACTTGATGCCCGGGTGGATTTGACTCTGAGTGAGAATGTTTGCTAAATTATGGCTGTGTAGCCCGTTCTTAGCATTTGTGAGCTTCATGGCCTGATGGTTTGATGATATCAGTGAATACATATGTCAGAAACTAATGAGTGCTGCTCGAGCCTTGAACAGTATGTGCTGTTTATGGTGGGTTGAGCAATGTGCTTGTGTCGGGTTTTGGGCTTTTACTGTCCACGTGCCTAAGCTGTGATTGGGTTGTGAGAGAGTGAGAGAGAGGCTTTTTGTAAGCCCCCTTCAACCATTAGTTTTGATGTGTTTTTTCATGGGTTGCCATTGCTTTTATGGGCTGTCTGTTAAGGCTATAGCATTTTGAAGATGGTTGTCCCATTTGTGTTGGTGATGGCATCCGGTGGCACCTTTGTAGTAAACTGCAGATTCAACAGGATATATAGCTTGAAATTGAGGGCCATTATATCTTTGTTTATTTACTTTGTTGCACAATAATATTTCAATTGCTGATTTATGGTTTTACTGCTTGCTCGTTGGAGGGCCTATACCTGTCATAAAATAAAAGAGCAGGCCTATTCACTATTTGCCTCTGGCTGTTCATTTGTTTACTTTTCTGACTTGATAAGAAGTTGTTTAAAGTCGCTATATCACATGATGACGCAACGTACATTGCATCACGCAATGCAGCAGCCAACTTGAAATTATAGAAAGCAATGTTGTGAGTGTTTTATCTAATTTAACAAAGACTATCTGGCATGGCAAAGGGCATTGTGCCGCTTGCTGAACATTGGCATGGTAGACCAATTAGCTTTGCCAATTATTTATTATTATTATTATTATTATTACTTACTATTATTAATATTATTGTAATTGAGGAAACATACTTACAAGAGGTTGTACTAATAAAACATTATTTTCTTCTACTGAAATAATTTTTTTATTTTTGCTTCTGTGATTTGTAAACTAAAATCATAAACAATTAACAGTTTAAAATATAAAAAACGAATTTGAAAGTAAACATTTGTGTTTGTACTTCTCATTAATAGTGCTATGATATGTGAGTAAGAAGTGCAAAAAAAGCTTTATTAGTGCAAACGTTCAAACGTTAGGCCGAAATAATATGTCCTACTCAGTGCTTAATCTGTAAAAAAAAAAATATATAGGTGCCAGGGCCTTTTTCCTTGGGCCACTGCAGGTTGCACCACCCATTGCCCCAGCCAGTGCAACCAAAGACAGTACCAGCACAACCACTGCCCATCAAACTCCTAAAAGTGTGACAATTTAGACTATTAAAATAACTAAATTCTGCCGCCCAAGCTACTTTTATAGCTTTGGGTGGCAAGTATAAGGCAATTTATATGTATACTGAATTATTAAACAGCTGTGATTGTGTAACCTATCTTACCTACCCCACCTAATTTGCCATACCTACCCTATCATACCCAGCAAGCCTCTCTACCATACCCTTCATACCACCTAACCTACCAAACACACCTATAATAACTACCTACCTTTCATAACTTACCTACCTAGCTACCCTAAGTAACCTACAACACCTAACATATCATGATTAACCCACAATATCTAGTCTATCACACCTAACCAAGCATACCTACCAAATTAAGCCACCATACCTATCTCCCATGCCTAATTTACCATAACTAACCCGCTGCAGTGCACATATCTTACAACCAGGTATGAAGAGATCTTTGCTGAAGAAAATGTGTTAAAGGCAATCCTTGAATTACCATATGGAAGACCCTGCACAAACATATTAGCCCATGTAGCTTTTACACATCTATCACAATGGTAGGTAATTATATATCTTTACAGAGATCTCTTTACAGTAGGCATGTCATCATGGCCTAGTAGCATTTTAATTCCAGTCTACGGAAACGGCTCTAAGAGCAACCCAAAACTGTTAAGACCCATACGCATTATTCACAACAATTGCAAATTTTATACCAGGCTAACCCTACTGAGCCTGGACGGTTGGGTGGGGAAAATATTTACAGAAACTAATTTAGAAAGGTTTCAGGTGAAATCTACCCACTGTTGACAAAGTTTTAATCTTTCTGCATATCATTTACAAATACAGTACTGAGAAAAAAAGGCCACTATAAGTGGCCTTTTTGGGATTTTACCTCTGCTTTTGATAAGGTCTAAGGGTCATATTATGAAGAAAAATGACCAGCATTGGTATTGAGACAACTCTTCTGTCACTCATAATATTGTACTCTGTGACCTCACAAGTAAGAATGATTCAAGTAGGACAGTCAAGTTGACCATTCCCAAATACTGATGGAATCAAGCAGTGTTGCCTACTCTGTCCAGTACTGTTTTCACTATGCACAAATGATGTGCGGATTGATGTTCTGTGTGTAGCACTAGATGTTCCAGCCCCAGAAGAATCCCGGGTCCCTGCCTTCTCCACTATTGTGGTGTCTTTCATAGATTCACATGCTTGAATATTCCCCATTGTCGAAGTTGGAGTCCCACAGTACATAAAAATAGCAATATAGTAATAACATAACTGTGGTAACCTATTAGTTTCTTTTAGAATGCATTTATAGAAGTAAGAATGTACGACGTCATTTAGAATGGTTTTAGTTGTAGAATATAGAATGTTGAACTAGGCAGTCTCGGCTATGATTCAAGGCAGCAGTACCCTTTTATGTATCTTCCTATTACAAGCTTAAATAAAAGAAGATTTCTGAATAATTCGTGTTAGGAATTACTACAGTTTTGGCGACTTCGGAACAACAACCTACGTGGGATTTCTTTCATGGAATGTATGTTCAATTCCATTATCGTTGGACGGCGGGAGCAAGTGATTAAAATTTCAAGAAACAAACTCCACATCGCAGCTTACAGTGGTGAGGGAAGGAAAAACAAGACGGAATACAAACAGGATTAAAAGGTTATCGGCATCATATCCTTCTTGTGAGTAATTCTCTTACCAGTTTACTTCAACGGTTTCCATCAGTTACATACGGCGCTCGTATTCGAAAGATGCTTGCCCCGTGCTCCATTGACTGAACGAGCGATCGCGGCGGCCTCTCTTTCAAAAGACACGGCATCCATTCTAAAGCCTCCCCGGTCTCCTTAGTGTGACGTATATCAGTGCAGTGCAGATTGCATGCTGCGTGACCCTACGTGAGCTCACGCACCGCGGCCATTTTATCCCAGAATAGGAGTTTAAGAAGAAATCACAGGGTACGGACACAGTATTTATTTTTACTGTTTCTTCCTACAGTGCAAGGGTGCTGTTCTGCACATTATTTACTCAAGAATCTTTTTGGAGTTAATACAAAGATCCTTCAATGAATTTTTATTTCATCCGTTTTTTGTGACTGTGACTGTATCAACATGCCTTCCACTAGTGATAACACTTCTGCTGGCGAGACGTCATTACAGGACATGCACATCAGTTCTGCAAGAGAGTTTTTAGTAGTGGCAGGTGATCCATCTGTAGCTTGGATGGATTGGAAAGAATACTTCCTCAATTAGATAGCAAATCTTGAGGATGTTAATGGTTCATTTTCGCCAGAAAGAAAGAAAAGAATTCTTATGTTGGCTTTGGGTCCTGAAGGTTTGCGATTTTACAACCAATTGCAGAAGCAAGATAGAGTTGGGAGAGACATGGATGTTTTTAAAGCAGCTTTACTTGATCTTGATGATCATTTTTCGCCAAGTGTGTGTATTGCTGTCACCAGACATGCATTTTTTCAAAGAAAACAGGACAAACACGAAAAGATTGACGATTACGTTTCTGCTTTGAGAAAATTAGCTGTCAAATGCAGGTTCGCACAGCTTCATGATGAACTTATACGGGACCAGATTGTTATGTATACTAAAAACAAAGGAATCCAAGATAAGTTGTGGGTCGAAGGAGAAGGTTCCTTGAAAGAAGTTATTGCTATGGTGAAAAAAGCTGAGTTGTCTGAGCGATATGCAAAAGCGTCATTAGCCTTCTAAAGAATCAACTGTGATTCTTTTTGCTACTCCTCCTCTCTCTTGAGAGGGACACTCTTTCGTTGTTTTTCACCAAAAGCGTCATTAGCCAAAGATAAAAAAGATGTAGAGGTTGGTAATAAAATCTCTGATAGTGAGGTTACCCATAAGAACAACAAAGATTTTAAAACAGGAGGTTATAAGAAAGACAATGCGGAGATCAAAAAATATTCAGAATTAGTATATTTTAAGTGTGGCAGTCGCAACCACTCAGCTAATTACTCAAAATGCCCTGCGAGGTCGACTAAATATTTAGTGTGTGGCGTCATGGGGCATTTTGCTAAGGTGTGCAGAAAGAAAATGCATAAGAATCATAAGGGTAAGGTGTCATGTATTTAAGAAACAAAACTAGATTATAGTTCATCTTCTAGTGAAGATGGTGTTCAAGTACAAACCACCACGAAAAAGAAGGTTGTCTTGAACATTTCAGATGTTTCTTCAACTAAACCTTTATGTCAAGTTTCTTTAGGTGATGTTCTTATTCAATTAGCTGCGGATTCAGGTTCCCCGTACACAACTGTTGCTCAACACGTATGGGAGAAACATTTTGTTTCCCAGATTGGGGGTTGATTGGAACCTCCTGATATTTCTCGGGAAAGCTATACGGGGGAAAGGATTGATATTCAAGTTTTAGAGTACTAGTTTTTAGATTTAAAGGCAGACATGCCACTGGTAAGTTATACATTTCCAAAGATGGACCATCTGTATTAGGATGGAAAGATCAAAAAAACCTGAATATTATTCTGGACCACAATAGCAAGGAGCAGGTGTTGGCCTCATGTGAAGGTGAAGACACTAAAAAATGGGTCCATGATGATTTCTCTTCTGTTTTTTCAAAAGGAATGGGTAAGTTAGAGGGATTCACCCACCATATTCGACTGAAAGATGGTGCCGTACCAAAAATATATAAGGCAAGGAATATACCAATGATCATTAGAGAAGAAGTTAAATCAGAATTGGAAAAGTTGTTGAACTCAAATGTAATTGAGAGAGTAGAAGCAGCTGAGTGGGTTTTTCCGTTGGTAGCACTCAAGACCAACGGGAAGGCCCGCTTATGTGTGGACTTGAGATATCTGAATAGCCAAATACTTACAGAACGATACCCTTTGCCCAGGATAGATGAAATGTTGTCTTTGACTAGGGATGCAAAGGGGTTTTCCACTTTAGACTTATCTGCAGCATATCATCAAGTCGACCTTGATCCGGAAAGCAGACATTTGACAACATTTTGTACCCCTTTTGGCTGCTTCAGGTTCAAGCTTATGCCGTTTGGCTTAGCCTCAGCGGCTGCGGTATTCCAAAGATTAATGTCAAGGTTGTTTGGCCACATACGGTAAGTCATCTTTTTTCAAGATGACATATTGATAATGGGGAAGAGCAAGTCTCATCACAACACTATCCTCAGAGAAGTACTCAAAATTCTTCCATGTAATGGATTGATTGCTGAATTAAGCAAATGCAAGTTTGCTGAAAAGTCGGTCACATACCTAGGGCACGAGATCGGTGAAGGAGGTATAAAACCAAAAAAAGAAATTGGTTGAAGCTATCATTAATTCCCCAGAACCGAAGTCAAAGGACGAACTCAGATCATTTTTGTGTCTGGCGGAATTTTATTCATAGTTCGTCAACCAATTCTCTCAAAAGACATATGAAATGCAGATTTTAATGAAACGCAAATCACCTTTTATTTGGAGTGATGATTGCAAGAAAGCATTCCATGAAATTAAGTCAGCTATAGCTAATGCCCCCATGTTACAAGGATTTGATCCTACAGCTCAAACTTTTCTCACTACTGACGCCAGTGGTACTGGTTTGGGAGGAGTTCTGTCACAGTTGTCACAAATCAAGGAATTGAGGTGGTTATAGCTTTTGCATCACGCTCATTGTCACCTTGTGAAGAGAAATATTCCGTCATCGAACGGGAGACTTTGGCTTGCGTGTGGGCGATGGATCACTTTCTCAGATTCATTTGGGGCAAAAAGTTCACACTTCGTTCTGATCATAAACCTTTAACCACGTTGTTGACAACAGAAGGATTGTTTAGGGCATCAGCTAGGATTGCAAGATTGTCCTTGAGACTTGAGGATTATGTGTATGAAATTGAATATATACCTAGAGTCAAAAACGTCATTGCAGATTTTGTAAGCAGACTTTCCTTACCCGTGAGATAAAGTGATCAAAGCTCCTGGAATGATTGTTGTGTTGCGGGAGTGTTTTCTGACTCCCAGGGTTTATCTAAGGAAGAATGGGAACGCAAGTGTACAAAAGATGTAGTTCTTGGAGGAGTTAAAGAAAAAATTACTAATAGCTGGTACACACATTCCAAGTCAGATTCTCAGTTTAGGTCATTTTGGGAAGTAAGGGATGAACTAAGCTTAGATGGCAGTTTTGTTTGCTGTGGAGATAAACTTGTCCCATCTAAAAGTGTGCGTACCAAGATAATTGCTATGGGAAATGAGGGTCATCCAGGGATTCCCAGGACCAAGAGAAAAATTAAGGCTTTGTACTGGTGGCCTGGAATTGATCTAGAAATTGAAAGGTCTGTACGACAGTGTATCAACTGTGAATGTGCAGATAAGAGTAAAAAAACACGTAATCCTTCAATGTCTTCTTTGGGATGTCCCAAGTTACAGTGGGAGGAATTAGCATTAGACATAATGGGACCCATAGTATGGCAAGATGGTTCTTGTATGCATATTCTGGTGTTAGTGGATCTGTTCTCAAGGTGGATTGAACTAAAGGTTGTGGAGAGTGTTAACACTAACATTGTAATCAAATTTCCTGATGAATGTTTCATTAGAGAAGGATTACCTGCTTCTCTCCTAACGGACAATGGTGTACAGTTCAAATCGGATTCTATGAAAAAGTTCACAGAATCTACCCGTATCAGACAGAAGTTTACAGCCTTATACCATCCTAAAGGAAATTCTGTTGTAGAAAGACTTAACAGGGTAATAAAAGGAACATTACAATTGGCAAATACAGAGAGGAAAGATTGGAGTCCTGAATTAGATAAAATGGTTTGGTCATAGAGAGTAACGGTGCATGATACGTGTGGTGAAAGTCCTTTTGGATTAATGAGAGGCAAATTTCCTTACAGTAAAATGAGTCCAGTGTGGATGGGCAGAAGCAGGAAATACACTTGAGATTGTTCGAAAGTCAGGGAAAATAAATGTAAATCTCAAGATAAAAACAAGGTGTATTATGACAAGAAATATGGAACAAAAGAGACAAGTGTTAAAGTTGGTCAATTAGAGTCAAAAACGCAAAGAGAGTGGGAAAACTTCAACCATGTTTTTCTGATCCTAGGACAGTCACCAAGGTGATGCGCAATACTGTGATGTTGGATGATGGCATCCTGAAAACATTTTGAAGGAGGGAGATGTGGGTTGTGATTACTGGTGGTCTGTTTCTGTTTAATCTGATTCTATTCCTGTTCAAGAAAATGTGGTTTCTAATGATAATGTTGTAGATGAATCATGTAATATTGAATTGGAATCAGAAGCTGTTAATCATCCTTTTTCACAAGAGTCTGTACTTACATGCTCCACAAATCATTCCGTGGGCGTAATGGATTATCACCATGTATATACCAAGAGTCGAATGAAAATTGTGACACCTACGTTTTTACAAGATTTTGTGTGTGACTAAAACATGAACCTTCGATAGGTGTTTTATTTGTTTATTTTATAATTGTTTGTTTCTTTAAAATTTTATTAAGAAAGGAGATGTGTGGTGACCTGTTAGTTTCTTTTAGAATGCATTCATAGAAGTAAGAATGTATGACGTCATTTAGAATGGTTTTGGTTGTAGAGTATAGAATGTTGAACTAGGCAGTCTGGGCTGTGATTCAAGGCAGCAGCACCCTTTTATGTATCTTCCTATTACAAGCTTAAATAAAAGAAGATTTCAGAAAAATTTGTGTAAGGAATTTACTACAATAACCAGTAGTATAGCTAAGAAATAACCATAGAATAATGTAGAGACATAGAAATTATTAGACAGAAACTTGCCACTTTAATATCATATCAAGTCATTATAAATAGTCCAAACTCAAGTGCTAGCATCCTCTAGAATCTTCTCCTCAGAGGCTCAGGCCCTCAGATTCTCTACTGCACGTCGTGTGAAGGGAGTCTCCCCGAGCTCTGCTCAGTTTTTTCCTTTTTTTCTTCAGAAAGGAGATATCTTTGCCATGTCAACGACCAAGAAGTCTCTCTTCAGACCCTGTGGAGCATGTGGAAAACAGCTACTATTCTGAGAATCCTCACAAAAAATGCATGTATTGCTTCTACCCTGACCATCAGGTGAAGGATTGTAAAATTTACAGGACCTTCTCCCAAAAGACTTTGAAGGACAGAGAGGGGCGTCTTCTTCTGTGGCTACAGAAGTTGAGGACTTTGGATAATCCCCTGTCAGATGTGTATAGTGTTTCCTCTGTCCGGACTGCTTCATCTTCGAAGAGAGCCAATGAGTCTGAGAGGGCTTCTCCTAAACTGAAAGTTTTGAAGAAACATCATGCTGCAAAATCCACCGACCTGCCTTCTTCAAAAGGGGTGCTTTCACCCACTCAGAGTCTGTCTTTGCCCTCTACGCTCCCGAGATCTGACTCTCAGGCGTCTAAGAATCTTTCTGAACAGTTTTGTGCCTAAATAACTGTCCATCTCGTCGACGAGCTCATCGTCGATCCCTCCGTCGACGAGGACTTCCGTTGTCGCTTCTACAACAACGACTCCAACTTCCTCTTCTACGAAGCCGGCTATGATCCTGTTGTCGGCAACATCACTGATGTTAGTGTCAGTGAAGGTGAGACCTATGTCATCCACTGTACCTTTGGCTTCGTCAACAACGTCCTCTAAACAGAGAAAACATTAGTCGACATGCTCATCTTCATCGAGTGGGTCGGCGTCGACCACGACAACCCTTCTACTTCGTCGACGGTGGCTTCATCCACGGTGGCTTCTTCTGCAGCTCAGCGACAGCATCGTTGACGGCTGCATCCTTGGATCTGGTTCCTTTGAAGTCTTCTACAAGTTCTCTGCTTCAGTGCCAACAGTCTTCTTTAGATACTCTGTTGCCACTCCTCATCTTCCAGCAGAGCTGTTTTATTCCGAGGCTGGTGAAGGTGATTCGGAGGATGATGACAGATTCTGGGCTGCTCGCAGTCCCCCTGAACTTCTAATTAAGTGCCAAGATTTTGATGAAGATTAAGAGTATGAAGATTTTTCAGGGCATACAAACCAACCAGCGCCAGAACTTTCCATGGCACAAATGCCCATGTCCCTTATTTCAAATCTTCAATTTATGCTGGGTGACTATTACCATAGTTTTCCACACTCAGTCCAGGCCTCTCCGGAACCACAGACCCCTCTTCCATCTCCTCCCATTGCAGGGCCGCTTCCTCCACCTTCTTCGGTGGCGTCAAGATTGCAGCAACAGGACAATCCACATGTCAGTGATGATGACAATGATGATGATGATGACAGGGAAGAGGGGGAGCTGGACGATAGATCCCTCCCCGCTGAATGGGACAACTATCAGATTCAAACGCCATCCCCAATCGCTCCAACTCCTCTTGACTCTCCACCGGTGGTCATCGGTGGATTCCATGTCCTCATGGGAAGGGCGGCGAAGATGTTTCACATCCCCATTGTCACTAGGGCCGAGGACTGTTTCCTGTATGACTTTAAAGACCAGCCACAGAAACAGGTACGTGCTATCCCAATACTTGATTTTATTTGGCAAGAGGATCTCAGGCTCATGCAGAACCCCACTTCCATTCCTGCTGTCCTGCCACGTCTGGATAAAAGTACAAGGCCCCTGAAAATTCACCTGCTTGTCTTATTGCACAACCGAAGCCTGATTCGATTATTACTCAGGCGGCACAACGTTGTGCCAGGAATCCTTTGTCTCTGTTATCAGCTCCTCCGGACCAGGAGGGAAGACACCTTGATGCCATTGGTAAAAAGTTCTCCACTCTGGCGGCAACTACGGTCCGGGCAGCTAATTCTTTAGCTTTCCGCGCCCTTTACGACTGACAGATGTGGTCGGACATTTTTTCCTCGTGAACCTGATGCCAGAACCTTCTAAGGCAGAAGCACTGAAAATTCTTCAAGAAGGGGAAAGGATTTCCTCTGAGATTATTGATTGTGCTATCGATGTCTCTTACAGTGGTTTTCGCCAATTAGCAGGGGCGGCAGTCCTCCGGTGGCAGGGTTGGTTAAAAGCCACTACTTTCCGTCAAGAAGTACAGACAAAGATCCTGGACATGCCTTATGACGGTGAATCACTATTTGGCCAGCACATTGATGAAGCACTTCAAACAATCAAGAAAGACACCAACACTGCTCGTGCTCTTGGCACTCTCCAATTTAAGAAACAGCCTTTTAGTGGTGCAAGGGGTCGTGGCTCCTCCTCTTTCTTTCGGGGAGGTTCCAATCAGTATTGGCAGTACAAATCTTTTCAAAGCCAGCAGCTTTACCGCTCCCAAAATCAGCAGTCATACAGACAACCACCAGCGGCCTCTTATAAGCAGTACAGAGGAAAGTCAGGCAAGGATTCCTCCAAAAAACAATGATTGTTTTCCATCTGCCACCTTCTCTGCCTCCTACTAACACATAGGTTGGAGGTCGAATTTCCCGTTTCTACTCCAAATGATCAGCGATTACTACCGATCGATGGGTTCTGGATATTGTGCACCGAGGACACGCTTTAGAGTTTGTAAAAATCCCTCCCTATTCTCCGCCCAGAGGTCCTCCTCCTGCCCATTCGAAGGAACTTTTAGGTCAACTCGCGGTGTTGTTAAGGGAAGGAGCGTTTGAAGTGGTTCCGAGATTACAAAGAGGTACAGGTTTTTATTCGAGGTTCTTCTTCATACAGAAAAAGTCGGCGGAGTGGCTCCACATTCTGGACCTTCGCTCTCTAAACAAATACCACAAAAAGCAAACCTTCCGAATGTTGTCTCTTCGGGAAGTGCTTCAATTGTTGACCCAGGAGGAGTACATGACCACACTGGACCTTCAAGATGCCTACTTTCATGTCCCTATCTACCAAGGCACAGAAGATTCCTCCGATTCAGAGCGGCTGGCAGAGATTCCCAATTCAAGGTCCTTCCTTTTTGTCTCCATTCTGCGCCCTAAGTTTTTACCAAGGTCTTGCCACTGTTGGCAGCTTATCTTCGTCTAGAAGGTACACAGATATTTCCCTATCTCGACGATTGCCTTCTAAAGGCGCAGTTGTTCCAACTGGCATCTCTACACATTCTACTTTGCAGGTTCCTCTTCCAGTCTCTGGGCCTCAGTTTCAACCTGGAAAAATCTCAATTCAGGACATTCTTGGGGGCCATCATCGACACCAAACTGGCAAAAGCCTTCGTTTAGCACGAAATGCGACAACTAATTTGCAACCTAGCGACCTCCCTCCTGTCAAGAAGGTCCGTTTCTGTTCGGAAGTTAAAGTCATTGCTAGGGATGTTGTCTTCTTGCATTCCCCTGGTCCCTCACTGCCGCCTGAAAATGAGACCCATCCAGGAGGAACTTGACAAACAATGAACTCAAGTTTCCGGATCCTTCACCGATATGGTCAAGGTCACGTCTCAGATGCAAACAGCTCTGTTATGGTGGACTCTCGAAACAAACGTTTCAGCAGGCCATTCATTTCTGGTGGACACCCCAAGTTTCACACTCACAACAGACGCATCTCTTGAAGGGTGGGGAGCACACCTTCAGGGCCTCACAGTCAAGGGACGGTGGGATACCCACCAAAGGACCTGTCACATCAACCTTCAGGAATTACTAGCCATATTCCTGGCGCTAAAGTCTTTTTGCACCATCTTTAAGAGAGCTTCGGTGTTGGGCATGGACGGACAACACAACAAGCATGTACTATATTAACAAACAAGGGGGCACAAGGTCCATTTTGCTATCCCTTCAAGCTCAGCAAATCTGGGATTGGGCTATCCAACATCAAATCACTCTAACGGCAGTACATGTTCCGGGAGCGTCAAACATTCTAGCGCATTCTCTGAGCGGGTCAACCTCATCCAACCACGAGTGGGAATTACATCAACCCACACTGGATCGCATTTTCGGTTTTGGGGCCCCCCGAATCTAGATCTATTCGCAACCATTGTGAACCATTCTATGCAAGTTGGCTTCCCCAACCAGAGTCGTGAGGGTATGCAGTTTTGATGAACTGGTCAAAGATTTATGCCTACGCTTTTCCGCTGATTCCTCTGGTCCCCAGAGTGCTTTCAAAATGAAGGAACCCTGCCTCATTCTTCTATTAGCTCCCGGGTGGCCTCGGCAAATCTGGCTTACGGAACTTCTGCTTCTGTTGCAGTAAAACCTGATTCTGCTCCGCCCCATTCAAGATCTTCTGACAATGGATCAAGGACAGGTTTGCATCTCTTCGTTTAGCGGCCTGGAACCTGAATGCTATACATTTTCCAACTTAAGTATTCCTTCAGACTGCAGGGAGGTTCTTGCTAACGCTAGAGCACCCTCCACTGTAAAAACCTACAAACTGAAATGGAAACGGTTCTGTCTTTGGTGTGAAGCTTCTAACGTTCACCCCATTCATTCTATACCAGACCAACTTTTGCCTTTCTTTTTACATCTAGCAAAATCTGCCCTCTCACATTCTACCCTTAAAGTTTTCCTGGCAGCAATTTCTATATTTCGACAAGATGGTTCCACCTCTCTTTACTCCTCCGGAGTAATCCAACAATTTTTCAAGGGCCTATTTAGGATGTTTCCTCCAATTTGTCGCCTGCCTCCTCCTTGGAGCTTAAACATTGTGTTGGCACAACTCATAAAAGCCCCATTTGAGCCAATCCATAGGGTCGATCTCAAATTCATTTCCTGGAAGACATCACTGCTCCTAGCTCTCACTTCTTCTCGTCGAGTAAGTGGCATACAGGCTTTTACTACACAACTGCCTTTTCTTCAATTCACCAAAGACTCTGTTATGCTCCCCACCAATCCGGCTTTTATCCCTAAAGTGCCATCTGATTTCCATCTTAATGAGCCGGTCATTTTAAAAACTTTTTTCCCTAATCCTCAAACATCAGCAGAAAGGACTCTGCATTCTTTAGATGTCAAGAGATGTCTTAAATTTTATCTTCAAAGGACGGCGAGTATCCGTAAGACTGAACAACTTTTTGTAACCTACGGACAGATGCGTAAAAGGCATCCAGTCACCAAACAAACGATTGCACGCTGGATATCTAGTGCAATTGCATCAACAAGCCAGAAAAACACTTCCTGCAACTGTTCAAGCGTATTCTACCAGAACAGTTTCTTCTTCTACTGTGCTGTTTGCCGGTGTGCCTCTTCAGCAGATCTGCAGAGCTGCAACATGGTCCAGCAGACACACCTTTACCAATCACTACTGTCTGGGAGGCTCTGACAACGCTGACACAGCCATGGGGCAGGTGGCCCTACGTAATCTCTTTAAATAAGGTGAGCCTCTGTTGCTTCCCTCCTCCTGTATACAAGGTACCATTTTTTTCTATGCTTGAGTATCTCTATCGTTCTGTGTTTTATGATTGATTTATGGTTTACCTTGCATTATCTTGGTATCACGGCTAACTACTCTTATTCAAGCATGTGAATCTATGAAAGACACCCCAATACTGAAGAAGAACAAAAGTTACTTTCCTGTAAACTGTGGTTCTCCAGTATTGGTGTCTTTCATAGATTCACATGTGACCCATCTTCCTCCCCTCAGAGGCTCCCCTCTTCTACTTGACTCTTATGTCACTCTTGTGCTACGAAAATCTGAGGGCCTGAGCCTCTGAGGAGAAGATTCTAGAGGGTGCTAGTGCCTGAATGGCTGGAGTTTGGACTATTTATAATGACTTGGATATGTTATTAAAGTGGCAAGTCTCTGTCTATTAATTTCTATGTCTCTGCATTATTCTATGGGTATTTCTTAGCTATACTATGGTTATGTTATTACTATATTGCTATTTGTATGTACCCTGGGACTCCCACTTCGACGACGGGGAATATTCAAGCATGTGAATCTATGAAAGACACCAATACTGGAGAACCACAGTTTACAGGTAAGTAACTGTTGTTCTTTCTTGATCATGATGACTAGATCTTGTGTGCAAGTCTCCAAAATGGCTACAGGCCCAATTACAGGCAATGGAACATTGCTGTGATATAATCAAAGGCAATGATCCTTAGAAAAAATCAGTGACAGGCAAAGAAATTGGTACTTGGGTGAAACACTGGACAAAGTCTTTACTTCTTCATATTTCTACATTTGTGCATCAGGTTTTTTTTTAAGTTAAAGGAATATGTAAACAAGACATCTGACAAACTAGAACAATCCTTCAAAGCCATCCTTTGTTTTGCCTATACCAAGGGAAACCAATTTTCACAGCAGATGGGTAAGGTAGCTCAGGTCAAAGTTGGAAGCCAGAAAACGTATGGTGGCTGGACAAATGTGTGTGCGAAATAAACCCCCATGAGAGACTGTTCTGGAAGACTTTGCTTCCAATACAGAGAAAGTTTCCTGCTATTACTCTGGAGACTGACATCAGCAACAGCCCTACCCAGCTAAGATGTAAGCTTTTAACCACAAAATATGCCTTCAATCATTTGATGTTGTCTGACAGTTGTTTGATTCAGAAGATGTGAAGGTGCACTCAGATGTGAGCACCCAGTCAAGATACATGCAGGGCTATAAATTGGACCTACGCTAATAAGGATTCAAGATTGGATCCTTGAACTACACTCTATGATCTATAACACTAAAAGCTGTGTACTCAATGATAAAGAAAACCATTTCCCACTCATGTCAAGAAAGTAGACTGCAAGCCATCAGTGGACAGAACCAGCAGGATCAAATGGGCTCATTTGATGTGCACAGTTTGTCCAACCATACTCGATGAGGATAACTAATCCTTGAGCAAGGTGGTTCTTTGCCCAGGCAAGATTGAGTACACAGCTTTTAGTGTTATAGATCTGTCGATAAGGTTGTTGATGAAAAAGAGAAACTTCTTCCCAAGAGACACCTGTTTGAAAGAAGACCCATAATATTTCCACCTGAGTATGCTCTAGTAAGAGAGAAGGCGGTGTATAGAACAAAGGTGTAGTGGAGGCCAAAATGTCCTCAGGAAGCCTGGGCTACCAATGATTTAAGAAAAGTATTTAGTCAGATAAATCATACAAAAAAGTCCAGGTGGGACTTGCATACTCAATATATGTTGGGACACAAGGTTTTTTGGAATGAAAACACATTTATTATCTGCATAAATGGAGTATCATATACTTAGGTAATAGTTCTAGTGCTCACACATAAAATGAAAGTGCGTGAAGTGGACAAGTGCTGGTGACATTTAAAAATGTGCATCGCATTGAAAAACAATAACAGTAGTCATCAAAACTCCTAAATAAATTGAACGCAATAATGGAGTTTTGGTTGGAGAGGTCGACGGCGTTTCAATCTCATAAGTTTGAGATCTTCATCAGGATGAGAGAGTGTGAGCAGATAGGATTTGGTAGGCAGAGCGAAGGCACGCTCCGGAGATCCAGGAGATGGGTATAACTTGAGCCCGTAGGCAAGGGCAGGCGGGCCTATCGTGCAGAAAGGTTGAAAGAACCGCACAAGCCGTAAGGGAAGAGGAGGGACCCGTAGTGATTCAGGCAATGAATAGGACGTGTGGTCTAGGCAGAGTGCCTATCATGCACCTGCGGTTGTGGGAGCCGCAGGGGGCTATTGAGGATGTTTGGATAACCCGTAGTGGATCGGGCAAAGACACTCTTGGCTAGCATGCACGGCCAGTTACTTTAAGTCGCGTAGAGGTAGTCAACGGAGTGCACCGGAGAGACCCGGTGTCGGCAAGGGAATGAATCCACATCAAGAGAGAGGGCCACAATGTGTTTAAAAACTAAAAAGGACCTCCATTCTACTTACTCTCCTGCAACTTTAATGTTACTGCCCAATATCTTAAAAAAAGCCTGGACAAGGGATAAACCTTTAATCTGCTCCTTATTATTTACCGATTACATTAAACAACAAGCATTGCAATGCAATAGGTCTCTCATTTGCGAGAGGTAGGGCTATTTGCATTGTAAATGACAATGTCTTTTACCAATGTGGTTTGGTTTGGAGTGTAGAGAATGTTTGTAGTTTAGCGTGGAGTTATGTAGGTTGTATTGGCATTATTAGTTGTGGTATGATGTGTAAATTTGTTGTGCCTTTTGGAGGTATGTAGTGTTGTGGAAATGTGTTGTGTATTTGAAATATATAGTTTTGTGTGGGATTATGTTGTGTGTTTTTTAAAGGTATGTAGTTGAATTGTGTGGCGTTGAGCGAAAGTAAGCTTTTTGGAATTATGTATTATTGTGTGGAGTGCATTTATGTGGATTGCTGGGATTTAGCGTATAGTGCATTTATGCGAGGTGTATTTATGTTGTATTGAGTAGAGTGTAATTACTTGTATTATAATTATGTGGAGCAGAGTGGTATTATGTGGAGTGTAATAATGTTATGTGGTGCAGACCTTTGTGTCATTGTGTTGTGTAGAATTAGGTGGGATGGTTTGTAGTGGTACTATGTGGCATGGAGTGCAGTAATATGGTACGGTGTTGCTTCATGCTGGAAAAGAGATGTGGATCACATCTAAAGTTTAGTAACCCTTACAGAATAAAATCAAACTTTGGAGCTCTAAAAAGCAATGCTCATCGAAAGATGGTTGGTTCCTGGTACAGTGGCTGTGCCAGCCTAATTCTCTGTTGTGGCCTCAAACAATGTGTCACAAACCCAACTTCTCCTTAACAGTAAGCATGGCTAACTATTCATTTGGTTGACCCATTTGTAGACTCTGTATGTTGTTTATACTCCCTCCTATTTATTCAATGTCATGGGTCTGCTAAAAAACAAAAACCTTCTTGTTTTTTAACTACAGCTAACTTTTTTACTGTGTATGCCTACGTGATCTTCTAAAGCCCGCAGAACCCATTCCATTTTAGGTTGAACCTTTAGCGCCAGCGCGCTGCGCTGCTCACTTTGCGAGGCATGCAGAATTCACTATGGAGTCGAAGCTTTGTGGAAGCTATTCCCTCTCTGGGCCCATCTTTTCATTGGCTTGTGCCTTTGTTGTTCCTAAATGCTGTCTTCTGATTGGTTTTAGGCTTGTAAGTCTCCCTTTATGATGGCCAGGCATTTCCTTGCTGAAGGATGGTTGATCCTCTGCAGTTCTTGCATCCATGTCATAGGTAGATGGTAGGTGATATTGCTGTGATCCAAGCTAGTTGGGACCATTGACCTTTTTAGGTTGATACGGAGGAAATGTATCTCTCATCATTGCAGGGAGAGTTGGACCTTATACTTTTCAGTATGGCATGGATTTAGAGATCAAACAACATCTATAAGTATAACTATATAAGGTTTATATACAGATTTGGCAGATGCAGGAAAACCATCCAAAGGATTTTCTGTCCCATCTACACTCCAGTATACTCTAAGGATGTCTCGACTTTTTACACTTTTTGTGCCCAGTGGACACAAGCACTTCCCAAGGCATATATCACTGCCTCCTTTCACCCTAAAAATGAAGCCGGGAGACGCTGAACGAACTGGGATTCGCCAACACTACTTCATCAGGAATTAGAAAATTAAATATGGGGTTTCTGTATTGATGTATTCAGACCATAACTGGAGGGGACTGCGAGTCTGATAACAGCACGTTTTAAAAGGATGGTGTAGGAAAGAGTCTTTTTTGTTCACTCTCTCCCACTTTTTTCTCCAAATGCTGATGGTTATGACTGATAGTCCACTGGATTCTGCTGCCCAGACCCCAGGGCCTGGGCTCTCTCCCAAAACTATTATATTCAGCTTGGCAATCCCAAATTGGCAAAGACTTTCCCCCCTTATAAGTCCCTAGTTTATGGCACCAGAAGCTGTTAAAGTAATTTATTCTTTCAAATAAAGCTTTCAAACTAAAAGAAGCATTTGCAATGCAATAGGTCTTGCGTTACACAACTTTGAGGTATTGACATTGTAAATGAAAATGCCTTTTATTTTTGTTTTTGTTTTTAAAACATAAATAAAAGGCATTGTCATTTACAATGCCAATAGCTTAAGCTCGCTTAACCACTTGGCTGCTATGCGTTTTCCCCCCCGGTGCTGGGATTGCCCATTTTCCATTATTCATGACGAGCTGGGCTCGTCATGAGCGTGCGAGGAGGCTACACCATGACGAGCCCAGCTCGTCATGAGCGTGGAAGGGGTTAAATGCGAGACCTATTTCTTTGCAAATGCCTGTTAGGTCTAGCATTAGCCAAGATCTTTTGAATTTACTCAAACTGTACATATATAATATTGTTGCAGGGTGCTTTCAGCCAGCCCTCTCCTTCCAGTGGCTTGTTGGTGTATCATTCACATATTTGTTCCACCCATTGCTGCATACAACATGAGTTAATGGGTCGGGTAACTTCAGCCAATGGCTAACTTCACTGTGGGTGAAGCCATTCTGCTCTTTCCCAAGGAGCACCTCCACAGTAGGTTCATTCAATACTACTGACTACTACAGCAGTGCGTGCTTTTGAAGGAAGAAACACCTTTTCATTTTAGCCAATGTTGATTTTCCTATTAGCGAGGGCCCAGCTAACTCCCCAACAATAACGTTTTACAAACATCATGAAAATGCAAAACGAGCACTAACAAAGCCAAAAGGCTGACATCCAAGGCCACACCTGTGAGCGTTGCCAATGCTTGCTTAGCTGTTTATTGGGGAGCGGAGTTAGTGTAATGTTTGTACTCTCCGCACTGTCAGAGGCCAGCAGAACAGCAGACTTGAAAGCGTTTGACTTTCTGGCAGAGTCAGGCTTATCCACGTGGCAGCTAATCCCTGAGGGCAAGACATCTCTACATCCAGCCCCCTCTGTGCCCTACTGTGCATGAGCCCATGCTCATAGTGGGTTTTGCTGCTGACAACCACGGGTAGGTCCTCCATCTTGGGGAGTGACGTCATTCTTGAGGATAGTACATTTATGGAACGAACCTAGGGTGGGCAAGCCGCTAAAACCGACCAGTGCACTAGAGCACACATAGCAGAGATCTGTGTGTAATATTAAGGTCATAAGTTTGTATGGATTCACTCAGCCTGGCAATCCTTCCATCGTCAAAAAACATGAGTGCAACTGAGTTGAAACGCAACAAACATTTTGTTATTTCGGTGCCACTTTGGGAGTGTGCAAGGGGTTTACAAATGCTGAAGGTCATGGTATGCTTTATTCAAATAAACAGAGGGTTTGGTGGGGAGGGTGTTGATGTAGATCTCACTGACCCAAAAAATCACTAGAAGCCGGCAGCACACAGTTTACAACATACACAGAGGGGAATGGTTGCAAGATGTGACCTTCAGCAATGCCCTGCGCATTTCTGCCCATCTAGCTGCGCATATTGCTGCACACTTGTCAAGTGACTTGAGTGTGTGTAGCCGTCTCCCTATTTTGTCATTAACCCCCTAATTCTGAGACCACATACCTGACTCTTTAGCTGTGCAAAGTAGGCAATGGGCATAGGGTGCATCTTTCGGATCAGGTTCACCCCAAATTGTTTTCATTGCTGACAATAGGTGATCACATCAGTGATGCTATGTGTGATGACAATGATGGTATCTGTATATAGTTGTGAATGGTCCAAGGTGGGGCATGAGTTCTAGTTTGTGTAGATAACTCTGACTGGGGAATTTCAGTGGTTTGGAATTTTGCTTTACATCCATACGGCTATTTTAACTGTAGCCTGTTATGGGGTTAGATTTTTTTTTTTTAAATAAAAAAAGTCATTTAATCTGAGCCCTGTTTAACTATATCTTAACTTCCCCAAAGTTTTTATTTAGAAGAAAATGCCTAGATCAGAGAACAAATTAGTTGAGGGAAGACTTCTTTCATTTCTTGTCCTTCCAAGGGGGCACCAGCTAAAGGGTGAGAGGGAAAACATAATTCATGTGAGCAGAAACATCTTAAGCTAAAGCACGGGTGTCGCAATTGCTTCAAAAGTAAAGAAATAGAACAAAGAAAATGCAAATTCTTTCCCTATTTCTTAACTTTTTAAGCTTAAGATGTATAAAGCTGAAGCGCAGGTGCCGCTATTGTAAAAAAAACTAGTAAAATAAACAGAACAAGCATTTACAATGCAATGGTTTCGCCTTTGGAAAAGTTAGAGCTATTGGCATTTTAAATGACAAAATTTGTATTTATGTGTTGGTTTTGAAAACAGATAAATAAATGGCATTGTCATTTACATTGCCATTAGCTTAATCTCTCGCAAATGTGAGACCTATTGTACCCTACGGACGAGCACAGCAGACAGCAATTACTCACAAACAAAAATCATGCAATGAAGACGAGGGAAACTTCAAAATATCAGAAATTACAGCCATTTGAGCAACAAGAAACTCCAAGAAGCTAGTGCTCCCTCCTGTAACCTCATATTAAATGGCAAAATTACAGGAAGCTAAAAATAATGACAAGGACAGCGGGAGGGGGGACGCATAGCTGCCAAGGCTTCAGATTGCCATGTGTGACATTTTCATAATTTCAGCGAATTTATGAGTGACATTTCAGCGACTATGAGTGACACTTTCTCACGAACAAAAATCATGCAATGAGGACGAGGGAAACTTCAAAACATCAGAAATTACAGCCATTTGAGCAACAAGAAACGCCAAGAAGCTAGTGCTCCCTCCTGTAACCTCATGAAAATTACAGGAAGCTAAAAATAAGGACATTTCAGATATTGACAGCCGAAACGCTTAGCACTGAGAACTTGCAACACTGCATGAGATACATAAATTCACTACATGGAATTCAGTTGTGCACGTTTATTTTAAGGTTAGACTACTGCAGTGCTATATTGTAGGCAGCTTTCAGAGATCCCCCCGGCCTTTTAACCAATTTTTAATGAAAAGTCTCACCTTGCTCTGGGAGTGACGGCAAAGGGAGCAGGAGCAGTGGCAGTAGGAAAATGATGACGGACATTAAGCTGCCACAGCCGCTTCCAGAAAGCCAGGGCCATGTGGGCGATTACGGACGAAAGGATGAAGCAATCGGACGGTGGCGGCAGACAATGAAGCTCTGAGTCCGCAACGTGGGGCGCCCTCACAGCTGCAGTGCACGCGTTGAGGCTACAGCCCGCCAGTCACACAGCGGCTTTCCGTGATCAAGCTCCTTCCGAGGTTCAAGTTGGTGAGGCGCATACCTAGTCCCCTCACCTCCTCGGCATGATGTTGGAGTAGCCCCAAGGCTTGGTTCAGGCTGGTAGATGGCCATCGTTGGCGCGGTGGACGGGCCGGTCGGGGACGACATGGTGATCGCCGAGAGACACACTGCAGCAGGCAGCACACGTGAAGTCGCCTCCATGTCCCCGTCCGCCGCTTCTGACTCGAGTCTCACTTCCTGCTTCCTGTGTGTATCAGGACTTGGCAGGGGCTCCAGGCCGCGCCGCTACACAAACCAGTCAAGAAAAATGCACGAACACTTGAGGGCAGGCCGGCCGCCCCGCCGCTGGGTCTTATCCGGGCACACGGACAGCGGGAGGGGGGACGGGCACATGGACAGCGGGAGGGGGCGGTTTAACGGGCACACAGACAGCGGGAGGGGGGGCGGGGACGGGCACACGGACAGCGGGAGGGGGGGTGGGAACGGGATACCTGCTAGCAACTCTAATCACGCAGCCCACCCCTGCAAGGCACACGTTGGAAATGAAACCAACATGCCGATACAAAAAAAAAAAAAACAGCCCACCGCCGGAATGACGTCACAAAGGGGCGGGATGGGAACAATTCAACAGAAACGCCCACGAATAGCCTCGCAGAATGACGGACGCCTCTCTCTTCCAGAGCTAGCCAATGGAACAGAGAGGTGGGACAACACACACATACTGTTAACATAAGATTTCAACTGCGCGAAACGCTGCTGCGCAGCTGTTCGCCAGGCGAAACCTAACAATGGCATGCGGCTGTGTTTTGCACTGCAAATAATAAATGAAAGGCACAGCCGCTATTTTTCCTGCCATGCTGCGTACATTTTTTAAAAAAGCGTTGCAGAGAGCGTGTTCTGACTGCAGCAGCAAGCAGGAGAAAACCATTGAAGAAAATAGTGCTCGGAGACTGTAATTAAAACCTACCGAGTAACAACACATGTAACGGGGGTTCCAAATGGGAAGTTATAAGAAGAGAATAGGTGGTACTAAGGAGGTACTTCTAAGCCTAATGACCAATGGAAGCTACCATTTACAAAGGACAATGACAGGAGCCAATTAAAAAGATAGGCAGAAAGTGGGTAGAGCTTTATGCCCATATCCTCAATACAGTATGTTTTGAAGAGAAATGTCAAGCTCTGCCTTAAGATGTAGAAATGGCTGCACCTTCGTACTATAAGGGGCTATGACATGATCGAATAGCTTTATAAAGTTCAACCAAGCAACAAATGACACAGTTGCACTTTATTTTCATGTCAAGGGAAACATACCTAGCGTTTTTAATTCCCCTTTTTTTCATTTTTGATTAAAACCATATCAGATTAGGTGTTATTCACACACCACTAAGGGTGAGGACATATATTTTCAAATTACCAAACCGTTTAGCATTGAATTAATTTGCGTAGTGCCACTTAAGTCATCATTGGGTGAAATATAAATCGGGCATTTGTCAACTTGCACCAGATTGCAGAATGAGACACGAAGCTGCAATATGATATTTATTTTTGAATTGTTATTAATGTGCTCCTTGGTTTCTAATTTCACCTGTTCCTTGTAATACCCTCTGTGCGTCTATCTTTTTAAATATGTAAAAGGCACATTGTGCCAAAACGCATGTAAACTAAATGTGTCAGGTTTTGTCTACAAAGTCATCTTTCTTTTGTCTGTACTTCGTATGTCCGTCACTTGAGGCTCAGATTATACCTGGGGAACACGCTCATTATGTAGCTACTGGTGAGACTCTCCTCATATGTACTTAACTGGATCAGAAACCTGTAACCTAATAAATATACTCGAGGATATCAACCTATTTCAGGCTTCAATTCACACGCAATTAACTAGATTGGTCTCCTTTTTTCCACAGTCTCTCCTCTCGTATAGAGGTTCTATACTGGACTCTTTATTCTAGTGGTCATGTCATCCCGTGAGATATATGCTACTCCCTCCACCTAGATGCTTATTAAGACTATAATTTGGGAGCTTTGTTGTCACTTCACCCTTTCCTTTACTACCTGAATGTTTCTGACTTTCCACTTTCTTCTGCCCCTGGTGTGTTCAGGCCCTGATTACTACTCCCTTTTCTCTGTTTGGCTGGCCTATTGTCTCTGGTACACAACTGTTGCTTTTTCAGGTTCCCGTTGAGCTTCTTGCTGCTGTGCAACTGGTCTTGTCTTGTGCTAAATGTGTGCTCCCTTCTCTCTGTGTTTAGACTTCCACAAAGCCTGTCTCTAGCACCCAAGCAGCTTGATAGCATCGTTTAGGTGCCTGACACGCAAATTCTGATGTTCATTTATGTCTTCAAAATGAGCTTTTACCTGCAATGTGGAATTTTAATATGACCAAGTTACTGTAGTCACCTAAGGAATTCATGTTGATAAATATATGGTCACACCTTTGACACCACTTGCACTGGATCTGTTTTTCCTATCTGCAAGTAGTCCCCAGTGAGTCCCCATACACTTCGCCACATCCTTTTCTTTTGAGCTCCATGCCACCTCACCTTCTGTGAGCCCTTCCTACTTTGATCTCATTCTTCCAAGTCCCCCTCCCTCTGGCTCTCCATTCCCTCGAAATTCTTCTGATTTCTTCCTCAGTCTGTCACCACTAATAAAACCTCTATCCATTCTCTGAATGCCTTATTGTCTCACAGACACCCTCCCTCCCAAGCCCCGGAATATCTCTCGATGACCTCCTTCCCTTGATCTTCTCTCCCTTTTTTGACTTCATCCCTAATTTACCTTTACTATCTTTGACAAGCTTCCTCTCTCATTGATATTCACCTTGTCGTACTTCCTTACTCTGTCTGCTACCTCCGACTACCTCTTCTGCTGACTTACTCTCTCCATCTGTGTTCCTTGGTAGTGCCCTCAATGCCTTCTCACCGATCTCTTTAATTTTTTCCTCATTGACCACCCTGAAGCACACCTACACTTAACCGTACTCTCTCTTCCCCCATTGACTGACAGTCTCACACTTTATCCTCCATTTATTATCACCTCTCCCTCACAGATTTTGCCCTCTACCCAATCCCACTCTGACATCGTCAACTTTGAACTCTGCCGGCTGACTTCCCAGCTTTCTGATCTCCACCACTTCTCACAATCTCCCTCTCCCAGGTTTTCCATCTGTGACCTCTCACATTTCCTTTATTTTTCATTCCACAGCTATCAGGCAAATCGACTTGCACGTGGGATACAAGTCAGGCCCCCTCTTGGCCGTCGACCCAGGCAACGGCTTGGTGATTCAATGGAGAGGCCATGGGAGCCCATTGAGGACAACTATGACCATGATGGCAGATCTTCACTACATGGCAAATGACATCAGTAACATTGGTGGTGGGCCCGATGTGGTCATTGTGTTCACCATCTGGGCTCATTTCACTACTTACCCAGTGGAGGTGTACATCCGCCGGGTGAGAAACATCCGAAGATCCATCACAGAACTCTTGCAGAGGAGCCCCAAGACTACAGTGATCATCAAAACTGCCAACACAGGCTATAAGTCAATATATGGGAGTGACTGGCTGTCCCTCCAGCTAGACATCATCCTGAGGAAGATGTTCTCCGAGTTACCAGTGGCCATAGTGGATGCATGGGACATGACCTCCTGTCACTATCTGATGGATAACATCCATCCTGGGAAGGTCATCATCCAAAATGAGGTGGACATGTTCCTTTCCTTCATCTGTCCACACTGAACATGAGGGAAAGATGAGCGCAAACCATTCTAGCATTAGCTCAGGGAGTTTTAGACATGTGAAGGTACTCTTTTCTGTCTGTCTGTCTGTAACGGTTGGATAAATTAATATTATGCTTGAAAAGATCAGCCAAGCCAAAATAATATCCTCACACACAATATGACACTAGCATAGAATGTGTGTATTTACTTTTGTACTTTTTGTAAAGGCAGCTATAAAACATAACCACAAGTAAAGCACAAGTAGCTTCAAACCCCATGGAACCTAGGGAGAAATCTACTATTCACATGATAAGAAGAGATCCAATAATTGAACATTTTCCCTAAATTGTGAAGTCATTTTACCACAGCACCAGTAGCGGCTCCTCGAGGGAGTGCTATGGGGAGGTGAGGCGGGGCAGGGTGGGCTAGGGGCAGGGTGGGGGGCGTAGTAAACTCCGGCATACGGCAGAACGGAGTTACGTAAATAAATAAATAAAACGAATTACATCGCATGAGTTGCATCGCAATTTGCCATTGCAGCGAGTGCAATGTAATTTGTTTTATTTATTTATTTACTTAACTCCGTTTGGCCATATGCCGGAGTTTACAGTTTACTACCCCCCCACCCTGCCACTCCCCCGCCCCTCCCCACTGCCCCGCAGCACTCCCTTGCGGAGCCGCCACTGGACAGCATTCTTTTTTTTCACTGCTCAGCTGCCTCCGATGGGTGCCATTTTCTACTTTCTCGTATCTCTCATTCTGATGATTTTTTCCACTTCTAACTTGCTTATATTGAATCGGGATATTCTCTGTTTGTTTATTTAACTGGTGTTTTCTTTTCCAGGACCTAGTTGGTTTATCCTCTTCAAAGCAACGCCACCTGGGTTGCAGAGGTCTTGTGCACATCCATGTTGAGTTCCACCACATATTTTCTCAATTAATTTCTCCCAATGAATGGGACTTTTCTGGGCATTGAACTCATTGTCTCCTGAGAAAGGTTATCCATGTTATCATTCTGCTCCTGGCTCAGAATAATGGGTGCGGATCTGACAGTGCGACAGGTCATCTCTTATTAGCTGTGTCACCGCTGTTTTGATCCGCATGTGTAGAGAATATCTTTGCTGCCACTGCGTCTATTCCTAACCTTTCGCTTGCCACATTCTAGTCTGCTATGCCACTGCCATCAATTATGTTTGATGGAATTAAAATATTACCTTTACACAGCCCCCCTGCCAAGGACCACCCCTTCTCTCCTAGCCCCCATCCCATTGTTGACAATACCACTATTACATCAGTTCAAGAAGACCCTTCATAAAATCTGGTGTCTCATAGTGACAACCAAAGAATTATACTACCCTTCCTGCTGTTGCACATCAATAAATCAATCATCAAATGCATTCATTTATACTACGGCATGACTATGCATGGAAAGGAGAGGATAGAGAGAAAAGGACACAGGCACATAAACAGACATATAGTTATATTTACCAAGTATGGTGTGAAAACCAACCCCCTGGCCATGGGGCTGGGAAGGGTCCCCAAGGAAAGATCTGGCGACCAAAGGCTTCAGGACAGGAATCAGGACAGGACAGATGACCTCTCTACCTCCGACGCTAGTGTAGCACACCTCTCTTGTCACTCTCTTCCTCCTCAAGATTCTTCTGCGATCTTCTTCTAAATTAATTTAATTTAAAATAAAGTAGCTTTGCATTCGATTCTTCGTCAGCTTCTCTTTTCACTCCGACCGCATCCCAAGCTCTGCAGCATTCAGCAAACTCTCCTCTAACTAACTAAGAACTACCTCAATTATACCCTACAATATTCATGTACCGCCCAAAAATGTTTCAATATCACGAAACGCCTAACTCTGAATGGACAGGCATGGGGAGGTTGATCATCACACTATACTTACATATCACTCTTTTCAGTTAGCCCTTTGTTAATAAACCCATCCCCTTAATTCTTTATTCAAAGTTTATTTCCCACCCACATTCACATTATTTTTGCAACATTTACAATAGCTTCTATAGATTCTGCCATCCTGGTGAACTCTTCACCACTTGGTCCCCAGGCCAGGGCACTCGGTGGCCTTGGCTTGTATTCAAGTTTGTAGTCATCATTCCGGATTCTCTCTCCATAGGCATGTGCTGATGAACATTTCAGTCACATGATTCTGCTTACTTCTGTCATACTCCAGAGGCACAAAAGCTCACTAGTCATGAAGTCAGAAAAACAGATGTTATTTTCAAGAATAAATAGTGTCACTGTATACCACCTATCTCTATTCTAACCCCATTAACTTATTATTACTTTCCCCGCGTTAGCATTAGTAAAATATCTTGTTTTGTTTCCAGCAAAGCAGATGCCAGGCATGTGAGTTTCAAAGCAGCCATCTTGTTGGCAACTGCACAAGCCCAAGAAATTACGTCATACTACGTAGATGCAGTAGACACATGCGTACTAAAGATTTTCAGTTAGCAGCCATTTTAGAATCTCACATGAGTTACTTGTTAGTAAAGCACATAGGCACGCTTCTTCTTTCTTTAGTGTAGTCTGTTGTGCATATTATTTCACACAATACAAGGTTAATACGGGATTAAAAGTTATGTGAGAGGATTGCGTCCAATCAAGTCTCTTTTCTACGAGTCCTTGCTCCATCATTAGCTCAAACTATCAGTAATGTGAGAGCTATTGCTTTGCTAATGGATCGCGCGGAACTTACTAGCGCTACTCTTTCCTAGCGCTACTTTGTGAACACACATATGCCATGACTAATGCAAACAAACAAATGAGAGTGAGGCTGAAGCTTACTAATGGTAGGCTCATGAGTGGGCTGTAAGCCCACTGTTTGAAACCAACATGTCTTGAAGAGTCAGCGCATGTGTTGTCTAGCCGAGACATAAAAATAATGACTGCTCCACACATCAAAGTTGCTTTGGAGGTTTGCATGACGATTTGACACAGTGATGTTTTTATGTTTGCCTTCAAGAACTTAAATTCTAGCAACAATCTCACTTCTTTCACAAGCACAAACATTGTTCTAGTTACAATCTCACTCCTTCCACAACCACAAACTTCATTGCTTCTGTTATAGGATTACCAGTGGACCTGATTCCAGTGCTGAGCTTTCCTTTTACAAACCGTTGTAATCTGGTGTTGTAATCATTCATGACTAAAACTACCTCTGTGTCTCATGTTTTTAAAATAAAAGCCTAGGGCTGGAGCATTGAGTCTTCCGTGGTGTGCAGTCATTTGGTCACATTAATGCAGCGTGCTCGTGCTGTTCGGTCAATTAAAAGGATTTACCTGTTAGCTTAGTAAAAACTAGGGGTGGGCGTAGGGCTTCGCTCCGTCCATGGAGTGTGCGTAGTGTTGCCTACATTGCGATTCGCAAAGTAAGAGAAGTAGGCAACACTACGGACACGCCATGGCGGAGCGCAGTAGCCTACCACCCGCCTTCCTCCCGCCCTCTTGTAAATGCCCTGGCAAGTATTTAAAACATTGTTAAATAAATTAAAACGACTTACCTCACATGCGGTGTCCCGGGGCTCCCTCTTCCATGTCTTCCTGACTAATGCGCATGCAAGGGTGCCCGCGCATGCGCATTTGTGAGGAAGACGTGGCGAGAAACTAGGAAGAGGGAGCCCCGGGACGCCGCATGTGAGGTAAGTCGTTTTAATTTATTTAACAATGTTTTAAATACTTGCCAGGGCATTTACAAGAGGGCGGGAGGGAGGCGGGTGGCTTGTAGTGGGGCTACACGAAGTGTGTGGGTGGGCGTAGATTTGCCCCCACTTCGTGGTGCTTCGCGTAGCCCCACTACGCCCACTACGCCCAGGGTTAGTAAAAACCTAACTTTTTGGCCTGAACATTTTGCTCAGATCTAGGAAATGATAACTACCTGGCTGCTGATAAGCCTTCCCCAATGTCACAAGGCCTTCCCCAATGGCAAAGGCCAGGACCATCTGCATGCTGAGACTCGTAGCTTCCGTAATGTTACGTGAACAATGAAGTTGCATGTCCCACAAGGCAAAAATCGGGAAGAGGGTAGTATGTGTGCACTCGCCCGTGTTTGTTTGTGTACAAACTATTCACAATGTTGGTTTGTATGTGGCCTCACCAGTTTTAGCTGTGTCCGTATGCCACCACGGAGAAAAAATATCTGGTGATGACACGGGATGTACAGAACAAGTTAGTAGAATTAGTTCGCAATATAACATGCCTGAACACAAACGTGCAGCAACTAAAAAGAAATTGAAAACATGGAGAAATAAAGCTTCCCTGCACCCCTCTCCCACCAAGCTTCAGAACCTTTCCTAACAAGAGGAATATTCTGCGGTAAGTGATTCCTTTTTCACTTCACCGCTGCTCTGTTCTTTTCAAAGGTTTTCACCTGGTGGGCTACCAAAGATGAATCTGGGAGGAGAGAGGCAACCTGGCCATAAACAAAACCAAGAAACCATGGGGGCAGATTTACAAGCCCCTTGCGCCACTTTTGCATCACTTTTAACAAGGGAAAAGTGGCGCAAAAGTGGCGCAATGGGCTTGTAAATCTGCCCCCATATTTTTAGAGGCGAGGAAATGGGCCCGTTTCTCATGGAAGTGTCTCTGTTTGTTCGAAAGAAACTTAAAATATCTCTGATAACACAGCCTGTTAGTGAAGTAAAAAGTTGTTTCGAACTTTCCCTCTAAGGTTTCTAGGGGGCATATTAGCAACGCCCAGCGATAATTATCGCTGGCCGTGCTTAGTGATAATTAGATTATCGCAGGCTATATCTGGTTTTTATCGCCCTGGTAGCGCGTAATTAACAACGCCTTACTCCAGGGCGATAAAAAATCCAGAGATAGGGAGGTTATGTCCCTTTTTCAGGGAACATCGCTGGTTTTCCAGCGATGCTCCCTGCAAAAGGCCGATAACCTTGCTGATACGACCCATAGGGTTGTATCAGCACAATCCTCCCCCTATGTTAGGGTTGGCTAAGTCAAGAATTTAGCAGATGTTAGTTTTTGGAGAAAATAGCAGTTTCCTCCAAACACTAATGTCTGCTAAAATGCTAGGACATCCTTACTGATAGCGCGAAGCCGCGCTATTGATGTCCTGACATGTAGTGAATGTCAGGAACGCCCACTTTGCATCTCATTAGAGATGCAAAAGTAGGCGTAGTGCAAAAGGGTGCTAACATGCGATTATGCATGTTAGCAGCCTCTTGTAAATAGGGCGATATTTTTATCTCCGCTTTTTTGGCTTTTTAAGGGGGACCTACTAAGAGGGCGGCCCGACTTAGTGCCACAGGATGGCACACTGTTAGCCTCCCAGTGTTGCGGGGACCCTCGAGGGTCCCCCAGGCCTGCGTCACTTCTGGTCAGCAGAGGGCGGGGGAAGAGGTACTTCTACCTCTCCCTCCCACTGAGCACCCTCTTTTCTCTTGCTGCCCTGACGCCGTTTGCTGCTGCTGTATTGATGTCACTTGACCACAAGGTTAGTCAATGCGGGCCTTGTTTGCCCCCCCCCCTCCTCCCCGACCTACGTAGGGGACTCTCTTCACGCAGGCATTGCCCGTGGGGGGCCCCACCCAGCTCCGGCCCCGGCCTTGCGCATTTTAGCAAGTATTAAAGGCCGTGGGTGTTCTGGAGTAGGGGAGCGTGACTTAGGTCGGGGTTGGAAGGGTTGGGTCCCGTGGGCAGCAGCTGTCTCTCGTCCAGATTGAACATGACAACATGATTCTCTGGGCAAAGTCGCGGTCTCGCCTTCTGGTAGGGCCCGATGTTAAAGCGCCTACTTCAATATAGGCGCCTTGCCACAGCGCTTTCTGGGGGCTAGGCATCCTCCCCACGCATCTCGGCGTACGGCAGGCCCTTACACCCTTGGGGGTGCAATCGGGTCTTGAGGGGGCACGTAAACAGAGACAAACACTCACCTCCATAGCGGGTGAGACAGTCGTAGGCCTACGGGGGCATTAGCACAGGACCGGATGCGGTATATTTGAGCAAAGCTCAACGGCCAGTAACAGGCCTCTGGACCAACTCCCAAGCATCTGGGGCGGATGCGCTCTCCCGGCCTAGGCTGCCTGGGGGCATCCATCACGCGACTTTCGGCCGCAGCACCTCCCCACGCGACATGTCGCGGAACTCGCTGAGGGGTTAGGTCTGTCTACAGCACTTTGAGGCAGTCAGGCTAGCGCTTTACAATATATTAAGATAGCACGGTTCAAATGAGGTCATTCCACCAAGGCGCCATGTCGCGGCTCTCTCTAATGGGTTAGGCCTCTTGCTACAGCGCTTAGAGGCCCGTTAAGGGAGCGCTTTTCAATTGCTTAAGGGTAGCGCTTGTTTTAGATGACTATGTACGGCCTCATCACCACAGCGGGAACCCAGGCGAATAGATCACGACCTTCGCTGGGGGGGCTAGGCCTCTTTCTCGCAGCACTGTGAGGCCCGTAAGGGTAGCAAATTTATTCTTAAGTGTAGCGCGTGACTTTAATGTCTATTGGGTGGCCTTGTCCCCGCCCAGGCATCTCTGAGGTGCCCGTCTCTGGGGAGGGCTAGACCTGTTTTGCAGCGATTTGAGGCCCAGAAGGGCAGCGCATTTACATTGGTAAAGGTAGCGCTTGTCTGAATATGTCTGTCTTACGGCCTCCTCACCGCAGTGCTTTGAGGCCCGTTCAACGCTTTGAGGCTCAGTTACTCAGTGTCTGAGGGATGTTGTGCCTGAACGTGTATCATTACGGTGCTGTGGGCCCATGAACTAGCGCCAGTTTCTCATAGTATATCTGTGGGCCCCTGAACGAGCGCCAGTTTCTCATAGTATATCTGTGGGCCCCTGAACGAGCGCCAGTTTCTCATAGTATATCAGTGGGCCCCTGAATGAGCGCCAGTTTCTCATAGTATATCCAGTCCCGGCTCCTGCACCATGCTGCCTGGTCACTCTGCCACCAGTGCATCACAGCACCGCACTGGTTTGAATTAACAAGTATGAGTAGATGAGGAGGAAGCAGAGTTCGCACTGCCGACTTTGGGGGTTCAAGCCTCAGGGTCGCGTTCACATACAGTGAAAAACAGCAACCTACGCACACTCTAATAAATAAGCAATGATGTCATGGTAGACACTAGAGACAATGGAGACAAAGCGTTTCATTTGTAAACAAATCAAAGGATTTCTTGGAATCAGTCGTTAGAAAATGTGTCTTTAATGTTCATGAGAACCAGCCGACATGTGTTTCGTCGCATGTGGGACAGTCTTCCCGCGACTCCTCAGGGCTAAAGAAAAATGAAGTGTCGTAGGGAGAGTCGCTCCGTCGGTAATACTTCCGACCCGACAGGGCCCAGGACTTTATGATGATAAAACTGTAGTAGGAGATTTCTATCAAAGATATGGTCCAAGTACGTGATATAGCAAGGTTAATCGATGAAGGAGGACACTCCAAATGTGTAGGTAGAAAGATGATGGAGTATTTAGAAGACAGACGGGTGCATCTGTACCGCCGCTCTCCGCACTGTGTCCCAGGTATGGTCACCTACACTTAACTCCCACGTGCCTTAAATGGGTAATGATAAACCTACTCATGTAAGTGCTCCATACTTTTGGGTTGAGTTCGCGCTACCGACCTAGGGGGTTCGAACTCAGGGTCACTTTCACATCAGTGATTTTGGACAGATCACTTAACTCGCATGTGCCTTGAATGGGTAATGAAATAACTGCTCATTTAAGTGCTCCATACTTCTGGGCCGAGTTGGTGCTGCCGACTTTGGTGCTGGAACCAGGGTTCGAGCCTAAGGGTGCTTGCTGCCTGTGGGTGAATTTGTTTCTGTGCCTGCTTCACGCCCCACGCCTCGCGGCCCCCGCTTCGCGGGAGCCGCTCGAGGCATACACTTTGCCGGATTGCCTGATTGGGAGGTGACCGTCGAGGGAGACCGACAGCTCCAGGGACTGCGAGGACCAGCGGGCGCAGCGTTTCCTAACTCGCCGCAGCTGGTCCTCTTCCCGCCCCCTCCCGCTATATAGAATCAGCTACTGACGCGCTAGCGGGACGCGCGCGGAGCAAAGTGCGGAGCGAAGCCCGGGCAAAGGGCGGGCCCTCTACGGCCCTCAGCGGCCAGAGGAGGCCGAGCCGGGCCACATCTCTTTCCTGTGGAGCAACGAGAGATAAAGGTGAGGATCCTAAGACTTTCTAATTTACTCACATCTGGATACTACCCTATTGCCCTGCTACAAACATGAGGAAGGGTTCGAAACCTGGCAGAGTGCCTGTTCTACGTTCCAAAACGAGACAAAACGATTCTGTCCCGCAACCTGTCCCTGCCCTTACAGCAATTGACATCATGCTACAACAAACCATTGGGGCAGTATCTTCTGCTATTGCCAGCACTGAAAGGAGGTTATCTTTGCCGCCAACAATATTTCTGGCCGATACCCAAGAGGCGGCAGTTGATTTTGTAGGACCCTGACAAGATGCTACTGGCGACCTAGATATAAGCCTTGGAGTCACCGCCTCTTTTGTTGATCTTCCATGCGGTCAGCCTCTAATCGAACCTCAGGGAAAATTCCTAAACTTGTTATCTGACTCAGTTCCCCTAAGAGTAGATGGAACGTTAGTCAGTGTATCACCAGAACTAGGAAATATAGGTTCTACTAAGCACGATCCTAAAATAAAGAAAAAGTCTATAAAAAACACTAGGAACCATAACTTAGTGTCACCCGCCCCAAATTCTGCATCAGGCATACCTTGTTGGGTTGAAAATATGGTAGCAGATCTAAAATCGGACCTTAAAGTAACGTTAATGGCCCATATTAAGCCCTTAATGTCTAAAATTGACAGATTAACATCATTATTCAACACAAAATGGTCCAACATGGCAAATGGAAATGTGCCCATGCAGACGCACGGGAAAACAAAAGAAGATGTACCCCCGGGAAATACTACTAGTAGCAAATTTTCAAAAGATCCCACCACAAAGGCCAAAACTTTACCCGATAATTCAGGAGCAGCAATGCAACATCTGTCTCAAAAGGAGGATAAAGCTGCTGGATCTCCCCCAACTCCTAGCGTTACTGGCCCTAGCCCGGAGTTATCAACAACCTCTGGTCCTAAAAAAGTGCCTAACCAACCAGAAAAGGGCTCTAAAAGTTTGGACACTAATTTGACATCAGCTATCTCCTCAAACAAGACTCAAGATTCAAAAACGAGGCCGGCTCGCTTTAAGACAATTAATTTGCCACCGGAAGTTTCACCCTTTGTGGTTGTACTGACGGGCGTACCGCCACTGAAGGAGGGTAGAAGAGAAACCTTTGTTGAATTGAAAAATAAGTGTGCACAGTGGCTTCAGCTGCACAAACCATTACCCATTCATATGCGTGGTGATATACTTGTAGTCAGAAGGGGAGAGTGGGTGGGCAGAAATACCAAGACTATAGCAGGAGATGTTGTAACTGTCAATTTCAGGGATACAGGGGTAGTGAACTATATATGTAATGCACCTAGTAGTGGACCAGCTACCCAAATTCATCCACTTCCTCTGTCCTATTTTCTGCCCATGCCACCAAGGCAACATCCCCCTAGATTTAATTATCCAATTAATAGAGGGTATTCACACGCTCCACAACACACCGCTCATCAGTGGCAGCAACCATGGCAAGGACCACCTCCTCTATTTGACCCCTTTGTATCCCAGTTTACCCATTGGAATAGATTCTGTACTCTTGATGAGGTAGACTGACTCACCCTTGATGAAACTTCCTTCTTAAATCTGGACCTCAATAGGGGTGAGGAGGAGGGCTTTCAAATTACATCATATTCGATATGCCCTGATCCTCCAACTACGATGGCCACTAGCCAGATTCAGTTAACATCTTCTGTCCTAGAGAGGGAACGTTTAGATCCTCCAACTGACATCGACATTATTGGCCTTAGAGGAGAAACCACCAAGGAGGAAATAAAAATCCTTAGCTGGAATCTCGCGGGCATCCATAGGAAATTGGGTCTGCCCGAGTGGAGTGATTTGGTTGAAGCACATAATATCTGCATATTCCAGGAGACATGGAGCACTGAACCACTCCACCGGGTTGGGTTCGTAACCTATTTTGTCCCAGCTGAGAAACCCAGACATGGGAAGGGGCGTCCCTCGGGGGGCCTCATTATCTGGGTAAGCATTTCTCTTAACTGCCGAATAACATCTAAGCAGATAAACAGCCCAGATATCTTAGGTATTCTATTGTCCAACATGTAAGAGAACGGGTCGCACGCCGTTTTTTCAAGCCCATGTTTGTTGTAACTTTTTCAACCATTATTTAAATAAATGGCGTGCTCGCTGATTCGTGCCTAGCCCACTGCACGTGTACTACATAAACACAAAAGATGGTGGGGTATTGCTTTAACCCCACCACAGCGGCAACAGCCTCATTTTTAATTATGCCAATGCTTCCATTATTTTCTGTTAATCCTTTTTCTTAGGTCCTGCTTCAATCCTTTATACGCTGCGCAATTGTTTTTCTTTGGTCATCTTTCTTAAACTCGTTATCATGCAAGGTAACTGCCAATTTTCAAAATTTTCTCATGTAATGGCGGGCCATCCGAACCTCTCAACCATAAAACACGACTGATGCCTGGTTCCATTTAAGCAGTTTCTTTATCCAATGCATTTCGGACCCTTTCTGGGTCCTTCGTCAGGGAACATACTGTAAATAACAATAACACTCATATTAGCCACCCATACTTTACGCCACGGACTCTCATGTTTTTAAAAAAAGAAACATTCTTATTATGTGCTACACGTTAAACATTTGTGTAAAAACATCCTTCACGTTACACTTTCTCAGGTACCCTGTTTCTATCGAATCCATCTGTTTAACATCGTTCCCTTACATTGTTTACCAAAAAAAATTCTGACAAAGGTTTCTACACACTCCCTGCAGGTCTGCACAATATCCACATCGTTCTCCCTCCGCGCTAACTCTCCTCATCCTCTTTCACGCACTTTTGTTCCTATGTTCTATTAACAGAAACTTTGCAGTACCCCACCATCTGTCGTCTATTCAAATGTCATCTTACTCCTTAACCGCCCCCATCTTGATCACACCCGTCTTTCCTTTCAACATACCTGCTTAGCTGACAACATCTACCTCTCCGCGTTGGAAACGGACGCTCTCCTTGCTAAATTATTCTCCATCCTTTTAAGCTGTGAACTCCCGCGCTCGTGACTGAGACCCGCCCCTTCCCTTAAACCCACCATCCACACCTGAGTAAACAATCTTACAGCAACTACCTTCCCCATAATCCTTCTAGCAACGTGAGTTTAACAATCGCATTGGTGTAACGCCACTGCAGCTAAAAATTATATCGTGTGCACAATAAAAAAGACTGATAATAAACAACAAAATTAATTCATAAACAGATCTGTCCACAGTGAATTAATCGAATGTCCATGGGTTACATATTTTCCACTGACTCGTTTCGAACAAACTTGCTGGGTGAACCACGATGTTCTACCTTGCATGAAGAGCTCGGTGCTTTTCTTCCCCATGCCTGTCAATACAGTTCATCTCCTCACTGGGTGCTGACCCTTTGGGGCTAAATTTCGACAACATGTAAGAGAACGGGTCGCACGCCGTTTTTTCAAGCCCATGTTTGTTGTAACTTTTTCAACCATTATTTAAATAAATGGCGTGCTCGCTGATTCGTGCCTAGCCCACTGCACGTGTACTACATAAACACAAAAGATGGTGGGGTATTGCTTTAACCCCACCACAGCGGCAACAGCCTCATTTTTAATTATGCCAATGCTTCCATTATTTTCTGTTAATCCTTTTTCTTAGGTCCTGCTTCAATCCTTTATACGCTGCGCAATCGTTTTTCTTTGGTCATCTTTCTTAAACTCGTTATCATGCAAGGTAACTGCCAATTTTCAAAATTTTCTCATGTAATGGCGGGCCATCCGAACCTCTCAACCATAAAACACGACTGATGCCTGGTTCCATTTAAGCAGTTTATTTATCCAATGCATTTCGGACCCTTTCTGGGTCCTTCGTCAGGGAACATACTGTAAATAACAATAACACTCATATTAGCCACCCATACTTTACGCCACGGACTCTCATGTTTTTAAAAAAAGAAACATTCTTATTATGTGCTACACGTTAAACATTTGTGTAAAAACATCCTTCACGTTACACTTTCTCAGGTACCCTGTTTCTATCGAATCCATCTGTTTAACATCGTTCCCTTACATTGTTTACCAAAAAAAAATTCTGACAAAGGTTTCTACACACTCCCTGCAGGTCTGCACAATATCCACATCGTTCTCCCTCCGCGCTAACTCTCCTCATCCTCTTTCACGCACTTTTGTTCCTATGTTCTATTAACAGAAACTTTGCAGTACCCCACCATCTGTCGTCTATTCAAATGTCATCTTACTCCTTAACCGCCCCCATCTTGATCACACCCGTCTTTCCTTTCAACATACCAAGGAGAGCGTCCGTTTCCAACGCGGAGAGGTAGATGTTGTCAGCTAAGCAGGTATGTTGAAAGGAAAGACGGGTGTGATCAAGATGGGGGCGGTTAAGGAGTAAGATGACATTTGAATAGACGACAGATGGTGGGGTACTGCAAAGTTTCTGTTAATAGAACATAGGAACAAAAGTGCGTGAAAGAGGATGAGGAGAGTTAGCGCGGAGGGAGAACGATGTGGATATTGTGCAGACCTGCAGGGAGTGTGTAGAAACCTTTGTCAGAATTTTTTGGGGTAAACAATGTAAGGGAACGATGTTAAACAGATGGATTCGATAGAAACAGGGTACCTGAGAAAGTGTAACGTGAAGGATGTTTTTACACAAATGTTTAACGTGTAGCACATAATAAGAATGTTTCTTTTTTTAAAAACATGAGAGTCCGTGGCGTAAAGTATGGGTGGCTAATATGAGTGTTATTGTTATTTACAGTATGTTCCCTGACGAAGGACCCAGAAAGGGTCCGAAATGCATTGGATAAATAAACTGCTTAAATGGAACCAGGCATCAGTCGTGTTTTATGGTTGAGAGGTTCGGATGGCCCGCCATTACATGAGAAAATTTTGAAAATTGGCAGTTACCTTGCATGATAACGAGTTTAAGAAAGATGACCAAAGAAAAACGATTGCGCAGCGTATAAAGGATTGAAGCAGGACCTAAGAAAAAGGATTAACAGAAAATAATGGAAGCATTGGCATAATTAAAAATGAGGCTGTTGCCGCTGTGGTGGGGTTAAAGCAATACCCCACCATCTTTTGTGATTCTATTGTCCAACCCTTGTAGAGGTTTGTCTCTAGCTCTTTATAACGTCTATGCTAGAGGCACAAAAAATGGGTGCACCTCATCTGTAATATCTGATCTTGAAGTGCAGCTTAGGGACCAAAAGGAAGCTAATCATACACTAGTAGCAGGCGATTTTAATTGCACCTACGAGCCACTTCCTCTAGATGGTATCCCTGACCTGGGTGAAGAAGATAGTAGATGGGGTATCCCCATACTCTCCATCCCTCCGATTAAGCGTTGGTCTCGTAGTGCAGTGCAGTTAAATGCACTGACTTTAGAGTTTGGGCTAAGAGCCACCAATGGCCGTACGTCTTCTGACCGAATGGGTGCTCCTACGTTCAACAGAGTTGGTCACACCTCGAGGATTGACTATATTCTATTGGACTTAAAACTTTGGAGTTTGGTCGAAGATATGGTAGTTACACCAACTGTGGAAAGCGATCATAACTCGCTTTCCCTATCTATCACGAACCTCTGGCCCAATGGCGCATTGTTAGCACCATCCATACACAAGATTACTGTCTCCTCCTGTGGAAGACGCATAAAGTGGAATAAAGTTGCCAGTAATGCTGACAAACTTTCCAGCATAGACGAGGTTCTTATGGCCTCACAAACAGAGCTTGATAACATTAACTCAGCCTCGCTAGCAGATAAGGCAACACCCATCTTTGAAGCAGCTGTCAAGGATATAGGCGAAGCTTTCTGGGTAAAGGGCTCTGCAGGGAGGAATATGTCCCAACATAAAATCAAGGGGATGTATGACTGGTATACCAGAGCATGTAGGAAAGCTAAGTCTCGCCTAATTGAGGCTGTTAAAGGCAAATCTCAAACCCTGATACAGATAGCCAGGAAGGAGCACAAGAGAACACTGGTACAGGTGAAAAAGGAGTGGGAAGAGGCCTATTGGTCTACCCTCAAAGAAGCTAGCTCCAAGAAAGATTAAAAATGTTTTTGGGACACCATAAGAGCTAGAAATAGGCCAGATAGTGACTTGATCACTTGTAATATCCCAAGTCAGGCGTGGGTTAACCATTTCTCAAAGCTCTATACCCGCCAAGATGTTCACTCTACTCCCATCGCTTCTAGTGATCCTGAAGGGGGGGTTATGGTTCCAGTATCGTTCCCTCCAATTTGGGATACCCATCCTAAAGATTTTGACTTCACAATTAAAGAAGTGGAATATGCAATAGGCACTATCATCCCCCAAAAAGCTGCAGGCCCGGACGGCATCCCTGGTGACCTTTTGAGATTTGACATCCCGAAGTGGGGAAAACTGATTCACTCCCTACTTGTCTCCATCTGTAGAGGTGCTCCTATCCCCTCTTCGTGGAAAGGGGCGGAGGTGGTCCCTATTTATAAAAGAGGCCCCAGAGATGATCCATCAAATTATAGGCCCATTAGCCTGCTAGACATTAGCCAAAAAGTAGTTGGAAAGGTCCTACTGGTCAGAATACTAGACTGGGTAGATGAAAATAAAATCCTCTCTGACTACCAGGCGGGTTTTAGAGTGGGCACCGGGACAATCGAACAAGCTTTTAGATTAATGATGGTGTATTGGAAAGTCGTGGTTATAGGCAAGGGCAGTCTTTATCTCGCGTTTATCGATTTAAAGACTGCCTTTGACCTTGTACCTAGGGAGACCCTATGGAGTGTATTGGCTGACATGGGGTTGCCCCACTACTTGCTATCACTACTCATTAGGCTACATGAAAATAGCTTTGCCCAGATTAGGTGGGGCCCAGGGGGGGAAAAAACAAGCAGCATCCCGGTTGAGAGAGGTGTCCGCCAGGGATGTGTGTTAGCTCCCACCCTTTTTTCTGTTTACATCAATGGGGTGGTTGAGCATCTCCGGGAACATCCTTCAGATGAACCATCCCTGGCTAGCGAACGCATACCTACCCTCCTCTTCGCGGATGATACGCTTTTAATATCAAAAACCCCAATAGGCCTCCAAAGGCTCTTAAATAACTTTCAATCCTTCTGCTCCAAACGAGGCCTGGTAATCAACACAAGCAAGACAAAATACCTTGTGTTGAATCCTCCTAAAAAACCAGTCCGCTCCCCTACCCTGAACGCTGAACCCCTGGAGAGGGTAGAAGTCTTCGACTATCTTGGTATTCGCCTTTCACACAAAATGGAATGGTCCCCACATTTGGACAAAATGTTGTTAACCCACAAGAGGACAACAGGAGCTCTTTTAAAAGAACAACGCTCCTGCACAATAAGACCAATAGCTGTAGTCCTTGAGATCTATTCGGCTAAAGGGGTTAGTTCTGCTCTTTATGGGGCTGAACTTTGGGGCTCATCCATCACTGACGATTTACCAAGATCAGAGAAGAAATTTTGTAGAGCGATTATGTCACTCCCTCAGGGTACCCCCACTGTCCCGCTAATGTTGGACCTAGGATGTCGCCCAATTGATGATCTTGCAAGACTCCGTCCACTTTTGCTATGGGCACGACTGTGGCGTGTGGAGGAACTTGGCAAATACGCGCAAGGTCTAGCAGAAATCATGTCATTACCAGGGTGGCATAAAATTATATGGCTGAGAGATATTAAGACATTGCTATTAAATCTGGGCTTAAATGAAGCGTGGGCCAACAGATCCTCACCCCCGAAGTCAACCCTTAAGAAACTTTATTGGGAATGGATTTTCCTACAAAGGAACACTAGCACTACTATGGGCAGACTTACGGAGGACTTCTTGAAGTTTAAGGACCAACCCAAACGGGAAGTGTACCTTGATATCATAGAAAAACCCTTTGATAGGGCTCTGTACTTCAAATTTAGAGCAGGAACTCTTCCTTTGTACCATTTTACTTCACGTTGGAAATCCCCTGCACAGACTACAGAACTTTGCCCAGTATGCCTATGTAAACCAGAGACAGTGGCACATTTTATTTTTGAGTGCGGAGAGTATGCCCTTCCCAGGAGGGATTGGCTCAAAAATCTATGCCGGCAGTTGGGCACTAGGAGCCACATGGCCGCAATTCGGATATTAATGTCTGACAGTCGTGCCACCTATGCTTGCGCCCTAGCTAAATTTTTATCATGGGCCTGGTCAATTCGAACTAAAAGGCTAAAACTAACTGTTTAATTCTTTTTTTAAACCAACTGCTAAATGAACTTTTTTGAAAATTTGCAAACTTTTAACTAACTTTTTTTTGGGTCAAACTCTTTCTGTATGTTCATGTTTGCTTTTTGCTTTTAAACTTGATGTATTTGATTTATGTGCAGCTTTTATGATAACTTTTTATCGAAATAAAGCCTTTTTGACTTGACTTGACTTGCCTATGGGTCGCGTTCACATCCGATTATTCTGGGCAAATCACGCTCCTGTGCTTGAATGTGTAGGTAAAAACGGTGCTCATGAATGCGCTCAATACTTTCGGTTCGAGTTCGCGCTGCCGACTTTGGTGCGGGAACCAGGGTTTGTGCCTTGGGGTCACGTTCACATCCGGTGATTCTGGGCAAATCACTTACCCTCCTGTGCCTGAAGGTGTAATGTACAATCGATGCTCATAAAGCGCTCCATACTTTCGGGCAAGTTTGCGCTATATAAACATGCAAAAAATAAATAAGTAAATATAAACACAAGGCATCGGTGCCATGCTCACTGGGCAATTCGGCCCTGACTTCGCCTGTATTTTAAGCATGGCTTTCATTGTGCTACCCCCCCCCCCACACCCGGGGATTGTCAGCGATGGTGACGCTAGTTTCACTAACTTTTAAACAGGGTAATACATTGCCAGGTGGCGCCTGCCCAGTGGCGTGGGGGGAAATAATTTGTGGGCGATGGCGCATTGTACGCTCCAGGTATGCACGGAGTTCAGTAATTTTAAGCCTAGATGGGGCAGTCCTTAATTTGAGCTGGGGGCTTCTGGGGTTTGACACCAACACTTACAAGCGGGCACCGCACTTAGGACAGCTGCTCAGTGTTAATGAGTGGAAAATTAGTTGTTGGGTATTTGAACATATGTGCAAAACAACTAATACCTGCCGCACAGGCAGTTCTTAAAGCTTGGGGGGGGGGGTCGACCAGTCTGAATAGGCACACTGGTAGCAGTGTGACGGTTAGTAGAGGGGTACCATCTGACATGGGCAGCGCTTACAGTGGCAATGTGGGGTGCAAATTGCGGTAGCCTCATCACAAGGGCTCAGGCACTTATTCCTATCCAATTATTCTCTGAAAGGGGGCCATCGGGGGCTGTGCCACCAGATGGCACCGCCGCGCTGTCCCACCACCCCCTTTCACTGAGTTCTAATTTCTTTATTCCCTATGCGGTGGGCTCTCCCTTTCGCGGTAAGGGCCTGAGTTTGGGGGAAGTGGGACTGCGAAAGGGTGTAAGATCCTTTCATCATTCACGCTACATAGTTCAGTTAATGATAGTTTGTTGGGCAACTTGTGGGTCGGTAAAAATCAGGAGCTTCGCACTTAGGTAGATGTCATGGTCCCCTGCACATGGTATGGAACTACATGGGACGGTACAATGATGACTTCTCATTCAGTTCTCCACAGTCATTACAAGCAATTTCTATTGGTTTTGTATACTGCAGGGGGAGGGACTCAATAAATTTCACCTCTGCCAATAGAAGCATAGTGATACACACCTTCCAGTTACATGGGCATCCATGCCCCAGCCTCGGCGTGTTTCATTCCGCAATGTGAGAAAGTCAACTCTGGACTTCCTACGGTGCTGTATTGGCTTGTTGCACAAGTGTCAGGGTCAGTAGTTAGGATTACAACAGGTTTAGCAACACGGCAGGAGTAGGTATGGCACAATTTAAGGTGCCACCTGGTGTCAGTCCTGGGAGATACTTTTATACAAGTTTTGGTAAGGCATCAAGAATATTTTGCTTGCAGGAAGGTATTTAGCAAGCCCCGCACGCAAGGAAGCTTTTCTTGCTCTCATGACCAATAAGCATGGGGCATAGGGGGTTTTACTCAGGGGCAACCAGTTAATAGGGGTTACCCTTTGCGCTCCGTCTAGTTAGTCACGGGGTACGCACTTGTCAATTTTGTACCTTGTTTTAACCCACAAGGTGAGAAAGTCAAGTCTGGACTTCCGTAAGTGCGGCATTGGCGCACCACTGTGATCATCTGCAGCAAGTTCAGCTGAAATCGGAATTTGTGGTTTTCTGGGGCAATAGGCACCGTCAGTTAATTGTCACCGCCAGCGCCTCTGACAGCCTGTCCCTAGGTGGCACTGTCTGGCTTGGAGCGAGGACCACTACAACAGGCACTGAGTAAGTCAAGTCAATGTTGACTATTGCGTTCTGCCCAAGACATCCTGTTAGCCTTGGGGGCCTGGATTGCCTCATTTGTCACACTTCGAGTTTGAGGTATATAGAGGCTTGTGAGTTCTCAATCAATCAATCAATCAATGCATTTGTACAGCGCGCTACTCACCTGGAAGGGTCTCAAGGCGCTGGGGGAGAGGGGTACGTTACTGCTCGAACAGCCAGGTCTTGAGCTGCTTCCTGAAGGAGAGATGGTCTTGGGTCAGCCGGAGGTGGATGGGGAGGGAGTTCCACGTCTTGGCTGCCAGGTAGGAGAAGGATCTTCCTCCGGCGGTGGCTTTGCCGATGCGTGGTACTGCGGCGAGGGCGTGGCTGGTCGATAGTAGCTGGCGGGTGGGCGTGTAGAAGGTCAGGCGGTCGTTGAGGTACCTGGGGCCCAGGTCGTGGAGAGCCTTGTGTGCGTGGGTGAGGAGCCTGAACGTGATTCTCTTGCTGACGGGGAGCCAGTGCAGGTCTCTCAGGTGGCGTGAGATGTGGCTGTGTCGGGGATGTCCAGGATGAGTCGTGTGGATGCGTTCTGGATGCGTTGGAGTCTTTTTTGAAGTTTGGCTGTGGTTCCAGCGTAGAGGGTGTTTCCGTAGTCCAGTCGACTGGTGACTAGTGCCTGGGTGACGGTCTTCCTGGTTTCGGTGGGGATCCATCGGAAGATCTTGCGGAGCATGCGCAGGGTGATGAAGCACGATGAGGAGACGGTGTTGACTTGTCTGGTCATCGTGAGGGAGGAGTCCAGGATGACGCCCAGGTTTCGTGCGTGGTCCGTTGGCTTGGGGGTGGTGCCCAGGGCAGGGGGCCACCAGGAGTCGTCCCAGGCAGAGGGCGATGATCCCAGGATGAGGACTTCCGTCTTGTCTGAGTTCAGTTTCAGGCGGCTGTTCTTCATCCACTCGGCGACGTCTTTCATCCCTTTGTGTAGGCTGGCTCTGGCGGTGGCGGGGTCGTTGGTGAGGGAGAGGATCAGCTGAGTATCGTCGGCGTAGGAGATGATGTTGAGGTTGTGCTGGCGTGCGATGGCTGCAAGGGGGTTAATGTAGACGTTGAAGAGGGTTGGGCTGAGTGATGATCCTTGTGGTACGCCGCAGACGACTTCGGTGGCCTCAGATCTGAACGGGGGGAGGTGGACTCTCTGGGTTCTTCCGGCAAGGAACGAGATGATCCACTCCAGTGCCTTCTCTTGGATTCCAAAGTTGCTGAGGCGCTGGACTAGGGTGCGGTGGCAGACAGTGTCGAACGCTGCAGAGAGGTCCAGGAGGATGAGGGCCGCTGTTTCCCCGTTGTCGAGCAGGGATCTGATGTCATCTGTGGCTGCGATCAGGGCGGTCTTGGTGCTGTGGTTGGCTCGAAATCCGGACTGCGAGGGGTTGAGGGATCCGTTCGTCTCGAGGAAGGCGGCGAGCTGTCTGTTGACGGTCTTCTCGATAACTTTGGCAGGAAAAGGGAGGAGCGAGATGGGGCGGAAGTTCTTGAGGTCGGTGGGGGCCGCTGTTGGTTTTTTCAGGAGGGCGCTGAGCTCGGTGTGCTTCCAGCTCTCCGGGAAGGTGGCGGTGTGGAAGGAGGTGTTGATGATGTCCCGGAGATGGGGTGCGATGATGGCGTTGGCCTTGTTGAAGACATGGTGGGGGCAGGGGTCGGTGGGAGATCCGGAGTAGATGGTGTTCATCGTGCGGGTGGTGTCTTCGGTGCTGACCGGGGTCCAGTTGCAGAGGGTGGTGGTGGCGGGCGTTGGTTTGGTGGTTGGGTGCGTGGTCTGTGCGCCGAAGCTGTTGTGTATGTCGGCGATCTTGCGGTGGAAGAACGAGGCGAGTGAGTCACAGAGGTCTTGCGAGGGAGTGATGTCGTTGTTTCCGGCGATGGGGTTGGAGAACTCCTTGACGATGCTGAAGAGTTCCTTGCTGTCGTGGGCGTTGTTGTCCAGTCATTCTTTGAGTGCTGTCTACTTGGTGGCGCGGATCAGCTGGTGGTGCTTGCGGGTGGCGTGCTTGAGGGCGGTCCTGTTGTCTGTGGTCTGGTCATGGCGCCAGGCTTTCTCGAGGGTGCGGCAGTTCTTTTTGGAGTCCTTGAGTTCGTCAGTGAACCAGGGGTTGTTCTTGCTGCCGGGTCTGCTGGGAGGGTTCTTTAGTGGTGCGAGTCATCGGCGCAGGCGGTCAGCAACTGTGTGAGGTTGCTGGCAGCTTCGTTGGGATCCGTTGTGCTGGTGAAAGGGTTCTGGCTGAGGGAGGCGGTGAGCTGCTCGGCGGTGATCTTGCTCCAGCTCCGGCGTGGAACCTGTTGCGGGTGGTGGTGGGTCGTGGTTCTTCTGAAGCTGAAGTGGACGCAGCTGTGGTCAGTCCAATGAAGTCCGGTGGAGTGGCTGAAGGAGATGTGCTTGCTGGATGAGAAGACGGGGTCAAGCATGTGGCCGGCGTAGTGGGTGGGGGTGTTCACCAGGTGCCTGAGTCCGAGGTTGGCGAGGTTGTCCAGCAGGGTGGTGGTGTTGCTGTCCTTGTTGTTCTCCAGGTGGAAGTTGAGGTCTCCTAGGAGGATGTAGTCAGCGGAGGGGAGGGTGTGCGGGCTGATGAAGTCTGCGATGTCTTCGCTGAATTGTGTGCGTGGTCCCGGGGGTCTGTAGATGAGGGTGCCTCTGAGGGTCGTCTTGGGGTCGGTGTGTATCTGGAAGTGGAGGTGTTCGGCGGCGGTGAAGGTGTCGTCAGAGTTGGTCGAGATGTGGATGGTGTTCTTGTGTACGATGGCGTTGCCTCCTCCCGTCTGGTTGACGCGGTCCCTCCGGGTGATCTTGTATCCGTCCGGGATGGCTATGGCGATGTCAGGCGCTGAGGAGGCGTTCATCCAGGTTTCCGTGAGGAAGGCGACGTCTGGTGATGTTGTGTTGAGCAGGTTCCAGAGTTCACGCCTGGACCCCGATCAGCACCGAAGACACCATCCGCACGATGAACTCCATCCACTCCGGATCACCGACCGACCCCTGCCCTCACCACGTCTACAACAAGGCCGACGCTGTCATCGCACCCCACCTGCGCGACATCATCAACACATCATTCGACACCACCATCTTCCCTGAGAGCTGGAAACACGCCGAACTCAGCGCTCTACTCAAGAAACCAACAGCGGACCCCACCGACCTCAAGAATTACCGCCCCATCTCGCTCCTCCCGTTTCCAGCCAAAGTCATCGAGAAGACCGTCAACAAGCAGATGGCCGCCTTCCTCGAGACGAACGGATCCCTCGACCCCTCACAGTCCGGATTCCGAGCCAACCACAGCACCGAGACCGCCCTCATCGCCGCCACCGATGACATCCGAGCCCTGATGGACAAGGGAGAAACAGCGGCCCTCATCCTCCTAGACCTCTCCGCGGCATTCGACACGGTCTGCCACCGCACCCTAGTACGGCGCCTCAGCAACATCGGAATCCAGGACAAGGCGCTGGAATGGATCATCTCCTTCCTCGACGGAAGAACACAGAGAGTCCGCCTACCACCGTACAAGTCAGAGGCCTCCGAAGTCATCTGCGGCGTCCCCCAAGGATCATCTCTGAGCCCCACCCTCTTCAACGTCTACATGAGCCCCCTCGCGGCCATCGTACGCAAACACAACCTCAGCATAATCTCCTACGCCGACGACACCCAGCTGATCCTCTCCCTGACCAACGACCCCGCCGCCGCCAGAGCCAACCTGCACGAAGGGATGAAAGAGGTAGCCGAGTGGATGACGACCAGCCGCCTGAAACTGAACTCGGACAAGACGGAGGTCCTCATCCTGGGCTCCTCACCCTCCGCCTGGGACGACTCCTGGTGGCCTCCCGCCCTGGGCACCGCACCCAAACCGACAGACCATGCACGCAACCTGGGCTTCATCCTGGACTCCTCCCTCTCCATGACCAGGCAAGTCAACAACGTCTCCTCGGCGTGCTTCAACATCCTACGCATGCTACGGAAGATCTTCTGGTGGATCCCCACCGAGACCAGGAAGACCGTCACCCAGGCCCTCGTCACCAGCCGACTGGACTACGGCAACGCCCTCTACGCCGGTACCACCGCCAAGCTCCAGAAGAGACTCCAGCGGATCCAGAACGCCTCAGCCAGACTCATCCTCGACATCCCACGAACCAGCCACATCTCCGGACATCTGAGAGACCTTCACTGGCTCCCCGTCAACAAAAGAATCACCTTCCGCCTCCTCACCCACGCACACAAAGCCCTACACGACCAAGGCCCGAGCTACCTCAACAGCCGAGTCAACTTCTACGCTCCCAAACGCCACCTCCGATCAGCCAACCACGCCCTCGCCGCCGTCCCCCGCATCCGAAGAGCGACTACAGGAGGAAGGTCCTTCTCCTACCTGGCCGCCAAGACCTGGAACTCCCTCCCAACCGACCTGCGCCTGACCCAAGACCACCTCTCCTTCAGGAAGAAGCTGAAGACCTGGCTGTTCGAGCAGTAGCGGCACCCCCCCCCCCCCAGCGCCTTGAGACCCTACGGGTAGGTAGCGCGCTTTATAAGTGTCACTGATTGATTGATTGAACAGCGTGCCTGTGGATGGAGCGGGTGTTGAGCAGGATGCACTTGAGGTGGTTGTTGCTGGTGCCTGGCCTTTTGGGTGCGGTGCAGGTCCGGAGGCAGGTGAACTTGCAGGCTTGGCAGGTGAAGGGTCCGTGGGTGCGTCTCGGAGTGGCTCAGTAGCAGGTGGGGTTCAGGCCGGCATTGAGTGCGTGGAGGGTGGTGGTGTCGTAAGTCCGTCGTGTGGGCTGGCATCCTCGGGGGACAGGGGTCCTGGCGCTGTGCGCGGTCCAGGCGCGGACGGGCGCAGACGGGCTTGCCTTTGGCGGGCCTTCGGCGCACAATCGGCACGCCCGCTGCGCGTACGCGCGGGCTCCATATGAAGCGAAGTGGGAGGGCGGAGCAGCTGGGAGGCGGGAGCGGGGGGGCCAATCGGGAACAGAAACAAGAAAGGGGGTGGGGCCGCGATGGAGCTGCGGCGGGAAGCGGGGAGCGGGTGGGGGCACCCGAGGGGATAGCGAGGCACGCTAATATCGCACAGTCAAGAAAGGCAGCAGTTTAAACACAGGAACAGGAGAAAAATACAATTGTTAAGTTTAACACACAACACACAATTACAGGAGGAAATTACAGTGAAATTACAGTGAGCACAAAATGGGCCAACCACCGAGGCAGGGAGAGCGAGCAGCAGCGAGAGGCACTGCTGGCGAGCCGTGCGGCGTGGGGGGTGTCCTGAGGTCAGGTCACACTCACCTGCGCCGCGCGGGCTCGATATGAGGCCAAGTGGGAGGGCGGAGCAGTTGGGAGGCGGGAGCGGGGGGGCCAACCGGGAACAGAAACAAGAAAGGGGGCGGTCCGCGATGGGGCTGCGGTGGGAAGCGGGGAGCGGGTGGGGGCACCCGAGGGGGGAGTTCTGTAATTTTGCTTGCCAAGTTTGCTGCACTTCAAGGATAGAGGTTGAATGTCTCCTGACAAGTTCGGCTTGCAATTTGGGTTGCATTGGGTTTGGTGATTACATTATCCTTGCGGTCAGAGAAAGTAGATAAGTTGTTTGGATATAGCAGTGCATGATCTGGGACACTTAGCAGTAAGCCAGCAAACATGAAACACATAGATCGTCATCTGGAAGAGGAATGCAGAGGTGTCAGTTGTGTTTGGACATATGGTCTGGTAGGAAGAGAGCCACTTGGGTTAAGGCGTGCACAGCAAGGATCTTGGGGTAACCAGCTAAGGTTTGCTTCCTAGGTTTGTAAAGTTGATGAGCTGGGCCAAGTTGTGCTGCTAAGCACCGTGCATAATCTACAGGTCACAGTTTTTTAATACTAGCACATGTCTTATGCACAGTTACTATTAGGTTCGGAATCCTCTACTCTTGCACAACATCCCATATATTCTACATTCAGGACACATGTTATACGTTCTACCGACCCCGATGAGAGGTAACCACGCATCTGCAGCGATGTCAATCTTTACGGGCAAGAGGGGCAAGTAGAGAGTGCAACAAGACACCTGGAGCAGGGAGTGCTGCCAGGCAGCAAAGAGTTGGTGAGTAAATAGGTCTGGCAGGTCCCGTAGGGGTGCCTGCCACCTGGCCACTGCATGGTGTTTATGGGGATCTCTAAGGACTTAGGAGGGGTCATGGCAAAGTAAACCGGGGCTGAGTCACATGCGGGGAGTGGCGGTGGTGGTACCTACATCCTTTCTCAGGATCACCTCCTGCTGGGTCTAACAAAGGCTATCGTACAGCATCGGTGCTGTATTGGACCATCATTAACACTAGCAACTGTCACATTGGTAGCAGAAAAGCTTTCGTTTATTTCACCCGGGATTGGCGCTGGCAATGTCATCGTACTTTGCCGCCAGAAACGGAATAGGCACAGACATATCTGTGTTTGCACAACGCACACTCAGCAGTAAAGCAAGCTAAGTTTCAGCAGAATCCGGGATACCGTCAGTGGAAACGGAAGGTTGGTCTACACACAAATAGGAGCTTTCTGTCAGCTGGGGCGGGAGTTGCTTTTCCCAAGAGGGTGCAGTTGCCCTATAGTGCTGAATGGAAGGGGATGGAGCACTATACGGACAACTACCAGACTACATTTTGAAGTCATAGTTAAGAGGGTGCAGGTACATTACTCATATGTTTTCTCCATGTCCCCTGAGCATAGGGTTTGCATGCTTCTATTTGCTTCAGTTAGGCACATTTTCCTTGGGAGATGTCAGTTACCATTGGGACTGCAATTTTTATGGTCAGGCAGTTGGCAGGCCTGTTAGATGTGGGTTGGTAGCTCAGGCATCTCCAAGTAAGGGTTAAGAGGTCAGAAGTCGGCCCCGGTATTCAAGTTCACAGGCCTGTTGAGCGGCAGAACTGATAGGACTTGTATTCGACCTCCTGGTCACAGGTTGAGATCCTAGTAGGTCCAATCAGCATTTCATCCATGTGAGGTTGATAAATCAAGTATCATGGAGTTGTGTAACAATAACCATATGTGAATTCTCCTGCCCTATAGCCTTAGCTAGCAGCCATGCAGGTTGTGGAAGTTGTCATCCAACAAGTGTGCTACGGTCCAAAGATTGGGGAAACGCTTGGTTAAAGCACAAATGCGCTACAAAGTATTAAAAAACATTTCTTAAGAATAGTAGCAAAAGTTGGGGAGTGCAAGGTGTCACCTAGGGTGGTGACTGACTTGTTACAATGGGCATGCTCCAACAAGCGCTATACCCAGAGGAGTGAGTTGAGCATCAAACTGTGGACCGGTGAAATATGGTGGTCTGAAATAACCCCCCGGCAGGAGTGTCAGGGGGCGCGTGCTGGGAAAGCCATGGAGACCTCGCGCAGGAGGGTGAACAGCGCCATGCGTATATATTCACAGAGAACAGGGGTGTGGTTTTAGCTTGTATGGGTTACTGCACGCCAAGTTCACAGGGTGTTAAGATGCAGAAGGGATACACCTGTCCAAAAGGGGAATGGACTTATTCTTGCTTGATCTGGGGGAGGCCTTGGAATCAGCAGGGGGTAGGTAACGAGGTCTATCGTGGTGCTGGGGCCCTGGGGTGACGGTGGCCACACCCAGGGCTGTGGCGGAGTTACAGGGCGATCCAGAGGATGTAAGGTACAGTAAGGGTACCCTCTGCAGGAGCGCAGTAAGGGTGCGAAAGCCAAAAATCCCCCGGGAGGTTCTCACGTTGGACCCTTGAGGAGCGAGGGTGCCCCGTTAGTCCTTTGGGCGGTTGTGGACCTCAGCAACCGGGAGTTGCCTGCAACTCTCCGCCCCCCTGTGCGGGGAGGGGTGTGAGTAAGGGGGTAGACTGGCGGTCTGCCGGTGGGAGGGGCTATCCCCTCCCCCAAATCGACAATCACTGGTTGGCGAGGGCCACCGGGTAGGTTGGCTCATCAGGTGGGCAGTCAGCGAGGGGCTGCCTGCCCTGGGATCGCCGAGAGATTACCAACCATGTTGACATATTTGTTATGCAAATAACCCTGCAGCAATTTTCTCCGCTAAAAATGTGTTGTGTCTGATTATTTCTCTGAAGTATTGCTGTGGGAGGGATGGGGAGTGTTGCCGATATTGGCACTATGTTCAGTACACTGTAGAGACAAGAATCTTTGCAACTAAAAAAAATATCTCAAATGTAAGTCTGAAAGTCATAAAAGAGCAAACAACCCTTATTTCTAAGGGTGTAAAGGTTAATGTTGGTCACTGTTTGTCGATGTTAAGCTAACTCACTTAATTCTCATTGGTTCCTTTTGCAGAAACATACGTATTAGACACTGGTTGAGCTCAGTATGAGCGAGTGAGCAGCTTCCCCCAGGATCAGAGCTGAGGATGTAGCACTAAGTGTACCTAAACAAGCATTTGCAATGCAATCCGTCTAGCATTTGTGAGAGTTAAAGAAATTAGCGTTGTAAATGACGTGTTTATTTATGTATTTTTGTGTATAGTGGAGTGTATGTATGTTTTTTGCTGTGGAATTATGTGGTGCACGCTATACTATATGGATGAGTGAAAGGGGGATGGATGGATTGACAGTTGAGTGAAAGCATGGATGAATGAGTGAGTGGATACATGAGTGGTTGGGTGGATGGATGGATGAGTGAAAGAATGGATGGACGGCTAAGTGAAAGGATGAATTGATGAGTGAAAGGGAGGACGGATGGATGGGGTGCAAGGATGGATGGATAGAAAGGGTGGATGGAGAGATGAATGCGTGAAAGGGTGGATGGAGAGATGGAGAGATGAGTGAAAGGAAGGATGGATAGATAAACAGATATGGGTGGATGTACGGAACGGTGAAAGACTGCATAACAATCATGGATGGACTGGGAACAGCAACCAGCCCTGGCAATCTGCTCGACCGGACCTGGTAATGATGGGGTTGAGCGGTGTGCTAGTGAAAAGCACCGCTCCTTCTTTTGTTACAGGTGGCGAATATTGCAGCACTGATGAAAAAACGGCCCCCACGGGTCCAAAACAGGCCAATATCCTTCTGGCCCACCTGGAGAATGGCTGGTACCTGCTACAGTCAGTCCGACCCTCATAACAATGACTGTTTTTAAATTATTACTGTGGACCTGCAGTGTTGCTTTAAGCAAAAAACAACCTGACTAAAAATAGGAAAAAGTTATGACAAAATAATACTTGACTTGCTGTCTTAAAATCACTCTGTGGCTTAATTGAATATGTGGCAAAAGGCTCAAGCCCCTTAGCAGAGAAGATAGTAAACCTGTGGGTGTTTGGGGGCAGAAGAGGTAGAGTGGGAAGCTGGGGGATGGGGCGGGGGCTGAGTGATGCCACACAAAATGGGCAGCATAGTTTTACTAATCACTCCTGGGAAGAATAGAAACAGTCAATAAAGTGCATATTGTAATTTCTAATGAACTCTGGAGCTTCCCACTGAAAAAGAAAGCTATATATAATTAGTTGTTTTTTTGTAATTTCAATGTGGTCAAATGGTAATTTAGAGCGTTTTACATGCACATCAGAGTCCAATAAACACAAGCAGCTTTTTAAAATTATTTTGATAGGGAGAGTAAGTGGTTTATCCTATATTGCAAGCCGTTAAGTAAACACTGGGAAGCGAACCAGACTCTACAGTTCCATATTCGCATGTCCTGCCATTAGGCAACATCGCCTTTCCTAGGTGCTTATGATGTTTATAAGTAAATTTGTCATGTTTTTTCTTTTTTTGCTACAAAAAAAAAAGAAATCAGAAACCAACTTTCCAAGCTCACACTGGCAACCAATCTGCCTTAAATAAATGTTAAAGTGTGCATTTAGAAGTACATTGTTTGGGTGTGTGTAAAGTGGAAGGAGAGATATGAGGTGAGCTTTGCAGAGGGGTCATTAGCAGGCTGTCACACTGAGTGTAAACTCCTCCCAACTCTCCAGGCTAGCTTGAGTTCATGATGACAGTTACTATGGCAAGAGAGCACATGACAGCATCTCAGTTTACACATTACCCTGAGCCTAACTCTTAACGCAGGAGCTGCGAAAAGTTGGCCAGCTGCACTGCTCGGCCTGCTTGACTTACCGAAGCTGGAGCACCCCAGTAAATATCTCTTCAGCCTGAACTCTCACTCTGTAGTCAGCAGCCACAGGCATGGGTACGACTTTCTGAAGGGTGTAAACATCTCCTGCTCAGCAGACCGAAATTCACCCCTTGTACCAGGCCGGACTCTGCCCAGGCTCTGTAGCCGCACTAAGCCTGGAAGAAGGTAGTGTGGCACCGGGCAAAATAAAAATTAAGTCCTGCGGGCTCCAGAAGTGGTGCCATGATTTAAGAGGAAGTGCAGCAGCTGTGAGGCAGGTAGTGAGCTTATCTTAAACAGAAAGTCACAAGGGGGCACGTGCATATATAAAACAAGCATTGGCATAGACAATAGGTCTCGCCTTTGGGACCTTATAAGTGTTTAGTTATCCAGCACAATATCCTTGGTGCAACAACATCAAGTGTTGCATGGCTAAACACTTATAAGGTCCCAAAGGCAAGACCTATTGGCGATGCCAATGCCTGTTTTGAGTGAGTGGCTCGTGCAGGTAGGCCACTGTGAGGGAGAGATACTGAGAATGCTTTTACAGGAGCCCCTGTGACATTGCACCTCTTCAAAATGTATTTTGGGTCTGTGTAATACTTCTAGCCCCTATTCCCGTCTTCTGCATCCAATGCATCCTTAAATGTCCCATGTACAGCCGGGGTTGACACTCCAATTACCCCTTCCCTCCAGTGACACTTTATTTGTCATGGGTGGTGGACATGGTGGTAGACGTGGTGGTGGACGTGGTGGACGTGGTGGACATGGTGGTGGACGTGGTGGTGGACTTGGTGGTGGACGTGGTGGTGGACGTGTTGGTGGTGGACGTGGTGGTGGTGGGCATGGTGGTGGTGGACGTGTTGGTGGTGGACGTGATGGTGGTGGACGTGGTGGTGATGGAGGATGTGGTGGATGATGTGGTGTTGAAGTGGTGGTGGAGGACGTGGTGGTGGATGACGTGGTGATGGAGGACGTGGTGATGGAGGATGTGGTGGAGGATGTGGTGGTGGTGGATGTGGTGGAAGTGGTGGAGGGCATGGTAGTGGTGGAGGGCATGGTGGTGGTGGACCTGGTGGAGGGGGACGTGGTGGAGGTAGACGTGGTGGATGGGGTGGTGGTTAACATGGTGGTGGACTTGGTGGTGGTGGACGTGGTGGTTGATGTGGTGGTGGTGGACGTGGTGGTGGTGGACATGGTGGTGGTGGACGCGGTGGTGGTGGACCCGGTGGTGGTGGACGTGGTGGTTGTGGACGTGGTGGTGGTGGACGTGGTGGTGATGGACATGGTGGTGGACGTGGTGGTGGTGGACGTGGTGGACATGGTGGTGGTGGAAGCGGTGGTGGTGGACACGGTGATGGTGGTGGATGTAGTGGTAGTGGTGGTGGACGTAGTTGTGGTGGTGGACGTGGTGGTGTTGGATGTGGTGGTGGTGGTGGACGTGGTGGTGGTGGACGTGGTGGTGGTGGATGTGGTGGTGGATGTAGTGGTGGTGGACGTGGTGGTGGTGGACGTGGTTGTAGATGTGGTGGTGGTGGTGGACGTGGTGGTGGACATGGTGATGGTGGTGGACGTGGTGGTGGTGGTGGACGTGGTGGTGGACGTGGTCTACGTGGTGGTGGTGGACGTGGTGGTGGACTTGGTGGTGGTGGTGGACGACTCTTGGGTAGGAGGATGGTGGCAGAATGCAGAAGGAGAGGAGGATATCGAAGGGGGCACATGGGAGAGCAGAAAGAGGTTGAATATTAGTAACAAAAAAAACGCAAGTAGATAGGACACGAAACAGATTTAACGGGGTGGTCCCTTCTTATAGTGCATGTGAATGTCCCTCAGCAACCCGTTTAGAGTAAACAGGGGGACCATGGGGAGATTAATTGATTAATCACGCATGATGATCGCTCTGTCCAGCCCAGTCCTACATTTAAAATGTAAAGTGCATTAAAGCGCAATGCTACCTTAATAAAAAAAATAAGTCTTGTCTGCAGGGAGAGTGGCTCATGTAATGTAACTGGGTGTCTTGTAAAGGTCTCTACTACTCTTGAATTCAGTTTACGCTGGATGAATTTGCAAAACACACAACCAGCAGACCTTGTAGAGCAAGATCCTATTATATCCGTTCATGTAGCGCACGCACAGCAATGAGGGCTCTGTACAGCCCAGTACTGTACACTACACAACAAACAAATATCCGTTCATGTAGGGCACGCACAGCAATCAGGGCTCTGTACAGCCCAGGACTGCATTTAAAATTTAAAGCGCATTAAAGCGCAATACTCTGTTAACAGAAAATACAATTTAGAAAATACAATTTAAGCACATTAAAGCGCAATGCTCCATTAACAAAAAGAAGCATGTCCTGCCTGCAGTGAGAGTGGCTCACAAAGGAAAGAATCAATAAAAAACACAAACGAGGTATGCGAAAGTGAAAGCGACCGCTTTTGGAGCTGAATGTTCACGCTGTGCTCAATGAGCCATGATGAGGGAGGAAAGCCACGCTCGCTATTGTGGACCCTAGGCCAGGGCAGCGAGAAGGAGGAACATACACCCGCCTTTGGTCAATTGCGTGCTGTCTTTCTTAGAAAGACGTATGCAAAGGCCAATAGCGGGTGAAACGAAAGCACATGCACGAGCGTGTGTTCCAAAGTTTAAAGCCCTTACTAAATGTCTCGCAGAGCAGTGCATGTGTGCTTGCTCAGGCGAGACCTAACAAAAACTCAACAATATCAGTTATAATAACTAACAGGCATAAAAGGAGCAGTTGTGAGACTTGTGCCAAAACATTACAAGAACCAATCTAAGAAAGGGGCATTAGGGCCTTAGTCTTCAAACGTGTTAATTGAATGCCCTTACCAACCCTCCGGTCCACCAAACTCTTCATGTAAATAAATGTCAACGTGTGTCCCAGAGTGGCAAATATGTTTTACAATTATTCTATAAACGTGGAAGCTCAAATCATATTTAACAATTAAAACATTGCAGCTATGTTCAGGCATCAAGTTTGATAAAGTACAAACAAAGAATTGCAAGCCTGCGATGGGCAGCCACGTCTCCCCGCAATGTAAAAATAACCACAGTTTCAGCTTTTATCACACATAGACAAAACTCTTTCACGAGTGTAGCTATGTCACCTCATCAGCTAACAAAGCATGCACATATGTAAAGAAGGACTGCACAGAGAAATCCTGTTCACTAGAGGGAGAAAGCAAGAAGGGGTCGGATTCAAGTGGGCAAGCAACCCACAGATGCATCACTGTTACTGGAGATATTTTAGACAATACTATAGGGGTCCGTGACACATTCCCAGGGGGTCCGTCGGCAGCAGTTTTAAAAGAACAGAAACGTTTATAGTGTAATTAGCAGCTTTCCAGCAACAATAAAAGTGTCAAGATAATGGCAGTGATTAATGTACCTGCTGGAGAGTGAGGCGAGTTGTGTTCAGTGGCAGCTTTGGCTTAACTAATGTAGCACAGAGGGTTAATGTGCCTACTGCCTACTGCAAAGAACTTGTAACAGGCATTTTAGAAAAGCAGTATTTTATGTGCATAGGTTTGTGGTTACAGCTTTTGTCAAAGATTATTTTGTTACTGTGCACTTCATAAGTGGCAATCGAAATTTAGCAGAGGGAACTATAAACTGTCAAAGAGCTGCTTGCAAACTGCATGGTACCAGTTAGTATATGTTTTTTCCCAGTTATTCATTATCCTGATGCTGCTAAAAAGACCAAGCACTCTTTAAAAATGCCTACCAGTATGAATGACATGTGAACCTTGTAGTCCCCTTTACCTTATGTAACATTTTATATACACACTGATTTACATGTATGATTCAATGTCTCTATATGTGTGTGATGTAAAGTGCTCTGACATCCTACAATGGTATGAGAGATGCTATCAAACAAATGACATACATATGACAGAGGGGCTGTTCCTTCAATATAAAATACTAAGGGCCAGATGTACGATCCGTTTTTATATGCGCAATGGGTTCGTGAACCCATTTGCGCATGCACAAGCCTATTGGGCCATGTACATAGCCTATTTCGCGAGTCGCAATTTGTTTGCGACTCGCTAAATAGGTTTTGCAACTTTCTATTTGGAAGGGGCATTCCCTTCCAAATAGCGAGTTTCAAAACCATGTACAAATGTTTTTCAGTTGCAAAATGGTAATGCATACGCAAATAGTAAGGGGTCCCCTGCCTTTGCAAATGCATGCAAAATTATTTTTTAAGGGCAGGCAGAGGTCCCAGGGACCTCTGCCTGCCCTTAAAAAATGAAACTAAAACGTTTCCTTTTTTTTTTTTTTAATGCATGGTAAACTGGCTGCATTTTTTAAAAAACTGCTTTATTTAAAAGCAGTCCGAGACATGGTGGCCTGCAGATCCCAGTGGGCGCGCAAATTGAGAGAGGCTCATTAATATTAATGAGCCCCGTAATTTGCGACCCCATTGGGAATCACAAACAGTGTTAAACACACTGTTGTACATTTCATTTAGCGACTCACAATTTGCAACTTGCATAATGTCGCCAATTTCGAGGCACTAAATGAAATGGTCGTACATCTGGCCCCAAAATACTTATTACTTTGAGTATTTGTTTTGTGTGAACACGTGTATTTTTTTTTAAATTACTGTTTTAATATTTGAAATTTAACTCATACAAATTGCTTGGGGTCCCCGGCTTCCAGTGGTCACTCAATGGGGATCCTCAGGAGTCAAAAGTTTGGGAACCACTGCTATAGGCAACTAGTACTATCTATTTTAAAGTTCTTTACCACACATAGACCCTTGGAAGCACTTCACATCTTGTGCTCAATGTGTAAACATCTGGTCCTATCATGGTACTCACACTCTCCTTTTTATGTGGTATGCACAGCATAAACTGCTCCACCAATTTTTGGGAATGCCAATTACTTTACGAGGCCTGTAAACTAGAGGTGGGTGAGCCAATGAAAGCTCGAGCCATGCTGGAACCACATACCTGCCTCTGGCTCAGAACAGGGTCCTCTTGGACCCTCAAGGCCAAAACTAACATAGCTTTCACGTGGCGTCTGCCTGCAGCCCACAAACCAACCTAATGCACCAAAACATTTAGAATAAACATTATCCCTTGATGTGAAACATGAGAAAGAGTAAGGGGTCCCGGTCCAGGGGCTGAATGGTACAATGTAAATTAGATAGTCTAAAGTTTTTCCTGGCTTCCCTACTTAAACAAATTGTGTGATCTTAGGCAGATAATATGTTTCACGGTGCCTCTTTTTTCTTTATGCCAGTAGAACGGAATTTGGAATACTTGAGTTCAAAGTGTTTGCTATACATGCACTGCTCATGTCCAATGTAAATAGTCTATAATGCTGCTCCATGTAAGAATCCAGGCCCCATGTAGGGTGCACATGACAAATGACTTGCCTCTTAATTCACTAATGCCATTGTTGTCATGGCGGGGGATAGTGGGTATGAATATTTTTAAGTTCATGTTTGAGAACTGTTACCTTAAAAAAACATGTCGCAATACAGTGATATAATCCGATGCACTAAGGTGAAATGCTTCTGCAAGTTACATAAATGAGCTTTTGTTAATTTTGAAGAGTCCTTATAATATTTTTTATGGTGTTTGTTGCATAGTTTGCATGCCAAACATTTTAAGGGCACGGGTGGTGCATGGGCGCTTGGACCCCATCCACACTCTAGGCTCTCCCTGTTAATTAGTGGCTTGCCCACCTCCACACTGACCCTCCGAGACACTCCCTTTGGAATCTCTCCATCGCTACATCCAGTGGTGCTCATCTCAAACTTTCCTTTCCTTTCCGTTTCTCGAGTGGCAGATATCTAGCAAACTTTCTACGTAATCTCTCCACCAGTCTCTCCCACGTGGCACTAGGTAATGTCTCACCCTCTTTTCCTCACATTGCCGTCCACATGTAAACTCTGAACAACATGTTATTGACCATATAAACTCCTCAGTGGTATCGAATTTGTAAGCTCTCCCCTCTGTTCCTGGCATAATACTCAACTTGTAAACGCTCCACCTCGGCACTCCGCTTGCGCACACCTAGTACTCGGTCTCCCATCTGAAAGTGACAATCGCCTGTAAACTCTCTGCCTCCGATCATCACTATGTAATCTGCCCACCTATGTTCCTCCCATGGCACTCACCCTGTAAACTCTCCGCCAGTTTTTCCGATTGTCCTTCTACATCCGCGTCCAAAGCATGTTCATCAGCTCTGGAAACTGCTCGTACATGAAGGTGGCCCTAGAACTGCCAAGCATTCACTTCTAGATGGCAGTGAGGAACTGAGTGAAAAACGCAGAACACAGGAATGCCTAAAAGAATGATTAAAGAGGAAAACTGACAAGAGAACTGGTCACTGTTTACTTTAGCAGCATGGACACAGGCAGGGCTTTCCAACACGGAGTCACTTTAGAATCTTGACGGCCTCTGTCAAAGGTCAAGACTGGCACCGTTATCTTCATGGCGCGCAAGACCAGCCGTCGAAGTCCATTAAAACAAACAAACAAGTGCTCGTGCAGCAGCAGGGGGGGAGGAGTGGGAGGGTGGCCTGCGCAACTCACTTGCGGGAGCGATATTTTCTCCAATATGGCGGCGCTGAAAAGCCAAAGCTATCGGAAAAGGTATTTTTGCCTAAGCAGCGCATGCGTAGGCGAGACCTAAAAAAGGCGCGCACATTAAGCATACTGACCAACCAAAAGCCTGCATTTATGAAGGGTACGAACAGGAACAAATAGAAAAGATGGGAGGTGCTTCAAGCCACAGTCCAAATTACTGCAGGCCACGCAGAGCAGTGCGTGCGCAGCTCAGTTCGACCTAAAAGGGAATGCAATTTGACTTAAAGTTGTACTAGAATGCCAAGTTTGGTGTAAATCGGTTCAGCCGTTTGGGCTGGAGATGGGAGCATAATTTCATATGGGAGCTAAAATGAGAAACCCCTCTTTTTCCAACCCCTTGCCTTTAACTTTTTTTTTTCATAGACGAATCTGCACGAAAACTTGACATGCCGAAACATAGCTGAGTAAGTAGATTTCCATGATTACATGGAAATCTGTCCACTAGCGTCAAAGGTTAAAGGCAAATCAAAAAATGCCTTTCAATGGAAACACCGCCTGAATAAGCCTACACAATGGCTACCACCACTGTGTAATACATACACATATACATTATGAAATTTCGAAGGAAAAGGGGAAAACTATGGAGAGAAGGAAGTATGTGGAGAGAAATGAGTCTCATGGAAAGCAGGATGAGAAGAATATGAGGCTAAGTAACGATACTGAATTATGCAAGTAAAGTACCTGGAGAGCCACCTACAGCAGAAGGTCAGACAGGATGGAGACAAATGGAGCAGGAAATGTAGGAGAAAGAAATGGACTGGTGACAGGTTGACAGGATTCAGGAGAGATTAGAGACAGAATCGAAGATTTTAGATTAGGAGAAGTAGCAAAATGTAAAATGGCAGAAGGCACAGAACAGATGCCAGGGAGAAGCAAAAAAGCAGTCAAGGATAGCAAATGGGAATGACAAACAAATAGGTGACAGGGGAAAGGATCAAAAGGAGGAGATCAAGAATCCCATTGTGCAAGTTGGTAGGGAAGTGGAGGAATTCTCAAGAATGATAAGAATAGATGAAATTCAAGAAAGAAAGACAGACATTGGTCTAAATTAAATTAAAGCAGCAGAGCCTGGTGTAATCACTATTCTTAACCTGCATCAACAAGTCCCTACTCCGCAAACTCCAGACTATACAGAACACCACCCCCAGACTCATCCTCGGCATCCCCCTGCATGAACACATCCGTCAACACCTCCGAAAACTCCATTGGCTCCCTGTGGACAAAAGAGTCACCTTCAAAATCCTCACTCACGCCTACAAATGCCTTCACAACAACGGACCCAAATACCTCAAAGACAGAATCAACTTCCACATACCCAAAAGAAACCTCTGATCTATCAACCTTGCACTTGCAGAAACCCTGCGCATCCACAAAGCCAGATCAGGGGGAAGATCCTTCTCTCACATTGTGGCAAGACCTGGAACAAGCTACTGGCAGACATCAGACACGCCCCCTTCCTGAACACCATCAGGAAGACCCGCAAGACCTGGCTCTTCGGCTAACAGATGGGCAGAACCCCCCCCATCCCCTACCTCCCCCCTGCCCCCACCCACAGCGCCTTGAGACACTCAAGGGTGAGTAGCGAGCTTACATTTGCCCTGATTGATTGATTAACAACCAACAAGTACCAGCCTGGAAGATGATTGCATGCCAGCTGGATATGCCACTATGTATGTGGTTTAGTACAGTCAAGAGGGCCGTGAAAATTACCGAACAAAACAAATTCACCCGTCAATAATGTGTTTGGGGCTCAGAGTATTTTTTTACATCCCATCTCTTTTATGCAATATGCAGCCGAACAACCTTTCCTTTAAAGCACCTGCCACTATTTACTCCCATTTACAGCAAGCATAGCGTTCACCAACATCGGAGCATCTAATGGCAAGCGCACCAACAACGCCCTGAAGCCAGAACTTCGACTTGACTGCTGTACCACCACGAACTGGGCAGCACAGCATTTCGTTCGCAACTAGGGAAGCAGAGTTCTAGATCGAATGAGATATATTGAAAGTCTAAAAATATTAAACTATATGCACAGCAGACAGATTAGAGGCGGAATAATAACTATACCCCATGAATGTCGCAGCAATTTGTAAAGTTCTCAATTTCCGTTGTGAAATTTTTATTGCCACATTATTTGACCCTTTAAAGGCAAAGGGCACATACTCTTGTTAAAAGTGAGTCATCTGAGGAAGTTCAATTTATAAGTGAACGGCATAAAAAGGTCATGAAAAACACAAATGGGGGAGTAAGTGATGCGATTAACTTACTTTTCCTAACATTGTCGTGAATAAAACAAGTCTGCCCTGACAAATCCTAACTCAGTTACTTATTCCTATACGTGGCAAGGTCCTTTATTTAGAAACAAGGGGCCTCATTTATGAGGCCTTGCCTCAGTTTTGCGCTTCCGATGCGTCTCTTTTTGTGACGCATCGGCGGCGTAAAACATGCCTCCTGTTGCGCACTATTTACAAAGTGACGCATCTAAGCAGATGCGTCACTTTGTAAACCCCTGCGCTACATTATACCTGCGTCAGGTATAATGTATGCAGAGGGGGTGTTCCCCCGCAAAAAGCCTCGTAATAGTGACGCAGTGAAATCTATGAGATTTCACTGCGTCACTTTTAGGACGCTGTTGGGTCAAAATCTTGCGCCTGCCTCACAGCAGGCGTAAGACTGGCGCAAGCCCTTTCACATGGGGCTTTCCCCATGTGAAAGGACGCATTGCTGAAGTTGCGTCACTTTTGTGACACATTCCAGCAATGCGTGACTTTTGCGCTTACAGATACGTCAGAAATACTGACGTATCTGTAACTCCTTGCGACATGATGTGTCATACTGTAAATATGACGCATCAATCATGTCGCAAGGAGTGCGCACTGAGAAGTGATGCATCGCTGCTTTCACGCAGCGATGCGTCATTTTTCATAAATGAGGCCCAAGGTTGTCAGAATCCTGGTACAGTATGTATCTCTTAAAGCAAGTATATGTTAGTTCGATGTATGTAAACAAGCAAGAGACTCTGCTGCTGAATATAAAAGAACACGGCAGCGGGGGCGTAACCCTCGCCTATCCCACGAAGTCTATGCAAAATGTGGTGAGGGGTGAAAACGTTCTCACCATCCAAACCGTATGCACTGAGCCCTCAGCCACCGTGGAGTGCACCATAGATATGCAAATGTTTTGAGCCAAGCAGACCATTTTTTCCAAATAAAAGTATCGCTGTGTGAAGTCTTGGCAACTTGTCCTCTCAATGATGAAAAGGCTGCAAAGGAACCTAACTCGGCACAGTCCCTGACAATGTTATCAGCAACAGAGTCTAACACTAGAAACCAGAAGACAGTAGTGCTCAAGAAATGAAGGCAGTGTTCGAAGATTGTGTGTTAACTTGTAAATTGAAAATTGAAAAAAAAGTGTTGCAAAAAAGACTAGGCGATGGAATATGCGCAACTTGTAAGAGCTAGTTACATTTAAGAACAGAATCGGCACATCTTTCCTTTGATCCCGCCTTTCGTAGGCAAATTTTTAACCAACATTCAGTGAATCATGTGTTGTTTTTACACAAGGTGGATTTTAGTGGTATTCGTAAGCCCCTTGGTATCCTTTGGACTTTGTGGTATCGTATTGGTGTGCTAGCGTGGAGTCGCTGATTCATTTCTCTTTTGGCTGCGAACAATAGCTTAATATTCGACCGTACTGATCCTGTGCTTGAAGAAATGCATTCTGGTTCTTGGATTAGTGAGTAGATGCGATTTGTATCTTCCAATGAAAAGCCAAACGTGTCAGCTTTGTTTCCAGTTATATTTGCTATATCTTCATTTGACATATTTCTGATGGGTGCAGAACGATTGGATCAGCAGGGAATTTATCGATGAGAGTTTGGAAACGGTCGCACTCCTTTTTCCCCCCAAAAATCATTAATTTGAAAGCCTGTCCTAGTGTTTGGGTGCTGTAGAGTGTCACCTCCTTATTATGAGGTGGTTTGACATGAATATGATAAGGGAAGTCCTTCAACATGGGAAGGACAAACTCATATAAGCACTCCTGAGCGATAAAATCGCTTTTTACAAAGTCAAAATTCAATTTATCGTTTTCAACCTATATTTATTCATCAAAATATTCTAATGATAGAATTTCAATTGATTTCCATCATCATGTTCTTCGTTTCATATGTGCATCTTAAAACATGATTATCAACTGTTTGCTTCACAGGAATTTTGAAAGTCTTAATGCATAAGAAACCTTCGCTTGATCCAACTAAGCTCGCAAATTTCCGGCCTATATCTCTCCTCCCGTGGGTGGCTAAGATTACGGAGGCACATGTGAATACTACACTCACGAATTTTCGGAGCCCTAATAACATCTTGGATCCTTCACAAAATGGTTTCTGCCCGGTCCACAGCACTGAGACTGCTCTTCTGGCTGTGACGGAACATCTGCGGACCATCCTTGATTCCGGTCAAACGGCGGCACTGATTTTGCTTGATCTCAGTGCCGCCTTTGACACGGTCTCGCATGGTATCCTGTTACAACATATGCAGGAAGTTGGTGTGGCTGGTCAGGCCCTGGAATGGTTTAGATTGTTCATGACCGACAGATCTTTTCATGTGTCAGCCCCTTCATTTCTCTCCCAGGCTTATTCTATTGACCAGGGAGTGCCCCAGGGCTCTGCGTGGAGCCCTTCACTATTCAATCTCTACGTTCAGCCTCTGACTGCAGTTGCCAGGCAATGGGACCATACCATGGTCTCCTATGCGGACGACACGCAGCTGTTGGTGGTCCTGACGGAAGGCTCTCCTCTGAATATCTCTAGATTCAAAGATGGGCTGGCTGCCGTTGAGTAATGGATGACCACCAACTGCTTGCAGTTGAATGCCAGCAAAACTGAGGTCCTGTTAGTAGGGAAGAACTCGAGTGCCTAGACTGAGCACTGGTGGCCAAGTGTTCTGGGCTCTGCCCCTAAACCGAAAGCAGTGATTAGGAACCTGGGGGTATGGATGGACTCCTCCCTCAGCTTCCAAGACCACACAAAAAGAGTTGCTGGCACCTGCTTTGGCCTTTTGCGTGGCCTTAAGCCCCTTTTGAAGTTTTTTTATTCCTCGACTCGCCAGCTGATTGTCCAGTCAGCTTTTTTCTCCCGACTGGACTATGCCAGCTCTATTCTTCTAGGGGCTAACCAGGCTGAAATAATTCTGATGCAACGCATTCAAAACGCTGCTGCTAGGGCTTTGTTGGGGCTCCCACGGACTTGCCCAACAGCTGGTGCTATCAGGAAACTCAATTGCTCCCCATGGCTGCACGTATTCAATTTAAAACGTTGTGTCTCTCCTTAAAGATTTTGAAGCTGTCCACGCCTAGCCTATTGGCGAATCTTATCACTTCTTATGCTCCCTCCCGCCAGTTGCGTTCTTGGGGGCAGCACTTGGTTACTGTCCCTGGGCGGAAAAGGCACATAACATGGTGGCGGAGCCTTGCAGGTACCGCCATCCATATTATGATGTGGCATTTTCAATGCCTTTCCATTGCAGAGACTCTGCCAAGGAAAGGCATGCAGAGTTTTCTTTAGAGGCCCGTTGCTGGTCCCCAGGGGGTTGGGGGAGGGCAGCACTTGGGGGAACATTGGCATCCACAAGGTGTCAGACACCGCGTGGTGCCTGTCACGTTGTGCATGCCAATGCACAACATGCATATACTGCATTGTGGTGAGTGCTGCACCGCCCGCCACAATGTAATATAGACGGGATGCCACTGCCACCGTGGCGGTGGCATCCTAATTGGTGGTGCGGGACTGCCGCACCACTGGCAGCTGGTCCCGGCACTGCCCGCCATTTTAATAGACCCCTAAGCAGTCAACGATAAAATGCGATGCGATAAAAAAAGTGAATGGGGAATCAGTTACCAGTTGTGCTGTGCACAATGTGGTCTTCATAGAGGATGTAAATATTGACTATTACTTTAGGCGGAAACAGATTTCAAGGACACATTCCAACAAATCCTCATTTTTGCTAATCAGCGAACAAAAAACCTGAAGCAACTTTTGCAAAGGAACACTAACATACTGGATCAAATTCACACAGAAACTTTTCCATGTCATAATTGTGGGAGCTGTACCAACATTATAGAAGGCACTATCTTAACGCACCCCACACAAGTCACCCCTATCAAATTGAAGGTGACAGCAACCTGTGACACTAGTAACATTGTATATCTGCTCAAATGTCCGTGTGGACTACCCTTCGTGGGGAAGACTAAACGTACTATTAAAACTGGCCTTATTGAACATAAAAGCAATATACGTTTGAAGAATCTGAAATCGACAGTCACCACTCACTTTACTGACATGAACCACAACATCAGTCAATTAAGGTACATGATTTTGGAACAAATAAAAATAAAGGGAGGAATAGACAATAAGAAATGTCTCCTACAACGTGAACTGTATTGGATGCACAGACTGAATTCGCTGCACCCAAAGGGATTAAATGAACAATTAGAATTTAGCTGCCATTTGTAAACGACCTGCATTGTACTGAGATATATCATTGAGTAGCATTTATGTTAGTATTGTTGGCATGTTTCACTTCACTTCTTGATTTTTTCATTTTCAGGGACATGCTTATTTTTATAAAACGAAAATGATGAGATTTATTTATTCGTTGTTGGAAAGTGACAGTTACTACTTGCACTTTAGAATTACATCAGGTAGTACACCATCATTAGTGGGCTGACTCGCTGAGTCTAGCACAATAGTTCTTTTACTATTTTCACTATTTTATAACCTGTTAATCCACACGCGGACTCTGCCATCTAGATACATGGTAGTCTTTTTTCACTGAAACTCATTCACAGTGGTTCACTATCGATTCCACACTATATTCAGGAAGTGGCTAACAGCTGGCGCTCACCGCGAGCTTTTGCAGTTGCGACACGCATGGATTAACAAAGTGACCCCCTAAAAAAGATTACTTGAAAGGTCAGGGAACAGGGGGAAAACAACCAAAACTACAAAAATGACATTCCCGCCAGACCTAAATTTCATAAAACACGACACATATAGTTGTCACAGATCTTTCCCCCTTCTTCCACCCGTTATAAATGATAAAATAACAGGTCCTGAAGAAGATGGTTCATAAATAATCATTCCATTGAAACGTACGTCCACCAGAGAGAGAGTGTGACACCCCAGCTACCAGCAGAGTAATAGAGGGCTGATTTTATCACCCAGATTTGCCATCTGTTCATGCAGTGTTCCCGGGTGCAAAGTGTGAGTGTACTGTGCGCAAGGGGTATGGATGCAGAGTTGAGAGAGCTGTGAGTGTGTGTGGGGGTGTGTTGAATTTATTTTATTGTATTCAGTCAGCTGAGATCAATTGTATCACATGTACAGTATTATCTAAATAATGGTGCAGTCTAATTTATGTAAAACATTGTGAAACTATTTTTTTTTATTGAGCAGAGCAAAAGTGAATCCTCTTCATAGTTAAGTAACAACGTATATACAAAGTAATAGGGGAAAAAATAAATAGACACGAGAATGCAGTTGATAGATACATGACACACATGATATTCTTTAACTAAATTACAACGTAAAAAAGATCAAACAATTAGTTTACATCCCGTCCTCCGAAAAGAAACCCCATATCGCAGAAATTTTTTTAGTAGCCCCCACGGGTTTTGCATATGTTTCTTTATACTTTTTGGTGCAACACATTTTATTTAACCATTTCACATAGAGCGGTGCCTCCGGCGATTTCCAGTTTTGTAATATTAAAGAGCGAGCACTAACACAGTAACATGTCTAGAAAGTACCCCTCCCATCTAGACAAAATAAGCCCTTGGTTTGGGAAGCCAAAAAGAGCAGCTTTTGCTATTGGTGCAAATGGTTTCTGAATTGCCTGACTAAAATAGCCAAAAATACTTTCCCCAAACGCCACTAATTTAGAGCAGGTGAAAAATATATGCCGCCATCCCCCTTCTCTAGGGAAAAGACACCGGAAACACCTGTTTTCCACACCAGGGTACATTCTATTTAAGGCCTTTGGGGTGTAATAAGCCACCCATTGTGAAAGGAAGGCCATTTTTTATAGTTAGCCGCTCTCAATGCTCTATTCCCTGTAAACACTATCATTTGCCATTCATGGCTAGAGAAGGAGCATTAAGTCTATTTGAGGAAATTCGTTTTGGGATCATAACAGGCGATATCAGTTGCCTATTCCCCTAATTTTTGCTGAAAATAGAGCAGCAGCAACCTTAGAAGGGGGACGATGTAATATTAACTTAAATTTAATTAGAAAATGAACTATCTGCAAGTACTCGAAAAACAATAACCTGTTCCGCTCAGGGCATCTCGCCTGGACTTCTTGCCAACTAATCATTCTATCCTGAATAAAAAACGGACTCACCAACACCAGCCCAGAATCATACCAAGTTCTGAGATGAGTCAAATGAATATGATGGCCCAGGTCTTTACACTCGCTCAATGTTAAAGTATGGAAACTGGAAAACCCACTCTGTTTAAAAAGAGACTGCAATCTACTTGAAAAATCCAAAAGCATTTTGTACCTAGTTTTTTTGGGGAGTTTGGAGTTTTAAGAAAAGTAGAGATCTGGGTTCCTGCTTCATGGATCATCTTTTTTACAAAAAAAAGATCTATGTGTCCTGTATTAGAAAGTAGAGAAGTAGCTGAATCAAAAAAGGCAGACTCGTAATATGAGTGAAAAAGAAGTAGTGCTAAAACTCTGAGCTTAGTCTCCATTTGTAGAACGGCAAGTTTAACTCTGGCTGCCTTCTTATTCCGAATACAAGATCTAATCATTGAGTCTAATGCATTACAATAACTAGTATTAATCTTGATAGTAATAGTAGAAAAAAGGAAAATTAACAGATGTAATATGGACATTTTAATGAGGGCAACACGACCGATCAAAGTTAACGGTAAAGTAGCCCATTTTTCCAGCAGCTTCTGAATTTTGAAGCTGGTTGCTTCATAATTTAATTTGACGAGCTGGCCATATTGCCCTGTGACAAATATTCCAAGGTAGCGTATTGAATCGTTGTTAAGGGCCTGCTGCTTGAGACTTTCTGGCAAGAACTCAGCTCCAGTGTTAAGAATTATAATCTCTGTTTTTGATGGATTTATTTTATAGCCACTGATTAATTAACATTTCTTAAACTCAACTAGAATCCTATCTATATTGGGCTAAGTGGGACGAAGAAATACAATGGCATCATCTGCAAAAAGTTTGAGTTTAGACATACCTGACATCGAGGGACAAATATTCAGGGTAGCACGTATTTTTAACGCTAATGATTCTATAAAAAAAGTAAACAATAGGGGGGACAAAGGGCATCCTTGTCACGTTCACCGATTGAAAGCAACTGACCCAATTTGAATATCTTTAATAACAAGGTGCGCCTGGGCTCCCTGATAAATATTTTGTAACATAGACATAACTTGATGGGGAAAGCCAAACCTTTCAAGCCCCAAAAATAAAGTATCCCAATTAACTAAATCAAAAGCTTTTTCCGCATCGACCATCATGATGCATGCAGGAGTCTCATTCACGTTAAAATAATCAAATGCCTGAATAAGAAAGCCTGTATTAGAAGCCATTGAGCGTCCAGCAATAAAGCCTGTTTGATCGCCATGAATGACTCGCTGTGCCGCTGGAGTAACATGCTGTACCCAAACCTTCATCAGGATCTTGTAATCAGCGTTTAATAGACTTATCGGTCTGTATGCATTCCCATTAATAGGGCCCTTGCCCTTTTTAGGAAAGCTGACCACAATTGCTTGCTTAATTCCAATGGCGCTACTCCCCCCGTTGTAATATAGTTAAAAAGCTTTCTAAGGAACGGAATCAACTCTTTAGCAAAGATTTTATAAAATCCTATAGGTATTCCGTCTTCGCCACAAGCTTTAGCCCCCGCCATAGACTTTATAGCTAAAGAAATTTCTGACACAGAGATTTCATTTTGTAGCGGGGCAATCAGATTTGTCGAAATCCTAGGGAATTCTACCTGACTAAAATAGTCCTGAATTTCATCACGGCTAACCACGTATCCCGTAGTATATAATTGTGTATAATGTTCAGTAAAGATCCGCGCAATTTCTGATCTATCCCTTACTGCTATATTGGATTTGGGGTCTAACAGCTCTGGGATACAGGCTGACTCCTGATGAGTTTTTGTCGACCAAGCTAACATTTTACCCACCATTTGGTTTTTTTTGTACACCCGCTGTAGATAGGTTTGAGAATTGTTTATTTCTTCTAGAAAAAAAAAACCCCTTAAGTTCTTTTTAGCTGTTTCCCACAGGCCCCGCGATGAGGAATTACAAGGACCAGAGGCAGTTAGAAGAGCAGCCTGGAGTTCTGCGATTTGATCTGATCGTTTTCGGGCGTTTCGTGCAGATGAAGCGATCATTTGGACCGGGCAGCGGCTTTAAACCCACCTCAAACTGAAAAAATGTTGACTATGCCTTCATTGATCCCCAAAAAATCTCATATATCCATTCCTTAAAAGCTCCCACCCAAACTGGGTCTTGGAAAAAGAGGCGATCCATCTGCCACCTGGACCTCTTCCTCCTCACTTCACCAATTTCCAGTTCGACTTGGACAAATGAATGGTCCGAAAAGGCATTATTTCGGCAGCTATAAGAGCCAGAGATCGTGATGTCAAAACAAAATCAATTCGTGAAGCGGTATGATATTGACGAGAATAACAAGTATACTTCCTCGCTGCCTGATTCAGCCTGCGCCAAGCATCAATTAATTGAAAGTCCTGAATTAAAGCATCTAGCACTTTTTTAGTATTAGGCTTCAACTGTTTTTTGTTTTTATTAGAGGTATCCAATTTAAAATGTTGTATAAAGTTAAAATCGCCACCTAAAATTATTTGGCCAGGAGCCCCAACCAGGAGCCTATGTATTGCGGATAATGCAGCTGGGTTGTCAGTTATAGGGCCATGATAATGTATAAGATTTAGGATACTCCCATTAACTTTAACTGTAACCTATATCCACCTACCCCGGGGATCACGCTTTTCTTGCCTGAATTCCCAATCTACTTCCCTCAAGAAATAGATTGCAACCCCTCTCATTGCAAAACCTGCTGAAGCGAAAAAAGCTCTGAAAAAAAAACCGGGATATAAAGTTTTGGTGAATTAGTTTTAAGATGGGTTTCTTGAATTAAAAGAATTTGGGGTTTTAAGGTAACAAACCAACGTATTAGGCCCCCGTATTTGTGCTTATTCAGCATTCCCGTTGACGTTAATCGATATTATACGACATTTGTTAAATATACTACTTTTTCAAGAATTGACAGTGCCTCATACCATTCTCTTTTTCTGATCTGTGCATTCTCACCCGCCACTTATTGCTACTGCTCAGTTTTTTAATAATTTCACCATACCCACCACTCCACATGCCGTGCCCTCCCAACCCACCCTTTGGAAATGCGGCTTTCCACGCTATCTACACTCTCGCCCCCCCACCCCCCCCAGCCTAGTTCTGTTGCCCTGGTATTGCACCATGAGTGACCTCCCCCCCACCCCACAAAAACAAAAGTAGAAGCTATACTTCGAGATCCAGAAAAAATCAGCCCTCGGACCGGAATCCTAATAAGATTTTTTCAAAGAGAAAGCAAGATCTAAATACTTTTGTCCTTAATGACCCAAACAAAAAAAGCCTTGTTGAAAGAGTGAAACAGTAGAAAGCTTAATACAAATCATTTCCCCGCTGAAATTAACTTTAGGAGCCTGTGCCCCACTTCCGTACGTGTAAATAAGTGAAACTTCCCCTGCACAAGAACTTTTAGTTTCGATTGTTACCCAATAGAAGCTTGTGCCCCTTGGGCTTTAAAGAGATGTAGCAATTTAACAAACTCTTTACACCTCCTTGCAGCCGTGTCTGTCATATCAGAAAAAATTCTACATTTAGCTCCATTCTAAATTTTAAATTGTCTCGACTGAATTGCCTTGGACAGAATTTTTTCCTTGATACGATAGTGTGCAAACTTAACCAATATAGTGCAGGGGAACTTCAGATTAGGGGGAAGATGAGCTGGGACCCGATGGGCCTCAGTTACAGTGAAGTCGCCAGAGAACTCAGGGATCACAGTCTTCTTTATAAAAGATTCGACCCAATTGAGAGTGTCTGCTCCTTCAAGCCGCTCCGGCACACCAACTATGCGTAGATTAGAACGGCGTGAAATTGTTTTGAGTTCCTCAGTCATATTTTCCATAGTTATTTTCTCACGAGCGGCTTGCTCTACTTGCTGGAAGATACCAGTCATTTGATCCTCAACCAGGGAGATTCTTGCTTCGGCCTCCTGAATTCGGATTTGGAAACTGACCACTGCTTCCTCTATCGCTGATGAATTGCTTCAATTTCGGATTGTTGTGATTTCCTCATATCATGAATTTCATCAAGAATCCTATTTAGCATAGTTTTAATATCCATCTGATATGAAATGGCCTTGTCCTGACGATGAGCAGGATTGCATTCTTTAGATCCTTGCTGAGAATCATTACTTTCTTCGATGATCATTAAATGATCTGACGATTTAGTCTTGCTTAAGACTGAAGCTAATAAATGGCCTTGCAGATCTTGCACCCCTAACTGATCTTGCTGACCTTCCTGAGTTGACACGGGATCCTCAGCTTGAGTTAGAATATCCTTATTAACAGTAAAGAGGAAGGAGGGGGGAGACTGCGGGAGCGGAGTCACAACTGCCAATGCCAAATTTGAGGCTAAATTACTAAACAGGTCCGCCCTGGTATGGTCATCGTCTGATCTTGCGATTATAGCTAAACTCCCTGCGCACTTGGGGCGAGAAGCCCTGGAGAGGAGGAGAACACAGGCCCAGGAGAGAATACTGGATCTGAGGCTAAAGTTTCTACTTGCGATAATGTATCTTGTGTTGTATCTGAAGTGTTCAATGCTAGCAAAACTTGGGAGGGTTTCTTTGCTCCAGACGACATAGCAGAGGGTAAAGTCTTTCTTAGCAAAAAGAGAAAAGTCCCTGGCATTCTCTTGCTGATAATTTTTTCATGCTGTAGCATCGCATGGCAAGATAGAACCATCGTTATCAATTAACTTAAGTCCTGAGGTTAATCTCCTTTAGTAAAAAGTCTTTCGTCTCTGAACTTTGAGAACTAAAAGACGACTCCCCGAGATTAATTTTACCTCCACCTTTAGTTAAATTCTGGTTCAATTTAGCTTTTGCTAGCCTTGTTTCAGTTTTTGCTGCAATCACAGCTTTCGCTGCAGCAGTGGCAAGTTTCAGCTGTTTCTTCATTATCAGAGTCAAAGATAAGGCCTGCAGTAATTAAATCAGGAGTGCTGCCCAAGCCAAGCCAAGCCAAGTTACTTTACCCAGTTTTTTTTCCAATCAGGGGATTAGACCAGCACTCACCATTTACGCCACCTGCCTTCATCCTGCCATTGCCCTTCCGCTCCTGTTTCACCCCTCCACCAGTCTCAGTCTGCCTCTTCCAGTAGAACCTCTTACTTCGCTTCCAACGTTCTTTTGCTGCACCTTTGTGCTTTTGCGCTTTTAAATATACTTTAAACTGCCAGCAACTCGAGGAACCTGCACTGCTCAAGCTCTCCAAATCCTCCAAGCCCACTGCCTCAGAGCCTCTGAAACCAAGCTATCGGAAAAGAGGGAAATTGACAAAATCCAGCCGGAGCCTCAGCGGGCTGTAAGGGTCAAGCGAGCAGCAAATTAGAATCCAGCTAAAAATCAGCGGCTCCGCCAGTCATCTCAAGCCGTCTGCTCTCGTACTCTGCTGTGAGAAAGAAAGGCAGCATTATAGATCGTTTTCCTTCCACTTCTCCTTCCACTTTAAGAACTCGCCAAGCCGCAGCTAAAGCCGCAGCGTTGTCAGCTCCCATAAACTTCACTGAGAGCAGCAAATGAGCAAAAGCTCTGGTTGTCAGCATCCGCTCCGACCACGAGAAATCACCAGAGACACCATCACTGCGGGGGAGAAAACATTGTGAAACTAATTGAAAAGATATATTTTTTATAATGTGTAATATAAGAAAAGGGAAAAATATGTAAGAATAACTAATTATTCTGTGTGGAGAATAATGTTGTTTATGCCCCATTCTTGAGCTTAGTGAAGCTGTAAATGAAAGAAATTTAGGTCTAGAGGGAATGTAATTTTTGTATTTTGGGTACGACGTGCACGACAAACCAATAGGGAATCATTCGTTTGAACACCCTCAGAGTGACCACGTTAGATTCGAACACGTGCACCCGTGTTTACTTATCCACGCTTAACTTCGCGTAGTATCGCTGAACTTTGGTGTTTACGATGGTTGACGTTAGCTTATGTTCTTGGCTATACCACGATGGTGAAATGGGTTTTAATCACATTCTTTAACCACATCTTTTATCAGGCACACTGTTTCGCATAGGTACTAGCGACAGCACGATTTTTGTTTGGCACCGCAATTTTTCTTCTTGAGCATTGATAACACCCTTTACATTCTCGACGATGACCACATTGTGCACAACATAACTGGTAACTGATTCCCCATTAACTTTTTTTATCACACCTCGAAGTCACTCACACATTACAGATGAATGCTTAGTTATGTCACGCATTCATTCAGTTCTTGGATCATTAAGTGCGTACTATTTTCTTACCCCCGCCATGCTAATGTGGCGGGGGTAAAAAAGGCCGTCCGGCGCGGTGATTTGGCGGGCGAATCGCAACCGCTGGTAGGGCGGTGGCAATCCGCCCGTCAACCTAATAGACCCCTTAGTTATGTCACGCATTCATTCAGTTCTTGGATCATTAAACGTGTACTATTTTCTTTGTAGCGACTACCCCCTGACGAATGGCTAGGCCCAAAATGCATTGGGGCTTTGAAAATTCCTGTGAAGCAAACAGTTGATAATCATGTTTTAAGATGACCATATGAAACGAAGAACATGATGATGGAAATCAATTGAAATTCTACCATTAGAATATTTTAATGAATAAAACAACGTTGAAAACGATAAATTGAATGTTGACTTTGTAAAAAGCGATATTATCGCTCAGGAGTGCTTATATGAGTTTGTCCTTCCCGTGTTGAAGGACTTCCCTTATCATATTCACGTCAAAACACCTCATGATCAGGACGTGGCACTCTACAACACCCAAACACTAGGACACGATTTTAAATGAACACATTTTTTGGGGAAAAAGGAGTGCCACCGTTCCCAAACTGTCACCGATGTTTGGACAAAAGAACATCTAGATTCCAGAACTTGTAGTATTGAATTGCTCATCCTAGGTACCCCCCTAAAATCCCAGCAAGCTGAATGTTAGCTAAAATGTTGGCTGGGCTGGCCGATGTGACAGCTTGGCCGCTAAGCTGCTTCGGAGGGATTACAAGCGAGCACCCCTTGTTTCTGCAAGCACTACAAAGCCGCCAGTCTGTAGTAGCAAACGTTATGAAGAACAAATAGGAGCAGATATTTAAAGCTAGTACCAGCACAACGCTTGACCAATGTGAAAGCTTCAGTAATACTCCATAAAGTACAGGGGATCTAGCAGCAGAGAGGTGTGGGCACAGCCCCCGTTAAAGTACTGCAGCTCTTCAGAGGACTCTTGATTCATTACAGTGCTGCAGCCCCTCTGAAAAGTTCCTGTAAAAAATATTGAGGAAAAAAATAGAATACGAAAATATTGACTCCCTATACTTAAAATGGTAAGTACAAAAATATTGAGAACAAATATATAGTTTACAATAATATAGTTGTATTAAATATTGATGTTAAAATATATATAATTTAAAATATTAAAATAAACATAAATTACAGAGCGAAGTATTACAGAGGGGTAAAATCTACTATGCCCACTCCATTCAGTGGAATTGTAGGGAAAGCGTTGGATTGCGGAGGGGTAAAATTGACTATTCCCGCTCCAGTCAGTTAAACAGTAGGGAAAGCGCTTGACTGCGGAGGGGTAAAATTTACTATTCCCGCTCCAGTCAGTGCAACAGCAGGGAAAGTGTTGGATTGCGGAGGGGTAAAAATGACTATTTCCACTCCAGTAAATGCAACAGGAGGGAAAGTGTTGGATAGCGCAGTGATAACATTTACTATTCCAACTCCAGTCAGTACAACAGTAGACTAAGTGTTGGATTGAGGAAGGGTAACAATGACTGTTCCCACTCCAGTGAGTGTAACAGTAGGGAAAGTGTTAGATAGCAAAGGGATAAAATTTACTATTCAATTAGTCTTTATTCGATTATATACAATCATAAAAAACACATATAAAAACAACATTAAAAACCAGATTTGTCTAAATGAAACATAAAATATCAGTAAATAAAAACTCAATAAAATCAATTTACATATCTAATTTCAAATGCCTATAGGAGGAGGTTTACCATCAACGAAAAAAAAAGTCATGTCGAACGAGTAAAACCATATTTTAGATGTAACAAGAAATTCGCAAACATATAAGCACATATTAACGTGTTTAAGTTAAAGAATACTAAAGCACCAAAGCTCAAAAACACCTATTACAAGATGGCAAATAAGGTATTAAGATAATTACATAATTACATGCTGCCCTGCCTTCTGATCCTTCTTATGGTCCAAGTCCAGCTCCAAAATGTTGCCATGGCTACAACTATGACTTCGCTGGTGTCAGACTTTAAAATACGCAAAGCCGATTGTAAGGATCTCGTTCCCATTTAGGCACAAACTGGCTTAAGCCATTGTTGGCAAGTGCCTTATAAGCAGGGCAAACAAAGAGGATGTGCGGCAAGGTCTATTCCACACATGGGCAAGAGAGGCAATATAAATCTAAATCAGCCCCCCAGTTTTTGGTGAACGATTTTATAGGGAGGCTTCCCACTCTAAATTGGTGGTAGGGCTTCCTATTGCCAAAGCTGGTAATGGTGTCCCAATAGGCCTCCATTCTGTATTCGATTTTGTGACCCAGAAAGATGCCTGTTAAGGAATCTCCATTCATCTGAGAGAAGGACTTCTGCCAAACCATGTCCCTGTATAGGGCTTCGAATTCCATTTTTGAGGGGAAAGAATTCCCTTCTGGGTCCAGCCATAAATGGTTGAGGCCCATGTCTGATAAGGTAACCTTAATCTTGTGTAACCATGAAATTATATTGGATTTAGCAGCTTCTCTAATGTGTTTAAGTGCCTGCGCATAAGGAGGCAACTCCGGGGTGGTCCAAAGCCGTCGCCAGTAGGCAAGAGGTCTAAAACCCGCTGCCTCTTCAAAAGAAATACACCCCAGATCCATCAATAACGGCCTTAAAGGTGTAGACAGCGGGAGACCAGTCAGTGCCCTTAAAAACTTATTTTGTGCTTGGACTAAAGGTGATACATATTTGAATCCCCACAGTTCAGCTCCATATATTATTGAGGCTTTAACCTTTCCTTGATAAATAGCCATAACCGGAGCCACTGGTTTGGTTAAAGATAGACGATGTTCTTTTAGGAGGGCCCCCGCTAGTTGATTATGCTTTACCACCAGTAGATCCAACTGTGGCTTCCAATTCAGTCTTTTGCCCAATGTGACCCCTAAGTAGGTAAAAGAATCAGTTTGTTCAAGGGGCACATTATTCATTTCTACTCTGGCTTTCACCGATTTACTTCTGTGCAAGACCATGAACTTGGTCTTATCAACATTGACTACAAGTTCATGGTCATTAAAAAAAGAGCAAATCAGTTGAGGGCTCTTTGCAGACCAGCTTCTGTTTTAGACAAAATTAAAGTATTGTCTGCAAACATTAATATAGGAACCCTCAAACCGGCAAGAGTCGGAGAATCCGTGGGATAATCAGAGTAATATGAGACCACTTTGTTGATAAACAGGGAGAAAGGGGTAGGTTCTAGAAGACACCCCTGCCGCACTCCCTTGTTTACCAAAAAACGTTCTGTTGTCTCCCCCTGTTGTCCCCATCTAACTTGGGCATAGGTAGAGTCATATAGTTTGATGATGAATGAAAGGATCTCTGCGGGCATTCCAGCTTTGTTAAGAGTGTCCCAAAGTTTATTGCGGGGCACTAGATCAAATGCAGACTTAAGATCTATGAATGCTGCATAGAGGGTGCCCCCAGCTAAGACCACAGTGTTCCAATATAACATCATAAATCTAAAGACTTGATCAGTAGTGCTAACATGGGAGCGAAATCCTGATTGATAGGTGGGTATTATCTTGTTATCATCAATCCACTTATTTACCTTACTTAGCACCAATCTAGCCACCAACTTCTGCATAGTGTCAATAAGACTGATGGGCCAGTAGTTGGATGGGGAGGCTCGATCCCCTTTTTTATATATGGGGATGATCTCGGCCCCGTGCCATGATTCTGGGATGGGACGCCTCTAGCTAAACCATTGTCAAGAATACAAATATATTTCAGCCAGTTCTCCCGGTCGGATTTAAATATATCTGCCGGGATGCCATCTGGCCCCCGGGCTCTGCCTGCAGCAACCCCGTCAAGTGCACATTCTATTTCTAATGGGGTAAATGTTAATATTACCTGGACACTGAAACTGTCCTGAGTCGTGTGTGTTAGAGGAGAATTGGATCTGAAAATATGTAACACAACATTCTGGGGGAACGTTGTTAGCAGGTGCCGGACCAGCATGGTCACCTCCACACTTGATTAAGTGCCAAAATCTACACCAGTTTTTTCCGTTACATGCGGCTAGCAGAGCCTTCCATCTGTTTTCATCATAGGGCTTTTTTTCTCGTTGTTGGATAACCTTATATTCAGATCTCCTACTCCTTACCACCTGGACGTAGCCTGCCCTCATTGCACTGGACAGAGCCCTGTAAGCATTCCTACATGCCCCGTCGTACCATTTTGCTGCCTAGGCCCCTGTTGCTTCGCAATCCAGGTTTTACAAAATAAGATCTAAGCTTAGTAAACAGGGCCTCATGGTGTGCTGTGAGGGCTAATAAAGTATCCTCATTAGGATCAAATTGCGAAAGGGCTACAAGAGAGACAGCAAGTGTCAACTTGATCTGAGTTACAGTGACCTCGTCCGCGGCTACCTCTTCCCGTTTTAACCTGCGAGAATCGTTGGACACAATCACATCTGATGGTATGGTGTCCAGGCTACCACTCAGTTTCTAGGTGCAAAACACATCTAATGTCAAAAAAATAGGTTCATGGTCGCTCTCTGGTCCATTCAAGGCCTCCATATCCCTCATCCTTTGCCAGAGTTTTAAATTGATAAAAAATAGTCAATCCTACTTTTCCTTGACCCACTACTGAAAGTGAAGTTGCCTTGAATATCTGATTTAGATCTTCCATTAACTGCACGGAGCCCACACTCCATTGTTAAGCTTTTAAGCTGAAGCACAGCTTCAGTCCATTTCTTAATTGGGGTGAGCAATAATGACGGAACGCCACAAACCGCATCTTCATCACTGGTAAGATTCCCGTCCTCTAAACCAAGAGGCTCGAACGTGCAATTAAAATCCCCTGCAATAATCTTATTACAGGGCCCATTTAGGGTTTTCAGAAAAGAATCCAATCTAGAGATGGTCGGGGAAGCCTTTCCGCCTGCCTGCCCTCTGGCATGGACATTTATGAAAAAACACTCAGATTCATGCGCGGAGGTTATTCTAATAACCTGAATATCTGGGTTATCAATCGCTATCGCTTTTACCTGGAAACCAGCCGGTTGTCTCACCCATATCAATAGACCACCAGATGGGCGCAGTTTACTACTAGAAGTTGCAGGCTTGGCAAATGCCAGATAACCTGGCTGAAAGATCGTATTCAAAGCCCAGGTTTCTTGGAATGCAACCATGTCACACAACTCGATGAAATTTGACCAGTCTTTGGGTCTGGTCTTCGTGAGCAACCCAGCAATGTTCCAGGATAATACTTTTTTTTTTTTTTTTAATAATTTTATTGTTTTCTTGCAAGGAAATACAGCAGTAGATAGTAACATAATTCCGGCTGTACACATAATAAGAACAAAGACATTTGCAAATTTAAGCAAAGTAATTAAATCCATTCAGCAATGGGTGCCCAGATCTTCTCCCCCAGAGCTCTTCTTTTGACCCCTCTTAGCTTATAAATAGCAGACTCTAAATTATACATAAAAAGTAACTTCTCACGCCATGTAAAGAAAGAAGGGGGATCTGAATTGATCCATTCCCTAGTAATGCATGCTCTGGCTACTGCCATACAGATAAATAAAAAGCAGCTTATTGATTTAATTCTTGAGATGTCGGACTCTAAGCCCAATAGCACCAATTCGGCAGTTATTATAATATCACAGCTTAGAACAACCGACAAAAAGTTTTCAATTTGTTGAAAGAAATCCCGGAGTTTAGGGCATTGAAAAAACATATGGACATCGTTAGCTGCATGTAGCCCACACCGACTACAATTCGTTCCAGTGGTCGTGCTCCACTTAACGACCTTGCTGGGAGTGTAATAGAGGTCATGTAAGCACATAAAATGCTGTGATTTCATCATCCCTGTGATTAAACAATCTGAAGCTAATTTAACAGAACACAGAACATCAACCCCCGGCACCCCCAGTTTGTTTGCCCATTTCAGTTGGCACTGATCCATATCATCCCCACATTCTTGAACCAGACTTAAGTACAATGAGCCAATAGGAGCCTTTTTCTGTAACAGTTCAAACAAATGAATTCTAATCATTCTAGCTGACTTAATAGCCGAAGAGCTCTGTAAGAAACTACGAATCTGAAGAAATTTGAAAAAATCACTTCTTGCCAAGGAGAAGTTATTCTCTAATTCCTGAATGAAGCCATTTCACCATTCATAAATAAGTCGCCCAAATATCGTAATCCTTTCTGCTCCCACTTGTGAGTAGTTAAATCACAGAAAATCACAGATGGCAAAAGACCAGGAGAAGCTAAGGGAGTATAGACATTAAGTTTAGACAAACCCAAAAGCTTCCGAACTTTTTGCCAGACTATGAAAGCTGCCTTCAGCGTCTTATACTTTGTTTTTTTATAATAGCTGGGCTCAACAACCTTAAGGAAGCTAGCTTTCACTCTCTCTCCCATAGTCATTTCAAAGATCGATGGATAATATATTAATGACCTCTCAGCTAAGCCGATATTTTGTTCAAGCATAGCCAAGTTCTCAGTACCCTGAGTCCCATTGGGATTTATTGAATGAGGAATTAGATCCAACGGTTGGAGGGTGTCAGAAATATTGGGGGTCTCTACCATCTTGGATGTGTCAGCCGGTGACAGTCAGTCACAGCCATCTAGCCCAAACAATGGGGCATATCTATTTGCTAAATTCAATTCAAATGCGTGCACCATAACCCCATGGTTATTACTGCGGTAGTCACTATTGGCCCTCAGTCCTGATAGGGAGTTATGGTAAGGGCTATAGAAGAACCCTAGGGGAAGCACAGATATTTTAGCAGGAAAAAGCCCTTCATTCCTGTTTCCCAAACATTCAAGTATGAGCCTGACTACACGAGCATTATTAAATTTAGCCACCACACAATCACCCCCTCCATTCTTCGTAAAATAACCAACCCAAAAAGAGCGTCTAGCCATTATAAGGTGGTTGCAAATGTCCCAGCCCCATACCCCTGCTTCTTTCAATTGTAGAAAGGGGGTTGGGGGGGCACACTAGCCTCACCGTCGCAGCACAGTTCGCCCCTTTGCATCCTGGTAAATGCAGTACACAGTTCAAACTTACTTCAATTGTACATTCAGCCAGCGCATTGTTTTTGCCATTAACTGTTTGGTAGATTCTGCCTGGCCTCCCTGTAAAATAGGTACATTCCTCAGGATTACAACCAGTGGTGCTGCAGCAGGAGGGAGATTTACTACCCTGGGACTACCCTGGGATCATGTCTCGATGAATTATTTCCCTGCCCATGATTTACTATTCTAACTCCAGCCAGTTCAACAGTAGGGAAAGTGTTGGATTGTGGAGGAATAAAATGTACTATTCCCACTCCAATAGGTGCAACATAAAGAACGTGTTGGATAGCGGAGGGGTAAAATTGCCTATTTCCACTCCAAAAAGTGCAACAGTAGGGGAAGTGTTGGACAGTGGAGGGGAAAAATTTACTATTCCCACTCCAGTCAGTTCAACATTAAAAACAAACAAAATATCTTCAACAAAATACAAATATTTTAAAAGCAAAGTAAATAAAAAATATATAAATATGATGGAAATATATATATATTTAATATTTAAAAAACATTATAATGTTAAATACATATCACAAATATCTACAAATATTATTATTAATAAAGTACAAAAATGATTTTCATACAAATAAATATTTTTTATTTAAAAATAATTTATTAACAAAAACATTATTACATAAATGTTGTATAGTTACTTACCACGCTATAACACCACGAAACTCACAACCTGCACCTAAAAAATTATTTACATTAATAATATAAATATTCATCAACTAATTCGTTTTCATTAATTAAATATTCGTTAATAATGAATTATCACGACTGTTTGGTGTGTATTTTTGGTGTGGTGTATATTTTGTTTTTTGGTGTATATTAGGTGTGTATTTTTGGGGGGGACACAATATCCCACAATATCCCCCCAAAAATACACACCATATTAATTATTCAATTATTTATTAATATTATTTTGAAAAAAAAATAATTGCTTAAAATTAATTACTTCCCGCCCCATACCCCAACAATACCCACAACCCACATTTAAAATGTAAAAACAAATATCTGCACAATTAACATAAGAATTTATCAATTAAACACATATTATTAATTCAAAAACAAATTATAATTTATCAAAATGAATTATCTTCCCACCCTTTACCCCTATAATCCCTACTATCCTCACCTAAAATTGAACTTCAAAAACATTAATGGCACAATGAAAATTAATTTTCAAATAAATAACTAATAGTATTTAAAAACTAATTATAAATTAAGCACAATTATTTTACTCCCCACACTTTACCCCGATAAACCCAAAACCCACACCCAAAAAAGCATTTAAACAATTAACATAATTAATTATCAATTACTAATTATCAACTAATTAATAATTAGAAATAAATGACTTCCTACCCTTTCTCTCTATAACCGCCACAACCGGCACATAAAAGAATTACACAATTACCATAATGAATTTACAAACTGTGGATCCTGTATGTTCCGGTGAAACACCAAGGGTGCTCCCAGAGACGCCATTTAGATTTGGGGATCCGGTAAAACTAGTCTGCTGGAACATAGCTGGAATCGCAAAAAATCTGAGGGATCCGGTATGGGCGAGCTTTATTGAATCCTTTGATTTCTGTATGTTACAGGAAACTTGGGCAATCGATACACCACACAGAGTGGGGTACAAGACTTATGGAATTGGTGCGATCCCATCTAGAAGTGGAAGGCCTTCGGGGGGAATTTTGATTTGGGTGAAAGTAAAACTAAGGGTACATATCGAGGTGGAGGACACAAATTCCTTAGATATATTAGCATTAAAAATTACAACGTGCAAAGGGAAAAAACTATTTTTAATAAAAATCTATAATAGGCCCGCACCCTCATCAAGTGAATCACAAACCCTACTTAAATTAGATCGCTTCCTAAGCGGACTGGATCCCAGGGAGGATCTCATCATCTTGGCTGGCGATTTAAATTGTAATTTTGAGCCAGTCTTGGGTCTTAGTGATATTTTTGTTGAGGAAGATCAGGCGAATAAAATCCCTACTTTGGAGAATGCCAAATCAGTAAAATGTTCAACTTTGGCTCTCCAATTGAATAAACTATGCACGGAGCACTGTCTGAGGGCTTGTAACGGACGGTTACCGTCCGATAGTTCGAAGAAACCAACCTTTAGCAGGACCAACTGCAAAAGTAACTTAGATTTTGTGATCGCCTCTATACCCACCTGGTCGTATCTTTTGGACCTCGATGTAATGGAGAGGCTGGAAAGTGACCATTTTCCTTTAAACCTTACAGTAGATGTTTCACTGTTTAATGATATAGTTCAATTCCCTCCATCAGAGGAAAGTAGCGGTGACAACATCGAGATTCATATCAGTAACAATAGGAGATCACTCAAATGGCCCTTTATATTGGACCATAGTGATATCCTTGGTGAAATTTATACACTTTTTGCTGGGACCTTCGGACCCTATTTAGGTTTAACGCCTGATGAGGAAACTAAAACCTCTTTTTTCTTAATACATCAAAAATTCTTTATTGATCTTAAATTATTAGTTACAAAAATGCCCAAAAAGAATCAGCAAAAGATTCAGAATCTGACCCACAGTAAGCCCTGGTATGATAGATCCTGCAGAGAGTCAAAAAGGGAAGTTTTATTGGCAGTCAAGTCTAAGTCCCTCTTGGACATTCAAAATGCAAGGAATAATTACAAGTCCATCCAGAGGGCTTCTAAAATAGCTTGGGAGGAAGATAAATGGGCCGAGTTGCTGCTGGCCGCCAAATCGCGTGATAATGTGGCCTTTTGGAGGTTAGTAGCCAGTGGCGGTGCGTCCATTGGGGGCGTTGGGACGTTGCCCCACTAGCCATGTGGACGACCGTCACTGTCACGCATTGGTTTTCGTGCGATTATCAATTTAAGAATAAAATTATGAGCACACTCACACAGTGTGTACTAGAGCCCGACAGAATCATGATCGGATGGGACATCATTGCGGAAGGGTGTGGGGGCGGGCCTGTGGCGGCAGTGAGTGACAGCCAGTGCGTGCGCTGTGACAGCACAAGCCAGCTGAGCAGAGCAGAAGGAAATAGCGCGGCAGGCAGGGCGGCAGCAGTGTGCGCATTTTGGACAAGTCATTTTTATGACTTGCCCACGCATGCGCACACACCCAGGAGTACCTTCCCTCGTCCTCCTCCCCAGCAGTCAGACAGGCAGAGACCCGGGGGAGCCGGGTCTCATTATGGGCAGTATTGGCCCTGCTCTTTAGCCTATCCTGGCGCAGTGGCGCTGTTAATGCTGCGCCAGGATTGGCTGAGTTACCAGGGCGCGCAGACTTCAGGAGTCAGAGTCACGAGGAGAGTGAGCATAGAGACCTCGTGACTCAGACCTCGTGACTGCTGCAGTCACGGTCCTTTGTCATGATCTATCCCCCGTGAGTCGTGACGCCGGAATGATGAGAGTGACACAACAATTGAATTCTCTGTCTTCCTAAAACGTAAGTTTTTTTGTGTACAGTGAGTTCAGTAGAGTGCGTGTGGTCGGGGTGTGCGTGTGCGTGGTGGTGTGTGGGTGGCATGTCATGATGACTACTTACTAGATGGCAAGTTGATGCGAAGCAAGCACTAACTAGGCCTTCCAAATCCTGAAGTGCCTTACATGGAGGCGCACAGCTAGGTGAAATAAATCACAAGTCCAGAAGTTACTGCAGCAGAACAGGTGCCCCGCCCGCAACATGCATCAGGTGGACGGGGAGCAGTAGACAGGAGTGGAGGGAGGATACCGGCCTCTCCACAGGAGGGGTGGAGGCGGGTTAGGTTACAGTCGGGTAGATGGGGAGATGTAGAGAGTCAGGTAGTACACTGCTTTGAAGTGGAGGGCCGGCACTGATTCGCACAGAAGAGGGTGCTGTTGTTGATGACTGAAAGTATGGGGCCAGTTCATGTGGAAAGAAGGGTGCTGGAACTGGTGACAACTGAGAAAGCATGTGGACTGGTTTAAGTACAGAGAAGGGAGTTGGGAATGCTGACAGCTGGGAGGGTGTAGACCTGTCTAAGTGGAGAGGAGGGTGAAGGGACAGGTGACAGCTCCGTGAGGATATGGACCGGTTCAAGAGGGTAGAAGGGTACTGACACTGGTGACAGCCGAGACGACAGGAAGCAGGTTAAGTAGAGAGAAGAGTGCTGACACTGGTGACAGCTGAGAGAGGGCAGGGGACAGTTGACGCAGAGAGGAGGGTGCCGGACACTGGTGAGCAGTCTCTCTTCTTTAGTCACATTAATCGGAGTAGCAGTCCCTTTGTAGGATCAAAGCTAAAGGATGGGTATACGTGACGCTAACTTATGCCTGGGCACTCAAAATTATGTATAATTGCTCACAATTAGCTACATATGTGAACTGAGGTCTGCATTATGTGCGCGCCGAATGTTGATGTAAATTTACACAGAGATGCTATATGCGAGCGCTCAGATACGGCTGATGCATTCTCTGGCATCTGCTACATACTATTAATGATTTATGTTTCCGATTACCTGTTTTAATATACGAAGTATAGTGTACAGCAGCCATGTTATTAACAATAAACATCTGTTATTCATCTCCAAGATACCATTGGCTGAACTTGCGCTTTTCAAATACACGTTGATGTTACTTTATGAGTGCAGGGAGACATAGTATATGTTGCCTACGACCAACATTCTGATAATAAGATTGCCTGCTCGACTGTGTCCGCTCTCACACTTGTACAACTACTTATGCTTTTTTAATACCATTACCACAGGAGACCACAGCAGAAAAAAGAGCACCACACCAGGGCACAGGTAATTGTCACCACTGCCCTCTTTTAAGTCTGCCACTAAGTCAGCATTCAAGGGAAGCCCTTTCTCTCGTCTTGACTTTAGGACTCTCTGACGGGATAACAGAGGTTATGAGGGGTCAAGGGAGGAGGCAGGAGGCTCCGAATCACCCAGCTGATTTATGGTGAGACCCGGCTGAGGGTGAGATCCAGTTTGTCCTAGGCCAGCCTTGGCAGAGGACTCTGCTGTGGGTGCACATATCGCAGCTTGCTGGATGCATGCTATGGGTTCAATTTGGGCTGGTCGGGGAATACAAGCTATCTTGCGAGGCTAGCCTATGATCCAGGAGATCAGTCAGTGCTGTGTTGTGGGATGTGTAGAGGCTGAACACACTTTAATATTGGGGCGATTGGGTGTGTTTTTATAGGCTTGCTTAGGACCTAAGTAAGCAGACATAATGTTCTGGGATACTGTCCCGAGATCCGTGAGACCTGGCTGTCTGTATGCTACAGGTCGTGTAAGGGCTGCAACCACCAGACTGCCCCAGAAATGGGGAAACCTAGTATGCTTTCGGGTACTAGCTAGGCAGATTGCCTTATTTGAGAGACTGCCACAAGAACAGGGAGACCGGTCTCTGTTATTGGGTGTGTATCAGTCGCATCCAACAGTGAATGGTGAGTCTTTGTGAGCGCAGAGAGAGTTGTGTGGCTGTATGAGTACACTGGATAAGATGTATGCCCTCGTGAGTGAGGGTTGAGTGGTGTGAATACACCGGATGAGTGGTGTACACTTCTGAGTGCAGGGTGAGCAGCCTACTTTTGTGAGTGCGAAACAGTGTGCATCTTTGAGTGCAGTGAGGGGTGAGTGATGTCTGTGTGAGTGCAGGTTGAGCAGTGTGCCTGTGTAAGTTTAGGGTGAGTGATGTAGATGGGTGAATGTAGGCTTAGTGATGTGTCAGGGAAGGGTGAGTAATGGGTCTATGAGTGCTGGGTGAGTAGTGTGGCTATGTGAATGCGGGATGAGTGATGAATCTGTGCAAGTGCAAAGCGACTTGTCTGGCTACTCCCAGAGTTGTGTTCGCCAAGCCACCTCTTTCTCAAATTTGCTTGAAAATGCACCATTTGCCCACTTTTTTTCCCAAACTTTTCTCGAAGGGGGAACCCTCCGAACCCCTGTCGGTGGTTCAGGCTCGCCTCAGTGCAGACTAGTATTTACGCCTGACCACTTTCAAATGTCACCAGCCGCCACTGTTAGTAGCAAATGGGAACAATGTAGGCAGAGTGGTTAAGGATGTCTTTTTGGACGAGCAAACTTGGATTAATCACTTTACCAACCTATACAAAAAATATGAGGATTCCCATATGGACACGAATGCTCCAAGCTATGAAACACCAATAGACTATCTTGTTTTTACACTAGGGGAAACTGAGCTGGCAATAAGCCAAATAAAATCGGGCAAAGCCCCAGGTCTCGATAAGATACCGGGGGATTTATACAAGCATGACTTAAAAGTATGGGCACCTTACATTAATCATTTGTGCAACACGCTATCCCGTACCTTAGAATTCCCTGAAAGTTGGAAGGGAGCTGAAATTGTTTTAATTTTTAAAAAAGGAGATAGGATGGACCCCTGCAACTACCGGCCAATTAGTTTAATGGATATCCTCCAGAAAATTTACTCACGACATATTCTATTACGTGTGAGTGATTGGTTGGAGGAAAATACAATTTTAACTAAGTTTCAAGCCGGGTTCAGATCAAAAATCAGCACAATAGACCAGATTTTTAGATTTTGCTGCCTCTACTGGAAATATGTAAAGATTAAAAGGGGTCACTTATATGTTGCGTTTGTCGATGTAAGGGCAGCATTTGATTTAGTGCCTCGCAATCTTTTATGGAAAACCCTGAGTGCAGCAGGTCTGCCAAACAATTTAATAGTTCAGATCAAAGAGTTACATGTAGGGAATTTTGCGCGAATTAGATGGGGTCCAAATGGCGAATTAACTCAAAAAATCCCCATCGAGCGTGGTGTTCGCCAGGGCTGCGTTCTGGCCCCTACGCTCTTTTCCCTTTTCGTAAACGACATACCTTTATATTTAGAGGGATGTAATAACGATTCCCCAAAACTGAACGGTGAAAGGGTAACATCACTACTATTCGCTGATGACACTATTCTTATTTCCCAAACTAAAAAAGGCCTCCAGACCCTATTGAACACCTTTAGTGAATATTGCAGTAACAAGGGGTTGGAGATTAATGGGAAAAAGACTAAATGTATGGCCCTAAATCCAACTAAACCAGATAAGGGCTGCTTAACTCTGGAAGGAGTAAAACTGGAATCGGTGCCCCACTTTTCATATCTAGGGGTGACACTTGATTCAAGTTTTACCTGGAGAGCACAAATGGAAAAAATTAAGCTGACATTTGCCCAGAATGTAAAACCAATTCTCAGGGAACATAGCCTGAGTACCAGTAAAGCTGTGTCTCCAGTGATTGAACTTTTTAAATTTAAAGTTCAACCATCAGTTCTATATGGCGCAGAAATTTGGGGGCCTGGGTCAAAGGACACTTTCAGTGTCCTGGATAATAACTTCTTGCGAAGCATGGTAAGGGTCCCGAGAGGTACTCCACTAGTACCATTGCAACTTGACCTAAACTTTAAAAGAACTGACCACCAAGTATTGATCCGACCCTTAATGCTTTGGGTTAGGCTATGGCATGTTCCCGAACTTCAAGATTATAGAGACGGGTTAAAAGAAATTATGGCGCTTGATAGTCTAAAAGTTATCCCATGGCTTAGGCACGTCAAAGCTTGGTTTAGTAACATAGGTTTGAAACAATTCTGGGAGAACCCTGAGCACCTACCCCCTAACCCGAAACTAATCCTAAAAAGGGCTTTCTGGTCCTTCATAGCAAATAGGATTATAAGTGCTACAACTGGTGGGACTCTAGTCTCAAACTTCTTAAGTTTTAAGGACATCCCACTCTTTGAGACCTTTATGGATGAAATAGAGCCCCCAATTGCCAAAACTTTGTTTTTAAAATTTAGATATGGGAATCTTTTAACAAAGACAACCTTGGCACGTTGGGCTAGAAATTTAGATCCATCATCCTTAGCTATTGATGAAATTTGCTCCATGTGTGAGCAAAACCAGATAGAAAACGAGCAACATATCCTCTTTTTTTGCCCTGCGTATGTCCAGGCCAGGAAAAGATGGATTAAACCAATATGCCTATTGTTAGGTCTGAGGTCATGTACACAGGCACTGAGAATTTTGACAACAAACACAATGCAACCAATAACATTTAGTGTTAGCAGATTTTTACATTCTATTTTCTTACAAAGGAAAAAATTGGGGCATCAACTGTCATTGAGCTCTCTCCAGGAATAGAATTGACTTTTTTTCTGGAACTAGTGAGTGGTCCATCCTAGGATTTTAAGATTGTTTTTTGTACTCCGATTGTCTTCCAACACGAAATGTACTGTTTTAGTTAATGATTTTAATAACTAAAGTGGAATGTTTTTTTGCTTTGTTTATTAATTGTATTGTATGCATTGTTCTTTTATGGCGTCAAAGCCGAAATAAAGAATTTTTGAATTGAATTGAATTGAATTGAATTATCAAATCATGAATTAGTAATAATTATCATTTTAATAATGAATACATTACTTCCCACCCTTTACCCCATAAATCCCACAACCCAAAAATGTACACAATTACCATAATTAATTATCAATGAATTGATTAATATTATTGAACAACTAATTATTAATTAAAAATAAATTACTTCCCACTTTTTACCCCTATAAACCCCACAACACACACAAAATTTACCCCATTAAAATTAACACTCTTAAATAGCAATTAAATAAATATAATTAAATAAAAAATTGTCATTAATTTATTATATTGAACTACTTCCCACCCTATTCCCCTATAAACCCACAACCCGCTACGGAACTGAAAGAGGCAAAACGTAATTAAATTAAATGTAATAACTACTAAAAATGTAACAGATATATTAGAAAACATAAACAATACTTATATAAAAAAAATTACATCACATGCATTTAAAATATATACTAAAATATATAACACTAATTACAAAATCGATATTTTTAACAACTATAATTTTGCAACCGATATTATTGACTGCTATATTTTAAAAATCGATCTTACTTACCTTAAAATCTATATTCTTGTCCACGATATTCCTGCTTCCGGAATTTGTGTGTCACGATATTTCCAACTCAATAATTGTGTCAGTTGATATTACTGACTCGATATTTTGTCTGAATACCCGCCCTAGGAAAAGTTTGAAAAAAGAGTGGGCAAATGGTGCATTTTGAAGCAAATTCGAGAAAGCAAGATGGTTAATAAAATAAATAAAACGTTTCAATGGTGACCTCGAGAGACTGTGAATTAAACATTACTAAGGCCTTTGGAAGAGGTAGTGTCTCAATCATGCCCATTATGCTCATTCTACATTACACATGTGCACCCTTTTCTCTCCACATCTCGTCCATCTCCATATAGTATCATTCTCAGCAGCCGCCTTTCTTTGTCTCCTGAATGCGCTTCCTTGCATCTCTTCCACTTCACAAACCACAAACACACAACGCACCCACTCACCTGTAAGCACTGTATTTTCATTTACTTTTGCCTTCTCATCAATATTTTGGCAACTGTGTACCTCCTTCCACACAGTTGCACAGAATCACAATTGCAACTGGGATAAGTGGCCATTGCTCTGTAATACAGCTATTATTCAAGTCCTCATTGACTGTGAACCGCATTTACCATCATGCTAAGGGATGAACTGTGCTGGGAGCTGAGGCAGTGTACTCCCAGCTCCCTTCTATATTTATTGAATGTTTATGTGACTTTTATCAACACATTGGCACTGTGCATGTATCTTTCTCTGCCGCTCCCTTTGAAAGGCAGAGCAGTAATTCACCATAGGCATCTGGGGCCCTCTATAACCCTGCTGCATTTATGAGCTGGGAGCGTGACGTGGCAGTGAGCGTGCTATAAGAAGAGCCTGCTTGTCATGGTTTGTTCATCCCAATTAACACATAAAGAAACCATGAATGGACTCTGGGATCTGTGCAGTCCAATCTGTAAACATCAGCCATGCCTGGCAATGACCCGCTGTCTTCTATGAGCCAGAGTTGCGCTTTAAGCTTCATCATGTATATGTTCCCTTCAAAGGCAGTGGAAATCTGAGAAAGATAGCTGGTACTGGGGCTCTCTAAAGAGGTAGAAGCTGTCTAGAAGTGTCAATCTGTAAACAATAACATTGTTTGCTTTAATGAGGAAAAAACACAAAGCACAACAGTAAACCACCTTCCTGGCTGTGCTTTAATAACATACGACAAAGGTTCAAACACAGTCATTAATTGCAAATTTAACTCTGTAATGTAAGGTTTTCTTGTAAACTGCCAGTAAACAACTCCTATATAACTCAAAAGGATTTTTGTCTCACCAGGCGAGTACAAAACCTTGTCCTAAAACAGTGCATGCATACCGGAGATCAGATTCCACTTTTTAGGTCGAGGACCTAAAGGCTGCGCTTGCGCAGTCTCCGGTCAGAGAATTAATGTTTTTTAGACGGGGCATGAACCTGCCTCTCTCCACCATCTCTCCTCCATTGGCTGCCTTCCTAAACGGAGGCCAGCCATTGGAGGAGAGGGGCATCACTCCAATCGAGCCCTGTCTCTTTCGGATTCTGGGGCGTGTTTTTGGCGTTCTTTCTACCTGTGACGTCATCCGTCACTCAGAAGCCAAAAACACACCCCCGAATGCGAAAATGGCCGTGTGTTTCTCCGAGGCATTTTTGCCTCGCCTCGGAGAAGCATGGTCATCATGCTCCCCTTCCCTCCCTCCAGTCACTTGTTATTTCAGCCCGGGCTGTTTTTCGCGGATCCTTGCGGTCACGCAGGCTCAGTGCAGTTTCCGGAGCAGGGGTAATATATAGGCGGCATGTCTTTGTAAAAGTGCGTCTCTGGAGAGCTCTTTTAACTCCTGTAAGCCCCTGCCTTTCTTTTCTTAGGCGCTCGCCTGTGGCATACTCTGCCGTGCTGGGTTGAAGTGTCTAGAGGTTAGCACCGATAAGAACAGTGCTGCCTCCCTTCGGAGAGGGAGTTTGCGTCGCATGTCCCACCTCTGCCTCCCCCACACTCTACAATTGTGTTCCGGTGGTAGAACAAGCGCTATGACGCAATGTACAGGAACTGGGATCCCGAGTGCAATGGTACTGGAATCCGTGCACGTGCCAGAATACAGAATGAGGATGTAATACATGCCCCTCCGGTCATGCAGAAATTCAGAGGCAGGCTCGGGGACGATCAAACTCCCAAGAGGCATACTGACTGCACAACATTAGAAGTGGGGCAGCATGCATAAAGGGTAGATGCGGTTTTCACTTTGCCTCCACAGGGCTGCGACATATCGACCAGATATGTCGCAGGACACACGATTTAGATAGACCGCAGGCAGCCCACGGAGGAGCAGGACCTTCAAAATGTGCAGGAGGCGGGGGCGCTAGAGGGCGCACTGCGGGATGGCTGGCTGAAATGACACCTCCGCCGGACGGACACTAATTCACCCGTTTTATCCCGCTTGCAGCAACCGACTATGACACTCTTTGTCACGGTCTGAAAGGGGAATAGGCGAGGCACCTGTTGGATGCAATTTCACGCCATGGAATAGTGGCAGAGGTGGAGTAAATCATGCCGGGAGGACTGAGTGTGTGCCTGTGTGATCCGGGTAAGATGGCGCCCACACCTCGCTGATCAACCGAACACCGCGCGGTGCCGAGCCGGAGCTCTCATGCACGCCTTCTCTTGGGGACAACCTGCGCCTGCCGCTATTCAGCAGAACCATTGAGCAGCGCTTCCCCGGAATCCCTGGACATATACGTGGAGATCTAAGCTTTCACCGGACTCGGACGTAAAGATGGCGACCCCAGGAAGATCTAACGGTGCGTAACCTTGCAACGCTAATGAATGCTATGGCACAGGAAATCGCTTCCGATGCCAGCGCGATGATCAGTGAGTGCCTATATACCCCCAGAGGCCGTATTGCTTTATAAAATGGATTAGGCGCTGTAGCCCTACTGGTCCAAAGAAATGAAAACGGCGCGAAAACTGAATTCAAAATGGCGGCGCCCATGTAGGTCTACTTGCGAGCATTAGCGCAGATGCGGGATTGCTCTTGCGAGACTGTTAATCTCGAGAGAGAAATGCCTGCTGTCGGCAGGACAGGGGCGCACTAACAACTACTTGGCAGTATGAGAGGGCGCAAAAACGCATTGTAATACAGCACGCCACTGCGATGACAACTCCACTGCTATTGCATGTTTGCTCGGTCTAAGCTCTATGTACCTTATGACTCCCTGAATCCCGAAAAGGTCTGCACGCGGATGGCTGGGAAATACAATTGACTTAAATCGATTTTCTCCCTGAGCACTGTGTGGCGCGTCCTTACTGTTAACTAAGATGGCGGCGCCCGAGTACCTTCAGACGCACTGAGACGCCTGCTGCAGATCCGCGCTCTTCACAGACACGGAGGAGTCGTGGAGGGCTGCCAGAGAGGGTAACGTGAGCCCTGGTACACCATAAGCCCACCTCCATCAACCTTCGGACATATCTACTGCCAATAAGATTCCCACCCTCTGGGGTAAAACTTGCAGGAGGGGTGGCTGCTCGTGGTGACCTGCGTGAGCGCACTGGCCTCATCGTGCATTGTACCACTGAGCAACGACCGCCACTGGCAACAAGTTGCCTGAGGCGGGAACCAACTTACAGGCACCATAACTGCTGTAAAAAGATTGCGGCTATAACTGTACGACCTTGGCACCGAGACCAGCACCGTTGCTAACTCATTTGGGAACTACTTCACGTCCTCATCACACCTTTAATCGGACGTGTGGGGCAGTGACACCATTCGAGACCTCTCTGACAGGAGACACACGGCTGCCATTTGTCGACGCCATCTCAAATCGAGGAGAAGATCCATCTCGCCACCAAGCTGTCATAGGCGCCATTTCTACACGACCTTGCTCTACCCCTCGGTGCCACTGCTGAGCTGATTTGGAAGCGCCAGATCTAACATCTTCCCTACTGCCTTGAATATCTGGTGCAGACATACAGACTAACGATGGGGAAACCGGATAGGCAGCAACCTAAACTCACCTTCGAACAGCGCAGACCGACTAGAGGCCCAACTTCACATTCGGACACGGAAACTGATGCGGAGCAGGCCTTGCCCAAAGGCATGCAATCTATGCTGAAAGCCATCCAGACAAGCCTCCAAGATATCCATGGCAAGTTAGACCATCTCACCACCCACATGGACACCATGGCAGCCAAGGTGGATCGACATGGAGAGAGGCTGGACGACGCCGAAAACCGGATCCCTGCGGTGGAAGACGAGGCACATGCGAGTACTTCCAAATGCTCTGGTTTTGAAAAGATATTGGAGGTGATCAAGTCCAACGCGGAGGATTTGGAGGCAAGATCACGCCGTAACAACGTCCGAATAGCTCGCATCTTGAATTATCGAGACCGCAATGTCATTTTGAGAATGGCGAGGGAACAGAAGGAGGTTCACTACCAGAATAATCGACTTGAGTTCTACCCTGACTACACACAGGCTGTGCAGCAGGCCCGCAAATAATTTAATGGCGCAAAGGCGAATCTACGCGACCTACAAGTTGAATACACCATGCTCTACCCAGCGCGCTTGAAGGTTACCTGGGATGGAAAGTCGACACTGCTTCTCTCACCTAAGGCAGCAAATGACTTCATAAAGAAGATTATTAACCATCGCAAAGAAAGTAAGTGACAGCCCCAAGTTCAGGATGAAGACTGAACAATCATGGCGGTACTACTACGCTCTCATGACACTTGGTAAACTGGAGCGACGAACCGGTGGGTGCTGCACTCCTTCCCTAACTCAGTGCTGGGAGCTGTGGTACAGGGGCGACGCTGAAGTTGGTACGTCTAACGTGTACATCGTTATTAGTTGGCAACGGACATGACTGCCCTGAGGAAAATTGAATTTTGCCCTGTCATGTGTCCCTACGTGTTCCCCATTATATGTTATATGTGCATGATCGAAATGCATATGTTCCCCCCCTCTCCAGATTAAAGACGCAATTATAGTTGTGTCCAACGTTAATATGCCAGTTATCCAGTCTCCCTGAAAGCAACAAGTATTAGGCCTATGTTGCCAACGTTTTACATTGTGCACGTTAATTCATCGAGTTGTCCCCGTTTCTAGGCCTCATAGGGCCCGGACACCAGATTCAAGCTTCAAGTCTTCTGAGTCACTCCGAGGAGCGATGCAGCCCCTCCCGCATCCCTGACCCTTCACTTACTTTCTGCCAAGCAGCGCGGTGCCCAGCCTGGCCTGCCTGCCTGTCTGCCAAGAATATGTTATGCCTCTAGTTATCAGTTCAGCTCCCCGGCTTCACATTCCTAAGCTAACGAACCGCATAAACATCTTCATCTATAGTCTAGTCTTTCTGTCTCCATGCAAGAGAATTACTGAATTAGTTTCCATAGAAGATTTATAGCACACGCAATACACTAAGCAATATATGCATGCACCAGCCTTAGTGTCAAGTAGCCTTTGCCCTGATGACTTTTAGATTCTATCAACATGTTCTCTAAACACAAGATATCAGATATGCTATAGGTACATGTCGTCCTGACATCCCAGACTTTAGTCTCCTCTTCTAGTGCCAGAAGTCAGAGCCCCAGCTCTCCTCAGTTACACGTCATGGCCCGTTTGCGCGCACCAGTAGGTTAAAGGTTCCAGCTGCCCAGGTAGCCCCCTCCATGTACCCACCCATTTATGACACTTCTGTGACGTTTACATCACATGTCTTTGTGCACACTCTGTGCACGCCTTCTTTGTACGCCCATATGTTCTTATCTTACGTTTGTCACTTGTTACGCCTACTGTATGCAATACAATTGTACTGTTTTACTATATATACTATGTAATGTTAATGAGACGTTGCAGCTGCCATTCCATTCCATTGCATGCCACATCATGGTCTTTAGGCTCGAGCCATCCGATTAAAGCCATTCTGACTCAGATATCACGGATCCTGCCTCTTATTTATTGAGCTATCTGTTATAGTTAATGTATAGAAAAATAGTATCGGTAATTAATTATTTATTTACCACATAAAATGGCGCCCGAACAGGAACGAGCCCCTTCCCCACGCGCCGGCGATGTAACGCAGGCCCCCTGACCCTTCTACAGCCGTGACGGAACCCTACTGTGCACGTGCAGATATTTCTGCTTCAAGTCTCCCTCAGGCCCACGGAGGAGACGGAGACTGCGGTCCGGCATCCAGACGAGGCGGTGAGGAAGGCGGGTCATCCCGACCAGAGCCCAAGCCGAGAGAGCAAGGTCCGAGGTATCCGGAGGCCCACCTGTTTCCGAAGCCCGAGGCGCATGCGTAGTGCGTAGCAGTAACCAGACATCGTAGCAGTCCAGTCCAGTCCGAGGCCTTCAGTTTGCTTCCCGGTGAGTACCGTTGCTGGGGGTATCTAGACGGGTTCATTAATTTGTGCCCGGTACGACGGGTTTGGGTACACAGATCCGGTCCGACGTGTTCACCTAGGTGGATACGGTATGACGTGTCTCTTTAGGAGACCGGTATGTTCTGTACTGTTTTAGCAGTGCATCCAGTAATTCTAGTGAGTCTGTTCTCGAGAAATTCAAGTATTATGTTTTCAATGTATTAGGTAGTATCTGTTGTAACTGTTATTAATGTGTTTTTTGATGTTGTGGTATGAGTGATCGTTTTGCTATTCATTACTGTGTTCATTGTGTATTGTGTTCAAGTCCAAGTACGGTTCAAATATGCCTTTGTTTTCGAAGTTACGTCAGATAAAAACCAGAAAAGGGTTACTCGAAGAATCAGTTCCTGTCCCTCCCAGGGACAGTCCTGGACATTTCATGTATCATAAGCATGGCTTAGATGCCATACTGTATCTAGATTTATGGGTGGACTACACCAAACATCTTGAAGAAAAATATAGATGGCCTGTTTCAGGAACATGGGATGCCGAGTGCATCATGAGAGTAGAAGAAGCATTATGGAAAAAGAAAGCCAGACAATCCCAGAAAGATGCCATAGAATTATGGCGTAAAGAATCCCATAAAAGAACCGAGAAAGAATTCAGAAAAGCAGAATTAAGTAGGGAATCTTCCGAAAAAGCCCAAGAAAGGGAATTACTAGAAGAAGGTGAACGAGTTAGAGCAGAACAATCAGACAGACAGAGAAATGCCCTTATTAAACAGACCCCCCAGGATATAGCGGCATGGACTAGCAAATTTAGCGGCACAAAAATGGAAATTTAGCGGCACAAATATGGAAATTTAGCGGCAATTTTGCGGCATTTTATTTGGCCATATTTCCTACAACAAACACAGATATCTTAGTTTTTTTTCGTTATTTAACAACATGAAGCTATGTAGGTATACTAATGTAAGCATTTCTCCCTAGAAACACTCTTGATTGTGGGTTTAAGTAATTCCCTTTTCCTACAGCTTGACAGTTACACGAAATGAATGTCCACAATGTAGTGGTAAAGCTCTGGTTTAGGGGTTACTTTTTGTTAAAACCTCCTGAACCTCCATCTCTCCCTTCATTCTCTGCTCAACCTGCCCTTCTTTCTGTACTTGGCCTTTCCATCCTACCTTCTCTCTTCCTTCCTCCTTTCCTCTCCTCTCCCATCCCCTACCCCTCTTCTCCTCTCCTCCTCTGCCGGTCACCCTCCCCAGCCCAGCCCGCCCCTCCTCTCCTTAGCTCCACTTGCTTCATGTACTCTCCTCCCCTTCTCTACCCTTCCCACTACCCTCCTCTCCTCCCCTCCCCTCAATTCTCCTCTCTCTACTCTTCTCTCTCTTCTCTCCTTCTCCTCCCTCCCTCCCATCCTGTCCCCTCCCCTCCTCAGCTCTCCTCTCCCTCTCTTCCCTCCCTTTCTTCCCGTTTCCAGAAGGGGCCCTGGCACTCGTCTCGCAGGCCTCAGTCAGTTTTCCAGGCCTTATCTTCAGAGGTGCGAGCCGGCAATTAGTCTGCGTGAGAGTTTTTATGAAGGACAACATAAATAGAATAACTTCAAGTGTGAAGTTATTGCAAGATAGAAAAGTTGAGGTGGTCACAGTGACGACGTGACACACTAACACTCACCAAGCTAAATCTCACAACAACAACCAAAATAATATTAATCACAAAGGCGAAACTGAAAGCATTTAACAATGCTTCTTATCCCTTATTGTGTCCTTTGCACCAGGCATTTCACTGTTTTCAACCTTCGGAGAGGCCGGGTCGGCCTTGCACATCTGTATGTTTCACAGGGTCACTAAGCTGGGAATAGCTCCTCAACCACTCGAGGCCCCTGTTTGAGTGACCACAGCATTAGCACCTCACCTTCCTGAATAAAGCTTTGTTTGCTACAGTCCTGCTGCTTGTACCCCCAATTCTGCTGCCTTCACGGATTTATCAAGGATGAGCAGAACAGCTACCGCAGGGGCAGAAACGTCAGCAGGCATGGTGTGTTCCACGCATGGAAGACACGGAGAGATAATAGCTGAAGGTGAACCTTTTCTGTTTGCCTGGCATAAGCCCTCTGGAAATGACTGCGCCTGATGAAAATTCCACACGCCCCACATAGAAGAGTCCTTGACCCCCTTCCAGCACATGGTCTAGCGTGACTGTGTGCGCGCCGGTGACATGGCTGTACTGCGCCTGGGGGGGCACAGTTAGCATTCGCCCTGATCGCCCATCAGGGCCTTTCATTCCCATATTGACCCTCGGCTCCAGGGGAGAGGGCGGGGGCTCGCCCCAGTCACCGGGAGGGTCTCCAGCGGGGAGCCAGGCGCGGGAGGGGCACTTCAAAGCCCTTCACAGTGAGCTGCTAATGCCCCATTAAGCTGCCCCATTAAGCCCGGAAAGTTATTCTTTTGTGTCCTTCCCGCCCGCCCCAATAAACAATGTAAGTGGGCCCCCAGGATATGGCGGCTTTTGTAAAAACGCCGCGATTTCAACAAAAGTGCCAATTTCGCGGGCACTTTTGTAAAAATCGCGGCATTTTTACGAAAGTGCCGATTTCGCGGCAAATCGCGAAATCGCGAAATCGCGATATCCTGGAGGGTCTGATTAAAGGTATGTATCCTCTTCTCGCCGAGGGTTTGCCTAAGGCGACCCCGGAAGCACCCTGTAATTTACCGCCACCATTGGTCCCGACTAAGCTACGTCATAAACCGACTGCAGCTGAAATTTTCCTTTCTTCCTATTTAGATGACACTGTCCCAGAATATGCTAATACGAATCCTCCGCCAGTTCAACTTCCACCTCCTGTTAATGTAATTACTGTGCCTCCAGTCGTTGGTCCTGTTAATGTGCCAGTACCCCAGGACCAACCCACTTTACGTACGCCTGCTTTACCAGTCACGTTACCAGTAGCCGCACATTCAGTATTAATTGACGATTCCAGTTCAGGAGGGGCAGGGGGAGGTATTCCTATCACCCCGCCTCAAACAAAACGCCTGACGCTGAGAGATGCAGCGTTACAACGTACCCCGAAAGTGACTACGTACGAAGCCCTCAAAAAGTATTTCAATGAGTGCGGATCTGATTGTAGATATGATCCAGTACCAGGCGAAGATAGTATGATAATATATTCCATACGTTTACGACGAGTTGCAAGCTTCTTGGTTACCATATCAAATATGAAAGAACATCTAGACAGAATATATCATTTCATCCGAACAGGGGAGAAACCAGAAAGTATTCACGAAGCTATGGTACACAGAAAAGTCGAGATTCAAGGCATGATTTTGCAATTTTTAATAAATTGTTTAATAAGAGAACAGGATCATCCTGATAAAAATCCAGAAGAGATGAGAGTCCTGACCAGATGGAGTGACAATATAGCAGAAGGAAAACACAAGACACAGAATAGTATAGAAACCATGTACAGAAAGATTCGTAAAGAAATTATAAGTATACACCAAAAGGAGGAAGCAATGAGAGTAGCCGAAAAAGAGAATGACTCTTCAGACGAAGAGGTAGACAACGAGAATCCCACTAGAATAGCGTATGTAGGTAGGACGAGACCTTCCGATAGACCCACACGCCTAGACTACAAGAAAGTTTTTCCTCCTCCCGTACCAGAACAGTGTTCTCTTGAAGAATTATTCCAGGCTACTGATAAAGTTCTGAAATTACGAATAGGTTACAGTAAACTTAGTACCATGCATGAACAAGAACTCGCCCGATCAGCAGTTCGATGGACTAGTGATTCTACCACGTTTCCAGACGAAGTAGTGGCTCAAATGTTTCTGAAGTTTCCGCCAGCCGAGCAGCGACTGGTGGGTATGTACATGATCCAGCACCTCATCATACTGTATGAGAGTCAGCATTCTGATCCAGGTCCCTTATATAATGTATTGAACGAGTTACTCCTAAACAGATGGAGAGGTCTAGGTACCGATTTAATTAACGTCATTCTAGAACAGCGCCACAAATACAGAACGTTCCTGACTCCGCATTTTGTTTCTGTTTCACCCCCTTTCTACATAGATAGACAGAATCCGTTGCGAGAAGTGCATCCTGTTAAGGGAACGGGGGGTGAGCTCGAACGAGTATTTGTTTACACCCCTATAACGAAAATAGAATTACTAGAAATGAAAAAGTTAGTGCCCTGTCACGATAAAGATCCAGCAGGGTTCCACCGTGAATTAAAAGACATGCTCCGTATGGGAGAATACACGTATCCTAATATCATCAAAATGTTAAAGGTCCTGCTGCCTGCGGGCATATATGAAAAACTTAAAGAAAAAGAATGGGAGGTGGGAGAGAAAAAGATTGACTGGACCGCGTTAGAGAACGAAGATAACACACGAGTTCCAGGTACTGGTCTTGGGGATAAAGCCAAAGAATTGCCCGAACTGTTAATACAAGTCTTGCCAAGATTACTAGCCACGAAAAAGGAAGACTGGGACGCCATCTCAGCCTGTAAACAGAAACAGGACGAAGACACTAGTGATTTTTATTCCAGATTTGAGAAATGTTTCATTATTAATAGCGGTCTGAAAACAAGTAGTGAGTCGTATCCATATCTTTTTGTTACTAAACTAGTTGAGAATTCTTTACCGCAAGTTAAAAATAGAGTATTGAAAGTCGAGAGTGCATGGCAAGCTAATACCCCGTCTCAAATGCTCCAGATGTTACAGTATCACCAGAATAGAATCAGGGAAGAGCAAGAACACGAAAGGAGACGTATGAAAGATACGAAAATGAAAGTTCTAGTTGCACAGTCTGTTCCATCAGATAGTCAGAAGAGGGGTACGAATCAAACTAGTCATTCTGCAGCTCCTGTTAAAGGGACATGCAATTACTGTAAACAGCCAGGTCATTATATAAACGAATGTGCAGTTCTGAAACATAACATAGCTACAGGTAAGACGAAAGAGAGACCACGTCCTCCTAGACAAGAACATGTTCCGCAAAATACACAACCACCGCAGAACGCACAACAGACAGTTACAGTACCGCAGCCTATAGCTGCCACACAACACGTTACACAGCAGATGTACCAGTACGCACAGTCAGATTATCCAGAATATCAGCAGTATTCATGAAACAGCCTAGAGAGGGAGGTTGGCTTGCCTCTCATCGAGGTTCCTGTAGATCAAGAGGGTCCCTATGTACACAGTCAAGTATTAGGGAAAGACAGAAAGTTTCTGATTGATACAGGGGCAAGTAGGACTACCATCAGTCATGACGAGGTTCCGGGGGCTCCACTCTCAGGCTCAAGAAACGTTTCCCTGGGATTTTCAGGAAAGCCTATTGTTAATGAAATATCGAAACCAGTTTCCCTAGAAGTTGGTCCATTGTCCCGAACTACAGACTTGTTACTTACGAAATCCTGTCCCGAAAATTTACTTGGTATTAAAACATTGAAAGAATTAGGAGCAGTTATATGCTGTTCCCCAGAAGGAGTGAGATTGTTTTTACGTGATTTTAAAGGTCATTATGTGTTACGTGATTTTGATCCAAGATTACTGAATGTACCACAGCATTTATGGGCGCAAGGTCCAACTGATGTAGGTTGTATGCACATTACGCCATATCGTGTCACTCTGAAACAAGGTGTTGTATTGCCACGAATCCGCCAGTACAAATTACCACCTGAGGCTGTAGCAGCCTTATCGAAAATTATTGACGAGCTTATTGCTCAAGGAGTAGTTGTAGAAACTGACTCCAATGTATGTAATTCTCCTATCATTCCGATTCTTAAACGTACTGATCCAAATGCACCTCCAGTTTATCGATTAGTGATTGACCTTCGAGAACTTAATAAGTGTATCATACCCCAGTACCCAGTGGTTCCAGATATCTCCTCCCTATTGACTGCCATTGATTCTGAAGCTACGTTCTTTACTGTTATTGATCTCAAGAACGCATTCTTTAGTGTCCCCATTCATCCAGACAGCCAGTTTCTTTTCGGATTCTGTTTAAATGGAAGAAGCTATAAATTCACACGAGCACCTCAAGGTTTCACAGAAAGTCCTAGTATTTACAGTCAAGCACTTAAAAGACAACTAGACAGTATTCACATGCCAACTGACACTGCCCTGCTCCAGTATGTCGATGATCTATTGATCACAGCCCGTACAGAACGTGACTGCGAACGTGCGTCACTGACAGTCTTGTATTTCCTGGCAGACATGGGGCACAAGGTGTCCCCTTCCAAACTGCAATTCTGTGTCCAGCAAGTGGTATACCTTGGACACTTACTGTCCAAGAGGGGTAGACAGTTGACACCTGACCGTATCCAGTTAATAGCACATCTTCCACAGCCCAAGACACAGAAGGAGGTACGAGCTTTTATCGGCCTCACTTCTTACTGCAGACAATGGATTCCTCAGTACGCATATCTAGCCAAACTACTGATACAGTTAACAACACAGGAGGCAGCCATTTCGACTGTCCTCCCTTGGACCCAGGAACATACACTTGTTTTTAACGAGTTAAAGAAAGCTTTATGTAATGCACCTGTGTTAGCGACACCAAACTACAGTAAGCCTTTTACACTTTTTGTTACCGAACGTGATGGTACAGCATTATCTGTTCTCACGCAAGATCAAGCAGGACAACACAAGCCTTGTGCTTATTTCTCTAGCACATTAGATCCAGTAGCCCAGGCTCTGCCTGCGTGCCTCAAGTCAGTTGCAGCCACAGCTCTAGCTATCAGACAAAGTGATTCCATAGTGTTAGGACATTCCCTGACAGTACAAGTTCCGCACTCTGTGGAAGTTCTTTTAAACCGAACACAGACTCAGCACTTGACAATCGCACGTTTAACAGGTTATGAACTGACACTGTTTCAGCCACACATAGAAATCAGACGCTGCAACGTATTAAATCCTGCTACACTGTTACCCTCGATTACATCGAATCCTGCCACACATGACTGCGTGGATAGTATTAACATCATGACCAAGCCAAGACAAGACCTGACTGACATTGCATTACCTGATCCAGACCTGACACTTTACGTGGATGGTTCATGTATGAGAACAAGTACAGGAGAACTAGTAGCCGCATATGCAGTGACTACTGAGACTGAAGTTATAGAAACACATCGTATTGACACCCTGTCTGCTCAAGCAGCAGAGCTTATCGCTCTGACCCAAGCCTGCATACGAGCCAAGAACCTGAAAGTAAACATATATACAGATTCACGTTATGCATTCGGAGTCGTTCACGACTTTGGAGTACTCTGGCAAGAAAGAGGTTTCATGACCTCACATGGAGCCAAGATTCAGCATGGCCCCCTCATTCAAGCTCTGTTAGAAGCAATACATTTACCGAAAGCCATTGCCATCATGAAGTGCAAAGCACATACGAAAGCCACTGACACCATTTCCCAAGGTAACGATCTAGCAGATCGAACCGCCAAGCTTACAGCTCAGACTCCAGACATTCCAGCTGACAAGACAAAGACAGGTGTTCCAGATCAGACTACTTGTATGACAGTAAAGGACCCTACACAAGACGTACTAGATATACAGTCACATGCTACCCCAGACGAAATCAAGAGATGGTCTGAACAAGGAGGGGTCCAGACAGATCAGGGATGGTTGACGAAGGGAAAAGCCACATGGTTTCTCCCCGACTCTATGGTTCAAGTTATTATTAATACAGCACATAGTCCAGCACATTTAGGAGAAAAAGCCATGTTAGACAGCATCCAGAATATTTGGTTTAACAAACATTTACGAGCAGCAGCCAAGCAGAAAGTGCGTACCTGCATGATCTGTTGTCAGTTCAATCCAGGTAAAGGTGTTCCGGTGGAACAAGGTGGATTCCATCCTCCTGACCACCCTTTTGAAGTCCTCCAGATGGATTATATTCAGATGGATCGATGTCGAGGTTTCAAGTATGTCCTCGTAGTTGTATGCGCTTTGTCCCGATGGACAGAAGCATATCCAGTCCCAGATTACACTGCCGCGACCACTGCCAGGCAGTTGGTTCGTGAGTATTTCCCCCGCTATGGTTTGCCCAGGGTCGTGTATTCAGACAACGGCCAGTCATTCTCATCCGAACTCATGAAACAAGTATCTCTTCTGTTAGGGTACCAGTGGAAGTTCCATTGTGTACGACACCCCGAGGCAGCCGGCCTCGTCGAGAGACATAATCAAACTCTGAAAATACGCATTGCGAAGGTCTGTGCCGAAAAAGGCGTAGATTGGATGGTAGCTCTGCCAGTCGCCCTTTTTTATATGAGAATGGTCACTCACTCCCGTTCAGGTCTGTCACCTTTCGAGGTTGTATTCGGTCGTCCCCCGAACATGTGGGGTACACCTATGCCACGTAAAATTACTGATGTTGACAGTAATATGCTGACAGATTACCTTGCTTCCTTGATGTCTGCACTACTCTCTTGTCGTTCACAGGTTGCGGCTGCCTTTCCAGACAACACCCAGGTGAAACCGCACGAGTTCGTTCCAGGTGATCTGGTTTTGATCCGAAACTTTGATCGTTCAAGTCCGCTGGAGCCCCGCTGGAAAGAGCCGAAACTCGTACTGATGACCACAAGGACCGCCGTCAAAGTGGAGGGCCGCAAGGGATGGCTCCACTCCAGTCACGTTAAACGTTTTCGTGGACTCCGTCCAAAGACTTTTTTCAAGGACTGCCCAGATACTGACTCTAAACTTCCCCTGTTAGAGAAAACTCCGCAGCAGGAGTATAAATTAAAGCTCCAGTCTAGCAAGTCAGACAGTTTAATTGTTTAAGTGCCTCTCGGGTGAAGCGGTTAGAAAGGTTTCTGACATGTATGAGATAGACCCCCATAGTGAGAGAGTTAGACGAAACTCCAAGAAAATACGTTATTGTAAAAATTTGCGCAGCAGATGCGTAATCACTTTATTGTTTATGTTATTTCTGAGTCTTACGGTTACATGCATAAGTTATGTTTTACATGTATTTTTTCCTCCTCTTGATTCACATGTACATCTTTCCTCTAATGATACAGTAGAGCACACTTTTAGTGAACTACCCCCTCACGAGTTATCCTACCGACTTGCTATGCGCAACAATACTTTTATTCGAATGTTACACTATTCACACCAGACTAGCAATGCCACTAATTGTTGGGTGTGTGGTCGACTCCCCCCTTACCAGACACCGAAGGGAGTTCTGCCACTTTTTCCCTATCCGTTTTCACACAATGGTTCGTGTGGAGCATGGTTTACGATAACATCATCCCTAGACGATAAGTCCCTTCTGAATAGAACATGTTTCCCAGACAAGGAAGGTCTTTCCCATAGAACAGGGTTAGATCTAGAAAATGAAGTATATGATCTAGGTAATTATTCCTCGGATTTCATGGTTTTGAATGTCCAGTCCGAGACTACTCCAGACTTGCCTGCTATTACAGTTTTACCAGTGAAAGGCGAATTATGTGTCCGAAAGAATGGTTCAGTACATCTAGGACATAGTGATTGTACTACTGTGGTCAAGTACAGTGACAGTGGGAAATCTAATTTCAAAGCCTCACGTCATTCATATTTTGTATGTGGTCAGACCGCATATGTACGTCTGCCCCTAGATTGGGATGGAACATGTTACATTGCCTTCCTACTGCCACCAGTTTTTCTAGCCCCATCCGATTATCACAGAAATACACATCTAGTACACGTCAGACATAGAAGGGAGATCGAGTCCCCAATTGTCGATCAAACTGAAACTGCCTTAGAACAGTATACAGACTTCAATAAAGGTTTCTTTTTCTTCATAGGACCTATCCAGAATAGTAAGCTAATACGTAGGTTAACCAGAACCCTTGAAGCAGTAGTGAATGAGACTACTTCCGCTCTAGGTAACTTAACTGAGGAACAATCTGCTATGAGATTTGTTGTCCTTCAGAACCGCCTTGTTCTTGACGTCATACTGGCCGATAGGGGCGGAGCTTGTAGAGTCATCGGATCTAGTTGTTGCATTTTCATTCCTAATAACGCACCGTCTGTTTATTCAGCTATAACCAGACTTCACAAGATAGCCCATCAGTTGCACCAGAATCCAGGCACCTGGACATGGTCCGGTTGGCTCTGGAGTATAATATCTACCTGGGGATGGAAAGTACTGTCATTCCTAGGAATAGTAGTAATGATCATATTCAGTTGTTGCCTATGTTTACAATGTGGCCCTGCGATTTGTGGCTTGTGCGCTACCTCTTGTATTCCAAGTCCTAAGTCCCATTCCAAGAAGATTCGAGACGAGCAAATGATGCTATATGAACAGATAGATGGTATCATGAATATTGATGTTTCCTGAAGGAAACGTAGGGAACAAGGAGGGAATGAGGAAAATTGAATTTTGCCCTGTCATGTGTCCCTGCGTGTTCCCCATTACATGTTATATGTGCATGATCGAAATGCATATGTTCCCCCCCTCTCCAGATTAAAGACGCAATTATAGTTGTGTCCAACGTTAATATGCCAGTTATCCAGTCTCCCTGAAAGCAACAAGTATTAGGCCTATGTTGCCAACGTTTTACATTGTGCACGTTAATTCATCGAGTTGTCCCCGTTTCTAGGCCTCATAGGGCCCGGACACCAGATTCAAGCTTCAAGTCTTCTGAGTCACTCCGAGGAGCGATGCAGCCCCTCCCGCATCCCTGACCCTTCACTTACTTTCTGCCAAGCAGCGCGGTGCCCAGCCTGGCCTGCCTGCCGGTCTGCCAAGAATATGTTATGCCTCTAGTTATCAGTTCAGCTCCCCGGCTTCACATTCCTAAGCTAACGAACCGCATAAACATCTTCATCTATAGTCTAGTCTTTCTGTCTCCATGCAAGAGAATTACTGAATTAGTTTCCATAGAAGATTCATAGCACACGCAATACACTAAGCAATATATGCATGCACCAGCCTTAGTGTCAAGTAGCCTTTGCCCTGATGACTTTTAGATTCTATCAACATGTTCTCTAAACACAAGATATCAGATATGCTATAGGTACATGTCGTCCTGACATCCCAGACTTTAGTCTCCTCTTCTAGTGCCAGAAGTCAGAGCCCCAGCTCTCCTCAGTTACACGTCATGGCCCATTTGCGCGCACCAGTAGGTTAAAGGTTCCAGCTGCCCAGGTAGCCCCCTCCATGTACCCACCCATTTATGACACTTCTGTGACGTTTACATCACATGTCTTTGTGCACACTCTGTGCACGCCTTCTTTGTACGCCCATATGTTCTTATCTTACGTTTGTCACTTGTTACGCCTACTGTATGCAATACAATTGTACTGTTTTACTATATATACTATGTAATGTTAATGAGACGTTGCAGCTGCCATTCCATTCCATTGCATGCCACATCATGGTCTTTAGGCTCGAGCCATCCGATTAAAGCCATTCTGACTCAGATATCACGGATCCTGCCTCTTATTTATTGAGCTATCTGTTATAGTTAATGTATAGAAAAATAGTATCGGTAATTAATTATTTATTTACCACAGCCCTGCCTCTGTGACCTCTGGACCATTTTGATAGAATGACATATGTGGCGCCGCCTTTGTGCCCCGGGTCTGCGCACACCTCGCATGGGTCACTGGCGGCGGTTTCGACCACAGTTGGGAGCTGGGAGTTACACGTCTTCTGCATGCCACGAGGAGGAGGCCTGGGAGAACAGCATGATAGCACTGCTGGGTACAGGACTCTGTTTTGTGTGTGGACGCCACAGGGAACAACGTCTACATTTGCATTACATGTATCTATGTGAAAGATGTGTTTTCATTGAAGTTAGCGGACACTGTTAAGTTGCAGAAAATACATTTAATTGTAATGTGATGATATCAGTCCCCTTAGGAGCATAGTGTCAACACGATGGATACTCTTTTAATGATAATTAGCGGCTTCACGCCCTGTTTGGCATTACTTGCCCTTATATTGTTGAGGGTGACGGAGAGATGAATTACACATGCTTACTAGATGTTACTATTATTGTGCAGTTCTATGGTAGTCTCCACATACACCTACCTGTTATGTATATGGTATCAAGTGACGGTGCTAAATATCAACCGACCCCCAATACATCTGCTTACTTTGGTGCTAATTGCACCTCCTCTCAGGTCTGAAACTGACGATGCGCTACTGGGCTCACCTTGCTGTGGGGTAAAGGAAGGGCTACCTTGATTGACGGCTATGGCGAAACCGGTGGCCTACATACATTGCACAGATAATTCCTCATACTGAAATATATGATGTTCTACCTTGGTTGCTAATAGACAGCTTTGTCCGTCCACATCCGCTAGTTCGGATGGAGATGTGCAGCCCGGGCGGTCCCCCCAATGGGTGATCCCCACAAAGTGTTATGCAATTGGGGTGTTTACATAGGGTATGGCATCAGCAGGATTGGGCTGCTGTTGTGGGTGGGGGGTGGAGGGTGGGATTTGTGGGTTGTTGTTTTAGTTCATGGATCAGACTGCTTAGGAAGCACTGCCTACACCCGGCCAGGATATACCTACTGTTTGCTTTATTGTGCCTTACTGCATTATCTGTAATCCCCCATATGGGGTTATTGTCTAGCTCAGACAGGGAATGTTCACAGATTACACAGACTGACTAAATGGCTGCTTCTACATTGACTCCATCATCGTTAAACTTACTCACCTGGAATATCAGGGGCTATACAAATCCGAGAAAGATACGTCAGGTCTTCGCATGTTTGGACAGATGGCACATTGATATTGTTATGTTCCAGGAAACACACAAAGCTCCACACTTGCATACACTGGTGGGACGGAGATGGGCGGAATCGATACACTGCTCAAAATACTCATCTTACTCTAGAGGGGTCTCCATACTGGTGAAGAAAGGCACGAATTTCAAAATCGACTCGTCGATTCTAGACAAAAATGGCCGCTACATTATACTGAGAAGTAGACTACGAGGTAGACCGCTGACACTGGTTAACACATACGGGCCCAACACAGATGCCCCTGACTTTTTTCATGAGCTTGGGCTGCGGCTAATTTCTGAGACTGACCGAGTTTTGCTTTGGGGGGGGTGATATCGCATTAGATGATAGTGTGGACAGATCAGGAAACACGACGGAGCACCACACACAAGCCAGAACCAAATTGCAAGACGTCATGCTAGACCTAGATATACAAGACATATGGCGGGCGCGTCATCCGGGTGTTACAGAAGCGACACACACATCAGCAGCACATAGCAGCTGGTCGCGTATAAACTACTGGTTAGGCTCCGCTGACATATTACTGTGGACCCAGGCAATTACACACATGTCAGATCACAACCCAATTAAATTGTCCTTACAAATTCCCAATTATATGCCACCACCGTACAGTTGGAGGTTCAATGCCGCAGCGCTAACTGACTCATTATATGCTGATATCATAGAAAAGGCAATTTGGGAGTACTTTCAACTGAAGGAAGATTCGACGGACGACTCTGGCCTCTTATGAGAAGCGTTTAAAGCAACGATACGGGGTGTCTGCATTAGCACGAACGCTGGGATATTGCGGGACATTAGAGCGCAGCTGACACGCTGCGAATCCAAGCTAAGAACGCTAGAACGGCAGTATGAGCGAACACCGCAACCATCGATACTAAGTGAAATCAGAGACACACTAACGGAACATCAGGCTTTTGCAGCCGATGAGATTAAATACTTAAGTAAGAGACACATAGCCTGGGCATACGGGGATGGAGGGCATCCTGGGCGGGTACTGGCGTCTAAAATTTGTGCTGGCCGAAACACGCACACTATAACACAGATTACTGGGGACGACGATATTACACATACGGATCAGGTGGGAATACTGCAGAGTTTTGTCCAAAACTACAGAGAATTGTATACACCACGACCGGTAGCCACACAACGGGACACACTGCGTTATCTAGAAGACATTGCCATAGCTTGGCTATCCGACTCCCAAAGACAATATTTGTCCCTGCCGATAACTGTAGAGGAGGTGACGGAAGTGATCCAGTCACTGCCAAACGGAAAAGCCCCGGGCCCTGATGGATTCACTTGTGAATTTTACAAAACGTATCAAGACATATTGGCGCCTCGATTAGTTGCAATGTTTGGTGCGGCCCATGACAATCAGATACTCCCAGCTACACTGCGCAAAGCAATGATCATTGCACTTCTTAAACCCGACAAAGACCCTGACAGATGCCATTCCTATCGCCCCTTGTCTCTGCTAAATGTGGACACGAAAATACTCGCTAAAACCTTCGCTATGAGATTACAACCACTAATGGTAAATCTGGTCCTCCCGGATCAATCTGGGTTTATACCCTCTAGAAATACCGCACACAATACCAGGACACTATTTGCGGTCTCTCACTACCTAAGTCCCACCACGAAAGCTGTAGCAGTTATGCTAGACGCCGCAAAGGCGTTCGATTCCATTGAATGGTCCTATCTAATCACAGTACTTCATAGGATGGGAGTCCCCCTGATTTTCATTCAATGGATTCGCTTGTTATACACCCAACCCACGGCTAGGGTTAAGGTCAATGGCTATGTATCGGAGGCCTTTGATGTAGAAAGAGGGACACGGCAGGGCTGCCCCCTGTCCCCGCTCCTGTTCACCCTGGCTCTGGAACCCCTGGCCTGTATAGTGCGACAGCAACACCATCACCTGGCACTCCAGTTCCCAAGTCAACCCCTACATATCTCCCTATATGCGGATGATATGCTGCTCTATGTTCTCGACCCAGCGCAAAATCTAGATTCTCTATTGCGAGCCTACATCAAATTTGGGGGATATTTGGGACTACAGATAAACTGGGACAAATCCTCTGTTTTCCCACTGACAGACACTACCCAGCCACATCCGATGGAATATCCATTAGAGTGGCAGACGGACCCAATACGCTACCTGGGTATATGGTTTCATAGAGACCCCGAATTAGTAATACGTACAAACTATGGCAGGGCAATAGACACATTAGAAGACAAAATATAACCATATACACAAGGGTTGAGGCAATGAGACCTGCACCTGTTGCAGTCCGTGACTTTGCAATATGACGATGGTGCCCAGGAAACCAAGGAATACAACCCTGTCTATTCCTTTAAGGGAAACCCTTAACTACAAAACAAGAAATATGGAATCAGCACCCATCAAAAAGTCTCTTCAATAGTCTTTTAGAAATCTTTAGTAAATGTGACAAAATTCACTCCAAATGAACAGGTCCGGACTTGCGAATAGTTGCTTTTCAATTCTTTATTGTGGTATCCAATCAGTAGACAAAACAATGCAGTATCAAAGTGGATTTTTCTTTTTTTAGCCAACGCGTTTCGTCTCAAAAATGAGACTTCTTCAGGGCTCTAGAAAGTTGTCTTTAAGAACCTATTTAAGACAGGAGAATTTTCCTGATTCGAGCACAATGTAGAAGATCTGTCCATTCAGATATGTATCCTGAAGAGACAGAAAGACGGCATGGTAGCCAGAAAACCTTGATCATCAAAAACGGAGCAGCAACTGAGTCAAGTCAAGAGATGGATTCAGCTCCCACTATCACTGGCTGACAGAATAGCGATCGTAAAGATGGACGTACTTCCTAAACTCCTTTACCTCTTCAATAATATCCCCATCCAACCACCAAGGGAAGTGTTCAAGCGGTTGACAACATTGGTATTGAAGCTGTTATGGGCGGGTAAGCAAGCACGTATTACCTTGGCTATGTTGACCCTACCTTATGATAAGGGTGGATGGGGGGTACCTGACTTCTTGCTATATTATTTGTGTGCCCAGGCCCAATACGCCACACACTGGTACCATAAAACCCCATATTTGAGACATGTAGCTGTTGAGGATGGTGACGCTCAACCGGTCCCGCTGGACGCCATCATCACACACAACAGACCCCCACTTCATAGCAATGACATAAATACGATTGACACCACAAACGCTGCATGGAAGCGATTGGGTCAACCGATGCATAAACTACCCCTATACGCTCCTGCGTTGCCACTGCACCATCATCCGAACCTATCGGTCACGGCTGAGGCTGTCGGCATGGGCCTCCTAAAGAAGGTGGGGATAGTATCCATGGGTGACTTATATATAGACGGGGTTTTCGTCACGGAACACGACCTAGCCTATGTACAAAACCCAACGCTATTTTGTTTCACTTCACATTCCACAGACTAAAGGGGGCGATCAAACAGCATTACCCCACTTTTACTAATGAACCGTTAACTTTGGATACGTTACAATTCCTTCTCACGAACCCCAACAACACACACTTGGTTTCACGACTCTACAAAACCGCACAGGCGGAAATAGGCTGTAGAGCAACCAGGGCTCAGGACAGGTGAATGCAGTACTGGAGGCTCCCCTCACAGAAAAAGATTGGGAGATAGCCTGCACACTAACCAAAATGCTTACGCCTAATGGCAAATTGCGTATAATACATTTCAAATACCTGCACCAAGCATATTATACGCCACTCCAATTGCATAGGTATGGTCTACGTGACGAGGCCCGTTGCAAACGATGTGATTACAGCCAAGCAGACTTTATTCATTTAGCATGGCACTGTGCGGAGATACAAACATTCTGGCTAGAGGTCGTGGCTAAATTGTCCACAATGGTGGGAGTTACTATTGAATGTACAATTCGCTGTTGCCTGTTGGGGTTACTGGGAGGTGTGAAAGCCGCAAAACGTTGATTTTGCGCAGTGGCCTTGCTATTGGCTAAACGCAGGGTCTCTGAATGCTGGGAGAGCACTAGGGTACCATTGGTCAAGCAGTGGCTGAAGGACATGGCGCACTGCCAGGACACACTCCGGACGTACGAAGAATCACTGATCCAGACCTAGAGACTATTGGGTATACCTTATCACCTACTTGAATGCACATATCGATGATTGAGTGATTTTGATAGTCTGTAATTTCAATTGACCTCCTGTTATTGTTGTAATGCAAAGGCACCACATGCTTCTTAACATTTTAATCTCGGCAGGGTGCGGAGTGCAGTAGTGGAATGATCCAGTTATGGTTTGAGACTGTTCTACATTGGATAAAGCAAAATCTGAGACCAATATGTAACTGATAACGCGGCCGGCCCACGAGGGTTGTAGGCGACTTGCTGTGTATTATATATAATTGCATTGTAATTTCGTACTGTGACTTTTTTCTCACAAATTGACACGCTGCCGGCCCTCGTGGGGTTGTAGGCACCAAGCCGTGTACCATTGAGGTACTATATCAATAAAGGTCTTGGAATAAAAAAATAAAAAATAAAAATTTACAGGAGGCACCCGGGCCTCACCTCCCCCTCTCCCCCCACAGTTGTCACGTGTGGACTGCTGCAAATGTCGCCTGCAGTTTCGCAACCCCCCCTTTGCTCCTTCCCGTCACGCCGTTTGTCCACTCTGGTCGGGGACAGCATTCAGCAGCCAGGGGAGAGGGCTATGGGTAAATGGAGGCCACGTACACCGGGACAGCAAAGCATGCACAGGCTAGGCCCCGACCTTGCAGTGCAAAGTGCGCGTTGGGGCCGGTTATGCAAAGTGTCGAGAGACAGAGGAGCACAATGCTAAAAAAGGCGTTCGGTGTGCATTTTAAAGGTGTTACCATACCAGCCTCGGGGCCAGGAGCGCGTCCTTCCACATCACGCTGGAGGCCGGGCGCTTTCGCCCTAGGCTGGGGTGTTTGGGAATACTGGCCCAGCAACATTTCAGGACCGGCCAAGAAGTTAGCTGGGACATGTTTGTTTGCCAGAAGTTTAATTAACTCAATTTAATGCCCCAGAGTGAGCATGGGATCACGTCGGAAGGTCACTCAGTACAAGGTCCTGGAGTTATCAAACATTTACTCTTCTTTTGGGTAGTAAACAGGCGTCTTTTGCTACCTAGCAGAGACAGCGTGCGTCTTAATAGGATCAGAGGCCAGCTGGTAGCGGGTTGTTTCACAGTTCTGGTAATAGTTAGAGGGGTCTGGCGACGGTTGATTGATATTTCGGCATGCGCTCAGGTTGAGGTACAACTCCGTGAGTTCGGCTTTTCCCCCCCTGCTGCTGCTATACTTATGGGCCAGTGTATGTGAGGTCGCCAAGGAACATAGAGCCCTGTCAACACAAATAGTAAACTCATATTGACACGGAGCAGCCTATCCTGTTAAGGCAGCTGGCAGGCAGGCTGCAGGCCACCAGCCTGTCAATATTGGTTGTAACAGCATCAGGCGAGCCTCCTTGATATTTGAAATGGAATGTGGTTTTAAACGGCGGACGGCTTGACTGTAAGGAATGTCTGACATAATATCGACAGACAGAATATCGACATACAAAAATATCGACACAAAAATATCGAAATCAAAAATATCGGAGTCATATCTTCATAAAGGTAAGTACAAAAATATCGAAAAATTAATATCGTAGTACAAAAATATCGAAATTAAAAATATCGTTTTTTAAATGAATAAATAATAATGTTAAAATAATTTTAAAATACATATAATTTTACAAATATTAAATAAAAACATTAAAACATAATTAAAAAATTAAAACTAATACATATACATTTAAAATAAATTAAAAACGTAATAATGTAATATATTTTTATATTTTTAAATTTCATTTAATTGATTTAATTTAAATATAAATTTATTTTATTTTTACCCTGTACGCCTGTACCCCAAAAACCCAAAACTGACCCTGAACCCTAAAAATACCCCTTTACCCAAAAACCCAAAACTGACCCTGAACCCTAAAAATACCCTTTTACCCAAAAACCCAAAACTGACCCTGAACCCTAAAAATACCCCTTTACCCAAAAACCCAAAACTGACCCTGAACCCTAAAAATACCCTTTTACCCAAAAACCCAAAACTGACCCTGAACCCTAAAAATACCCCTTTACCCAAAAACTGAAAACTGACCCTGAACCCAAAAAATGCCCCTTTACCCAAGAACTAAAAACTGACCCTGAACCCAAAAAATACCCCTTTACCCAAAAACTGAAAACTGACCCTGAACCCTAAAAATACCCCTTTACCCAAAAACTGAAAACTGACCCTGAACCCAAAAAATACCCCTTTACCCAAAAACTGAAAACTGACCCTGAACCCTAAAAATACCCCTTTACCCAAAAACTGAAAACTGACCCTGAACACTAAAAATACCCTTTTACCCAAGAACTGAAAACTGACCCTGAACCCAAAAAATACTCCTTTACCCAAAAACTGAAAACTGACCCTGAAACCTAAAAATATCCCTTTACCCAAAAACTGAAAACTGACCCTGAACACTAAAAATACACTTTTACCCAAAAACTGAAAACTGACCCTGAACCCTAAAAATACCCCTTAAAAAAACTAAAACATATAAAATTTAAAATATTATTATATACGTTTTAGCTGTTTTTATTAATTGCATTTTAATGTTTTTTACCTCCCGACCCTTTCCCTTACTGAGTACTGGCTCCGCTTCACATCGCTGCACTTTGACAGCCAGTGGGGTGCTTTTTCTGCTGATTTTGCACTGGTATTGCATCTTTTGCACACGCCCCTCTCCTAGCGCCGGCCTCAGCGTTCGACCCCAGCGGTACCCGGAAGTGAGGCGGGACCGCATTGCACCGGGGTTGACGCTCTAGTCGGCAGATCACCCGGCTGCTTATAACGTCATGTGCCAGCGACCGCGCAGCGGACGCGCGCAGCGGCCGCGCCGTCTGCGCGCCGAAGGAGCGCCAAAGGAGGGCCCGTCTGTGTCCGTCCGTGTCCCGGACGGGCCCAGGGCAGGGCCCCCAGGGTGTCTCATTTCGCGCCAGCCCCGCGCTGCACTGAGTTATACTCATGCAGACTTGATGGCTCTTAGATCCCGTGGCTGCGTGGAGAGTAATACTTGGGTGGTAAGCGACAGCCAGGCCAGAGTGTGCTCGGCCTGTAGCTACCGCCTCCCCAAGCCTGGGGTCCATCCTGCCCAAACTAGCCTGGATACCATCAGGATCCGAGCGGCCCTTATTAATGCTAGATCTCTAGTGAGACACGCAGCGGCTATCTTTGACATCCTAGGGGAGAATAGGCTTGATCTATTCTTCCTTACGGAGACCTGGATGAATGACTCATGCGCCCCGGTGGTAGAACTTGCAATTCCACGAGGGTTTAAGATCACTAGAGTAGACCGCCCCAGTGGTAGAGGGGGAGGGATCGCAGTGATCTACAGAGAGCATTGGACCCTCGTATGTGAACCCCTGGAAGGCTTTAGTGAAGCGGAAATCCTGCACTTCAGCCTTGCTTTTAACTCACACTGGACATTAGGTGGCTCGCTAGTTTATCGCCCTCCAGGTTACGTTGGCAACTTCATAGGGGATCTTGAAGAAGCCATCATACCCCGCACACTTCAGTTTGCAAAATATCTCCTCTTGGGGGATTTTAATATCCATATGGATATTTCGGATCGCAGTGAGGCAATTAGATTTGGTGAAACCTTATCAATGGCCCATCTTAAACAATGGGTGGAGACCTCAACGCATGTGGGTGGCCATGTCCTTGATCTAGTCTGTTCCAATTTTGACATCATTATGGAGCGGCCAGAACCTATGACCTGGACCGACCATGAACTGATTAGATTTTCCTGGACATTGGCTACTGACTCTGGATTAATGTCAACTCATCCTCAGGCCCATCAGCAACGTATTAATGTTGCATCCCTTTTCGAATTTCTCTCTGACTGCCAGCCGTCGCCGACTATGGAAATCAATGCAGCGGTTGACGCTTTTAACACCTGGATGGCGAACGGCTCGGCAGTTTCCTTGCAGAATAATCGTATCTGCCGACCTCGCTTCTTGCCTTCCCAGCCCTGGTTTACCCATGGGCTACGGGAGCAGAAGTTGAAGTGTAAGAAACTGGAGAGGGCATGGAGGCTTGACTATTCGCCTGAGGCGAAGAAGCTGCTGCGCTGCTCCCAAAAGGAATACTACAATGAAATTAAGGCGGCCAAAAGTAGCTATTATGCTGGACGTATTGAAAAAGCCAGTAATAATAGTAAAGAAATTTTCGCCATAGTCCAGAGTTTACTTTTTCCTAGAGCCGCGCTACCTACTCTACCTTCTTCCAATCAATGGTGCGAAGAGCTTTCAAATTTCTTCTCCGAAAAGATTCTGAAGATCCAGCAGGATCTCCAAAATGCTTTGAACAAGTCCCAGACATCCATTTCACTGCCTATATTGACAGCTGCTCCGACGGAGGGTTTGTTTACTTCCTTCTCCCCAGCTTCTGAATTGGATGTTCTGTCAATCCTGTCTGCCCTTAAATCTGGATCGCCCTCCGACCCCTGCCCTGCTAGAGTTTTGGGAGGGGTGTCGTCTATAGTTTGCCAGGAGGTAACTAGGATTGTTAATTTATCTCTTTGTTCGGCTTCCGTGCCTTTGAGTTGGAAGCAAGCCAAGCTCCTCCCGTTATTGAAAAAGTCCGGCCTGGATCCGGCTGTGCCCTCCAGCTATCGGCCCATATCTCTTCTGCCAGCTTTGGCTAAAACATGTGAAAAGATTGTTTTTAGACAACTTGAAGGGTTCATTGAGTCTTCTCACGCGCTCCATCCTGCCCAATCGGGGTTTAGAGCGGCCTATAGCACCGAAACAGCATTAATTGAGGTTTCAGAGGCTATTCGGGAGTGCCTGGATGGAGGTGGCAGGGCGGTTCTGATTTTACTAGACCTCTCTGCCGCCTTCGATACGGTGCCCCATTCGATGCTTTTGGCCAGATTGGGTGCCATCGGTATTTCAGGCTGTGCTCTGGACTGGGTGACCTCATTTTTGAATGATAGATCACAGCAAGTGTGGATGCCCCCCTATGCATCCAAGGTTAAGGAACTAACCACAGGAGTTCCGCAGGGGTCTACCTTAAGCCCTTTACTTTTTAATGTTTATGTGACCCCCCTGGTCTATCTAGCTGAGCAGCTGGGTGCCAAAATAATGGCTTATGCTGACGATACCCAGCTGCTCTTCACTTGGCCAAAAAACCACTTAGACCCCTTGACCGTCCAGAGTTGCTTGTCGCGAGTTTTCCGTTGGCTGGCATTGGCCCAACTTAAATGTAACGAGGAGAAGACAGAGATCCTCCTCTATGGATCTTTCCCGGATAATTTCAGGGAACAAATCTGGCCCTCCGATCTACCCTGTCCGAACTCAACAGGAGACCCTGTAAAGAACCTTGGTGTCTGGTTCGGGCAGGATTTAAAGTTCGGGGAGCATATTAAGAAACTAACCGGTACCTGCTATGCCACTCTAAAGGCCCTCAGAAGGTTTTTTCCCCTCATTCCTGGTGAGGCTAGAGAGACTGTGCTAAGAGCGCTGATCTTGTCACGCTTGGACTATGCAAATGCACTCTTTAGCGGCCTACCAGACTATATGGTCCATCGACTCCAGGTGATACAAAACTCGGCAGTCAGACTGATGTTTCAATTACCCAGGAGATCCAGTGTTCGTGGACATCTGCGTAGTCTCCATTGGTTACCTATTGCCAATCGAATTCTGTTTAAAATTCTGGTTTTGGCCTATCGTGCTATCCACCAGTTGGGTCCAGTATATCTGTGGAATAGATTTGCTCTTTATGCTCCTAAACGGGCTCTCCGCTCCGCCAACTTGTGCCAGATGGTCCAGCCTAAGTTTAAGCTCTCAAGAACAGGAGGCAAATCCATCTCTGTTAAGGCAGCCAGAGCATGGAATGCTCTTCCCTTGGCCCTTCGCATTGCTCCCTCACTTTCTCAGTTTAAGAAGGGACTCAAAACACATTTGTTTAACATCACTTTGTAATTTCTCTATTTGTTATGTTGGCTGCTCCGTTTTTTTCTCACTTACTCACCGCGCCAGGATACTCTTGAGCAATAGAGCGCGTAATAAAAGGCTTTATAACATAACATAACTTACCTATACTTACGTTGTAATGGTATGCGTTGTAAAGGTACCTGCGTTGTAAAAACATGCGTTGTAAACACATGCGTTGTAATGGTTTTTGCATTGTAAAAATTTCATTGTAATGGTAGTGCGTTGTAAAAGTTGCGTTGTAAAGGTTGTTTCCCCGGTGGATAGCGTAGGGGTAAAAATTACTATTCACACTCCAGAGGGTGCAACAGTAGGGAAAGCGTTGGATAGCATGGGGGTAAAAATTAATTCCCACACTACTCCCACTTTAACACACAACACACTACACATATAAAAAAGACAATTAATATAAATTTCAATTAATCAATTAATAACAATTAATATTACTAAATTGATGTAATTATAAATGAACTAAATAACACATATTAATTACTAATTAATTAATAATAAATACCTAAGAAAATTACAATCTCTTTAATTAATTACATTTAATTATATCACACCCTATCCCCCTATAAACACACAACCCACTACACAGAAATAAATCATATCATTTATTCACTTAATAATTCCTAATTACCAATTAATTATTATTTAACAATAACAAAAAATTAAATATATTAGCACATTAACTCTAAATAATGTAATTACATAATTAATATTATTTAATTACCAATTAATTATTAATTAACAATAACAACACATTAAATATATTAGCACATTAACTCTAAATAATTTAATTACATAATTAATATTATTTAATTATCAATTAATTATTAATTAACAATAACAATAAAGTAAATATATTAGCACATTAGCTGTAAATAATTTAATTTACTAATTAATATTATTGTTTCCCAATTAATTAATTAACAATAACAAAAAATTATATATATAAAAAAATTACTCTAATTAATGTAATTAACTAATTAATATTAATTAATTACCAATTAATTATTAATTAAAAATATGTACAAAATTATATTAATTAATTAACTAATTAATATTAATTAATTACCAATTAAGTATTAATAAAAAATATTTACAAACATATATTAATTAATTAATTATTATTAAATTACTTCCCACCCTATTCCCCTATAAACCCACAACCCGCTCTGATACTAAAACGCAAAATGTAAACAAATTTACAAATTTTCAAACATACATTACAAAACATGTTTAACAAACATATAAACAACACATTAAAATACATAACACTAAACAAAATTTCGATATTAGTAAAATTCGATATTAGTAACATACATACCTTAAAAAAACGATATTCTGTCTGTCGATATTTTGGACATCGATATTCTATACTATCGAAATTAAAACATCGATATTATTGTATATCGATATTTTAATTTCGATATTTTGTCTCACTACCTTACCATATGCAACCAACTTTTTGACAAAGCCACAACCCAGGTCAGGGAATGAGTCTCTACATTAGTCTTGGATGCAGTGACACTCCAACATCTTTGTGCTCGCGGCGCCTCGAGGTGCTTCGTATTTACTGCCTGTGAGTCGTGGAAAGCGTTGGAGGGCGCCGGTAAATATTCCCAAACAAAGGGTAGGAATACACTGTATTTGGAAAGGAAGCCATGCTGTGGAAACAGGGGGCAGGAAGGCGTGAGAGATGTGCTCAAAAATAACTTATGTGTGTAAATTATGCATTCGGATGTTCCAGCAGAACAGCCGCTGATAGGCAGGGGTCTGCATAAGGGGCTGCCCTTCTTACTTTTTCTTCCTGTGTAGATAGCTTTTTTTGTAGGTGGCTCTGTGTGTGGGTGGCTCTGTCTGTGTGAGGGTGGCTCTGTGTAGGTGGCTCTGTGTGTGTGGGTGGCTCTATGTGCATGACTCTGTGTAGGTGGCTCTGTATGTGTGTGTGTGTGGCTCTGTGTGGGTGTAAATGCAATAGGTCATGCATATGCAAGCGATTAAGCTATTGGCATTGTAAATGACAATACCATTTATTTAACGATTAAGATATTGGCAATGTAAATGACAATGCCATTTATTTATGATTTAAAAAAAAGGTCATGAGCAATGCCAATAGCGCTACCTTTAATAATGCCGAGACCATTGCATTGTAAATGCTTGTTTATCATGGCTGTGTGCCGAATAACACAAACTGAAGGAAACAAGCACCTCCTCCTCCCTTCTATGAGTGTTCCCTGAAATATGCGAATCCGGCCGAACAAAGCAGAGATGCCCTTTACAATGTTTGCAGTGTTCTTCATTTGATTAGAAAAAAATAACCTGCATTATCTTGTTTAAGGGCCTTAGTTACACTTGATTAACTACTGAAGACCAAAGGGATTTTTTTTTTAATGGAAAGACTCGCTATCCTTCAATCCCTGATATACGATAATAATGGACTCACTCAGGGGAAATGCCTGGGTGCAGATTTCGTGCAAGGTGATTGTTCTGGGCCATTCGCTTGGGTTAGAAATGTTTCATGCTGAGGAGTGGTCGGGGCTAAGGTAAACGCCCTGGCTGGATTTAGGGGCCCATTAGGATGGCGGGCGGATTGCTCCTGCCAGGCCGGCGGTAGTCACCGCCCCCCATCCACACTGCAAAGACCCCCCGCCATATCAGGATGGCAGAGGGGTCCGCCACGGACAGAAAGACTGTCTGTCGCTTTTCCGCCGGTCGACTCGTCAACCAGCGGAAAACAAGGTTAATATGGTTGGCGGAGTCTGCAAGACACCATCATCCATATTACGATGCTTGGGGAGATGTGCCTTTCCATGGCAGCATTGCCGCCATGGAAAGGCATGTTGTCTTTGCCCAAAGAGGGCCCCCAGGATGTTGGGGGTGTGGGGAGTGCACATGGGGGGTACCTATGGCACCCCCCTGCATTTGTATGCACAAGGTGGCAGGCACCACGGGGTGCCTGTCACGTTGTGCATGCAAATGCATGACGTGCATTCCCAGCATTGTGGCAGGCGGTGCTGTGAGCATCGCCTGCCACAATGCTGGGAATGGGGTTTGCCACCGCCTCAGTGGCGGTGGCATCCTAATGTCAGGTCAGGTGCTGGACCGCCGCACCCCTTGCCGGCGGTCCCGCATTCTGTTACGTGGCGTGCGGACATTGTCTGACTGCCATCGTAATGGAGCCCTTAGTTAATATTTATAGGCTAATTTAACTAAAATAAAAGTTTAAACACTCTCACCCCGAGCACAATGAGTTGATGTGTGCCTCAGGCGCTTACTCTCCAATCAACTCTTGTGTGCTGAAAGTAAGTAATGACCTCACCTCCCTCAAGCCCAGGACCACACCGTGACTCCAGCAGCGCAATAAGTGGTTGGGTCAGGGGCTGCCAATGTTCATAGTGCCAATATCAGCAACACACTCACCATCACACATACAGCAATCTCCTGATGAAATAAACACACAAGACACCCTTTTTCGTGGAGAAAATTGCTGCAGGTTTATTGCATACCGAAACATGCCAACATGGTGGGGCTACCGGCGATCCACGGGCAGGCAGCTCCTCTGCTGCCAGCCTACCTGAAAAGCCAAATTGCACCTTGGCACTAACCAATAGGTGCTTGCCAAATTTGGGGGGAGGGTTAACCCCTTCCCACCTGTGGACCGCCAGTCCACCCATTTACTCATGTCCCTTGAGACGGGCGAAGCGTATCCAGGCAGCCCCCATTGCTCAGGTTTACAACCGCCTGTAGGAAAAGAGAGCACCAGGGGGGCGCGAGAGGTACTTACACCTGGCTCCCCTCCCACCTGCGTGCCAGAAATGCCTCGGGGCTTGCCTGACCCAGAGCAGGCCCCTACAGCACTAGACTGTTGCCGTGTGCCATCATGTGGCACTAAGGAGGCCGCCCTCCTATGGGGGTCCCCTGCATGGACCGCGGGAAGCCACATTTGGAACCTTGGAGGTTGTGGCAACAATTCCTCACGCTCCTACTTTGCAGAGCCTGGGTTTAAGTGCGCATGTCAGACTTCAACTCAAGGAGGTCCTGCACCTGCCAATCATTGAGCAGTCTCGAAGTGGAGGCCCTCCCCCATGTAACTTCTTTTTCTTTGCCCCGGTCACTCAGCGCACTGTGACAAAACATAAAACAGAATCAGCAGTATTCATTTTTTGCATTTTTATTGTGGCAAAAAAACTGGGGGGGGCGATGCCCCCGACCCACATAAAGAAACCGCTGCTGCATTATTGTCTTACAGGCCGTGCATAGAGTCAGTTAGAGGTGCAACAGTGAAGCATGAAACTGTCAGCACCAGGTCCCAGACACAGCACTGTTGCAAGACATAGCCAAGACATGCTGGCCTCTGCACATTAAAAATACTGCAGCTTTGATGAGAAGTGCTGACCCCGTTCACGAATAAGAATTGGTACTGTGTCACAAAGTTTTGCACTTCTTGGTGCTTTACAAAGATGCATAGATGTGCTGGTACTCACTATTCCAGAGTATCTGCTGCTGGTACTTTCCAGTCCATTGGAAGTACAGCTTCCCTCCTGATGTGCTTGTGCCGACAGTAGCAAATAAAAGATTCCAGTGCTCAGTATCTGCCCATGTTAAGCAAGTGCACTGTTGACTGATACCATTACAAGAACTGGTCAGTATAGTCATCAAGTACTGGTTAATATATAGCCATTATGCGAGCCATCAATATAGGCATCATTTTTAAAATAAAAGCGCCTAGTAGTGCTTTGCAATTTAAACAATGGCTAAAATATATGTGACCTAACTCGCTTACCACATGTATGATGGACAAAGATGAGGGCAAATATGAGCACAGCTTTGAGTTTGTGTTGACCTCCAGCGACCCCCATTGTTGTGCCTCTACGCCGTGACGTGTTGCTTCATTCCTTAAAATGTTAACCTGGTCAGCGGCGTAGCAAAGATGCCCACTCATATGAAGTGCTCTCTAGGTGCTCTCTCTCAGCGCCTAGAGACCCTTACGGGTGAGTGTTCGCGCTTTACAAATGTGGATTATTATTTAACGAAATAACCAAGCAGGGATGAGGTAGGTGGCCAGGGCATGGAACAGGTGCCCTCTGAAAACAGCATCTGACATTTGTACTCGGTCTATGAATGGTACGCAAATGTGACAAGATAAGAACAAGATTTACAGACCTGTTTACAAAAATGGAATACAGCTTTGAGCAAGCATGCTCTGCAAATGAAAAGGGAAGCTTCTCTAAACACAAGCAGGAAACGAAGAAAAACTATTGGTTTTCAAGCACTAGAGAGTATTTATTCTTTAGAAATTCATATCTCCTGTTCCCTACATTGGATTTGTGTAATGTTGGTGTCATTTTAAAGATAAAAATATGTCCTATTTATATAAATTGGTGTTCCATTTTTATTGTGTGTTGTGTCTTACTTATTTAATGTATTTATGTTTCTTAATTGCTTTACATGCCTGTCTCCTAAGCTAAGCCTGCCTGCTCATTGCCAGTTACCAAGGGTTGAGCAAAGGAATCATTTATTGAGACCTTGTTAGGACATTATATTGCGTTGATGGCCTTATTGCTAGTGGTAGGTTCATACTTAATCCTACTAATAATCCACCTTCCAACACCGCCTTTCTCACATCTAAAGATTGAAGGCATTTATCTTCATCAGATTGATGGTTAGAGTAAAAGGAGGAAATCAGTGATGACTCCCTTAACCTTGGGCATGATTATCAGGGCAGCTTATCTTGGATATTGCTTATCTGCGCAAGAGAGTGGCAAACTCACTAAATGACTGAGCCTTGGTCACTACCATCAAAAAGACCTATTAGTGCCAGAAAAACTCCTATTTAGGTGTTTTAAGTGTTACCTGATCCTATCGTGGCCCCACGTTTTGACTGATCAAGTTCATAACTATCCATGGTTCGCCTTTTATGGACAGACAATCTACTCACATGCAATTTTGTTTCCCCTGAACTTAAAGGTAACGGTGAAGAGCCAACCTCACTTCATCAGCAGACTTACCAACCTACAAAATAATTCATGGTGTGAGGAGGGCGGTGGGCATTTGGTGGGGTGGGGCCTTGTGTCTAGAGCTACCGGAGAAGCACTGTGTCTCCTACAAATCCTCCCACCGCCCTACTCTAGTGTAGTTCCTATATTCCCAATAGACTCCGCGCATTGGAATAATAAATCCTGTAGCTTAGACGTAGGACTGTGGTCGACTAGGTCTCTACCGAATCTATTAGACTTAATTGTGAGTGTCAGCTAGCTCAGAGGTCACTAGAAACTTTCACTAATTCACAAGAAGGGATTAGTTTCTGACAACCGCATAAACATGACAACTTTGTTTCCCAAGAATAAGAAATCAATCTCTAGAGTCGCGGAAACAATAGATAGCTATTTTACTCAGTCATTCGTGCATGCTTCGTTCCACCAGAAGTGCTGAGAAAATAGAGAGACGGGCGTTTTCAATAAAAAAGTATTTATTGAACAGTCTTCTTTCTCAAGCAAAAGAAATGTACTGCTACAATCGTGATACTGGTAATTAAGTACAGAGTATATAATACGATCAGTTTTATAAAGTAGTACTGTAAAAGCATGATATGGTTTCTAAGCCATAAATTTCCTTAAAACGGATAAAATACATACAGTGTTAAAATGATGGCTAAAAGTACTCAACTGGTGCTTCTAAAATATGCCTACCCCGGTGTAGCTTACCTAAGCCTAGCACAAGGGAAGAAGTAAGTGAGGAGTAGTTTAAGCTTAGTTTTTTCTGCCAAGAAACGAATCAAGAATTCTCTAAGGGTCTAATCAGCTCCGTACCTTGGTTTGGAATGAAGGAGGTCTTGTATCTCTCTCTCAGGACTCGATTTCCCAGCAACCCTCTAGGGTAGCCTGGAAACACTGGAGCTGGATTTCTCGGCAGGAGAAAAGACAGAGTCTCTCAGTGCGTCAGCTGGAGGGTCGGCTTCCTTCGGCACTTGCTGCTGCAGGGCGTCGGGCAAGTAGTAAGTCGATCTGCTCCAAACCACCGTGTGTCTGCTTGGGCAAATCTAGGCATATTTATACTATGAAGGTGCCGAGTTTGACGTGTGATTGGACTTAATAATGTCATAGAAGACTTAGTTCTTCGAAAACTCCATGATTTCCTAGATAAATTAGTATTCAGGCAAGGGGATGTCCCTAGCTGCTGAAGGCGGGTTTCTCTAAGAAATCGTTGCTGATTCTTGTAACATAGTGGAAGTAGACATGCCGTATTTGGGCTGCATAGGCTCAGTCTAAATATGGTAGTGATTTCTATGCCTATATAAGAATAGGATAATCCGTATCTATATAAGGGCATGAATCGGGAAAATTTACACTAGGGTCCTAGATTCATTTACAACAGGGTTGCTGAGGCTGTTGCTGATGTCCTGTAGTGTGTTCACCCCCCTTAATGGGCATCGGCCGCTTACAACCTCCAAAAAAGAGCTGAAAAGTCACTCTGGACACTGCTTTACAGCTGTCTTTCCTGCCACTGTGTGATTTTGGCTCCTCACCGAGTGAAGGGAGCTGAAAGCGAGTGACACATGGTGGCACTGTGTGATTTGGCAGGTCTGCATCTGTTTTAACCAAAACAGAGAACACAATGCCAGAGGAGTAACCAGGGCATAGGAGGCTGAATGCTTAAATATTTCACATGGTATCTCGGTGAAGTGTTATTAGAAAATCCTGGGAGTGAGTCTTCCAATTGGTTACACAAGGCATTTCTGCAAATCTACTTATTGAGTTTGGTACTTATTAAAAAGAGAAGGGGGATGCATGACTATATTATAAAATTGGGTAGAAAGCAGGCATTATTCTACCTTAGAACTGACAAAAAGAATTAATAAAATGGAGAGCTTGTGAATTTGAAGACTCTTAAGAAATTGGTGTACTCAGGGATATGAAAATGAGGCACCCTGCTGAATCAGATGGCGTGTCCCCTAGATGAATGAATGTTGTGAATGAGGAATACCAGAGAGGATACCCGGTCAAAAGCCCTGCACTATATAAAGATGAAGGATGTTTGTAGTAAAGGAGATGAGATGGACACAATAAAATGTGCTGGTTAATGCTGTTGGATTGTCTGACTTTTTACTGTAATTTATCTCATGTTTCTAGGTGCCGGGAATGTTGTTTGTTGAATTTCAAGTACATTGAATAATATGTGCTTCGGGGCTATATCTAGAGACTGCAATGGGTGACACTAAAGTGCTTTCAGTTCCAACCATCACAGCCAGGATGACACCAGATGTTGTGCAGGTCTGACCTAAAGCCATGCAGTCATTTCCCCACAAAAACAGACCAACTCTTTATATATTCACACATCTTAATGGCACTGGAGGGCTGTGTCAGGAAGGAGAGTGTGAAAGCAAAATTATCTTTCCAAAACTGGTGCAGGGTCTGGGGGCGTCATTTATGAGGTTTTGCCGTAGGGAAGCGCAGCAGGCATTCCTGCTGCGCTTCCCTATGGCAAAAGAAAAGTGCAGGAATGCGCCTTATCTATAAGATACAGCGCATTCCTGTCCCTTTCCCCTGCGGTGGCGCACAATGGGTTGCCGTGCACCAACGCAGGCCCCTTTGCACCAATGGTGCAAGGGTGCCTGCGTTGCGGGGATGATTATTTTTGTACATGAAGGGCAACCTTTCTGTACAAAAATAATCACAAGGGGCTTTTCCTTTTTCTATGTGTGCTGCAGAATACAGCACACATGGAAAAAGGAAAAACGAGGAGAAATAAAGATATTTCTCCCTGTTGCGCCTCCCTTACGCCTCCCCTGGGGAGGCGTATGCTTTTGGCACTGCCTCAGATTTACGATTTCTTGTAAATCTGGGGCAGTGTCAAAAGGCCATGGATGTTGCTGGGAACGCCTCCAGCAACACCCATTGCACGCCCCTTTAACGCAGAACACTGCGTTAAAGGGACTGATATTTATCAGGCAGCATTAAGCCAAAAAAAGTGGCTTAGTGCTGCCTTATAAATATCACACAGGCTTCTGCGCAATGGAACGTCACAAAAAGTGACGTTCCGATGGCGCAAGGGGCCTCATAAATGAGGCCCCAGGTATATACCCTCATTGTTTTGTAAAGTGTTGTATCTGACTTATTCGTTTATGCCCAGAAGTGGGTCCTGTGCACGCTGTGTCTCTAGAACTAAACTATACTTGACTGATGAGCCCTAACTAGGGTGAAATGGGTCCTGGGTTCCTTGTTTTCTGATTCAGGGAAGACCTTGCTTGGCAGTTTGGGCTGGACTGTTCCCATTGGAGCACGGTCAAGATTGATATACCTACAGCTGGGTCAAAAACGGAGGTGACATGGTGTGCAAAGTAATGAAGAACTAGTTTGCAGCCGGGAAATTACCAGTGGCTGAGAATAAGCATTTCATTCATCACTTTTTTGTATACTTTACTGTATTGCCCTAAGTGGGACTGGTGTGCCATGCACATTGTGCATGCAAATGGATTAGTTTGCCGTGGAACGCCCTATGGTCTACTGCAAGGAATGGTGAGCATAAACTGCAGTTTGTCGCATTTTTTTTTACATCATTTTTTCTTCTTGTAGCCATGTCTTATACCTCTTTTTGTATGGATGAAGGAAGTACACCCTTCCCTTCTATACTCCAATATCGACTGTGTATTGTCTGGGTCACCTTTTGCAAACATTGCTAGATATATATTTGAGATGTCTCACAGCATGGAAAGCAGTGCATGCGTGGGCTTTGTTATTTAGAGGCTCACTGAGTACACATGAGTTTGTCACGTGTCACTTTATGGTGAGTAAGGGTTGTCAGTGGGAGGGGCATCACTGCCAGGTGCAGATTTGGCAAAGAGCATTGCTGGGTCCCTAGGTTACACAACAACGCACCACTGACTGCAGGTCTGTCACCAGAGCACCACATTGCTTGTTAGCATACTTGCTAACTTAAGAACAATCTCACCATGTGTGGACGGGGTGGGGCCTTGAAGGGGCAGGGCCTCGTGTCAAGAAGTACCGCGCTGCAATTTTGAACCCTGCCACCATGCCCCTCCTCCTGGGGTGTTTTACACCCCTTAATGGACGTAGCCAGTTCAAAGCCTTGGAAAACGAGCTGAAAAACCACTATTTACAGTGGTTTTCAGCTCTTTTTCCCTGCCACCATGTGATATTGGCTCCTCACCGGGAGACCATGTGATAAGAGTTGATATTGTGTGTCACACTGTTGCACCATGTGAGTTGGCAGGTATGCGTTAGTGAAGCGCAGCTGGTGACAGCTAGCTACCACACATGAGCATGCAAGTGGACCACTTGAAAAGAGGCACTCCTGGGTGCAAAGCGACACGCAGTACCCGGGTTTTCTTGAATATAAGCCGCTGAGTAAAAGCTCAGACAAAGGTAAGATCACCTCGATTGCACTGTTGTGAAGGACCAGTGGAGGCAGGGAGCTAAACAGACACCTGCTGCCCCATCACTGACAGATAGACGAGTGGATGACCTACCCTTCAAATAGTGCCCACCGCTACCCTGCCTCCTATCACATACTGTTTCAGTAGAGGCCAGTCCTCTGCCAAAGTGTTGAGGCGGCCGGAGGAGGGAGGTGGGGAGAAGAGGAGGGTTCAGATGACATAAAGAAAAAAGTACCTTCTCTCTTCCTGCTTCATGGCACTGGCTCCCAGACTGCACTGCGGCCAATCCTGATGCTGCATGAAAACAGCGTTGGTATTGGCTTGAGCGCTGGCAACCTGGGCAGACAGGGAGCCTCAGATGCAGCAACACAGCTGGGGCTGTTGAGCGCTTCACTGCGCATGAGGTGTTGGGCCGGTCTGAGATGACTAGCCCCCCCCCCCACCATACGTGTCATCCCCTAGATCCAACTCCCAAAACTCGTCAGAGTCCTGGGGGTGGGTCCAGGGATTAAAATAAAACGATAATGAAACATTTTATTTGCTGGTGGTGGCGCTCCTCCTCTGCTCTAATGGAGCGGCCGCCGCTGTATTTTATTCCATCATCTCTAATTTCACCACTGGCGCAGGTCTGTCCCAGAAAAGTGCAATAATACATTAGCACCCCCTTCTACATGACATTGTTTGGTACCTTTCAGCCACAAGATGAAGCCATTGCATCATCATATGCAGGGAGGGAGTTAATATAATAGGCGTTCAGAAAATACATAGAAATAATATAGGGGCATATTATCAAGGGGGGGGCGATAGGAAATTATCCATTCTATCGCCCTATTAGCAAGCTGTCACTAACAGCAGTTAGCGACAGCTTGTAGGCGATAGCGAGTGGGTTGGGGCCCGCTTTGCATGTCAGCGATATTTATCGCTAATGACATGCAAAGTGGGCGTACCCAAAGCAGTCGCTAAAATCGCTATCGCCTATTACCAACACAGGCGTAGCGATGGAAATATTCGTGCTAAGCGCGAATATCTTCAAAAACTAACGCCTGCTCAGACCAGTTCTTAGCCATTATATCCAATGGGAGGTGGATATAATGGCTAAGACCCTGTTAGCGATAATGCGTTAATATCGCTGTATTCTCAGCGATATTCCGGATTTTGTCGCTATCACTGGGGAATTTTATCACTTTTGAGATAAACGTTTCTAATAGCACGTTATCTCAGCAATAAAATCCGGTGATGCGGGGTGATAAAAAAAAATTGCCCCTAAGCCTACTTAGCGATAAATATCGCTATTTGTTGATAATATGCCCCATAATTTCTGGGCTGCTGTGCCTTTGTGTTTCTAGGCATAGTTTCTATATTGATATAATTCCCATGATCCCATCGTCTGTGTTTATCAATCAGCATCGTGAGCTGATGTTTCTTATCTCAATGTATTTACGCCTTCGTTCTGTTTCCTAGTGCTGTTAGGTTATATAATAAGTTCAAAACATTAGGGGGTCGATTCCGATTCGGGATGAAAATCCGTGTTACGATTCGTATTCGTACCCGTTTACGTACGAATTGAAAAAACCCATCCGAATTGCGTAGTACGATTCGAAGTCCGCAAATACGTACGAATATCAGCGATCCGTACGAACCACATTCGAAAACCCGTACGAAATGTCGTCGGAACTTCAACCTTACTATTTGTAAACATGCCGTATGAACTAACAAGTACGATCCTGACCAGGGACCAAGTACGCGATTTGTACGGGCAAACGTAGTCCCGCATGAAGCACGATTCGTACGGTAAACATCGCGTATGAGCGAGCCGCACTAACAAATACGAGGCTCATACCCCACAATCAAGCGTACATGTACCCCCGGCGACGATAAACGAGCCTAACTGCCAGACGCACTAACAAATACGAGGCGCACACACCCCAATCAAGGGTACATGTATCCCCGGCGACGATAAACGAGCCTAACTGCCAGACGCACTAACAAATACGAGGTGCACACACCCCAATCAAGCGTACATGTATCCCCGGCGTCGATAAACGAGCCTAACTGCCAGACGCACTAACAAATACGAGGCGCACACCCCACAATCAAGTGTACATCTATCCCCGGCGACAATAAACAAGCCTAACTGCCAGACGCACTAACAAATACGAGGCGCACACCCCACAATCAAGCGTACATGTACCCCCGCAACGATAAACGAGCCTAACTGCCAGACGCACTAACAAATACGAGGTGCACACACCCCAATCAAGCGTACATGTACCCCCGCGATGATAAACGAGCCTAACTGCCAGAAGCACTAACAAATACGAGGCGCACACCCCACAATCAAGCGTACATGTACCCCCGGCGACGATAAACGAGCCTAACTGCCAGACGCAATAACAAAGACGAGGCGCACACCCCACAATCAAGCGTACACGTACCATAGACACGATAAACGAGCCTAACTGCCAGACGCACTAACAAATACGAGGCGCACACCCCACAATCAAGCGTACATGTACCCCCGGCGACGATAAACAAGCCTAACTGCCAGACGCACTAACAAATACGAGGCGCACACACCCCAATCAAGCGTACATGTACCCCCGGCAACGATAAACGAGCCTAACTGCCAGACGCACTAACAAATACGAGGCGCACACCCCACAATCAAGCATACATGTACCCCCGGCTACGATAAACGAGCCTAACTGCCAGACGCACTAACAAATACGAGGTGCGCACACCCCAATCAAGCGTACATGTATCCCCGGCGACGATAAACGAGCCTAACTGCCAGACGCACTAACAAATACGAGGCGCACACCCCACAATCAAGCGTACATGTACCCCCGCGACGATAAACAAGCCTAACTGCCAGACGCACTAACAAATATGAGGCACACACCCCACAATCAAGCGTACATGTACCCCCGCGACGATAAACGAGCCTAACTGCCAGACGCACTAACAAATACGAGGCGCACACACCCCAATCAAGCGTACATGTACCCCCGCGATGATAAACAAGCCTAACTGCCAGACGCACTAACAAATACGAGGCGCACACCCCACAATCAAGCGTACATGTACCCCCGGCGACGATAAACGAGACTAACTGCCAGATGCAATAACAAAGACGAGGCGCACACCCCACAATCAAGCGTACATGTACCCCCGGCGACGATAAACGAGCCTAACTGCCAGACGCACTAACAAATACGAGGCGCACACCCCACAATCAAGCGTACATGTACCCCCGCGACTATAAATGAGCCTAACTGCCAGACACACTAACAAATACGAGGCGCACACCCCACAATCAAGCGTACACGTACCACAGACACGATAAACGAGCCTAACTGCCAGACGCACTAACAAATACGAGGCGCACACCCCACAATCAAGCGTACATGTACCCCCGGCGACGATAAACGAGCCTAACTGCCAGAGGCACTAACAAATACGAGGCGCACACCCCACAATCAAGCGTACATGTACCCCCGCGACGATAAACGAGCCTAACTGCCAGACGCACTAACAAATACGAGGCGCACACCCCAAAATCAAGCATACATGTACCCCCGCGACGATAAACGAGCCTAACTGCCAGACGCACTAACAAATACGAGGCGCACACACCCCACAATCAAGCGTACATGTACCCCCACGACAATAAACGAGCCTAACTGCCAGACGCACTAACAAATACGAGGCGCACACCCCACAATCACGCGTACATGTACCCCCGGCGACGATAAACGAGCCTAACTGCCAGACGCACTAACAAATACGAGGCGCACACCCCACAATCAAGCGTACACGTACCACAGACACGATAAACGAGCCTAACTGCCAGACGCACTAACAAATACGAGGCGCACACCCCACAATCAAGCATACATGTACCCCCGGCGAGGATAAATGAGCCTAACTGCCAGATGCACTAACAAATACGAGGCGCACACCCCACAATCAAGCGTACACGTACCACAGACACAATAAACGAACCTAACTGCCAGACGTACTAACAAATACGAGGCGCACACCCCACAATCAATCGTACATGTACCCCCGGCGACGATAAACGAGCCTAACTGCCAGACGCACTAACAAATACGAGGCGCACACACCCCAATCAAGCGTACATGTACCCCCGGCGACGATAAACGAGCCTAACTGCCAGACGCACTAACAAATATGAGGCGCACACCCCACAATCAAGCGTACATGTACCCCCGGCGATGATAAACGAGCCTAACTGCCAGACGCACTAACAAATATGAGGCGCACACACCCCAATCAAGCATAGATGTACTTCCGGCGACGATAAACGAGCCTAACTGCCAGAAGCAATAACAAAGACGAGGCGCACTGCCCAATAAAGAAGGCTACAGTCTACACAGCATAGGAAAACAATGTCCTTGGCACATACAAACAAACAAACAGAGGGCCCGAGTCACAACCACCCCTTATGACACACCCACACAAAATTCAAAAAAAGCCACACCCACAAATGGACCAATAAAAGGGCCCACACATACAACACATCATCCTTTGCAACATACCTATTCTTGCTAAGACACAGACATCACACCAACAACTGCAGCCACACACCTTCACACATACACCCTATCTCATTCACACACACCACCCCTTCACAATCAGACCCACAAACCCTCATCCATACACACCATCACCCCCCCAATCACATACACCCCACACCATGACCACACCAAAGGGTCCAAAGTTCACTTACTCGGAGATGGAGATCCTCACAGATGAAGTCATCAGAGTCTATCCACAGCTGTTTGGTGCATTGGTCAGAAGACATGCTTGTGGGAGAGGATAGTTGAGAAGGTGAATGCTGTTGCACCCATGAGGCGCACCAGGGAGGTTTGCCAGAACAGGTGGTACGATCTGCGGAGGATGGTCAAGCGCAAGATGGATGAGGACTATGCCAACGCTCATCACACTGGAGGTGGACCTCCCTGCAGACCTGCACAATACCAGCCCTGGGAGGAGAAAGTCATGGCCATGCTACCACCGGTGGGAGTTCACGGAATTGAAGGAGCTGTTGAGCCTGGTGAGTATACAAACAACTCATGTAACATGGGTGGACTTCCAGCAAAGGGGGGGGGGGTGTGGCCATGACTCCCAGCAGTACCCAACAGTATGGGTGGGGGGGTGTGGGGGGCTGTGGCCATGAGTCCCTGCAGTGCCCAACAGTAGGTGGGGGGTGGGGGCTGTGGCCATGAGTCCCTGCAGTGCGCAACCGTATGGGGTTGGTTGGGAGGGGTGTAGGGGGGGTGGGGGGCTGTGGCCATGAGTCCCTGCAGTGCCCAACAGTATGGGGTGTGTGGCCATGACTCCCAGCAGTGACCAACAGTATGGGGGTGTGGCCATGACTCCCAGCAGTGACCAACAGTATGGGGGGGTGTCCATGACTCCCCGCAGTGCACAACAGTATGGGGGGGTGCAAGGGGAGTTGCAGAAGGCTGCAAGGGGGAGGTGAGAGAGTGCAAGATGTATGGTAGGAGGCAGCACTCAACCCATATGGGCCAGGTACACACCCATGCACCATGCTCAATGCACAGGGAGTGTGAAAGTACTGACAAGATAGATGACACTGGGCCCTGGTGTAGGCAGCACATGGGCCTCCTGTGACCAGTGCAAACACTAACACCAGAAGAAGTGAAGATACTTTGCACAGGAACTCACAACCACTATCATGGCAGCATGCTTCATGGGGGGACAGACACACCACGAGGGACGCCCACTTGCCAATCACACTCAAACTACTACCATGGCCTGTCACACACACCCCTTACAGAAACTGAGCCCCTGGGGACAGAAAATGGAGTGCACCACTGTCAAATTTGTCATGTAACAAAACCTAAAAAATACTGATCTGATGACGTATGCAAACAAAAAAAGCACAGTGCAGAATCACAAGTCCATTGTGCCTCTCACACAGTGCTGTTGCCACAGCTTGGTGATGCTGTGGATGCACTCAAGTAGCACCGTGGACATGGGTATTGACAAGGTAATGCATCATAGAGAAGTGGCACGTCCTAAAGCCCTGTGCCTGAAGAGGGTGTACTGCTCCTGGGGGGTTGGCAGTGGGTGGCTGTCTTGGCCCTGCAAACCCTCCCTAAAGTAGCTTGATGAAATCAGCTAAATTCCAATCAGTTGCCATCATAAACATGCAGCATAAAAACCCTGTGCATGCTTGCACCAGAAATAATTATTCAGAGTGCATTGTGCAGATTGGGCCACACAGAGCACATCTTGAACTGTGTAGTGCTGGCCACACAAGCCACAGCAATGGCTGTGACATTCATCAAAAGACAGTACCCAACATGTCAAGCACCCCTGATCGCATGTCAATCTCAGCCCACAACATACACATACACAAGTGAACACTTTCTAAAATACAAAGCAGGGGTAACATTGATAACAACTATGTGTATTACATTTGGATGTTGCATGATAGTGCATTAACAGTGTTTCTCTCTCACACCCACAGGGGAACGTGTGGAAACTACCCCCAACCAGGGGGGTGAAGGATCCCAGTCCCAGGCTCAGCACGGCAGTGACCCCACCGTAACTGAAGCCTCTCAACACACTGTGGATGACCCCAACCAACCAGGCTCCTCTGGATCCCAAACCCCTGCAGCAGCTGGAACAGATACATCTGTGCCAACCACCACGCCCATTCCCGCCACATCCCAGCAGACAGCTCGGAGACCTGCCCATAATACACAACAGAGCCTGTCTGACAATGAGGGACATCGATCGCCGGGCACCCATGAGGTGGCAGACGACACCTCCACTGCCAGCACTCATGTGTCCCATCGACATGATGTGCCCACAAGCGTTGGACCGGCTCTTGTGGGCAGGGGTGGTGGGAGTAGCGCTAGGAGGAGGCGAAAACCTGACCAGCCAGCTGCAGGGCCCGGTATGTCCGAACTCCGAGACATCATGGATGAAAACCGCGGGACACCAGGGAGTTCGGCCTAGTAGTGGAGGCCCTCAACAAAATGACAGATCAGCAGGCCCAGCTACATGCCAGTCAAGAACGACCCCAGGGACGGATGGAGGCAAGACTGGATGAGCTTGTGACGGTGCATCGGGAAATTAACCAATCGCTCCGTCTGATCGCTGTCAGCATGCAGCACCCTCCCTGTGTCACGAGGCCAGAAACATCTAGGCAAAGACCAACAACAGGCACAGGGAGGGAGGAGGAGGCGGAATTGTCAGACGGAGATTCCCATGCATCGCCAAAGCCTGCACGTGAGGGTCCCCCAAGGAAGGTTGGTCGTCCACGGTCAAGACGTTGAGAGGCATAGGGCCATGAACAACTCCCAGGTCACCTGGTCTGGCATCTTGCCTTTGTGTGCAACAGCATCACCCTATTGACTTTAACACTCTCCCACAGGGACTTGCTGGTCACAGTGTGCCCAATGATGCCAAGCACTGTGGCCTGGACTCTGTTGACCCATACTGTAAGGCATCACATCTCCCACTGTGAACTTTGGATTCCCCCTTCTTGTACAGCACCTACTCACATTACACGCACAAGAGTCAAAAATAAATCTCACTTGCACTAAAAGCATTTATGTATTTGTATGACCTCAGATTCTAATACATTTGTGAGGTGAAATGTCTTCAAATGCCACCGTCTCCTGCAAACTATTGCCATCTACACACATGGATTTTAGTTCGGCAGTGGAAATACATAGGTCACAAGATAGCCTAAATTACATACATGGATATCAATAATCACCCGTGATGGTTACTAACTGCAGAAGATGGGGTTTGCTTGAAATACTGCAGTGACAGACAGTCATACAAGAGTGTGTGAGGTGTCAAGAGCATGGCAAATATGCTAGGTGTCCACGGAGGGAGCACCAGGATCTGTGTAATGAGGAATGAGAACTAGCAGCCACATGCTGTTGTACTGTGGATGTGAAGATTGATGGCCTGGCCGAGGGTGCCAACAGGGACTGTGGGCAATAGGGTGTTAGATGTTAGACGTCCATATCATTTATTTAGCCTGGGTCTGTGGAGTGCCGACTGAGTGTGGCTGATGAATATGAAGGTGAAACTGCATTTGACTGTGGGACCATTGTAGGTATCTCAGACGGATGGTCATGTGGCAGCAGCAGGGGATGTTGAGGATTAGGTGTCTGCATGCACCCTGCATTTCCACAAGTACTCCGTAAGTCACGTTCTTGTTCCTGTGTAGAGGTTGTTGCTGTAGTAGGGCTGGCTGGTGTTGTGGACGGTAACCAGGCTGAACACCACCTTGCCAACAGACATCACCATAGACATACCTGAAGGAAATGACAAATCCCGCTAACACCACACCGACAGAGTGGTAGGAGGAATTCCCATCATCCACATTAATAATCCCAGAGTCACTACCAACAACAACGACACCCTCCACATCGCCTAAAACATGCATTTACTGATCCACACAAACAAGACCCTCTGAGGAACACTCATCTACAGACCACCTGGAGTTCCAACACTATTCACCAACTCCATCGCTCACCTCATCAGCACGCATGCCCTCGCCTACACGGACTACATCCTCCTTGGGGAAATTTACTGTCACCGTAATGACAACTATGACGTAAACTCCACCGCCCTGATGGACAACCTTGCCAACCTTGGATTACAACAACAAGTGACAACCCACACCCACAACGCTAGACACACACAGGACCCCATCTTTGCAGAAACTCCACACATCTAATCCAACAACAACACCTCACAACACTGGAAAGAACAAAGAAGCCTACACTTCACCTTCAGGAAAGCAAACACAATCCCCCTGCACACAGACCATGCCACGCAGCTGCTGGTGCAAGGTCAAGAAGGACTAACTGACAGCCACCCTTACCCTGGGCCCACAAGCCAACACCACCAACCCCCACACCGCTGCCATCTTCCTGAAACAGTGGATCACCGACTGCGCATACACCTTCATCCCAATCAAGTCCTCCGCCACCTAACACAACAACCACATTGCCACATGGTTCACCAAAGATCCCCGGACCTCCAAGTCCACCTCTTGTAAGCTGTAGAGGAGCACGCACTGCAAACAGTCACCAAAAAGCTTCAACGTACACCTGAGTGCCCCCCGCATACACCACTAACACTTCATGACCGACAACAGGACACCCATCAAGGACCGGCTAGACACCAACGCACACACCAGCAAATAGCACATCAACATTGGCAATCAATTCTCCAAAGCCAAATATAGCGCATACAACATTCCACCTTCATAAGACCTGTGTGACTCACTGGCCAACTTTGCTCACTGTAAGATCAACCACATCCACAAAACCTTCTACTCCACCAGCCCCACATCCACAACCGAGACCACCCCTTCTGCGACAAACAGCCACAAAATTGACCTTATTGGCTGCTACAACGTCCGCACTGAAGACACCATCATGAGCAAGGACAACATTCACTCTGGATCCCCATCTGACCCATGGCATATCCACTCTTCCTAACAAGCTAGATAAGCAATCTCACCACTTCTCCGTTAAAATATCCTACTTCTCCTTCAAGACAACAACCTTCACAGGGAGTATTGACAATGGTGTGTTCACTGCCTTACTGAATAAACCTAAGGTGGACCACAAATACATCTCGAAAATCCTGCACATCTCCCTGCTACCCTTCCCAGAACAAGTCATGTTGAATATAATCAACAGACAGCTGACCCACAACCTCAAAGACATAAACATCATAGAACCAACACAGTCTGGATCCTACATAAACCAGAGCACGGACCCCGCCTTCATAGCCAACACCAACAACATCTGCATACTCATGGACAAAGGAGAAACAGACGCCCACATCCATCAGGACCTATCAGCAGCCTACCACACGGTCGCCCATGGCACCCTAACAGTACACATCCATGACTTAGGAAGCAAAGCGAGTGCCCTGGCTGGCCCACATCCTTTCCCACCGGCACAACCTCGGGCATCTGCCTCCCACAGAACTGTTACAATACCACTGACACCATCCACAGCATCACACAGGGATCATCCCACAGCCCAACTGACTTAATTATCCACATGGCACAACTCACTCATGTGACACAACAACCAAGCCTCAATATCTTCTACTATGCCAATTACACCCATTTGATCATATCCCTCACCAAGGACCCACACACTGGCAACATCTACCTCCACAGAGGAATCACGGCTGTAGCGAAATGTAGTAAGGACAGCAGGTTGATTCAGAATCCTGAAAATTCTGAGGAACACATCCTCGGCCCAACCAGCTCAGCCTGTGATGACTCCTGGTGGGCAACATCGCTAGGAACAGCACCATAAGCCACCAAACACGCACACTACCTGTGGGCCTTCCTGGACTACTCACTCCCCATGACCAAGCAGGACTACGCCATCTCTGCTTTCAGCTCCAACACCCTCTGAATGGGCCGCAGGATATTATAATGGATCAGCTCTAATATACAAAATACTGTCACCCTGCCCCTCTCCAACAGCTGACTTGAGTAAGTGAACGCCATCTACGCAGCTACAACAACCACACTCCTGAGACTGCTGCAACGCATCTGTAACACATCGGCACGTCTGATCCTCATTTACCACAACCCGGCCATATCACACAACACCCCAGAGGCCTGCACTGACTCCCTGTCAACAACAGAATAAGCTTCTAAATCCACATCCACGCACACAAATCTCTACACCACGTAGGACCAGCATACCACAACCACAGACTCAACTTCTACACACCCACCCGCAGCCTCTGCTCTAACAACCATGCTCTCGCCACTGTCCCTCACATCCCGAATAACACGGACAGTGACAGATCAATCTCCTACCTCGACTCCAAGACCTGGTACACCCTCCCTAAAAGTCAACTACAGAACCAGGACCTGCTGCCCTTCACAATAATTCTCAAGGCCAGTGTGTTTAGATCAGTACCAGCACCCCCCAGCGCATTGAGACCGTCACGGGTAGGTAGTGCGTCAAACTAACGAATCAACTGATTGTACATGGCTTAGGCAAAATCTGTGTGTAGTGTAGGAGAGCTGTAGATGATAATTACAATTATGCTGGTCAGGATGCTGGTGTGAAACAGGCTGTGCAGATGTTTGACAATGCAGAGTGTGTCCATGGTGTTAGATGTGACTCAGAGGGTGTAGGCCGTTAAGTCTGACCAATCATAATCCTGGATTGGGTGTGTGATCCCTGTGGGTTTTTGAAAATCCATCTGTGATCTCCCGGCATGAGTGGCGTTCTCAGGTTGCGTACTACCACGTTACAGCATTTGAGGCGATGTGTGGTGGTGTTGTGCCAACGAGGTAATACAGCACAATGTGGTGCTGCTGGAAGTAGTGTGTCTGCGTCGAGTTGTCAGTATGAGTTGAGCACACAGCCTGAGAGCCTTTCATGTGTGTGTTCGTGGTAGCGTGTTACCAGGTGGATTATTGTCAGCTGTTCACTGTGTGGAGGTTGTCTGGGGCATGAGTCTGTTGTATCACATCTGCAATTAAATACAAAGGAGTCTAAGTGGATACCATTGGCAAATGCCGCACCCCATTCAGACACTGTTCAACAACAAAAAGGCCAAACCCAACTCTCAAGAAATTCCTAACAACCAATGTCAGAGTTACATGGCCAATCTAAAATACTGCCTCAGAGGTGTACCTTTACACTAATCCATAGGGTCATGTCGTGTTTTACGTTTACACAACATTGACACCAAGGTTTGATCCCACTCACTAAAGTAAAAATGAAGAGAGCTAAGAGAGAGTACCTCACGGTAGCAACACCTGAGGGGGTTCCTGACAGACAATTGCCAGTTTACCCACTTCTCATCATCGGCCACTCTGTCTTCGTCTGAGTAAGGAACAAAGAGGCAAATACAAACAGTGATTCACTAACTAATAATAATATGGTGATAAAATAATCAACCGCTATGTCCCCTCATGTTAATTATGGTGAAATTCATGTGTGTCTGTACCTGGTACCCCTATGAGAGCCAAGGACAATCGACCACCACTATTGAAAAGGGGAGGGACTTGCTAGCTAACCAACTTCCTAATGATGCGGTCACATGTGTCATGAAATGAGCTGAGTGTCTAGCAGTGTGCATGTTGCAGGTTCTGACGGACCGGCCTTTGTCATGGCAGTTGTGCAACAGTGGCACAGACAGGATGCGGCATGCTCCAATGATGGATTGATGGATGTATGGATGAGTATCTCATAGGTGTGTGTGGCTTGATTGCGACATGCGGTGCAGCGTTGTGGCTGTGGATGCTGCAGCCAGGAGGAGTGAACACATGAGGGCAGAAGGGGTGATTGAACATGCCAAACAGCCACACAACCCAAGGATTCTTGCTAGGCAAAAATTGACATGTGTATATGAGCCTGGAGTGGCTGGTTACCCATGGGTCAGTCCCAGCAAATGTGTGAACATTGAATAAACATCACGGCCACAGGACCAGTCACCATAATGCCAATCAGGGCACACGACACACTGCGTCAGCAGCAGTAGCCTCCACGTTGTGTGTATCAAGCAACAGAACACATACGCAACCATGTTCATCATGCACAATATGGTCCATTAGCCATTAAGAACAGCATGCTTGTTGTGAGTGTACACATAACCACATATGATCACTCACTGTAAAGAATGACATATTGAATGCATGCAGTCTGGAAAGATACTGGCGGTGACAGCAATGAGGCCCAATGTACAGTGTGAAACACAGTTCCTACACAATAGTATGAACTTACTTACAAGGCCATGCTGCATCAGCCAATTTACATGTCCAGTGGCATTGCTCAGACAACTATAACACTCATGCAATGATGTTACCTGTAATGCTGGTGATACACTCTCCACACAACTGGCAGGGACTGTCCGTACCTGTGACCATCAGAGTAGTGTGATGCTGGAAGGTTTCCATCTCCCAATATCCCCTTGGTCTGACTACTAATGACAGACACATTAGGCGATCAGGCGAGGGAAGGTGAGGATGGGAACTGCAGGGAGGAAGATCTGAAAAAGAGCAAAACATGCATGAGGATTCCATACTTTCAGTTACAGAATCTCAGATTATCTTGGGATCTACACTGTACCACTCACACCTGTGTAGTGCAACCACTGCCACTGTGTCTTATTAGTGATCACAGATCTTGCAATGAGCCAAGATCAGATCCTTCAAAAGGGACACATGAGAGTTGGTAGGGGTACTCACCAAAATGGAGCATGTATGACGCTCACTAGGCTGCTACAATGGAATTAGATTCATGCAGTCATGAACTACGTCACAGTGTATGATTGATGCTCACGATCTCAGTAATTGTAACGTATAGCAGTGCAAATGACACAAAGCCAACTATACGTACTCAGCCCTGTGAATAAGTGAGGGTCATGACGGGAAAGTTGACATCACCCGCAAGAACCGTAAGCAGCTCCTCAAATGAGAAAGGAAATAACCTAAACAACATTAAGCCCCATAGGGCCCACTCATCACCTCTTGCAACTGTGCCTTACTATGCTAGACAATAAAAGCATGTGTAAACAAACTCAACTGTGAGTACATAGGCACAATGCTAAAAGATACAACCCTACCGTGACCAGGATATGCTGCATGGCAGAAGAGATTTCAGACATTTACCTCAACGGACTGTTGCCACGTAAGTGTGAACATTAGCTCCAGGCCAACTTGGTGATGTAATCAGCGCAACATACCTGGCATCATGAGAAAGAAAAGTTAACATCAACTTACTGAGAAGGCTAGCGAAGCAGTGTTGTCCACCGGCACTGAGGTAACGATGTGACAGCGACATGACATACTGCCACAAGGGGCAATGCATCCATGCAAACAGACTCACAGGACAATTGACAGAACATGTGGGACATACACTGACCCACGCCGGCACAACATGGTTCACAGGAGATCAAACTGTACTGGCCCACAAGGTTGAGTGGATGATTTGGACACATCCTGCTGCACACAGTGAGGCAGTAATTCTCCACAGTGCCTGTGTTTGTGATGTCACACACAATGGCAACCTGTGGCATCCGCAATGTGTCAGGGTCAATGTAAACACACATTGATGCATTCACCAAATTATAAACTCAACTACAGATGACTGTCAGGTAAGGTGACTGTCTTGTCATGGGAGTGGCGCTACATGCAATTTGATACATGGCAAGGTGACATCTATTTATGGGCCTACAACATGCGCAGGAACAGTTTCTACCCCCAAAAAAACCATTACAACAATGAACTGCCGGTTAGGAATCCTTACCCACAATGACATTTCGACATGTCTGTGCAGGGTACGCTGATTCACCCGACGTTGCTATCATCAAGAGGAATTGCAAGAGGACCAAGATGACACAAACGACAACAGCCCGGGCAACCTGGAAAGGACAGGCACACAGGGGGTCACGTACTGTATAGATACATTTAGACATGGTCACGTACAATACACTGACAACGTAGTACACTTGTACATTTGAACTGCAATCATTGTGCTCATGTGTGTGTTGCATGACATCTTTACTTGTGTGACACAGCACCACCAACATCAAAGTGATATTGTGTACAGTCTGCTGGACACACATTATGCTACACATGTCACTCTATGCTGGAAGATTGCACACTATCATACAGGTACTCACTGTTATGAGAAGAAGTTGCGTATGAGTTGACTTCGGATATCACCGTCCTCCTCCTCATCGCTAGCATCCTGGCCAAGGCCTTCGTCCTCAACGGGCGGATGGTCCTCTTCATCAGGATCCAGGATGAGTGGCACCTCCCCCTCCACTGCCATGTTGTGCAACATGCAGCACACGGTGAAGATGTCACACACCTTGAGCGGAGAGTATGGTAGTGATCCGCCTGTCTTGTCGAGACACCTGAACCGGCTCTTCAGGAGTCCAAACGTACGCTCTATCACACGCCGTGTCTGGCCATGTGCATTATTGTAACGCTTGTCTGCGGCAGTTCGGGGGTTGCGTAGTGGAGTCATGAGCCACGGCATGTTCGGATATCCGGCATCTCCTACAACAATACATCATGTCAATGAGTGTGCAATGAGTAGCCATGAGAGAGATGATTGACATTGAGACATACATGAGTAAAAGTGTATACCCACCAACTAGACATGCCCGATGGTTGCGCAGCTGCAGCATCATCTGTGGTACCCTGCTCCGCCTCATGATGAATGCATCGTGGCATGAACCTGGAAAACGTGCACAAACATGGTAAATCATCATGTTAGGAAGACACACCACCAGGGCATTTATGGAGTGGTAATGTTTCCGGTTGCTGAAGGCCTGCTCCTGAGCCCGTGGTGGCACCAGTCCAACATGTGTCCCATCAATGGACCCAATTACATGTGGCATGCGTCCCAGGGCATAGAATGCACTCTTGACATTGTTCAACTCTTGTGTGGTAAATAAATAAATAATACCTCTCTTTTTGACTGGATATAACAATAACAGATAGCTCAATAAATAAGAGTCAAGATTCGAGGTAGTAGGAGTTTGCAGGTTTAATACAGCATAAGGACAGGAACAGGACAACCTGCACGGGCAAGATCTGGGATGGCTAGCAACTTTTAATAACAGTGCACAAGCATATATACTAAAACAATTGCATTACAGTGCATACAGTAGGCGTGGCAGTGGGTGGGGTTCGTAGCAGTCCGCGAAAGATAAGGGTGAAAGTAGGTGTAACAAGAGGCGTATACATAGACATGTGATGTAAACGTAACACAATATGTCATAAATGGGGCGGAAACATGGAGGGGGCTACCTAAGGAGCCGGGACCTCTAACCTAGTGGTGCGCGCAAACTGACAATGACGTGTGACTAGGGAGAAGCTGGGGCTATGACTTCTGCGCTAGGAGCAGAGACTGAAGTCTGGAGAGTCAGAGCGACATGTACCTAAACACTATCTAGTATCTGATGTTTAGAGAACATGTTGATAGAATCCAAAAGTTATCAGGGTAAAGGCTAACAGATTCTAAGACTGGTGCATGAATTATTCTACATGTAGTGTGTGTTGAGGAATATTAAATGACCATTAATACAGTATTTCTCTTACATGGAGACGTAAAGGCTAGACGATGACTGAAACTATTGATGCGATTCAGTAGCTTAGGAATGCAGAGAAGGAGGGCTGGACTGATAACTAGAATCATAACATACTCTTGGCAGACTGGCAGGCAGAGCCAGGCCGAGCCGGGCACTGTGAGGCAGGAAGTAAGTGAAGGGTCAGGGATACAGGTGGGGGCTGTATCGCTCCTCAGCGAGGGTTCAGAAGACAGGAGCTGAATCTGAGTCCGGGCCCTTTTGAGGCCTAGAAATGGGGACTTTACAATGAAATAACGTGCACACTGTGAAACGTGGCAACGTAGCTTTACATAGGCCTAATACTCGTAGCTTTCACGAGAACTGGGAACTGGCATACTAGAGATGGACACAACTGTAATTGCGTCTTTAATCGATCATGGGGAATACATATGCATATTAATCATGCACACATAACATAGGATGGGGAACACGTAGGGACACAGAACATGGCAAAATTTACTTTTCCACATTCCCTCCTTGTCACTACGTTTCCATCAGGAAACATCTATATTCATGATATCATCTATTATTTCATACAGTATCATTTGCTCGTCTCGAAATTTCTTGGAACGGGATTTAGGACGGGACTTGGGACTAGGAATACAAGAGGTAGCACAAATGCCGCAAATCGCAGGGCCACATTGTATACAGAGGCAGCAACTGAATATGATCGCTACTGCAATACCTAGAAAGGACAATACTTTCCATCCCCAGGCAGAAATTATACTCCAGAACCAACCGGACCATGTCCAGGTGCCTGGATTCTGGTGTAACTGATGGGCAATTTTATGAAGTCTGGTTATAGCTGAATAAACAGACGGCGCGTTATTAGGAATAAAAATGCAGCAACTAGATCCGATGACTCTACATGCTCCTCCTCTATCGGCCAGTATGACGTCAAGAACGAGACGATTTTGGAGCACGACAAATCTCATAGCAGATTGCTCTTCGGTTAAGTTACCTAGAGCAGAGGCAGTCTCATTAACTACTGCTTCAAGGGTTCTGGTTAATCTACGAATTAACTTACTATTCTGGACAGGTCCTATAAAGAAGAAGAATCCTTTATTGAAGTCTGTATACTGTTCTAGAGCAGTTTCAGTTTGATCGACAATTGGGGACTCGATCTCCCTTCTATGTCTAATGTGTACTAGATGTGTGTTTCTATGATAATCAGATGGGGCTAGAAAAACTGGTGGCAGTAGGAAGGCAATGTAACAGGTTCCCTCCCAATCGAGGGGCAGACGAACATATGCGGTCTGGCCACAAACAAAATAAGAATGACGTGAAGCTTTGAAAATAGATTTCCCACTGTCACTATACTTGATAATAGTAGTACAATCACTATGTCCTACATGTACGGAACCATTATTTCTGACACATAATTCGCCTTTGACTGGTAGTACTGAAATTGCAGGTAAGTCTGGAGTAGGATCAGACTGAACATTCAGGACCATGAAATTCGAAGAATAATTACCCAAATTATAAACTTCATTTTCTAGATCTAACCCTGTTCTGTGGGGAAGACCTTGCTTGTCTGGAAAACATGTACTGTTCAGAAAGGACATATCTGTTGAAGATGACGTTAACGTGGACCAGGCTCCACATGAACCATTATGTGAAAATGGATAAGGAAACAGTGGCAGAACTCCCTTCGGTGTCTGGAAAGGGGGGAGTCGACCACACACCCAACAATTAGTGGCATTGCTGGTCTGGTGTGAATAATGTAACATACGGATAAATGAATTGTTGAGCATAGCAAGACGATAGGATAGTTCGTGAGGAGGTAGATCACTAAACGTGTGCTCTACTGTAGCATTAGAAAACTTATTTACATGAGAAATTGGAAAACATAAATGAAATGCATAACTCGTGCAGGTAATCATCAGGCTTAAAAATAATATAAAACTTAGAAAAACGATACATCGGATTGAGTTTTGACTAACTCTCTCACTATGGGGGTCTATTTCATACATGTCAGAAACCTGTCTAACCGTTTCACCTAGGGGAGGACTTAGACAATTAAACTGGCTGACTTATTTTACTAGACCGTAACTTCTTTTTATACTCCTGCTGCGGAGTTTCCTCTAACAGGGGAGGCTTGGTATCAATGTCATTTGCGGGACAGTCCTTGAGAATAGTATCTTGGCAGTCTTTAGGTAAAATGCAGTCCTTGGCAAAAGATTTAGGTTTTAGTCCGTGAAATTTCTTGACGTGAGACAGATGGACCCACCCCTTACGGCCCTCCAACTTCACGGCCGTACGGGTGGTCAGAAGGACTTGCTTCGGTTCCTTCCAGCGAGGCTCCAGCGGATTTGAACGATCAAAATTGCGGACGAGGACCAAGCTTCCTGGAACGATTTCATGCGGTTTCACCTCGGTATTGTCTGGAAATGCGGTGGCAACCTGTGAACGACAAGAGTGGAGGGCAGACATCAAGGAAGCTAGGTAATCTGTCAGCATATTACTGGAAACATCTGTAATACTTCGGGGTCTGGGTGTACCCCACATGTTTGGGGGGCGGCCGAATACGACCTCATACGGGGACAGACCTGATCTGGAATGTGCGACCATGCGCATATAAAATAGGGCGACTGGCAGAGCTACTAGCCAGTCCACACCTTTCTCTTGACAGATTTTAGCAATACGTATTTTCAAGGTTTGATTATGTCTCTCTACGAGACCGGCTGCTTCAGGATGGCGTACACAATGAAACTTCCACTGGTACCCTAACAAAAGGGACACGTGCTTCATAAGTTCGGATGAGAATGGCTGGCCGTTATCAGAATACACGACCCTAGGGAGTCCGTAGCGGGGGAAATATTCACGAACCAGCTGCCTGGCAGTGGTCGCGGCTGTGTAATCTGGGACTGGATATGCTTCTGTCCACCTGGACAAAGCGCATACAACTACAAGGACATACTTGAAACCTCGACATAGCTCCATCTGAATATAATCCATCTGGAGGACTTCAAAAGGGTGGTCAGGGGGCTGGAATCCACCTTGTTCCACCGGGACACTTTTACCTGGATTGAACTGGCAACATATCATACAGGTACGGACTTTCTGCTTGGCTGCAGCTCGTAAATGCTTGTTAAACCAAATGTTCTGGATACTGTCTAACATGGCTTTTTCTCCTAAATGTGCAGGACTATGTGCGGTATTGATAATGACTTGAACCATTGAGTCGGGGAGAAACCATGTGGCTCTTCCCTTCGTCAACCATCCTTGATCTGTCTGGACCCCTCCTTGTTCGGACCATTTCTTGATTTCATCGGGAGTAGCATGTAACTGGATATCTATGACATCTTGAGTGGGGTCCTTAACTGTCATACAAGTAGTCTGTTCTAGAGTGGATGTCGGTGTCTTGTTAACTGGTATGTCTGGTGTCTGTGCGGTAAGCTTGGCTGTTCGATCCGCTAGATCATTACCTTGGGAAATAATGTCTGTAACTTTAGTATGTGCTTTGCATTTCATGATAGCGATAGATGTCGGTAAATGTATTGCATCTAACAGAGCTTGAATAAGGAGACCATGCTGAATCTTGGTTCCATGAGAAGTCATAAAACCTCTCTCCTGCCAGAGCACTCCAAAGTCGTGTACGACTCCGAATGCGTAACGTGAATCTGTGTAAATATTAACTTTCAGGTTCTTGGCGTGTATGCAGGCTTGAGTCAGAGCAATTAGCTCTGCTGCTTGGGCAGACAGGGTGTCAATACGGTGTGTTTCAATAACTTTAGTGTCAGTGGTCACTGCATACGCGGCTACTAGTTCTCCTGTACTTGTTCTCATACATGAACCATCCACATAAAGTGTCAGGTCAGGATCTGGTAATGGAATATCTGTCAGGTCTTGTCTTGGCTTGGTCATGGTGTTAACTACTTCCACACAGTCATGTGTGGCAGGACTGGAAGTAACTGACGGTAACAGTGTAGCAGGATTCAGAACATTGCAGCGTCTGATTTCTATGTGAGGCTGGAACAGTGTCAATTCATAACCTGTTAAACGTGCAATTGTCAAGTGCTGAGTCTGTGTTCGATTTAAAAGAACTTCCACGGAGTGTGGAACTTGTACTGTCAAGGAATGTCCTAATACTATGGAATCACTTTGTCTGATAGCTAGTGCTGTGGCTGCAACTGACTTGAGGCACGCAGGCAGAGCCTGGGCTACAGGATCTAATGTGCTCGAAAAATAAGCACAGGGCTTGTATTGTCCTGCTTGATCTTGTGTAAGAACAGATAATGCTGTACCATCACGTTCTGTGACAAAAAGTGTAAAAGGCTTACTGTAGTTCGGTGTAGCTAGAACGGGAGCTTGACATAAAGCTTTCTTTAACTCATTGAAACTAAGTGTATGTTCAGATGTCCAAGGGAGGACAGTCGATACGGCTGCCTCCTGTGTCGTTAACTGTATCAGTGGCTTGGCTAGAAATGCATACTGAGGAATCCATTGTCTGCAATAAGAAGTGAGGCCAATAAAAGCACGTACCTCCTTCTGTGTCTTGGGCTGAGGGAGACTCGCTATTAACTGGATACGATCGGGTGTCAACTGCCTACCCCACTTGGACAGTAAGTGGCCTAAGTAGATCACTTGCTGGACACAGAATTGAAGCTTTGAAGGGGACACCTTGTGCCCCATCTCGGCTAGGAAATACAGGACTGTAAGTGATGCTCGCTCGCAAGCACGTTCAGAACGGGCTGTGATCAGTAGATCATCGACATATTGGAGCAGGGCAGTGTCAGTTGGCATGTGAATGTTGTCTAGTTGTCTCTTAAGTGCTTGACTGTAAATACTAGGACTTTCTGTGAAACCTTGAGGAGCTCGTGTAAATTTATAGCTCCTTCCATTTAAACAAAAACCGAAAAGGTACTGGCTGTCTGGATGAATGGGGACACTGAAAAATGCGTTCTTGAGGTCTATAACTGTGAAAAACGTAGCTTCGGAGTCAATGGCTGTCAATAAAGAAGAAATATCTGGGACTACTGGGTACTGGGGAATGATACATTTATTGAGTTCTCGAAGGTCAATCACTAATCGATATACTGGGGGTGCATTTGGATCAGTACGTTTCATGACTGGAATGATCGGAGAATTACATACATTGGAGTCAGTTTCTACAACTACTCCTTGAGCCATGAGCTCGTCAATAATTTTGGATAAGGCTGCTACAGCCTCAGGTGGCAGTCTGTACTGTCTGATTCGTGGTAACACTACACCTTGCTTGAGAGTCACACGATGGGGTGTGATTTGCATAAAATCAACATCAGTTGGACCTTGCGCCCATAGATGCTGGGGGACATTCAATAATCTTGGATCAAAATCTCGTAAAACATAGTGACCCTTGAAGTCACGTAAAAACAAACGTATTCCTTCTGGGGAGCAGCAAATAACGGCACCTAATTCTTTCAGTGTCTTAATGCCTAACAAATTTTCTGGACATGATTTCGTAAGTAACAGGTCAGTAGTTCGGGACAATGGACCTACTTCTAGAGTAACTGGTTTTGATATCTCGTTTACAATAGGCTTTCCTGAAAATCCAAGGGAAACATTTCTAGAGCCTGAGAGCGGAGCCCCTGGAACCTCGTCGTGACTAATAGTCGTCCTACTTGCCCCTGTATCAATCAGAAACTTTCTGTCTTTCCCTAATACTTGACTATGAACATAGGGACCCTCTTGATCTACAGGAATCTCGATGAGAGGCAAGCCTACCTCCCTCTCTAGGCTGTTTCATGAATACTGCTGGTACTCTGGATACTCGGACTGTGCATACTGGTACATCTGCTGTGTAACATGCTGTGTTGCAGCGATAGGCTGCGGTGCTGGAACTGTCTGTCGTGCATTCTGTGGCTGAGAAGTCTGTGAAACTTGTTCTTGTCTAGGCGGACGTGGTCTTTCTTTAGTTTTACCAGTGGCTATATTGTGTTTCAGAACTGCACACTCGTTTATGAAATGACCTGGCTGTTTACAATAATTGCAGGTCCCTTTAACGGGAGCTGCAGGATGACTGGCTTGATTCGGACCCCTCTTCTGACTGTCTTGAGGAACAGATTGTGCAACTAGTACTTTCATTTTCGTGTCCTTCATACGTCTTCTCTCGTGTTCTTGCTCTTCTCTGATTCTATTCTGGTGATACTGGAGCATCTGAAGCATTTGGGACGGAGTATTAGCTTGCCATGTACTTTCGACTTTCAAAACTCGATTTTTAACTTGTGGACTTGAATTCTCGACTAGTTTAGTAACAAAAAGATGAGGGTATGACTCACTACTCGTCTTGAGACCACTGTTAATGCCAAAGCATTTCTCGAATCTAGAATAAAAATCACTAGTGTCTTCGTCTTGTTTCTGTTTACAGGCTGAGATTGCATCCCAGTCTTCCTTTTTAGTGGCTAATAATCTGGGTAAAACTTGTATCAATAATTCTGGTAATTCTTTACATTTCTCTCCAAGACCGGTACCTGGTACTCGTATCTTATCTTCAGCTTCCAGAGCTGTCCAATCGATCTTCTTCTCTCCCACCTCCCAATCTTTTTCCTTGAGTTTCTCATATATGCCCGCAGGCAACAGGACTTTTAGCATTTTAATAATATCTGGATACGTGTATTCTCCCATACGGAGCATGTCTTTTAATTCTCGGTGGAACCCTGCTGGATCTTTGTCGTGACAGGGAATTAATTTCTTCATCTCTAAGAGTTCCATCTTGGTAACTGGGGTGTAAACAAATACTCGTTGCATTTCGCCATCTGCTGTCCTAACTGGGTGTACTTCTCGTAATGGATTCTGTCTGTCTATATAAAACGGTTTACTTTCTGGAGGTGAGACATGAACAAAATGTGGGTTCAGAAACGTTCTATATTTGTGGCGTTGTTCTAGAATGACACTAATTAAATCGGTACCTAACCCTTTCCATCTATACTGGAGTAACTCGTTCAGAATATCATGTAACGGACCTGGATCAGAATGTTGACCCTCATACAGTGTAATGAGGTGCTGGATCATATACATACCCACCAGTCGCTGCTCGGCTGGGGGCAATTTCAGAAACATTTGTGCCACTATTTCGTCTGGAAAAGTGGTAGAATCAGTAATCCATCGGACTGCTGATCGGGCTAGTTCTTGTTCATGCATAGTACTTAACTCACTATAACCGATTCGTGATTTCAGAATTTGATCATTAGCTTGAAATACTTGTTCTAGAGAGCCTTGTTCCGGTGCTGGAAGATGGAAGACTTTCTTGTGTTCTAGGCGTGACCGTCGGTCTGGAAATCTAGATTTACCTATATACGCTATTCTGGCGGTATTCTCGTCGTCTACCTCTTCAGTAGAAGAGTCATTTTCTTTCTCGCTTACTTGTGCTTCTCTGCGTTGTTCGTGTAACCTTATTATTTCTTTACGTATTTTCTTGTACATACTCTCTATACTATTGAGGGTCTTGTGCTTACCCTCGGCTATATTATCACTCCACCTTGTCAGAACTTTCATTTCGACCGGATCTTTAGTCGGGGAATCTTGTTCCCGTATTAAACAATTGATCAGAAACTTTAATAACATCAACTGGATCTCAGCTTTTCTGAGAGACATGACTTCACCAATACTTTCTGGATCTTGTCCTGTACGAATGAAACGATACATTCTGTCTAGATCTTCTTTCATATTCGGTAGGGTGACCAAATACTCGGACACCTGCCTTATACGTATGGAATATAGAACCATACTATCCTCGCCTGGAACTGGATCATAACCGCATTCAGTAAGAGCTTGTCTGATCTCTGCAATAGACTTATATTTGGGCGTACGCTGTAACGCACGTTCATGTAACTCGACTGCTCCTAAACGTCTACTTGGCGGCGGGGTACCAGGAGGACCTCCTCCCGCGGCCCCTATACTGGAATCATCGACTGATACTCTTCGTGCTGGCAGAGTGGCTGATGTGGCGGGAATTTGTACTACGGGCTGGTCCGGGGGTACCGTAACAGGTACCGCACCAGGTGCCCCGGTGGCTGGAAGACCATGAATTACATTATTTACAGGAGCTGGTAGAACAGGATTTGCATATTCTGGGACTGTGTCGTCCAAATAGGACGAGATAAAAATATCAGCTGCGGTCGGTTTGTGACGTAGCTTGGTCGGAACTAACGGTGGCGGAAAATTACTGGATGCTTCCGGGGTTGCTTTTGGCAAGCCCTCGGCAAGAAGAGGGTACATACCCTTAATAAGGGCATTTCTCTGTCTGTCTGACTGTTCGGTTTTAACTCGTTCACCTATCTCGATTAGTTCCCTTTCTTGGGCTCTTTCTGAGGATTCTCTACTTAATTCTGACTTTCTGATTTCTTTTTCGGTTCTTTTATGAGATTCTTTGCGCCATAACTTGATGGCATCTTTCTGTGACTGTCTGGCTTTCTTTTTCCATAATACTTCTTCTACTCGCATGATGCACTCGGCATCCCACGTACCTGATACGGGCCATCTATACTTTTCCTCTAAGTTCTTGGTGTACTCCACCCATAAATCTAGATATAATATGGCGCTTATGCCATGCTTCTGATACATAAAATGACCTGGACTGTCCCTAGGCGGGACAGGAACTGCTTCTTCTAACAGACCTTTTCTAGTTCTTAACTGACGTAATTTGGAAAACAAAGGCATGACTGGGCTGGAGTCTAGACACAATACAATACACAATGAACACGATAATTACACCACTTTCATACCACGACATTAAAATACATGAATGACATTTAAAATAACAGTTTTGACAAAATACTACCTGGAATACTGAAAACAGAATACATGAATTTCTCGAGAACAGAACAGACTAGAACAGAAACTAGATGCACTGCTAAAACAGTACGAAACTTACCGGTCTCATAAAGAGACACGTCAGGACCCGCATCCACCTAAGTGGACACTTCGTGTTGGATCTGTGTACCCCAAACCCACGGACCAGAGACAATGCAATTGACCCTGTCTAGATACTACCCCAGCAACGGTACTCACCGGGCAGCAAGAACGGAAGGCCTCGGACTGGACTGGACTGCTACGACGCCGGACGGACGAACTTCGGACTTCAGTTACGGGTGGGCCTCCGGATACCTCGGACCTTGGACTCTCGGCTTGGGCTCTGGTCGGGACTCGCCGCGTTCCTCCACCGCCTCGTCTGGATGCTGGACCGCAACCTCCGTCTCCTCCGTGGGCCTGAGGGATACTTGAAGCAGAAATATCTGCCACTGCGCAGGATGGTTCCGTCACGACTGCAGAGGATCAGGGGGCTTGCGTGGCTTCTCCGGCGCGTGGGGAAAGGGCAAGTCCCTATTCGGGCGCCATTATGTGGTAAATAAATAAATAATACCTCTCTTTTTGACTGGATATAACAATAACAGATAGCTCAATAAATAAGAGTCAAGATTCGAGGTAGTAGGAGTTTGCAGGTTTAATACAGCATAAGAACAGGAACAGGACAACCTGCACGGTCAAGATCTGGGATGGCTAGCAACTTTTAATAACAGTGCACAAGCATATATACTAAAACAATTGCATTACAGTGCATACAGTAGGCGTGGCAGTGGGTGGGGTTCGTAGCAGTCCGCGAAAGATAAGGGTGAAAGTAGGTGTAACAAGAGGCGTATACATAGACATGTGATGTAAACGTAACACAATATGTCATAAATGGGGCGGAAACATGGAGGGGGCTACCTAAGGAGCCGGGACCTCTAACCTAGTGGTGCGCGCAAACTGACAATGACGTGTGACTAGGGAGAAGCTGGGGCTATGACTTCTGCGCTAGGAGCAGAGACTGAAGTCTGGAGAGTCAGAGCGACATGTACCTAAACACTATCTAGTATCTGATGTTTAGAGAACATGTTGATAGAATCCAAAAGTTATCAGGGTAAAGGCTAACAGATTCTAAGACTGGTGCATGAATTATTCTACATGTAGTGTGTGTTGAGGAATATTAAATGACCATTAATACAGTATTTCTCTTACATGGAGACGTAAAGGCTAGACGATGACTGAAACTATTGATGCGATTCAGTAGCTTAGGAATGCAGAGAAGGAGGGCTGGACTGATAACTAGAATCATAACATACTCTTGGCAGACTGGCAGGCAGAGCCAGGCCGAGCCGGGCACTGTGAGGCAGGAAGTAAGTGAAGGGTCAGGGATGCAGGTGGGGGCTGTATCGCTCCTCAGCGAGGGTTCAGAAGACAGGAGCTGAATCTGAGTCCGGGCCCTTTTGAGGCCTAGAAACGGGGACTTTACAATGAAATAACGTGCACACTGTGAAACGTGGCAACGTAGCTTTACAAAGGCCTAATACTCGTAGCTTTCACGAGAACTGGGAACTGGCATACTAGAGATGGACACAACTGTAATTGCGTCTTTAATCGATCATGGGGAATACATATGCATATTAATCATGCACACATAACATAGGATGGGGAACACGTAGGGACACAGAACATGGCAAAATTTACTTTTCCACACTTGAGGAGTGGGGAACTTAATGAAATCATCAATGTGCTGCAACATAGCATCTAAGACATCACGGAGGACACGACTAAACATGGTCTGGGACATCCCCCCCACATCACCTATGGTGAATTGGAACGTACCTGTGGCAAAGAAATGTAGGGCTGCCATCACCTTTACCTTGGGTGTCAGTGTAGTTGGATACCTGTGTCCCGGTTGTAGGTGTGGTTTCAGCCTGTCAGTCAAATCCTGAATCAATTTCTGTGGAAATCTGTAGCGGCGGATGCAATCCCGTTCCCTCATGGCATCCAAGTCAGGCAACGGCCTTGGCAGAGGGGGTGCCCTGTACGACATGTGTGGGGGAAAAGTGTACAACTATCAGCCAAAACATTTTACAATGTACATAGCACAATCAGCACTGATTACACACATGAAATAACTTATGAACCTGCCATGGGCTATACATCATGGACAGTTTTGCAAGCTAATTGGCTCTCTTAACACATAACTGATTCGACTGTTGTCTGTGAAATGTACATGACATGCACACAAAAGATAATCTGGGCATGTCAGAGTTGGCAGACCAATGTATAGCGTCAGTGACACACGTCACGTGACCTGCATGAGAAGGTGTTCAACACATCCAGACAGCTGACTGCATGGAACACACCCACGTCACATGTGCTCTATATTTTGCATTTCAGTGATATTGTGCATGAGTTTAGCATTTTACAATACTACACCACAGACATCCTCTGAATGCAGATCTGTATGTCTGTGGCCAAATGCTCTATGATGCCATCACACACATGAGCTGTAGAAATGCCCCTGTGGCATGGTGTGCGTACATGTGTGACACTTGCTATCACGACACAGAGCCATCATAGATGCACCGATAGAGGATGACGTTTACCCAATACAAACAGCATGTCCAATGGATTACATGGCACACACATTACATTGTCACACAGGGTCATGCATAGCCTAAATTGGTACAGTGAGACAGTGCCCCTGTCCCTGGCATCATGTGACAGATGTCCGTAATGAAGAGTGTGCCATCACAGTGTTCATGTGAATGACTACATGTCCATTATGTTACTCATATGACAAGTGTGAAGGTAATGTAAACCACATAGTGGCCCGTCACAAATGTAATGTCTCCACAGCCCATCACACATCAACAGTGCCACTAGTTCACATGCCCTCTGCTATTTGACTGTGTGCCACACCGGGGGCCTGCTACTGTAGGTCAGCTATGCGAATACATACATGGACATCCTCATGATGAACTCACACCCACATCCCTGCCATGTGTTTTCCTGTTGTCACTATAGTAATGGTGCCATGCGTGAACCTGTGGAACGTACTGTACACATACATTGACTGGAGCATGTGATACGCACACTACCCCACTGGTGCGTGCGGGTGTACGGTTCGTCTCACCAATGCATTGTGTCCATACGCGTGTGTAGCGTACCCCACTGGTGCGTGCGGGTGTACGGGTCGTCTCACCAATGCATTGTATCCATACGCGTGTGTAGCGTACCCCACTGGTGCATGCGGGTGTACGGGTCGTCTCACCAATGCAATGTGCCTATACGCGATACAAGTCAGGAGCGTACCCCACTGGTGCGTGCAGGTGTATGGGTCGTCTCACCAATGCATTGTGTCTATACGCGTGTGTAGTGTACCCCACTGGTGCGTGCGGTTGTACGGGTCGTCTCACCAATGCATTGTGCATATACGCGATACAAGTCAGGAGCGTACCCCACTGGTGCGTGCGGGTGTACAGGTCATCTCACCAATGCATTGTGTCCATACGCGTGTGTAGCGTACCCCACTGGTGTGTGCGGGTGTACGGATTGTCTCACCAATGCAATGTGCCTATACGCGATACAAGTCAGGAGCGTACCCCACTGGTGCGTGCGGGTGTACGGGTCGTCTCACCAATGCATTGTGTCCATACGCGTGTGTAGCGTATCCCACTGGTGCGTGCAGGTGTACGGGTCGTCTCACCAATGCATTGTGCATATACGCGATACAAGTCAGGAGCATACCCCACTGGTGCGTGGGGGTGTACAGGTCGTCTCACCAATGCATTGTGTCCATATGCGTGTGTAGCGTACCCCACTGGTGTGTGCGGGTGTACGGGTCGTCTCACCAATGCATTGTGCATATACGCGATACAAGTCAGGAGCGTACCCCACTGGTGCGTGCGGGTGTATGGGTCGTCTCACCAATGCAATGTGCCTATACGCGATACAAGTCAGGAGCGTACCCCACTGGTGCGTGCGGGTGTACGGGTCGTCTCACCAATGCATTGTGTCCATACGCGTGTGTAGCGTACCCCACTGGTGCGTGCGGGTGTACGGGTCGTCTCACCAATGCATTGTGCATATACGCGATACAACTCAGGAGCGTACCCCACTGGTGCGTGCGGTTGTACAGGTCATCTCACCAATGCATTGTGCATATACGCGATACAAGTCAGGAGCGTACCCCACTGGTGCGTGCGGGTGTACGGGTAGTCTCACCAATGCAATGTGCCTATACGCGATACAAATCAGGAGCGTACCCCACTGGTGCGTGCGGGTGTACGGGTCGTCTCACTATCGAAACATGGCGTTTGCAACGATTCATGCACCGTACTTGTGTGTGGATGCCTGAAAATACATAGGGAACACCTAGGGGACAAGTTGGATGCACTGAATGCAGGCTGGTTGTCAAGGAAACTGATATTTCAGTGTGCTAAAGGTGTCCTGCAAAATTCAGTTGGCCAAGTATACAATGCTGCTATGTTTGTTGTGTAGCTAGAGCTACAATTTCAAACCATGCAAATGTCTGTCAGGGACTTATGTGTAAGGGGATTGGATGAAACATAGGATGCAAAGTGATGTGCCCTATCACAATGTCTTCCTGAGAATGACAGCCCCTCAGCAGCACAGATTTAAGGTTGCATGTGGCTGTGAGAGGGCACTTGCCTGCACAATATTTGAGTGGACAACACTGCTGCTGTCTCTGCATTCCCTGGACCCTGATTTTGCTGGACATGGAGAGGGCACCTGCATTCAATGAGGAGGAGAACCAGGCACTGCTGGATGCCCTCCTACCCAACTACAGCAAGCTGTATGGGAATCCAGGGATCAGGTGAGGGCTTAATGTGTGAGTGTGACTACAGCCATTGTGTATTTATGGGACAGAGAGAGATGCAATGTACTTCAGAGTGAGTGCCTGGTGTGTACATTAAAATATCTACCATGCAGTGAATTATGTATCTAAATCTTGTGTACTGGTTACCGCCATTGTGCTAAGTACATTCACTTGAGAGTGTGTGGTCTGCTTAGAGTTCTTAGGTGTCGTGGGATAAGTGGCAGCATATCACGTGCTGGACACCACCATGAAAAAACATAGCTTGTTCAGTGTTAGCCATGCTCAGTGAGTGGTTTGAAAGCCCTAGGGCATCAGTTGCCTTTCACAGGCATGTAGTGCAATTGTGTTTGCTCACAGGCCACATTCACATGAACAATGATACTAGTCCTGTCTGTATCCTCTGCCCTGTTGTTATCATCAATATGGGGCAAGTGTGGGTCTTTGGGACATGGAGCAGGTGTACTGATGTACTTTCACTTTTTAGTCCTGGCAGGTATCTGCCCATGAGAAGGGGGACATCTGGCTGGACATTGCCGGGCCGTCAGGGATGTGAGGTCTGAGGGGGGACCCTACCGCAGGGTCCGGAACATACGCAAGAGGTGGCAGGACATCCGGTGCTGGACCCGCCGTATCGCCCGGGTGCAGCTTAAGCTGGAGGCTCCACGCCGGCATGGAGGCACGCGTCACCTCACCGCCAACCTGCTCCGGGTCCTGGCCGTCGTTTTCCCTGACCTCCATAGGCAGATGCAGGAGGGACAGCAGCAAGGAGGGGGTAGGTACATGTCTGTTTGCTGTCATGTATGTCACATGCTACCTGCAGTGTTTGTGAGCCTGGTAACATTCCCACAGTGGGGGTGGTGTGGTCAGACAGGCACTTAATGCATTGTAATTTCAATGCCCCTTTTTAAGCTAATGCTCTGTTACATCCCTTACCCTCCTCCACTTTTGGCCCCTGCTTTCTATATTTCATATTTGTGCATGTCCTCCTAGGGAAGAAAGGTATTAGTATGCATATTGCTTAGCACATCATCATGTTGGAGGGGGGTCTGTGACACTTGTTGGTACCTTAACTGTTCAACAACCTGTGCACTGTGCTTGCCCTTCATGATAGCTTGGCACTGATCATGAGTCTCAACAAGAAGTACTACACGGGTCTGCTTCAGGGGCCTTTGTCCTTGGTATGCTTTGTATTTCTCATGTGTTAGGTACATGTGCACACTGTCCATGTATCCTAATTTTGCTTTGTGCATACTCACACTGGGCAGTGCGTGTGTGCATATTCAGAAGAAATGTAGCAGGTTCTTTGGGACACATATTGATTGTGCAGCAAAACAATGTGACCTTGAATTTCTTTATATAGGTTTCCAGTTATTGAGAGCCAGATTCATATTTTCTACCACTTGGGCTGTATTACTCACATTGACGGAGTGCTTGGGATGTTGTGCAAGTGAGGTGTGATGGGACCAACTGTTTAGCCTTGTCAGTGGTGTGCTGAGGATGTAATATCTGATGTGGACTTGTCACTATGCACTTAGGCTGTGCTGCTGGAGAAGATAGTCATTGTAGGATTTACAGGAAATGTTATTGGCTCCCAGAGATGATTGCTTAACACCTCTCCTGTTGACAGGCAGTGGCTCATCATTGTGACTGTATTCCAAGTTGTGGCCTGGTTTGTGACTTTGCTCTATGGATACAATGATCTTTGTGTCTCTTACAATTGCGCATTAGGAGACTTAGGTATGTGCAGAGTTATGTGGCATGTGACTCATGATGCATGCCATGATTAGAAATGGCGCAACATTTTTTCATGCTGATATGTATGATTGGGAGAGGTGACTGATATATTGTTCTTTTTCTCGTTGCCAACAGCATCATCACCACAACCTGGAGGAGACACAGAACGGACCGAGGGACCCAGCAACATTGCCACCAGCTTCGAGGCGTCGGAGGGAGGCAGTGGCACAGAGGGTGAGGGGAGTCAGCCGGCCAGACCTCATGAGCACGACACCTCCTACCATGCAGACGGCTCGGAATCTGACTCCCAGGAGGAGGGGGAATATGCAGCAATGGCATCGACTGCAACTATGTCTGTCCCCTCCTCCTTCAGACCCATCTCCACCCTCCCAGTTGTTAGGGGCCATAGAGTCCGTTCTACCCCCCGTGTCTCCTTTGTCCCCGGCACCGCGGCCCCTGCCCCTGTTTCCCCTGCTGCCCTCAGTGCTGAGTTTGTTGACCTACTGTGGCTGATTCAAGTTGGTCAGGCGTCAATGCTGACATGTCTGATCAACGCCGGAGTTTGGCGTCCATGGACTCAACACTGACGGCAGCACTTGCCATCCTGCAGCGTCAATCCCCCCACTCCTTCTGACCCATCCACATCCCCCTCTTCCATCCCTGTCCACCATACACGCAGACGCACAAGATCACACACCCCAACAGAGACACCCAGCACACCCACACGTAAGTCCAAGCGCAGACCTCCATTCACCCAATCTCAGGGGGATGTAAGCACACTCACAGGGACAGGGGACACACATCACCCACCCACCCACAGCTACCATACACCTGACTCACAGCCCTCTACCTCCACTCCCATTGTGTCCCCGGGTTCAGGTGGTAGCCTGTCTCAACTGGCAGCAGTGTGCAGCGCTGAATATGTTGCTACCTTTTGCGCTGACCCTGCCACTGTGGAGGAATCCTCCCCACCTGCGCCCACTACACATACCCTTCCCTCTACTGTCCCCGCGGGGCCAGACCCAGACTCAGATGATGCCCCGCATGGGTCCACGGACCTCTAAGTCCAACATGTGCAGGCATGTTTTGGGGTGACAGCCTCCACAAAGTCACCACTGTAATGGACTTGGTTTTGGACTGGCCATTGGCCTTCAGTGTTCCTGGACTCATTTAATTTTTTTTTCTACAGATTGGCGCTGAATAAAGCATTTTATTTTTCTGTCACAACTATAGCATTTCAGGGAATTTCTTCAGGTGCTGTGTGCCTACAAGTTTGTGTGATGTTAAGGTTTTGGTATTGTGATAGATGTCTATTTTTCTGATGGGAATGAGGTGGACCATGGTATCTCTGTGGTATCCCAATGTTTCAGATAATTATCTATATTTGTGTGTGTGCACAGATTTAAGGCTGCATGTGGCTGTGAGAGGGCACTGCTGGGGGTCCTATGCACCCACCCCCTCTACTGTTGGGCACTGCTGGGGGTCCTCTGCACCCACCCCCTCTACTGTTGGGCACTGTTGGGCACTGCTGGTGGTCCTCTGCACCCACCCCCTCTACTGTTGGGCACTGCTGGGGGTCCTCTGCATCCACCCCCTCTACTGTTGGGCACTGCTGTGAGTCCTCTGCACCCACCCCCTATACTGTTGGGCACTGCTGGGGGTCCTCTGCACCCACCCCCTCTACTGTTGGGCACTGTTGGGCACTGCTGGGGGTCCTCTGCACCCACCCCTTCTACTGTTGGGCACTGTTGGGCACTGCTGGGGGTCCTCTGCACCCACCCCCTCTTCTGTTGGGCACTGTTGGGCACTGCTGGGAGTCCTCTGCACCCACCCCCTCTACTGTTGGGCACTGCTGGGGGTCCTCTGCACCCACCCCCTCTACTGTTGGGCACTGTTGGGCACTGCTGGGGGTCTTCTGCACCCACCCCTCTACTGTTGGGCACTGTTGGGGGTCCTCTGCACCCACCCCCTCTACTGTTGGGCACTGTTGGGCACTGCTGGGGGTCCTCTGCACCCACGCACTCTACTGTTGGGCACTGCTGGGGGTCCTCTGCACCCGCCCCCTCTACTGTTGGGCACTGTTGGGCACTGCTGTGAGTCCTCTGCACCCACCCCCTATATTGTTGGGCACTACTGGGGGTCCTCTGCACCCACCCCCTCTACTGTTGGGCACTGTTGGGCACTGTTGGGCACTGCTGGGGGTCCTCTGCACCCACCCCCTCTACTGTTGGGCACTGCTGGGGGTCCTCTGCACCGACCCCCTCTACTGTTGGGCACTGTTGGGTACTGCTGGGGGTCCTCTGGACCCACCCTCTCTACTGTTGGGCACTGTTGGGGGTCCTCTGCACCCACCCCCTCTACTGTTGGGCACTGTTGGGCACTGCTGGGGGTCCTCTGCACCCACCCCTCCACTGTTGGGCACTGCTGGGGGTCCTCTGCACCCATCCCCTCTACTGTTGGGCACTGTTGGGCACTGCTGTGAGTCCTCTGCACCCACCCACTATACCGTTGGGCACTGCTGGGGGTCCTCTGCACCCACCCCCTCTACTGTTGGGCACTGTTGGGCACTGCTGGGGGCCCTCTGCACCCACCCCCTCAACTGTTGGGCACTGTTGGGCACTGCTGGGGGTCCTCTGCACCCACCCCTCTACTGTTGGGCACTGCTGGGGGTCCTCTGCACCCATCCCCTCTACTGTTGGGCACTGTTGGGCACTGCTATGAGTTCTGCACCCACCCTCTATACTGTTGGGCACTGCTGGGGGTCCTCTGCACCCACCCCCTCTACTGTTGGGCACTGTTAGGCACTGCTGGGGGTCCTCTGCACCCACCCCCTCTACTGTTGGGCACTGTTGGGCACTGCTGGGGGTCCTCTGCACCCACCCCCTCTACTGTTGGGCACTCTTGGGCACTGCTGGGAGTCCTCTGCACCCACCCCTCAACTGTTTGGCACTGCTGGGGGTCCTCTGCACCCACCCCCTCTACTGTTGGGCACTGTTGGATACTGCTGGGGGTCCTCTGGACCCACCCCCTCTACTGTTGGGCACTGTTGGGGGTCCTCTGCACCCACCCCCTCTACTGTTGGGCACTGTTGGGCACTGCTGGGGGTCCTCTGCACCCACCCCTCCACTGTTGGGCACTGCTGGGGGTCCTCTGCACCCATTCCCTCTACTGTTGGGCACTGTTGGGCATTGCTGTGAGTCCTGTGCACCCACCCGCTATACCGTTGGGCACTGCTGGGGGTCCTCTGCACCCACCCCCTCTACTGTTGGGCACTGTTGGGCACTGCTGGGGGCCCTCTGCACCCACCCCCTCAACTGTTGGGCACTGTTGGGCACTGCTGGGGGTCCTCTGCACCCACCCCTCTACTGTTGGGCACTGCTGGGGGTCCTCTGCACCCATCCCCTCTACTGTTGGGCACTGTTGGGCACTGCTGGGGGTCCTCTGCACCCACCCCCTCTACTGTTGGGCACTGTTGGGCACTGCTGGGGGTCCTCTGCACCCACCCCCTCTACTGTTGGGCACTCTTGGGCACTGCTGGGAGTCCTCTGCACCCACCCCCTCTACTGTTGGGCACTGCTGGGGGTCCTCTGCAACCACCCCCTCTACTGTTGGGCACTGTGGGCACTGCTGGGGGTCCTCTGCACCCACCCCCTCTACTGTTGGGCACTGTTTGGGGTCCTCTGCACCCACCCCCTCTACTGTTGGGCACTGTTGGGCACTGCTGGGGGTCCTCTGCACCCACCCCTCTACTGTTGGGCACTGCTGGGGGTCCTCTGCACCCGCCCCCTCTGCTGTTGGGCCCTGTTGGGCACTGCTGTGAGTCCTATGCACCCATCCCCTATATTGTTGGGCACTGCTGGGGGTCCTCTGCACCCAACCCCTCTACTGTTGGGCACTGTTGGGCACTGCTGGGGGTCCTCTGCACCCACCCCTCTACTGTTGGGCACTGCTGGGGGTCCTCTGCACCCACCCCCTCTACAGTTGGGCACTGTTGAGCACTGCTGGGGGTCCTCGCACCCACACCCTCTACTGTTGGGCACTGCTGGGGGTCCTCTGCACCCACCCCTTCTACTGTTGGGCACTGTTGGGCACTGCTGGGGGTCCTCTGCACCCACCCCCTCTACTGTTGGGCACTGCTGGGGGTCCTCTGCACCTACCCCCTCTACTGTTGGGCACTGTTGGGCACTGCTGGGAGTCCTCTGACCCACCACCTCTACTGTTGGGCACTGCTGGGGGTCCTCTGCACCCACCCCCTCTACTGTTGGGTACTGTTGGGGGTCCTCTGCACCCACTCCCTCTACTGTTGGGCACTGTTGGGCACTGCTGGGGGTCCTCTGCACCCACCCCTCTACTGTTGGGCACTGTTGGGCACTGCTGTGAGTTCTGCACCCACCCCCTATACTGTTGGGCACTGCTGGGGGTCCTCTGCACCCACCCCCTCTACTGTTGGGCACTGTTGGGCACTGCTGGGGGTCTTCTGCACCCAGCCCCTCTACTGTTGGGCACTGTTGGGCACTGCTGGGGGTCCTCTGCACCCACCCCCTATACTGTTGGGCACTGTTGGGCACTGCTGCGAGTTCTCTGCACCCACCCCCTCTACTGTTGGGCACTGCTGGGGGTCCTCTGCATCCACCCCCTCTACTGTTGGGTACTGTTGGGCACTGCTGTGAGTCCTCTGCACCCACCCCCTATACTGTTGGGCACTGCTGGGGGTCCTCTGCACCCACCCCCTCTACTGTTGGGCACTGTTGGGCACTGATGGGGGTCCTCTGCACCCACCCCCTCTACTGTTGGGCACTGTTGGGCATTGCTGGGGGTCCTCTGCACCCACCCCCTCTACTGTTGGGCACTGCTGGGAGTCCTCTGCTCCCTCCCCCTCTACTGTTGGGCACTGCTGGGAGTCCTCTGCACCCACCCCCTCTACTGTTGGGCACTGTTGGGCACTACTGGGGGTCCTCTGCACCCACTCTCTATACTGTTGGGCACTGCTGGGGGTCCTCTGCACCCACCCCCTCAACTGTTGGGCACTGTTGGGCACTGCTGGGGGTCCTCTGCACCCACCCCCTATACTGTTGGGCACTGTTGGGCACTGCTGTGAGTCTTCTGCACCCACCCCCTCTACTGTTGGGCACTGCTGGGGGTCCTCTGCACCCACCCCCTCTACTGTTGGGCACTGTTGGGCACTGCTGGGGGTCCTCTGCACCCACCCCCTCTACTGTTAGGCACTGCTGGGAGTCCTCTGCTCCCTCCCCCTCTACTGTTGGGCACTGCTGGGGGTCCTCTGCACCCACCCCCTCTTCTGTTGGGCACTGTTGGGCACTGCTGGGAGTCCTCTGCACCCACCCCCTCTACTGTTGGGCACTGCTGGGGGTCCTCTGCACCCACCCCCTCTACTGTTGGGCACTGTTGGGCACTGCTGGGGGTCTTCTGCACCCACCCCTCTACTGTTGGGCACTGTTTGGGGTCCTCTGCACCCACCCCCTCTACTGTTGGGCACTGTTGGGCACTGCTGGGGGTCCTCTGCTACCACGCCCTCTACTGTTGGGCACTGCTGGGGGTCCTCTGCACCCGCCCCCCTCTACTGTTGGGCACTGTTGGGCACTGCTGTGAGTCCTCTGCACCCACCCCCTATATTGTTGGGCACTACTGGGGGTCCTCTGCACCCACCCCCTCTACTGTTGGGCACTGTTGGGCTCTGTTGGGCACTGCTGGGGGTCCTCTGCACCCACCCCCTCTACTGTTGGGCACTGCTGGGGGTCCTCTGCACCGACCCCCTGTACTGTTGGGCACTGTTGGGTACTGCTGGGGGTCCTCTGGACCCACCCTCTCTACTGTTGGGCACTGTTGGGGGTCCTCTGCACCCACCCCCTCTACTGTTGGGCACTGTTGGGCACTGCTGGGGGTCCTCTGCACCCACCCCTCCACTGTTGGGCACTGCTGGGGGTCCTCTGCACCCATCCCCTCTACTGTTGGGCACTGTTGGGCACTGCTGTGAGTCCTCTGCACCCACCCGCTATACCGTTGGGCACTGCTGGGGGTCCTCTGCACCCACCCCCTCTACTGTTGGGCACTGTTGGGCACTGCTGGGGGCCCTCTGCACCCTCCCCCTCAACTGTTGTGCACTGTTGGGCACTGCTGGGGGTCCTCTGCACCCACCCCTCTACTGTTGGGCACTGCTGGGGGTCCTCTGCACCCATCCCCTCTACTGTTGGGCACTGCTGTGAGTTCTGCACCCACCCTCTATACTGTTGGGCACTGCTGGGGGTCCTCTGCACCCACCCCCTCTACTGTTGGGCACTGTTGGGCACTGCTGGGGGTCCTCTGCACCCACCCCCTCTACTGTTGGGCACTGTTGGGCACTGCTGGGGGTCCTCTGCACCCACCCCCTCTACTGTTGGGCACTCTTGGGCACTGCTGGGAGTCCTCTGCACCCACCCCCTCTACTGTTGGGCACTGTTGGGTACTGCTGGGGGTCCTCTGGACCCACCCCCTCTACTGTTGGGCACTGTTGGGGGTCCTCTGCACCCACCCCCTCTACTGTTGGGCACTGTTGGGCACTGCTGGGGGTCCTCTGCACCCACCCCCTCTACTGTTGGGCACTGTTGGGTACTGCTGGGGGTCCTCTGGACCCACCCCCTCTACTGTTGGGCACTGTTGGGGGTCCTCTGCACCCACCCCCTCTACTGTTGGGCACTGTTGGGCACTGCTGGGGGTCCTCTGCACCCACCCCTCCACTGTTGGGCACTGCTGGGGGTCCTCTGCACCCATCCCCTCTACTGTTGGGCACTGTTGGGCACTGCTGTGAGTCCTCTGCACCCACCCGCTATACCGTTGGGCACTGCTGGGGGTCCTCTGCACCCACCCCCTCTACTGTTGGGCACTGTTGGGCACTGCTGGGGGCCCTCTGCACCCACCCCCTCAACCGTTGGGCACTGTTGGGCACTGCTGGGGGTCCTCTGCACCCACCCCTCTACTGTTGGGCACTGCTGGGGGTCCTCTGCACCCATCCCCTCTACTGTTGGGCACTGTTGGGCACTGCTGGGGGTCCTCTGCACCCACCCCCTCTACTGTTGGGCACTGTTGGGCACTGCTGGGGGTCCTCTGCACCCACCCCCTCTACTGTTGGGCACTCTTGGGCACTGCTGGGAGTCCTCTGCACCCACCCCCTCTACTGTTGGGCACTGCTGGGGGTCCTCTGCAACCACCCCCTCTACTGTTGGGCACTGTGGGCACTGCTGGGGGTCCTCTGCACCCACCCCCTCTACTGTTGGCCACTGTTTGGGGTCCTCTGCACCCACCCCCTCTACTGTTGGGCACTGTCGGGCACTGCTGGGGGTCCTCTGCACCCACCCCTCCACTGTGGGGCACTGTTGGGGGTCCTCTGCACCCGCCCCCTCTGCTGTTGGGCCCTGTTGGGCACTGCTGTGAGTCCTATGCACCGACCCCCTATATTGTTGGGCACTGCTGGGGGTCCTCTGCACCCAACCCCTCTACTGTTGGGCACTGTTGGGCACTGCTGGGGGTCCTCTCCACCCACCCCTCTACTGTTGGGCACTGCTGGGGGTCCTCTGCACCCACCCCCTCTACAGTTGGGCACTGTTGAGCACTGCTGGGGTCCTCGCACCTACACCCTCTACTGTTGGGCACTGCTGGGGGTCCTCTGCACCCACCCCTTCTACTGTTGGGCACTGTTGGGCACTGCTGTGGGTCCTCTGCACCCACCCCCTCTACTGTTGGGCACTGCTGGGGGTCCTCTGCACCCACCCCCTCTACTGTTGGGCACTGTTGGGCACTGCTGGGAGTCCTCTGACCCACCCCCTCTACTGTTGTGCACTGCTGGGGGTCCTCTGCACCCACCCCCTCTACTGTTGGGTACTGTTGGGGGTCCTCTGCACCCACTCCCTCTACTGTTGGGCACTGTTGGGCACTGCTGGGGGTCCTCTGCACCCACCCCTCTACTGTTGGGCACTGCTGGGGGTCCTCTGCACCCATCCCCTCTACTGATGGGCACTGTTGGGCACTGCTGTGAGTTCTGCACCCACCCCCTATACTGTTGGGCACTGCTGGGGGTCCTCTGCACCCACCCCCTCTACTGTTGGGCACTGTTGGGCACTGCTGGGGGTCTTCTGCACCCAGCCCCTCTACTGTTGGGCACTGTTGGGCACTGCTGGGGGTCCTCTGCACCCACCCCCTATACTGTTGGGCACTGTTGGGCACTGCTGCGAGTCCTCTGCACCCACCCCCTCTACTGTTGGGCACTGCTGGGGGTCCTCTGCATCCACCCCCTCTACTGTTGGGTACTGTTGGGCACTGCTGTGAGTCCTCTGCACCCACCCCCCTATACTGTTGGGCACTGCTGGGGGTCCTCTGCACCCACCCCCTCTACTGTTGGGCACTCTTGGGCACTGATGGGGGTCCTCTGCACCCACCCCCTCTACTGTTGGGCACTGTTGGGCATTGCTGGGGGTCCTCTGCACCCACCCCCTCTACTGTTGGGCACTGCTGGGAGTCCTCTGCTCCCTCCCCCTCTACTGTTGGGCACTGCTGGGGGTCCTCTGCACCCACCCCCTCTACTGTTGGGCACTGTTGGGCACTACTGGGGGTCCTCTGCACCCACTCTCTATACCGTTGGGCACTGCTGGGGGTCCTCTGCACCCACCCCCTCAACTGTTGGGCACTGTTGGGCACTGCTGGGGGTCCTCTGCACCCACCCCCTATACTGTTGGGCACTGTTGGGCACTGCTGTGAGTCTTCTGCACCCACCCCCTCTACTGTTGGGCACTGCTGGGGGTCCTCTGCACCCACCCCCTCTACTGTTGGGCACTGTTGGGCACTGCTGGGGGTCCTCTGCACCCACCCCCTCTACTGTTAGGCACTGCTGGGAGTCCTCTGCTCCCTCCCCCTCTACTGTTGGGCACTGCTGGGGGTCCTCTGCACCCACCCCCTCTTATGTTGGGCACTGTTGGGCACTGCTGGGAGTCCTCTGCACCCACCCCCTCTACTGTTGGGCACTGCTGGGGGTCCTCTGCACCCACCCCCTCTACTGTTGGGCACTGCTGGGGGTCTTCTGCACCCACCCCTCTACTGTTGGGCACTGTTTGGGGTCCTCTGCACCCACCCCCTCTACTGTTGGGCACTGTTGGGCACTGCTGGGGGTCCTCTGCTACCACGCCCTCTACTGTTGGGCACTGCTGGGGGTCCTCTGCACCCGCCCCCTCTACTGTTGGGCACTGTTGGGCACTGCTGTGAGTCCTCTGCACCCACCCCCTATATTGTTGGGCACTACTGGGGGTCCTCTGCACCCACCCCCTCTACTGTTGGGCACTGTTGGGCTCTGTTGGGCACTGCTGGGGGTCCTCTGCACCCACCCCCTCTACTGTTGGGCACTGCTGGGGGTCCTCTGCACCGACCCCCTGTACTGTTGGGCACTGTTGGGTACTGCTGGGGGTCCTCTGGACCCACCCTCTCTACTGTTGGGCACTGTTGGGGGTCCTCTGCACCCACCCCCTCTACTGTTGGGCACTGTTGGGCACTGCTGGGGGTCCTCTGCACCCACCCCTCCACTGTTGGGCACTGCTGGGGGTCCTCTGCACCCATCCCCTCTACTGTTGGGCACTGTTGGGCACTGCTGTGAGTCCTCTGCACCCACCCGCTATACCGTTGGGCACTGCTGGGGGTCCTCTGCACCCACCCCCTCTACTGTTGGGCACTGCTGGGGGTCCTCTGCACCGACCCCCTGTACTGTTGGGCACTGTTGGGTACTGCTGGGGGTCCTCTGGACCCACCCTCTCTACTGTTGGGCACTGTTGGGGGTCCTCTGCACCCACCCCCTCTACTGTTGGGCACTGTTGGGCACTGCTGGGGGTCCTCTGCACCCACCCCTCCACTGTTGGGCACTGCTGGGGGTCCTCTGCACCCATCCCCTCTACTGTTGGGCACTGTTGGGCACTGCTGTGAGTCCTCTGCACCCACCCGCTATACCGTTGGGCACTGCTGGGGGTCCTCTGCATCCACCCCCTCTACTGTTGGGCACTGTTGGGCACTGCTGGGGGCCCTCTGCACCCTCCCCCTCAACTGTTGTGCACTGTTGGGCACTGCTGGGGGTCCTCTGCACCCACCCCTCTACTGTTGGGCACTGCTGGGGGTCATCTGCACCCATCCCCTCTACCGTTGGGCACTGCTGTGAGTTCTGCACCCACCCTCTATACTGTTGGGCACTGCTGGGGGTCCTCTGCACCCACCCCCTCTACTGTTGGGCACTGTTGGGCACTGCTGGGGGTCCTCTGCACCCACCCCCTCTACTGTTGGGCACTGTTGGGCACTGCTGGGGGTCCTCTGCACCCACCCCCTCTACTGTTGGGCACTCTTGGGCACTGCTGGGAGTCCTCTGCACCCACCCCCTCTACTGTTGGGCACTGTTGGGTACTGCTGGGGGTCCTCTGGACCCACCCCCTCTACTGTTGGGCACTGTTGGGGGTCCTGTGCACCCACCCCCTCTACTGTTGGGCACTGTTGGGCACTGCTGGGGGTCCTCTGCACCCACCCCCTCTACTGTTGGGCACTGTTGGGTACTGCTGGGGGTCCTCTGGACCCACCCCCTCTACTGTTGGGCACTGTTGGGGGTCCTCTGCACCCACCCCTCTACTGTTGGGCACTGTTGGGCACTGCTGGGGGTCCTCTGCACCCACCCCTCCACTGTTGGGCACTGCTGGGGGTCCTCTGCACCCATCCCCTCTACTGTTGGGCACTGTTGGGCACTGCTGTGAGTCCTCTGCACCCACCCGCTATACCGTTGGGCACTGCTGGGGGTCCTCTGCACCCACCCCCTCTACTGTTGGGCACTGTTGGGCACTGCTGGGGGCCCTCTGCACCCACCCCCTCAACCGTTGGGCACTGTTGGGCACTGCTGGGGGTCCTCTGCACCCACCCCTCTACTGTTGGGCACTGCTGGGGGTCCTCTGCACCCATCCCCTCTACTGTTGGGCACTGTTGGGCACTGCTGGGAGTCCTCTGCACCCACCCCCTCTACTGTTGGGCACTGTTGGGCACTGCTGGGGGTCCTCTGCACCCACCCCCTCTACTGTTGGGCACTCTTGGGCACTGCTGGGAGTCCTCTGCACCCACCCCCTCTACTGTTGGGCACTGCTGGGGGTCCTCTGCAACCACCCCCTCTACTGTTGGGCACTGTGGGCACTGCTGGGGGTCCTCTGCACCCACCCCCTCTACTGTTGGCCACTGTTTGGGGTCCTCTGCACCCACCCCCTCTACTGTTGGGCACTGTCGGGCACTGCTGGGGGTCCTCTGCACCCACCCCTCCACTGTGGGGCACTGTTGGGGGTCCTCTGCACCCGCCCCCTCTGCTGTTGGGCCCTGTTGGGCACTGCTGTGAGTCCTATGCACCCACCCCCTATATTGTTGGGCACTGCTGGGGGTCCTCTGCACCCAACCCCTCTACTGTTGGGCACTGTTGGGCACTGCTGGGGGTCCTCTCCACCCACCCCTCTACTGTTGGGCACTGCTGGGGGTCCTCTGCACCCACCCCCTCTACAGTTGGGCACTGTTGAGCACTGCTGGGGGTCCTCGCACCTACACCCTCTACTGTTGGGCACTGCTGGGGGTCCTCTGCACCCACCCCTTCTACTGTTGGGCACTGTTGGGCACTGCTGTGGGTCCTCTGCACCCACCCCCTCTACTGTTGGGCACTGCTGGGGGTCCTCTGCACCCACCCTGTTAGACGGACCGGGAGGGTCGGCCGAGGATAAGGGGAGAGGTCTCCGGGGAGAGCCGTCTCCAGTGAATCGTACAGACAAGTAACTTCCCCCCCACAGACGGACACCACACAATGATGAAGTTCAACGATACTTTATGGACAATTCTTCAAGTACGGTAGAATGGTACAAGGAGGTCTGGACTCAGGGGTCCCCTCTATTCTGGTCTCTGTTTGGGAAAAGGGTAGCGGGACAGTCTTGTTACCAAAAAGATGGAAAATAGCTCTCAATCCTCGAGCTCGGGGGTGTAGATGAACGGGCCGCGGCGGAGCCAGCAGGTCCCGAGATGGATGAAGGAAGACGACGGTCCGCGGCAGAGCCAGCAGGTCCCGATGAAGGTGGTGGTTCCAAACGGTCCGCGGCCACGCCAGCAGGTCCCGACGATGATGAAGGATAGGGTGGTTCCCAAAGCCGCGGCAGCGCCAGCAGGCAAGACGAGGGTGCACAAGACAGAGCTACGGCAGCGCCAGTAGTCCGTCAAGGATGAGTTCTTCTTTGCGTCTCTCGACTCCAAGATACAACTCCCGTCCTGCTCTGGAGCTGCCCCAGTTATAGGGCTGGTGTGCTTTGATGTCCGGACCCTCGCACTTGGAGGTCGGGAGGTCCGGGATGAGGGGGTTCAGACACCCAGCAGGGGGGTGGAGCCAGCGCCCGGGGAGGCGATGGGCGAGTGGCACTTGGCGGGGGAGAGCCATCGACACCTCTTGCTCCCATTGACTGACCAAGTAGCCCGCTCACCTCCTGGGTGGATGTTGGTGCCGGAATGTCTGAGGCCTGGCCAGGCCCAGGGTTGAGGTCGATCGGGGGCCAGGCGGCCTCGTGGTGGAGTGTCCAAGATGGCGCCCAGGATGGGCGCGCAGGCCGGTAGAGGGTCGGCCTACGCGGTCAACAGGTTCGAGTGTAGGGGTCCCTGCGGGGACGGTGGACGTGCAATGGTGGTGTGTGGTACTTGCGTGGCTGGTTCGGGCCTGGTTGGGCCGGGGGAGAGCGGCCCTTCATGTGGCCTGTCCAACATGCGTCCCCCCCAGCTGAAGGCGGGGAGAGTTACCCATTCTCTTGGGGACTCTTCTCGTCGAGGCGGAAGAACCGGGACAGGCCATCTGCGTTGGCGTGATCGGGCCCAGGCCGATGTTCAACTGTGAAGCCCATCCCTTGTAGGGAGATGGACCAGCGTAGTAACTTCGGGTTTTCCCCCCGCATCTGCATCAGCCACTGCAGGGGTCGGTGGTCGGTCTGTACCCGAAAGGGTGTGCCAAAAAGGTAGGGCCGGAGCTTCTTGAGGGCCCATACCACCGCGAAGGCCTCCCTCTCTATGGTGCTCCAGCGTTGTTCCCGTGGTAGGAGTCGCCGGCTGATGAAGGCCACCGGCTGGTCATGGCCTTCGGTGTTCACTTGAGACAGGACTGCCCCAATGCCATGGTCGGAGGCATCCGTCTGGACGATGAACTCCCGGCTGTAGTCGGGGGCCTGGAGCACAGGGGCGGAGCACATGGCGGCTTTCAATTGTTCAAATGCAGCTTGACACTCTGGGGTCCAGTTGACTTTCTGGGGCTGATTTTTTGACGTGAGCTCTGTGAGGGGCCTCACGATAGTACCATAGTCTTTCACGAACCTTCGGTAATAGCCCGTGAGGCCCAGGAAGGCTCGTACCTCGGTCTGGGTAGTGGGGGGCTGCCAGGACTGGATGGCGGCAATTTTTAGCTGCAGAGGGGCCACCAGGCCGCTTCCCACCTGGTGCCCGAGGTAGGTTACAGACCCTTGCCCAATTTGACATTTGCTGGCCTTGATCGTGAGGCCAGCTTGCTGAAGGGCGTGCAGCACTGCTCGGAGGTGGTGGAGGTGCTCGGACCACTGGTTGCTGTATACAGCGATGTCGTCTAAGTAGGCGGCGCTGAATCCTTCGAGCCCCGCCAGGACCTGATTGACGAGCCGTTGGAACGTTGCTGGGGCATTCTTCATGCCGAAGGGCATGACTGTGAAATGGTAATGGCCATCGGGAGTGGAAAAGGCAGAACGTTCTTGTGCCCGGGGTGTGAGGCCGATTTGCCAGTAGCCCGCCGTCAGGTCGAAGATACTGAGGTAGCGGGCAGCTCCCATGCGGTCGATTAGTTCATCTGCCCGGGGGATGGGATGTGCGTCTGTCCTGGTGACCGCATTCAAGCCCCGGTAGTCGACGCAGAACCGAAGTTCTGGTGTGGTGCCGGGGGCAGCTGCTTTGGGGACCAGTACTACAGGGCTGGCCCAGGGGCTGTCTGAGGGCTCGATGACCCCGAGCGTGAGCATTTTGGCTACTTCCTCCTGGATGCAGGCCCGTACCCGATCTGGCACGCGGTAGGCCCGGTGGCGGATAGGGGGGCTGTCCCCCGTGTCCACATCGTGCGTACACCAGGAAGTGACACCTGGGGTGAGGGAGAACAGGCTGGCGAATTGTGACAGGAGAACTTGGCACTCCTGGTGTTGCTCTCGGGTGAGGGCCTCCGAGAGTCGGACCCCATCTACGGAACCGTCTTTCTCCCGCGTTCGTAGGAGGTCCGGGAGGGGCTCGGAGTCCTCTTCAGCCCCATTGTCTGTGGCCATCAGGAGGCTGAGTTCTGTCCGTACAAAGTGCGGTTTCAGTCTGTTAGCGTGGAGGACCCGGAGGGGGTTCCGGGAAGATTCCAGGTCGATGAGATAGGTAGCCGGACCCTTGCGCTCGACCACTTTGAAGGGTCCTGTCCACTTGTCTTGTAGGGCGCAGGGTTCGGTGGGGGACATCACCCATACCTGTTGCCCAGGTTCAAATTCGATGGAGGAGGCATTCCGGTCATACCACCTTTTCATGTCCTCCTGACTGGCCTCTAGGTTGGCTTTTGCTAGTTCTCGGAATCGCCGGGTCTGGTTGCGGAGTGTTAGGAGGTAGCGGAAAACATCTGGTGGGTTCTTTAGAGGGGGCATCTCCCAGCCTTCCTTAACTAGGCTGAGCGGCCCGCGCACGGGGTGTCCATATAGTAGTTCAAATGGGCTGAAGCCCAGGGACTTCTGGGGAACCTCTCGATATGCGAAGAGGAGGCACGGCAGCAGCACATCCCACTGGCGACGGAGGGGCTCTTCCAACCCCCCGATCATCCCTTTGAGCGTGCGGTTGAACCGCTCAACGAGTCCGTTTCCTTGAGGGTGATAGGGGGTCGTGAACCGGTAGGTAACCCCGCACTGTTGCCAGAGAGATTTCATATATTTCGAAATAAAGTTCGTGCCTCTGTCACTGACGACCTCCCGGGGGAAGCCCACCCGGGAGAAGATCCCCATCAGAGCCCGGCCGACTACCGGGGCTGTCACAGTCCGCAGGGGAACAGCCTCCGGGTAGCGGGTGGCGTGGTCCACTAGCACCAGGATGAATCGATGGCCTTGTTTTGTGCGCGGGTCCAGGGGCCCTACGATATCGATTCCGACCCTCTCGAACGGGGTGGTGACCACGGGCAAAGGTTGCAGGGGGGCTTTCAGTTTGCGGCCGCTCTTCCCACTGGCTTGGCACGTGGGGCAAGATCGGCAATGCTGGTGTACATTGTCCCTCATTTTGGGCCAGAAGAAGTGGGTCACCAGGCGGCTATAGGTTTTGTCTTGACCCAAGTGTCCTGCCAGGGGGACATCGTGGGCCAGGTTTAGCAGAAAGTCTCTAAAACGGAGGGGTACCACTAGGACTCGGCTTGCCCCCAGCTCCGCGATTCTTTGCTCACTGTACAGCAGATCATTGTCCCAGTAGACCCAGTGAGTTCCGGAGGTATCCCCTGCGCTTTGGGCTAGCGCTTGCTGGCGGAGTCCCTCAAGGGAGGGACAGGTCTTTTGTTCTTGGCGAAATTGTTCTTGCGTGGGCCCCCCCTCTTGAGGCCACTGGTCGAGGTTAGCGAGGTCTGGAGGTTGAGCTGGTTCGGGGGGGACGTCACGGTCGGTGGTTTCGGCGGGGGCGACCGGAGGCGGTGGCGCCGGCCATTCGAGTTCCTCTGGGCGGGTGTTGGCACGGGCGGTCATGGACCGGGTGGTGACGCACGCCCAGTCCGGGACGCCCAGCATCCCCAGGTGCTCTTTTCGTTCGACTGCTGCCCATGGAGAGCTTTCCAGGTCATTACCCAGGAGGCAGTCTACGGGGGCATCATCTCGGACCGTCACCTTCAACATGCCGGAGACCCCTCCCCATTCGAAGGGGACGCAGGCCATCCGACACAGACTTTCTGAGTTATCGGCTGAACGTACAGGGCAGAGAATGTTTGGTAAGTATTGTTCGGGGGTCACCAGGTGACAGCGGACGGCTGTTACACTGGCCCCAGTGTCACGAAGGGCTTCAGCCCGGCGTCCATTGATGCCCACCCATTGGCTGTACTTCTGGGTATTAGCGGGTAGGGGGACCCGCGGGACCATGTCTCTCCCCCCTAGGCAGGCGAGAGCCATGGCGGCTGGCTCCCATTCTTGGTGTTCCTGTTCATATTCTTCTTGTTCCTCTGAGATCTGTTCCTCCCCCAGAGCAGCAGCGGCTACTTGGCGGGGTCTTGGGCTCTGGTACTGGGGGCAGTTTGGGTCGTTTGCATAGTGTCCGACTCGTTGACATCGATGGCAGGTAACATTGGCTCGATGTCCCGGTCGCGCTGGGGTGCTGCCCCGGTTGGCCGGGGGGGTGGTGCTGGTAGTGGGGGTGAACGGAGCGTTGCTTCTTCCGCGTCCTTGGCCTCCACCTCCTCGGGGACGGTGCTGACCATTGTTGTTCCGGTTCTGTTCGCAGGACCCATTTCGACTCACTCTGGTGATCTCCCACCGGTCTGCTTCGGCTGCGAGCTGCCGGGGATCCGTTAACTTGCTGTCGAGGAGGTGCTGGCGAAGTTCAATGAAGCAATTGTTCGACAGATGCTCCCATACCATAAGATTGAACAGTTGTTCGTAGGTTGTGACCTTGCTTCCTTTGATCCAGCCCTCGAAGGCTCGGCTAAAGTAATTGACATAGTCCACCCAAGTTGTACCTGGGATGCGGGTGCAGTCTCGGAACCTCTGACGGTACATCTCGGGTGTGAGGCCATAGCGGGTGAGGAGTGCAGCTTTCATATGGTCATAGGAGGTCATCTGCTGGTCCGGGAGTTGCAGCAGGGCGTCGCGGCCCTCATTGAGGAATCTCCCCCACAGACCGGCCCCCCAATCGCTTCTATCGATCCGGTGTGCAGTCATAGCGATTTCATAGGCCTTAAACCATTGCTGGATGTCGTCCTCTCGGAAGTATTCTCGAACGACATCCTTGGGGATGTGTACCTTCTTCTCTGTTGCCCCTGGAGTGTGGGGTTGCTCGGGCACCCCTGTTTCTTTATTCTGTTTGCGTAGGTCGATTTCAGCTAATTTCCGCTCATGTTCATATGCCAGTTTCTTTTCCTCGAGCTCCCTTTGTCTCTGTTTCTCCTCTCTTTCTTCTCGGAGGCGCAGGTGCTCTAAGTTGATTTTCTGTTCGGCCAACTTTAGTTCAACGTCCATTTTGAGCCGGGCCATTTCCAGCTCGTGTAGTCGGGTTCTTTCTCGCTCCTGGATCTCGTCTGGCGAGAGACCCGTTCTTCGTTCTTCAGGGGCCATGGGGGTTTGTGCTGCGATGTCTTGATCGGGGGTTCTGGCAGCCCCGGTTTCTGCCCAAGATTCCAGGGCCTGCTTAAAGTCATCTTTGGTATTTAGTCCGGTGGTAGCGATACCTAATTCGATACAGAACTGTTTAAGTTCACGATGGCTGTACTCGTCCAATTTCTCCATCTGGAATTTCTCCGTTGATCCGCTGTCTTTAGTTGACATCGTGATTCGCCGTGGGGTGAGCTACTCTCTGTACGGTTTATGCGGTGATTCGGATCCCGTCGCTGGCCACCAATGTTAGACGGACCGGGAGGGTCGGCCGAGGATAAGGGGAGAGGTCTCCGGGGAGAGCCGTCTCCAGTGAATCGTACAGACAAGTAACTTCCCCCCCACAGACGGACACCACACAATGATGAAGTTCAACGATACTTTATGGACAATTCTTCAAGTACGGTAGAATGGTACAAGGAGGTCTGGACTCAGGGGTCCCCTCTATTCTGGTCTCTGTTTGGGAAAAGGGTAGCGGGACAGTCTTGTTACCAAAAAGATGGAAAATAGCTCTCAGTCCTCGAGCTCGGGGGTGTAGATGAACGGGCCGCGGCGGAGCCAGCAGGTCCCGAGATGGATGAAGGAAGACGACGGTCCGCGGCAGAGCCAGCAGGTCCCGATGAAGGTGGTGGTTCCAAACGGTCCGCGGCCACGCCAGCAGGTCCCGACGATGATGAAGGATAGGGTGGTTCCCAAAGCCGCGGCAGCGCCAGCAGGCAAGACGAGGGTGCACAAGACAGAGCTACGGCAGCGCCAGTAGTCCGTCAAGGATGAGTTCTTCTTTGCGTCTCTCGACTCCAAGATACAACTCCCGTCCTGCTCTGGAGCTGCCCCAGTTATAGGGCTGGTGTGCTTTGATGTCCGGACCCTCGCACTTGGAGGTCGGGAGGTCCGGGATGAGGGGGTTCAGACACCCAGCAGGGGGGTGGAGCCAGCGCCCGGGGAGGCGATGGGCGAGTGGCACTTGGCGGGGGAGAGCCATCGACACCTCTTGCTCCCATTGACTGACCAAGTAGCCCGCTCACCTCCTGGGTGGATGTTGGTGCCGGAATGTCTGAGGCCTGGCCAGGCCCAGGGTTGAGGTCGATCGGGGGCCAGGCGGCCTCGTGGTGGAGTGTCCAAGATGGCGCCCAGGATGGGCGCGCAGGCCGGTAGTGGGTCGGCCTACGCGGTCAACAGGTTCGAGTGTAGGGGTCCCTGCGGGGACGGTGGACGTGCAATGGTGGTGTGTGGTACTTGCGTGGCTGGTTCGGGCCTGGTTGGGCCGGGGGAGAGCGGCCCTTCATGTGGCCTGTCCAACACACCCCCTCTACTGTTGGGCACTGTTGGGCACTGCTGGGAGTCCTCTGACCCACCCCCTCTACTGTTGTGCACTGCTGGGGGTCCTCTGCACCCACCCCCTCTACTGTTGGGTACTGTTGGGGGTCCTCTGCACCCACTCCCTCTACTGTTGGGCACTGTTGGGCACTGCTGGGGGTCCTCTGCACCCACCCCTCTACTGTTGGGCACTGCTGGTGGTCCTGTGCACCCATCCCCTCTACTGATGGGCACTGTTGGGCACTGCTGTGAGTTCTGCACCCACCCCCTATACTGTTGGGCACTGCTGGGGGTCCTCTGCACCCACCCCCTCTACTGTTGGGCACTGTTGGGCACTGCTGGGGGTCTTCTGCACCCAGCCCCTCTACTGTTGGGCACTGTTGGGCACTGCTGGGGGTCCTCTGCACCCACCCCCTATACTGTTGGGCACTGTTGGGCACTGCTGCGAGTCCTCTGCACCCACCCCCTCTACTGTTGGGCACTGCTGGGGGTCCTCTGCATCCACCCCCTCTACAGTTGGGTACTGTTGGGCACTGCTGTGAGTCCTCTGCACCCACCCCCCTATACTGTTGGGCACTGCTGGGGGTCCTCTGCACCCACCCCCTCTACTGTTGGGCACTGTTGGGCACTGATGGGGGTCCTCTGCACCCACCCCCTCTACTGTTGGGCACTGTTGGGCATTGCTGGGGGTCCTCTGCACCCACCCCCTCTACTGTTGGGCACTGCTGGGAGTCCTCTGCTCCCTCCCCCTCTACTGTTGGGCACTGCTGGGGGTCCTCTGCACCCACCCCCTCTACTGTTGGGCACTGTTGGGCACTACTGGGGGTCCTCTGCACCCACTCTCTATACCGTTGGGCACTGCTGGGGGTCCTCTGCACCCACCCCCTCAACTGTTGGGCACTGTTGGGCACTGCTGGGGGTCCTCTGCACCCACCCCCTATACTGTTGGGCACTGTTGGGCACTGCTGTGAGTCTTCTGCACCCACCCCCTCTACTGTTGGGCACTGCTGGGGGTCCTCTGCACCCACCCCCTCTACTGTTGGGCACTGTTGGGCACTGCTGGGGGGCCTCTGCACCCACCCCCTCTACTGTTGGGCACTGCTGAGAGTCCTCTGCTCCCTCCCCCTCTACTGTTGGGCACTGCTGGGGGTCCTCTGCACCCACCCCCTCTACTGTTGGGCACTGCTGTGAGTCCTCTGCACCCACCCCCTATACTGTTGGACACTGCTGGGGGTCCTCTGCACCCACCCCCTCTACTGTTGGGCACTGCTGTGTGTCCTCTGCACCCACCCCCTATACTGTTGGGCACTGCTTGGGGTCCTCTGCACCCAGCCCCTCTTCTGTTGGGCACTGTTGGGCACTGCTGGGGGTCCTCTGCACCCACCCCCTCTACTGTTGGGCACTGCTGGGCACTGCTGGGGGTCTTTTCCAACCACCACTCAGATGTGACGCACCGTACCCCGAACTTTCTGAGGTGTGTGCGGCGCGTATCACTATTGCAATGGTGATATGCGCTAGCGTGTGACGCACCGTACCCCGAGCTTTCTGAGGTGTGTGCGGCGCGTATCCTTATTGCAATGGTGATATGCGCTAGCGTGTGACGCACCGTACCCCGAGCTTTCTGATGTGTGTGCGGCACTTATCACTATTGCAATGGTGATATGCGCTGGCGTGTGACGCATCGTACCCCGAGATTAATGACGTGTGTGCGGCGCGTATCACTATTGCAATGGTGATATGCGCTGGCGTGTGTTGCACCGTACCCCGAGATTAATGACGTGTGTGCGCCTCGTATCACTATTGCAATGGTGATATGCGCTGGCTTGTGACGCACCATACCCGAGATTAATGACGTGTGTGCGCCGCGTATCACTATTGCAATGGTGATATGCACTGGCGTGTGACGCATCGTACCCCGAGATTATTGACGTGTGTGCGGCGCGTATCCCTATTGGGATGGTGATATGCGCTGGCGTGTGGCGCACTGTACAGGTATACTTCCGTTGTTGCGGTGGGTTGTACTCACCGTCTGCGCCGTCGTCGGTTTCTATGTACGAGGTCATAGACGTACAGGGCTTGGATGACACGGTCGATGGGGTTCATGTCGTGTATGTCGCGTACCGGGGTGCAGTTCGTGGCGGACTCTGGATTTACGGCAGTTTACAGCTCTCGTAGGAAAAGGGCCGTACGGAGTGTCGTCAACACGGATCGTACTTCCTGGTTCGGAAATGGCTGCCGATTTACGTACGGCGTACAGCGTCGGACAGAGTGAATCCGTAAGTAGTTTGTAGTTGTACGGTGTTTGGTACCAGTCGTACGGGGCGGCGCTTTGGGTTAGGATCGTACTTGCTAGTTCATACGGGGACGTTGTTTGTGTACGATTCGTACGGGAAAAACGCTCCGTACAGCTAATCGGAGCGCTTTTTACCGGATCGGAATCAACCCCCTAGTTGCAAAAGCGCTGTGTCAAAAACAGTAACCAGAATTCCTAAAACGCCTTAAAAAAAACATTGGGCCATATTCACTGAGAAGTTTGCAAAATTACTGCTATGAACTTACTCTTCAGTATGAAGTGAATTGCTGATTTTCTGAAATTCGTAAAGAACTCCAGAAGCACCACTGGGAGGCTGCGAGTGTTGTGTGTCAATGTGCATGCACTCTTAAATGTGGCATGTTTAGATTTTGGCATGCATAAATATGAATAGATTCACTAAAATCTCTGGGCCGTATCAAGAAAGGACCCATATCAAGAAAGGGCGATACACTATCGCCGCTTTTATCAGCAGGAAACTGCCGCTAAAGTGGCGATAATGGGCTTGATAATATGCCCTTGTGAATTTCCACAAGGGCATATTATCAAGCCCATTATCGCCGCTTTAGCGGCAGTTTCCTACCGATGAAAGCGGCGATAATGTATTGCCCTTTCTTGATAATATGGCCCTCTTTTACCTTTTCACGACAGGTAAAACATTCGTCCAACACCTTCCCTCCTTTAATTTTTAGAAGTGCAAAGAGTGTGGTGGCGGTTGTTCCTTTTCCCAACCTTTAAACGGATTTATTGCTGTCCTTGTCAGAAGTAAATTTGCAGCTGTTTTCGGGATGGTAGCAAACGGTTGATCATAAACTTGCATGTTTGTGCCTGTTGACCACTTTTGCAGGTTAGTCTATAAGAACTACCAGATATTCCCACTCTTAAAAGTATGCCACAGTGGCATAGATTTTACTAAGTGCATCTCTTTTGACTGTAAATTCGTATTTTTTGTCAATCTCTAAGGTGAGTATTCACTCCTAAATGAGCATATTTGTGTACGTTAGGGTAACGAATATCTTTGCTACATCGGATCTTTACTCATCAATTTAGTCAAATGTTCAAACCTCTATCGCCAGAGGAGCATCACTTTTTCCAACCTTCCAGTGGCGATTGAGGCATTGCCTTATTTACAAGGCAGACATTAAGCCACTTAACGTGGCCTAAAGCTCCCTTGTAAATATGGCCGCCTTTCACGCTATGCTTAGCGTGAAAGGGGTGGGCAGTGGGTGTTGCAGTGGGCGCTCCAGCGCCACACCCATTGACTTTGACAATGCCCCCTATTTACAAGTGAGGCGTAAATAGGAGGCAGTACCAAAACTAAGACCAGGGAAAACCTGGTCTTAAACATGCGAAATGAGGAGAAATGCTTTATTTCTCCTCTTTTTTTTGCTTTTTCCTTGTGTGCTGCCTTGTGCAACACACATGGAAAAAGCAAAATGCATTGGATTGTTTATGTTCAGGAAGGTGTCCCTACCTGCACATAAACAATCTTTTAAAAAAAAAAAGACCTTTTGTAACGTCCATAAATGCTGCATTAAGCAGCACACAAAGAAGAGACAAACGGCATTTAAAGATTGTTTATGTGCAGGAAGGAACACCTTCCTGCACATAAACAATCTTCCCCTGCCTCATTCGCCACTTCTTTGTACATATGCCCCTTAATTTGTTGTTTGAAAGCATGGAAGTTATTGTCGAAAATCTGAGTTAATGTGAGTTCAAATTAGGGGAGCTCTTCGACTTGTGACAGACTGCAGACGAACACAGAGGAGGACGAGCAGTACGTGGGTACATACCATGTAATTTTATTTTATATATTTCAAATTTTAGTGTAATGCATGTCAGTGTAGTGATTTAATTTGTATTGATGTTGCACAATGCTTTGTTGTTTTAGTTTGGGCTTATGGAGGGAGGGGTTGATTTATTTTGGGCTTACGGAGGAACGGGTTGTTTTATTTTTGCTTTTTGGAAGCGGTAGGGCACTTCGCTAGCCCCATCACTTCTCCTTGTCTGTGACAGGTATAATAGTCCTTTTCAGCAGATCTCCTGCATTCCTTTAAGGAAGGCACTGTTCAAAACTGCTTTTTGTGGATAGAAGTGACTCTCAATCATATAGGAGGGAGGGTGATTCTATGCAACATTCTACATGAATCTTTCTCAACACCATCAAAGGGAAGGATTGTGACGAAGAAGAGTAGATTACAATGGAAGCGTGCCTTTTCCAAATCATTGTTTTTCAAGTAGCATTGGCTCAACTCTGAATTATGATTAAAAAAATCCCAGAATTCATGTTGGGGCTGAGAGAGAGCAAATCAGTGTCATCTTTAAGGATTTTTGGAGCCCAGGGAACAGGGATAGTATGGGTGCTCTTAATTGCAACACATAGACATTGTAAGTGGCACCAATCACATATCTTCATGACTCAAACCCCATTGCGGAGTCCAGGGTAGGTACACTTCGCTCTGGTCTGTATGTGAGTGAGTAACCATAGAGCAGTGTGTGACTGCAGAGGTACTGTGTTCAGCAGAGAACAAGATAAACACAGGTGTGAAAGCCCTGGAGGAATCTGACAATCTTTCCCAGTATAAGAATTGGCTTGGTAGTTTGGTTTGCCCTGTTCCCATCATGCACTGGGACAGGAACAGACTAATTTGCATATAGCCGGGTTCTGAGCTGGGATGGTGCAGTGAGCTAAAAAACGGTGATGGATTAAAACCATGATCTATTGACTTGGTAAGAGTGTTCTGCATCATTCAGAAACTCTGTCCATCACCACCACCCCCCTTTTCCAAAATCGGAATCTGACAATACATCTCCCTCAGAAAGGGAAAACGAGTGAATCTGTGGTTAAGGTACGGGATTCCAGGGTTGATGACATTCTCCTGCCGTGTACTTTGCAGTATCTGAGTGTTGTTGCTGTGCTATTATCCACCTAGTCAGATGCAAACAGAAGTTCATTGGAGACTCGAGTGGCACGGGACAGCTCTCATCCAATGCAGTGGAGACACTGACAGGAACAGGGCATGTATCTGAAGGAAGTTTCAGACCTGACGGGGACCCAAGGGCTGGACATCCAGGCACTAGCCCTCACTGAGCCACTGCTAGGGAGAGAACCCGAGGCTCTATACAGCAGCAGCCCATCCTTGCAAGGTACTTGGAAGCAAAGGAGCTGCCAGATCCTGACTTCTGAGCCCATGAAGTACAGAGAGATGCAGTGAGTGAGCCACCACTAAGGGCTACCAATCTCAGGAGTGGGTTCAGGACATCAGGGGGAAACTCAGTTCACTCCACTGGAGGGCGAGCAAGAACTGCCCATAGACTGTGGCCCACAGCCATTGCTGTCACATACTGCCTTCCTAACAAGGAATTCTAGGCATAGCACCAAAGTTTGATGGGCGCAGGTGGTACTTAGAAGGACACATCCTCACGCCTGCCTGCCGGGTGCTTGCTGCTGCCTCGTCATCTATTGATCTTCCTTGCGGACTAGGTATAGGACTCTTGGGGCCAGATGTAGGTCGGCAAATACCGGTCGGTAACGGCCGATTTCGGCCGTTACCGACCGGTATTGCTAATGGAGATGTAGGGGCCTTAAAATATACAGAATCGGTATATTTACCGATTCGGTAAATTTACCGATTCTGTAAAATACCGAATCGGTAAATTTACCGAATCGGTAAATACAGATGTAGGTGGCACTGAAAACAGTGCCACAGGCCATTACCGATTCGTTATTTACCATGTAATACTATTGCATGGTAAATAACGAATTCTAGTGTACATGCACATCTGTGCATGTACACCCGTGCCATGTGGCACACATACATGCCCTAAGGGGGAACCTTTATGACGGGCTGTTACAACGTGGTTTTTTCAACGCAAGTCGTTACCACGACTTGCGCTGGAGGGCGCTGCAGGACAAGGAATTTATTTCATTTACTATCAAACACCTTCCCTACTGTACGTAGGCTGGTGTTAGAATAGTAAATAAAAAAATTCCTAAGTCCGCACCCCTCCAACGCAAGTCGTGGTAACGACTTGCGTTGAAAAAACCGCGTTGTAACGGCACACGGTGTAAAAACACGGTTGTAAAGCCGTACAACCTGCCCTAAGGGCATGTATGTGTGTCACATGACACACAAGCCAGAAACAGGGGTGCAACAGGGTGTCAAAGTGACACCCTGTCCCCCTTGGCAAATCGGTAATTTTACCGATTCTGTAATTACCGAATCGGTATTTGCCATTGATTCCTATGGGCTTCAGGGCCCATAGGAATCAATGACAAATACCGATTCGGTAATTACAGAATCGGTAAATACCGAATCCTACCGATTCGGTATTTTTTTCAGAATAATTTCCTACATTAGATTTACCAATTCATGAATACCGAATCAGTAAAATTCGGTATTTATGAATCGGTAAATCTAATTTACCTACATCGGGCCCTTGGACTGTAGCGGTTTGCTTTCTTAACAAGTGGTGAGGCGGGTGCAGGTATGGGAATAGGGGAATATAATAAATATATTTAAAAATCCTTACATGCTGCTGCGCTGCTGGCCCCCGTCTTGGGATTCTTCTCCTCGGGGTCCTTGCACACTGCGCAGGCTCCTAGACGCTAATCAAGACACTGCTCTCTTGAGAGCAGCACCGTGATTGGCCTGAGCGGGCTTATTTAACGCTCGCTCAGGGCCTAGGAGCCTGTGCCTCTACTCCACCATGCTATATAACACAGCTCGCTGGAGAGATAGCAAAGGGCGCATGACGGTTTGGATGGCATTAAACAGCCGAACATACCCTCATGCATACTTTACAATGTGCAGTACTTCACATGAACTCCGCATGGCTCCGCCCGACCCCCTTCCCCACCAAGACTTGACTGCCAGCAGAAGAAAGAAATATATAATAATAATAATATGGTTTTATTATAATTTTATTTTTCCTGTTTCTGTCTGCTGCCTGGCACTCAAGCACGGGGGGCAAAACTCCTCTGCCATAGCAGAGGAGCCACTGCTGCCCTTCAGTATACCCTACTATGAAGGGAGGAGATGGCACTTCTTGCCTGGGAGGGGAGTTGGAATGTTACTTCAGATGGGTGTGTGTCACAAGGTGCTTGAGTACGTGAGGTGCAACATGCACTGTAAGTGCCAGAGGGAGAGAGGATTTATTGAGTTCTCCAAGGGCTATGGGTTTGCGTTGAGGTGGGGGAGCCCTGAAAGCTCGAGCCAGGTGATTGGCTCTGGTTCGGCTCAAGGTCCTCTTGGAACCTCAAGCCCAAAACGAGACCAGCTATCACGGGAGGTCATCCTGTGCCAACAAATGCTGACTATGCCCCGTGGGGAACTAGGGGGCTCATTACGATGGCAGACGGACCTGAGTCCACCCGCCATCGTTGTGGTGTTTGGAACCCCCCCGCCAGACATGTGGTAGTCCCACCACTGCAATTAGGATGCGCCTACAATACTGGGAATGCTGGAGCACTGTACGCAATGTTAAAATGGCATGCACGGAATTTCCCTGCACTACATAGCAGGCACCATGTGGTGCCTGCCACGCAGTTCAGGGAAATGCAGAGGAGTGCCATGGGTACCAATCCAGTGCAGCACCACCTCCCCCCGCAACAAGGGGGGCCCTCTACGGGCCACTGAATCCCTTTCCGCCAGTCTTTTCGCAGTGGGATGAGCACCGCAAAAAAAGGCGGAAAGGGATATCCTAATCCCTAAGGCGGTGCTGCTGCCCTATCTTTTGGTTCCGCAAGGCAGGCAGAAACAGACCACCTTGCAGAACCGTGGTGGACGGTCTTTGCGTCCGCCACGCTTCCCTGCAGTTTCCCCCCGCCATCATAATCTGGCAGGGGGAAAACTGCTGCGAGATGGCGGAAGGACCGTCTCCGCCATCCTAATCGGCCCCTAGGTTCGATTCACGCTTCAGGTCCGCATTCTGTAAATCAGGCAAATCTTGCTTGAACGAATCGTGTGATCCTAGGTAAGTACTTTCACACTGAGCCTTGTTTCTGTTATCACATACCAGAGCACCTTCAAATAAATGTTCTCAGAATGTTCAGTGTAGAAAAACCTCTCTTGTATTTTATTTAATAGACCATAATGTTGCTCCCTGATTAATAAGAATCCAGGATACATTTAGCGTACACAAGACGTCTGACTTGCCTCTTAGTTCACTAATGTTGTCATCATAGCAGATGCAGGAATGTTTATCAGTTTCTACATAAAAGCTATCACTTTTAATAAATACTTCTCAATAGAGAGACACAATCTGATGTACTACGGTGAAAAGCTTTCACTTGTTAAAGAAATTCATTTTTTTTTAATTTTGAAGACAACTTACTATATTGTAACATAATGTTTGTTGCGTGATTTACATGCCAAATATTTTCAGGGGTCGGCTCCTGAGCGGCTCTTGACTTTCCCTGTTAGTTTGTTAGCTCATCCCCCTCTAGTTGTGCATCGTTACATTTAGACTTCCATGACAAGACTTTTAAACACCCTTCCAGAGTATGTGTAGTGGGGAATCAAATAGTAAATGAAGATCCAAGGAATCCGTAGAAGTTGATTTGTATATTTGTATTTAATTCCAATTTAAAAGTATCCATAAAGGGAGCCTGTTGTAAATTCATACTTAGCTCTATATGGCTTCTTGGTGTCTTTAGTCCTTTCTTTGTGTTTCTATCTTCTTACCTAGCTGTGTTCTATCTGGTGTGTTGAATTCTAGCCCTGGCAGTTGGTCGGTCAGCTGTGAGGCTTTGTGCTCTGCTGTCTTATCTTATTCCTTGTAACTTAATAAATCCAACTTAACTACTGGAAGACGTGTCCAGCTGCCTACTTAATTCATGTACAACATTTTGGCGACCTCTTAAGCTGACCAGACCAGAGGAGCAGACCAGAGGAGAAGACCAGGAAGACCAGCGCGGCACGAGCAAGACCTCACCAAAAAGAACCCACCTAACTGCGGCCTGTAACAAGCAGGAAAAAAAAAACTAAAAACCGGAGTAACACAAGAAAGCTTGTTGAAATTTGAGGCAAACTACAAGGAAAATCAACATAACAAGCCGCAAGTTAATCCTCAGAAACGCGTGAAAATAAGTATAAGCAACTGTGAGTAACATAGAAATTTAAACAAGACATTGTACCATTGCAGTAACAAGCTTGAGGTAAAGAAACCGTCACCTTAGAGAAAATCTCTTTTAGGAAAGAAACTGTTAACGCTTTTAAATCAGAAAAAACGAAATGACTAGCCGCAAGTAATCCAATTGTGAAACCTGTGAGAAGAGGAATCTTCCAAAGAGATGCTAGTTTCTAAGCAAGCCTCTGTCATGAATGAGTGAACAACTGCCAAATGTCTCAAGCTGAAACTGTAGAAACTCTTGCCACGAAAGAATCAGACTCAAAGAAATGTAAGTTGAAAACAATTAGCCCAGCTGTTTTGAGGAAAATCGGCTACAAGAATTAATTAGTACACAGCATTCTTCATATTATTCCCTTCAACTGTGAGTAAGATGCTGTTTTCCCTGTTCTTATGGGCTCGTGTTCGCTTACCGTTTTCAAGGTGAGAGCTCCTTCACCCTCGCAGTCATCTCTTCACTGATGACGTTATAGAATCTCCAGCTGCCTCGGTGGAAATTAAGTGCGCTCACAGCGCGGAGGCAGCAGCAGACAGCGTCAGAGGTTTCCAACCTCTGACCCGAGGCGTCCCTGCGCATTGGCACGCAACGTTGTGCGGACATTTTATGAAGGCCTTGCACCGCCGGTGCGTCACTTTTTCCCATTTTAAAAGTGGCGCACCGGCGGCGCAACGCCTTCATAAATAAGGCCCTTGGGGGCAGATTTATGATGACTGGCGCATCCCCAGGGATGCGCCAGTCATCCTGCGCCGCTGCTCCGCCACCCATGGTGTGCCGCATTTACAATGCGGCGCACCATGGGGCAAAAACGGCACAAATGCGTGACGCATCTGTGCCGTAAAGGTGGCACATTGCTGGAGCTGCGTCGCAAGCGCGATGCAGCTCCAGCAAGGCTCGCGGGTGCCCCATCTCCACAATGCTGCGTCAAGATCTACGCCTGCTTCAAGCAGGCGCAGGGTTTTGACGCAGCATTGTCCTGAAAGTGACTGAGTGAAATCTTATAGATTTCACTCAGCCACTTTTAGGAGGCCTTCCTGCGCAGGAACGCCCCCCCTGCGCAGGAACGCCTCCTTATGGCGCAGGGCTTCACAACTTGACGCATCTCCTAGATGCGTCATGTTGTAAATAGGGCGCATTGTTTGCGCCGCCGTTGCGTCAAATAAAGTGACGCACCGGCGGCGCAAGGCCTTCATAAATCTGCCACCTTGTCTTTTGGTTCTCAGGGCTAACAGAACACAACGCCATGGAGGGAAACTGAAGGATGACAGGAGGATAAATACACGGCTGCCACAAGCAGTTAATTGTGAGACTCGTTTCTGTGAGTAAATGCTGTCAAAGTTTCGTGTCTTTAACTTTTGGATTATTTCTTTTCGTGTCTTTAACTTTTGGATTATTTCTGTCCTTCAAAGGAATTCATTTTGTTCGTGTTGTATGGAAAGAGAGACTTTAATAGTTTACTTTCTGTCAAGGTGGAGTTGGTTGGTAGATCGCAAAACAAGTACATTAATATCACAACCGATTCAATTGAATTTAAGCTACACTTCGACCACCATTGTATTAACAGTCTGTACTGCCATCTTGTGGAGCTGGGAATTATTACACGAATAGATAATACGTCTGTGAGCTTGTTTTATCTAAAATATGTAGTGCCAAGTTTTTGGATTGATTTGTGGAGGAATTGTCCATTGACAATAGTCATGTTGCTCACAACTTGATTTTTACGAGTATTTTCTTTATGATGGTGTAGTGTACATGGCAATGAGGCATTAAACTGAGTACAGCCATAGTTTTTAATTGAATTAACCGACTGCATTACTCTCATGGACAGTGACTGCAATCTCAGAACTAGTGGAGTGCAAAACTGGCAATTAGTAATGAAATATTGACTGGAGTACATTACTGTGGAGTATGATACCAAACAAGGACAGAGTCTAGGACCATGATAGTCCAGATCTGGAACAGTAAATTGTTTTAATGGTGATGTGATGACAAAATAAGAATGTCCCAGGACTGGTAGGGAACAAAGTAAATTCCAGGACCCGCTGAACCAAGAAATGGGTGGGGACAGAAAAATGCCCCAGGACTTGAAGGGTACAAAGTAAATTCCAGGACACGCTGAACCAAGAGATGGGTGGGGACAGAAAAATGCCCCATGACTGGTAGTGAACAAAAGAAATTCCAGGACCCGCTGAACCAAGAGATGGGTGGGGACAGAAAAATGCCCCTGGACTGGAAGGGTACAAAGTAAATTTCAGGACCCACTGAACCAAGAGATGGGTGGGGACGGAGAAATGCCAATGGACTGGTAGTGAACAAAAGAAATTCCAGGACCCGCTGAATCAAGAGATGGGTGGAGACAGGAAAATGCCCCTGGACTGGAAGGGAACAAAGTAAATTCCAGGACCCGCTAAACCAAGAGATGGGTGGGGACAGAAGAATGTCTCTAGTCTGGAAGGGGACAAAAGTTCCAGATTTAGGACCGGGAGAGGACAAAGGATGTCCCAGGACCGGAGGAAGAGTACCGGGAGTGGACAGATGACGTCCCAAGACCGGTGGAGGACAAAACTCCCACAACCTGTACCGGAAGAGGATGAAGAGAGTCCCAAGTCCGGCAGGATTCACGACCGTGGTTTGTGAAGGACTAGAGCTTGAGAAATAAAATTTAAGAGATTTCGGAAGCCTAAAAACAATCTGAGGCTCTTAACCCGAAGGAAAGACCCAGAACCTGTACACCTCGTTCAGAACTAACTTTTGGTCTGAAAGAAGTCTAGATCCAAATTTTCTTTGGAAGTATTCTTCCAGAACTGTTCTATCTTCAAAATAGCGAATATCTGCGATGGACAATTATTATTGGAGAAAGTGAACTCTCTATTTCTGTTTTTGGTGGCCACAATGATGGAGCGTAGAGAGTTGTCTGGCTCTTCATTTTTGTCAATTGAAGGGGAGAAGGTGGTCATAGTGATCTTCATCTTATTTCACTTCTTGATCCTGATTCTTTTCTCCCTGTTCTGGAAGCTCATGAGGTCTTCGACCTCCTAAGTGTTATACGTTTTCTTCTTCATGTTTTCCATGCTTTATCTTCTTATGTGTTTGAGGTTTTCATATGTGTTGTTTGTAAGGGGGGAAGATGTGTTGTAAATTCATACTTAGCTCTATATGGCTTCTTGGTGTCTTTAGTCCTTTCTTTGTGTTTCTATCTTCTTACCTAGCTGTGTTCTATCTGGTGTGTTGGATTCTAGCCCTGGCAGTTGGTCTGGTCAGCTGTGAGGCTTTGTGCTCTGCTGTCTTATCTTATTCCTTGTAACTTAATAAATCCAACATAACTACTGGAAGACGTGTCCTGCTGCTTACTTAATTTATGTACAACAGAGCCCACGACAGAGGTTGCTAATGTAAGAAACACCAACAGCAATCTGACGTGGAGGTACAGAATTAACAGGGAATAGAATACTTAAGCACTCTAAATGGAATGTACAAAGAAAAGAACTAAGAAGTTAAAGATGCAGTGTATTAAGAATACTACAGTATGGCACCCAGAGAGACGTCTTCGCCAGTGTAAGAATCACATGAAGTGATTCCTGGAGCCATATCATGTCATGAAGCTTTATTCGGTGCATTAAAGGAACAATGACCATAAAAGTACATAAGCAAAAAGCATTAAAAGAACAATGGCCATAAAAGCACATAAGGAAAATGATCACACAATTATACAGATAACACATTTAAAAAATCATGCTGTTTCTAAGCTGCAATGACTTACATAAAAACGTGGCAATATAAAAACATTTGTCCGGAGAATTCAGTTCATAAATCAATTTCATGGCATCCTCCACAGTAAAAATGGCATATTTTTTAAAAATTGGTTTTAAATAAACAATCCTCAAGTTCATGAAAAGAGTACAAAATAGCATAACGTGCAGGGTGCTTTGTTTCGGGTGACCATCACAGGGGCAAGGTCCAACGGGATGCTTTTTTGATTCAGGGAAAGCCACCAACCCATGAGCCAACCCAAGTCTAAGTCTAGTCAAAACAAACCTATGAGTTGGTATGGTTACCAGGCTCAAGTACAATTGGAAGCCCTCACTTTGCATATATTTATTATACAGAATAACTGAAGTGAGGCGTCCACTTGTTGCTGCACGTTTTTGGGCTCTATACATCATGAAAATTCGTTTAATGTCCAACTTAGAATAGTTTCCAGCAGAACCTGGATCAGCCACTATATTGAGTCCATATATAGTTTGAAAACTGTCCACAATATATTTGAGCCATGGTATCTTCAAAAAAGTATCCAGTTTGAGGCAATCCCCGATAACAGACTGGTTAAAGGCTCTCTCTTCCATAATCCAGATTGCACGCCATACCATTAGTGGCCTAAACGAAATCAGATCATTTAAGTGGGCAACGCCAACTTCCCTATGGGTCAAATCAGTGGAGGCGGATGTGGGAACACAAAGCAATTTTTTAACAAAACAATTTTCCTCCCTTTGCAAGGAGTCAGTGTTAGTATAGCCCCACAACCCTGCCCCATATAGTGCGATGGAAACACTCCTCGCATTATATATTTGAATCATATCACTGATTCTTCTGTCGCCGATCTTAGTGGCAAATTTAAAAATACCATAGGCACTTTTCTTCATTTTAGACCTAACATTCATCAAATCATAAGACCAACTGCCATCATGAGAAAAAAGGACGCCCAGATAACAAAATGTGTCCACGTCCTGAACTTTCACCCCATCAATGAAAAAGGCATTGTTTTTCTTGGCTCTGGCACGACAAACCATAGTGTGAGTTTCACTCTTATTAATGACTAGCCTCCGTTTACTGATAAAATCTGAAAATTGATCCATCAGTCGCTGCAGACCTATCGGGGTCCGGGACAGGAGCACAGCATCATCTGCATAAAGCAGAACTGGGACACCTGTACCGCCAATCTGGGGAGCGTCTGCTTTGACTGTTTTCAGGACCATATCGACCGCATTAATAAATAGAGTAAACAAAAAAGGGGCTAGGACACAGCCCTGTCTTATCCTGCGTTTTACTTCAAAGTTTGGGGTACACTCCCCTCCTACCCCAAAACCCCAAAACGCACACAAATTTGCATTCTATCATATAATCTTGCTAGGAAGAAAATGATAGCCTCAGGTGCGCCGAGTTCCAACAGGACTGGCCATAAGATGGAATGATCCACAAGATCAAATGCGCTGCTTAGATCGGCAAAGCAAAGATATAAAGTGCCAGGCTTGGCCCTGGTATACTTACCGATAATTAGATCTAGGTTCAAGCATTGATCAAGTGTTCCTCGCCCCTTCCTGAAACCATATTGGGAGTTTGCCAAGATCTCATTTTCTTCCGCCCACTCTTCCAGCCTAATCAACAGGACCCTGCTCATAATTTTTACTGAGGAGTCAAGCAAACTAGTTGGTCGATAATTACTAGCTGCCGCCTTATCCCCTTTCTTACATATAGGGACAATGATGGAATCACCCCATGTAGGTGGAATCTGGGTTGTTACGGCTGCGTTGAGTGCCAGTGTAAGTATGGGTCCCCATCACAGTGGAACTGTCTTATATACGTCGATGGGTACCCCATCTGGACCCTGTGCTTTCCCCCCCTTGCTGGAATTGATACTGTTCAGAACTAACTTTTGGTCTGAAAGAAGTCTAGATCCAAATTTTCTTCGGAGGTATTCTTCCAGAACTGTTCTATCTTCAAAATAGCGAATATCTGCGATGGACAATTATTATTGGAGAAAGTGAACTCTCTATTTCTGTTTTTGGTGGCCACAATGATGGAGCGTAGAGAGTTGTCTGGCTCTTCATTTTTGTCAATTGAAGGGGAGAAGGTGGTCATAGTGATCTTCATCTTATTTCACTTCTTGATCCTGATTCTTTTCTCCCTGTTCTGGAAGCTTATGAGGTCTTCAACCTCCTAAGTGTTATACGTTTTCTTCTTCGTGTTTTCCATGCTTTATCTTCTTATGTGTTTGAGGTTTTCATATGTGTTGTTTGTAAGGGGGGAAGATGTGTTGTAAATCCATACTTAGCTCTATATGGCTTCTTGGTGTCTTTAGTCCTTTCTTTGTGTTTCTATCTTCTTACCTAGCTGTGTTCTATCTGGTGTGTTGGATTCTAGCCCTGGCAGTTGGTCTGGTCAGCTGTGAGGCTTTGTGCTCTGCTGCCTTATCTTATTCCTTGTAACTTAATAAATCCAACTTAACTACTGGAAGACGTGTCCTGCTGCTTACTTAATTTATGTACAACAAAGCCCACGACAGAGGTAGCTAATGTAAGAAACACCAACAGCAATCTGACATGGAGGTACAGAATTAACAGGGAATAGAATACTTAAGCACTCTAAACGGAATGTACAAAGAAAAGAACTAAGAAGTTAAAGATACAGTGTATTAAGAATACTACAGTATGGCACCCAGAGAGACGTCTTCACCAGTGTAAGAATCACATGAAGGGATTCCTGGAGCCATTAGTACGGTAAACTTGTATTGTGATGCTTTATGAGCCTATCGCCCATGGGCATATTAGGAAGAACATGAGCTGCTGTGCTGATTAGTGCTAAACAGACTCACAGATGTGGATATGTCACTAAAGGTGGAGTGAATTGTAGTAAAAAATGTTCAAACATATCTGTATTGGCATTTAAAACACTACAGTACGGTCACATTACATCCAAATTTCAAGAACTGAGCGCATATACTGTGTGCAAATATTGCCATCACACAGGGACCATGTATATTTCATTGTGTCTGTGCCAGCCCACCCTTCCCATAACTATATGCTCGAGGGTCAGAAGTTGCATGGTCACAGGGGACTTGCCACCTACGTTTCAGGTCTATATTACACAGAATGTGCTATCTAGTCTATGGGCATATGTTCTAAAGTTAAGGGAGGCTGGTCTCGCGCCAAGTACAGCAGGGGATCTGGGAAATAATAGGTAAGCATTAATAAACAGGTGTAAACTAACTGTAACAACCTCAAAGTCTCTGGGTTTGCACCCTGGGTGTTTCAGTGCAGAACGCTGGAAGGGGGAGGAATCTAGGGCATATTATCAAGGCAGGCGATATGAAATTATAGCCGCTTTTGCAGCCTTTTTCGGCCGCAAGGCGGCAATAATTTAATCGCCCTATTAGCAAGCTGTCGCTAACATCAGTTAGCGACAGCTTTGAGGCGATAGCGAGCGGTTTGGGGCCCGCTTTGTATGTCAGCGATATTTATCGCTAATGACATGCAAAGTGGGCGTACCCAACCTGTTAGCGACTGAAAGCAGTTGCTAACATCGCTATCGCCTATTATCAACGCAGGCGTAGCGCTTAAAAAATATGCGCTAAGCGCGAATATCGCTGAAAACTAACGCCTGCTCAGACCAGTTATTAGCCATTATATCCAATGGGAGGTGGATATTCTGGCTAAGTCCCCATTGGCGATAATGCCTGAATATCTCTGGATTACCAGCGATATTCACGCATTTCGCCGCTATCGCCGGAAATTTTATGGCATTTGATAAATGTTGCTAATAGCACTTTATCTCTGCGATAAAATCCGGCGATGCACAGCGATAGAAAAAATGGCGCTAAGCTTATTTAGCGATAAATATCGCTACTTGTTGATAATATGCCCCCTAGACACACCGGGCCACAAAAGAAAATACTGCCATGCAGCTCTTGTTCTTATATGTCAAAGTTGTGTAGGGGAGTGATGGCATAGTCCACATCATTCTTCATGTCCCAGCTGGAGCCTGGTGCCAGCTAACAGCTTGGCATGTAAAGTGGACGTAATCTTCACTGCCCGTGCTCAGTCCTGAACCAATGTGGTGCTGTTCCCATCTCCACGCGACTCTGTGTCTGTCAGTCACCGTCCTCATCTCTGCCCTTCAAGGCAGTTTGTTCAGGACCTGAGTCCCCCCCCCCCAGGATGTTCCCAGCCCCCCAGTATCTCCACCAACAGTCCTGTTATGGGACGTCTCCGGAGGCCTCGGGCATCCTCGCTGTGAGTATGCTTTCCTCAGCCCAAGCCCAGGTTGTAACATCTTTTTCCCAAACCTCAACCACCGGTCCCACCTGCGATTTCCAGGTCTTTGCAATCCTGCGCCTGGTCAATACAAGGGCTAAATAAAAACAACGGGGGGGCTTATTTACAAGCCCCTTACGCCACCACTTCGCCATTTTTTCCCATTTTAAAAGTGGTGCACCGGCGGCGCAAGAGGCTTGTAAATAGGCCCCCGGGTGCCTGCCTTGCACGCATTAGGTCGGGGAAAAATGTCCTAGCAGACAAGTTTCCAACGTTTATGGTAGTGTGCACCCGACAACTCTATGAAGGAGAAGCAGATCCGCATTCCAATAAACCTGAAGTAAGGGGCATCCCCATGTCATATGATGAAAATCTGCGTCAGGGAATTGACACCGTTGGGCAATCCCGGGCACCCCCACCGTAGATAACTCGTAGCCTTTGTGGGGATAAGGTGAGTCATGTGTAGTGGTTTGAATTGTATATATTTCAACCTCGTGTTGTTAAAAAAGCATTTGGGGTAGGCCAACTTTTTGTCCCAGTCCCTTTCAGGAATGCCATGACCCAGGATGTCTACCCATCGGTTTCTGAGGGGCACCAAGGGTTTCTGTCCCATCTGTTGAGTCCCTGTACAACCACGTCACCTGACGCTGCCCTGAGCAAAGGGAGAGTGGTAATTGTAGGACTGGATGTTGTGGGGGCTCCTCCCTTCCCAGGTTCTTTAAGCCTGCTTACAACCTCATCAATGCCTCACAAATGAGAAACTGGCCACTGGGCAGTACATGGTGTTCAGATAGTTCTATTGTGTATGTATAAATATTTTGTTATATGTAGAAACAATCTTTGTATAAGTGTGAATTAATTCTGATACTTAGTCTCGTGATATTTTTAATAGATTTGAAGTGTTGGGAGTGAACGATTATTTCTTCCTGAAGAAGGTGGATGGATCTACAAAATCCACCAAAACGCGTCGCGCTGTTGTTATAAGAGCACTAAATCAACTAGACCCTGGCCACAAATGAAATCTTACATATGAATGCTGTGACCAATAATTTTGTTTCTGATTAGTGCACAAAAATGACAACATTCTAGTGTCTGTTCTTTCTAGCAAATGTTATCTTTATTTTTATTTGTATTGAGAATACTGTTTTGATTATGTATATATTATTTTAGTATGTTTATCTTTGTGACACTACTAATGTGAATCACCTATGTGATATTTATGTTTTTTATGTAATTGTAATCACTTTTATGAAATAATAAATACACTTATAATGTTTTTGGTGAACTAACTGATAATTCTGGTGTGTGGTATGATTGGTGTGTTAGTTATCAATTATGTGCCTATATACAAAGGGGGAATTTGCTCCTTTTGATTGTTCAAATTGGTGTTCTGTCCCTTTGTCGTTGGAGGACCCTCTCTTGTTTTTTTAGGTGCACATAGTTCCTCCATCAGGGTAAGGGCATCCATTTCAAAGCAATCCTCCACCGTCATCACCCCGGCTGACATCCATGCCCATAGCTGAGTCACTGTACAGCATAGGACCAGGGTCCCATGGGACAGACCCACCAATGGAATAGCTGGTTCATATAACTGCGCCCAGCGGTCCGCACCATGCCGCAATGCTAGCTATGCGAGCAACCTGTAACAGAATCCTTAGCCGGGTTATTCGCACAACAGGGCATAATAACTTAGCAAGTAAGAGTACCTGATGAGGCACCAGAATAAGATACATTTTTATTATGTATAGTTAATTAAAACCAGTACAATCGTTACATTTAAACAAGTTTTTTAAATGTGATAAAAAGAAGGCTGTATAATTGTGATGAGGCACCAGTCCCAAAGTATCTAAAGTGCCCCTGGGAGGCACCATCGGCCACGTGGTCACCCACTGCAGCTTTGATGCTATATAGCACAATTCGAAGTCTGGGACCTCAAGGCCAGTCCGCTCCAGCGGGCACCTCAGCACAGCAAGGAACACCCTGTGACAGTCTCAATCTCACACCAGCTCCCAGAGCAGGACGTCCAGCCATCAGAACCATGCCCCAGAGATATTAACTGGGAGATTGGCGAAGAAATATAACAACCGCAGGAGCATTACCATCTTGGAGATTGACACCCAGACCATAAGCGATAAACTCAGAGATCTCAAGCCTTGGTTCTTCTTCTCATATCATCAAGCTGATGATGCACCTGGATACCCAGATATTTGAAGGTCACCGGAGACAAAGTAAGCCCTGCTGGAAGATACATTGGTACAGGAGTATCTCGATTACAGGGGAACAAGCATGTCTTCGATCTATTCACTTTCAGGCCCGATAGCACCCCAAAATCATTTAAGTACCTGATTGCCTCTCTGGCCCCCACAGAACCTCCCCACAGATAAAGGAAGAGGCCATCTGGATAAAGAGAGATAATATGTTCATGGCCATCTAGAAGATTGCACTACTGCTCCCCTTTTCCTGAAAGAATTCCGCAAGTGGCTCAATAGCTAGTGCGAAGAGCAGGGGTGACAGAGGTCAGCCCTGTCTGGTACCCCAGGTGATAGCATAGGAAGCAAAAATGGATATGCCAGTTTTAACACGCGCGATCGGTCTCATATAGAGTAGGGATATCCATCTGATTCAGGGCTCGTCCATACCCAACCTGCACATAACATCCTCCATATAGTCCCATCTCACCGATTCAAAGGCCTTTTCAAAGTTTACTAGCATAAACTGTGCCTCGTTAAGGCCTGAACCTCAGGGGGGTAAAGGAAATGGTAGAGCCTTCTAAGATTTAGGGACCTATTATGGAGCGGGATGAAGCCATTCTGGGCTTCATGCACCAGGCCCGGCAAATGGGGGAGCAGTCTAGTAGCCAGGACCCTACTCAGGATTTTGAAATCCATATTAAGCATAGACAGCGGGCAGAAAGCGGTAACTGCAGCTCCAAGGATTTTAGTTTTAGGGAGAGGGATGACGATCGCACTTTGTGTAGTATCTGGTAGACAGGCCTCCCTCATGGATGCATCATATACCAGCTCCAAGCCAGGGGCCAACAGACCTGCATAGGTCTTATAGACTTCCACTGACAGTCCACTGGGACCCAGGGTCTTGCCAGTGGCCATGTCTTTAATAGCCAGTGGAATCTCCTGAGCAGCCACTGGGCCTCCTATGCTTTCCAGCAATTCATAAGTGAATGTAGTGAGGGATAAATTTAGAAAATTTAGAAAATTGTCTGGGAGGGCTGTTGGGCTGCTATACAGGTCTCACAATATTGTCTAAACTCATCATTTATACCCCGCGGGGAATAAACATTTGTTCCTGTGGCCAATGGCAGATGTGTGATCGGTGCACCTCTCAATTCATGACAAATCAGCCATGCTAAGAGCCTCCCAGATTTGCCTTCCTCGTTGTACATTTTCTCCACTTAAGTTTTGTAGTAATGACGGCACAATCTCTCTAGGATAGTGTGGTACCACTCCTTAGTGTTGAGTAAGAGCTGATGGGTGGCTAGGGCTCTCCCCAAGGAGTTATCAATTGTGTGAAGTGTGGCATCTAGTGTACGCAATTCCACATTAAGGGGTCTATTAGGATGGCGGTCAGCCACCCACGATCTCAACCCAGAAAATCGCTGGTCCCATTAGCATGGCAGTGATGACCGCGGCGGTGAGATTTTCCACCCACCACTTTCCCGCCAGTAGCAGTCCGCACGCTTGCCTGGCGGGTGGAGCTGGACAGCTAAAATGGGGCCGGTGCAGGGCCAGGCTCCGCCGGCATGATTATGATGCTGGCGGAGCCAGCCTTTCCGCGGCGGGGGTACCGCCATGGAAAGGCATGCAGAGAATGTCTCCGGGGGCCCATTGTGGCCCTCAATGTGTTTGAGGGGGTGTGGGTGCACTAGGGGGGCATGTCCCTGTACCAGGTGGCAGGCACTGTGCAGTGCCTGCCACGCAGTACAGGGACATGCAGGACATGCGTTTTTGGACATCACGGCGGTGCTGCTGGGAGCAGCAACCGCCGCAATGTTGAATGCTGCCATCCGACCGCCGATGTCGGATTTCGACTGCGGAGCATACTAATTGGAGCGGCGGTTATGCCGCGGTCCTAGCGGGGGATGTTTTCCCGCTACCATGGCGGTCTGAGTGATTTTCCGACCGCCATCCTAATAGATCCCTAAATTCCTTGCTAACTCCCACTGATTGCCCCATACAATGACCCCGGATAACAACCTTAAAGGCCTCCCACTCCAAGAGAGTATATGATGTGGTATCCTGATTTTGTCATAGTATTCTATTCTGGCTGTCTGTAACGTTTCCCTATAGCACAGGTCTTCTAATGCTTTCAGTTGTAGGTGCCATGTTGGGATCGCCGTCCTTTCATCTGACAGTGTAAGCTCCAGGAGTAAGGGGTTAAGATCTGAAAGAGCGCGCCCCAGGAACTACGTGGAAAGTGGCGTAGTGGCACAATCTCTCAGAGCAGAGGTACCGGTCTAATTGTGTATGTAAGACTTAGATGTGAGAATAGAAGGAGTAGTCCACTCTCTACCATGCTGTGATCGCCAGATGCCTGTCAACTCCCAATGTTGGAGCCACTCCGGATAGCCTGTCGCTATCTTGTGGGTAGGTGTCCCCGGTAGTGGGGGCGTAGAGCAGTCCTTCAGCACTTTGGTAACCCAGTTGTAATCCCCCGCACTAGCAAATCTCCATTTACCAATTGTCCTAGTGGGGCCGACAATGTATGAAAGAAAACTGCTGGTCATAGTTAGGCGCATATATGCTTCCCAGTGTTACTTCCCTCCTCAGTAGCCTACCCTTCACAAATACATATTATCCCTCCACGTCCACCATTGTATGTAGGGACTCGAAGGGGGTCCCATCTCTCACCCATATCAATACACCGCGGGCATATGCAAGATAAGAGGTAGCATATAGTTGTCCGCGCCACCTACGGCGCAGTAGCTCTACTTCAGTCCTCATAAGGTGAGTCTGCAGCATGGTGATGTGTACCCCCATGCTCAAATATCTATTAATGTTGTGTCGCTTGGTGGCAGACCCCATTCCCCTCACGTTTCAAGACATGCACATCAGTGCCTTAATGTTGTTGGCCATATGAGTATGTGTGTCATCTGTAGCCCCCACCTACTCCCCATCCGGGTCCTTCTCATCCCCCCTCAGTAACATTTTTCCAGAGATAAAAAATAATACATGTCTCAACAACAAACGCCCCATTTCCAGGGCTGCACGACAACGGCTGGCCGCCCAAACCTACAGTAACTAGCGACGAGTCATAGGCTAGTCTCCATAAAACTCCTATAAGGGGTTAAGTGGTGGGGTGCTGGAGAGGGTGACCCAAAGATCCATGATCCACTCGGCCAAAATATGTTGGGCCCTCTAGAGGCCAATCTTGGCCCCATCTTAACAGGTTGGAACACAGTAGTATAGTTGATCTGTGAGGTTGTCTCTCATCCAACACTGCTGCAGACATGCAACACATCCCTGTAGAGATGTGACCCACCGCCATCCAGGTGTGCAGTCATATAACTTGGCTCCACGAGTTGGTGTTTTACCTCAACAATTTGAAAATAAAAAGAAGCAACAGAGATACTGAAGACTCCTGATCTTATTCTGTGGAATCGCAATTGTTGTTTACTAATCTTTCCTTTTGGTTTGCCTCTCCGTACTTTGTGTATTAGAACTCCAACACTACAGTCCTTGAGTCGACGGTCCCCAATGTCAAATAAAGTCATCCACTGATTGCGGGTTCACTACCGGCAAATCTCAGCTAGCCAGATTTGATCCCTCCAATTCAGAATCGGCTGACCTTTTATCAATTTGGGAGTCTGGTTCTAACTTTGACCACGTTTGAGTCATACTTTCTGCCGCTGCATGCATGGCAGCCACCAGCTCTCTCTCTACCTCCTTGTTTCTCAGTGGCACTCTTACTCCTGCCTTTCCGAAATCTCTTCCTTGGTCTACATATGTTCTCCCTAGTTTTACTGCAGGAATCCTCCGTAGCTGACCAAGTTTTATAAGTATCTAACCAATCCCATGCTGCCCCTAGGGCCCTCACAGAAGTGGATTTTACCATCGAGAATTATATTCAATTTAGCCGTGAAAATCAGAGAGTATTAGATCCCTTCCTCTCTGGGTGCCCTTTTCACTGCCATGTCAAAGGCCCTTTTATCCTGAACAGCGGCAGTGTAGTCTGAGAATAATGATACTTTTCGGCCCCCAATTGTATACAGGCCTTCCTCTCGTGCCCTCTGCAGAAGGGTATCTCCAGCTCTGAAATAAAGGCATTTTGCCACCACCGGACGTGCTGGCCGGCCATGGGCTGGTGGCCGAGAAGGCACCCTATGTGCCAGTTCAAAGGCAAAAACTGTTATTTGGGGCAGCTTCTGTCTGAAGCCAGTATTCAAGATAGGCCACCATGTCTTTGCCTTCAGTGCCCTCAGGTAGGACCACTATGCGGACATTATTTACCCGATTTCACCCTTCAGCATCCTCAGCCCTATATTTGTATTTGTATTTGTATGTTGGATTTATATCGTGCCAATCACCTACAGGTCTCTAGGCGCTCGGAAATCGATGGAATTCATACAATAACTACATACAACACAGAGGGGTAGTGCAACAGCCTACAATGCACCCAGAACCCTCCCAAACAGCCATGTCTTTAAAGACTTTCTGAACCGCAGGAGATTTACCTCTCTGCGTAGTCCCTCTGGCAGCTTATTCCATAGCTGAGGGACCAACACAGAGAAGGCTCTCCCTCCCTTAGTCACCAATCTGTACCGAGGACAGATCCGCAGCTGAGAATCAGAGGATCTAAGTGTTCTTTTTGGGCTGTACACATCCAAACGGTCTTTGATATAGGCAGGTGCATGGCCATAAATTGCCTTATGGGCCGTGCATAGACTCTTGAACTCTACCCTCTCTTTTATGGGAAGCCAATGTAGGCTCTGCAATAGGGGAGAGGCTTTATTCCTTCTAGGGAGTCTAAAAATCAGTCGCGCCGCGTCGCTCATCACGACCTGCAGTCTATTTGTCAGAGTTTTTGGGAGGCCTAAATAAAGGGCATTCCCATAATCTAGTCTTGAGATAATGGTTGCCGCTACGATTGTTCGCAACATGGCCTGAGAAAGAACGGGGGCTAGCTTACGTAGCTGCCTGATGATATTCGTGCAACTCCAAACAACAGAGGAGATTTGGCTGCCCATTGACAAATCACAGTCCAGCTTAATCCCCAAACTCTTTACAATTGCACTCGGCTTCGGAGTTGGACCTAACTCCTGTGGCCAGTAAAGATCGCTCCACGGTGAGGTGGTCGATGGAATTACCAATACCTCAGTCTTATCTGGATTGATCTTCAGCAGATTTCCCATCATCCACCTATATCCCAAAGTCTGCACCCTGTCGGTCAGCGCCGTACCTGACGTGTTAAGTCAACGTGCGCTGGGCGCACTTACTTAAGGCCCACCTCTACCTTCTTCATTCTGTCGGCAAGTTGGTGATATTCTGCTCTCAGGAGGCCTAACCCCAAAGAGACAGCGCCAATGTCCTGGAGTGTGGCCTTTGTGTAGGTGATGTTGGCCAGTATCCTTTAGAATTGCAGTTTCAGGGGAGGAGTTGCACTTTCAGAATCCTCAGCATCTCCACATGTGGTCAGATTGGGCTCTGATGCCCCTGCTATGGTGCCTGTCTGTCTAGATTTAGGTTCCCTATATCTGTCTAGCAGGACACCAACCAGGGAGTACGGCTATTGGCCGCTTGCAGGTGTGCTAGTTCAGGAAGGGATGCCCGGTGTCATTTACCATTGACAGTACCTACGTAGTTCGAACAGAGACAGCCACTACGCTGTAGACCAGGCAAGTTCACTAGATCCTCACAAGTGGGCCGTTCACTTGTGATGAGGAGGGGCACACCTGCTCATCATTTGGACCTGTCATAGGGTATCGCCCCAACTTGTTCCCTGGAGCCGTAGATGTCCTTTGCAGAAGAACAGTCACAATTCTTGACTACCCACTCGCAGCCAGGCCGATCCAGTATATTTTCAGGCCAGGTTGTAGAGCTCTTGCCACCTGTCCCCGCACTTCTTTAATTGAGTGATGTTGGATCACATCCTTCAGTGGACTCTTAAACCACACTGACAAAAGCAGTCCCGCCAAAGCCTCACCACAGGCCCCAAGGAGCATGTAGCACCACAAAGAGAGAGTCAATCCAGCCCTGTGCACCTATAGTAGGAAGCACCAGTACTCTCCAGGTTAGCCCCACAGCAGTACGCCCTCCCACGGCATGTAAACCGCACCTCCAGCAGCACGACTGCAACCCACAAGGAGGGGGATTTGTCACCTTACCTCTGTCCACACCATAGAGACCAGCTATCTGGTGCCAGCCCTGAACACACCCAACCAGGTTTTCAATGCGAGGCAGCCACAGGGCTCATTCAAATCTTCCCCTGCAAGCCAGTGGCAGAACCAGCAGTCAGGCACAGGCTGGGACAGATTCCAAGGCAGCAGCCCCAGGTCTATCCTTGCCATCCAGAGGCCGGCAACTGTCTGGTAAGCAAGGCAGGGGTGCGAAACAATCCGATCTCAGGATCCGTCCTTGGTCTGTGGCTGCAATCACATGAGCCACTCCAGGTGCCGCAGACACTACTCCTTAAGGCCTGTCTTGGACCTTCCACCCAGCACAGACCCAGATCAGGGCCAGTCAAGCACCGCAGACAAGTGTTACCGCTCTGTGCCCCACTCTCCTAGGGTCACCTAGAGAGGGGCAGGTGGATCAGCGGCACTTCGGGTCCCAGCCTGGCCTTCTCATTCAGCACTGGTGTTCATAGGTCGACTTGAGAGTTGAGAGCCGGCCATCTACCTTGAGCTAACATGTCATTTGAGGGGCCCAGTCCTCCATGACTTCTCTGGAAGCCACAGGAGCAGGCAGGTCAGTACAGGCAGAGCGCACTGCGCACCTCAGCAGCCCTGCATCTCCAATCCACTATGTCTCACACTCAGCGGGTTCGCCTCGCTGGTGGCCACTCGGGCCCAATCCAGTCCTCTGTGAACTAAGCGGCAGAATCCCACAGCTCCAGGCTCCACCAACCTCCAGGAAACCAGCACTCTTTTACCAGGCAAGTGTAATGGTGGCCGCCAAGTAGACCGGACAGCGTTAGCGCCATATTACTCGCTCAGTCTGCTCGCACCTATCCACAATAATCCGCCTTAATGGCTAGTTGGCCAATGCCCCTCCGGAGAGGGTTGTATTACATGTGTGGGAAACCTGGGCTACAAATGGAATACAAATGACAACTTAAATTTTCAAGGGCTGCTGAAATGTAAGACTACAAATGGAGGTCAAGAAACAGAAGACAAATTGGAATATAAGTTGACTAAAATAGAAGAAGGACTACAATGATAGGTAATTTTAAGTATTGCTTAATGCGTTAGAGCAAAATGCTGTGGTTACTTTGTGAACTGTCACTTTTCACAAACGTACTGGATACACTAAATATTCTTCAGGTGATGCTACTTGAGGCCAAAGTCAATGTCACTTTTCTCTGATTTCGGAGAATACAGTTGCCAAGCTGAAAATAACAAGCATTGGCAAAGCCAATTGGTATCACCTATGCAAGAGCTATTGGCTTTGCCAGTATGCATTAGCCATGTTGTACACCAGCTTAGCTGGTGTTCAGCATGGCTAAAAGTTAGTGGTGCAAAGGAGAGAAGTTTGCAGTGGAGCATCATAACGTAGAGTGTCATGAAGTAGTGTGGAGTGTTATGTAGTGGCATAGAGTGTCATGGAGTGTCATGGAGTGACGTGGAGTGTTGTAATGTGGGGTTGAGTAGAGTGGAGTGAAGTGAAGTGGAGTGTCATGGAGCGGTGAAGAGTGGAGTGGCATGAAGTGTTGTAGAGTGTCGTGGAGGGAGTAGATTGCCATAGAGTGGAAGGGCATAGAGTGTCATAGTTGAGTGGTGTGGAGTGGACTAGAGCAGTGGTTCCACTCTATGCACCACGGCACCCTAGTGTGCGCCCAGAACTAGCCAGGGGTGCAGCAACACAATGCCTCAATATCTCTTTTTTTTATTATTTCTGTAATTGTTTATTGTAGAAAAAATATATATTTACATGGAGCATAACATATACATGGGTGGAAGAGAAAAAGAGAGAGAAAAGAGGAGGAAAGAAAGGAGGAGAGAAAACGCCCGGGGGGGGAGTTTGTCCAATTGTTCGTTTCCTGCTTCAGTTCTATGACGTTAGTCCATTTCTCGTCGTGCGAGCGCGTTTGTCCCTCCGTTCCCCATCTCGGGGTTGCGTTGGTTGTCCTTCTCTTTCCCCCCCCCTGGTCCCAAGCAACAGAGATAGTTAGAGGAGATAGGCGAGGAGGAGTGGCAGTATTGCGTTTCCCTGGTGTGTGTCTATTCGGAGGTCTGTTGCCTGGCTACTGGTGGTGGGTGGTTGGCCTTGCTCCCTATGGCGGTTTGTATGATGAGAGGTACCTGTCTAGGGACTCCCACATGCTTGACTGTCTGTGTGTTTTGGGTGAGTGTCTCGCAGTGATGGTGTCCGCCCCCCTTAGGAAGGTGACCCAGTTGAGCCATGTCTTAGGTGTGGCTTTCCCTGTGTCTTTCCAATTATACAGGACCGTTTTGACTGCCGCTGTCAGCAGAAGATCTGTAAGGTCTCTGTCTTCTTTGGTTGCTATTGAGGGGGATGTGAACCCTAGAGCCAGGCTGTGAAAGTCTAGTTGTAGGGTGGCCCCCGTGATCTCGTTTATCAGTGTTTCTATTGTGTCCCAGAAGGTTCTGACTTTGGAGCATTTGAAGAGTAGGTGTGCCAGGTCCCCCTTATCTTTGTTGCAGTTCCAGCACCTAACACTATCGCGAATTCCCATGGCTGACAAGCGGGCAGGGGTCCAATACGCCTTGTGTATGAGCCAGAATTTTGTCTGGTTTAAAGTTGAGCTAACCTTCCCCCTCGATGTGGACCTCCACAGCTCTGCCTTTTCCTTCTCGCTCAGTGCTCTGCCCGCTAGTGTACCCCAGTAGGTGTTCACCTTGTCATTCAGTTTTGTGGCTTTTGGTCCTAGTGCTTTGTAGAGATGTGCCACTTGGTGTCCTAATTTGTTGAGGTTGATGGCGTATTGTATGAGGGAGGGTGTTAGTCCGTTCAGGTTTGCCTTTCTTATCGCTACCTTAATATTCAGGAAATTGTATAGCTCTATGTTGCCTAGATAGTGTTCGGCTTTGAGTATGTCGAAAGTTGCATTTGTGCCCTGTTTGAGTAGGTCGATAGTCGTCGTGATTCCGTGTTTATACCATGTGTGCATGTTTAAGGTCTTGTCTCTATATTTTATTGGGGGGTTGTGCCATATGGATTCAAACCGTGTTTTTTTATGCTTGTGCTCATTATCTTATCTATGCCCAGGAGCGCTTTCCTCGTGCTGCTTAGGATGGCATTTCCTTTTATTGCCGGGTGGCGGGTGGCTGTAAGTAAGGCGATGGGGTTCATTCCTTTCAGTAGTTCTCTCTCTAGTGTTAACCACGCCGGGGTGTACTCTGTGCTAGGTGTGAGCCAGTATAATCCCTGTCTTGCTATGCATGCTGTCTGGAATCTTCTGAAGTTAGTTACGTTCAGGCCTCCCTGGTCTTTTGTCAGCCTGAGTTTGTTTAGGCTTATTCGGGGCTTTTTCCCCCTCCACAGAAAGCTGTTCAGCATTTTGTCTAGTCTCTTGTGGAAGTCTTCTGTATTTATCAATGGTAACATATTCAGCATGTAGTTCACCATAGGTGTGAGCATCATTTTGATCGTCTCTACTCTACCCCACCACGTGGTAAATTTGGGAGACCAGCTCTCTACTCTCTCCTCTATTTTGTGTAGTACGGCTTGTTCATTTTGTTCTAGTGTTGCTCTGAGGTCCCTTTCGAAGAGGAGTCCCAGGTATTTAATGGGTTTCTGTTGCCAGGTTAAGCCGGACTGGCCTAGTACCGTCTTGGTGGTGTGGACGTTCAGAGGTTTGCACTCCGATTTGTCCCTGTTTAGTTTATATCCCGAGGCCTGGGCGTACTTCTCTATTGTCTCCATCAGTGCTTTTATTGATCTCTCTGGGTCCTCTGTGATTATTAGCACATCGTCTGCATATGCCGCTAGCTTGAAAGTTTCTCCCTCTACTGGTATGCCCTTTATGTCTGTGTTGGTCCTGATCATGTTTAGGAGGGGTTCTAACGCTAACAGGAACAGGGCTGGCGACAATGGGCATCCTTGCCTGGTCCCCCTTTCTAGGTGTAGTCCCCCTTTCTAGGTGTAGTACTTGTGAGTTCCCTCCGTTTAATACAACTCGTGCTTTGGGGGCGTTGTAGAGTGCCATCACCATTTTCCTGTATTGCGGGCCGAACCCGAATTTCAGCATGCACTGGTTCAGGAAGGGCCAGGATACTCTGTCGAACGCCTTCTCCGCGTCAAGGGCTATCATGACCGCTGCGTCAGTGCTCTTGGAGGAGTGATTTATTATATGGCATAGCAGTCTTGTGTTATCGTGGGACATTCTGTTCCTGAGGTACCCTACTTGTGAGCAGTGTATGAGCTTGGGTAGGTAGGCGTTCAGTCTGGTGGCTAGAATGTTGGCGTATATTTTACAGTCTACGTTGATAAGTGATATTGGTCTGAAATTCTTTGCCTCAGTTGTGTCTTTGCCCTCTTTCGGTATCACTATTATATTGGCTTCTGCCATGGTCGGAGTCATGCGTCCTTGCTGAACACATTTTGTGTAGACCTCTTTCATTGTGGGTCTTAGGATGTGTAGGTAATGCTTGTAGAAGCCGGCCGTGAAACCGTCCGGTCCTGGTGCTTTGTTGTCCTTGAGGCTCGCTGTGGCTCTCCCTATCTCATCCTCTGTTATGTTCATTTCTAGGGTGTCTCGCTCTTTATCTGATAGCGTTGGTGTGACAAGGCTTGCTAGGAGTTTTTCCCCCCGTCCCTCTGAAGGGTGTCATCTTTTGTATAGAGTTGCTCGTAGAAGTTTTTGAACACTTCCAGGATCTCCTTGTTTGCAGTTTGGGATTTGTTGTTCTTGTCTTTGATGGCCCCTATTGAATGCTGTTTCTGTTTCCCTTTGAGGTATGATGCCAGGTTTTTCCCCGCTTTGTTGGCTGTGCATAGGTTGATGCCTTTGTATTTATTAATCCAGGTGCCCGCCCTTTCACTGAGGATTCTGTTTAATTCGTACTTGCGTTTGGTTAGGGTTGTGAGGGTGTTCTTATCTTCCAGATTGGCTATGTGTCCCCTCTCTAGGTTTCTGATTTCCGTTTCCAGTTCGGTAATTTTTTTGTTCCTGTCTTTGTTTATCCTCCCTTTTATGCTCATTACTGTCCCTCTGATGGTGGCCTTTAAAGCATCCCATAGCAGGTCCCTATCTGTTTCGGGGGTGTCATTAATCCTCAGGTATTCTTTGATCGATGTTTCGATCTCTGCCCTGGTCGAGGTCTCACCCAGCAGACTGTCGTCAAAGCGCCATCTGCGGGTCGGCCTCTCATTATGTTTCCCTGAAAGGGTGGTGCTTATGTGTGAGTGATCTGAGATACTCCTAGGGCCAATTTCGGTGTGGTCTATGAGGTGGGTGTGTGTGTCAGATATGAGGATGTGGTCTATCCTGCTGTAGGAGTTGTGGGGGTTTGAGTAGAAAGTGTACTCTCTAGCATCTGGGTTTTGGAGACGCCATGGGTCCCTGAGGTTGAGTTTGGCGCAGAGGTTTTTCAGGATGTTCCCCTTGTTTGACTTATGGCCCTGCCTGTGTGGGTGTTTGTCAATGGCTGGGTCTAGGACTTGGTTCATATCTCCCGCAACCACCAGGAGTTCTCCTAGCGGGAGGGTGTGTAGCTGTGTTTCCACCTTGTCCCAGAAGTCTCTGTCATCGGTGTTGCGGCCGTATATGTTGGCCACATGTATCGTTTCTCCTGCTCTGCCTAGGCTTGTTACTAGGATTCTCCCTTCTGTGTCTGCCTGCATGTTCACCAGCGTTAGTTTTGATTTCTTACTTGTGAAGGTGACCACCCCGTTCTTTTTGTTCTGTGCAGCTGACCCCCATATGTCGCCTATCCAGCTAGTCTTGAGGCGTGGAATATCCTCTGATTCTAGTTTGGTTTCTTGCAGTACGTAGATGTCGCCTTTGAGTTTCCTCAGGTGCTCTAGTACTTTCCTTCTTTTCACTGGACTATTGAGGCCTTTGACGTTTAAGGATACTATCTTGAGATCAGTAGAGAGGTTGGTGTGCGCATTGTGTGTCATCTGTGATGTCCTGTGTTTGGCGATCTGTGTGGCCTTGGAGACTGCGAGGCTCGGTGGCTCCCTATCCTTAGTCCTTGGCTAGCTTTTGTGTTGTTTTGTTTGTGTCTGTGCTTGTTGCTTCTCGTTGCCTGTGTGGAAGAGTGAAAAGTAGAGTAGTAGAGATAGAAAAGAAAAGTGACCCCATGTGTGTGCTCCCAACCCCCCCTGCCCCCAGTGTGCCTCCCACCCCACCCTCCCCCCTACCCCCCTTACTTGCTGAGTGGGAGTGCGACGACAAAGTTCCTTTTGCTCCGCATCCTCCCTGAGGTAGAGTTTGTGTGTTGTCCATGGTAAAGTTCTCCGCTGTTGAGGCTAAACCATAAATATGAAATTCCCACTAATACCACTAGATGGCAGTGCAACATGCAAAATAGCACATGAATTGCTCCTGTATGTCAGATATTGACGCAGTTAAACTGAAACTATGAGCAATGAGGGAATATAAACACACGCTCAAAGGGAAGGCGATTTAAATCATAGAACAAGTACCTGAGCCATTAACAGAGCTCATTGAAGTAAGGAGTGTTTGCAATTGATGATGAAAGATATTGTTATTCTTAATTGTCTCCTTTTCATGAATGACTGATGAGAATCATTAACTAAAAGAAAGCCCATGTCATATATAATGGGGCTTCCTAATACTTCCACTCTTGCTTTGGCATGAAGATCCCTCAGTAACACAATTCCCAAATACTTGGAATTAAATAAACATGGAAAGAGGCGCTCCATTGGAGATTCATGGAGGGTGTTGCAGTGGTACCTGCTTCCCAGATGTACTTCAGGTGAAGCGAAAACAGGATGCCAATCCTGTTGAGCCTGTAGTTTTATCTTGTAAGCTGTCTCTCTTGGGTTCTGACTTTAGTCCTGATCAGCCGCTGCCCACTGCAGACCTGGTCAAAAAGACTGTCTTCAAGCTTGCAGCCACCACAGGCTGGCTGTCCTGACTTCGGTTCACCGTGGGATGGGTAGGTGCTGAGATGCCTGCCATCAGCGACCTTTGAGGAACTCCTCACTCGCTGCTGGCCCCACCTGGACAGCTCGTGAGGCCTTCAGGAGAAATCACAACGGTTCCCAGGAGGTCCCTCGCATGGAACCATTTCTGTACGACACTACACAGGTCGTATATCGGGGTACTCTTAGTTAAGAGGATTCCAGCAATCATATGAGCACTAAGGTCCTGACGAATTGCCCTTATGGCAAGAAACATGTCGACCGCATTCACATCAAGGGTTGAATAAGGATTGGTCCCATTGCCCATCACTCCTTAATACCCCTTATTTTTAATAAAGCAGCGAGCCTGACCATTAAAATAATTCCCAATGGACTCGACTGACTTTTTTTAGACACACACACACCCATGCTCACTATTGCACTTTTTAGGCCCCTCACACACACACACCCGTTGGCTCGGAATAAAAGATCTCCACTAAAGTGCAGCTCCCCTTGCTGCCCGACGGGCATTGCACCGCCAGCCTGCCGTAGGAGCAGGATACCGATGATGACGCTGGACGGCCATCGGCTGGGACAACAGTTGTTGTCCTGTCGGTAACCTGTGTGAGGTATCCTTATATTCTGAAAAGGGTCTACACCATGCACTTATCCCTTTATAACTAATGAGAGAAAAGACTAACTGAGCTAAACCACTAGCTCCCACTGGGGAACTCTGTACAATACTCTTTGTTTGCAGCCACCACAGGCTCACAAAGGAGTTTAAAACTACCAAAAGCAATCAGTAGCTGGTAGCGCCATTTTGGGATTGCTGTCTTGCATCGTTTTATTTTTATAAGTTTCTTGTACGATTTGTTTTACCGTCACCAACTTGTACAAAGATTGGCAAACTTACGCATTGTACAGATGCCTCTGTATTTCCACTTTACATTCTCCAGCAATCTCCGCAGCCATTCTTGAAACCTGGAATTTGGTAGAAGTTTATGCTTTTTGATTGCTCTCCAAAAAGCCTTGTAATAAATCGTATTTCTACCCAACCTCTAAAGTCTGTTGTTTAGGTTTTTGTTGTTTAGGTTTTACTTTGTTGACAGCAGTCTTGAGCATTTCCTGTGTATATTAGCACTCTCAAGAGCTGCTGTTTATGTAAACTTAATGACCGCAGCCTTAGTTCTTCCACTAAACACATAGGGCCTTATTTATGAAGGCCTTGCGCCGCCGGTGCGTCACTTTTTCCCATTTTAAAAGTGGCGCACCGGCGGCGCAAGGCCTTCATAAATAAGGCCCATAGCTTCTGGTCACTCTCTGTTTAGTTTAACTCTAGGGTGGGTTTATAGATGCAGTCTGTCACATTTTCCAATACCAACTCAACAGTTGCAGAGTTCTCACATTGTGAGACGCATTAAAAGTGAAAACTAATTAGCATACTTGCCATTAACACAAGAAGTGATATGAGAGAAATTCTAAATATATGTAGAACACCAAAACCTTACTAATGTTGACAAATGGCTTATAAGATTAGTGGAGTAGCATACTTATATATAGAAAGTTGCTCCTTAAAAAATAAAATGATCTGTAGGATATTTTTTTAAACAAAAAATAGTAAAATTCATATGCAAACCACAGTGCTGAAGAGTATTCTTTCTGACTTAACCAATTAAAGTTTTTTTTATGAAACAACTGTTATACTTTTATTTTGTTACGTCTAATATTCTAACACCTTCAACAGTGTAATGCCTATTATTTTTGGGGAATAAAATGGAAGTATTCCAGAGGCCAAGCTTACATTCCCCCCACCTGCCCCAAAAAAGTAACATAATGGGGAGCGGCGGCCAACGGCCAATAGGTGAAGGGATCCGCAGGTTGAAGCAGTTTGGAAACCACTGGAGTAGAGTGTCAGAGTGTAGTAGAGTGGGGTGGCATGGAGTGCTGTGGAGTGATGTAGAGCGGAATGGAGTAGGGTGTTGTAGTGTGCAAGTAGACTGTCGTTGAGTGCAGTAGCATAGAATGGAGTAGTGTAGTAGAGTGAAATGGCATAGAGTGGAGTAGAGTGGATTAGAGTGTTGTAGAGTGCAGTGGTATAGGGTGTCAGATTGGAGTGGCATAGAGGGGTGGGGAGTGGTGTAGTGTGGAGTAGTGGTGGGGAGTAGAGTGGAGGAGTGTGTTATGCAATAGATTGGAGTTAGTGCTATGGATTGGCATAGAGTATTGTGGAGTAGTGTCAGAGTAGAGTAGAGTGTTGTGGAGTGGAGTGGCATAGAGTGGAGTAGGGTTTAACCCCTTTCCTGCTGATAACGAGCTGGACTCGTCATGGCACACAGTGGACGTGTGCTCATGGGTCCCACCCTCGAGCTCAGCTCGGCATGAGGCACGGCGCTCCTGTGCTCATGACGAGCTGAGCTCATCACAGGTGCATTGGCTCCCGTGGAACGTTCAGCACAGCAGGGGAATTCTCCCTGCACCTGACCGTTCCACGGGCCATGACAAGCTGAGCTCGTCATGAGCACCGGAGCGCTGTGGCTCATGACGAGCTCAGCTCGTCATGAGCATGGGAGGGGTTAAAGCACTGCACCTGTGCCTGTTTGGGTTGGGGCTGCTGAAGTGCGCAAACCTGTGAGCATTTTAGACTATAATAGGCACATGGGTGGTGTTGACAGAGTAGGTCAGAGGTTGGAACCTTATGCTGCTCTTCGTAAGGCTTACATTTGGTATAAGAAGTTGGCTATTCATCTTTTCCACTTGGCAAGGCAACCTTTTATGCTTTTGTTGTGTTCCATAATTCTTGCCCTGAGTCAAAGATGCCTTTTGTTAAGTTTCAGGAGTCTATAATAGGCAGCCTTGTTTTAGTGGAACAGGGAAGTTTTTCTAGAGTTGGAGTGGTGGAGGATGTGGCTAGACTGAAAGATCGCCACTTTCCTGAATACATTCCTCCCACAACCTCAAAAGACTTTCCCACTAGGAGATGTAGAATCTGTTGGCGAAGAGGCGTGTGGAGTGAGACTCGTATGTACTGCCCCGACTGTCCTTCTAAACCTGGATTGTGTGTGTCAGCTTGTTTTAAAATTGTACCACACGCATAAGAATTTTTGGGAGTATCCATGAGTGATAAGTTAACTGCCTGGCCTGTATTATTTAATATTTTTTATTCTGTTTCTAGGTTGGCATTAGTGCAATGTATTTAGTTTCAGATTTTGTCTTAGCAGATTTGTATGTATTTGCAATTGGTTAGTGTTATTTTTTTGTTAAAAAAAATTCTAAATGTGATGGCGGTGTGTGCAGGCTGGCGGTGTGCATGGACTGGCGCTTGGCTGGCGGTGTGGGTGGATTGGGGCTTGGCTGGTGGTGTGCGTGGACTGGTGCTTGGCTGGCCATGTGCGTCAACTGGCGCTTGGCTGGCGGTGTGCGTGGACTGGGGCTTGGTTGGCAGAGTGCGTGGACTGGCGCTTGGCTGGCGATGTGCGTGGACTGGCGCTTGGCTGGTGGTGTGCGTGGACTGGCGCTTGGCTGGCGGTGTGCATTGACTGGCGCTTGGCTGGCAGTATGCGTGGACTGGCGCTTGGCTGGCGGTGTGCATGGACTGGCGCTTGGCTGGTGGTGTGCGTGAATTGGCGCTTGGCTGGCGGTATGCGTGGATTGGTGCTTGGCTGGCGGTGTGCCTGGACTGGTGCTTGGATGGCGGTGTGCATGGATTGGCGCTTGGCTGGTGGTGTGCGTGCACTGGTGCTTGGCTGGCGTTGTTCGTGGACTTGCGCTTTGTTGGCGCTGTGTGTGGATTGGTGCTTGACTGGCAGTGTGTGTGGATTGGGGCATGGCTGGCATTGTGCGTGGACTGGTGCTTGGATGGCGGTGTGGGTGGACTGGTGCTCAGTTAGCTGTGTGTGAGTAGTTACTTTCTGTTGGTCACTACACACATTGCTAGCTGAGCGTCACTCCACGCAGTCCATCACTTTGTGTAGTTGCTGTGTCAGGAATGTGGACATGTGAAAGTGATGGGCCCTTGAATGGCGCTGTCTGCTGGTATGAGTGTTGTAATGTGATGGGCCGCGGCTGGCGGTGTGAATGTTTTGTGTGTCACAAGTATGAAAGGTGTATGAATGGCCTGTAAAGAGGTTGGTGCCTTGACGTGGCTTTACAATCTGAAAAATAACAATGCCTCGGGCTCAATAGTTACACTAATCAGTAAGATAAAGAGAAAATCAATTTGACTCTTCCTATCTATTAAATACTCTCAATGAATTTGATACTTTTCAAATATATGTAGTCACCGAACAATCAAGTGTATTGAATTCAGATTAATCTGTATTATATTTCAATAAATGCAAAACATATTTTTTTCAAAAAAGGAAAAAAGTAACAAATACATTAATACAACAACATATATATACACATATTTACATTTGTACATATGACGCAAACACCAAAATCAAGAAATTGTTTCCTTTCTTTGCCCTTATTTTATACCAGGATGCACTTTACATAATATAAGACAAGTGCATTCCTTTAGTTAGATCGCCATCCTTGGGATCGTTTTGGGCCCTTGCCTGTCACGGGTACTTGCGCCTCCCACACAAGTGAGGCACCATTTTTATCGGGAGACCTGGGGGATCGCTGGGTGGTAGGAAATTTGTGTGAGCTTGGTGATGCCACACTTTGCCACATGTACATGTGTGAAAAAATTGCATTTTTTAGCAAAATTTGAGGTTTGCAAAGAATTCTGAGTAAGGGAACGTTGGAGATCCACACAAGCCATACCTCCTTGGAAGCCCCCTGATGTCTACTTTCCAGAAATGTGTGGGTTTGGTATGTTTCCCTAGATGGCGGTCGAGCACGGGGCCAAAAACCCAGGACCCCCCCTTGCAAAAGCAGGTGGTTTTGAGATAAGCAATTTTGATGTCGCCTCACTACGTTTTGTGCCCTTGCCTGTTGCGGGTACTTGCGCCTCCCACACAAGTTAGGCACCATTTTTATCGGGAGACCTGGGGGATCACTGGGTGTTAGGAACTTTGTGTGAGTCTGGTGATGCCACAGTTTCCCACATGAAAATGTGTGAAAAAATTAATTTTTTCAGCTGAATTTGAGGTTTGCAAGGGATTCTGGGTAAGGGAACTTGGGGGGATCCATGCAAGCCATACCTCCTTAGAAGCCCCCGGGTGTCTACTTTCCAGAAATGTATGGGTTTGGTAGGTTTCCTTAGGTGCTGGCAGAGCTAGGGTTCACAAACTACAGCTAGGCACTTTGCCAGAAAAGGGTAATTTTTCACTGTGAAATTGAGTTATGACCATGTTGCGTTTTGCACCATTTCCTGTCACGGGCACTAGGCCGACCCACACAAGTGAGGTACCATTTTTCTCAGAAGACTTTGGGGAACGCAGGGAGGGTAGACATTTCTGAATCCACACAGATTCCAGAACTTTCCACCACAGAAATGTGGGGAAAATGTGTCTCTTTTGTCAGTTTTTTAGGTTTGCAAGAGATTCTGGGTAACAGAACCTGGTGGGAGGCAGTCAAGTCACCCCATCCTGGATTCCCCTGGGTGTCTACTTTTCAGAAATTTATAGGTTTGCTAGGTTTCCCTAGGAGCCGGCAGAGCTAGCGTTAAAAAACTACAGCCAGGCACTTTGCCAAAAAAGCGTCATTTTCCACTGCGAAATTGAGGTGTGACCACTTTGCGATTTGCGCCGTTTCCTGTCGCAGGCACTAGGCTGACCCACACAAGTTGGGTACCATTTTTCTTGGAAGACTTTGGGGAATGCGGGATGGAAGGAAATTTCTGGATCCACGCAGATTCCAGAACTTTCCACCACAGAAATGTGGAGAAAATGTTTTTGTTTTTTTACAATTCTTTAGGTTTGCAAGGGTTTCTGGGTAACAGAACCTGATGAGAGGCAATCAAGTCACCCCATCCTGGATTCCCTTGGGTGTCTAGTTTTCAAAAATGTAAAGGTTTGATAGGTTTTGCTAGGTGCCGGCAGAGCTAGGATACAAAAACTACAGCTAGGCACTTTGCCAAAAAAGGGTAATTTTTCACTGCGAGATTGAGGGGTGACCACGTTGCATTTTGCGCTGTTTCCTGTCACGGGCATTAGGCCGACCCACACAAGTGAGGTACCATTTTTCTTGTAAGACTTTGGGGAACGCAGGGTGGGTAGAAATGTGTGGATCCACGCATATTCCAAAACTTTCCACCACAGAAATGTGGGGAAAATGTGTTTTTTTTAACAATTTTTTAGGTTTACAAGGGATTCTGGCTAACAGAACCTGGTGGCAGGTAGTCAAGTCACCCCATCCTGGATTCCCCTGGTGTCTAGTTTTAAAAAAGATATGGGTTTGCTAGGTTCCCCTAGGGGTCGGCACAGCTAGGGTTCAAAACGACAGCTACACACTTCGCAAACAAAAGGATAAATTTTCATTGTGAAAATGTGGTGTGTTCATGTTGGGTTTTGAGCCCTTTCTGGTCGTGGACACTATGCCTAACCACACAAGTGAGGTATCATTTTTATCGGGAGACTTAGGGTAATTCATATTCGTAAAGTAACTGTTATTACCTATTGAGTTTTGATGCATATCTGCCTTCCAAATGAAAGACATTGTGTAAAAAAGAAGTCATTTTGAAAAATGACCAATAAATCCCATGCTAGTATGAGTATTCCCAATTTTGAAAATGTGCAAATATATATTTTTTCTAAACTCTATAATGTGTACCCTTTTCAGAAATACATAGGTGTCTTTTCCATGTATACATTTTCACACAATAATTGCTATAGACCTGGTACATAATAAAAAGTCTTTGCAAATTGCTACTCAGTTTTTGACTCTGGGTTCGTCTGGTTCTTGGTGAACCTACAAGTCCTACATATCCCCACAACCAGGAAGGTCCAGCGGATGTAACAGTATATTACTTTCAAAGAGATGTCATAATTACAAGAAGTTACAGGTGAAAACGTTGACACAAAAAGCTGTTTGTTTCAACTAATTTTCAATTTTTCCAATATTTAACTGTTAGATTCTATAAAGAAACCTTGATGGATCTACACAAATGACCCCTTTCTGAATTTAGAATTTTGTCTAATTTTTAAAAATGTATAGCTTTCCAGGATCCATTATTGCTTTTATACTCATTTTTACCATTAACTGAAAAGAGGCTGAAAGCACTAAAAATAGCAAAAATAGGCTATGTCCCAGAAAAATGCCAAAACTGTGTAAAACATTTAGGTTCTCTGGCAAAAGACTGTCATGCCCTAAAAGCGGGGAAAATATTAATTTCAGCCCCACAAACCTTTTTTTTTATAACATTTGCAGGGAAAACCCCAGATGCTTTCATTTGTAGCCCGTTTTTCCCATTTTTCTGAAAAAACCAAAAAAGTTTACTGTATTTTGGCTAATTTCTGGGACCCCTCCAAGGGAATCCATAAACCCTGGGTACCTTCATAATCCCCATGATGTTGGAAGAATAGGAAGCAAAATTGGCGAGGATACCTTATGTGATCAAAAAGTTACAGGGGCCTAAGCGCACACTACCCCAAACAGCCAAAAAATGGCTTACACAGAGGGGAAAAGGCCTAGCAGCGAAGGCGTTAATGGAGTAGAGTGTCAGAGTGGCATGTTGTAGAGTGGCATAGTGTAAAGTGGTAAAAAGTAAAGTGGTGCAGAGTAGATTGGCACAGAGGGCAGTATCGTAGAGTGCATTGGTTTTGAGTAAAGTGGTGTAGAGTGCAGTCACATAGAGTAAAGGGGAGCAGAGTAAAGTGATGCAGACTAGAGTGGGGTGATGCACAGTAGAGTGATGCAGAGTAGAGCAGAGTGGAGTGATGCAGAGTAGAGCAGAGTGGCGTCAGGAAGATTGCAGTGGCGTTGAGTGGAGCAGAGTGGTGTAGAGTGCAGTGTTTTGGAGTGCACTGGTGTTCAGTAGATTGTTTCAGAGTAGAGTGAAGTAGTGCAGGGTAAAGTGGAGTTGTGCAGGATAGAGAGCAGCGGTGTAGAGTGCAGTGGTGTAGAGTGCAGAGTAGATTAAAATGGCATAGAGTGCAGAGGCATAGAGCGCAGAAATACAGAGTATAGTGGCATTGAGTTAATTTCTGTAGAGTTGAGTGGTGCAGACTAGAGTGCAGTAATACAGAGTAGCATAGAGTTCAGTGGCAGGGAGTGCAGACTTGTAGAGTAGAGTATCTTAGTGTGCAGCGGTGTAGAATGCATTGGCATAGAGTTCATTGCCGTAGGGTAGACTGTTGCAGAGTAAAGTGACATACAATACAGTAGTGCAGAGAAGAATTGAGAGGCATAGAGTGCAGTGATGTAGGGCGCAATGGTGTAGAGTGGCATTGAGTGCAGTGGCTTAGAGTGTTGCTGAGTAGATTATAGTGGCATAAAGTGCAGTGGTGCAGAGTAGTCGGAGTAGGCTGCAATGGTTTTGAATGAAGTGGTGTAGAGTACATTAGGTAGAGTGCAGTGGTTTAGAGTAGAGTGGCATAGAGTGGTGCAGAGCAGAGTTGTGTTGAGTGACAAAGTATAGAGTAGAGTGGCCTAGAGTAGGTTGTTTCAGAGTAAAGTGGCATAGAGTCGAGTGATGAAGGGTAGAGTGGAATGCTGCAGGGTACAGTGCAGTGGCCTAAACTGGAGGGGTGTAGCATGCAGGAGCAAAGATTGCAGCAGTGCATAGTAAAGTAGAGTCCATTGGCATAGAGAGGTGTACAGTGAAGTGGCACAGAGTGAAGGGGTGTAGAGTGCAGTTGTGCACAGTAGATTAGAGTGATGTAGAGTGTAGTCAGGTGGAGTAGAGTGGTGCAGTGGCATAGTGTGCCGTGACAGAGAGAAAAGTATCATATAGTTCTGTATTTCAGAGTAAAATGTTGTAGTGTGCAGTGGCGTAGAGCAGAGTGGCGTAAAGTGAATTGGTGTAAAGTACAGTGGTGTAGAGTGGTGCAAAGTTAAGTGGTGTAGGGTACAGTGGTGCAGAGTAGAATAGAGTGGCGTAGAGTTCATTGACGTGGAGTACAGTGACTTAGAGTAATGCAGAGCAGAGTAGAGTATATTGGTGTGCAGTGCATTGGCCCAGAGTGTAATGGGATGGAGTGCAATGGTCTAGAGTGCAGTGGTCTGGAGTGCAGTGTCATAGAGTGGCATAGTGCAGAGTTGAATAGAGTGGCGTACAGTGCAGTGGCATAGAGTAGATTGTTTCAGAGTAGAGTGAAGCAGCATAAACGGCAGTGCCACACAGTAGAGTGCTGTACAGTGCAGTGGTGCACAGTAGATTAGAGTGGCTCGGAGTGCTGTAGAGTGGAACGATGCACAGTAGAGTGGAGTAGAGTGTAGTGGCATACAGTGCTTTAGTGTAGAGTGAAGTAGAGTGGTAGTAGAGTAGAGTGGTGCAGAGTAGAGTACTGTGGCTGAGAGTGCACTGTTGTAGAGTGGAGTGGCATAGAGTGGAGAGGTGCAGAGTGGGGTGGTACAGGGGAGACTACAGTGGCGTAGAGTGGAGTGATGCAGTGTAGAGTGGCATAGAGTGTCGTATTGGCATAGAGTGGTACAGAGTAGAGTGCAGTGGCATAGAGTTATGTGGCAGAGTGCAGTGTTGCAGAGTAGACTGTCATAGAGTGAAGTGGTGTATAGTAGAGTGGTGTAGAGTGCAGTGGTGTGGAGTAGAGTGGAGTGGTGTAGAGAGCTATGGCATAGAGTACATTGGTGCAGAGTAGAACAGATTGGCGTAGAGTGTAGTGACAGAGTACAATGGTGTGGAGTGCAGTGGCATAGTGTTGCAGAGTAGAGTATAGTGGCGTAGAGTGCAGTGATGCAGAGTAGATTGGCATGTAGTGTATTGGTTTTGAGTAAAGTGGTGTAGAAAGCATTGGCATAAAGTGCAGCAATAAGAGTAGAGTGCAGTGATGTAGAGTAGAGTGGCACGGAGTGGAGTTGTGCAGCGTAGATTGCAGTGACATAGAGCGGAGTGGCGCAGAGTAGATTGTTTCAGAGTAGAGTGAATTCACATAAAGTGCAATGGTGCACGGTAGAGTGGTGAAGGGTAGAGTGCAGTGGCGTAGAGTTCTGCAGTGGTGTAAAGTAGATTAGAGTGATGTACAGTGGGTAATATAGAGTGCACTTGCACAGTGGAGAGGTACAGAGTAGAGTGCATTGGTGTAGGTTGCAGTGGCAGAGTACAGGATTGCCGAGTAGAGTGGCATTGAGTGGAGTGATATAGACTGGAGTGGTGTAGAGTACAGTGACGAAGACTGCAGTGGTGCATAGTAGAGTAGAGTGGGGTAGAGTGCATTGTCATATTGCAGCGTGATGCAGAGTCGAGTAGAGAGTCATCGAGTAGAGTGTAGTGACTCACTTTCGAGTGGAGGAGAGTGGAGTGGTGCAGAGTAGAGTGCAGTGGCCTGGAGTGGTGCAGAGTAGAATGAGGTAAAGTGGTGTATGCATGGTGTGGTAGCCCACTGCCATTACAGACAACACATCTTCAACTGAAATGACCATCATTTTTGCACAGACACATTGTTTTATTAATAAAAATATATAGGTCACAAACAGTGTCCAAAGAGTAAAACGTAGCTCTGACAAAAATGTTACTGTTCCGTCTACAAAAAAATAAAACATAGAGCATTAAGGTTTAGAGATGCCAGTGAGGTTTTGTTCTTATAGACTGTAATATAAAGAAAATAGAGAGGGACCCCTTTAACCATCCCAGGGGATTAGGGTACTACTAACAAGTAGAAAATAGAGTTCCCTTGGTGGTCAATTGCACTGAAAAGTAAATCTGTATAGAAACTACACAGATTACAGCCCATGTGTTAGAACTTGCACATTCCTGATTAAAACTACATTCATTCAAAGATAAGTAAACAAGCATTGGAAATGCAATAGGTCTCGCACCATTAGAGTTAGTGCTTTTAGAATTGTTTATGGGGTTTTTTTGTAAATGTTTAGCATTTTTGTTTCCTGTAGCCAATGCTAAAGAATTACAAATAAAAAAAGCCATAAATATTTATAAAAGCTGTAACTGAAATGGTCTGAGAGCTATTGCACTGTGTGAGGGTGAGGTGTTGAGGGTGAGTGAGGGTGAGCGTGAGGGTGGGTGAGGGTGAGTGTGAGTGAGGGTGAGTGAGGGGTTGAGGGTGAGTGAGGGTGAGGGGTTGAGGGTGAGTGAGGGTGGGTGAGGGGTTGAGGTGAGTAAGGGTGAGTGAGGGTGAGTGAGGGTGAGTGAGGGTGAGGGGTTGAGGGTGAGTGAGGGTGAGGGTGGGTGAGGGTGAGTGAGGGTGAGGGGTTGAGTGTGAGTGAGGGTGAGGGGTTGAGGGTGAGTGAGGGTGAGGGATTGAGGGTGAGGGGTTGAGGGTGAGTGAGGGTGAGGGTGAGTGAGGGTGAGGGTGAGTGAGGGTGAGGGGTTGAGGGTGAGTGAGGGTGAGGGTGAGTGAGGATGAGGTGTTGAGGGTGGGTGAGGGTGAGTGAGGGTGAGGGTGAGTGAGGGTGAGTGTGAGTGAGGGTGAGTGAGGGTGAGGGTGAGGGGTTGAGGGTGATTGAGGGTGAGGGGTTGAGGGTGAGGGTGAGTGAGGGTGAGGGTGAGTGAGGGTGAGGGGTTGAGGGTGAGTGAGGGTGAGGGTGAGGGGTTGAGGGTGGGTGAGGGTGAGTGAGGGTGAGGGGTTGAGGGTGAGTGAGGATGAGTGAGAGTGGGGGGTTGAGGGTGAGGGGTGAGGGTGAGTGAGGGTGAGTGAGGGTGAGTGAGGGGTTGAGGGTGAGTGAGGGGGAGTGAGGGTGAGTGAGGGTGAGGGTGAGTGAGGGTTTGAGGGTGAGGGGTTGAGGGTGAGTGAGGGTGAGGGGTTGAGGGTGAGTGAGGGTGAGGGCATTCACATGTACTGCGCGTGGGTGTCCTTCCTTTCCTGGAAATGCTAACTTTACTGTCTTAAAAGAAAGTGAAAGCAAAGCAGACTAAAGATCGAACAGAGATCGTCGGGGACTTTCCACTTCGACGCAAGTGTGGCTTTGTTCAGCTGTTAGGCAGAGGGTGTTTGTGGAGTGTGGGCGGGGCTACCTGTATTTGATGGGTGACATCACCTTTCGTAGGAGTTTGGAGCTTAACATTGGCCACAGGCTAAGCCAATAGGCCCTAGAGCCCTAGTCTTCAAACTTTTTAAGCCCCCGCGTCAATACATTTCATTAGGGCTCCCAGGCGAGCGTGGGAAAGGAGAGGAGGGGAGAGCAGCAGAAGAAGCCGAATGAGAGAGATCGAATGAGGAGAGAGGCGGGGCAGGAGCCCGCTTGTTAATAAATAATCCCCGGAGGTGGTGATATTTCCCGGGATTGTGACAGAACATTTCTCGCTGCACCAACACAAACAGAGGCAGCGAGAGACATGTCACCGGGGGAGGGGGCGGGTGTCTGCGCGCTGCTCCGGGGACAGCGGGGGAGGGGCGTGTGTGCGGTGCTGCTGGGGAAGGCATGCGGGGCTGCTGAGCAGGGACAAAGGCAGAACAAAAACGGAGGTTGGATGGGCAAAGGAAGAAAGAGGTGACACACGAACTGGAATAAATAAAACTAAAAAGTAGAAAATTGGGGATATTAAATAGAAAGGGGTGAAAGAGGGGGAGGCAGGAAAGTAAACGGAGAGCGGTGAGACAAAACGAAGACGACTTTCAGGAGGCGAGCGCGGGAAAGGAGAGGAGGGGAGAGCACAGCGGGCAGGGGTGGGGCGGAGAGGGGAGAGGTGCGACACGGCAGGCAGGGGAGGAGAGTAGGAGGAGGAGGGGGGAGGAGAGTAGGGGAGGCACAGAAAGGTCTTCTGCTCGATGTTAATGATAGCCAAATGGCATATATATAACCCAGACGGGGCTTATTTACAAAGCCAGCGGGGATCTTCAAAGGGTGGCACAGCTCTTGCCCCGGTGGAGCAACAATGGGCAATGCAGCCGTCCAGGACTGTGTAGCTATGGAGAGCACAATATTATACCATTAGTTGCCCGAGGCTATGCCATGTTAGCTACAACTGTAGGGTGTTTGTAACACGAGCTCCAGACATTTGTTTCCACGCTCTAGGCATTGACAGTTATAGCCGCTCAGCAAAGCTTCGTGGTGCCTTTGTCTGGTGGAGCGCGGAGCGTAGATGATTTAAAAGGCAGCTGAGACATGCAGGATGAAAGAGGAGTGTCACTGTAGAATGCTGGAGATGAGAGGGACTGCCAGCCTAAGATCCAGGAGGCGAGAAAGACCGTCAGTGTGGAGTGCAGGATTCGAGAGAGACTGTCAGTGTGGAGTATAGGAATGAGAGAGAGCGTCAGTGTGGCGTGCAGTATTCGAGAGAGACTGTCAGTGTGGAGTATAGGAATGAGAGAGCGTCAGTGTGGCATGCAGTATTCGAGAGAGACTGTCAGTGTGGAGTATAGGAATGAGAGAGAGCGTCAGTGTGGCGTGCAGGATTCGAGAGAGACTTGTCAGTGTGGAGTGCAGGAGGCGAGAGAGACCGTCAGTGTGGCGTGCAGGATGAGAGAGAGACTTGTCAGTATGGAGTGCAGGAGGCGAGAGAGACCGTCGGTGTGGCGTGCAGGGGACGTAAGATATTGTAATTGCTGGGTGTACGAGGCGTGGGAGACTGTCATGTAGGGTGGGTGCAGCAAATGAGAGAGATTGTCAGTGTGGCGTGCAGGATACGAGAGAGACTGTCAGTGTGGGATGCAGGAGATAGAGACACTGGAAACGAGAGACTGTCAATGAGGCGGGAGAAACGGTCATTGTGGGAAGCCGGAGTTGAAATAGACTCAGCGTGGGACGCCTGGGATAGGAGAGACTGTCGCTGTGAGATGCAGAAGATGAGAGGCAGTGTGAGTGCAGGTGTGTGGGTAGGAAAGGACGGCGTGTACGTCATGAGTGCGGGCACGGTTTCTGTGGGGTGAAAGGGAGAGGAGGGCTGCTGGTCTGGGAGGGTGGTCTGTTGGAAGAGGGGGTCGCCGTGGGAGGCACTGATGACGCAGTACTGAGGGAGAGAGTCCGTATTTGCACCGAGTGGTCGTCGGAGGTGTGAGGGCACAGGCCGCGGTGCCCGTGACATTGTGAGTGAGGATACGAAGCCGGATTTGACGGACGGGATTGTGACAGAACATTTCTCGCTGCACCAACACAAACAGAGGCAGCGAGAGACATGTCACCGGGGGAGGGAGCGGGTGTCTGCGCGCTGCTCCAGGGGACAGCGGGGGAGGGGCGTGTGTGCGGTGCTGCTGGGGAAGTGGAATAAATAAAAACTAAAAAGGAGAAAATTGGGGATATAAAATAGAAAGGGGTGAAAGAGGGGGAGGCAGGAAAGTAAACGGAGAGCGGTGAGACAAAACGAAGACGACTTTCAGGAGGCGAGCGTGGGAAAGGAGAGGAGGGGAGAGCACGGCGGGCAGGGGAGGGGGCGGAGAGGGGAGAGGTGCGACACGGCAGGCAGACAGGGGAGGAGAGTAGGAGGAGGAGGGGGGAGGAGAGTAGGGGAGGCACGGCCTAGCGGCCGTGCAATCAAGAAGTGAGGGGGCGGGAGAGTAGGCAAGGCAGGCGGCTGGGGGCATGTGCACGCGCTTTTAAGCTCAATGCGCATGCGCATTGAGCTTAAAAGTCACGGGCACTGCAAGGAATCGCCACGATTCCTTGCAAGTTGGACAAAGAGTGGATAAGCCCCCATAGTCTCGCAAGCTCGATGCGCATGCGCATCGACAGGCGAGACCTAAAAACGAGTATTTTATTATTATAAATCATTAGGCATCATAATAATAGACATTCAAAATACGACTTAAAAAACAATTTGCTATATTACAAACACATCAAATAGTTTTGCAGTTTATAGGGCAATATCTCATCAGAAAAAAAGGATTAAAGACAAAATATATATACTTTAGTTAAACAATAAAATACATTTCTATACCAAGACTACATAAAATATATACTGACAGGCGAATAACAGAGAGACAAAGATAGACAATATATTTTGTCATAAAATCACACATCTGAGTTAACAATTTTTCTTGGCTAATCCTAGATATACTTAATATTTTTTATCTATAGGATGAGCTGTTCCCCTCGATTGTGTAAAATGCAGCGTTGATGGTTAGAATTAATGTTCCATCTTTTTCAAGACAAATAAATACTTCTCTCTTATTAAAGGCACTGATTGGTTGCCAGTTTCTCTTGATTCCTGTAGGCAAATACAATTGAATAATTGTTTTACAGTAGGGCAATCAAACTGTCCCATAAATATCAATTTGTATTTAGTCATAACATTACAGAAAGCAAACTTGACTTATTCCAAACGCAAGGTATACATGAGTCCTAAAAATTCATTTTCCCAAAGTACAGTAGAAGACTAATATCCTCCATGTTTTTGTCGTACATTGAGAAACGCATTCACAGTTTTCTATTATGTTCTAGCAAAAGGGCTCTACCGCATTTCTCTTGTATCCCTTACCCCGTTAAACCCAATGGGGCATATTATCAAGTAAGGGCGTTACATTATCGCCGCTTTTATCGGCAGGAATCTGCCGATAAAGCGGCGATAATGGGCTTGATAATATGCTCTATGAATTCCAATCGAAGCCAATGTTAGATGTCTTCACATCTAACATGGGCCTGATTGGAATTCATAGAGCATATTATCAAGCCCATTATCGCCGCTTTATCGGCAGTTTCCTGCCGATAAAAGCGGCGATAATGTAACGCCCTTTCTTGATAATATGCCCCATTGTTTTATCTCTGGGATAGAAAATGGAAAAGAATGATGACAACCCTCTGGATAATGTTAACCTCTATTTGTTCAGAAGAAAAAGGTGGACATGTTGGGGCTACAGTCACGGTATGAATTACCTTATCTCATATTATTCCATCCTGTCATATGTCCGTCTGGTGGGCATGTCTCGATCCCAACACTCCCTCCCTTCCACCCCATTAGGGCAAATGTCATAATTTTAGCAAAAAAACCCTGCCTCTGAGGAGATGCAGGGGATTTACAACCAGGGCCCTGGAGCTTCAGTTCCTTTCCCAGCATCTGCTATGTGGGCCTCGCAGTTGATCGAGTGTGCACAGAAAGGAACTGTGAAAGGAGATTTAACGCCTTATTCGGGGTTGTTTTTCCGCCGCGGTGTGGGCGTTCTGAAGAGTGGGCGGGGCTGCGTCGGCCATTGGCCTACGGCTGCACTAGGGAGGTAGTGCTCCTGTCGGCCAACGGCCGATGGCAGCACGCAAGGGGTTAAGTCAGCCCCTGATCCTCCCTTGGTTCTGCCAAACTGGTTTTCTTCCTTCAGCAGAGGTGAGGGAGATACATGAGCTGGGGAAAATAGTCCTTCGACAGCTCCAGTTTCGCTGTCAGCAATGGGGGGAGGAGGGAGTATCTCCCTGTCTCTTCATCCTCAGTCTCTTCCATTCCCTCTGTCAGACATGGGAACAGGAGTGATAGAGGCTGCAAATTAGTACTCTGGAGAGTTGGCAGGCGGGCCTATGCCAGTGTTTGCAGCCCACTGCTCCTCCGTTGTCTTCAAGGCCGGACTGGCCATGACGGGCATCAGACGTTTCCCGAGGAGGCTGGAAGGGCGGGGGGCAGTTTCCTTCATGGATCCCTGTTTTTGAGCAGTGCAGCAGTTTTAAAAGCACTGCGAAGTTACTTGTATATCTAGAAGTTTTCAGGCAACAGTAAAAGTGTCAAGATTACTCTGGTGTTTTTATGTACCTGCTGGAGAGAGATGGGTTTTTTGTCTAGGGGGTTTTGACTTATCTAAGGTAGCGCAGAGGGTTACTATGCTTGCTGCAAAGAATTGTACCATACATATCAAAGAACAGTGGGGCATATTATCAAGGAACGGCGTTAAAATTATCGCCGCTTTAGCGGCAGGAAACTGCCGCTAAAGTGGTGATAATGGGCTTGATAATATGCCTTTGAGAATTCCAATAGAAGCCCATGTTCTGGTGTGAACCTGCGCTTCTATTGGAATTCTCTACGGCATATTATCAAGCCCATTATCGCCGATCCTTGATAATATGCCCCAGTATTCTATGTGCCTAGCTCAGTGGGTTTCTTGCTTTGTCACAGAGCTTCTTTTGTTACTGTGCAGTTCATAATTTGCAACCGTAATCTAGCACAGTGAGCTAGGAACTGAAAACAAAGAGCTGCATGCAAACTGCATGGTACAGATTAGAAATGTATGGGTTTTTCCGAGTTTTTCCTTCTCCTGATGTTTCTAAAAAAGGTTTGTTTGGGTCGAAATAAATATGAGAGGTGGTACAAAACAAATGAAATACACATGAGAGAGGGGCTATGGAGAGATGAGAGGCACTGTTAGAGGGTGATAGTGAGGGAATCATTAAAGAGCGCCAAAAAAGATTGATGTATCCTGGTGCACAGTAAAATCAGAGTTTACTATGCTTTAAAAGTTAATACAATTGACTATATAATGATAAATGTGTTGTAGTATGCACCATTTTCTCCCAAAGTTTCTTCGGGCAAGAACTCCCCCCCCCATAACTCTAGTAGTGGTCAAGGCTCACTCACTGCGCTTGCTCGCAATGCACCATATGGGGAGTGGTCTGACAACATTTGCAAGGGCTGCTGGGGTCCCCAGTCCGGCCCTGATTGTCTTCAATGGAGCAGTCAGCATTCCAGTGTTCTAGTCATTCATCCATAGTGCAAGCAAACATTGAACATTCACTGGCAATTTCTAAGGAAACACAGCAGCTTCCCTTTGCATGTCATTGTTAACAAAAACAAGGATTCCTCACCAAAGCATGTTTCTGTCTCTCTGCACTGAGTACATCACTCCAAGTGTGAGTTCGTAGAGAAAGGTGGGCGGTCTCAGCAGAGTTATGTGTGTTCACATTAATCGTGTGATGCAAAGGTTTCAATAACGTTTAGAAGCACTGGACATCTAACGATGTGGAAATAAATAGACACTGCATATGAATTTGGTTCTCTCAATACACTATACTCTAAAGGTGTCTAATTGTAATATTTACAGTTCAGGTGCCACACATCCTGGCTGTAGTAAGAAGTGTTCCTTAGTAACAAATCTATTTTAATACTAATGGGTTCATTATGAATAAAATAAGAATACATGTTGTTGTACACCATGTACAGTATTCGTAGCATGGATTCCTAGAACAGTAAAAAACTTTTAACAGACGTTTAGTTAAAAAAAGCAGATCTTCTCTGCAGAGATTCTTTCACTTTAACCTAATAACTTGAAAAAAATATTTTTATGCCACTGCTGAAGTTCTCACATGGGAATGACAGCAAGATAAGTGGAACTCAGGCAGGTGAGACTCACCAGCACAAGGGGGCTCCCGAAACTCTGGAGTCCCAGGCCTGAATCTGCTTCAACCATGCCTTATAACGTCCATGGTCCAGTACAGACAGGAGCGGCCCTTGCAGGTAAGAGCGGTGAGGCGGGACTTGCGAGACGACAACAAGGGGAAATTAATAATTTATTTAATTTCCCCTCATTGTCATCTTTCGAGTTTTCCCACCCCGCCCCACCGCTCTTAACTGCATGGGCCAGTCCTGGGTAGAGATTGATGTGAAGGACTATTACCAAGAGAGGGAATTACAGAGACATGGATTTCTGCAGAGGTTGAGGTTTGCATTGCCAGCGCAGCTTTAAGAAATACCTAGCTAACAGTTTTTGGGTCTCATCTACAGAAAACTTTTAGAAATGTCAAAAGACCTCTTGGGACCGCACCAAACCCTTACGATTGGTTGAGAGCCAGGCCATTGCTTACCACTGGTTGTCTTTCTTGTCCTTCTCATTTGCTTGCTTCCTTCCTGGTTGATGGTTTTCCTTCCTCTTCCTGTGTTTGTCCGTCCCCTGGAGCACTGAAAATTGGCTTGTGTCCCTCGACTGTTCACTTTTAGGGAACTACTTTTTTAACTTAAACACTCCACAAGAGTGCAGGTGGTTTCCATTTGTCTCTCTAGCGTGCTGCTGTTTCCCATATGCTGCTGTGTCTCACCCTTGGGCTTCTCAGCCTTCCCTCAATGATGCGCTCACCTTCCGGTGCTTTTCCCCATCCCTTTCAAGCCACACTCACCTTCGTGTTCTTCTCCCACCGCATTGTTTTCACACCTGTGTGCTTTCCTACACCCACACAGCTTCAGATTGCTCTTTCTCCCACCCGTTTGATTTTCTGTTGCCTAACCTGAGCCCCCTATGTTGCTTCCTCCTGTACATGCTCCCATAGTTTCTTCCTCCCTCCTGGTGACCCTTGTTGCTTCTGCCCCCTCCCTGTTGTTCCCCCCACCTGCTTTCCAAAAAAAAGATGCTTTCTCTATGTTTTACTCTTAATGTATCAATCCAACTCAGATCAGTATATAATAATCATTTATAACAATGCCTGTGTCATTTTGTAGGCTTGTGCAGGACTGGTGGCGCGGGCTGCTGAATCATGGGCTTTTTCTTATTCTTCTTTAGCCATGCTGCACAGCATCACAGATGCTTACATCATCACTAAAAACGATTGGCAAAGAAGTAGGTCGCAAAGCTGAGACATAGTGGCATTGTCAATGCTTCTTTCTTTTACTTTAAGCACTCAATGAGAGTGCACGTGTTTTCTTGCTCTCTCCCTCATATGCTGTTCCCCCCCTTGAATAGCCGCCCCCTCTTGCATGCTACGTGTTGCTCCCTCCACCCCAGGTCCAAAGCTTATTCATTATTTCTCCCACCCATGCTTCCTTCCTCCCCAGCCGCCACCTGAAGCTTCTTTGTTGTTCCCCCGTTCAATGTCCCCTGCTTCCACCCACTGCATTAACTACTCCCCACTCGCTCCTCCAGTCACTCCTCTGTTGGGCCCTCACTCCTCTCAAACAGGCTCAATTGATTTTCATTTTTTTCTGGGGCCAACAGCTGACATTTGTTGGTAGTTGCTCAGATTTCAATAAAAGCACTTTTGCACAAGTAAGTTTAATGTATTTGTATTTACCACTCCAAGAAGTGTCCACCATTTGGGAACAGTGAATAAAAAAAATTAAAAAACAGTGCTAAAGTTTGTGTTCACTTCCCTAAACATGGTTTGATTCCCCTATACCTGATTGGTATATTTAATTTACTTATATGTCCCTTGTAGAGTGGTATACTGTATACCCAGGGCTTGTAAATTAAATGCTACCAGTGGACTTGCCACACTTATTCTGCCACCCACTTAAGTAACACCCTAAAACATGTCCAGGCCTGCCATTGCAGCCTGAATGCAGCATTACACTGCCATATCAACCTGGCATTTAACCCCTTTGGCGCTGATGACGAGCTCAGCTCATCATCAGTTGCGCCGCTCGCACGCTGATGACGAGCTCAGCTCGTCATGTAACACGACTTTTTGAAAAAAGCAGCGTAGCGCAAAAATCGCCGCAGCGCGCATGCAGTTAAACCCCCTTGCCAAGTCTTAAACTCAAACATATAAGCCACCCCTAAAGTAGGGCCAAGATAACCCATAGAACAGGATGCTGTGTAATTAAAAGGTTGGACATGTACTTTTAAGTTTCACATGTCCTGCCAGTGAAAACTCTGAAATGTGTTTTATACTACTGTGTGGCCTGCTCCCCCATGGGATAACTTTGGGGGCAACAGTATCCCTGGTACATACTACCCCCCTTCGAAGAGCTCATGGAAAATTCTTCCTTGTCTGTTGGTGAAAGAGAGAGGCTTTGTCATCCAGGCAGCTATCGCTTCCTGTTTGGATTATAGAAATGCAGCCTCAATTGGCTTCCTTCAGTATCTTATCTGTCACCCTCAGATTGTGCAATATGCAGCATCCGCTTCTGTTAAATCCTAGTCAGACTTCCTCCTCGGGTTACCAGTGAATAAACAGATCTTAAGTCACTTTCCATGGTGCACAAGGTATTTGCTGGCACTTGTCCTGAGCATCCCAAGTTAAGCTCTACATGCCTTCTCACATGTTTCATTGCTTTTCTTATACACTCTTGTTGGGCACATGTTCCATCCAGTCGTGGCCGGTGTGACTCATGGGTGGCGCTTGGACGGGGGCACGTGGGGGGCAGATTTTTTTTTTAAAGAAAAGTTAAGTTAACTCACTTTTGCCTGCACGTCCCACGTTGTCGTCGGTATTTAAAATACCATTTTATGTTTCTGCTTCTCGCACTGCAAGAAAGAAGTGAGCGACTCTCCTCTTCCCACATGGAGGAGCCGCCCCTGGTTCCATCAGTCAGAACAGGCAGACTGACCTCCTTGGCTCTCGCTCCAATTCCAAGTACACCAGAGGTAAAGGCTGCCCAATTTGAGTGATGTGCTGTGGTGTGTGGTGTAGCACATTAAAGCCAGACTTATTGGCAACACCAGTGCTTGTTGCCACTTTTTTGGCAGCAATGGCAATTAGGGCCAGTTTTGATGTAACTGACAACTTTGCGATTGCTACGTGTGCAAACAGTATCGGTGAATCCCACTGTTTACATGTGAGGTGAATAATCATGTACTCCAAAGAATGATTCTACACCTTAAATAATCCATGATATAAAAACATTAAGCCAAAAAAGAACACATTGCAGTGAGATGAACAAATGTTTTCGGTGTTCAAGCAGAAAGTGATACTTATGTGCAATGTACAGAAATATAGGTGGGTCACAATTTCCATGAAGTTACGCCCCACATAGTACAATTTGAATATAATAAGCGGGTCCGCCTTGATAGCAACTATTTCCGAACAAGTTTGTTCACCTCACTGTGCTCTTTACTGTTGGATGAGATTTACGGGCTTTTAGGAAGAATTATTAAATGTGACGAATCATTATGTTTAGTACATTATTATTCTGTCATATAGCTACTGTATATCTTTATAATGCGTTAAGTTAGCATAGGCTCATTACATGTTTAAACGCCATTTTTCCTTTTGCTGCTTCTGCACACGACACTTAATTGTTGATTTAGCTTTCAACCTAGTAGTTCGTTGTGGTTTACATGAGAATAATATGTTATTACTCTGATATCAGCTTTGCTTAATAAACTATGTCTGTACAGAGAGTGCTGAAGCTTCAGGAATAACACGATACAGAATTGTTATGAGGTCTGATCTTCGCGCCTTCATAGACATAACATAAGTGCAGCTTCTGCCAACTTTGGGCTTTAGGCGGGTTTTATATTGCTTTGCTTGAAGCACACAAACACACTTGATGCTGTTCGCATGCAGAGAGAGCTGGTGTATGCTGATGTGATCTCTTCATTCTAGGATCCTGAGGTATGGGCCCGCCCTGCTAAAACCCAAAGAGACCTTCTTAGCTATTAATATAATATGTGTGTTAGGGAGGGTGAGAAATAATATTCATTACAGCATGTTAACATGCTGTCACCATTTGCTTTCTATGGACTAGTAACTATGCTGATAACTTTGCTTCTGATAATATGTTTCCTTGTATTATCTAAGATACTGCGCCTGAGAAGACGGCATTAGTAAATAAATATTTCAAATGTGCACGTGTCCTCATTTACTCCACGTTCTGGTTTGAAATGATTGTATAACGAAAGAGTGCTCATGTGTTCCACGTAACCTGAGGTATTGTAAGCTCATGTTCTGGTTTGTCTAAACATTGGGAGTTTGTTATGACCAATGAGACACTGTAGCTAGCTCGGTAAGGGGTTTGTTGGGTACTAAGGTGAGTTTTGGGTCACCCTAATTCGCTGAGGTTCCAATCCTCTGTGCACAGTTCTGTGGGAGAACAGAAACCCTGCTACATGGCGCCCATACGTTGGTGGACTTATATCATGACACTCGAGTAGTATATCGTTCAAACCTTAACCCCTTCACTGTCGTTTCCGGAAAACGGTGGTGCCGGGGAAACCTACCTATTTTTTGAAACAGGTCTTTTCAAGCTTGAAACTATCTAAAACGGTTTCTTTGAATTACTACCCAGTTGTGCTACAAAGTTTCCTTTGTTTTTTCAGTAATTCTGGTGTAATCATGGCGCAGGCTGTGGCCATCCCGCAGCATAGTCGCATTGCGGTGCGCAACCATTTACAGGCTTTCCAAGTCCCGTTAGATGGCTTGGCTGTGATTTTAGTGGTGTGTGCAGATCCGGCGTACCCTTTCAAACTGTTTTATTCGTGGGTAACGTTTCCCAGAGTGGACGCAAATTCTGGTGTGTTCCACACCTACACACCCTCACCTGTACCGGCTGAATATACACCGTACAGGGCACTGGAAATACCTATTGATCATTGGCAGCATCGCGTTTGGTTTGATGGCGCCCTACCCCACTCTTTGTCCGCTGCGAGGTTGGGTCCATTGTCCATTCCAGGCACAAATTGGCCTGCATTGGGTGGATTCACCCCGCACCCGAATCACGGCGCTTGTCCCTTAGCGGATATTCGCAGACTACATGTTGTTTCGATTGCCGTGATTCGTGCATTAGTGCAATACATAGGTCGTCATCTCCCGGGAGGTCCCCCGTTCAAACGGAACATGGCGGTTTACGACTCAATCCGCTTATGGTCAATTCGGTTTTTGGTAAGCGACCCGATGATAAAGATGATTTCCCTTTCTGGCTTGACGAGAAATTTGACCAACTGGAGGCTGTGTTTCCGAATTTTACTCCTGCTGATAAACATAGAATGTTGACGATTACTTTGCCTAAGGATTTAACTCCTGAACTCGTTGACTGTGAAAGTTGGGGGAAAACTTTTGCGGCCGTTTATACGAGGTGTTTCGGCACCCCGTCAATGTCCGTACAGCCTACGATCGTTAAACGTGTTCAGGATGATCACGGACCGGAAGCAGCGGTTGAATTGGGTATGCGCCTGTGTGGTTCTTTTGAGATTGTTAACGATCTCATCCTCTCCAATATAAAGGGAGATGCGGTGAACTTTCAGGTGTCGAATGCTTTGGCTGCTCTACCCGATGCCGAGAAGCCCCGACAGTTAGCGAAGATTGTGGTGGCCGCATTTAAAACTATAGGTCGCACAAGTAAAGGTCTGAAATATTTTCCTATCAAGGAGAAAAAACAACCACAGGGGCAGTCTGCTACAGCAGATGTCCAGCCCAAGTCCAATAAACAGAATTGGCCTAAGAAACAGAAACAGGGGAAGTAACAACATCAGACTCAGGATTCTTATCCTGCGCCACAAGTTCCTGCGCCGACAGAGAGAGTTTATGATTTGCGCGATCGCGCGATGATTAAATCACCTGATCGTTTTCAGGTTTCTGATCAACGCTCTCCTCGTTCCTTTCAGGACTCATCGGCCCCGAAGACCGGTGGAGGAGGAGGCGGTAGGGGACGTGGTGGCCAACAAAGACGTGGCCAGTCCCGCCAGACAGACGGCGCGGCGAAGCAGGAGGATTCTACGCCAAAGAGACCGCAGTTTGCGAAAAAGAAAGTCGCAGCCTTAACAGCGCATCGATATGCCACAGATAGTGAGAACGCGGCTTCGGAATCTGACGGGGGCTCTGACCTTGCTGGACAGCGCGGCGGAGATTACCATAGTGAGAGAGGCGCTGCGTCCACTACTGAGGGTGACAGCGACTGATGTCTACGTTGTAATAGAAACAGCCGATACGAGACTTGCTCCCCCTGAAAGACTTTATGAAATTGTCCTGTTAATTGAAGGTGACATACAGCGTACCGTCAAAGGGGTATTTTGGGAAAATCTTTCTTCTACATATGATATTTTGCTTTCGGAGGCTGACTGGCCCCCACCTTTTGTGCTCGCGGCGCCGCGAGGGGAGGAGGTAATCCTGCCCAGTTTCGCGAACACTGTCTCGAAAGAGCATGCACAGCATTTTGCAGAAGAGTGGGCTCGGGCTCTCGCACCGGCTCTGTACCGTAACCAATGTGGTTGGGATAAATTGTCCCCTTGCCACGAAATTCCATTGCGGTCTCAGCCGCAGCCTCAACCTCAATATCCCATTCGGCGTGAGGCCAAGGCTTCCGTCGCGGAAATCCTTGAACAATTGGAATATCAGGGTGTTATTGAAACGTGTGTGTCACCGATGAATAATCCTCTTTTTACTGTGACCAAGCCTGACGGATCGTATCGTTTGGTATTGGATTACCGGCATTTGAACTCGCATTGCCGTAACTGTGCAGTACAGAATACTCACGGCTCTGCCCTAGTGGATAGTCTTGTGCGTAAGCGTTTTAAAACAACGCATGACATATCCAACGGTTTCTATGCCCACAGATTGGACAGCTTTAGCTCCCGATGGACCAGTTTTACATGCGCTGGAGTCCAAAAACAATTCCGGCGTCTCCCAATGGGCTATATGAATAGTCCTGGTATATTTACCACACGCATAGTCTCTCTTTTGGAGAGAATCGACCCAGATGCTTGTTCGTATGTGGATGACATATATCTCACAGACGACTAAATTTGGGAGCATCTGTGTCGTGTAAATTCGATTATTTGTAACTTTGCAGATATGGGTTACAAATTTAACTTTGCAAAATCGCACATTGCTGAGTACACGGTGTTGTTCCTTTGCTATGAGCTCAACAATGAAGGTAGAGGTTTGGCTCCTCACTTCTTGTAGAAATGCGCACAGTTGCGCGCTCCTACAACACTGACAAAATTACAGTCTTTACTGGGCTTTTTAAATTTCGGGAGGACATACATTCCGGAATATGCCCAGCGTATCAAGCCTTTGTATGCTTTGATACAACCAACTTTTTCAAAATCATGCTGGCTGCCTGAGCACTCAGCCATCTTGCAGTCCTTGCAGGCTGATCTGCTCGCTTCTAAGTTCTTACTGACTCGTGATAACCATACCAACCTGGTGATAAGAATAATACCGGAGACTGTGGGTTTCATGTACCTCACTTTTAATGAAGGAGACACAGTACCTATTGCTTACAAGTCACACGTGTACACTTCGGCTGAGATGCGGTTTCCCACTGTGGAACAGGTTTTAACTGCTGTGTAGATGGCGATTCTTAAGGAACGTGCTCTGTCGCAGGGGAAACGCATGTTGGTTGTTACACCCTGTCCTCATTTGGAGGCAGTCACGAAAGCCAGTGTACCAAATTCTAAAGCTTTGCACCCTCGGTGGATTCAGTGGGCTGCGTCCTTGACGTCCACGGATGTCACATTTATTTTTGACGCCTCGTTGCGGTCGCAAGAGTATTTGCAGTATTAGTTTGTTCATCCTGCTCCTCTAGCTATGCGACCTTTGGAGGACTTCCATTGCATCATTTACACTGATGGTTCGGCGCAGGTTGCGCATGGCTCTAAACATGCCTACGTTTCCGCATGCGCCATTGTGGTCGGTGCTATGTTGAACGATGAGTTCATATCCAGGGAAGTGCACACGCTGCCACTGGGTGATTGCACCGCACAATTGGCAGAGCTTCGTGCTCTCTTACTAGCGTTGGAGTACGCAGATCCTAGTGTTACTACTCTTATTGTAAGTGATTCTTTCTACTGTGTCCAGTCTTACAAAGAAAACTTGTTCTTTTGGATTCAGAATGATTTTCGTGATTCCAAGGGTAGCACAATAAAACATAAGATGATCTGGGTTCGAGTGGCGGAGCTTAAGGCTACGTTGCCGCTCGTTTTTGTAATTCATACTCTTGGCCACCAGCGTGTTGGAGTCCACGCTGTCGGTAACTCACTTGCTGATGAAGCAGCGAAATCAGCGGTGTCTACATACTTAGTTGCAGCAGTTACTAGGTCCAAAAGTAAGATTGATAGTGACATCTTGGCGGCTGTTGCTGCCACTGAGAAGGGAGGTAAACATCCTACGGGGTTCCCTTCGAGGTACACATACCATTTAAGTCCCGAAAAGGTTCCTTTTGTGAAAATTCCTGATGTTGGGGAACGTTTGATTCCCAACTCGGATCGCAGGGCTGACTTGATTACAGCGGCTCATGAAGGTGTGGCGTCCGCGCATGCGGGCGTCTCGGCCACTGTAACTCAATTACAACAACGTTTCTGGTGGCGGGGACTGTACAAACAGACGCGTGATTATGTCCTTCTTTGTGACATTTGTCAGCAGATTAAACCTTCGACTGCTACGCATCCGCCACAGACACAGTTGTACATTTCTAATAAACCGCTAGGTTGTGTTTATTTAGATCACTGCGTTCCTTTTTCCTCTGATACTGCATATAAGTACATCTTAGTAGCAGTTGATTCATGCACACGCTTTGTGTGGGTCTGGTCCCATCGCAGCGCTGATTCACGGACTGTCATTAGAGATTTGCGCATCTTTGTAGGGATTTTTGCCTGTGGTACCTTCCATTCGGATCAGGGTCCGGCTTTCGCCTCTAAGGCGTATAAGGATGCCATTTATTTATTTATTTATTTATTTATTTATTTATAGTGTTTTATATAGCGCGGACAAGACCCGTGGGTATCAGAGCGCTTTACATATGAGATTACAGATTGTCATTATATAGGCAATTATAACAGCAAACATATATGGAGGTAGAAGGCGATATACTATCTAGGATGGTTACAAACTGACATATGAGGTTAATAAATTGACATTATAATAGCAATTAAAACAGCAGAGACAAATATGGACGGTAGGAGGCAATATGCTATCTAGGGTGATTAAATAAATATATTCCTAACGCCTGATCACTTAGCGATAAGTGGTGCATATGGTTTAGGTTGTGCCCTAGTCGTACAGTCAGATTCGATGAGGTAGGATTGTAAATTATTATCAGAGCAATGTCAGAGTAATTACCAAAGGGTAGAATGGGTATGGCTAGTTGTAACGATCATAAATATTCACATGACAGGGTAGGGGTAGTATCTTTGGTGTGAGACATAGTGCAGATAACACCTAAATATGAGGTAGCGATATGGTGTACAGCCGAGGCTTGAGTGGATAGTCATAGCTAGGGTGGTTAGACCTTTGTCTTATTGGTCTTCCAATTGTTATGATGTAAAAAGTTTGTGCCACTGGTCTGTGGTCATCTCTATGTAGGGTATTTACTCATCATATGGCTTTTCAGTTCCCTTTTAAATGCTGCAATATTTTGAATCTTCCTGATATAGGGTGGGAGTGAATTCCAGACTCTGGGGGCGGCTCCCGAAAAAGCTCGGTCATAGGTCTTTTTTTTCCGGAAGAAGGCCGGCCGTAGTAGCCATGACTTCGATGGGGGTCCAAGTCAAGTTTTCGTCTCCCTACAGACCTGAGGGTAATAGTGTAGTGGAGCGAATGAACCGTGATTTAAAGCAATCTTTGACAGCTCGAGTTATAGGCACTGGCAGAAACTGGCTAGCCCACCTCTATGGCGTGCAGCGTGCTCTTAATAATCTCCCTAGAAGGTCTCTGGGTGGTCGGACCCCATACAAAATGCTCTTTGGCATCAAGATGTACGTCCCTGACCTTGACGGTCTAGACTGCGTGGCTCACGCCACAACCTTTGACGTAGATGAACATTGTGATGTTTTACAGGATCTACAAAAGACCAGAGACAGTCTTGCAAAGGAACATTTGCCCTCCACGTCGGATGTTGCGTTGCAGATCCCGGTAGTCGGCTGGCTACCCCAAGTTGGAGAACTGGTACGAGAGAAGATCGATAACAAGAAAGAATTTGGTCCTTCCTATCGAGCTCCGGTTCCGGTACTTGGAGTGAAGGGCACAAGAACAGTCATTTTACCACCACTTCCTGGTCGTAAGGAAAACAGGTTTATCTCAATTGACAATGTCAAGATACACAGAGTGGCCGATTTCTCTTAGCATGACACCAGCTGTTTCCTGTCCTTCCATTGTGAGAAATTCAGTTTTGCCCACTGCTTCTAATCATGAAACTGAAGTGGCAATCGAGTTGCCTGCTATTTCCAGTCCTTTATTAAGTACTTTGCCCGGTACAGACCTTGCTGAAATAGACTATACTTACCCCACTGACTTGTCCATGCCTGACCTGCAAGCCCGTTTGGCCACAGAATCCAGATTTTCGTTTGACACTGTTTCCAATGCCTCGAAGAAACCTTCATGTTTTGCAGTTTATGCCAGCTTATTTAAAAACATTTTTTAATTCCACCTTGGACATATGTTTGGCTGGTGCTTTTTTCCATTTACCTTTTTATGTCAATTGGGTTTATTTTTTATTTTTTTCGAATTATGAATGGACACTATGTCGAGGTAAGAACATGCATTCGACATCTAAATGGAACTTTGGCCCCCCTTTCCTCATCACATTCTGCACCCATATTGAAAAGAGACTTGACATTTGTTAACATCACTGCTTGGCCAGTCCTTGATGGGATAGTGTGGGATGCCGTTAGGTTTCAAATTCATGGCCCTACCGAGGTTGTTAATGTCTCTAATGTGCGTAGAGTTAACATGGCGGATGTAGTGAACCAAAACATACGTTCTGATGATTGGGATGTTCAGGCCGTAGAGTCTTTGTTTTCTGATTTGAAATATTATGCTGCCTTTGATGCTGAGGATTTGTACTTAGAATCTGCTAATTATGGTGATTTGTTTTGCTTTCAACATTTTGGCAATCACTTCTTACATAAAACGGCATCCAGAAGGAATACTGTAAATTATACACAGTGGGAGCATTGCCCAGCTCCTAAACAAGGCAGTTCAAGTACTTTTTTGAAAAAATACACTTATTTTACTGACTTCAATCAGTCTAATCCTGAGTCGTTTTATTTCCAAATGACACTGAAGCCTATGTCCAAGGTTAGACTTACCGATACCAAATTGTTGTACTCGAAGTCCTTTCTTGATCAGCTAGCTGTTGGCGGCTATGAATTATGGAAGGAAACTATTGATTTAAAATCTGTTTGGGGTTCTAAAAGCTGGCAGGTACGAGGCACAGAGGCTTTGCACCGTGCTTGTCTCATCCCGAATCAAATGTTGTTTTTGAATTCTTCTATTTCACAGACAACATGCTTTGGATTGGCTACTTCTAAAAAATTGAATACTCCAACCATCCCTGAGTTAGAGGAATATTCTGGCTGGAGTAATTATACTCAGTTTTCGATTAGGGACTTGCAAACACTATTGCTGAATTCATCCTTTAACATATCCAGTATGGATCTAAAAGGTTGGCTGATGTGGCACAGAAGTGCTGATTCATGCCAGCACCGTTTTCTAGGTTTATCTGATGGCTTTACACAGGTCAGACCTGATCCATGTTTTGAAATCGAGCATTCTGTCACAACTTACTCTGTGGGCAAGTTATGTCAAAATTGGTTGAAACATTCTAAATTGTCTGCAGTTAAATTACATCTTGCAAAGCTGAATGATGATGTAGATTTAAATGATTTCATAAAGGGCCCGGCTAGTGGTAGATCTAAAAGATGGATATATGCTGTTTACAATGAGATCTGGAAGACATCACAGATTGAGGCTGCGACACGCCTTAGAGCTATAGATCAAGCAAATCTAGAAAAAGTGCTTGCTGTCGTAGATAATAGTATTAACATGCTTTCTTCCCGCATTTACACTTTGGATAATATTGTGTCTTCTGTAGTGGATATTGTGCATGATGAAGTGTCTGTGTTATACCATGGTCAGAATCAATTACGTTCTATCATGCAATTTGCATGGACCCTTCAAACGTTGAAAGCTGGCAAGGTGCCATGGACCTACATGAATGTTTCTTCTCTCTTTGCCCCCTTTAATTTGACTGACAAGCAGCGCTTGCTTTCCATGCGAGATGCTTCGTTTTCCATGTTACATATTGAGAGATTGGAGTCCTTGCCTTTTTCTGTGGCAGAGGCCTACGCTGCAATGTGGCTTATCCACGGTTTGATAACATTATCTTTTGCTTTGTATAAGTTTACAAATTGTATGAGATACGTTACCATAGGTCGCTATGAGCCCTTAGGTAGTGCGTTTCTCCATGAAGTCTGGTCCCTCCCTTTCGCTTATAGATGTTTGAAAGACGGACAGGAGGTTTATCTGAATGGGGAGGAGTGTACAGAAACACCAGACCATTCGCTAATGTGTAGGCATATACAATTGCACGGTTCTTGTAACCAGGACCGGCCAAATTTAGCCTGTGTTTTAAAAGGGACTCCAGTTCCTGCAATCACCCCGACTTTTTCCTTGCTGGGAAACGGATGTTATTTACTTTTAAATAATGAAGATTGTTGCGGGTTAATTAGAGGTGTAGCTTATGTGGTCACCGTAACTGAACGTGTAGTTTGCTGCAGAACTGTTCTGTACCCACCCACGCATGAAAATAGGGATGTTTCCATCTGGCCACGCATCCCAACCTTGAAAGCAGAGTTCAGCGGCATGAGCAGAATAAGGGCTCTATTGTCCCAGAAAGAAGTGGCCTTGAGTTCGGCTAGGGAAACATTCGTTCTTCACATAGCTAATACCCGTACTGAGGTTCAGGCCCTTTTAAATACTGATTTACCGTTGCATTTCAGCGAGATGGTACATTCTATCTTTAACGCGTCCTCCACAACTGGGCTGTCGCATTTTTTTAAATCTGTTAGCAGTGGTCTTGTAACTTCATTTGAAAAAATCTTTGGAGTCATCCCTGCTTTCTTCCATTCCATTTTTTCAAGTTTGTTTGGTGGATTCCCGGTTATACTGGCATTAGCGGCAGCCGTTCTTGTTGTTGTTTGCTTCCTTAAATATGGATGCCCCACATGTGGAAGGAGCCGCCCGGCCCCTCCTGGCGCTGTTTCGCAACCGGATGCTTGAATATTATGGCACGCTGCCGCTTGCGATTTTAAGCACGGCATATGGATTATCGTTTCGATTTTCCTACTTCACCTGTGCCCAGCCTGTGTTTCATTGCCTAAGCTGTGATTTTGACTGGGCCCTTGATTTGTGTCTCTGCGGACCGGTTTCTCCTGAAGTCGACTTTAATCAGCTGATGAGTCCCATCGTTACTCACGAGATGGTTTGTACTGGCGACAGGATTATGGCCTTAGCAGCGATGCATGGACTAATGGGTCCTTGAAACACTCTTACAGCAGCGCAAGATTTCTTGGCACTGAGCTTTCTTGAAAACCCACCGAGTTGTCCTCTGATGGTAATAGAGACTCCGGTACTGGGAGAACACGTTTGTTCTTTTCCTCTTTTGAATTGGATGGCTGAACTGTTTTCGGATGAAGACGGTGATTTCCTGTTGGGAGCTGTTGCTGCATATTTTGCATATTCGGTCTTGCCTTGATGGCCCTTATTGGTTTATGATGCTGCCCCAATTTTTTTGCATTTTTTCACCTCCCAGTCCTATTGGCTTGAGTGCTGTTGACTTTTGAAATTGAAATTTTTTGAGTTTTAATTTGATTACTATAGTTTTTCATAATAATAAGGTTGTTCATAGATCTTGAACTCTGCTTTCATGTAGTTGCCCTTATCTTATCTTATCTTCTCCGTCCTCGGATCATGGGGGGGTGTCATATAGCTACTGTATATCTTTATAATGCGTTAAGTTAGCATAGGCTCATTACATGTTTAAACGCCATTTTTCCTTTTGCTGCTTCTGCACACGACACTTAATTGTTGATTTAGCTTTCAACCTAGTAGTTCATTGTGGTTTACATGAGAATAATATGTTATTACTCTGATATCAGCTTTGCTTAATAAACTATGTCTGTACAGAGAGTGCTGAAGCTTCAGGAATAACACGATACAGAATTGTTATGAGGTCTGATCTTCGCGCCTTCATAGACATAAAATAAGTGCAGCTTCTGCCAACTTTGGGCTTTAGGCGGGTTTTATATTGCTTTGCTTGAAGCACACAAACACACTTGATGCTGTTCGCATGCAGAGAGAGCTGGTGTATGCTGATGTGATCTCTTCATTCTAGGATCCTGAGGTATGGGCCCGCCCTGCTTAAACCCAAAGAGACCTTCTTAGCTATTAATATAATATGTGTGTTAGGGAGGGTGAGAAATAATATTCATTACAGCATGTTAACATGCTGTCACCATTTGCCTTCTATGGACTAGTAACTATGCTGATAACTTTGCTTCTGATAATATGTTTCCTTGTATTATCTAAGATACTGCGCCTGAGAAGACGGCATTAGTAAATAAATATTTCAAATGTGCACGTGTCCTCATTTACTCCACGTTCTGGTTTGAAATGATTGTATAACGAAAGAGTGCTCATGTGTTCCACGGAACCTGAGGTATTGTAAGCTCATGTTCTGGTTTATCTAAACATTGGGAGTTTGTTATGACCAATGAGACACTGTAGCTAGCTCGGTAAGGGGTTTGTTGGGTACTAAGGTGAGTTTTGGGTCACCCTAATTCGCTGAGGTTCCAATCCTCTGTGCACAGTTCTGTGGGAGAACAGAAACCCTGCTACAATTCATTTGATTTATTATCAGGGGCCACTGTTCTTTGTACTTGATTATTAAAACTCCAGGGGCCTCATTTATGAAAAGTGACGCATCGCTGCGTGAAAACAGCGATGCGTCACTTTTCACTGCGCTCTCCCTGCGACATGATTGATGCGTCATATATATAATATGACGCATCATGTCGCAAGGAGTTACAGATACGTCAGTATTTCTGACGTATCTGTAGGCGCAAAAGTGACGCATTGCTGGAGTGTATCACAAAAGTGACGCAACTCCAGCAATGCGTCATTTCACATGGGGAAAGCCCCATGTGAAAGGGCTTGCGTCAGTCTTACGGCTGCTGTGAGGCAGGCGCAACATTTTGACACAACAGCATCCTAAAAGTGACGCAGTGAAATCTCATAGATTTCACTGCGTCACTATTACGAGGCTTTTTGCGGGTGAACGCCCCCTCTGCATACATTATACCTGACGCAGGTATAATGTAGCGCAGGGGTTTACAAAGTGACGCATCTGCTTAGATGCGTCACTTTGTAAATAGTGCGCATCAGGAGGCATGTTTTACGCCACCGATGCGTCACAAAAAGTGACGCATCGGAAGCGCAAAACTCACGCAAGGCCTCATAAATGAGACCCCAGGTCCGTAGTGACCACGGGGTATCCTTTGTAGTATAGGAAGGACATTCGGCTTACTTGTGAGGCACATTAAAGCCAGACCTGTGTATTGGCTTTGACAAGACTTGTTTTCCTCAACTGCCTGAAGAGGAGTATCAGCCACAATGAGAACCTGCTGTCCTTACACCATATTACCAGAAGATGGCAGCATAGACTAATCTATATTTGCTCCAGAAAAGTTACGAAATGTGTAAAGTTAGTGTCAAAATATAATACCTAGCCCATTTAGGAACGTCAAGGAAGAGTATTGTGGTCCGGCATAGAGGGCAAATTCCAGGCTACCAACTCATGGGATTGAATGTTGGGTGTGAGGAAGTAGAAACGGTAAGAGTGATATAACTGGTTCCAAACCTCTTTCAATGCCTCCTCAAATTGGCATTGTTATCTGGTTTGCGACGTAGTTCATCCTGTGTGCCAAGTGCTTCCATTTGTCCTTCAATGTACTGCACAGGCAAATGTTTTTGTCAATAATTCCTGGTTGAAATTCTAGCTAACAACATGCACGTTGTTTGTATAGCGCCAACCACCATTGGTATTGCATCTTCTCATATGCTCGATTGGTGTTTGGGCACTGTGGTGCATGTGCAACGAAACAGCCTTTGTGTACCTTGAATATTATGTATGTTGTCCTTGTTCATTCATAGGGGAACCTAAACTGCGGATTTGCCATTGGTAGCAGCGCCTACGTCTCTGTATTTGTGTAGAGGTGAGCAGTGGTGGCTCCTCCGATAAGGTGGAGAAGCGTCGCCCCACAAAAGAAAGGAAAAAATAAAATGATAGTAACTAATCATTTTATTTTGTCCTCTTGCTGCTGCAGCTTTTGTGACAGGGTGGGGCTGCAGAGCAGGGGAGGAGTGGTACAATCCTCCTCTCGGGCCGCCCAAAACAGTCATGTGCACTTTCCCTTTTCTCCATGCAGGCTCCGTGCCGGCTGCCACTGGAGGTGGGTGAGCCACTGATATGGAGCCTGATGCCTGGCTTAGCTCGTGGACCCTGGAGCCCAAAACGAGTCAAACATTCATGTAGCTTCTCCCTGTCAACACACTCTAACCTCATCCGCCAAGAATTAAAGACAAAGCATTAACCTTTGATGTAAAGCAGGGAAGAGAAAGATACCCGTCTAGTGGCTAAATTACACAATGTGAAACCAGAAAACCTAGGATCAATCCCATATTTCCCTCTTGACCAAGTTGTGTGATTCTAAGAAAAAAAGAAATTCACAGTTCAGGATGTGCATTGCACAAAAAACCTCTTGCATTTCATTTTACCTCTTGTGTGCTCAGGACGTTCCCCGGCCGTGCTACGTCACGGTGGGCGTGTGCTCAGGATGGCCGGGGGCCGTTCGAATGCCACCGATTTCCCAGCACGGCGCAAATTCCATGCCTGTGACAAGAAATAATTAGTGGGTGGAGTTCGGACGGCCCCCGGCCGTCCTCTGCACACGCCTACCATGACGTAGGATGGTTGGGGGCCGTCCTGAGCATGCACAGGGTTACGCCACTTAATTAAATCCCCGCACCGCGGCGGAATTTGAGCCGCAGGAAGGGAAGGGGTTAATAGACTATCATGTTATTCCATAACTATAATAAGTCTGTACTACATATAGGATGTGCATGACAACTGACTTGTCCCTTAGTTCACTATAGTACTTAGTTTGTAATAAAATTAGTGCTGGGGGCCTTCTCAGGAGACTTGCACCCCCCATTGTGCTACTAATGACAATTTAGACTTTTATACATTAAAAATGACAAATACCTGCCACCCAGGCTATTTGTATAGCTTTGGGAAGCAGGTATTAGTCATTTTTAACCCGTTGGCTGTGTCGAACGTTCAGCTCCAGTGCTGAACGTTCGAAAAACGGGTGGGGCAGCGTCGGCCAACGAACCTGCGCAGCATTACCAAGGTAGTGCATGCGACGACCGTTGGCGGACGGCAGCAGCCAACGGGTTAATGTATAGAATTATTAAACAACAGTTGTTGTATTCATCACAAAATTGGACAAACAGCACCATCAAGTCCCGGTGTTGACAATTAAGTGCCAGGGGTGAGCACCGGAAAACACTGGCTCAAATTAGCACTGGTTCACTAATAGCATTATCGCTGAAGGCATGAATGTTTCTAAGTTTTTGTTTGAAGTTATCACTTTCAGTAAATGCCTCCCAATGCAGTGATATAATCTGTTTTACTCAGGTGAAACACTTCTGCATGTTAAAGAAATACACTTTTTTGAATGTTAAAGAAGACTTTATCATAGTTTTACATGTTTGCTGCAAAAATGATATGCCGAACATTTTCATGTTGCGGCTCGTGCTTAGGCTCTTCGAGCCAAGTCAGACCTTTGGCTTGTTTTGCCGTTAATTTGTTGGCTTCCCACCTCCAGTATTTTGTACTTCTAGAATCTCAGGAATTCCTTTATCATGTACTACTGTCTTATCGTAATCAGATTTTCTCACCGAGTGCATTTTGAACCTCATGGGTGACCATTCTATGTGTGAGTCGGGTTGGCAATGCCTGGTCCATGCATTAGACATACTTCAGCGGCAGTACATGCTCATTGTAAATCAAAGTGGCTGAGATCTGGTTTGTGAGACTAGAACTCCCTCCCTCAAGTGTGTGCACAGGAACCCAATAAGTAGTATACTGTTCCTTAGATGCGATGTGCACCTCTCTAAGGACCGGTAGACTTTAGTCGTGACTACCTGCCCATCAGCTGCTTTCTGCTTGGTCCGGTGGCTCATCCCAATTTCCTGCTCCTTCATGCTGGTGATGACTGGTTCCATGACTCTGAGAGTCATGGTGAATTTGCCCATTGGTGACTTAATGGAGACTAGTGCCTAGCTGCCTAGCTGCCAGCCGTAAGATCAAGACCTATCAGAAACCCTCCTTTTTGGGGTGATGACAGATCCCTGCCACCCATATTTGGCTTGGCATGGCGGAGGAGCGAGGCGGATGCCTACTGGCCCGTTCTAGTAAGATCCATTTGGCACCTATGACTGGCTGTCCTTGCTTCCCCCAGTATCAATGCTATTCGTTGCATGATTTGTTACACTGTGTGTTTTGAGTGGTGTGCATGTTGTACAAATGATGGCTTTCCTTTAGAGGTGGATGGGTCAACAAATTGGTAGGGAGAGCTGAGAGATTGGTCTGGTTTGGCTCTAAGAGCCTGTGCACAAGCTGAGCCATGAAAATGTTTTGCATGTAAATCATGCAACAAATATGTAAAAACATGATAAAGTTGCTTAAAAATTAAAACAAGCATAGACAAAGAAAATTGGTCATGCCTTTGAGACCATCGGCATTTAAAAAACAGAAAGAAAGAAAAGCTTATGATGCGACGGGGCATCTCATTTTGTACGCAATGCAGTAAGCATGCGTACCTACAAAATGACGCGAGAGGTTTTTTTCTATTTAGTTTGCTGATCTTAGTTGGATTGGAGTGGTTGGTGCACTTGCTGGAGAAGTCTGTGTTTTGTCTAGCCACAGTTTTGACTCACGAAGTAGCCTAGAAGGTGAATGTGTCTAGTGCACATCAAGCTGTGTAACATGCAGATGACAGATGTTTATGTTATGTGGATAGGTAAGTGGGTTGCTGCTGTTGACACTGAGATCCTTTTAGTAGTTGTAGTTCAGTAATTGCAATTCTTTTAATATAGCACAGTGAGCTGCGAACCGGCATCAAGGACCTGTAAGCAAGCTGCAAAGCATGGGTTTAGAACCTTATTGTTTTTATCAATCTGTTGTTATTATAAGGCTGCTAAAAAAGGCTCTATTTGCTTAATGATAGAGCCTTATTAGTACAAACAACCCCAAGCACTGGACTACATTTTAAATCTTGACTGTGTTCCACCCCGCCAGGCACTCTTAACACCTGTACAGAATATGTGTGACTCCTACACCTTGAAACCCTCATTGTTTGATGCAACATCATATACATAGTTTTACACGCTTGTATGATTAATTATCTGTGTATATTGTGCACGTGTAATGTAAAGCGCTCTGACACCCTACATTGGTATGAGCAGCCCTATGAAAGAATTAAATTAAAGAAAGAGTAAGTGCTGTTAAGATTGTTATTTGTGTAAATACTCATACAGACCGGTGCATTTGACATACTTACCGTGCATGCATATCTTTTATAATCAGCGACTGAAACAAGTCAAAAGCTTGATTCCAAATGGTAGTTTCTCTTAGGTACTTGTAAAGTGATAACAAGGTAAGTGCCTTTATTTCCCCTTCATTGCATTGGAGTCTAGAAATTAGATTCCAGATAGCTTCCAGACAGGATTATAGTCAAACAAAAGGTTGACTGATTGCCCTTAAATGCAGCCTTTATTTGCACCATGCTGGATGTGCAAATAAAGAAGCTCCCTCACTGCTTACACGTCGCTGCTCCGTACACAAAGCAGACAATGTGCGGGTGCTGCTAAATTGTGTCCTGGCTAATTACACCGGGACAAATTCAGCATATTTCACTGGGACCAGGCGGATCCCTTATCTGACACCGTAATAGCTGCTGGATCTGGGATCTGGCTTGATCCCCCTCCATTCCAACACTTATATGTGCGCATTAATTGGTTTCAGGTGGTAAATGGGTTAAACACCATCGGCCTATTCCAGTTGTACAGGTCTCAGCCTGTCCATCTGTATCCATTGCCCCATAACACTGTCTCATAACGGATACGGTCCGGTGGTTGTATTGTCGCATTCACTAAGTTTGACTGCTCATCTTTAAGTTGCTTATTTCTGCATTTGTGTATTAAATTGTAACTAATACGGTGCACTCTTTCCCAGACACTATTACAAGGTTTAAAAATGCCAACATAATAAAGTAATACTATCATAAAATGCGCCACATTACACTGCATAATTTGCCTTTTCTTGCCGCATAATTTGATTCTCCTCCGCCGCATAATCCCAGTGGCCCAGGTTATAAGTACTGCAAGGAGCTGCCCAGTGTAGAGAAAAAAGCAGTGCTCTTTACCCAGTTCTGCATCACTGACAACCACTAACAACAGGCATTCCAGAATGTTCCTTTGTTTGAAGAGTTCAGTTCCGGCCTGAGACCTACTGTGACATTCTTCACCACATGACCTCTTTTTAATCTCCTGCATGTGATGTACATACATGACCCGGTGTGGCTGTGCACGCAGAGCACGCGCTTACTCTCCGGCTGAAGCATCTTGAGTTGACAGCACGCGGCCTGGTTTCCTCTCTGCATACCTCCTGTCAGGAGGAATATCTTGTGACATGGGGGGGAGGGTAATGTGGGAGGGGGCAGTGCTGCCCCTGGGCATCCCTCCTGGTAGGGGCGAAGGGCCTGCCCAGACAGGAAGACGGGAAGATTATTTCCAGAAACAATGAGGCCGAGCCTTCCTTGCAAGTACTGAAGGGGGCCCGTTTTCACCCCCCCCCCCCCCCCAAAGCTCAGTACATTTAGCACCTCCCGGTTTTCAGAGAGGGTGACTGTAGGCAGAGCCAAGCAAGTCTTCACGTGTGTGCCAGTTCATAATAATCGCATACCAGTCCCGGAAGAAGCAAGGAAGAAAACAGATAGTCTGCTTTTACAATTTGCATTCCATTCCCTTTAATGCCTCTCTGTGGTTTCTATGTTGGTGAGCCCTGACAATGAAGGCATTTTATGATCATTGGTTGATTAAATAAATAATAAACTGTAGTCCTACTTCTGTGTTTGTGGAATGTCCCACCTTCTATTTAGGCCTCCTACCAGACAGCACACGCTGTCTGTTGGCAAAAAGACCTATTGTTGGACTTGGCCCTTTTTGCAGGGTCATCCCTGAGCTTGTTGCCTTCCTCCTATATTTTTTTCTGACCTGTTGTTGGCTACTTTATGACTCTGGGCACTTTACCACTGCCGATCAGTGCTAAAGTGCATAAGCTCTCCCTGCTGTAAACTGATGTATTTATTAGTGATTCCATGATTGACTATTTGGTTTACTTGTCAGACCCTAGTACAGTGCACTGAGTGTGCCCAGGGCGTGTTAATCCAAATGCTGCTAGTGGGCCTGCAGCACTGGTTGTGCCACCCACAGAAGCGGCCTTCTAAAAATGTGGTTAAGGTCTGCCATTGCAGAGCCTGCGTGCAGTCTGGTACTGTCATGCTGACTGGGCAAGTACACCCACTTGCCAGTCCCTAAACCTTCCCTTTTTTCATATTAGTCACACCTATGGTAGGCCCACGGGCAGGGTGCATTGTAAGTATAAGGTAGGACAAGCCCTGATGTGTGTGGGATGTCCTAATAGTGAATTACAGCCATTTTCGTTTTTCATTATTGTACGGCTAGCTGTTCTCCATAGGCCAGAATGGGCTGTTAGAATAATTACATTTTATAATCCTAACTGACTCAGAGAACATGGTAGAAATTCAGGTTTAGTATGCCTGGACTCAGAATGATAAAATACATTTTTTAGTAAAGTGGGTTTTAACATTCTGTGTTTGCAAATACCACTTCTAGAAAGTAGGTATTTGCTTGCCTAACCTTTCAAGCCTGCCTCTGCGAGGTTGTGTATTCCTTTGTCTGGAGTTTGAATGACAGGGCTGGGGGATTCCAGGGTACAGAATGAGTCAGCCCAATGGTGAATAGGGAGATCTGCATCTAGATGGGAGGGAGGAGTTGCACCTGGGACGTGAATAGGACTGTGCCTGCCCCCCACAGTGCTGGCTTCACCCCTTGTGGTGCGCTTGTTGTCTCTGCCCTGCACACTGAAAAAAGAGAAGGAAGACTATCAACAAAGTGCTCCTGGGCTGTACTTGCCTTCCACAATGCTGTCTCCACCTCCTGTGGGGCGTCTGATGTTACTGCCCTGCACTGTGAAAGGAAAGGAGAAGTCTGGTAAACAGAGTGCTTCAGAACTGGTTTGGACTGGGCAAAGGCCCCTCTCCTCTCAGAGAACAAAGGATTTTGGGGTATAAATATTTGGACCCTGATCCCAAGAAATTAGATCACTTCTGGACTTATAAGACGAAACCTCTGCTGAGGAGAGGAACCTGAAGAAACTGAGTAGAGACTATTCCCAAGCTGAAGTGCTGCTTGGGCGATTGGCCTGCAGTGGTTGCCTGACTGCCAAAGAGAGGAGAAAGAACGTTGTGGACTTTACTTTCAACTTGTGAAAAGATCTCCAAGGGCTTGGAAGAGAGTTTGCCCCCTGACCGAAGTCTCAGGACCAGTAGACGTCACCAGCCTTTGTGAATTCCTGTGGGAAGCGCTGTTTCAGTGGCTACAGAGGCAGGGGGCTGTGACCGACTCTCACGACCGGCCCGGGGTCCTGTAGGCACCGCATCAAGCAACGTCCGCCTCGAACAACGCAAGCTCTGAGCTCACCGACTCCGTCCTGACTCCGACACCGAGCCCTTGCCTGCACCGCGACTGGTGGACACCGCGACGTGCAACACCTTGCTACACCGACTCGTACTGGTCTGACTGATGCGGTCACTGCTGCTGACTTCGAGTCCTGTGAACGCACCGGAGTTGGGCACCGCCTCGCACGCTTTGCGATGCAACGCCCGACTCGCACCGCTGTCCGGACTGATCGACGCCAGCTCCTGAACTTCGGCTCTGTCACCGCACTGCAAGCTACAAGCACCGCATCGAAGTACCGTCTCGCCCTGCAACGCATGCCTTGGATCCACCGACTCTGTCAACGGGCCGCTGCCTGCACCGCATCGAGGGACAACTCGTCCTGCCACGCTTCCTTTCTGCACCGCAACGAACACCGGAACCGGCCCGCACATCCGTGCCGGCCGCCTCAAGGAAAAGGTACTGTGACTAAGTCTGTCGACATTTGAGAAGGCCCGTACCGACACAGTCCGCTGGATTTGGTAGACTCTGTGTTATTTTTCACAACGCTGTAGCCAGACTGGCTATTGGTTAGCTTTATGTTTACTCTCATTTGCTTGCTTTTTATTCATTCGTTTTTTTGTAGGCGTCCCTTCCTCTGCTTGTATTCGTCACTCCCCTGGACAACTGACACATTACTTGTGTCTCCCACTGAATGCTTTTTAAGCACTACTTTTTACTTTCCGATTAAGCACTCCAAGGGAGTGTATGTGTTTTCCTCCGGTCTCTCTCGTACAGTTCTCTCTCCTGCACTCTGTCACCTGTGTGCTACAGTCCTGCCCCCAGCATGTTGTATGTACTTACCTTCATGTAGTCTCCCCATTGTTTTCTCACCTGTGTGCTTCTCCCCTGCCCACCCCACTTTAATATCTTGATTGTTGCTTCTCCTTCTCACTCTTGGCCTCCATGTTGCTTCCCCCGACCGTGCCCTCCTTCTCTTTTACCTGTTGCTTTTCCTCCAACTCGCCCTCCACGTTGCTTCCCCCAGACACGCCCTCCTTCTCGCACCTGCAGCGTTTCCTCCCCAACCCGCTCTCTGTGTTGCTTTCCCCACCCCTGCCCTCCATGTTGCTGCCCACTTGCATTTTTTTAAAAACTCACGCTATTTTTTTAATTTACTTTTTGATTTTACTTTTTTTGCCTCTCCGACCTGTAAATTTTTTTTAAAGGCTCTGGTGTCATTTTGTAGGTAAATATCAACAAAGAAGGGAACCAGTGGGGGCGATTTTATACGGGGTCCAGTGTACAAGCCCAAGAGAACTGTAATACAAAAGAAGGTACAAAGTTCCCCAGCATTAGGAGGGAGGGAGGAGTGAACCTAGTGTGTGCTCTAATAGGAGGGACTAACAAAAGGGGGGGGAATCCCCTTTTCGGAACTAAAACCCTCACACACCCAGCAAGCTAGGTGTCATGCTTCATCATATGGGTTCTGCTCCTCGTCAGACAGGCGCTGCAATGACTGACGGGCACCCGTGAAGGGGCTCTTTATCGGAGATCTTCTGTTCCTGCCATATTTTGCATGTGGGTATGAGGGTTCAAGTAAAAATGTGTGTGGTCGTGTTGTCGTGAATGGTGAGTGAAAATTAAAAAAGGTTAGGAAATCCACTGGGAACTTTAATGTTGTGGTTTGCTACCTTGGTTAAAAAATGGAGGGAGAGATAAGCACTGTTACTAAGATACAGTGGTACATCTACTACCCTAAGGTCAACATGTTTCATGTATATGTTGCAATTCGTCAGGACCTCGAAAGTGAAAGTACAGTACTACACACAGTGGAATTTAATATACAACCTTAATTGAGGAGGTCAGTATGTACACAGGCCAACGGTCCTGTTCTCTATGCTTTGACCTAAATAGAATGACAGAGAAAGAGTAGTCGAGGTAATTCTCAATTACTATATTGCTGCATTAAACAGGTCACGGAGCACGCTAGAAATCAAGATGGATGCACACAAAAACAAGTAGCAGTGGTGCACAGCATACTTGGTTACGGGATAGGTCATGGGTAAAACATTAAAAGCAAAAAGACACTACGAAATGCTCTAAAAACAGAAAAGTCCAGAGAATGGGCCACTGGTAAATGATGCTTACCCTAATGTGTCCTACAGGGTGCTTCAACGGTCAACTCCCGTGGATCAGGCACCTAAACTTAGGTACCTTGGGAAAGGGAGAGACCAGGTATTAAAACCAGAGTACTAGGTTTACTCAAGGCAGTGGGGATTGCTCTAGGGTACTACCGGGGCATGCCCCTAGAGGTTTTATTAGAGGTGCTACTGGAGCGCAAGAGGAAACCGCAAGCCGATGTCCCACCTAGGAGGCTGCTCATAAATGACCAAACCGCCGCCTCGTGAGTCCGACCACGGCACAGAAGCTGTGTCATCCAATAAGGCCAGGGGGGCACCGGGTCAAGATGGGGCAGTTGTGAAACACCGGGGACACCACACGCAGTTGCCATATGCGAGCCAACCTTTCACCCCAACAAACACGGAAGCAGCCCTGGTGTATACCGAAGGGGCGGCCTCACTATGCGTCGGGAGCAGTGCGACCTGCGTCTGATCACAGAGTTCTTACCTTGCCGATGTGCGGACGATGCCTGCTACACCTACCCCCACGGAGTCAGGAAATACCTGGAAAAGACCGGTAAGCGAGGTAAACTGGGGAGCCTCTTTTAACTGCGGCGGACCCACAGTCATCCCGCGTCACGTGGTAGGTTAGTGTGCAAAGCTGCACATGCGTGGTGGAACGTATGTGTGAATACAGCTAAACCGCTCAATACATAATTTCCTATGATGTAAACCTGGCGGCCATCTTAGGAAGGGCTGGAAATGCCGGTCATCCTAATGGGGCTGTAGACCTGTGTAGCTATTATGTGCGCTGGAACAGAGTTGCGCAAAGGTGTAAGCCAGAAACTGTGGGTGAAAATATTACAATTACGGAGTCAATTACAACTTGCGACCTGCAGCCTACCAAACCATAGGGGCACCAGGGAGAGTGATGCAGGCAATGAGTTGGCACCGCCACTGGGTGACAGTGGCGGTGTAAAAAACATGATAGGGACCCAGTAGGCAAGGTTACATTCGTTGAAGAAAGTGTATTACATATCAGTTTCCACGAGAAAGGGGTGAGGTCAAGAGCTGGTCTGCGCATAGCTAGATTTGAGTTAAGGAGGCCCACGGGACAGAGTCATTAAGACCCCCTCTGTCCGAACCTTAGCGGTGGACCCATCTTTGCTCTATTCTAAACAGAGCTCGTGGACTTATGTCTTGGTGGGATTCCAGAATCAGCCATCTAACGCTCTCTGCTGTGTGTCCACTCTGTTTGCAATGGTCATATAATCTTGTGTGCGTTTTTAAGCACCTGATGTTGCTATTATGTTCGGTAATTCTCGTTTTGACTTGTCTCATAGTCATGCCACTGTATTTCTTACCACAAGGGCAGGTGAGCAGGTAGACGCACTTTGATGCATTGCAGTTGGTGTGTGTTTTGAGGCGCCAAGTGAATGTTTCCGTGATTTGGACTTCTCTACACTGAATTGTTTGGGGGCAGACAGCACAGCCACCACAAGGAAAGTGGCCCACTACTGGCGGCAAGTCCCAAAGGGAACTCTCTGTGTTTCTTTCCTTCATCTTGGGCCTAGTGTGGATGAGTGGGTCTTTGAGATTAGCTGTACGCTTAAAGGCAAATCTCGGTCTTGGTATATCTAAACCACAGGTATTGATAATCCCCCAGTGTTTGATAATTGTCTTTTTGATAGGGGCTGAATTCTTTGTAAAGCAAGTGACACAGGTGATCATGTCTGCTGTCTCCTTGTTCTTTACTTCTAGTAATGCCTCCCGAGGGTTGTTCATCGCCCGCTTGTAGGAGTTGCACACTTGTCTCGTAGGGTAACCTCTGTCTAGTAGTTTGTGTTGTAATGTCTTAGCCTCCTGCTTATAGTCACTCAGCGTGGTACAGTTCCTACGCACCCTGAGGAACTGTCCAAAGGGGAGGTTGTCCCTCAGGGCTTTCGGATGGTGATTTTTATAAAGCAAGAGGCTGTTCCTGTCAGTGTCCTTGCGGTGGAGGTTAATACTTAATCCCTCTTCACTGAGCCAGATCCTCAGGTCCAGAAAGGGGATGTCAGTTGCAGAGATGGTGCTGGTAAACTTAAGGTAGGGGTTCTGTGAGTTTATCCATGTGCAGAAAGCTGTGCAGGCGGTATGATCGCCTCTCCAAAGGATGAGGATATCGTCAATATACCTCCGCCATAGTGTGATATTGTCTTTGAAGGGATGGGTGGGTCCCCTTATAGTGTGTTCTTCAAACGTAGCCATATAGATACAGGCTAGGTTTGGAGCAAAGGTAGAACCCATGGATGTGCCACGTATTTGGTGGTAGAGTTGTGTCTCATATTGAAAGAATTTCTCAGTCAAGGCTATAGTTGCACATGCCATGATGAAGGAGACTGGTGTGGGTGACAGCCAATCTTCCTGAAGTAGGGTTGCCCCTAATGCCTCCAAAGTGGCCAGCTGGGGAATGTTGGTGTAAAGTGCTTCTACATCTAGGGTAAGGAGGAGGTCAACTCCCTCCCTTCCCTCTATGTTTTCTATTAGACGGAGAACATCCCTAGTGTCTTGCAGGTAAGATGGTATTTTTCTTACCAAGGGTTGTAGAAAGGCATCACAGAATTTGGACAGAGGTTCCAAAAGCGATCCTATGCCTGAGACAATAGGTCTCCCAGGTGTCGGTGTAACTCCCTTGTGTATTTTGGGGAGGGTGTAGAAGCAGGGTGTTCTGGGGTTATCTGTAACCAAGAATGCAGCTTCGTTTTTGGTAATCCATTCGTTAGTTTCGCCCTCCATCACCAAGGCTGTAATAGCAGTGGTTAGTCACTTGGTGGGGTCCACCGTGAGCGGTGTGTAGTGGGTGGCGTTCGAGAGTTGGAGTCTGCATTCAGTGTCATAGTCATTGAGAGATTGGATAACCGTGGCTCCCCCTTTGTCTGCTTGTTTGATAACAATGGTACGGTCGTTAGCCAGGGATTGGACGGCTAGTCTCCTTGTCTTACTTAAGTTGTGGAAGGAGTTAATTACAAGTTTTCTCTCCAGCCTCTTGAGTACTGCCCCCTCAAAGGCCAGTATCTCTGGGGGTACCATGCAGTCAGTGGGAGTAAAAGTGGAGGGCTTACGTAGCCCAGTGTTCACTCGTTCATCTTCCTGTCTGCCCTGAAAAAAGGCTTTGAGCCTTATCTTCCTGAAGAACTGCTTCATCTCGCACATCTCATTGAAGCTGTCTGGGTTGGGAGTGGGAACAAATCTCAATCCCTTCTCAAGGACCGTGGTCTCAGTAGGGGTAAGTATTCTGTCTGATAAATTAACGACTAGACTCTCCTTCCCCTGGTCGTGCTCCTGGTTTGCACGGTGGGAGTTGTTGTAGTTTGGTCTTGCTATTGGACACCTTTCTGACCTCCTCTTTTGCGCCCTCTTCCTCTGCCCCAGCCTCTGCCTAAAAAAGGGGGGTTCATGGGGTAGAATTGAGGAGGACCTTGTTGGTAGAAAGGATACTGCCACGGGGGTGGTAGTGAGGGTGCCCATGGAACATCTGGTTGTTATAACCTTGGTTGGGGTAAGTTTGACATTGGTTATGATTGTTGGAGTTTCCGCCACTGGAATCACTACTTGAGGAGCCCCTCCTACTGCCTGTATCAGAGCTCTCATCTGAGGAGTAGCTGTTTTTTGATGAAGTGTAATCGTTCTTAAGGTAGGGATACACCTTTTCTTTGACGAATTTAGCAACCTCTTTTCGCAATTTGGCAATCTTTTGCGTAAGCAGAAACTCCTTGTTATCAGCAAGCTCGTTGTTAATTTCAGTGAGTTTAGTAGCGAAGGCGGTCTTCGGAAGCGTCCCTTTAAGGGCTGTCTCTGCCGCCTGTATCTTTATTAGCAGGGCATCCACCAGTCTTTTGGCCGTCTTGACAATCAGGTAGAGGAGATCTTTGGTACACTTCCAAGAAACTTGGCACCAGTCTTGCTTGAAAGGACCATCCTCGAGGAAAAGTCTCGGAAGGATGTTGACAATCAGGCCTTGGGGTGCTATATTGGCTCTTAGGTACTCGGTCATAAGTGCACCGTGGACTGTGCTTCTTAACCAGTCCTTTTCAGGGCTCGGCCTACGTCACCCCAGCGTCAGCAGGGGGGCGGAGCTCCGAGCCGTATTATCAAGGGGTTCTGAATCGTGCAGGAAAAATTCCTCAGTGCGCGAGATTTTTAGTACTTTACTTTTACCATGTGCATGGTAATTGGTCCTCGCGGTGCCGTGTTTGTAGTAGGCTCAACGCAATAGGCCATATATATTTCAAGTGGGGCATTTCCTGCATTTTGTCTGCGGTTACGAGCACGGCAGTCCATAAATTTCAATTAGGAGCTGTCAGGGGGCCGTGGTAATGGAATCCAGATGGTCGGGGCGCATTCACCAGTCTGCAGTGAGTGGCGCGCGTTCGTGCTTGTTCTGTGTTCTCCTTCTACCAAAGACATTACTCACTTTTCCTCTTTTCATGCAGATCTTGTTTTCTTTACTGACTACAGCTGTGTTTATATAGACGGTGGCTTCAGTTGTGCAGCAGGTGCAGTGGCACCAGTGTGGCGTAGCAGGTGAAGTGGCACCAGTGTGGTGTAAGTATCTTTGGTGGAGACGGTGCAGTTTTACCAGTGTGGCATAGGCGTAGCTACCATTGGTGGAGCAGGTGCTGTGGGACCAGTTTAGTGCAGCAGGTGCAGTGGTACCAGTGTGTGGTAGCTACCATAGGGGGAGCAGTTGCAGTGGTAGTGTTGCTTAGCTATGATTCTGCAGCAGGTGCAGTGGCACCAGTGTGTGGTAGATGGCGTTGTGTAGCAGGTGTAGTGTTATCTGTGTTACTTAGCTATGATTGTGCAGCAGGTGCAGTGGCACCAGTGTGGCGTAGCTATCATTGGTGCAGCATGTGCAGTGGTACCGGTGTGGTGTAAGTATATTTGGTGGAGCAGGTGCAGTGTTACCAGTGTGGCGTAGGCGTAGCTACCATTGGTGGAGCAGGTGCTGTGGTACCAGTTTAGTGCAGCAGGTGCAGTGGTACCAGTGTGTGGTAGCTACCATAGGTGGAGCAGTTGCAGTGGTAGTGTTGCTTAGCTATGATTGTGCAGCAGGTGCAGTGGCACCAGTGTGTGGTAGATGGCATTGTGTAGCAGGTGTAGTGTTATCAGTGTTACTTAGCTATGATTGTGCAGCAGGTGCAGTGGCACCAGTGTGGCGTAGCTATCATTAGTGCAGCATGTGCAGTGGTACCAGTGTGGTGTAAGTATATTTGGTGGAGCAGGTGCAGTGTTACCAGTGTGGCGTAGGCGTAGCTACCATTGGTGGAGCAGGTGCTGTGGTACCAGTGTAGTGCAGCAGGTGCAGTGGTACCAGTGTGTGGTAGCTACCATAGGTGGAGCAGTTGCAGTGGTAGTATTGCTTAGCTATGATTGTGCAGCAGGTGCAGTGGCACCAGTGTGTGGTAGATGGCGTTGTGTAGCAGGTGTAGTGTTATCAGTGTTACTTAGCTATGATTGTGCAGCAGGTGCAGTGGCACCAGTGTGGTGTAAGTATCTTTGGTGGAGCAGGTGCAGTGTTTTTTTTACCAAAGACATTACTCACTTTTCCTCTTTTCATGCAGATCTTGTTTTCTTTACTGACTACAGCTGTGTTTACATAGACGGTGGCTTCAGTTGTGCAGCAGGTGCAGTGGCACCAGTGTGGCGTAGCAGGTGCAGTGGCACCAGTGTGATGTAAGTATCTTTGGTGGAGCAGGTGCAGTGTTACCAGTGTGGCGTAGGCGTAGCTACCATTGGTGGAGCAGGTGCTGTGGTACCAGTTTAGTGCAGCAGGTGCAGTGGTACCAGTGTGTGGTAGCTACCATAGGTGGAGCAGTTGCAGTGGTAGTGTTGCTTAGCTATGAATGTGCAGCAGGTGCAGTGGCACCAGTGTGTGGTAGATGGCGTTGTATAGCAGGTGTAGTGTTATCAGTGTTACTTAGCTATGATTGTGCAGCAGGTGCAGTGGCACCAGTGTGGCGTAGATATCATTGGTGCAGCATGTGCAGTGGTACCAGTGTGGTGTAAGTATATTTGGTGGAGCAGGTGCAGTGTTACCAGTGTGGCGTAGGCGTAGCTACCATTGGTGGAGCAGGTGCTGTGGTACCAGTTTAGTGCAGCAGGTGCAGTGGTACCAGTGTGTGGTAGCTACCATAGGTGGAGCAGTTGCAGTGGTAGTGTTGCTTAGCTATGATTGTGCAGCAGGTGCAGTGGCATCAGTGTGTGGTAGATGGCGTTGTGTAGCAGGTGTAGTGTTATCAGTGTTACTTAGCTATGATTGTGCAGCAGGTGCAGTGGCACCAGTGTGGCGTAGCTATCATTGGTGCAGCATGTGCAGTGGTACCGGTGTGGTGTAAGTATATTTGGTGGAGCAGGTGCAGTGTTATCAGTGTGGCGGAGGCGTAGCTACCATTAGTGGAGCAGGTGCTGTGGTACCAGTTTAGTGCAGCAGGTGCAGTGGTACCAGTGTGTGGTAGCTACCATAGGTGGAGCAGTTGCAGTGGTAGTGTTGCTTAGCTATGATTGTGCAGCAGTTGCAGTGGTACCAGTGTGTGGTAGATGCCGTTGTGTAGCAGGTGTAGTGATATCAGTGTAACTTAGCTATGATTGTGCAGCAGGTGCAGTGGCACCAGTGTGGTGTAAGTATCTTTGGTGGAGCAGGTGCAGTGTTTTTTTTACCAAAGACATTACTCACTTTTCCCCTTTTCATGCAGATCTTGTTTTCTTTACTGACTACAGCTGTGTTTATATAGACGGTGGCTTCAGTTGTGCAGCAGGTGCAGTGGCACCAGTGTGGCGTAGCAGGTGCAGTGGCACCAGTGTGGTGTAAGTATCTTTGGTGGAGCAGGTGCAGTGTTACCAGTGTGGCGTAGGCGTAGCTACCATTGGTGGAGCAGGTGCTGTGGTACCAGTTTAGTGCAGCAGGTGCAGTGGTACCAGTGTGTGGTAGCTACCATAGGTGGAGCAGTTGCAGTGGTAGTGTTGCTTAGCTATGATTGTGCAGCAGGTGCAGTGGCACCAGTGTGTGGTAGATGGTGTTGTGTAGCAGGTGTAGTGTTATCAGTGTTACTTAGCTATGATTGTGCAGCAGGTGCAGTGGCACCAGTGTGGCGTAGCTATCATTGGTGCAGCATGTGCAGTGGTACCGGTGTGGTGTAAGTATATTTGGTGGAGCAGGTGCAGTGTTACCAGTGTGGCATAGGCGTAGCTACCATTGGTGGAGCAGGTGCTGTGGTACCAGTTTAGTGCAGCTAGTGCAGTGGTACCAGTGTGTGGTAGCTACCATAGGTGGAGCAGTTGCAGTGGTAGTGTTGCTTAGCTATGATTGTGCAGCAGGTGCAGTGGCACCAGTGTGTGGTAGATGCCGTTGTGTAGCAGGTGTAGTGTTATCAGTGTTGCTTAGCTATGATTGTGCAGCAGGTGCAGTGGCACCAGTGTGGTGTAGGTATCTTTGGTGGAGCAGGTGCAGTGTTTTTCTTACCAAAGACATTACTCACTTTTCCTCTTTTCATGCAGATCTTGTTTTCTTTACTGACTACAGCTGTGTTTATATAGACGGCGGCTTCAGTTGTGCAGCAGGTGCAGTGGCACCAGTGTGGCGTAGCAGGTGCAGTGGCACCAGTGTGGTGTAAGTATCTTTGGTGGAGCAGGTGCAGTGTTACCAGTGTGGCGTAGGCGTAGCTACCATTGGTGGAGCAGGTGCTGTGGTACCAGTGTGGCGTAGGCGTATGCCATTAGCTCAAACTCAAATAAATCCGAGCCCGATTGCATTTCCAATGCTTGTTTAATTGGGTGATAGTTACCCAATCGTCTGTAGTAGAGCATGAGGCAGCTGCTCCTCCAGCTCCAAAAAGCGAGGGTGCAGATCTCAAGGTCTCAGCTATAGTGTCTTCATCAAAACTCAAACCTGGGACATCCTCCATCTTAGGAAGGTGAAGGTTGAGAGGGGGGCGTGGGGGGTTTGTTACAAGCCTAATGAATACAAAAGTTATTCAAGGCAAACGGATGGTCCTATCAGTAAGCTGGTACTGTAGGTAACCTCAATGGTTCCGCGGGGGTTGCCCGCGCAAGGAAAATCAACAACGAAGGGAAACTGTGGGGGCTATTTTATACGGGGTCCAGTGTACAAGCCCAAGAGAACTGTAATACAAAAGAAGGTACAAGGTTCCCCAGCATTAGGAGGGAGGGAGGAGTGAACCTAGCATGTGCTCTAATAGGAGGGACTAACAAAAGGGGGGGAATCCCCTTTTCGGAACTAAAACCCTCACACACCCAGCAAGCTAGGTGTCATGCTTCATCATATGGGTTCTGCTCCTCGTCAGACTGGCGCTGCAATGAATGACGGGTACCCGTGAAGGGGCTCTTTATCGGAGATCTTCTGTTCCTGCCATATTTTGCATGTGGGTATGAGGGTTCGAGTAAAAAGGTGTGTGGACGTGTAGTCGTGAATGGTGAGTGAACATTAAAAAAGGTTAGGAAATCCACTGGGAACTTTAATGTTGTGGTTTGCTACCTTGGTTAAAAAATGGAGGGAGAGATAAGCACTGTTACTAAGATACAGTGGTACATCTACTACCCTAAGGTCAACATGTTTCATGCATATGTTGCAATTCGTCAGGACCTCGAAAGTGAAAGGACAGTACTACACACAGTGGAATTTAATATACAACCTTAATTGAGGAGGTCAGTATGTACACAGGCCAAAGGTCCTGTTCTCTATGCTGTGACCTAAATAGAATGACAGAGAAAGAGTAGTCAAAGTAATACTCAATTACTATATTGCTGCATTAAACAGGTCACGGAGCACGCTAGGAATCAAGATGGATGCACACAAAAACAAGTAGCAGTGGTGCACAGCATACTTGGTTACGGGATAGGTCATGGGTAAAACATTAAAAGCAAAACGACACTACGAAATGCTCTAAAAACAGAAAAGTCCAGTGAATGGGCCACTGGTAAATGATGCTTACCCTAATGTGTCCTACAGGGTGCTTCAATGGTCAACTCCCGTGGACCAGGCACCTAAACGTAGGTACCTTGGGAAAGGGAGAGACCGGGTATTAAAACCAGAGTACTAGGTTTACTCAAGGCAGTGGGGATTGCTCTAGGGTACTACCAGGACATGCCCCTAGATGTTTTATTAGAGGTGCTACTGGAGTGCAAGAGGAAACCGCAAGCCGATGTCCCACCTAGGAGGCTGCTCGTAAAAGACCAAACCGCCGCCTCGTGTGTCCGACCGCGGCACAGCAGCTGTGTCATTCAATCAGGCCGTGGGGGCAGCGGGTCAAGATGGGGCAGTTGTGAAACACCGGGGACACCACACGCAGTTGCCATATGCGAGCCAACCTTTCACCCCAACAAACACAGAAGCAGCCCTAGTGTATACCGAAGGGGCGGCCTCACTATGCGTCGGGAGCAGTGCGACCTGCATCTGATCACAGAGTTCTTACCTTGCCGATGTGCGGACGATGCCTGCTACACCTACCCCCCAGAGTCAGGAAATGCCTGGAAGAGACCGGTAAGCCGAGGTAAACTGGGGAGCCTCTTTTAACTGCGGCGGACCCACAGTCATCCCGTGTCACGTGGTAGGTTAGTGTGCAAAGCCGCGCATGCGTGATGGAACGTATGTGTGAATACAGCTACACCGCTCAATACATAATTTCCTATGATGTAAACCTGGCGGCCATCTTAGGAAGGGCTGGAAATGCCGGTCATCCTAATGGGGCTGTAGACCTGTGTAGCTATTATGTGCGCTGGAACAGAGTTGCGCAAAGGTGTAAGCCAGAAACTGTGGGTGAAAATATTACAATTACGGAGATAATTACAACTTGCGACCTGCAGCCTACCAAACCATAGGGGCACCAGGGAGAGTGATGCAGGCAATGAGCTGGCACCGCCACTGGGTGACAGTGGCGGTGTAAAAAACATGATAGGGACCCAGTAGGCAAGGTTACATTCGTTGAAGAAAGTGTATTACATATCAGGTTCCACGAGAAAGGGGTGAGGTCAAGAGCTGGTCTGCGCATAGCTAGCTTTGAGTTAAGGAGGTCCACGGGACAGAGTCATTAAGACCCTCTCTGTCCGAACCTAAGCGGTGGACCCATCTCTGCTCTATTCTAAACAGAGCTCGTGGACTTATGTCTTGATGGGATTCCAGAATCAGCCATCTAACGCTCTCTGCTGTGTGTCCACTCTGTTTGCAATGGTCATATAATCTCGTGATGAAGCATGACACCTAGCTTGCTGGGTGTGTGAGGGTTTTAGTTCCGAAAGGGGGATTCCCCCCTTTTGTTAGTCCCTCCTATTAGAGCACACGCTAGGTTCACTCCTCCCTCCCTCCTAATGCTGGGAAACTTTGTACCTTCTTTTGTATTACATTTTCGTAGGTAAAACCAGTAGTTCTCACCTTTGGGACTTTTGCCAACCCCTTTTGGCAATGCTGTACACTTCGGCAGGATGCTGTGCAGTATGCCAATGTATGTACTTTTATTTACTCTTTCTGGTCAAGTCTGCGTTATACAACACACAATAAATACATTTTTTTTAAAGCATTGAATGATTTGGCTGCATTCATTTGTAGGCATGCCTATGCTTGATGAAATGTGTCTCAAAATGATGCAGGTGCCAATTTGTCTACTTATCGGTCCGATATGGATCAACATTTTTTTTTACAAAATGAAATAGAAGTAGCACGAAAATGAACAAATACAAGATGGAAGAAGATGGGCAATGAAAGACTTTGAATAAGAAGCAACAAATGAAAATGACAATAAATACAACCAATGGTAAGCAATGGGCGGGCTGTAGACCCACTGCATGCTCTTGGTAAGCCCACAATAGGTATTTTCCAACCTGCTAGTGCTGTGTGGAAGACAAGCTCTAAGATTTGCCTCCAAAGGCTCTGTCTCATCGGGGAAGTGCGTGATGAGATGATTGGTCAGTCCAGTCCTAGCCAGACCTCTTTCCCTCATAGTAGGAGTTCTGCAAAGAAAGGCTGAACCAGTCTAAATATCCAAACGAGGCAGATTTAGATACATTTTATAGGATTGACTAAAAAGGTACATTGATGGTACAATTCATAAGCATGGCTCATTCTTCAGATAACTCTGCTGCTGACGTCAGAGTGCAGGCCTCAAGCTCAAATAGCAGCAAGGCCGACTCAGCCTTCGATTCTTCTGAGACTTATAAATAGTGACATCTGTTATATAAAGTGTTTAAAAAAGTTTTAGTACTATACATACAACATGTGCTTGTGTGCATGTTGGGTGACTGCGGTGTCTCCAACAAATAACTATTAATGTCTGGAGTCCCTGAGACATAACTTGTAATTGTAAAACACATCATAATGTGTATTTGTAAGCGCACATTCATGCAAGGGTATCTTGGTGCAGAATACGTTATTCAGAATAACAGATGTTTACTGTGAGAGGTGAGATCTTGTGATATCATCGTAAGTCAAAACATGACTGTTAGACCTGACACCCTTGGCGTGGTTTTCCCCCATCTTTTTGCCTCTGTCTACTGTATTTTTGATGCTGTGCTGGATTTCGTTTTTGCTGGTTTAGATGCTTTGGACACTCTGCCACTGCTGATCAGTGCCAGAGTGTAAGTGCTACATCTGTAAATTGTCATATTGATTGAATATACCTGATTGGCATATTTGTATCACCATGAAGTCCCTAGTAAAGTGCACTGTGTGTGCCAGGGCTGGTGATGACAGATGCTACTAGTGGGCCTGCAGCGCAGATTGCGCCACCCACATGAGTAGCCCTAAAATGGTGTCTCAGGCCTGCCAGCGCAGGGCCTGTGTGCAGTCAGTGGACCGCCATGTCCGCCTGGCCAGTGTCCCCACTGGCTGGGCCTAACCCTTCCCTGTCTATGCACATCAGTCACCCCTATGGAAGGCTCAAGGTACCCCCCTGGGCAGGGTGCAGTGTATGGGTAAGGTAGAGCATGTACTAGTGCAGGTCACATGCTCTGGTAGTGAGCAGCAGCCATTTTGTGTGCTCACTGCTGTAAGGTTCTCTTGCTCCATAGAATAACATGGGGGAGGCTGGTCCCATTGGATACCAGCCTATCTTCTCATAGGAACAAGATGGGACATAAGTGATTGATATCCCTGAACTCAGAATTTAATAACACATCTTTTAGGAAGGGTTGTTGTTAAATTCTGTGTTTGAGAATAGTACTTTTAGAAAGTGGCTGTTCTCTTGTCTAACCTTTCTGTGTGCCTGGGCCTGTTTGTGGATTGACTGTCTGGCCTGAGTGTGACAGGGGCTGCAGAGCCCCCAGGAGGTTGTCTGAGTCAGCCCGTGGATGAAAGGCAGCATCTGCTGCCAGGGAAGTGGGAGGAGATCACACCTGATAGTGACAGGGCTGTGCCTGCCTGACCACAATGCTGGCTCCACCCCCCTGCTGGGCGACTGTCACCTCTGTCCCTGATACTGAGAGGAAGAAGGAAGCAAGGAAACCCCCAGTGCCTCAGCAACACCCAGAACTGGTTTAGACCGGGCTCAGGGCCCACTTGCACAAAGACTTCAAAGGACTTCAAATACTTTTTGGGGTATAAGAGAAGGACCCCTGACAACAGAAAATTTAGATTCTACAATCAAGAGGAACCTCTGCCAGAAGAAGGACTGCTGAAGGAACTGAAGGAAGATTGCCTTGCTGTGTGCTCTAAGGGCTGACCTATCCTGCTATCCAACTGAAGGAGAGGAGAAGAAGTGCTTTGCTGTATGCTGTGCCCCCATCTGCTTGAATTACTAAGACGTTGATGTGTGCTGTGTCTTCACTGAATCTCCAAGGGCCTGAGAAGAGCTGGCCTCCTGTTCCTTGAACCCAGGGTTAAAAGGTTCCTAAAGAAACCCAAGACGCTGTGCAGATCGTGCTGTTTTGGACCTGGAGCGTGTGGTGCGCAACTGCTGAGCGTGAGTAGGGATCGGTGTGCTCATTGGCACATTCCCAACGAGGGTTGGAGGTCTGTGGCGCCTCCCCTCGTGTATCCTGCTTCAGAGCGATTGTGAGGCCGAGAGGGCAGTCTTTCCGTGACCTGCGCCCTCAAAAATCATCTGCCGCCTGTTCACCGCCGCTGCCCGGGGCCAGAAATCCCCTGAGAAGTTGCCGTTCGTAAACGGAGGCTGCCGCGGCAAAGATCGGAGCCGCCGTGCTCCCCATTGGCTGGAGGAGCCAAGCCCCCTCACCAACGCAGCGACGGGATAGGCCCGTGCAGCGCAGCGTCATCATTGTTTCCGAGTGGTGATTGGCTGCCCCGAATCGTATCGTTGTAGGCCTGTCCCGGGAGCCGCACTGCCATTGGCTGACTCCCGGGTGTGCAAAGGGGCTCGCCCCGAACGCCGCGACAGGATTGGTCCACGCCATCGGGACCTGTGGAGGAGCCGCCGAGAGCCGTGATCGAAGAATACCCCAGCGAGGAGCCGACAGCCATGCGACCGTCCTCGCCGAGGGAGTCCAAGTGAGTGTCCCGCATCCCTGGCCGGTCGTCCCCCGAGGTGTGCTGAACCAACTCCCCCGCCGCTCGTTGGATTGTCGAGAGCGGGCGGGAAAGCAGAGGGGACCGGCCGGGGCTGAGAGCGAGTGTGCTCTGCTCGGCGCGAGGACACGCTGATTGGCATCAAGGAGTCCCCAGTGAATCTGGTGAGGCGCGCATCCCACGCTTGGGGAACATTACTTGGCGGGCTGATTATTGCTGTCAAAATCAGTGGCATATTTTAGTTTGCTCATTTTTACGAGCTGAATTGAGATAAGTGCAAAGTATTATTTTTAATACTGATACAAGAGACTTGAGACTATTTTTATTAAGAGACTTTCTACATTTTGTGCAACCATTAAGATTAAGTGCAACATTTACCTGAAGAAGTGATTATCGCGTATTGCTGATTTTTACTGCTGCAACTAGATAAAGTTATATTTTTTATATATACTTACCTGTGTGGTCTCAGTTTGTGGTGGATTGGGGATTACTGTTGTGTTAAGTGCATTTATGATACACATTGCCTCAGAGATAAGCCTGTCTGCTCGTGCCAAGCTACCTAGAGGGTGAGCAGGGGTTATCTACTTTGTGTAATTCTTCACCCTGACTAGAAGCAAGGGTCCCTACTTGGTCTAAGGTGCTTACATCTGCCAATTAGAGACCCCCAGATCTAACAAGGACGTATATTCATAACCTGAAGCTGATATCAGCAGTTAATGTCACATTATGGTGAAAACCACTTCAATAAACTGTATGTCTGATCATGTGACATTTATCGGAATTCGTCCTTTAGCGCTGTTGTGTGTCAGATCGTGTAATAAGCACACTGCTCCCAGGGAAGTTAAAGGTCACAGGTAAGGCTTTAAGTGAGATGAAAAGGGTGGTGCGGCTGTCTCTACAAGGGTCTGAGCAAAGAAACATAACTTTGTGGTGTAACAGGGGCCTCTGCAGCCCCTGCGTCGGAGGGTGTGGTCCATGCCTGTTGGACTTGGTCCTTTTTGCAGGGTCATCCCTGAACTTTTTGCCTTCCTCTTGTAGTTTTTTCTGACCTGTTGTTGGCTGTTTTAGGACTCTGGACACTTTACCACAGCTGATCAGTGCTAACTTGCATATGCTCTCTATGTTAAATTGATGTATGGATTAGTGACTCCATGATTGGCTGGTTTGGTTTACTTGTCAGACCCTAGTACAGTGCACTGCATGTACCCAGGGCGTGTAAATCAAATGCTGCTGGTGGGCTTGATTGTGCCACCCACAGAAGCAGCCTGTAAAGTGTGTTTCAGGCCTGCCATTACAGAGCCTGTGTGCAGTCTGGTACTGCCATGTTGACTGGGCAAGTGAACCCACTTGCCAGTCCCTACACCGTCCCTTTTCTGCATATTAGTCAACCCTATGGTAGGCCCAAGGGCAGGGTAAAAAGTAGGACATGCCCTGATGTGTGTGGCATGTCCTGCCATTTTCTTTTTTCACTATTGCAAGGCTACCTTTTCCCCATAGGCCAGAATGGACAGCTTGATTATAACATTTTATAATCCTAACTGACTCAGTTTAGTATGCCTGAACTCCGAATGATAAAATGCATCTTTCAGTGAAGTTGGATTTAACATTCTGTATTTGAAAATACCACTTTTAGAAAGTAGGTATTTTCTTGCCTAACTATCCAAGCCTGCCTCTGCTAGGTTGTGTATTCCTTGTCTGGAGTTTGAGTGACTGGAGCTGGGGGATTCCAGTAGACAGGGTGAGTCAGCACAGGGCTCAATAGACCCATCTGCATGTAGAGTGAGGGGAGCACCTGGGACATGAATAGGGCTGTGCCAGCCTTCCACAATGCTGGCTCCACCTCCTGTGGTGCATCTGATGTCACTGGCCCACACTGTCAAAGGAAAGAAGGAGTCTTGTAAACAAAGTGCTCCAGGACTGACCAGAACTGGTTTGAACTAGGTACAGACACTCTCTGCCTTCAGGGAACAAAGAGAATAGGTGTATAAAAGGGGGGACTCAGACCCCAGAAATGAAGATCACTTTTGGGAAACAAGAAGAACCTTTGCTGAGGAGAGGAATCAGAGAGAAACTGAAGGAGGAGACTATCCCTAAGCTGAGTGTTGTTTGGGGGATTGGCCAGCAGTGGTTGCCTGACTGCCAATGAAAGGAGAAAGGAACTTTGTGCTACTTTCATCAACTTGTAAAGGATCTCCAAGAGCTTGGAAATTGAGCTTGCCTCCTGCTGAAGTCTCACGGATAACAGACTTCACCAACCAGCTCACCTGAGTTCTTCTAAAATGCCTGCTGTTGTGCTGAGCCATCTGAGGGACTGCGTGTCGCAAGGAGCTGGAAGAAGAATTGTGACGCCACTGCAGCCGCTGTTGTTGCATCACTGAAGAAGGGTGTCGCCAATGTCGCATCGCAGAAGCACCTCGTATTGCTGGAGAAGAGTGTCGCCGCCGCAGCCGCTGTCGTCGCATCACTGAAGAAGAATGTCACCGCTGCAGCTGTCGCATCGCATCACCAAAGCACCTCGCATCACCAGAGAAGAGTGTCGCCGTCGCAGCAGATGCTGTCATATCACCGGAGAAGCGTGTTGCAGGACCTGTCGCAACTCAGACGATTAGTTGAGTCGCCGCACATTCGTTGGGTGTGCACACATCGTTTTCGCATCAAGAAGCAGATGCCATTTTGTTTTATTGCACTGGATCTTCATCACATCACGGCGCTGCGGGTCGCATCGCCACGGAAGCACAGTAAGAAACCGACGCATCACCTCTCCACACGGAGAAGGACCTTCTCCTGCGCAACAGTAGGGAACCGATGCATCACGGTTCTTGCGTGTAAGGAACCGACACATCACCTTCACTGCAACACTTTCGTTGTATAGCATTACGCATCCAAAGGCACATTGAACAATAAGTGTTGCATTTACCATCTAAAGAGAACTAAGCTATTTCTACCATTTTTAAAGTACCGTATAGTGGATTTTTATTGTTTGTGGTCTTCTGTTAAGTCTATATAAAAATATTTATTTTTATACTACAAATTGTGTGGTGTCCATCTGTAGTGTTGTCGCTGGGTTACTGTATGTGTTCACAAATGCTTTACACACTGCCTCTGAGATAAGCCTGCCTGCTCGTGCCAAGCTACCAAGGGGGTGAGCAGGGGTTATTTTAGGAGTGTACTTCCTCACCCTGACTATGAAATTAAATGAAATGAAAAGATAATTTATAAAGTGCGATGGCTACTCAGGGGCGTCCCAGCGCTGCAGAGGTTGGGCTAGTTGGAGTACGCTAGACTTTAAAGAATTATTAAGATGAATTATTAAAAAGATGATTTATTAAAAACCAGGTTTTAAGAAGCTTTCGGTAGGTAAGTAGTTTAGGTTCTGGTATGATTGAGAGGGGGAGAGTGTTCCAGATCTTGGCTAGGTTATAGGAGAGCGAGCGGCCTCCGCACCTGGCTCTCTTAATTCGACTAGACGCAAGGGTCCCTATTTGGCCAAAGGTACATACCTATGCCAACTAGAGACCCCCAAATCTAACACTCAGCCAGCCTCGCCTTTCACTCAATCAATGCCAACTACCTCTTGGGACCATACTTGAGTAAGCTATAGGATATGGTAAGCAAGATCTTGTAGACAGTGAGAGCTGTACTGGGAAATGAACATCAACCGTGGCAAAAATGCTGAAACTAGCTCTGCTCTCTTAGTGCAATCTTTCTTTTTATACATCATTTCTCTCTCTTCTTCTTCTCCTCTCTTTCTCCCTCTCTGATCATGTTTTGTCTTCCTTCCTTCGCCCCTCCCTTCCTCTCTCTCTTTTGAAGTTTCACCATGCTTGTTGCAGTTAACCACACGGAACTGGGAAATGTGACAGAGGTGCCAGGAGTGGCCCGAGCATTCATATCCGGCCTACATGGGCTCCAGCACACCAGTCTGGATGAGATCCACAGGCTTCTCGGGTGATTTTCAAAGGCCACTAATAGACGTGCTATTTGGCAGCATTTGTCTCTTTGGAGCAAAGGCAGACTCTGCCCTGGAGCACTTGAAGGAAAGCAGCCATAGTGTACTCCCTCTGCCTTTCTGCTTGCATGCGGCAGTGACCCCAACAATCTCACCCCTTTCGAGGCTTAGGAAGGGGTTGTCTCGCAGCCAATGCCAAAGCCCACCTCCACAGGCCCACCAGTCTTTTCAAGGCTGGAGTGGGAGAGTCAGCTGTCCAGGCTGTCAGGAGCAGCACATTCCTAAGTCCAGCTACAAATGACAGTGAACCTCCTTACATTTTTGGGATTATCAATCAACATGCCGAAGTCACATCTGACTCCTTTATAGAAGCTCCAGTTCATCAGAGCCATCTTGGATACGGTGTAGTTTAGAGCCTATCCTCTCGTTCAACAAGTCCCGGTCATTTGGACATATCACCTTGATGTTTCAGCCTTGCTCCTGGGTCCCAGTGAGAGTGGCTATGAGAGTTCTCGGCCTCCTGCATACTGCTTGCTGACTATGCCAGATTGCACAAGCGGGCTCTGCAGTGAGATCTGAAGTCTCAGTGGCCTCATCACCAAGGACATCAGCTAGAGTCCATCCAGGTTTCAGAAAAGACTGCAGAAGAGCGTCTGTGGTGGCTGTGCAAACACAACTGAACCAGAGGCATAGTGCTCTCTATGCCTCCCTATAGCTGACAGTGGTGACAGAGGCATCACTGTTGGGTTGGGGAGGTCATCTGGGAGAGGAGCAGATTAGAGTACTCTGAGTACTCTGGTCTATGGTGGAGCCCAGCATTCACATTAATCTGTTGGGTTTGTGCCCCCTTCACTTGGCATTAAGGTCCTTCCTATTGTCCATCAAAAGGAGACTGGTCCAGGTTCTCACATACATCAGTGCCTTGTGGTATTGCAACAAGTATGGGTGGAGTAGAGTCCGTGTAAGGAGGCCCTGTGCTTCTACAACCAGCTGAGTCAGCTGAGCATCTCTCTGGTTGTGAACCACCTGGGGGTATCTTTGATTGTCAGGGAGGACAAACTCAGCCGGGGATACCTAGCAAATCATGAATTGTAGCTACACCAGGAAGTGGTACTTGGCGTCTTCCAACAATGGGGAGAATCCTGGATTGATCAAGGCGCCACTGCAGAGAATGTGCAATGTCAACACTGTTGTGCATTGAAGCTCTCTCTCAGAGATGCATTTCAACTAGAGTAGAGCTGTGGACTTCTGCACACCTTCCCACCTCTGCCTCTCCTGACCAGAGTTCTGAAGAAGATCAGGAACAACGGGCCCAAGTCATCCTAGAGGCTCCGGAATGGGCCCAGAGAGTGTGGTACCCATGACTTCAGGGCCTAAGCAATTGTCCTCCGATCAGGTTGCTGCTTTGTTGGATCTTCTGTCCCAGAAGCAGGGCAGAGGCTTACACCCAGGCCTGCAACATCTACACCTCAATGTGTGTAGACTGAGCAGTGATAATTACCTCCTTTCAAGCTCACTTGAAAAGTTTTAAATGTCATTTTAGCGGCCAAGAATTCATCTACAAAAACTGTTTACACCGGACACTAGGATAAGTGTGTAGCCTGGTGTAATTCCTTCCATATATACCCATTATAAAGAAAAGATTTTTGCTTTTTGTGTTGTCCTTATCCCAGCAAGGCCTTACAGAGGGCACTGTTAAAAGTAATATGTTGCCCATTTCAGTATTTTTGTGCTTACAAGACCAACCATCCTTATTTAAATATCAGTTGTGAAGTGTTTTCTTAATGTACTGGTCCATATTTTCCAGCAAAGCCCTTTGTGATACTGCAGTGATCCTCACGTTATGTATATGTGCCCCATTTGAGCCAATACATAGCTGTCTATAGACTTAAAAAAGTACCCGTCAAACTGATAACTTCAGTTCATCGTGTGAGTGAGCTTCAAGCTCTCTGTCCGTTGATCCACTGTATACCACCTTTTTGCAGACAAACTAGGGTTGCAAACTAGGGCAACATTCTTGCAGAAGGTTGTGATGCCTTTTCATGTCAGGCAATCCAGCATCCTTCTGGCATTCTTTGCTCCACCTCACCTTTTGAAAGAAAATGAGAAGCTCCATCACTTGGACTCAAAAAGAGCTTTGAGCTTTTACATCAATTCTACTCAGGACCATCATGTGGATGATCAGCTCTTTGTTGGAGTCTCTGGAGGAAAAGGGTAAGACAGTAGAGAAAAGGACCAAATCCAAGTGGACAGTCATCAGTATTCAATCTGCTATGTGTTGGCCACGAAGCAGATGCTGGAAGGTCTGAGGGCTTATTCAACCTGAACCATGGCTCTTACCAATGCATTGGCATGCTGAGTGCCTGTTCTGGACATCTGTCAGGCCATGACGTGGGCATCAATTCACGCATTCACGAAGCACTACTGACTTGATAGCCAGGTCTGGAGGGAAAGGCATTTTCCTGTTCAGTCCTGCAGGATTCTTTGTTTTGAGCCATTGCCTAGACCCCTGTCCCGTGTGCCCTTTGACTAAACACTCCTTCTCCCCTTGTTGGGGACAGATCCAATATTTATACTCTGGAGTCTCAGTGATCCCTCTGAGAGATTCCACAGCGCCAAGGGAGCCACTCACAGTTGAAGTATGGGATGGCGCCCCTTGCCAAAGCACTCCCTCTCCCCTTTTTGAGGAAGGATCCAGTAGGTAGGCCTTGGAGTTTCAGAGACCCCTCTGAGAGAGTCCACTGTGTAAAGGGAGCCTCTCGCAACGGAGATGGGGGAATGATACCACTTCCCCTGGGATCACAGCTAACTGGACTTTGGACGCAGTTATTACTTGTCTACCGGTTTGTGCCCCCCTCACCCTACCCATCCTCTTTCATGCTGTGTCTCTCACCCCGTGACCCTCCACCTCCTCTTTCCCTCGTTCATTCTATGTCTACTTCCCCTGCTCCTACCCCCTCTCCCCTGAATCTCTCCCCTTGCCTGCTTTTTCCCTTATTATATGTCCTTATTGTTGGTCTTGACCTAACATGTAACTATGTAGCTATGCTCTAATAACCGTGTAACCTTTGTAACGATGTAACCTGTAACTATGGTCTGATACTCATGTAAAGCGCTCTGATACCTCTGGGTCTAGCCAGCGCTATATAAAACCTTTCAAATAAATAAATTACAGAGTCTGCGAGCAGAAGCATCCATCAAAAGTACAAATTACTTACCTTAGGTAATGCCCTTTCTGGTGAGTACTCTATCTATCCTCAGATTCCTCATAACCCCCCACCTCCCTGTTCTGTGGAATGAGCTCTTTCTCATTCCATAAAATGATCACAGTTTAGAGATGTGCACTCTGTCACATCTAATCAGTTCTTAAGTTCCACATCCGATGGCACAGAGTCAAGAAGGAAACTTGATGTCTGAGCGCAGAGGTAGTGAATACATGTGGCTTCCTTATCATTTCTGGGGAGGGACAAAGTTGACAAGGGGCTGCACAATGCCACCTGCTGGCTTGTCAGAGTAATTCTGAGAACAAATCTGCGGATCCAGTCTGGCACCAGGGGTTATTAACAGTGAGGAGTCTGCTGTTAGAGTATCTACCAGAAAGAGTGTTACCAATGAGAAGTACTTTGTATGTCTGAACTGATGCTATTTGCTGTTTCGTATATCAGTCTGCCTTCTATGGAGTAAGTGGACTGCAATGCATGAGGGAGTATTTTACATATCAAAAGTGCACTGAATCATTACTCAAGACTCATATGCGAGCCTAATTTTGACATCGGCCACATTGGTTGTCACTTTCCAGATTGGGACAGTCTAACTCCAAGTTCTCACCCCCCTGAAGTCATGAAATCAACAATCTTGCAAGACTTCACGGGTAGTCAACTTGTGGCCAGATTGTCTCAATGACTAGCACTTGTTCAGATATTGCTGGGCTGCACTTTTTGCATGTGGTCAGAATGCTCCTGTTGCTGCTCCCTTCTTCTACTGGAAAGCTGCTCACACAATGAGTGTGCACAGCAGCTCCTTTCCCCTGCTGAAGCAACCTAGGAGACTCCCCCAATCTCTTGCTGCCATGCTACTGAGGTGCTGTGCACAAAAAGTGAAGGTGTCGCAGATTTGCTGTACGCCTTCTGGAGCTCTGTTGAGTTGAGTGGAGTGGATTTGACTTGACTTGATGGTTATAAAGCACTGAAATTAACCAGGTAGAATCTTGGTGCTGTGACTAACTCGCACATCATTTCTGTTCCTCTCTGTGGAGCAAGCACTGATTGATTCAACTTAATCAGTGCCTGTCAGCTGCTCCCAACATGATTGAGGTACTATTTTGTTCTTTTTTACTTTCTGTGCTCTGCAAACAGATGGCAAGGCGTGTGACTGGCAAAAAAGTACCCAGCAGGACAAACAAATATGCAAAGTTTTATTTTCTATAGTTGACTTTCTTTTATTTTGACATGCCTTTTTTTCACTTTTGCACTCATGTTTCTTTTGTGTTTGCTCATAGGCACTGTTCTCAAAAGATTAGGATTATTTTATTGCAAAGCGACATTGTTAATTTCTTATGTGTAATTAAATTAAGCTTTTACACATAATCATGCAGTACAGGAAACAACCTTTACATAGCTGTCATTAGACCGCGATGCCTTTACAATGCAGTTGTTACAAGGACCGTGTTGTTACAACGCGATGCCATTACTACGCAAGTCATTACATCGACTTGCAGCAGGTGGCGCTCTAACATAAGGAATAGTATAATTTACTATTCCAACATCTACCTACTGTTGCGTAGGCTAGAGTTGGAATAGTAAATTATACATTCCTAATGTTACGGCACCATCTATTGCAAGTCGATGTAATGACTTGCTTAGTAATGGCATTGTGTTGTAACAACACGGTCGTTGTAACAACTGCATTGTTACATACAGCATAGTTAAAGCACGTGTTGTAACGTGCTATATTCGTGCAGTACACCCCAATCCACCGCACTCCAATCTGCCCCACTCAAAACCACCCCATGCCACACCCATCCACCCCTGACCAATCCAATCCACACCACTCACCACAATCCAATTCACCACTCTCCAATCCTCCCAACCTAACCCACTCAACTCTGCCCCACTCCAATCTAAAACAATCTGCACCACTCCAATCCAAAACAATTGGCCACACTTCAATCCAAAACAAATCTTCCCACTAAAAAAATAAAACAGTCTTCCCCAATACAACTAAAATAATCTGTCCCACTCCAATCCAAAACAGCCTGCCCCACTCCAATCCAAAACAGCTTGCCCCATTTCAATCCAAAACAATCTGTCCCACTCCAAAGTAAAACAATCTTCCCTGCTCCAATCTGTCCCATTCCAATCTGCTCTATTCCAATCTGCCCCACTTTAATCTGCCTCAATCCAATCCAAAACAATCTGCCAACTTCAATCCAAAACAATCTTTCCCACTCCAATCTGTCCCATTCCAAACCAAAACAATCCTCCCCACTCCAGTTCATCTCACTCCAATCGGCCCTCTCCAATTCAAAACAATCTGCCCCACTGCAGTATGCCCCACCCCAATCAGTGTGCTTTGCTTTTGCCATAGGCTTACACGTGCTCTTCATTGTCCATGCTTTTGTCCTTAGTGGCCATGTACCAGTGTGGCCCTTTTGTGTAGCCAGTGTATTCATTTTTCCCACTTTTCTAGTCCATTTGCTAGGGACATTAATAGAAGAGGCCTAAGTTTTTTGTTAATTTTTTCTTTTTTCACTGTTGTGAGTCTAATGTGCTTGAGCTGATTGTAGTATGTATGTACACTGTTTTGAATGCATTTTGTTCCATTTTTCCCTGCGCCTCCCATAGGATTAATCATAGTCCCAATGAGACAGCAGCAATAACTTTTTCAATCAGATTTTTCCCCCCACCCCCTGCCTGCATTTGTCTCACATCAGCAGTTTTTTTTTAAAGGATTATTCCATTTTCCCCTGGCCTGCCCTTCACCCGCCGCCTGCCCTAGGCCATAGGCACTGTTAGGGGGAAATCTTGAATAAAGAGAGATAAAACATCTCTGACAAGGTAAATGTAGGTTTAATCACAATGGCCAGCAGGCCAGTCACCTCCATAGAGCTGAAAAGCTGATCTCAATGTGCTGCTCACCCGCAGCTGCTTATATATTTGGAAAGAGATGAACAAAACAAAATTGTCTAAAAAAAGCCAATAACGGGTCCAAGAATACATTAGTTGATAAAATACCTTTACATAAGCATCACATCTCCTGTGTCCTTTAAGCTCTTAACCTTTTCTCAACATTCTCTTTATCTTGGTTCTAACAAAGCTTTAATGAAACATTAACCTTCTTTCCCTGAGTTAATTTTTTTTACTCTGTTCTCAAGACTTCTTATCTGACTCTGCATGCTTTAGACTTCAATTCACCTTTGACCAATTTTTTCTGAACCATATCTCTATTAACAACGAGAAAAGATTGTACTTGTGTGCTGTGATTATAATCTCTCCATGGCTTGAAAACATATTTTTCTATTTAACTGAAAACCTGCTGACTCGTGTTTCTGCTTTCTAGTAAACTTTAACCTACAATGCATCTTTATGAAACCAAGGCATATACTGCTCTTCAACCACGTATCGTTCTGCTTTTCTCTCTATTAATGTCTGCGGTAGTGGGATTTCCTCGCATTTCATTTTCTCTTTAATATTCCCCCCTCTAGTTGATATTTCAACTACTTCCTCTAATCCTGGATCTGCACTTTGTATCAAATTATATATATTACCCCTACTACTTGTGTACGTGGCCTGACCAGGAACATCCCTCCCGCTTTTATACTCATCCTCTTACAGCAAGCTATAACTAATTGGAAAACACAACATATCAAAAGCGATAACACAATAAGCGGTAATAATTAAACAATCCCAACATCCAGGATGGTAGCCAATCAAACCAACCCTCAAACCATTCATCTGGGGCACCTCCTTCAACCAACATTTTCTTTTGTAAATTGTGCAACATGTGTATGGCCTCTGACAATGTTCCATAGTATGCATCATTTGCAGCAACATAGGTACAACAAGCAGTCCCTATCTTGGCACATACTCCTCCTTCTGTGGCTGTCATGAGATCAAGTACATAATGGTGTTGCCTGATCATCATTCTCATGGCACGCAGCTCTTCCTTATTGGCATTGAATCCATATTTTGTGGTATTGATTGCCTTCATTAGTTCACATGTAGTTATTTGCAGCCATCAAGAAGTTGCTTTTGCTTCGAAGAATGGTAGGACACTTCCAAAAAAGAGGTAGGCGTCATTGAACAAACCATGCTCTTGGGGAATATCTTTTCAGGAAGCAGTTGCATAACATTCTGCAGCTCTTCTCCTCCAGTGATGGTGCAACCACTTTGTTAGACGGCTCATGGGTAGTCATATAACTTGCAAATATATATTCCTGAATGACCAATACTGGTGTGTGCAAAGTAAGTCATTCCAGTTAGCTGGCAACAGAGTGTATAGCAGTTCTCCGCACTGCCAATAATAGTCCACGAGTCAGGAAGTCAGCCGCGGTCCCTGCAGGTAACAGCGGTGAGGTGGTGGGGTCGGGTAAGGAAGGATTTCGAGGGACGATGCAGAGGGAAAATTAAATATTTATTTAATTTTCCCTCTGCATCGTACCTCGAAATCCCCCCTTACCCAGCACCACCGCTCAGACCTACTACCCCCTGCATGTCCGTGTTATCTATTGTGGTATTGCAGATTATATTTTTCCCTACATAGATGGTGCCATTCCCTCTGAAACATAAAGAAACAGTTATTAATCTCTGTCCGGGGGCTTACTGCACCATTCACCCAAGTGTATTGTGCAATATTATTGTCCCATATATGTGCACGCTTTCTTACTGCATCCTGACTAATGTCAGTGCTATTCCATAGGGACATGGCCCCACAGGAAAACTCCCTATCAGAATGCCTTTGGTCATGGGCATAAACTGATCCAGTAGATTAGAGTCCGGGCCAACGGACACAATCTGGGGGAAAAGGGTTTACTAAATGATTATTGTACCCAGTGGGCGGATGTGCCACTCCTAAAAAGCTGAAGTCTAGAACAATTTGTATCCATTCTGTAGTCTTGTGTTGACCAATTTTCTGCAATCGTCTTTAATATCCTGCCTATCTGTGAGGATATGTAATATGTCTACTAGGGAGTCATTCCTTGTAGCATTAACTCTAAAATGTGCTACCCTAACAGGTTTTTGCAGCATTTGGGCCTTAATACTACAGAGGTAAAGTTTTAAAAGACATAAAGCTGTTCCCGGGGGTACTTCTTTAGTTGAGTGTAATCTATCTGATCCAGTGGCGTGAGGTATCAATGAGCAAACACAGCATGATTCATTGGCGATTCCTAATGCTATTTCTGACAAGTGTTGATACCACATGTTATCTAACAAACTAGCATGAATATTATGAGGCACATTGGTATGTGTAGACATTTTTCTTTGCAGGTGTGCGGCATATTGATTAGAGATTAAGCAGGTATTATTATAGAGATGCAAAAGCTGCATAAGAAGACATAGAAGGAAAACTAAAACATAAATACTTAATTTCTACTTGCAATAAAAAAATTAACCTAAAGCAGAGGTGGAAGGCGGTTCTTCACAGTTGGAATCATCTTCCCCCCTGTTTTTCCGCTTAGGTCGCTGGCGGTGCTTGGCGACCATCCGATAGGTGGATCCGTTGCTTTCTGCCATCGACTTTAAATGCTGTGGGATTAGTCATCTTTACAAAGAAAGGTCCGTCAATATTGGGATCCTTCCATTTTGGACAATGATTTTTATGTAGATGGCAGGGCGCTAGGTGGCGCACGACCAATGTGGCTGCACGCCGGTGAGGCTCCAGCCCTGCCAAGCTGTGTTCTATCCTTTACGTACATCCTACCTTGCTTATATGAATACCTGACTTCACCACGAGTTTACTGAAGTGCTGAGGACTCTGGAGATACCATTCTAAGGTGGAAGGTCCGGAGTCAAGCTGCATTTGGGACTGCTGGGCTGCTGGCTGGCTGCTGGGTCTCGCTCCTGAGCCTGCGGAGCATGGGAGTGGCTAAGAAGATCCGAAGCTGCGGTGGAGGGGTGGCTGCATGCCAGAGACAGGAGGTGCGGTGCACTACTCCTACCGGCCCTCTGCACCGGTGACTGACCTGTGAGGTGGGTTGCTGCACTGCGACGCTGGCAATTATAGGCGCTGACCCGCTTGAGCCACGATTGGAAGACTGGTGGTCGCAGCTTGCAGGAGCGCTGTACCGTGGACAACTGCCGTAGGTCTGTAGCTGAGGAGAGGGACGGGGGGGCCCCGGCGTGCTCCATAGCGACGTTTGCTTCTGCATTTGCCCCATACCTGCCATCGGGGGAAGCGCTGCAGGTGCCTGGCGCCCAGAAAACACAGACGCTGTGGTGGCGTCCGCCATTTTGTCCGTCCGTGTTGCCGCTGCCAGAGGAGACATCATGGGCACGCTGAGACGCCTGGGACTCTGCCGGTGCTATCCTCTTACACCGGACTATTGCTCTACTGGTAGGGATGGATTTCGCCCTGCTTTGAGGTTGACAGTAGCGCGCTCTCTTGTCCCCGACATAAGCTTTACTTGGATGATGTGCCATGTGCTGGTGACCCTTCGCAACTCTAGGCATTAAAGGAGACTGCCGCCATTTTGTGTGCCCTCATGGAGGTCACCCGAGGCTGCTACTCGGAACCTTCTTGCTACCATTAAGCAGCTGTGGTCCGTGGGGGCTATCAATTTAGGGCCAGGCCCTTCACCACCTGACCCTACATGCGAGGTGCGCACTGCCCTGCGCCAATTTAGTTGCTGGAGCTGGCGGGCACTCTATGGCCTTTGGGAGAGGAGGCTCCATGGCGGCTGACGACCTGTAGACATTGTTTCTTGGATGTATAATTAGACCCCGAAGGGCCTGCTTGGAACATTTTAATTGCCTGAGTCCTCTTACGTCATCCTCGCTATCCTTCAGCTAGGCACCTCGCTTGCTTAGTACGGGGGCCCTTGAGGGAATCAGCCTGGAATAACACGTGGCCTACTGCTGTTTGCCTTTCCACCCGGGCACGACCCTGCCAGCTACCAGTTATTCTAATACGCCTACAGAGCCCGGCGCATCTTGCCTGTTGCCCTGTGCCTGGTCCTGGGGGAGGCCGAGGGAGATTCTGGCTTGAACCTCTGCTCTATCCTACGGTTGGTACTATGGGACATACCGACACCAATCAACTAAAATCCCCTTTGAGGCGCACAAGACGCCTAGATCACAATCGTCAAATCACGATGACTCGGAGGCCCTGGACGCGCCTGAAGATGACTGGAAGACCCTCCTACTGGGTATGAAGCAAAGCCTCACATCTATAGATGCCAAGATGGACACCATGAACAGGAGGATGGAGGCCATGGTCAACAAGCTGGACCAACATGACCAACGCTTGAAGGAGGCTGAAACCAGAGTGTCAGATCTGGAGGATAGGGCCACTGCGAGCAGGGGGCAACTGTCGCAAATGGAAAAGCTGCTTAAAGTTATCGCTGATTAAAACAAGGACTTAGAGGCACGCTCCAGAAGGAATAATGTCCGCATTCTGGGCCTTGCGGAGTCGACAGATGTGGGCAACATGGAGGACTTCATCGAAAAGTTGCTTGTGGAACTCTTTGGTAGAGAATCTTTCCCGGCCCATCTCACGGTAGAGAGAGCGCACAGATCCCTGGCAGCCCGGCCGCCCCCGGGAGCATCACCAAGACCGGTCATTGCTCGATTTCTTAATTACCGCGATAGGGATACGGTCCTACACTTGGCCCGTGAACGGAAGCAAGTCCACTATGAAAATACCACCTTGGCATTTTTTCAAGACTTTACGCCATCAGTCCAGGAGGCCAGGCACAAATACACTGTGGTAAATAAGAAGCTCCAACAGCAAGAAATAGCATATGCCATGCTATACCCAGCCAAATTGAAGATCACGCATCATGGTAAACAACATGTTTTTCAGAACCCGCAGCAAGTTGAAGAATATCTCAAGAAGCGCCACAAAGATGCAGCTAGAGAAGTGGGAGAGCAGAGGAGCTCGAGATCGCAGTCGCCACTGTCGGACCCGGACTGAATTGCACAATGGACATTGGTTCTCCTGAGACTTATACGGACACTCTGCTATTAATGAGCTACTTGATATTGGTGATGTCTAACTATACTTTATATGCTGTGTAACCTGTCCAGCTTGGCAGCTTCCCTCCGTCCCGCTGTAACTGACCGCCACTTGCGGTGTAGTAGGTGGGTGTGAGTATGGAGGAAGTGGGCGCGTCGTGAGCCCCTGGTGGCCTCCATATGTGGGCATACCTTTTTGCTTTAGGGGAGGGAATGTTCTTGTAGTCTCTTGATGGGCATTGGGTTAGGGTAGGGGTGGAGGCTTGTACCCGGCGAGTTGGGGGTGCCGGTGTGGTTGGGGGGGATGTTTGAAACTTGTAGACATTCAGTTCCTATGCCTAATTATGGTCAAAACAACTAGGTCAAGTCCAGTCTTCAACAGTGGAGGAAATGGCAGAAGGCTCACGTAATATTCACAGCCTTAAGGTAGTGTCATGGAATCTGCGGGGCCTGAACAACTGAGGTACTGGGGTTTTCCAGAACCGGTACTGAACCGGTAACCCAGCGGTGTCAGGGAAAACACCCAAAGACCTCGAGTTCTTTTCCTGATTCAGACCACAGAAACTCAGAGTCTTCTAGGTGAAGTCAAGGATCGATTTTATTGGCTGCAACCAAGGTAACAAGCGTCCTAGAAGTACAACACACAGGAAGTATTTTCTCAGGAGACTGCCGCAATTCACAAATTCAGGCTTCTTCTTTTATACGAAATATTGTGCTTTAGGCAAACATTCTTTACATTTTACTGTGTTATAGAAAAGTTTTCATCACAAAGGAAAAGCAGAGTCATGATGACAAGGCCATAGTTCAGTTTGTACAACCCACAATAAATTACTCGGCAAGGCCTAACATTTTCATCAGATATCGCTGGACCCTCAATAAAACCGGGCACCTCCCCATCATAAGGCAAGTGAGAGAAAAGAGCAGGGTCAGGTGTGAGCGAGATTCGGCAGGTTGTGTGTGCGATGAATAGGTTTATGGCCTGTTGAGCTTTGATGCTATCTTGTTCGGCCACTGGGAGAGGAACTGACCAAACAGGTTCGGCCTGGGGCAATGGTTCCTACTTGCCCAGGTCAGAGAAAAGTCAATCAAGGTGTACGTGTCCTTTTGAATCGGATTTAGCTGTATTATATGCCTATGTAAAGGGCAACTCACAAAATGGCTGCTGTACACAAAATGGAAGCCAAGGGTTCAGAACGAAAATGACGATTTCGAGGTGAAATCGTCACTCGATTATGACGAAAATGCTTGTACATAGTGTACTAGCCATTCTCGGTCTTCTGATATAAAAATCGTCATACTACGACGAAGTTTTATTCACGAGTTCAGAATTTTCAGAACTACAATCCCTCCTTTTGCCCTTACATAGGCAATTAATCTATCCTCATGTTAATCTGAGTCCAGATCTATATTCCTAAAGTCATTGAGATGCTGCTGTAACATCATCCTAGTACTTAGCTCGTCTCTTGATACAGGTTTCCTTACACATGATGTAACACAGAGGCCACATATTGCAGGAGCACACTGTACGCACAGACAGAACAGGAAAAGAATGGCTAAGACCATCCCAATGACCATCAGAATGTTCCATCCCCAGCCGGATATCAGTTCCCAGAACCACCCCATTAATGACCAATCTCCTTTATCCACATGAATAGATTCGGAAATCTTATGCAGTTTGGAGATGGCCTGGTACACTGTTGGAGCGTTATCTGGGATGAAAACACAGCAACTTGATTGGATCAATCTACATACCCCACCTCGGTCTGCAAGTATGACATCTAAAGCGACCCTGTTCTGAAGGGTCATGAGGCGATCCGACTGGAGCTCAGCAGTCAAGTTACTAAGGGCACCAGCAGTTTCAATCACGGTGGACTCAACTACCCTTGTCAATTGCCTTATGTTCCTGCTGTTAGCCATGGATCCCCAGAACGGCAGAAAGCCCTTTGCAAAGTCCCCAAATTCTTGACCTGCAGTGTCTTCTTTACTCAAGACACCTCTAACTATCCTTGTCTTATGGTAATCTGCCGCTGCTGTGTAGGTGGGAGGTAACAGGAAGGAAACAAAACATGAGCCCGAAAAGTCAGGGGGCAACCATGTATAGGCTCTATCATGGCAGATGAAATAGGTACCCTTAGCTGCCAAAAACGCTGGGGAAGTCTGAGACCCAAAAACATATGTTTCTGTACAGGCACTCTTCCCTAACTGAGCTCTGGGATTCTTGCCAGTACCTTGCAGACACAGGTGACCCTGATGGGGTACAATCCAGATCGGGGACGATCTCTTAGCTTGCTGTTTCTCACTCAGAGTAGCTTCATATCCGGTCACGTTCCAATTTATATATGCAAATATCTCATCGTCCGGGGTATTTTCATAAGAGATTTCTCCCTTAATCATGTAGACTATACCCTTAACCAAAGCACTATTCTTGGGATTGTCTTTCACAGAACGTAGGGGGTGGACTTCACGGGCGTATATGAACATTGTTCTGTATGCCCACACAGAACCATTGTGGCTGAAAGGCAGAACCAGATAAGGGACACCTTTATTCGTTGTGTGAGGCATAAGACCACACACCCAACAGCTAGTTGTGTTCATTACTAGTTGGTGTTGGTGCAAAAGCTGAACAAAGGAGTTATTAATGAACTCTAACCTTCTATTGGATTCATGGTCAGGAAGAGGGTGGAAAGAATGAGAGGAAACAGTAGGAGGAGGTATGGGCGATGCAGTGGGTGCAAATGTTACACGAAAAGAGAATAAAACATATCCTATTAAAAATGTCATCACACTGAATAACATAAAAATGCACAATATCAAGAAGCTTTTCTTTGTCATCACTTTACATAATTTGTGTTTAAAGTTCGTTGGTTTGGCAGGTCTCTCCATCTCGGAAAACTCCATCCTCTCTAAAGTGCTGCCCGCGACGGGAGGTTGATTCTGCTAAGAAATGCTTCTGTCAGTCTAGGGCAACTCCCTTGGACCAACCAGAACCGCCGACCTAACGTCGTCAGCTGCACTCCAAAGACTTTAAGCAATCGCGGCCCTAGCAGCGGAACCCGGATGGCGGTTCGAAAAACAAAAATAAGCAAGTTTCTCAGATGGGAGAGCTGCACTTTCAAAAATAGTACTTGGAGGGAAAAAGAAAATCACTTTTATTAGTTCGTATTTCTCGGTCTCAAATTGTATTTTTTCTTTCCAGGTACTGTCTGATCCTGAAACAGGAGTTCAGGCTCCAAAGTGTTCAATCGCTTTGATGGAGGCACAGCCTCCTGCAAAATGTTCTCACTTTCACGTTCAGAGTTTGTTCCTTTTACTCGTGCATCACTGAAAGGTAGGAAGCGGGGCACGGTGTCAGTCTCTGAGTCAGCGACACCCTCCTGGACCCACTGGTCATATGGCAGAGGAAGAGGGATCCTTTTACAATGGACCCCGTGGATCCAGTTTGCCTTCCCCTCCACTCGAACGGCCAATCTTGTGGAAAGAAGGACGAGATGCGGTCCGGTCCACCTGGGCTGGTCGTTCTTCGTTCTCTGGAAGTTCTTCACCAGCACCCAGGATCCAGGGTGAATTGCGTGTCCTGGAGTTTCAGAGACTGGAGGCAGGGTGTCGTGAACCTGTTGATGTAAAACACGCAATTTAGCCGTCAATTCATACAGGTAATCAAGCAGAACAGGGTGTTCTATCTCACTGAACTTGGTGGGTCTAGGCACTCCCCATGTATTGGCCGGACGGCCAAAGACAATTTCGTATGGACTAAGTCCCACTCGCGAATGCACAGTCATTCTGGTGGATAGGAGTGCTAAGGGTAGAGCGTCAGGCCATTTAAGACCTGTGCTCGCTTGAATTTTGGCCAATTTTAACTTAAGCGTGCCATTGTAACATTCTACTAGTCCAGCTGATTGGGGGTGATTTGCAGCGTGGAACTTCTGCCGAATGCCTAGCCCTTCGCACACATTCTTCATCACACGACCCACAAATTCACTTCCATTATCAGACCAGACCATTCTAGGCATTCCAAATCTAGGGAAGAACTCTTTCACAAGGGCTTTCGCTGTGGACAGGGCAGTATTGTCTTTTAGGGGATAGGCTTCTACCCATCTTGAGAAAGCGCAAACAACAACGAGCACGTATTTTATATTGTTGCACCTCTCCATGTGGATGAAATCTAGCTGCAAAACCTCAAACGGATACGTAGGAGGTGCAAAATGACCAGCTGGAGTTGGGGTTCCCCTACCAGGATTGTGTTTCAGACACACCATGCAATTCTTGACCACATTCTCTGCACACTTGGGAATCCCTGAATTTTGCCATACTGGAGCCAACAACTTGCAAATCCCTTTCACGCTGATGTGAGCCATTCCATGAGCCATTGTAACTACTGCAAGCACGTACGCATCGGGTAACAACCATCTCTGATGCTCTGACAATTCAATCCAACAACCATTTGCATCCATTCTACCCGTACTTTCTCTCCACATGTTCAACTCTTTCTCTGTAGCCTCAGCTTGAATAGACTTCACACTCTCAATCGTGTCTTCACACATTCCAATATCACCAATCCATCTTGCAGGGCCTGCAACATACATTCAGCTCATCACATTCCTTGCAGTTTCTTTCGCGATTTCATCGGCAAATGCATTTCCATGACCAACATCATCAGTCACCTTCTTGTGAGCACTACATTTCACAATCGCCACTTGCAACGGCAAGGTCAGTGATTCAAGAAGCTCATTCACCAGCTGACCATGCTGAATCTTAGCTCCATGCGAAGTCAGGAACCCACCTTCTTTCCACAATCGTCCAAAACTGTGAGCTACTCCAAAGGCATACTGGCTGTCGGTATAGACAGTCACTTTCATTCCTTTCGACAACACACATGCTCTTGTAAGTGCAATTAATTCTGCTGCTTGAGCTGAATTATGTGGAATACGTGCAGCTTCAACAATCGTATGCAAAGTTGTGACAGCATATGCTGCAGTCGTGTCACCATTCGGAAGCTTGAAACATGAACCATCCACCCACAAAGTACCATCACATTCAGCAAGAGGAGTATCTAGGAGATCTACTCTCCCTTTAGTTTCTTCTTCTGTTTTAAGGAAACAATCATGCTGTTCTGAAGCATCTAGTTCCTCTACAATTGGCAACAACGTAGCTGGGTTGAGTGTATTGCACCTTTGTATGTGCACATGACTCGCTAATAATGTTAATTCGTACCCTGACAATCGAGCACTAGTTAAGTGCTGTGTCTTGGTTCTATTTAACAATATGTCTACTGCATGCGGAGCCATAACGATCAGGGTGTTATTCATCACTAAACCAGCAGACTGTCGAATAGAAGCAGCTGCTGCCGCTGTGGCTCTTAAACAACTTGGCAATGCTTTAGCTACCGGATCCAAAGTCGACGAAAAATATGCACATGGACGCTGTTTGTCTCCAAACAACTGTGTCAGCACTGATAATGCACAACCTTGTTTCTCGTGGACATACAATGTAAAGGGCTTACTGTAGTTGGGGGTACCCAACACAGGAGCCGAACATAATGCATCACGCAGTTCAGAAAAACTTTTCTGACACTCTTCAGACCAAGGAATGGGCTTGGGTGTATCTTTACACGTTAATGCCACCAAAGGTTTGGCCAATAACGAAAAATTTGGAATCCACTGTCTACAGTACGATGTAATACCCAAGAAAGCACGTACTTCTCTCTGCGTTCTTGGCACACTCAATTTCGCTATTGCCTGAATTCTCTCTGGGGTCAATTTCCTTCCCTCCTTCGATAAGAGATGACCTAAGTAGGTCACTTCTTGTCGACAATATTGTAGTTTGGAAAGTGACACCTTGTGATGCAAATCACACAGATGACGCAACAATGACAACGTGGCTTTCTTACATATTTCCTTAGTGTCTGCAGCAACAAGCAAATCATCAACGTACTGTACAAGAGTAGCACCATCAGGTGAGACCATCGTATCAAGCTGTGTCTTTAAAGCTTGACTGTATATTGAAGGACTTTCACAGTAGCCCTGGGCAGCGCGTTTAAAGCGGAAGCTTCGTCCACCTAAAGTGAAGCCAAAAACATCCCTGCTCTCCTCAGCAATGGGGATGCTGAAGAAAGCATTCTTCACGTCAATCACTGAAAACCAGGTAGCAGAAGCTGGAATCATAGTCAATAGGGCGGTAATGTCGGGAACAACTGGAAATTGTGGCACAACTATTTTATTGACCTCTCTCAGATCGATCACAAATCTGTACACAGGTGGCTGAGAAGGATCAGTTATTTTTAGAACAGGCAGAACAGGACTATTGCAAATGTTGCCTCTTGTCTCTTCAATTACATCTTTTTCAATCAGATCGTAAACGATCGCTAGCAAAGCTTTTTCACCTTCAATAGATATTCTATATTGGGGAATTCGTGGCATTTTAACATTGGCTTTCAATGTTATAACATATGGTGGAATTTCCAAGAGACCCACATCATTAGGACCAGTAGCCCAAAGAATATCAGGCAGAAACGACAATTCTGTTGGAAGTTCATCCCGTGACAAATACATTGGAGAAACCACTTTCTTACCTAAAGTGAGTTGTACTCCTGAAGGAGAACAGTACAAAGTTGCATACAATCTTTTTAACAGATCTAATCCCAACAGATTTTCACCACAACCTGTTGTCAGAATAAGGGGTGCTTCTAATTCACAAGGACCAACAGAAAGAGATAAAGGGTCAGAAATCGGATTTCTAACCGGGGCGCCAGAAAAACCTACTGATATGTTCGTTTCGCCAGACAAAGGTGCGCCAGGGAGCTTGGAGTGCATAATAGAACTCTTTGTAGCACCAGTATCCAACAGGAAAGGCTCTGACACACCTGATGTAATCAACTCAACGTATGGTCCATTCTGATCTACTGGAACTGAAACAACTCCCTCTCTTTGTCTATGGCTGTCCTAGCAAACATTACCTTCCCAATGTTCATCTTCTGTATAGTAATCCTCAGCATAATACTGAGCTGTCCTACCAGATGCGTCATTCTGCTGATCGAACTTATTCATAGAGTTTTGAGGTGGAAGGGGACGTGCGTCTTGGGGGACGTTTCCACGTCCTCTTCCTCTAGATGCTTGCTGAATACCTCTACCTCTTGTATTTGAACCACTATTTGCACACTGTAACAGAATAGGACAACTATACTTAAAATGACCTTCTCCCTTGCAATATGAACACTGATTGGGGCCTACAGAGGCACGTGGCTGAGTATACTCGACTCTTTGCGAGTTCCTCTGATACTGTTGAGGCTGCTGAAAAGTACTCTGTTAGTTATTCTGACCACCATTAGTCTGTCCACCACTACCACGTGGCGGATATGCTTGCTGTAACAAAACCTTAGTTTTCAATTCTTTAGTTTTCTTGTCTGCTCTATCTTTCTCGTCTTTGTCTCTATTTTCATAATATTGTGCAGTAGCCAATATCTGTGCTGAAGAGGAAACCATGAACTCTCTGAATCTTTCAACTTTTTACACAACTCTGGAAGCAGATTGTGCACAAATTTATCGACGAACAATCGCTGACCACCTTCTGTGCTCATATCTTGACCACTGTGTTCGACAAACGTTTCTTCAAACCTGGTGAAGAAATCAGACACCGTTTCATCTTTCTTCTGCTTACACGCAGACAACTTATCCCAGTTTACGCGCATCGCAGGCATTATAGTTTTCATGTAATTAATAATCCTACCAGGAAGTTCAGCTACTAAAGGCTCAGGCTTAGAACCACCAATTTGTAGGGCATCTGCTGCAACAATATTAGCCCATGAGTCACCTAATTCCTGATCATGGTCTGTATGACGAATCTTTCCCCATAAAGGCTGTGGAATAACGTTCCCAAATAACATATCGATATCGGCTAAATTCATGATACATGACCCAGCAGTCTGTGACAACTCTTTGTAATACCCTGCAGGATTTTTACGCGGAGCTGGCAATGTCTGTTTAAGGGCCAAAACTTCAGATCGCTTCCAAGGAACATGTACCCAAACACGCTGAAAATGAGGCTGAATAGGTGGGTTAGCTTGTAGGTCACCTTCTCTCCATTGTGGGGGAACCTCTCTCATGGGGTACTGTCGCGCCTTTTTCCTACCGGACGCTTCATGCTCAAATAGTGACTGAGATGTGCCTCCCTTACTCTGATATGACAACAATGTCTCAACTGCTTTCTTGACATCGGGACCTACAATCATGCCCTCTGCAAAATCGAACAGCACACGACACAACTCGGGCGGGATACATTCCTGATCATTGTCTTCTAAATCCTCACAGAGAAAAACACACATTTGTTCAAAAACGTATCTCTGCTTTGGTGCTTCCCATTGACGGAAGACTTCCATGACAGACTCTACATCATATCTTACAGTGTCCATAACCCATTTATGAGCTAAACGATTCAGTAAATCTCTCTCACGATAGTCAGGCAGTTGACTTCGCAACTGTCTTCGTTCTGTGTTAGGGGTCGTATTAGGCGACCCGAGAAAAGGTGAGAAAAGGTTAGTCACAGTGTTGGCCATTCTCTGTCGAACGTAAGGAGAAACTGACGGAAGAACGGGCGGAAAAATAGTGTGAGATAAGGCAGAAACAGAGGCAATAGCAGAGGGAGCACCAGGAGAAGTAGAAGGTACACTAGGCAAAGTCGTAGAAAGCACAGGCGGAGCAGATGTGATCGGTGGGCCTTGAGGAGGCTGCACCGGAGGAGCAAGAGCCAGCTGAAGAGTAGCTGGTGGGTGCTGCGGAGGAGCAGGCATAACATCTATAGGTGGCGCAACTAAAGGTTGCGGAGGTGCTGTGGCATTCTGCGCATAGGGCGGTGGCGAACTTAACAGATGCGCCATTAACGGATCTTTTTCAGACTCTTTTGCTGCATCTTGTTTAGGAGGTGGCAAAACTGGATAGCATTTATCTATCACCATTTTACGTTGCCTATGCAACTGCTCACTCATCTGTTCTTCTTCATTGTCTTTATACTGCATGGCAGCTTGCATTATCGACATACCTCTTTCTCTCTTATTTTTCTTCGCTAATTTAATTTCCTTTTGTTTGGCCTCCTTACGCCATAGGCGGAAAGAGTCAAACATTGCCGGCCGGGCTTTCTTCTTAAAAAGTTTAACTTCAAGGTTATCTAGGATTTCCGTATTAAAGCTACCATATTGGGGCCATTTTAAAACACCGTCTTTTCTGGTGTATTTGATCCACACTTCGTTATATGTGATGGGGCCTACTCCATGCTTCACATATAATTCATATGTTGGAGTTCCAATCGGAGGAACCGGACACGAGTCCTCCAATCGGGAGTCCCTTTTACTACAAACAAGACAAAACAAATTTCCAAGTCTGCTAAAGCCAGGCATCTTCGCTCTCTAGTCTAGCTTCAAACTTCGAAGGATTTATCGATTATGATATTTCTCGTGAATACACGAGTCCCTCGGTTTTGGTGCTTGCAAGTACCAAACAAAACTATCCCAAGGGATTCCCAAACTAAGAACCAACTAAGGACTGGGAGACGCTCCACTTATACTTAACTGAGATATCGATGACGTCACCAGAAGACTCGTCTTAGCGTTTCGCTCTACCAAACTTCAAGGGTCCAAATCAGGGCGATAGCCAGGGCAGCAGTCCTTTGTAGCGGTCGGGAAGCGGGGAACCTCGCAGCAAAGACTTTCAGACCACGTCGACATGCAGGGGTCGATGAAGTGGCAGGCCTTCCTCCAGAATTTTCACACGAAGCTCCTCACGAACCTCTGGCTGGACCGGTACCGCTGGAATCGCCCCAAACGTTGGGCGCCAACTGAGGTACTGGGTTTTTCAGAACCGGTACTGAACCGGTAACCCAGCGGTGTCAGGGAAAACACCCAAAGACCTCGAGTTCTTTTCCTGATTCAGACCACAGAAACTCAGAGTCTTCTAGGTGAAGTCAAGGATTGATTTTATTGGCTGCAACCAAGGTAACAAGCGTCCTAGAAGTACAACACACAGGAAGTATGTTCTCAGGAGACTGCCGCAATTCACAAAGTCAGGCTTCTTCTTTTATACGAAATATTGTGCTTTAGGCAAACATTCTTTACATTTTACTGTGTTATAGAAAAGTTTTCATCACAAAGGAAAAGCAGAGTCATGATGACAAGGCCATAGTTCAGTTTGTACAACCCACAATAAATTACTCGGCAAGGCCTAACATTTTCATCAGATATCGCTGGACCCTCAATAAAACCGGGCACCTCCCCATCATAAAGCAAGTGAGAGAAAAGAGCAGGGACAGGTGTGAGCGAGATTCGGCAGGGTGTGTGTGTGATGAATAGGTTTATGGCCTGTTGAGCTTTGATGCTATCTTGTTCGGCCACTGGGAGAGGAACTGACCAAACAGGTTCGGCCTGGGGCAATGGTTCCTACTTGCCCAGGTCAGAAAAAAAGTCAATCAAGGTGTACGTGTCCTTTTGAATCGGATTTAGCTGTATTATATGCCTATGTAAAGGGCAACTCACAAAATGGCTGCTGTACACAAAATGGAAGCCAAGGGTTCAGAACAAAAATTACGATTTCGAGGTGAAATCGTCACTCGATTATGACGAAAATGCTTGTACATAGTGTACTAGCCATTCTCGGTCTTTTGATATAAAAATCGTCATACTACGACGAAGTTTTATTCACGAGTTCATAATTTTCAGAACTACACAACCCCAGGAAGAAGAGACAAATACTGGGGTATTTAGACAGACATCATATTGAGGTGGCCATGTTGCAGGAAACCGACTTGAACACTGGTTCGGACCCCCAGTTCGCTTCCCGCTGAGCCTCGCACTGCTGTTTCGCATCTTACTCTAATTATTCACGTGCAGTTGTCATATTGTTTAAAAGAGGGGTGCCCTTTCTACTAGGTGGAACAGCGACAGATGGGGGAGGTAGATATTGTCTGATATGGGGGAGACTCTATTCGTACGATGTAACTTTTGCCAGCTACTATGGTCCAAATACTGATGATCACCAAGTTCTCCTCCAATGATGGGACAAAATTCAGGAGGTAGGCCCCACCTATGTTATCTGGTGGGGGGGACTTCAATACGGCGATACAACCCTGCATGGATAGATCCCATGTATCTCGTCTCATTTCACAGTCACGCAGCGAACGCTGCAGGCTCTCGTAGCGGACAATTACTTACTGGACTCATGGAGCACACACACCCGACGATGCAAGAAGGCACACACTACTCTGCAGTCCAGTCCTCTTGGGCTAGGCTAGACTATGTATTCATATCTGTGGGAATGTCGCACTGGCTGGGCCGAGTAACTCATCTGGCCCGTACGTATTCAGACCACTCCCCGGTTCTAGTGGACACTCAAGCCCCCTTACAAAAGACAGAGCTAGAACAAGAGATCCGAGATTTTTTTTAGCACAATACCGCGTCGGTTCCCAGCATTACCACGGTATGGGAGGCATTCAAAGTTACAGTTCGGGGCCTGTGCATAGCTAAAGAAGGGGGTATTCTTAAAACGTTACGTGGGGATCTCTCAACCTTGGAAACTGAACTTAAAACTTTAGAAAGAGATATAAGCACCTGTGTGGATGACTCTGCACTCAGAGCCACCATGTGCAGCAAACTGATGGAATATGAAGAGGTAGCAGATAGGGAATGTAAATTCAGGGGGAAACCACACATGGCAAGAGTGTATGGTGAAGGAAACAGGCTAGGGAAGGCTTTAGCAGCAGCGATCAGGCCCCCAAGATTATCCAACTATATAGCAGAGATACAGGATGCTCGGGGTAATGTACACAGGAATCTTCCTGATCAACTGAGCACATTTCGGGACTTTTATAGTTCGTTATATTCGTCTCAGAGGGGTACTCCGCTTGCCTTGTCTGAGTATTTTGAGGACACTGCACTAGCTTGGTTGGGGGATGTACAGCGGACATTTCTGGCATTAGACTTGGAACTTGATGAAATAGTAGAGGCTATTATGCATATGAAGTCTGGCCGCACCCCAGGGTCGGGATACCTATTGAGTTTTATAAAACCTACGTCTCCATCCTGGCTCCTATTCTGAGGGAAGTGTGTTTATACGGCATTGGAGGAAGGTCGCTTACCTGCAACTTCGCTATTAAAGCCGGGGAAGCCTTCACATTATTGCAATTTGTACAGGCCCTTATCTCTATTAAAACTGTGACACAAAAATACTAGCTAAAGTCCTAGCAACAAGGCTGAATTTTCTGATGCAGCACCTTGTGCTCCCGGACCAGGCGGGGTTCATCCCTAGCCGGGCTACATCACACAATCTATGGACCCTGGCGGCGGTATTGCAGGACATTGACCCTAAGTGTTCTGCGGTGGCGCTATTCCTAGACACTACAAAAGCGTTTAATTCCCTGGAGTGGGACTATCTACTAGGTACTCTGGGGTATATGGGGATGCCTGCTACTTTCCTTCAGTGGGTACAACTTCTATACAGTAAACCGGTGGCGTCAGTCCTGCTGAATGGAGCTAGATCTACTCCCTTTGCTGTATCTAGAGAGACGCGCCAAGGCTGCCCCCGTTCCCCTATCTTGTTCGCCCTGGCTATTGAACCTCTTGCTGCCAAACTTAGGCAACACCATAATGACAGGGCACTGGTTTACCCCTCTAGGCAGCTGCTTATTTTGCTATACGCGAATGACATGACATTGTATGTTAAAAAAAACCAGGATAATCTCAACCCCATCTTACGCGAGTTAACTAAATTCGGCGCTATCTGGGGTACAAATACATTGGTCGAAATCTGCAGTCTTCCCTCTAACAGGTAACACTCTGGAACATTCACTAGAGTACCCCTTGAAGTGGGAAACTGATGAGGTTAAATACCTTGGTATACATGTGCCTAGGGATAAAGATGCATTAATGAGGCTTAATTATGGCACAGCTATTGATAAAATAACTGATACAGTCACCAAATGGTTGCGACTTCCCCTTTCCATGGCAGGACGGATATCATTAATTAAGATGGTACTACTACCGAAACTATCATCAATATTCCTTATCACCCAGGACCCTTTTTTTTAGTACACTTCGATCCCAGCTCACAAGGCTCATATGGGGTGGGAAGCAGCCGCGCCTGAACTTAAACACGTTGATGCTGCCGTACCATCTTGAAGGATATAAAGTCCCTAATTTTGAATATTATTATTATTGTGCGCAGGCCCATTTTGCAACATACTGGTTCCATCCACCGCCTTTTATGCCGCACCTGGCAGTGGAAGATGGATACATGGCCCCGGTGCCCCCATCAGGCTATCTCTTCACAATGGTTGGGCAGCGTGTGCGAGACCCGTCCACGGTTGACTGCACAATACAGGCATGGCACTGTATTGCTCGTAAACTAGGGAATACTAGGTTCTATTCTCTAAAGATGCCCCTGTTGCGTAATCCATTGTTGCAGGTTACGTGTGAGGAAATTTGCAGGAAGATGCTAGACGACCTTAAATATTACACCTGAGGAGACCTTTATTTAGAGGGGCGATTCCGCTCCAAGGAACAGTTTTTTGGAACACACACCCCATCAGTCATGGGACACATTCATATATACACGTCTTCGACAAAGTGTGCGGGCCACTACTCCAGAATTCCCGAATGAGCCGGACTCGTCAGCTGTGCTACATGCCTTTCTACAGGCAGAGCCTCCCCGACATGGTATATCCCTCCTCTATAAGCACACACAAAACGCTCCGTTATCTCACCCAGTCCGATCCAGACTAGAATGGGATAGTGATTTGGATGCCCCGTTGACTGACGACCAATGGGAACTTAGCTGTACACAAACACAGGCCGTTACTGGTAACAGTAGGCTACACCTTGTGCATTTTAAGTTCTTACACCGGTTATATCACACCCCTGCTAAACTTTACAAATTCCAACTCAGAGACAATGATAACTGTGTAAGATGTGGTCGGGTAAGGGCAGACTTTATACACTTGGCCTGGAACTGCCCTTCGGTGGCTGACTTCTGGAAACAGGTCTTTGATGTGATCTCGACCATGATAGGAGCTCAACTGATGCCATGCCCAATATTGGCCCTTTTGGGATTCATTCAAGACATTAACACAATACGCAGAGGTCGTGCTCCCAAGTTTAAGGACTGGCTCCACACAATGACTAATTGGCAAGAACATATGCATCACTATGCAGACATGTTACCCATCAAATCACGCCCGAAAAATATTTGGTGTCCGTTGATTTCATATCTGCTGGAGAAGGTGGAGGGCGGTGAGGATGAAGATAGGAGAGCCGCTTTGTAAATAGAGAGTACTGCTGTGTTGGGAACCCAGTCTCCTACTTCACGGGAGGGAACTCATGGGATGTGACTCTGGTCCCTGATTATGTTGGATGCTCTGAAGATGTTGAATGTTTATAGTGACTTTTTCCTTGGGAGCAGGGGGGCGGAGGGTGGGGGTCATAACCAGAATTATGCTTGCACTGTGTCGTCTTGAGGATCTGTGCTACCTGGACTGCATACCTGATGGTATTGGATGCTACCTTTGCAATGCCTTCGAAACTGTACTGAAGAACTTTAGGATATAGCATATAAACCGTTTGACCTATATAGGAATAACTGGGGGAGGATGTTAATGTTATATTTATACCAGTACGGGAAGGTGTCATTGACATGTATACTACTATGGTAGATGATACTGTGCCTTGCATTACACTGATGTACCGTACAATTGTATAAATAAAATATATTTTAAAACATTTTTTTACAATTATTTTTATGTAGACTTGCTTTCCTATTTGTACAACCGGGAGGTCGACCTCAACGTTGGCGCGTTTCTCCCACTTCTGGTTACCTGTTTGGAAATTAACTTTGCGGCCTTCATTAATTCAGAGAGATAAACATGCATTTCATCATTTGGAATTCCAGCTGTACTTTCCGTCTGTACCTTACATCTAGTGGCAGGTATTTTGGTTTTCATGAGTTTTCCTGTCCCTGCCTGATGGGGAGTTAGGTGGTGGTCAGAACTAGGTGTGTTCCTATGAGAAAACAGTGCTAGTGGTAAACAATACAACCACTTTTTATGCAATGTGTTACATAATTTACTGTTCTTATTTTTCAGCAAACCATTAAGGTGCTAAACTATACCATTACTCTGGGGGTGGTAAACAGAAGATATTTTATGTTTTATCCACAGCATTGTTGTGAGATGTGTGAAAATGGAATTGACTATGTGTGTGCCAATATCGGATTTTATCCCTTCTGGAATTCCCCAGCAGGGAATCACCTCATGAATCAGGAAAGTAGCAGGTGACTTGGCATCCCTGTGGACACACTGTCCTGCTTCTACCCATTGGGAAAAAGGACATACCACAACTATGAGGTGTAGTAGGTGTATCCATCAATCATAATAATAAAATCAATATGAAGAGCCTTAAAGGGACCTTGTGGTCCTGGTATGATGGAATTTATTACCTTCAATGAGGGGCTTGGGGAGAATTGTAGCAAACGGTACAATTATGAATGTACATAATAAGCATATCATGCAGATTAGGAACAAACCAATCTTGTAGTATCTGCATAGACAAGTGATCTGTCAAGATATGAGCCGGTAAGTGTAAATGATCAAGGGCTGTTATGAGTAAAGCCTGAGGCATAATGGGTTTACCTGTGGATATTTGTCTATAGATCAAATCGTCCCCTGACTGGGAGCACCCACTATTGTTTCTCCTGAAGATGTAAACGTGATGTCTCAGCATACTGAAGTGTAATAATATCTGTGGTAGTGTTTGAATTGGGTTAATGCTGCAAGGTAGCTTAAGCCACTAAGACTGGAATATATTGTGAACCTGATGGTGCAGATGGGGGTATGTGCTATCTGTGTCTTTAGCTGCCCAATCAGCTAATGTATTTCCTTGTGACATAAAGTCCTGTCCGTTTGTATGTGCTGCACACTTTACAACTTCCACTGCTTGTGGTAGTGCAAATGCTACTATTAAAACCTCTAAGAGATTCCTATCCATGACAGGGCTCCCGTCGGATTTAAGAAAGCCTCTTCTGCTCCATCTCATAATGCTTGAATGTAGTGTAGTAATTACATAAGCCAAATCTCAATAGATTGTGATCACTTTTCCTATTCCTTGCTTAAGGGCTGCTATCAGGGCTATCAATTCTGCTGCTTGTGCAGAAAATATCTGAGGAATCATACTACTGTGCTTTGACTACTGCTGCACCTTTATGCCTTACTCTTGCGTCTTGATCGATAGTGGTAGATCCATCAACAAAATATACAATATTACCGGGAATGGTTGGATAGATTCATTAGGGACATACGCGGCACAGTTGTGTGCATCATCCTCAGAGTCCAATATAAGGTGAGCAAAAAATGTTACGGGGTTCACGGTATGGCATTTTACAACTTTAAAGGACTGAAGGGACAATATTACCTCATACATTGATACTCTCTGTGTGGGTAGGGTAGTTTTAGCCTTTTGAATGATGGCAAAGACTACATCTTCCGCATAGAGCAGCACAGGTGCCCCATGACAAAGGGGGTTCTTTTTTGTACCGCAAAGCCTGCAGTGGAGAGGGCTTGTTCACAGTGGGGTCCAACAGACCACTGAAGTATGCACTGGGTTTGTGTCCTAAGGGATACTTTTGTGTGAGGATAGCCATCATCACTTGACCATTACAGCAACAAAAAAGATAAAACTCTTTCGTGAAGTTAAGAGTCCCTAAAACGGGGGAATTTTTTATTTCAGTTTTCAATCTTTGGAAATGTTTCCACTTTTCTGTGTCCATGTGTCATGTCTGTCTTTTACTTGTTTAATAGAGTTCAGCAGGGGCGCTATTAAAAAAACTGTAGTCAAAGACCCATTGCCTCACATAATTGCAGAGACCAAGGAACATCTGCATTCCCCGACTGATTTTTAACCCATGTCCTTCCATTTTGTTAATTCCAGCTCTTAGTCCTGCAGTCTCTAATGAAATGTCCATATCTGTGACAATAATGGAATGTCTGATCCATCCATTGGTGGCCTATCCAACCCCTTCTGATATCTCATTTTCCTCCTCTGCTACTTCCTAGTTCCCCTGCATTATTTTGCTGTCACGGGTACTGCTGTTAGGCAGTCTCTGGAAAGTTACGCACACATATCACTGTTATCACAATCTCTGCCACCGCTCCCTGATAACCGTGTCGGGGGAGTCTATAAGATATGGAGAGGAGGGCACCACCACTCCTGTGAGCAATTATCGTAGGGCAAGCCATGCCCCCGCGAGCAGGGTGCCGGTTTCTTCTCTCCCTCCATAACCGGGTCACTGGCCGCACTTCTAGTCCAAAGATCAGATTCCATCAAGGCTTGCACAGGGCCGCCATCTTAATGCTGCTCACATGCGGCCGAGCCCTTGTACCTACGGGCACCGCCACTCCAAAAGTCCAACAAGTTCTCCTATTTGTAGCAGGATGTCCCCACTCTGGCAGGGCAGGAGCTCAGGGCCCGCTTGTGGTCTCAGGGGTGCAGGAATCCTTCGGATCTCACAGGGGCCGGCAGAGCCTCAGCTAAGAGTGTGCAATCAGCCATCTTGCTTGGCCACACCCCCATGTTGATGAACTACTTAACTATGCTGAATGCTAAAATGACTGCTTCAATTCAAAACAGAGGAAGCTGAAAAAGAAGCTTATGATTGCTCACACTAAGCATTTTCAGGGGAGTGAAGAAATGGCTTGCAGATGCCAAGTTCAGATTTTGATTCTGGTTTTGTTGGTGGGACAGATTCTGGTGCAAACTTTCCTATCAAGGAATTTGGTATGAATGCAGATGACACCACATGGGAGAGGTAGAGGTTTTTTCAGTAATTCCAATGGAATAAATATGAACATTAACATGTTGAAGAAAAGGACTCCTTGCAATCATGTGGGCATCTTGGACACTAGAAACATGAGCATAGACAGAATCCAGATCAAACTGCAAATTAGTTACAAACGGTTCCCAAAATGTAGCAGATTGAATACCAGATAGCACAGAATGGAATGTTGCATTTAATTGTCCCAGCCCAACTGGCTTCTGTGCAGAACATGCAGAATCAAAGGCAATTCAGTGTGAATATGCCTGTAGGTTCAGCAGTGTTGCAGAACATTTAAAATAAAATGCTTAATTTCCAAAAGAATTACATTTTCAACTAAATCATTTGATGACTAATAAAGGTTTTCCTCAGTTTGCAAAAACATTAGGAAATCAACTGCAATGATGAGGGGAGAAGGATTTCAAGCTTCGTGCAGTCCTAGAGGTAGAACAGAGTGGCCCATATGGAGAAGGTGAGGTGAATGACCACTCAGTATAAATTTTGATCGATACAGGTTTGACCCATGGGGGTTCCCAACTTACTGCTACTAGGAAACAAAGTCCAAGTTGCAGTAGGTATGTCAAACAAGCGAATAAAGAATCTGGTTTCAGCAAACGTTCCTGTAGAAACTGGCTAGATTGAAAACAATCACCAATTTATAATATGTGATTTTAGTCCCATTCATTTGTTAGGAAGAGATATACTCTGCAAAATGAATTGCTTAATATACTGTACACTGGATGGTGTGGTAATTCAGATGCAAAATGAAGACTCTGATTTTAAAATAAAATCACAAGAGTCAAAATTTAATGTATTCCCAGTTCTTACAAAAGATTTACAGGAAAATAAATTGGATTAAATAAAAGTGCAGAACCAGTGAACATTATTGTGTGTTTTTGTGACTTTTTGTACTTTGTTTTTTGTTTTTGTTTCCTGACCTATCCTCCTCCTGTTCCCTTTTTCCTTCCCAGTCCGACTCCCTCCCATCCCATCCCGGCCAGTCCACTCTACTCTACTTACCCCATGACAGAAACAGGCAGCGCCAGTGCCAGCTGCACCCCCTGTGAGCGATGTAGGTGTATAGGGGTTCATCCACCCCCATTTTCAGCCAGGCAGAGGTGGCCGCACTAATCTTTTGAGTGCAGTGCCACCTCCTCCCCATGTTGGCAGCAGGCGGTAGACTAGGTAAGGGTTACACCCTACTGGTGCTTCAGGTGCTCTGGGGGTGAGTGCGGCAGTGTGTGAGCCACAGCACAGGAGACCAACGAAAGCAACAACATCTGACGTACTGCTGGGACAACATCCTAGACCGGGAGCAGGACTCACGCGACCTGCCAGGTGTCAAGGTTGCGGGATTCAGTGAATAATATTTCTATTTTCTAAAATTCTGTTATTTTTCCGTTATTCCGTTCTTTCTCAATTGTTATATGCTCCCAATCATTCAATGTTTCAAACTTTGCATGTCTAGGCTGTGGTTTTCTCTCAGACATCACACACCTCAAGTGCTCAATCTCGACATGAAAGGGACCCTTCAGAGGAAATTGCATGTTTTTATCACCAGATGTGATCACATTCAATTCTTTTAACCAAAGACACATCTTGATGCCCTCAATTTAACATACTTTCATAGGATTAGGATTTCCCTGAGGTATTTTATCTCCCTCAGTTATAGGAACAGAGGGCTTTTTCAGTGCAGAGCCAATTTTCTTTTGATCTAACACTTTTTAAACCACATGATACAAACAACAACAATCAACCAGTAACAACATGAATACAGTGTAGACCAACAAATCACAGCACGAACCATATGAACCACAGTGATAATCAACCAATTGCATCCAACTCCTAGCACACTGCAATGCAATGCTTTCAGAATGTCAAGGAAATGAACAATCATAAATTAACAAAACTCTGGTCTACTTTACCTAAAATCAAGGAAAGGAAGTCAACCTCAAATCTTGCTATAGGAAGAGACTAGTCCTCTTACGGAACAATCAATCACACTAAGGTAGATTCTTGACCAGCGGTAACTCACTCTTGATCAGCATGTTTACTTCTTGCACCAAAGAATAAACAATCACCAATCTAGATTAGAATACATTTGCAGCTAGACCTTCCTTTAGTAACTAAGAGAAAATATACTCCATCGTGATGTGAATATGGCACAACACAATGCACACCTCCACTTGGCAGGCAATTTCAACAATATGAATGTATCTTGAGATCTTGCATGTCAACAAATCTGTGTACCAAACCAAAACTCTGATAGTAACTAATCACAATAATTCAATAATTTAGAAACAGCCAACATCTAACATTCCATGCACCCATGCCCAAATAGAAACACTAGTGAACGCCATCAATCTAAATCAAAATTGTGACTAAAGTATCAATATTATAATTGCTAAGATTCCTAGTAACCAGCAAATCAAAACTGCATAAGGAAAAGGCTAACACACACTATAATTCATGAAACCACAGAATTCCTCATTTTCAAACCACAAGTGCCACAATCCTTCGCAATCCATTATTGCTCACACTCCTTTTTCGGGCATGACTTTTGGAAATTGGAATTTATCCAGTTTGTCCAGACCATTGGAACCGTGAGTGTAGACAGATCCAAGGAAGGGAAAATGTCATCACCAAATCTGAGCGAATCCCTCAATCTATCGCATTTTGCCTTCTCCCATTTCCCACCACAACGGTTGATATGATTTTAAATATAAGCACCTATGCGGAGTCGGCGTGCCCTCAAGAATGTATGAAGAAATATGCCCATGACTAGATTAGGATTGACAATAAATCAAATAACATAATAAGTAAAATTAGCCTTCTTGAGGTAGATAAGAGCTAGAAACCAATGTTGGTTTATTAAATATTTAAATCATTACAAAGGAAAAAAATATGATTAGTCAAATAACATTATATGCAGGAGGAATTAGCATTCTAAGTACAAGACAGACTGGCATGGGTCTCCTCTCTAGAGTCAGGCAGCCTAGTCTGGCTCACCTCCACAATGAGCCCTCTATTATAGTAAAGTACACAGCAAGATGATTACCGCCAGCATGAGGTGAGCAAAAAATACAGAGGCTCAGCAAATCACAATACAGAAAAAAATGCAACAACACCTAATAACATAACTTACATGAACAGTAATTAGAGCCTATTTGCCCTGAAATCACTTGATGTACCGTACAGATCTTGTTACATGTAGGACAATGACACACTTAAATGCATAGGATCAGTGAGCTTCGGGCAGGAAGAACAGGAAGAACCTTAGCTGAACTGCATTGTGAGAGGAAAGCTTCTTCTAGAATTTACAAAGAACATATTATTATGAATTAGGATGACAGAATCTCAATACTTATTATTTGTTTTGGTACACATTGTGCTGCATGTGGAGACAGTAAGAATAAAAACACGGTCATAATTAGAATTTCAAAATGGAGTTCAGGTCTAGTCTGGCCAACATAAAGAAACCCAGTGCAGCAAGGTAATTTCACATACAAATCAAGTATGCTCATAGATTGTGAATATTTGGTGACCGTGAGATACTCAACATGGCCTCCTGGCCTTTCAGAGACTGACTCTGCCCTACCAGACGTGGGATAAGACTTCTGCCCTTTCAGAAGCTTAGCTCGACCTGGCCGTGAAGGCGCATGGATAGATACCTGTTCTGTTGACACGTGGATATTCAGCAAAAGAGATGCAATGCTGACAAGGGCAAAGACACAATACACGTACAGGAATCATGCGGCATCATAAGCAGCAGAAAAAGTTTGATGAACTAAGCAGTCAGCACAAGCACCACCATAAATATCGGGTGTTCCGCCCAAAAGAAATGAAGTTCTTCCTGTCCTGCTGTTATGTTGTGTAGTTATGTATCTGTTTCTGTACCTTTAATATGTATTAAATGCATGCGTTCCATAGAATATGGAACGCGAGGTTATGGTTCTCTGTGAGGCATCTGATGAGGAGCCAGCTTCCACAAGGCTGCATACCTGCTTGCATCCACAAGAATAAATGTTATTTAAATCTACTTTCAACCGTGGATCTTTAATATAACAAATGGCGACTAGGGTGGTATCTGAACACCTCAGGCCACCGCAGTTTTTCTTTTGGCATTTACTGTAGATGTCGGCAAGCAGAGCCGACTTGAGGATCAGAAACGGGGAGAAGGAATCCCAGAACCAAATTTACTCCTGGTTGGCTGTTTGAGGCAAATATAGTGAATTGGTCAGGAGATTTAGTTAAGGAAAGAAGTGATGCTGCCCATCTTAAGAGTAAAGTTTGGTATGATCTTAAACATGGTGTGAAAAATGTCAACATTGATGTGGGACAATGGGTAAGAGTAAAGAAAACAGGTAAAACTTTTAAAGAAGACAGCCGTTTTTATGAACCCATGCAGGTTGTGGAAATTTTGAACAATGCTGTACGTCTCACTGATGGAAGGGTGTGGAATCTTAAAAGAGTTGCTAAATGTTCAGCACCTTTAGAATCCTCTAACAAATCTTCCTATTTATATGATTTTGATGATTTGTTATGCAATAATTCTTCTAATATCAAGTCTAACATCAATTCTCAAGTGGTTGTTTTGGATAATTCCAGTATTGAAGAGGTTGTTTTGGATAATTCCAGTATCGCTGTTCCAAGCACATCAGGAGTTACAACTCAGAATGATTCGAATGTTTCTTCTAGAAATCCTAAACGTGAAAAAAGACCTCCAGTATGGTTGCCAGATTATATTTCTGAAAGTTTTCCATTGTTATATGATTTTGTATGTTGTATTCATTTTTCTTTTACAGGTTTTTATTTTTCTTGTTTTTTTTATATTTTGTTTTTTTTTAAAAAGGATGAGGATGACATGTATCCTGCTTATTATTATTTTTTTAATTGTATTCCTAAGGGGATGTGTTATGTTGTGTAGTTATGTATCTGTTTCTGTACCTTTAATATGTATTACATGCACGCGTTCCATAGAATATTGAATACAAGGTTATGGTTCTCTGTGAGGCATCTGATGAGGAGCCAGCTTCCACACAGGCTGCGTACCTGCTTGCATCTACAAGAATAAATGTTATTTAAATCTACTTTCAAGCGTGGATCTTTAATTCAACACCTGCATACCTGCATGAAAACAGGGACCCCGTTGTAATGACCCGAGTCCCAGGAGAGTGGAACCTGGGATTTGGCCCAGAAGGGCCTACAAACATTGTATCACCCTTTGGCCAGGCATGGCCAAAGGAGATAAATAAAGGGGCGAGGAAAACTCGTGGTCTCCCGCCCGTACCTGCCATCCTGTGTTTGTGTCTCCGTTATTCGTGCTCCTAGCTTTGGGCCTTCCTGTGGGTTGTAACACTGGCGATCAGGGTGGTTGTAGCCCGACATCACCTCCCATCCCGACAGCAGCAGGCGCAGCCTTTATGTCAGCACAATTGCCGATGCGCACTCGCCTGCTAGAATCCTGCCGAGAGTCCGGCGAGCAGGCGCCGCCCCTACCCCCGCCGCAAAGGTTCACCCGCGGACCTACTCTCGGCACAGAAATCGCTGCGTGGTAGGCCTGCCGATGCTCACCTGTGCTGTGGGACTCAGCAGCCACTGCAGTTCCTGCCGCTGGTGCCTGTGGCCACACCCTCCAGTCGCAGCTGCACTGCAAGACCGGTACACCGCAGCACCGCCACAGGAGATCATGGAGGTACAGTGGCCCTGCCCATGCTAAAGCTCGGCCAGATGCAAGCACATGCGCCCCTCCCCCTCACCGCCTGCAGGACTCCCTCAGCACCCCCACATGACAGCGGATGCCAGTGCTGTGCTCACATCGAAGGTTTAGGGCTGTCAGTCACTGAAAGACAGTGTAACACCTCTTGATTGTACTCACAAGACAACCAATGCCACAGCAGGCCCACAACAAGGAGTGTGAAGTAAGCTGCCAATGAACATTTGAAAGAAAGAGACAGTTTAGACAGAGGTAGAGGCAACAGACGGAAAGGAAAATAACATATATATAAAGGAATAAAGAGACAATCAACATGGGGAAAAGGCAACCACAATCATGACAGACAACGCTGTACAAGCAGGACCACAACAAGCTCCACAATTGGTGCAACAAGCTGGCCACCCACACATCCAACCAACCACACAGCACACACAGATCAATGCGCTACAGCCATTCAGCGAGCTCGTAGACCCCACCACCGCCTCCCCTAGTTTTAAAATATGGATCGGCCGCCTAAATAACAATTTCACTGCAACACGTGAGACAGACAGCACCATCAAAAGATCTTCACTACTGCACTTTGTGGGAGAAGAGATATATAAACTCTTTGTACATCTACCGAACACCAGAGCTGCTAATGACTACGATGCAGCAGTCTGAGCCCATGCCTATGAAAGATGTAAGCTCCGACAAGCACGTCAAAGGGAAGGAGAGTTCACGGATGCATTCCACACTCACCTGAGAGAACTGGCTACCACATGCACGGCTGATGATCCAAACAAAGAAGTGAGGGTGCAGGTAATACAAGGATGCTGAAACAAGACCCTTCGGACCCTCCTTCTCTACCAGCCCGAGATCCTGCTAGAAGACATCCTCATCATTGCACTTTCCTACGACCTGTCGGACACAAGAGCAACAGAGGCGGACATTGCTATCACCCAGCAACTGGAAAAATGTATCACCATAAAGACGGAACGAGCAGATGCCCTACGTATACAAGGTCGAGGGGACTGAGGAAGACAACTGGTGAAAACTGCACCTGGGTCACGGTGCGGGTACTGTGGACGAGAAGAACACTCCTTAGAGGAATGCCCAGCTCAAGGTCGGACATGCTCAAAATGCGGCACCCTCAACCACTTTGCAGTCACGTGCAGAGGTGGGCCAAGAAACAGAGGGGCTTGTGGAAGGAGGCCACCGTCGAAGTCCGGAAGACAACAGTCCCTTGAGGACCCAGATACCTTGAAGACGGATGTATGACGTTACAACGCATACTTTTACCACGACTACCTTTACCACGCAATTTTTACAACGCAGGATCCATTACAACGAAGTACCATTACAACGCATGTATTTACAATGCAGTACCTTTACCACGCATACCATTACAACGTAAGTATTAGTAAGTATATAATATTTTTTGAAATGTAAATTAATTAAAATTAATTTAATTTAATTCAATTAATTTAATTTTATTTATTTTAATTAATTTAATTTAATTTAATTTAATTATTTTATTATAATTTAATGTAATTTAATTAAATTATGTTAAATTAATTTAATTTAATTAATTTAATTTAATGTAATTTAATTTAATTAGTTTAATTTATTGTAATTTAATTTAATTAATGTAATTTAATTTATTTAATTTAATTAATGTAATTTTATTTATTTTTATTAACTTAATTTAATTTAATTATTTAATTTAATTAATTCAATTAATTTAATTGTATTTAATTTAATTATTTTATTTAATGTATCTTGTACCCCTTTACCCCAAAAACCAAAAACTGACCCTGAACCCTAAAAATACCCCCTTACCCAAAAACTGAAAACTGACTCTGAACCCTAAAAATACCCCTTTACCCAAAAACTGAAAACTGACCCTGAACCCTAAAAATACCCCTTTACCCAAAAACTGAAAACTGACCCTGAACCCTAAAAATACCCCTTTGCCCAAAAACTGAAAACTGACCCTGAACCCTAAAAATATCCCTTTACCCAAAAACTGAAAACTGACCCTGAACCCTAAAAATACCCCTTTGCCCAAAAACTGAAAACTGACCCTGAACCCTAAAAATACCCCTTTACCCAAAAACCCAAAACTGACCCTGAACCCTAAAAATACCCCTTTACCCAAAAACCCAAAACTGACCCTGAACCCTAAAAATACCCCTTTACCCAAAAACCCAAAACTGACCCTGAACCCTAAAAATACCCCTTTACCCAAAAACCCAAACTTATAATATTTTTAATAAAATAATATACTTACCAATACTTACGTTGTAAAGGTACCTGCGTTGTAAAGGTACCTGCGTTGTAAATACATGCGTTGTAATGGTATGCGTTGTAATGGATCCTGCGTTGTAAAAAATGCGTGGTAATGGTAGGTCGTTGTAAAAGTTGCGTGGTAAAGGTTGTATACCCTTGAAGACAACCAAAATACAGCCACGACGATGACATTGTCTAGAAGATTCATCCACTGAAGATGAAAAGTAATGCAATCTCATCTCGTTTGCTAGTGACTTAAAATGCAGGAGGCGCCCGCAACCCACGTGCGTTATCGAAATTCCAGGATCCTGTGTCATGGTGCTAATCAACTCCGACGCATCCATCAATGTAATGGCCAGCTTACAGTATAAGCAACTACGACCACGGCTCCAGCTAGCACCGTTCCACGTCAAGATACTCACATACACCACTACCCCTGAAAGGCAAGATGACTGTGCAGAAGAAGTCAGAAAACCAAGAAATTATGACAACGTAGTCGATAGAGAGGCGTAGTCAATAGAGAGGCGGACATTCTAGTAGGAAGCCACACCGCAGAAGATCTCGGCCTAGTCACGTATGCCCGCACTGTGAAGGCCCCACAGACGACGAGATACTCAAACTATTTTCACACCTCTTCACTGGGCTAGGATGTATGAAAAGACCACCAGTCAAGCTACACATCGACAAAGCAATAAAACCGGTGGCACTCTGTCACAGGTGCATCCAGTTCCACTTCGGCCAGTGGCCGAAAAAGCGCTCCACGATCTAGAACAGCAAGGTGTAATTGAAAAGGTCACCGGCCGGACACCCTGGGTCTCGCCTATGGTAATAGCAGAGAAACCCAAGCAACCCGGGAAGATTAGGTTGTTCATAGATATGCGCCTACGCAACCAGGCGATCAAGAGAGAGAGACACATCACACCAACGGTAGATGACATCATAGCCGACTTGAATGGCGCCTGAATGTTTTCTATGCAGGACCTCAATTCAGGGTACCATCAGTTGAGGCTAGCGGAAGACAGCCGTTACATAATGACCTTCTTGACTCATATAGGCCTGCGCCAGTATAAGCGGCTGAATTTTGGTATTTTGTCCGCTGCCGAAATATTCCAAGACACAGTTCGTGAGGTCTTGTCCGTTCTACAGGGAGTACTAAATGTCAGCGATGACTTTTGATCCACTAGTCATCTATTGAGGAGCACCACCAACACTTCAGAGTGGCCCTGCAACGGCTATCAGATCACAGCATAACTTTGCACAAAGACAAGTGTTCATTCTTACAGAACTCAATTGAATTATTTCAATATATCTTTAGTCAGGATGGAGTACAGGTGGATCCACTAAAGTCTCATGCCATACAGCATGCACCGGCGCCAGCCACAGTATCGGAAGTGTGAAGCTTCCTAGAGATGGCCACGTACTGCGGACAATTTACACCCAACCTGGCTATGATAGCCAAACCCCTGCGAGCCCTTACAAAGAAAGATGCCGCATGAAAATGGGACAGAGAAGAGGAAGAAGCATTCTGACAAGTCAAAGAGGTGTTGCTCGGTAAAACTACTATGGCGTACTTCAACGCCACCCGAGCCACTGAACTGGTGGTAAAAGCCAGACCCATAGGCCTTGGGGCAATCATCACACAAAAAGTAGAACCAGGCAAGTGGGCTCCCCTTGCATTCATAAGTTAAGCTATCACGTCCACAGAAGCGAGATACTCCCAGATCGAAAGAGAAACACTGGCGATTAAATGGGCATCCAACCATTTCCATCTATACATCAGTGGTCTCCCTTTCCAGGTAGTGACTCATCACCAACCACTTGTCCTCCTATTCCTAAGCACGGCCCTCCATATGCCCCCGAGGATTGGGCAATGAGCGATACAACTGCAACACTATCAAATGGATCTCGAGTATCGGCCCGGATCGAAAAATCCTGCGGATTTTGTTGTATCTTACCAGACATAGCCAAGATGAGTTTTGTACGTTTCTGTATTGACTTCTTGTTGCAGGATATTAAATATGTACAAATGTCCATTAGCCTGGTGTTCCTTATTCTCCAGCCCCACCGGAAGCAGCCTGCCTGCTGCTCAGCCCATCTTCCAACTGTCACCCCTCATCCACACAGTCACCTAAGCATTCCAAGCCTCACACCAACATTCCACTCTCAACACTCACACTGGCTGAGCAGCGAGGAGATAGGTAACCAGGGAAAGAAATGATAACATACCAGGATACAACATATCCCCCTCCTTTTAAATGCAAAATAAAAAGGACAATAGAACATGGGAGGAACTATACACAATCATATACAGAAGCAGAGAAAAAGTCCAAGACTCAGGGAAGCAAGTTAAAATACAACTTTGCGAGAGTCTGAACATTAAGTAAACTGAAAGGAAGGGTAAACACATTGACAGGGATCAGTAAGTACATTGACAAGCAATATAAAACCCATCCTTCCCAATAAAACAATTTCTGAAAAATGTGTATTGTGTAGCAAAGGGTGGACTACACTCTGAGACAACAGTCCCCAAAGAAACGAAAGGAACAGTGTAAACAAGATTCCTAAAACAAGGAACAAGAAATACACACTCTGAAAATGGGACTAAGATACACTGTCTGATGATTAAATGTAAAACGTGTAAATGGGGCTAACACCCATAAACACACACCCTATGTATGGATTTAATGTAAAACATGTAAATGGGGCTAACACCCATAACCCACTTATGGTCAGTCAAATGGACTACGGTAACGCACTATTCATGGGTATGAACGAACTCTTGTTCTCACGACTACAGGTTCTTCAGAATGCTGCCGCCAAACTTGTCTGCAACAAAGGCAGGCTAAGCTCAGCTACCTCATGCCTGAGGGCCTTGCATTGACTACCCATGAGGCAAAGAGCAGCGTTCAAGCTGCTGAGCCATGCCCACAAAGCCCTATACCGAACAGGCCCTTTAATACTCCAAGAGAAAATTGAGTTTTACGTCCCTTCCAGAAGTCTTCGCTCACTTCACTCAGCTCTGGCTAGAACTAAGCGCATCAGGAAGGCGAGAGCCGGCGGGCGTTCATTCTCCCACTTGGCAGCCAGGAAATGGAATGAACTCCCGGTCGACTTACGACTCACCTCTAACTACTTGCTCTTCCGAAAAAAATTAAAAACATATCTGTTCCCTAAACAATAACTCCTACAGTCCCACTTTCAGCTACCTCTTCCTAAACAATAAGTCCTACTTTCAGCTACCTCACCTTGACAGTTGCTACTAGCGCCTTGTTATCCTACAGGATGAATGTTGCGCTTTATAAATAAAAAAATAAATAAATAAACTCTGTCGAAAGGGTATAAACAATGTAAATGGAACACGACCCATGAGACCTACCCTGTGTGAGGGTGTAAAACCAAAGTACAAGTGTAGCACAAGGTGACTTACACACAATGTGTATGGAACGTGAAGCGTGAGGTGACTTACACACCAACAACAACACGTGAAACTCAAGGCAGCTTACACACTAGACAAACAAGAGGTGTAGCGCATGATGACTAACACACCGACAAGATGAGATATGTACTTACACACAAAACAGACCAAACGTGCATCACGTGACGACTTACACACAGTCAATTCCACACAAAATGAACGTAGTGTAACTACAACACATATATCCACCAAGAAACCAGAACTACCCTCATGTAAGGGAGTGTAATGTGACAACCATCCACTTAAAGACAAGAACCTCCGTTGGCGGAAGGGTGATTCCGAACACAGAATTGTTAAGTCCTCTATGCCTCACTACAATGTAATCTCATCCACACTACTTGGATCTGTGCCACAATGTACACTGTCGATATGAGAACTGTGCTGACAGGCACAGCTTGAATGCAAACGTCCGACTAATCTAAACGTGGTAGTACTCACCGATGATGCTGATGCAGAACACTGTTAACCAGATGTGAGACCCAAATTACAGCATGACAATATGTACTAATGTAATTGACCATGAGACTGGTTAAGCAACATTTTGCAGCTCCTGGGGTGTGCACTGTATTCTGTCGTAAACATGCACACGAAGCAAAAAGAAAAGAGAACCTGTAGTTTCCCTGGGCTTAACCAAAACCTCCTAATACACAAGAAAAAGTAAGAATCTGCAACCAACCTGGATACAGCAACGTCCCCTGTCTCCTTCAGAGTTCCGTTAAACTTAATTTGTAAAACACGTGTGTTAGAAGGTGGTTCTGACACTATGGGCCGCCCGGAGTTTTCGCTTTTTGAGCACCTAATTGTGGAGCTTTTACTATGGGAGAGCCTCATAATTTGGGAATCACCCACAGTGAACTCATAAAGAAGGAGACTGCATGGAGATTTTACTGGTGTCCCCCTGGCTTGACGAGGCCGCTGCGCAGCAGCGGGAGTATGGGGCACCGTGCTGATTACATGCAGACACGGGTGTACATGCGTGTGCACACGTGTAGGGGCTGCGCAGGGGAGATTCCTAGTGTGCGCAGTCCAGGAGCAGCTACAGAATGAATGGTGTGGCAGGACTTATGCAGAATTGGGTGGTGACATGGAATAGGCTTTATACACTGGAAAGGAACATGCCAGGGAAAGTCAGTGTGTTTTACTGTGGTTTTACTTCATTATTTCCCTATGGGGATGTGGGGCCCATGGCTAAAATGACTTCCACAAAGCCTACAGATTCCAGACACGCACTAATGTATAGTGTAACAGATGTGAAAATGAGTATTCTGCAAAGTCCAAAGTCATATTTGTACTGCTTTTGGGTTGTCCAGAAATGTCATATTTCTCTGAATCCCTGGCTGGGGTCTGGCCAAGGAAGGTTAGATTAATGACCTCTCTTCCCAGAACGAAGATCTTCCCTCCAAGGAGAAAAGATAGGTGGAGCTCCAAGCCAATCCATCAACTGCTGTCTCTGGTTGCCAGGCACCCGGTTGCCTCACGTGAAGGCAGTGAGGGGGGAAAGAGTTGGGTTTCAGAGGCCATGTGGCCAGAGACACTGGACGAAGCCATGTTTGAACAACCCAGAGGCAGGACAAGGAGGAAGGAGCTGGGGCAGGGAAGTGATGTGTCGCTGTTTGATAGGACACACAGAGACTTCCTGCCTGCCCCTTACTCAACTTTTAAAAAGTACTTGCACAGGAAGAGAAGCTCTCTCTGGGGTGTGGTCTGCTGAGGCGAAAGGTGCTGGAGCCTGGTGCAATGGGCAGTTGGAAGGAGGACACTCCTGACTGCCCCCCAGGCCTCTAACAGTGCCAGAAGAAGAGCCCAGGACCAGGGCGCAGAGGAAGAGGCCTCTGCACAGGGAAAAGAGAGGCGCAGGGAGCCAGTGAAGACCGCTCCCTGCAGAATGCACCCTCTTGGAAACCCGGAGGGCAAAGGAGAGTGCTCCCAGAGGCTGGGGCACGCCACCAGGAGCGAGAGGATGCAAAAATGGGGCAAATCGGACTATGCCCCCGAGAAGGTAGGTGACCTTTGACCCCTCCTGGGACCGACGACAAAGCGCGTGGGGCTTTGCCGCCGGTCGCAATCATGCCCCCGGGGTGGGTCAGGTCCCGGGGGATGCCCCAGGAAGAAACAAAGCCGGGGGCACTGTCGTACCCCCTGTGAAGATGCCCGAAGAGGGCCAGGAGCCCACCCTGGCCCCCGGTGATGTGAAGGAGGGGGGCGGGGGAGCGTCGTCATGCCCCCCGCGAAAATTACCCCCAGGGGGCACCAGGAGCCCACCGGGCCGCCCGCCGATGCGGGATGTGGGGGAGCGCCGTCGCGCCTCCCCCCCGAAGATGCCCGGGGGCCTGGGACCCCATCCCCGGGCCCTGAAGTAAGGCAGAGGTGGGGGGAGTGCCGCCGCACTCCCCCAAAGAGGTCCGGGGCCCGGGACCCCATCCCCGGGCCCCAGCGAAGAAGAGGAGGCCGGGGGAGTGCCACCGCACTCCCCCCCGAGGTCCCGATGGGCCGAGGGAATCCTCGCGTCTGCCCGCCGGAGCGGAGCGGGTAGACCAGAAGGGATCGGCCGGCTCCCGCGGCAACATGGAAGAGTGCTGGCCGCGCGGGGAGCCGCTGGGGGCAGCTGGGGGTGGGCTCCCCAGGCTGCCCTCCAACAAAGGAGGACCACGGGGTCCAGGGTGGGACCGGGGCCCCCAGAGAAGACCGTCGGAGGTGGTGGGGCAGAAAGGAGGAGGAGCGGCCGGGGGTGGGCTCCCCGAGCCGTCTGTGCGCACCTGGGGGTCCGGGTGGGACCGGACCCCTATCCGAGGCCGGGAAAAGCAGCGAAGCGCCAGCGCAGCTCTCCCCGGAGCAGCGGGAGAGACGCTCATCTAATATGCGGCACAGCCCACAATGCCTTGCAGGCCAGGACCGGCCTGCAAGGGCAACACAGCATTTGCTTAGCTCATGGTGGCCCCAGAAGAACGGGGTCATCACTCTACAGGTGCAAAGGTGCTGGGGTAGCTGCAGAAGAAGTGCAGTCTCCCCCTAACATGAAGAGCAAAGTCTCACCCCAAGTGTCTTGGGGATTCTAAGGAATCAACCCCTCCAGGGCTCAACTGGTAGTTAACACCTTCCGGGCTGGAACTTTTGTTCTTCAGTTGAGGGTGTTTTGATAATTGCATCAAGGAGTGAAGGGCTGAGTTGGGGGATGTCTAGAAGGGCATTCCCTGGAGGTGAAGAGGTATAATTGCACTGAACTGCGATTATTAATGGTTATTTCTTATAGAGGCACTGATTTTCACCTGGTTAATGTGAAGTGCTGGTGCAAGGTGATGTCATAAGCGAAATAGATTTAAGTGGCTAGACATTCCTGCTAGGGTGTCTGACTGTAGATATTTAAACCTGTGATTTTATCTGTGATGCCTTTAGGGGCTGTAATTGCAATGCATTCTAAGGATATCAAAATGTGCTGAGTACGGTCATTCTAAAGTGTGCGTAAATATGTATTCTTGCTGCTGCGCTTATGTGAAGACCCCAGACTGTTAGCCCTTAAGCTGAAGAGGTGCATACTGTATGGTTAGTACGAGATGCTCAGTCAGGGTCATGTGTCACCAAGGCAGGTGTAGCCTATTTAATGCTTGTTGAGGTTATGGGGGGTTCGCCACTAGGATGGTGCCAGTGCGCAGGGCCCTCGCTCCAGGTTAAGACCAATTCACTGCATTGGGGGCAAGATGATGTGCGTACATGGGCGTGGTGATACTAGACCCCCCCCCCATGTGGGAGGGGTGGAGATGTTATGCAATGTCACAAAGTAATTCCATCAGCTTATGTATATTTGTAAATTGGTGTATAGTATTGAGTGGTGTGTGTGTTTAATAAATGTACTCTTACTTTTATAAAGCAAAGTACAGACTGGACAATCAATTATTGAGTGTTATTTGTGCGCACCTGCAAATGGCGATTACTAGCCCACACCACCTCCCTTGAGTAAGCCTCAGACTGCTCTGCAACGCTGCCCTCTGAGAGTCAGGCGCTGCCCTAGGGTGTTTGGTTCCCAGTGAAGGACAAATGTGTCATGTTATTTGTGCAGGCCTCACAGATGCTGCCTCGTTTTCCAACAACGTGGTTGCCAGAAAGCGAACCTTACACTAAAGGACACATCATAGCTCCGATGCTTGCAGGGTGTGGCCAATCCCAAAATGGCAGCACGCGGATTGGACGCCGGCTGGATGGCTGAATGTGCTCGCAAAACGTCCTTGAAAAGCAAATATCCGGATAACGAAGATTTTGCCTCGGCTTCAAACGACTGCATGCACCAAATCCAAGATGGGGACACATAGTAGTGGCAGCGCCAGGTGGCTCTAGGCGCGTCCGTGTGTTGAATAAGCAGATTTTCCCCAGATATCCTCAAGCACTGCTTGGCGTTAGTCGCCTCTAATTCATACCATAATTATCAAATTAAGAGGCGGGCGCTGGAGACTGGAAAGCAAGAAACAGATTTATTTCTCCGGAGAAAAACACGTCGGTTCGGACAGGCTAAGTGTCTTCTCGAGGTGCTTCCCCTGCATCTCTGTGGCCTGGCCTTTCATATACATTTGTAAAATTTTATTGCAGTGTAACACATTCCTGGCATTACTTTGATGCATTGTAAAACATCTTTGGAATCCCCGCTTCAGGCCCGTTCTCACACATATCAACAGTAATGTCCCCCACCCCGGTCTCAGCAGGTGATTGCTATTGCGCAGCTGGGCATTCCGGCAGTAGCTGAAATGTACACAATCGGTCGGATCTCATGGGGTCGTGGCATTGATTAACTCCGGCCCCTTTGATGGGAGGCGAGATTTTACTGTACGGGGTCAATAAACTGTATCCGCAGGGGTTGGTTATGACTTGGGATCGGATCGAACAGCCAGGTGCTGGGGAGGAGATTGTTGAAGGGTCTGTTTGTGCGCGAGGGATGAAAGGGCATGTGGATTCTGAACGGGAAGTGGCTCCGGGGCAGGGTCGCGCTGAGGATGCATTATGACTCTAGCATGTATGCTTGGGGGCTGCCAGCGCGTGGGGAATGATTGCGAGGTCAGGGAGACGTGTAGGTGATCGGCAATGCTGCGAAATGGCCACAGCATCTAAAATGGCTGTTGCTTACGCGCTCGCAGAGGCTCAAGTTGGACAAGATAGCGCCTGTAATGTTCACATCACATTCTAATATTTAACAGTCCTTCCTTTGAACAGCCTAGTCATCTTGTCCATCTATGTTAATGTTCATAATATTATGTATCTCTCTGTCATACAATGCTTTCATATTTTCAAATTTTGTCTCCATAGTCTTAGGGCAAATTGAGTTCATAAAAGGAGAGGATAAGGGTGGTATGCATTGTATCCCCAGGCAGCAACCACATATTACAAAAACTGGCACCAATATTATCATCAACAGTTTCCAGCCCCAGTCTTTCAAAATGTTCCAAAACCAGCTTCCAAGTGTCCAACCTTCTTGTTCCTGGTGGATCTCTGATGCCAGCCTGTGAAGGTGTTCGATTGCTTTGTAGACGGAAGGTGAGTAGTCTGGGAAGAAGGTGCAACAGCTGGCACCGATGATACGGCATGCTCCTCCACGATCTGCTAGTACCACATCTAAAACAAGGCGGTTCTGTAAAGCCACCAGGCGGACTGCCTGTAGCTCAGCTGTGTTGTTGGTGAGGATGCCGGTTGTGATGTTCAAAGCTGTTTCGACTGCTTGGGTCAGGTGTCGGATGGCTCGACTGTTCGCCATCGGACCCCACAGAGGGATGAGTCCTTTTGCCGCATCGAGGAACTGTGATGCGGTAGAGTCTGCTTGTTCTGTGTCTTTGGAGCGCCTTTCTCTGTGATGGTCGGCTGGTGCTATTTAAGTTGGAGGGAGAACAAAGGCGATGTAGCAAGTGCCCCCCCCAGCCTTTTGGGAGCCAGGTGTAAGCTTTTGTACCGCAGACGAAGTACATGTTTGGCGATGCAACAAGTGATGTGGGATCAGCAGTGTCCAGAGTTCTTTTTATGGAGCAGGAACTGTGGCCCACGATTTTCGTCCCATGGCCTTCAATGCATACAAGGCCTGAGACATTCACCACAGACAGGGCCACCGTCAGAGTTGCAGCAGTTCGTTTTCGCAAGTACGAGAAGGTGGGTCTGGCTGGGTTGTTAAATACTTGTATTTCAATCCGTTCTTTTTCAGGAATGTTCATTTTAAAGGTTGCATTTGATGTCAGAGGGCAAAAGGGGGTAGGCGTTTTCTCAATTTTGTTCAGCCAGAACTCGTTGTAGAACTGTTTCATCGTTCCATCAGATGTAGTATTGTCTTTGTAGCTCTCTTGCAGGAGCATTAACCAGGCAAGGCAGGACCCATGAACAGAGAAGGGTGAAGGGATGAAGGGAATTTAATGTCAGTTGCATGTGGTAGCAGCCCACAGACCCAACAGTTTGTGTCATTGACGGCAAGATTGTGTTGATGTAGTGGTTGTACAAAGGAGTTGTTCCAGAATTCCTTGCGTCGTTCTTGAAGAGGTGGTGACAGTGATACTAGATAATGTTCTTTCTTGGTGGTGGGTTGCATAGTGGGTGAAATTGTCCGGTGAGCAGGAGCACTCTCTTCTATGATCCAGATTATGACAATTAGTAAGAGGCAGATGAGGGATGCAATGAAAAGTACAATTGTCTTTGAACTATGTAGCTTGGCAGTCTTGGAGTCCTTGCGGTGGGTCTTCGGTCGTCCGGGATCTTCCATCATTTTCAAGAGGCTCGGTGACTGTCAGGACCACATACTTTGTCTAGTATCTCCTGGTAGCCTTTTGTAGTGTTAGCTACCGCTCTGAGACTTTTGACTCAGTTAGTGGTCTGCCTCGTCGGAGCACTCTCCTTTCGTCGCAAGTTGTACCCTTTTCTGGATGGCACAGTGGAATCAGGAAATTCTGCCACTTCAAGTGTCTCTGTTTCTGGGTAACAACTCAGGGATGGTCTGTCTTTTGTCAGGAGCTCTTCTTGGGCGTCCACGTCTTCATTCGTTGCCAGTGTTGGGGAGATTCTTTTGCAGTGATGTGCATGCAGCCTGTTCTTCTTTCCCTCCACTCGAAGTGCAGTTCGGGTGGTGATCAAGACTTGCCAGGGGCCCGTCCACCTGGGTTCCAAACTCTTCGACCTCTGGAAATTCCGCGTCAGGATGAAGTCCCCAGGTTTAATATCATGTCCGGGGCCCCTGGATGCGTCTGATATGGCTTGCTGCACCTGTTGGTGGATAACAGTTAGTTCACTCATTAGTCTATGCAAGTAATTAGACATTAGTATGTCCGGGACGTCGTGGATGGAGGTTGGCTTCGGCGCGGCCCAAATGTTCATAGGCCGGCCAAAGACAACCTCATATGGAGTCAATTGGTGTCTGGTTAGGGTGGAGCGCATTGATAGCAATGCTAGTGGGAGTGCGTTGGGCCATTTCAATCCAGTGGTGGCAACTATTTTTGCCAGTTTTAGCTTCAGTGTGGTGTTGTGTCTCTCTACCAAGCCTGCAGATTGGGGGTGGAAAACTGCGTGGAACTTTTGCTTTACCCCCAACCCTTTCAGGATGTGCTGGATAACTTCGGCTACGAAGTGGGGGCCATTGTCGCTCCATAAAATTCTACAAAGGCCGTATCGGGGAAAAACTCTTTCAACAACACCTTTGCAGTAGCGATGACGTTATTGTCACGAGTGGGGTATGCTTCCACCCATTTGCTGAATGCGCACACAATAACTAGGATGTATTTCAGACCATGGCATCTCTCTAACTGAATGTAATCCATTTGGAGGATCTCAAAGGGATGGTCAGGGACCCCAAACCCTCCCCGTGGTACTACTGTTCCTTTCCCTGGGTTGTGTTGCAGGCATACCATGCATTGTTGTACTAGGCGTCTTGCCGAATCTGCTATCTTGTCATTATGTCACACCCTAGTAATCAGTTCGGTCATGGGAGCGGATCCTATGTGTGCAGGTAAGTGTGCCATGGTCAATATAGGGATCAGGTATGCGTTTGGTAATAGCCATTTGTCTTTATCTTTTGTCCTCCAGCAGCCTTTGTCGTCTTTTAGTCCTACCCGAGCCCATTCAGTCAGTTCGTGTGGTGTACTTGTCAGTTGGATGTCTCTTATAGTGGTCCTAGCGTCTGTCCATTTCTCAGCTTGTGACCTGGTCACATACATTCGTGTGGTCGCTCTGTCTTTGGCTGTGGCTCGGGCAGTAATGTCGGCTAGTGCATTTCCCTGTCCTACAATGTCCGTTACTTTCTTATGTGCTTGGCATTTAATTACTGCTAGCTGCTTGGGGAGGAGGATTGCTTCGGTCAAAGCGGAGACTAGGTCTCCATATATGATGGGTGTGCCGTGTGAGGTCAGGAATCCTCTTTCCCTCCAGAGGAGCCAAAATGGTGAACTACCCCGAAGGCATACTGGCTGTCCGTGTATATGTTTACTGTCGTCCCTGCTGCTAAAATACACGCTTGGGTGAGGGCAATCAGTTCTGCCGCCTGTGCGGATCGTTGGGCAATTCGGGCTGTTTCAATAATGATTCGGGCTGTGGTGACGGCATATGCTTCTGAGGTGGTGCCATCGGGGAGTTTGATGCATGAGCCACCCACCCATAGTTCCCCATCAAGTTCTGGGAAGGCAGTGTCTCGGAGGTCTACCCTACTCTTCATCTGTTCGTCGGAAAGGGTCACACAGTCATGTAGGGGAGTTACATTAGGGTCATTATCAGGCAATGATAACAATGTAGTTGGGTTCAGAGTGGTGCATCGTTTCAAGGTTATGTGTGGTGCTAAGAGGGTCAATTTGTACCCTGTCAGTCGTGCACTAGTCAGATGTTGGATCTTGGTCTGATTCAAGAGAGTGTCAACAGCATGGGGTACTAACACTGTGAGGGGGTTGGAGAGTACTATTCCCTCGCTCTGTCGTATCGAAACTGCTGCAGCTGCTACAGCGTGTAGGCAGGCTGGTAATGCTCTGGCTACTGGGTCAAGGGTGGCTGAGAAGTAAGCGCAAGGGCGCTGCTTGGAGCCTATCGATTGTGTCAGGACAGATAATGCGCATCCTTCTCTTTCGTGTGTGTAGAGGGAGAATGGTTTGGAGTAGTCTGGGGTACCTAGAACGGGTGCCGAACAAAGGGCGTCTCGTAATTCTTTGAACGCGGTCTGGCATTCGGGAGTCCAAGGGAGTGGAAAGGGAACGTCTTTGGCTAGAAGGGAAAGTAGGGGTTTGACAATGAGGCTAAAGTTCGGCAACCACTGTTGGCAGAATGAGGTGAGGCCTACCAGAGAGCGGACTTGCTTCTGGTTCTTAGGGACAGGAGTGTCTAGAATGGTCTGGATTCTATCAGGTGTGAGTTTCCTCCCATCCTTTGATAAGAGGTGTCCTAGATATGTTACTTGGGGTTTACAAAACTGTAACTTCTTTCAGGAAACTTTGTGACCATTCTCTGCAAGAAAGTGTAGGAGTTGGATGGTGGCTGTGACTGCAAGTGGAGTGGTGTCTGCTGCTAAAAGGATATAATTTACATATTGTATCAACACCACCCCATCTGGTAACTGAACTGCATCTAACCAATTCACCAAGACAGCCGCTATCTTTTTGGATTTACCCTAAGATCCTGCTCATATAGATTTTGTCGAGCACCCCAGGGGTTCACCGAAAGCCCGAGCATCTATAGCTCTTGAGTGCCTGGCTATAGATGCTCGGGCTTTCGGTGAACCCCTGGGGTGCTCGACAAAATCTATATGAGCAGGATCTTAGGGTAAATCCAAAAAGATAGCGGCTGTCTTGGTGAATTGGTATGGAGAAGAAGGCATTTTTGAGATCAATGACAGTGAACGTGGTGGCAGTGGACGGGATTAGGGTCAGGATGGTGGTAATGTCGGAGACTACAGGGTACTGTGGCACAACTATCTTGTTGACCTCTCGTAGGTCGATAATGAAGCGGTATGCCTTCTAATCTCCCTCTCCTTGTCTTTTGATGATCTGTAGAATTGGGCTGTTACAGACATTGCTCGTAACCTCTTCTACCACTCCTGAGTCTACTAGCGACTGTATTATTTCAATCAGTGCTTTCTCGCCTTCTGGTGATATCTTGTACTGGGGTACTTTCGGTAAGGCTGCGTCCTGTCGTATTGTCACATGCACTGAGTCTATCATCATTCGTCCTACGTCTGAGTCAGCTTTAGCCCATAAGTGTGATGGCAAAGTATGCAGTAGGGACACATCTACTTCGGTAATGGGGTACATGTGTTGGGATGGGAGAGGGTTTAGCTGATGGTAGTTGTCATATAAGATGACTCGAACTCCGTTGGGTAAGCATCTGATAGTTGCTCGAAAATGTTTCAGTAAATCGAGACCCATAATGGCATCTGGGGTATTGGAGGAGAGGAGAAATGTAGTGTCAATGATATTGTCTTTGAGATCAAAAGGGATCGGTTTGGACAAGGGGTTGGTGGAGGGCGTACCATCAAATCCTATTGATGTCACATGTGAGCCAGACAAGGGTGCCCTTGGAATCAGTCGTTTGGATAATGCGCTACGTGTTGCTCCCGTGTCTGCCAGAAATGGAGACTTTGTGCCCAGGACCTTTGCGGTAACTTAAGGGCCTTGCTGGTCAACATAGAGCTCGACTGGATCCCTCCCTTGCCCTTGGCAGTCCTATGCAAAGTCGTATGCGTTGTCATAGTCAGATTGTTGGCACTGATTCTGTCGTGGTCGGTCAAATGTATTCGTTTTACCTGGTCTCCCTTCACTGGCGTTGTTTGCGTACCCACTTCCATGCCCTCTACCTCTCGGTCCATTCGCTAACTCCCTTGTTCCTTTGTCCCTATTCATTTCCATCAGGACCGGGCATTGTGACTTCCAGTGTCCATATCCTTTACACTAAGCACACTTATTTTCCCCTAAGTCCCTACGTCCAGCGTAGGGTGTGGGTGCATTGCTTCTGGGCGGTGGGGTTCTAGGAGTATTTTGTTGGTAACCTCCCTTGTATTGTTCTTTTCCTATATTCAATCCTTGTAGTTGTGCTATCATAACTCGCTCTTTTAAATCTTACTTTTTCTTTTCAGAGGCTCTATCGCTTTCGTTTTTCTAGTGTTCGTAATACTGGGCCATTTGGAGGATGGCCACTGGCTTAGAGGCTGCCCAACTACTTTCACTAGTCTGTAGTTTCTGTGATACCTCCGGCAACAGACCCTTGACGTAATTTTGTACAAACAAGTGATGTCCAGTTGCAGTGGTCATGTCTTGTCGACTATAATCGGAGAACACCGTTTCGAACCGGGAGAAGTATTCGGAGACATCTTCTTGGGGTTTCTGGCGGCAGGCTGTTACTATTGACCAGTCTATCTTTTTCTCTGGAATCAGGGTGTTTACTTTTTGCACGATCTTATCTGGGAGGTCTAATATGGCTTTCAAGGGTTTCTGTCCAGGGTTTCGCTGCTTATCTAGCACATCGAGTTGCTCCCAGGTATGTCCGAACTGGTCAGTGTGGTTGATTTTCCGGATTTGCTTCCACACGTCAGCTGGCAGACATAGCCCAAAGAATAAGTCGATGTCGGCAAGGGTCATGATTGTTGATCCTAAAGCGGTACCTAATTCCGTGTAGAATGCAGTGGGATTCTTTCTTACAACCGGCAAGGATTTGCGGAACGTCAGGATGTCCTGTCTATCCCAGGGCTGATACACCCAGTTGTAAACTACTCTTCCTTTGGCATCCTAGTGATTTATGTTGTCATGAGTTCCCTGTCCTCTAGGGGGAACCCAGTAGGGGTCAGCTTCCTTTATGGGCATCATATTGTCTAATTTCTCTATCGGGGGTTCAGCTATTACCGGTGCGGCGCTCTTGACTATTCGTTCTTGTTCTATAAGGTGGCGGAAGACTTCTAGGGTGTAAGAGAAGAGTTCTGCTAAGTCGTATTCGCTCTCGTCTCCCGTGTCCACCTTTCTATATAGAGTCATGAGTCGGTCAGGTCCTATATTCTTACATTTTTCTTCATATGCCGTGAGGGTGTGATAACAAAAACACACAATGAAGTGTCGCTTGTGATTGTCAGCGTAGGAGTTACACGTATCTGTTATGTACTCTTCCGTTTCTTTTCTGTCAATCAAGGTTTTTACTATTTTCTCTATGCTGGTTCGTTAATTTTTGCTCAAACGAGGGATTCTCGCTGGTTCTTTCCCTTGGGTTTCGACTCTTCCTGAGGTATCTTTTGACAAGGTATTTAGCATGAGAGGCTCGGTCGGTGCAGAGGCCGTGGGTTCCGAGGCCCTGGCTCTACCTTCAATTATGTTCTGAGTTTCTAGGTGCTGTACTAAAGGATGGGTAGGGGCATAAGAAGGTGGCATATGGATGATCGGCGGACCTAAGAGCAAATCATCGTTTATCTTTTGTTTCGATGGTAGCTCAGGGTAAAGCACTGAGGGTGTTCTGACAGGACATTGGCCTGAGATTTCTGATTCTCGTTCTTTTCTAGCTTTCTCTTTTTCCTTGATTTCTTCTTCTAACTTTTTACTAGCTAGGTGAGCTGATTTCTGTAGTTCCTTCTCTATTTTTGCTTTGTTTCTCTTCTTTCGTTGCATTGTTTCTTTTCGCCACATGCCGAGACTATCAAGCATGGTTGGCGTAGTTGTCTTTTCGCGAAGAGCTTTCTATAACGCTTCTATTTTAGCTAGGTCAAAAGATCCCATCAGTGGACACTGACTTTCTCGGTCTTTCTTAGTATGTTTATGCCATAGTTTACTATAAGCTATAGCGACTAGTCCATACTTTACAAACATGTCCTTATTAGGGGTGCCTTCCGGTGGAGCCGGATGATCGACCTCTAATAAACGGTCCGGGTTGAACCAATTACCAATCAGTGGGGAGAAGATAGGCATGACGTATAATCGGACAAGTGAAGATCTCAAATAATTGTGGACAAAGGTCCGCACTACCTATCCTTCACTATTCGGAAAGAGAGAGAGAATATTTCTATTCTTCGTTGTTTGCAAACAGAGAATATCTCAAAGAGAACCAATATATTGAGTAGCAAACGAGGCTAAACGATCCAATCAATGAGAGAACCAATATGTCGAGTAGCAAACGAGGCTAAACGAACCAATCAATGAGTAATACTAGTATTTTCCAAACCCAACAATTCCAATACAATCAAACAACAATCGTCGTGTATCACGACCTTACCCGGACCGTATGGACAATTTCTCGTCTTCCACTTCCAGCGCCCGATCGTCCTCTATTCTCTGTTATAGCCGCGGCACTTCTGTGGGATCCCAGTCAGGACTGTAGATCACTCGAGAGAGGTCCGTTCGGAACCGGTGAAGTTCGGATGATCGTCTGCCAGACGAGGGTCTCTTTCAGGCAGGTGCACTTTCACAATCGTTGCAGTTGTTCACTCCGTCGTTAGGACCTCTCTACTGGACCCACGTGTCGCTGATGGGCCCCGCGTTGGGACGCCAATTGTTGAGTAAGCAGATTTCCCCCAGATATCCTCAAGCACTGCTTGGCGTTAGTCGCCTCTAATTCATACCATAATTATCAAATAAAGAGGCGGGCGCTGGAGACTGGAAAGCAAGAAACGGATTTATTTCTCCGGAGAAAAACACGTCGGTTCAGACAGGCTAAGTGTCTTCTCGAGGTGCTTCACCTGCATCTCTGTGGCCTGGCCTTTTATAAACATTTGTAACATTTTATTGCAGTGTAACACATTCCTGGCATTACTTTGATGCATTGTAAAACATCTTTGGAATCCCCGCTTCAGGCCCGTTCTCACACATATCAACAGTAATGTCCCCCACCCCGGTCTCAGCAGGTGATTGCTATCGCGCAGCTGGGCATCTCAGCAGGAGCTGAAATGGGGTCGTGCCATTGATTAACTCCGGCCCCTTTGATGGGAGGCGAGATTTTACTGTACGGGGAAATAAACTGTATCCGCAGGGGTTTGTTATGGCTTGGGATCAGATCGAACAGCCAGGTGCTGGGGAGGAGATTGTTAAAGGGCCTGTTTGAGCGCGAGGGATGAAAGGGCATGTGGGTTCGGCACGGGAAGTGGCTCCGGGGCAGGGTCGCGCTGAGGATGCTTTATGACTCTAGCATGTGTGCTTAACAAGGGAAAATTGACACAGCTGGGACACTGCGCAGTCCTAGTGTCTCCAAAGTTCTTCAATGAACACAACCACACCACACCTGTGTGGATCCTTGGAAGTCCTTGCACTGAGACAGGGTCTAAGCTGCTCCAAAGCAAAGAAAATAGAATCTATATTCCACTTCTGTGCAGTCACTAGTGTTGTAAACGTATCTAGAACCCTATTTAAATATTCCTTATGTATGCCCTTATGTGGTTATAACAAATAATACCCTTATAAAGGCATAAGAATGATATCCATATTTAGTCATAGCCAATGCAGTCCAAATACGGCAAGGCTACTCCCATAGACTCCTAGAAAGTACAACGCGTTCTTTAAACAAACCAAGCCTCCAGCAGCCCGGGAATTCCCCCTGCTTTTGTTTTGATTTGTCCAAGAACTCCTGGAGTCCAGAAAGAACTGTAAGTTCTTAGTGACGTCTTATGTCCAACCTTACGTCAAACTCGGCACCTTCCAGGTATAAATATACCAGCGCTTGCCTTAAGCAAACACACGGTGGTTTGGAGCAGATCGGCTATCTACTTGCCCGACGCCCAGCTGATGCGAGAGCCGAAGGAAGCCGACCCTCCCATTGACGCACTGAGAGAGACGCTGTCTTTTCTCCTGTCGAGCAATCCAGCTCCAGTGTTCCCAGCACCCTTGCGGGTTGCTGGGAGATCGAGTCCTGAGAAAGAGATACAAGACCTCCTTCATTCTATAACCAAGGTACGGAGCTGATTAGACCCTCAGAGAATTCTTGATTCAGATTCTTGGCAAAAACTAACTTAACTTAAACTGCAGCTCACTTACTCCTTCCCACTTACTAGGCCTAGGTTAGGTACACCGGAGTAGGCGTATGTTAGAAGCACCAGTTGAGTACGTTTAGTCAATGATTTTATGTATGTATATATTTTATCCGTTTTAAGTATCATAAGGCTCAGAAACCATATCAATGCTTTTACAGTATTATTTTATAATACTCCTTTTACTGTACGCACTTTACTCCATGATAAGTATTGCAATTGTGGCAACTCATTTCTCTTGCATGAGAAAGAAGACTGCTCAATAAATAACACCTTTTATTGAAAACGCCCGTCTCTCTATTTCTCTGCACTCCTGGTGAAATTAAGCATGCACGATTGACTGAGTGAAATAGCTGTCTATTGTTTTCACACAGCTCTAGAGATATACTCTTTATTCTGAGGGAGCAAAGTTGTCATGTTTATGTGGTTGTCAGAAACTAATCCCTTCTTGTCTATTCAGGAAAGTTAACTCCTTCCTGTTCACTCGAGAAAGTTTCTAGTGACCTCTGAGCTAGCTGGCAAACCTAATTAAGTCTAACATATTCAGTAGAGACCTAGATGACCTCAGTCCTACGTCTAAACTATCGTTTGTGTTATTCCAATGCACAGAGCATATTGGGAATATAGGAACTACACTACATGGTGCCCAACGTTTGGTAAGGCGATAATCTAACGCTAGATACTAGAGTAACTCAGTCGTGCTTTTCACACAGACCCCTTTTCCCCGTAAAAACTCCAATAGACGTCTGAAGTGGGTGAATGGTTACTATCCGCCAAAACTTAGTAGGATGAGAATCCTATGTATTAGTTCTTGGTTTAGTCAACGTTGAAGGATACAGTGTTCCAAAATATTGTGCACCTAATCTTTGTTTCCTTGAAACTTGCTCTGCAGCAAAACTTTCTGTCAGAAAACATGTCGGAAAGTGATGATGAAAGGGAGAGAGCTAGAATAGCAGCTCAACTTCTAGCAGATGACACAAGTCTCCAAAATGAAGACCCGAATGCTATAATCATTCCGGTAAATGTAATTAAAACTATAACTATGAAACTTATAGAAAATGGAGTATCATCAAGAGGTGGTACAGTCATATTTGTGGTAGAGGCCCATGAATATCGGCAGACAGAGGCATTCTATTCATGAAGCAAATCCAATAACACACGATTTCCACTATTACAAAATAGAGGAATCTCCAGAGGAATACGCCCCTTTCGAGGACGTTGAAATTCCACTAACATACCAAGAGCACCTGCTCTGGTTTAATGGCGCCCTAAAACATCAAAATTACATCACCAGGCTCGGTCCACTAGATAGACCAGGAGCCACATGGCCGGTTCTAGCCAGCTACACACCACATCCCGACATTGAAAAAATGTCAGACCGAGAACTTTTAGTTCAGCTAAAACTATTAATTAAAATACACAGACAATTGGTCCAATATGTCATGCAGACTTCAACAGTCTGACCAGCAATAAGAATTCCACAGCAAACCCCTCACCAGGGGAACACAAATAAAATTACCCCACAGACTATACAATCAGTCATTGGCAAAATTCCCTCAAAACGGGAACAAATTCCGTTCTAGTTAGCTAAAAAAATCACTCAAATAGAGGCAGTATTTACGGATACTACTCCTAATGAGAAACACAGAATTCTGACTATCTGTCTTCCAATGGGGATCGCACCACATGTGGAGGACTGTGACACTTGGGGCACAGTCTTTGCTTCAATATACACAAAAACACATGGTGTTCCATCTATGGCGGTTATACCAGACGTACTAAGACAGATTCAAAATGAATATGGTCCAGAACCTGCTTTAACTCTAGGTATGAAATTACTGAAAGACTTTAAGCAAGTCTCGGCTATACTTTTAGCCAACATAAAAGGAGAAGCAGCATCTGTGGTGATCCGCCAGAAATTGAAATAAACAGATATAGCAGAACAACTGTTTGAACTTACCAGAATCATAGAAAAATCCTATGAAGAACTAGGTAGAGATAGTTTGGGTGGGAAACCACTAAACCCCCAACTAACTGAATATCCTGAAAAAACCCAGAATCATAGAAAAATCCTATGAAGAACTAGGTAGGGATAGTTTGGGTGGGAAACCACTAAAACCCCAACTAACTGAAAATCCTGAAAAAACCTTTATTAAAAATAATCTCAATACTCCAAAAAAGAGGTGGGAGGGTAATAAACAAACCATTCCCAGAGAAAAACAATTTCAGTCCAGAGGAAGGTCTCCTTAGCGGAGAGATAGATCTCCAGAATGAGGAGGAACGTCTCCCCAACGGGAGCCCTCTGAAAAAAGATACAACCTTAGAAATAGGGACAATTTGAGAAAACCTGACAGATATCAAGATATTGATACACGTCCCTCTCGATCTTTTCAGACTTCCTCACAGAAATCGGAAAGAAGAGGACGGTCAGAACACAAAGAAGAGCACGTCAAGTCCAAAGACAAGAAACCTGCTCATCAAAGTAAAAAATTACAATTTCCAAAAAAGAAGGTAGCCAGTATTAAAATAAAACATGCCGAGGATTCTGAGGACACAACTGAAAAACGGAGAATGGGCCCAGACAATGCTAGACAGCGCAGTAGAAGTGACCATAGTTCGCAAGATCCTGATGAATCTTCTGGAGACAGTGGACACGAATGAATACATTCAGGTGGAAACTGCAGACACCAGAGTTAGCGTGCCTCATAAAATATACGAAATAACATTACGTATAGAAGGGGACAAAACTAGGAAAATAAGAGGTCTCTTTTGGGAGACCCTATCTAAAGATCTAAAGGCTATGATATCCTTCTGGCAGAAAAAGACTGGCCACCAGAGTTTGTCAGGGAGTGCCCACATGGCGAAGAAATGATTATGCCTGACTTCTCAAATCAAATTCCAATTCATAAAAAATACACATTTGCAAGAAAATGGGCAGTGGCCCAAGCCCCTGCATTATATAAAAATCATGTAGGATGGGATGAGGATTTCCCTCACCCTAAAATCCAGTTAAAAAATCAACCGACTGCACAAAGGCAGTATCCTGTTAAGCAAGAAGCCTAAAAAACAAGTCAGGGAGATCTTAGATCAACTTGAATATCACGGGGTGATTGAAACATCCACCTCACAAATGAACAATCCTTTGTTTCCTGTCTCCAAGCCAGACGGTTCATATCGTCTAGTTTTGGACTACAGACATCTAAACTCATGGTGCAAAACATTTGCAGTACAAAACTCACACAGTGCAGCACTAATGAATAACATCGTGCGCAAAAAATATAAAACAACATTAGATATTTCAAATGGTTTCTTTTGTCAAAACATTGCACCTGAAAGTAGGTATGTGACCGCTTTCTAAACAATGGGGGCACAACAAAAACAATTCTGTCGACTCCCACAGGGATTCAAGAATAGCCCAGGATTATTCTCAGCAAGGGTAACAGAGTTACTACAAATGTATGATGATGAGGCATTATCTTATGTCGATGACATCTATCTTACAGACGACGACCTGGAGACACACTTGAAAAGAGTGAACACCATTATACTTGGGTTCGCATCTGAAGGGTACAAATTCAACTTTAAAAAGTCACGAATTTCCCAACTAACTGTCCTGTTTTTAGGATATGAATTATCAAGTGAAGGCAAAAGCCTAGCAGACAACTTCTTAGAGAAGTGTGCAGTACTCTAAGCTCCAAAAACGCTGAAGAACTTACAATCAATACTAGGTTTCCTGAATTTCGGAAGAACATACATTCTAAATTATGCAGAAAGGGTTAAACCTCTATACGAATTAATAAAACCTGATTTCAAACCAATCAATTGGACTCAGAAACACACAGAAATGTTACGATCATTCCAAACAGACATGTTAACTAAAACCAAACTGCAAACACGCGTAAACGTACGCAACCTTGTAATCCGAGTCATCCAAGGAAGATGCGCATTCACGTACCTGATCTCTAATGAGGGAGAAACAGTACCAATAGCTTATAAATCACACTTAAACACGCAAGCTGAAATGAAATTCAGTTTTACTGAAAAAAATTCTAACTGCGGTTCAAACTGCTGTAGCAAAAGAAAGAGTCCTAGCCCAAGGCAAGAGCATATCTGTCTTAACAATAGTATCAGCCCTTGAGGCAGTAACAAGACCACGCATTCCAAATGCTGTGGCATTAGATCCTAAATGGATACAATGGGAAAATTCTCTTGCTGCAACAGACGTGAAACACGCTTTTGATCCGAAAATGAAAAAACTAGAAGATCTAGAATACGAACATGAATATCCTCTGCCGATTGAAATTCTGCCTCTAGAACAATACACCTGTGTAATCTACACAGACATATTTGCACAACACTACGTTGTGGGAAAACAAACTTACAATGCAGAGTACCCGATTGTTAAAGGTCGCTGGCGCTTAGGTAAATTCAGACCGATGGTCATCAAAACTGAATCACTCAGAAACTGTACAGCTCAGCGAGCTGAAATAAGATCTTTAAAGATGGCGCTTGAAAATGCCGATTGCGAATCCCCGACACTTATAGTGTGCGATTCACATTACTGCATCCGGTCTTACAATAACAGCATACAGACCTGGATTCAAAACGGTTACAAAGATGAGACAGGTGCCACAATAAAGCATAAAAAACTTTGGGAACAAGTAGTTCTTTTGCAGAAAGAACTACAAAAGACTCACGTGATACTTACACTGAGTCATCAACGTGATGGCGTTCACGTTGCAGGGCATTCATTGGCTAACAGAGCCACAGAGGCAGCTGCAAAACCAGCTTCCGTAGCCACAAAAAAGCGTTCTAAAAAACAAATAGATGGTGAAACGCTACTAGCAGTAAAAGCCTCAATGGAAGGCAATTATGCTGCGTTACCTCTAAATTATCCGCTCGGAAATAAATACATAATTGATGCGAACTTCGTTCCGTTTGCTCAAATCCCTGGAGTGGGGGATAGAGTAATTCCAAACACGAACCGGAGAGCTTACTTGATTCAAGAAGCACACATGGGAATGGGTCTGAGGCACCAAGAGATATTGAAATCTCTAATAGAATTACAATCACAATACTGGTGGCCGGGGATGAGCGTGCAAATTTATAACTTTGCAATGAATTGTCAGGACTGCAACAGAGATCGCACTTGTGAACTGGACCAGACAAAAGCTCGGACACCTCTATTAGAAAGCATTAGGCTATCTATACGCAAAAATCCAGATGGAAAAAGGTGATCCCATAATTATTAAGACGAGATTCATCTAGATGTGGCCCCAGCGCTCGGCTGACGCCAGAACTGTTATAAAAGATTTGCGAGCCTTTATCGGCACATACGCAATTGGCATGCTACATTCTGACCAGGGTCCTGCGTTTAGCTCTCGAGCTTACAAAGAAGCCATGACCAGCATGGGCATTGCATTGCGGTACTCTAGTCCATTCCATCCTGAGGGAAATGCTGTAGTGGAGAGAAAAAAACGTGACATAAAGCAATCTATAACAGCGAGGGTATTAGGTTCGGGTGACGGGTGGATCAAACATCTAACAAGTGTCCAACGTAGTCTTAATAATCTGCCAAGAAATTCTCTAGGAGGTATCACTCAGTACAAACTTTTGTTCGGTACTAGAATGATCATCCAGGATCTAGATTGTCAGACTTCAGTGGTAAAACAAAAAACTTTTGATATCAAAGATCGTTTGGCTGTTTTACAGGACTTAAATGAAACAAGAAGAAGTCTAAGTAACACAAAGCTAAAGCCAACAGCCACTGAAGAAAAACCACCTGTCCCAGCAAGACCTGTCTGGATTCCAAAGATTGGGGATCTGGTCAGAGAAAAGATCGCGGTGAAGAAGGAATTTGGGCCTTCTTACAGAAAAGCAGTACCTGTCTTAGCTGTCAGCGGAACAAGATCAGTTGTACTACCGCCCCTTGCTGGTAAAAAGGAGAACAGAGTTGTATCAATCGACCTGGTAAAACCGCAATCATGTGGCCAATAATAAGTAGTAGGCCCAGTGGACTCCCAAGAAATAGCAGAAGACCAAATCTTGCTGCAATCGAAGAGGTTCAAACTGAGAGACTAATCACATTTGATAAACCTGCAGTGAATAAAAAAGGACTATGCAACAAAGCCATGGAACTTGTGCCTCTTGAAACCCAAATTGCAACAGTTCGTCAAGAAACACCAATCTACAATGATGTAGCCTCTGAACATACAGAATCAAAGATTAATAACAATCCGGAAGCAATTCCAACAATTGACAGAACTGCATCTGGCTACTTCATCAATTTCGATGACTTTTCTGATGATCCAAGTGAACATGAAGAAGCGCCAGTAACAAAAACTTTCAAAGAAAAAATGACTGAACTCTTTCATCAACTCAAAGAGACATATCTGATTTCACCATGGATTGAATTATGGATTGTGTCAGGTGTACTCTTCCTCCTCCTCTGGCTCATTTTGGTTTTAAGCTTGGGAAAATTCATTGATGGAAAATATAGTACAATGGACACAGCAAGTCAGAACATCAACTTGGTCCTGAAGCCTCACAGATCTTCTCACATTGAAAAAAAGAGAACTATCATCAGTGAACATCACAGCCAATCCTATACCGAGTGGTGTAGCATGGGACAAAACTGATTACGAAATCTGTGGCCCGATTGAGCTCTTGAAATATCCACACCAGTACTTTTTTTTTATTTTTTATTTTTTTTAAAGATTTTATTGGCAGTGGAGAAAAAGGAAAAAAAATAATTTATACCAAAAGACAGAGCACAAAATAAGTATACATTATTTACAATTAACATAAGACAGTTAACTGAGCACATGGAGAATCAAAACTTCAGAGAAACAAAGAGTATAGCAGAAAAAATAAACATTGTCATTGTCCTAACCAGTTCGTAATAGGTAGCCATATTTTTTGACCTATCATCTTTCTTCTCAGACCTTTAAATTTGTATACAGCCCTTTCTAACTGATAAATATTTAGCAATTTTGATTGCCATTGATAAAATACGGGTGGTTCAACATCCAACCAACGAGAAGTTATACAATTGCGATAAGTTGACATGGCGATAAATATAAACCCTTCTTCAGCAGTTGTTCTATCGCTAATTTTATCAGTTTGTATACCAATTGTAACAAGTTCAGGTGTTAATACAATATCTACATCTAGAATAGTTCTTAAGAAATCTTGTACCTGAATTAGAAATAAGGTAAATTTTGGGCAATGAAAAAGCATATGACACAAGTCGGCCGCATTGTAGCCACAACGACTACAGTTCACACCTTTCTGAGTTTTCCATTTTGATATTTGAAATGGTGTATAATACAAATCAAACAGCGACATATAATGTTGACTTTTGAATGAATCATTGAAAATGACTTTGCTACAGACTTCAAGAGATCTAACTATGTCTACAGTTTCCAAGCCAAAAATTGTTTGCCATTTTTTTTGTTATGCCCAAACCCGGTCGAGAACTATTGCACCTACGGTTAAGAACTTTTCTGCACGTTACGGTAAGCCGCGTATCACTTTCAATTAACTTGTTTTTTTCTCACAAGCACATAACGTCCATTTCATTCGTAATCGCACCAGAGCACCGTGCATGCAATCCTTTTTTGAGTTACCCCACCTCTTATTTAACCGCGGATCGTCGCCGCGTACTGCACTCCTCCTCCCCCAGCTAGCCACCAACATGTGCATGTAATCTTGCTAGCATATTATTTCACCGGAGCACACGGCATTTTTTTGCACTCCGTTTAACCACACAGCCACCCTTGAGCGTTTCACAGTAAATCACGTTGTGTTAATTTTACTGATTACACTGGCATATTAACCTCAATCTGCACGATTGCTTTACCACGTCGTTCAGCATTTTTGACCATTCTTTTCACTTATTTAATACTTAGAGTACAATCATACTTTCTCTTTGTTAACAGAACATGTCCCCAGAAGAAGGCATGATTTAAATGCCGAAATGCATTGGGATAGTTTGAGTGCATTTATTGAACCGTGATGACATCATGAAATGTATACTTGTGAATACAACGAGATGCATGAAGAACATATGATTAAAAATTAGAGCATCACCAACGTTTGAACTTTGCCATTTATTTTCCATAAAACTGTGAAAGAAACCTTTATATAAGGACATTTGAGGAGCCCGGAGGACATTTCTCAATACTGAGAGTGCTACCCCCTCACAAATCAAACAGCGACATATAATGTTGACTTTTGAATGAATCATTGAAAATGACTTTGCTACAGACTTCAAGAGATCTAACTATGTCTACAGTTTCCAAGCCAAAAATTGTTTGCCATTTTTTTGCGTAAATGTCTAAATTATCCTCCATCTTCTCTAAACACTTTTGGTATATTATACCGACCTTATTACCCAGCAAACAACATTCCAACAAATCTATTTTACTCATAGACTCTGACATAATTAAGTTCTTCATAATTAAAAAACTACGGATCTGAAAGTATTTAAAAAAATCCGCTCTATCTAAACCAAATTTATTTTGTAATTCAGAATATGAAGCAAATTGCCCATCGTGATACAGTAAACCAAATGTTTTTATTTTTAGGCCAAACCATCTGTGCATAACAAGGTCATTAAATAACTCGGGTAGCATAGGATTCTGTAAGAAGGGAGTATAGTAATTAAATTTTGGCAGAAGATGAAACCTTCTGTTGATTTGTCTCCAGGTCTGAAATGCGGTAATCATAATTTTGAATTTAGTTTTTTTGTGGTAGCTAGGTTCTATTATCTTAAATAACCATTGCCTGGCTTCAGCTCCAAGCAGCATTTCATAAATTGATGGAGTCAGGGCATTATCTAGACCATAATCTGGAAACATTAAAATACCCATTTGCTTTAGCATGACTGCCCAGTAGTATAGGCGAAAACTAGGGACTCCTAGACCACCCCTCAATTTTGGAAGAATACACCATTTGAGTGCTCGCCTAGCTCTCCTATAACCCCATAAGAACCTGGAAATGCTATGATCCAATTTATTAAAAAAAAAAAGAAGAAAGGAGAAGAGGAATGGTGCGGAATAAATAAAGACATTTTGGTAATATAATCATTTTAATTACGTTAGTACGCCCAATTAAAGATAAATGCAAATTGTTTAGCCGTTCCAGGGTCCTATTGGTATATGTTAATAGAGGGTCTGTGTTAAGCCCTACTATGTCATCGACTATAGGAGAGATTATCACACCAGGGTACACAGCAGTAGGTGCAAGAGCTATTCCATCAGGTCTACCAGTAGAAGAATGGATTATCTGAGTTTTAGAAATGTTAAGTTTGTAGCCTGATAGCTCACCAAATTCTTGGGCAAGTTCTATAATTTTAGGCATAGATACGCCTACATCGGGAGTAACAACCGCGACATCGTCAGCGTACGCAAGGACTTTATAATCAATCTGATGTATGGTCACCAGAGGGATTCCTATTTCTTTTGTAATCTTATTCAAATATGGTTCAATGTAAAGGGCGAACAGCAGGGGGGAGCAGGGACAACCCTGCCTTGTCCCCCTGGTGATCGCAAATGAGCAACATGTTTCAGTCCCTATACGAATTTCTGCCTTTGGTATATATCTGAATGGCCAAGATATACTCACTGGGGAATCTTTTCCAGATTAGGACAGACCATAAGAACCTCCAGTCGACTCTGTCAAACGCTTTTTCCGCGTCCAGCAGAATAGCGCCGACTGGGGATCCTGTAGCCCGTGCCCAATCAAATAGGGTAATGATACGCCTAACATGATCAGTGGTGTCTCTTTTTTGAATGAATCCATGTTGGATCTTAGAAACCAACTTAGGCATTATGTCAAATATTCTATTTGCTAATAATTTAGAAACATTTTTGCTGTCTGCTGTAATAAGAGAAATAGGACGATACGACCCAAGTTCATTAGGATCTTTTCCCTTTTTTTTAAACACTATAATTGTAGCCAGAGACCACGATGCGGGTGGAGATCCCCGGAATGCTTGATAAAAAATCTTAAGAAGCTCAGGTTTTACAATATTCCTAAAGGTTCGATAGAACTCGACGGGGATTTGATCTGGCCCCATGGCCTTCCCAGATGCTAGGCTAAGAATAGCTAGCTCAATCTCCTCCCATGTAATTGGGGAGCCAAGAAACATTGCATCCTCCTCAGACATCGGCACATTCTCAATTCCCCTCAGATAATCGAGTGAGATTCTGTCTGTGTCGACCTCGGTCTCTTGTTTATTATATAGTGTTTTATAGAAGTCACTAAAAGCATTCAATATCCCTTCCTTGGATTCTTGAAACACTCTAATTATTTCATTTTGCATGACTTTTTGTCTAACCCTTTGAGCTAAAATCCTCCCGTTTTTTTCATTTAATTCGTAGCTCTCTGCCTTATGTTGTTTAAATTGTACCGCTACCGGATCAGCTAAATAAGAATATGAGATAGCTCGTTCAATAGTTAACTGTCGTTGGGCTTCCTGGATGTCAAAATCATTACCATTAATAATCTGCGTCACTAGATTTAGTTTAGCATTACATATTTTATCCATTTTATCTCTTAGCTCCTTTTTTACCTTTAGACGTTGGAAATTAGAATAACTTAATGTTTCCCCTCTTACAACGGATTTAAAAGTATCCCAGACTACTTGAATTGAAGCGGTATCGGAATTACCAGAAAAGAAATCTTTAATGGTCTCCGTCATATGTTGGATATAGTTCTCATCAAGCAGAAGACTCCTTTGAAATGACCAGTGATAGTTTGTATTGTATTTTTTATGGGAAAATGGCAGTTATAATATTATAGGATTATGATCTGAAATCATTTGTGGCAGAATCTCGATTTCGGCATCCTCAAGGAAAAAGGAAGAAGTAAAAAAAAAATCTAGACAAACACATTTTTTATGGGGATTTGAAAAAAAAGTAAAGCCGAGATCGGACGGTTTATTTTTGTTCCATACATCATACAGTCCGTTATTCAAAACTATCTCCCTTAAGGCTTTATAAGTCTTAATCTTACGGCCACTATAGTTTCCAAATGTCCTAATGTTACAATTAGCGTCAACATGGACATTCATGTCACCGCATAGAATTAGCGGCTGACACCAGCCAGCTAATTCCAGATTAATAGTATTAAATACCTCACAGTCGTCTAGATTGGGACCATATAAACAACACAAAGTAAATCTATTACCATTAATATTGAGCTCAGCCAGTCCCCATCTGCCCCATTTATCTGATAATGTTCTGCCACATTTTCCAAGGTTTTTTTTTCATAAGTATTGCAGTCCCCCTTTTTACCCCAGTTTGTTTAGAGCTGACCAAAAGTTCCAACCCCAGATTCCTCAGAATGTTACGTTTTCCCCATGGAATGTGGGTCTCCTGCAGACACAAGATATCTATATTTAGAGACTGAATTAATTTACACAGCACCCCAATCTTTTTAGGGTCATTGAGACCATTGATATTCAAAGTACATATTTTAACTTTCCTATCCATTGTTATAAATTCTGGTTTCTAAAAATATCAGGAATCCTCTTCTAAATAAGGGTATATACAAGAATAACATACGAAAAACTACTTTGGCCAATTTTGCTCTGTTTGATCTAACAATTACCACTGCCTTACACCCCCAGCACCCCCCCCAACCCCACCAATCCCAGCATCCACCCCCCAGTGACCCGCCCTACCCCCCTCCCCAACATCAGAGGCTCAGGAACACCCAGTTCCTGAAAAACATGGAATGCCGTGTCCCCCTGCCACTAGGCCCCCACAGGAAAAACCAGTTAAATAAAATAAGAATAGAGCATTTATAACATAAGACAATAACTGCTCTAGGGCAGAATTATACGACTCAAAGCGATTCTAAATATTCTTTAGCTCTAATCTCGGACTGGAAGAATTTGGTTTGCCCTTTCACAATTATCTTTAGCTTGGCCGGATTTTGTAGAAATACAATAGCGCCTTTCTTCTGAAAATCTGGTATAAGCTGGCGGAGATGCCAGCGCTGGATCACAGTGGCTCCACACCAGTTCAAGGTTTCATTAAGTGACTTTGTGACACCAAGTACTTTCTCTGATGATTGGGACTTTGAAAATATTAATAATATGATGTCAGATTTAGAAATGTCAGCAAAATTTACAGAACATGATTATTTACAAGGTTCATCAAATTATGAAGAAATGTACTGTTTTAATCATTATGGTCATCACTATTTGCATAAATCTGCTAATCCTAGAAATGTTTTTACTTATAATCAATGGGAACATTGTCCAACCCCGCCAAAAGGCAGTTCGAAAACATTTTATGAGAAATTCCCATACTTCTCAGGGTTTAATAACACTGATCCAGAAATGTTTTATTTTAAAATGTTAAATAAGACAGGAATGAAAAACATGTTGACAAATACTAAATTGATTTATTCTGAAAAATGTTATGAAAAAATGTCTACATTTGGTTTTGAATTTTGGAAAAACAACATTGAGACAAAAACCATCTGGGGTACAAAAGACTGGCAGGTACCAGGTCTAGAATCCTTATTCAGAGCCTGCATGATCCCAGAACAGATAATATTCCTGAATGACTCCATTCAACAAACAACCTGCCTTGGCCTAGCCAAGATAAAAAACTTAAACAAACCGTCCATTCCAAAGCCCATACCTGATAGTAATAGCACTACAGATATGGAGATAGACGTATTCCATATTTACACCAAAACAGAACAAATCCTGATTGGAAAAAATGGTTGATCTGGCCCACAGACACTAATAACTGTCAAGATAGATTCCTGAACAAAACACAGGGGTTCAAACAGACCAGGCCAGACCCAAGATATTCCCAGAGACAACATCCAGGGATAGTTACAACATATAGTGTAGGAAAACTATGCCTTGAATGGCTAGAGAAATCCACACTGCCTGAAATTAAGCAACACTTGACTTTACATAAAGAAGGTGCTGACTTGCGAGATTTCATATTGGGACCTCGCACAGCGTCAAAAACATTTCATATACACCGGTATATACGCTTCTTACAACGAAGCTTGGAAAGTAATGCAAATTGAAACTGCTGAAAAAATACGAGAAATTGATCGTATTAATTTGGAAAAATCACTTTCTGTAGTGGACAATGGGTTAATGACTGTGTCCTCCAGAATGTATTCACTGGACAGCATTGTATCATCTGCTATTGATATAATAGAGCAGGACCTGCTAATGTTACAACATGGCCAGTCCCAATTGCGTTCTATTGTACAGCTAGGCTGGACGTTACAAAACCTCTGTTCAGGCTACGTGCCATGGCGTCTAATCAACAAAACGTCATTATTTTCTATCTTTAACCTTACAGATAAACAAATCTCTTTGGCACAAAAAGGAGCAGACTATACGATACTGAGCATTGAAAAACTTGAAAAGTTACCATTGACAATGTCAGAACGACCTGTCATTGAATGGATAATACATGGTACAGTCACAATTCCGATAATGACTTTTCAGTTTCAATATTGCCAAAAGTATATACCAGCAGGCCTGTATGAAAGGTTGGGTAAAGGATACATCAAGTCAACCTGGAATTTACCTTATACACATAGATGTGATAGTGAAGGGAAAAAAGAGGTATTTCTTAGTGGTAACAACTGTAAAAAATCACTAAGCGGTACACTTCTGTGTCAAGGTATTAACTTGCATGGAGCCTGCGAAGGTTCATCAAACAACCTTTCATGTCACCTGCACGGCACCCCTGCAGCACAGGTAGAGCCTTTTTTCAGACAGCTTTCCAACGGCAGTTACGTTATAATAAGTAACCACAGCTGTTGTGGCATGGTGTCAGGAATAGCCTATCTCGTGAGCGTTACTTCCAGGGTCATTTGCTGTATGCAAGAATTGTATCCAAACAGCAAACCAGACATGGAGGCAGCAATATGGCCTTCTCTGAATATCTCTTCTATTCGAATTGATACTTTAAGCAGAATGAAGTCTATTCTTTTACAGACAACTGTGCCTTTAACCTCGTCCAAAGAGACGTATGATCTGCAAGTTGCAAGGACAGCGGCAGAGATATATACACTATTATCGACAAATTGCCCCGTGCATTTCGTAGAAATGTTAAGCCAAATCTTAAATATGTCTGATACCAGTGGCATCGCACATGTATTTAAGACAGTTTTTTCGGGACTATTAGCACCCTTTGAAGCAGTCGTGAATATCTTCCCGAATTTCGTGCACTCTGTGTTCGGCAGCCTGCCTCTTCTTTTGGGACTCGTAGCAGGAATTTTATTTTTGTTCCTTCTGCTCCGATATGGCAAGTCAAGTCACAGACAAAACCCAGGCAACAATGGAAGAAACGATCCTAGAGATGAGATACCGAGAAAGGATTACTAAAGTCCTCGGCTTGGCGAAGCTAAGAGATCTGAATACTACCTGGTTTCTTTCATTCAGACCAATCTGGCAAGATTGCATCTTACCTGTGCTTCGATGTCTGCTATGCGAAGAAGAATGCGTGTTGGATGTCTGTCTTACACTACCATCAGCAGTACCTATGGATATCGATACTTTGCTTGGTTCGGTAACGGCTCATGCAACGTGTTGTCCCCAGCGGCTACCTATTCTGATGACGGCATTCGTTGAGACTTCACCATTACGATTAGGTGGCGGTGAAGTACGAGATGAAAGCAGCACCATACAGGTACAACCTTCTGTGAGCATTGCTGATCAGACATCGATGATGGCAATGATTCTCACATATGCACTATTTCAGCTTTTTCAAACTTGGTCGAACTCTCACCTACTGTTGTAGATGAATTCTTTGCCACCCTATCTGAGTTAATGTTCTCTCCTAACAACGAGAATAACTTTTGAAACAAGCGAGCACACAGCATTCCCTGAACTATGAATTCGGCCTTCAGTTCTTGATAAACAACACTACTAAAAACATCTGAACTATTTTTTCCCCTGAAAGCGAAATTATTCCATTTCCAAAATATTGACTTTTTTTTTTTGAGCAAATGGAACTCTGCATAAAGTAGAACTATTCTTAGAGAACAGAACTTCTATTTTTAGAAACTATAGAGACAATATTTTGACTTGGTCTCTAGCACATGTACAGTCTTGTATAAATATGTGATGAAATGGTCTCGACCTTCTTTTCTGTATTAAGAGCCATTTCATAAATGTAATTTTCGCAATTCATTCAGCCGATATTTATTTATGCATTATCTGAATGATACCACTGCTTGAAAACGTACAGTACAAATACTTGTTTTTCGTGTACATACCATTTCAAATGCATTTTATGTATTTTGGGGTGGGTTGGAAAACACATGCATCGTTATATGTTTAGTACTGCTTAGTATTTAGTAATGATGGACATTATACGTGGAGTGGGTGTTGTAAACGTATTTAGGACCCTATTTAAATATTCCCATTTATGCCCTTATGTGGTTATAACAAATAATACCCTTATAAAGGCATAAGAATCATATCCATATTTAGTCATAGACAATGCAGTCCAAATACGGCAAGGCTACTCCCATAGACTCCTAGTAAGTACAACGCGTTCTTTAAACAAACCAAGCCTCCAGCAGCCCGAGAATTCCCCCTGCTTTTGTTTTGATTTGTCCAAGAACTCCTGGAGTCCAGAAAGAACTGTAAGTTCTTAGTGACGACTTATGTCCAACCTTACGTCAAACTCGGCACCTTCCAGGTATAAATATACCAGCGCTTGCCTTAAGCAAACACACGGTGGTTTGGAGCAGATCGGCTATCTACTTGCCCGACGCCCAGCTGATGCGAGAGCCGAAGGAAGCCGACCCTCCCATTGATGCACTGAGAAAGACTCTGTCTTTGCTCCTGCCGAGAAATCCAGCTCCAGTGTTTCCAGTCACCCTTGTGGGTTGCTGGGAGATCGAGTCCTGAGAAAGAGATACAAGACCTCCTTCATTCTATAACCAAGGTACGGAGCTGATTAGACCCTCAGAGAATTCTTGATTCAGATTCTTGGCAAAAACTAGCTTAACTTAAACTGCAGCTCACTTACTCCTTCCCACGTACTAGGCTTAGGTTAGGTACACCGGGGTAGGCGTATCTTAGAAGCACGAGTTGAGTACGTTTAGTCAATGATTTTATGGATGTATATATTTTATCTGTTTTAAGTATCATATGGCTCAGAAACCATATCAATGTTTTTACAGTATTATTTTATAATACTCCTTTTACTGTACGCACTTTACTTTATGACAAGTATTGTACTTGTGGCAATTCACTTCTCTTGCATGAGAAAGAGTACTGCTCAATAAATAACAACTTTTATTGAAAACGCCTGTCTCTCTATTTCTCTGCACTCCTGGTGAAACAAAGCATGCACGATTGACTGAGTGAAATAGCTGTCTATTGTTTTCTGCGACTCTGGAGATATACTCCTTATTCTGGGGTGAGCAAAGTTGTCATGTTTATACGGTTGTCAGAAACTAATCCCTTCTTGTCTATTCAGGAAAGTTAACTCCTTCCTGTTCACTCGAGAAAGTTTCTAGTGACCTCTGAGCTAGCTGGCAAACCTAATTAGGCCTAACATATTCAGTAGAGACCTAGATGACCTCAGTCCCACGTCTAAACTATCGTTTGTTATTCCACTGCGCAGAGCCTATTGGGAATATAGGAACTACACTACACTAGTTTCTTTAAAATCTGATGCATCATAGTCGCAGACACGTTGAGATGTGGAATTAGTAAGGCTCAGATCAGAGTCTTGGGGTGATAGACCAGTAGAAGCCACAAAATGGCTTTCACTCATAGTCATTGCTAGGAAGACCGATCGGTCGATACGTCTCGTCATGGACTTGAGAGCTCTGAACAAGGAGTTAGTTGTAGATAAGTACCCTGTGCCCAACATCACAGAAATTATGACCAAAGTAGCAGGAGCTAAGGTCTTTTCTACCCTAGACCTTACTTCTGTATATTATCAGGTCACACTACATCCGGAATCTCAGGAGCTCACTGCTTTTATCACTTCCATTGAGGCGTAGAAATTCAAGCGCACACCACTTGGACTTGTATCTGCAGCAGCAGTTTTTCACAGAATAATGACAAGTATGCTACGAGGGATTCCCTGTGTATTTTGCTATCAGGACGATGCCTTGATCTTTGAAGAATCACAAGAACAACACGATGAAAGAATCAGACAAGTGCTGCTGAGGTTTAAGGAACAGGGACTTAGTCAAAGGAGAAAATGTTTAAATAGAATGTTCCATGATAAACTACATAGGACATAAGATAACTGCTGAAGGGATACTACCCAAATCTGAGGTAAAGGATTCCCTAATGACGTTGGCCTCACCCAAAAAGTAAAGATGAAGTCAAGTCATCTCTGGGAATGTTGGAGTTCTACAATAAGTTTGTCAACAATTTTGCAGGTAAAACATACCACATCTGCACTTATTAAAGAATGGGGTACATTTTGACTAGATTGAGAAATGTCAAAGAGAATTTGAAGATACCAAAACTGCATTAGCTATAGCCCCTAATTTAAAAGTTTTCATGCTAGGAAGAAAGATCAATATAACTACTGATGGAAGTTTGAAAAGTTTAGGAGCTGCAATGATGTAAGAGAGTGAGAAGGGTGAAGAGACTTTGCTTTTGCCTCCGGATCATTGAGACAGGCTGAAACTAACTATTCAGTAATCAAAACGTAGGTTTTTGCTGTACATTGCGCACTCAACAAGTTCAAAAACTTTATCTGGGGAACGAAGTTCACTCTAAGGGCAGACCATTAGCCACTCACAGTCTTTTCAACGAAAAAAAGGTTAGACTCCATTTCCAGCAGAATTAGACTGTGGGTGGTAAGCCTACAAGAGTTCTCTTTTCAGGTGGAATATGTTCCTGGGGTGAGATATGATACCGCAGATTGCATCTCTTGTTTAGTTGATGACACTATGGAAGAAAAGGAGGGTGATGTGGAACTGGAGGAAGAGGAATTGGATATATGAAAAGAAAATGTATGTGTCATAATACAAGGGGACGTTGGGAAAACTCAGTGGAAAGAGGAATTGAAATCTGGCCCACTTATGCAGATGGTATGTGAAAAGACTATCAAAGTGTGGGTGGGACAAGAGAGACATGATGAAAATCTTAAACCATTCTGGATGAGATGTGAGGAGTTGTCCATAGTTGACAATTGTCTTGTCAGAGATACCAAATTAATTACCTCATTGTCTATAAGAAACAAACTCATCGACTTCTGGTCACCAAATATGGACTTATGTATAGAGAGGAAAATACATGAATGCATGCCATGCCCATCAAGTGATTAAGTCCTGATGTTACATACTCCACCCCTACACTGTAGACCACTTCCAGAGAGCCCATGAGTGGATATAGCACTGGATATAGTGGGTCCCCTGACATTCACCTTACATGCTAGTACAAATGGACCTTCACTCCCGGTGGCCAGAAATAACGTTTGTTTCTAAGATTAATACAAAATACATCATACATTTTCTAGTGGAAATATTCCTTAGAAAGGAGTTAACCATGAGTATACTAACTCACAATGGGGTCCAACTCTGCTCTCAAGATGAAGGAATTCCTACATTGTAATGGTATAAAATACAATCTTTGTGCTTTGTACCATCAAGAAACCTGGATGGTGAAAGATTCAATGAAACCATCAAGGAGGACTTCCAACTAGCTAACGTCAGTGGATTTATCTGGAGGGAAGAGATAATGAAATGTTTGGAAGCATACTGCCTAACACCCCACCAAACTACTAATAAAACGCCATTTGAATTTATGAAAGCAAGAAAGCCTAATTCCAGATTAGTACATGGGAGGATGAATTGCACAAGGGGTTGGTAATCAACTCAGAGAACACACACAAGCGGGAATAGGAATATAGATCCCAAACTGATCGCAAAGCGATGTACGACAATATACATGGAGCCGAAAACAGTAGACTTTAAAGTAGGTGATCTAGTTAAGGTTAAATCTTCCACGGGAAATGTGAAATTGTTTGCATTCAATGAGCAAATAAAGATGGTGAAACTATTCAAAAATGCTGTGAAAACACAAGATGGGAGAATTTTTAACACGAAAAGAGTGGTGAAGTGTGTAGTCCATGGTAGATATACTAGCATTAGGGCAAGTGACAAAGAAGGCACCCCCCGAAGGGAATAAATAACACTCCCTGAACTCAACGGTGAGAAGATCAGTATTTCCATCAGATCAAGTGGGAGGAAGACACGCCTTCCCAACTTCTTAAAAGAGTATGTGGTTACTACTACATGGCCCCAAACAGAACGTCATAACAATTCGTGAAGCATAAGTTTCCATATCTATTTATAGGGTTGTAAAAACATATTTGTGCAATAATGTCAAACTTTGTTTTCCCTTATCTTGTCTTTCCTTTTCTCCCCACCTTTCTTTGGGCTACATTTGTACAGAGGTTCTTTATTATAAAAAAGGGAAATGTGTAGTATCCCCCATCAGATGTTTCCCTCTATTTCCCCCCTCTACGTCCCCCTCTTCCGGCCCCAATGGTATTTCCCTCTGCCAAATTTACTAGCGAATGATGCTGGCATTAGAATGTTGATCACCGAGCGCTTCGAGTGTGTGCCAACTCTGAGAGGTTGTGAGTAACGACAGCTGTGGCTGAGGTGTATGCGATGTACCTAATAAAGGCATCTCCTTCTGAGTCAGATATCTAAATTCCATATTACTGCTCTTCCCTACTTGTTTTTTTTTCTATCCAATTGGCATACATAGATATACTTTTAAATAAAGTTGGAGTAAGCGTGCAAACATAGCCTAGATTTTAGCTTTCAGCGATACGATTTCTTCACATAGGCAAGTTACACGTGATGTTTAATCCAGCAACATTTACATCTCTGCTCCCCCCTGTGCTCACCAGGGTAAGTTTACTGGAGAAGGGATATGCATGGAAATGTGATTAATGTAGATTTCTAGGCATAGATAGGCCTTTGGATTTTTGCAGCTCCTCTAAAATGTCGAAATGTATGCAGCTCGTAGGAGGAAACATTTCTTGAAAGTCTCTGAAATGAGCTGTGTCAAATGCAGGTCGAACATTCTAACTTTCAGCTGCAAATGTCACATGTAAACAGAGCTTATATTGCATATGGGGCCTACATTGCATATGTAGGTAATATTACCTTTATACCCTGTTTAGGTCCCCAGTTCAAAATCATTCTGACAGCTGGCTTTGCACGAGCAGCTTTATTAATCTGATACAGTGTGAAGTAAATTGATAGTTTGTGGTTCATAATTTGTTTATTAAAAAGAGCTTGCCTGCTCGTGCAATTGTTTATGAACATCAGTGATCTATCAACACTGCCTTCTGACAAGGCCAGTTCGAAGCAACCCCTCCATAAAAGCGACCCAGCCTTAACAGGCCCTCCTAACTAGTGTTCTGGTCAGGGAAACCCTAAGCAACCCTGAAAATTTACTTGGACCAGACCTAGGGAAACACTGCCTGTCCCCGGGAGGCTGAAAACCTTTGGCTGGTGCTTTTGCTACTGGGGACCCAGGGCCTGTTCTAGGATTTGCGAGGCCCTGTGCTAAAAGGGAATGTGCGAGGCCCCTCTAATTTGGATAAGTGGCCCCTTGCAAGGAGACCATTCCGAGAACACCTTCAGTCCGATAGGTGTGAGAATTGCTTGTGGGCTAAAAGTTAAAACTGCGGGGATGCCAAAATGCTGGACAATGGGGCTCCCACAGTGTCTGTGAATGGTCTCCTTGCAATTGAGGGAGAGTCTCCCTCCACTATGCCTCCAGACACCATCCCTGAGAGGCCCAGGGAGGGGGTCCCTCCAATGGACCTTAATTGCAAGGAGACACCTTTCTTTAAAATGGATTGCCAGGGAAACAACAGGACACACCACCAGTGCGGGGCCCCATGGTAGTGGGCTGAGTGCGAGGCCCTGGGCAGCTGCCCACACTGCCCATGCCTAGCACCGGCCCTGTGGGGACCAATATAGTTGTACCGCTGCAAAACTGGCCCCCAGTAACAAAACTGGCCTCCACCACTGCAAAACAGGCCTCCACCCTTCCAGACTCTTGGGGAAATGCCCAATGCCCGTCACAGCCAGTCCGTCCCTGGCTCTGGTCCATCCACTGTAGAAATGGATGCCAAAACCATCCCTGGTAAAAGTGTCCAGACCAGGAACCACTTTGTAGAAGCCGCAGCAAAAAATGCGTCTGGGCGTGGGGGTTGGTTCTGAAAATAGCCTGCACCCTACCAGGGAGAAGCCACAATTTACTTAATGGTCTGTCCAGCTCTGGTCTATTCTTTATTTCTCCCTGAGTAGTCAGTAGGGTTTTCTCTTTGCCATCCTCTTTTAAGAACAGGCTTGTAAATTATAAACCCATGCTTTCAGACAGGCGATGGACTCCTCTGATCTGCCCGCAGGACCCAAAAGGGCTGAATCTTCATTCTGCTCGGGCCGCTGTTTCTCATCCTTTTATACAAACAAAATCCAAACCTCTGAAGATGGAGATCTGGCCAAGAACGTGCTGAGCGCGCGAGTCGCTGACGCAGCCCTTCCCTCATCTCGCGCTCCCGGGCCTTGCCTCCCTCCCCGGCAGGGCGGCCGTGTCCCGCGGCACCGGGCCAGAGCCTAGAAACCTCCTGACTCGGCAGCGGGGCCCGCGGGTGTGTATTACAGCACGAACGGGCTGTGGCCTGGGACCCGCGGGGGCCGGAGTGGTGCATTACAGCAGTCTGCAGGCGGGCCCGAAGGCATACATGATTACGGGCCTGTGTGGTACACGGGTGAATGTATGGGGTTTCAAAACCTTGAAACGATTATCTGTGTCTTCTCTCTATGCCTCCATGAAGTCCATGCCCTCTATGTTACCCCCAAAATTCCGAGAAGCAAAGAATTACTCTTAAATATTCGAAGAGAAGTTACAATTCTAGCTCAAGTTGGGGAGGGGGGAGTGAAAATGTGATGCCTTTTTGTGCTTTCAGCCAACGGGGAGAGATCCCGCCTTCCAGTGAATGCACCTGAAAATCTATAGTAGTGCACCAGCTGGAGACTAGCAGTGCTGGAAATGGGAAAAAAATACTCAGGGAAATTGGGGGTCAAGAAGTGGCAGCAGAAAGGGGAGAAACAGTGGAGTCTGACAGTCAAATGGTGCTATTATTTTTAGAAGCACTGCCTCCGAAGAAATTGCTAACAAGGACATAAGTGGTAGTACATTGCTATGGCTTACTTTATTGGCCAGAAATGTGCTGCTTTAAAAAATATTCTATCGGCTTTAGGCTCTTGCAGAAATATTCGTGTCGCAGCAAGTTTTAGAATATAATAGTGGTAAGATAACTGGTTGTTAACATCCTTGCTGGATCCTAGGGTGTGTAGCATGCAGGTGACAGGTTAATACTATGTAGATAGCTCAGTGGGTTACTCATTTTGCTGCAGAGTTCCTTGTGTTACCTACAAGCTGCAAGTTCTAAGCCTTGTAATGTAGCTCAGTGAGTTATAGTTATGCATCAAGGGCTGCATGCACACTGCAAGCCATACATTTAGAACCTCACGTTTGTTTCTCAATGTTGCATTACTCTAAGGCTGCCGAAAAGGATTGCCTTAGGTAGTTATTAGGACTTTGTGATTAGCAATTATTATTATTACTCATGCAGACAGATATATCTCACCCCCTTAGATGGTACACACAGCTCCTGGAAAACTCAGAAGCTGCCTCCAAACCATAGGTTAGCTAAATAAATTGTGACGCCTAGCTGAATTTCTTTGGTTTCTTGATGGCGTTGGAATTAGGGTGTTAAGCTCCAGCAGCCCTCAGTCAGAATGAGATTCTTACAAAAAGAGTGCTGATGGTCCTTTATATGAAGCATTGGTGTTGGGTCCAACTCAAACTGAAAGGTTCAGATCTCCCTCATCCCATGTAGGCTGCTGCTCTGAACATCAATCACTGGCAAAGCCCCTGTGCAAGAGCGCTGCTGTTCCACATAGCTAAAAGTTAGTGTCCTAGAGTGGAGTTTCGTAATGGAGTGGCGTAGATTGGAATAAAGTGTTGTGGCCCGCTGTAGCTTGGCCATGAGTGAAATGGAATGGAGTGGGATAGAGTGGAGTGCGGTAGAGTGGGATAGAGTGGAGTGACGTAAAGTGGAGTGCGTATGGTTTGATAGCACACTGCTCTGCTCTGCTGACTGGTAGGCTTCATCCTGAACAGCAGGCAAAGTGCGGGCACTGTTGAATGTGTCAGCAAATTTCAGTGCATATTTCAAAGCATGCTTCGCTGAGTCATGAATTCTATCTCCATAATATCTGCTAGATCTGGGGGTCAACTGCATCACCTTCATTTCTTGCTGTGTGTGGCATTGACATATGGTGGAGCTTCAAGAGTCACACTCTGGCAGAGTTGGTATAGAGAGCATACTTGGGGCTTGGTGCATACCATCACATGGCGGTGGGGATGAGGGGCTGCGGGCAGGCATCATGTCACAACAATATACAAACTGGCGGATTGCAGCACTGCTGTCATAATGTTATGGTACGTTAGCAACACTTCAGAAGTACAGCCTTTTTAGTAATGGCCACCACCACCCCTTCTCAGGAAAACTGCTATATTTTTAAACCCAACACAAACACCTCTCACCAAGGAACCTGAATCTATCTTATATATAGAAGCATGTGCCCCCCTATAACAGCAGAATCTTGTTAAAGGGCCCATGGAATTTTTAAGTTGTGCGAGTAAGGAAAAGACGTAGCACCAACAATTTCCTATTGACCATTGATTATTTGTAACTCTGAATTTTACATTAAATTTAGGAGGTCATAACACGAATCAAGTCAAATCCGACTTAGAGAATCAATTCAGCAAACCATGGCTGACTTGACGGATAATACATCTGTAAGTACGCCAGCTGCTTAACACTCCTTGACTCCTCATTAGCCCACAAATGTTTTCCCCCTTTTGCGCTATGTTGCACTTTTTCCAGATTGATGGCCTACCTGTTGTTTTTAGAAGGGACCTCTATTTATTAATTATATTTATTGATAGTATGCTGCCTTGTGGTTGTACTTAAGCAAAGGTCATCCTGTTCCAGAAGAGAACTTTTATATTAATAATTTTACTGTCTTACCTTTATTGAGAATGATGGGAGCAGGCTAAAGAAAAACGGTTGAATAATGTGTTAAACTTCGTCTCTTTTATATGGATTGTAATGATTTACTTAAACAAACAATAAAGTATTTACTGACCTCTCACCAAGGTAGATACACTTGTGCACTTGCTAGCACAGCTGCTGCATATGTAAAGAACGCTACCAGGTTAACATGTCAGCAGATCTGCTGTTCTTGCAATATTTCTGATATGGGGCGTTGAGTTATAATTTCATCACTTCTTCACATAACTGCACCACCACAATTTTATATAGTGCGGACATGGCTCGAAGGCATCAGAGTGCTTTACAACAGTAGCAGGATACAGGGTAAAGCAAGTTACAGTTACACTAATTAAATTCAGACATATCCAGTTTCTAAGAGTCTGTAGGACTTGAGATACACACTGCCTGTGTCTCTAGAGGGTTTTTTCTGACCATCCCCCCCTCATATCACACACAGACATTAAGAGGGTGACTAACGCAGGCTAATACATTGCTGCTGGGTTATGAGGAGCTACAACAGTCTTTGAAGCCTTTCCTTCTCTACATATGTACGCTGTTCTAGAGCTCCTCTGATTTTGGGAGCAAGAGTGTGGCGAAATAGAAGAGCAGCTGAAAAGTACAGGTATCTCCTAGTCTTTTCATGTTTTTAAAGGATGAAGTGGCTGTGCTTAGAGTGCTCCATATATATGCTCATAAGTGACAGCTGTTTCTCTTTAGCAAGGCAAGTGTGCATTTGAGCCAAAATATTCTGCAACTATGCACACCTTTTATGTAGTTTTATTCTTTTGAATGTTGGAAGGTTCATTTATACTTTCCGTCACATGCAGGTATTTATCTCATGCATGTATCACGTACAAAATCAATGATTTTTAGGCCTGGCGTTAGCCAAGAGGTTTCAGATTTTCTAAAATATGTATAATAAGCTTATAAAGGCTTTCAGCCACCTCCCTACATCCATTGGTCTGTTGTTGTGTCATTCAGATTTTGCTTCCTCCTACTACAGCATTTAGGATGGGGCAGCGGGCCTGCCTACTTAACCCACTGGTTGACTTCACTTTGAGTGACTGCATTTGGCTCTCTCACAAGGAGCACATCCACGCACAATCTAGTTCTCTTCAGCACCATTGTTTTTGTTTTTACTTTATAATTACCCTAGTGTTGCCTTTGCCACCAGAGTATCCAGGGAGGCGAAGTGAGCTAAAGAACGATGAGGGATCCAACCCAGATTTGTGACTGGGGGTGAGTGTCTGAAAAGTTTCATCGCTCCGTCCATGATCTCCTTGTGTTTGCCTTTGTGATTAGAGCCTGATGTGATAGCAGGACACTTCTGATGCACATTCCATCTTTATCAGATCCAATCACTTGTCAGTAATGTTGTAAATTCCTTTTGTGGTGATTTGCTTTTCTACTTTCTTCTATTTCACAGCATACCAGATCAGACTGTATCCATTTAAACTTTTATTTTTTTCTTTCTCTTTTTTCTTCTATCACCCCTTCCTTTTCATTCTTGGCTTGTTTCCTTCTTTTTTCTTTCTCTTTCCTTCTCTCCTCTTTCCTTCCTTTTTCTTTCTTTTTTTCTTGGCTTCTTTCTTGTTCTTTCCCTTTTCTTTCTTTCTTCTTTGTTTCTTTCTTTCTTTTTCTGTCTTTCTTTCTTTCCTTCTTTCTTTTTCTTCCCTTCTCTCTTTAATTCTTTCTTTCTCTTTTCATTCCTTCTTCCCACCCTTTTCCATTCCCTTTCCCTTCTCCTTTCTTTCCCTGGCTTTTCGATCTGTGTTAGCCAAGACCTTTTGATTTTACTAAAATGATATGTATAACAAAGTACCTTTAGGGATTTCAGCCAGACTTCATCCGTTAGTCTATGGTTGGTGTCATTTGCATGTTATCCCACGCTCTCCAGTATGCCCATGGTTACACGTTTGGCATTATGGCTCTGTTGTGACATAAAATTGTGCCTATATTTGCACGGATTAATGCCACCATTGGGTGGCACACGTTGTTTATTACAGGCATTCAACAGGAATGCAAGCCGGCCATGTTACACTTTCGCTACAAAAATGATGGTTAACTTAAGGGCACTAATGAAATGCTCGGAATGCCAAAGGGCCACTCCTCTAATGGTTTCAGCTGCTGAGCTTCTGTTAAGATGCTGCGCACCCAACAGGTCTTCTGCTCCTAACATCAGGCAGCTTTGGCAAAGCTTATAACTGCATTTGGAAGCCAGACCTGTTTGCTTAAATTTAGCGCATTATGTTTCTTTTTTGTCCTCATAGCACCCTCAGATGCTCTTTTTCCCAAACGTGTCCCAAAACTTGATAATGCAGACTAGGCCCGCCTTGTATGGTAAGCTCTATTGCCATATGACGTCAAAAGATCCATTAGAAGTACGACGTTATTATGAGACCATTGCTCATATTCTCACAAGTGGGTATTACAAGAGTTAGGCCCTTTTAAGGTCGAGCCTGGCAGTGCATGCGCTGTTGGAGTATGGCCTTGAAGCCCCGCCCACTCCGCATATTTGACATTGGCTTGTCATTGGCTTGTTTCAATTTCCTCCGTAAATGCTGGCTTCTGATTCGTTAATAGGCTTGTTAGTCCCTCCTTAGTACCGCCTTGTCTTCATTTGTATCCTGTCTTGCGGACTGGCCCTTTTACTTCGGTTGTTACAGGGTACAGGGTTGTCACAGGGTAGCTGTAAGCACTATTTTCTGTATTGGTTTCTCTTACCAGGGGTGTAACACAGGCCCCCGCAGCCCACGCGGTGCAGGGAGGCCCCTAGCTCCAAGGGGCCCCCTTGGCACTGAACTCTGGCCGGGAGAGCTCCTGATTGAGCCCGGAGGGGGCCCCCCTAAGTACCGTGCTGGGAGGCCCCCTCACTTTTCGTTACGCCAGTGTCTCTTACTGCAGGCACTACATGCTTTCCTGCAACATTTAGTGCATTCAGCATGCCGTACGAGCTTTCACATGGTACTTTTACAAAAAAAGCATTTGTTTGTCAACTTGACAAACAAATGCTTTTTGGGTAAAAGGGCCCCATACCGCTCTTTCAATTTAATAGTGGTCGTGGACCTCTTTTTACACACTGCTCGTCTAAAGAAAGGGGCGTTGGCTCTATTAACATGGAAGCGCAGCATGGGGCGCTTGTAAACAACAAGCATTTGCAATGCAATAGGTCTCGCATTTTAGAAACTTTGACCTATTGGATTGTAAATGACAATGGCTTTTATTATTAGAGGTTTGTTAAACACAAATAAAAGGCATTGTCATTACAATGTCAAGAGCTCGAAATCTCACAATTGCGAGACTTATTGCATTGCAAATGTTTGTTTGAAAATATGTCAAGTAGATAGAAATGCTTCACTTATCCTGCCCAATCCCCACCTGTTAGTGGAGATTGCTTTATCCAAAATCTACATATACCTTACCTCCCTAATGATATCATATGAAATTCAAATTCCTTCTGTTTATTGCCATAAAAATATATTGATTTGAAAAGTCAAAACCACCTGCTTACCCACATCTCTTCACAGAGAATATCAGAGATGATGTTATTCACAGCTTGCCATGTGGACAATGGCAGAAAATATGCATAGCAGTTATGCCTCACGTATTGCACTTTGGGCATACAGATGCTTCACTATGAACTTCACCACCTTCTGTGGAGTCCAATCGCGTGGTCCATGAAAAAGTTGGTCCTTCTGAGTGGTGCAGCTTTCATAAGTTTCACGGGTGCTGGCAGTCTGTCGAAAATAATCTGTTTGCCCATCCACTGCATTGGTGGTCCATCCGATACATTTAGAGCATGGCAGTTTGATGGACGAGGTCTGTCAACCATCTTTCGCCTACGCCCCATTTTCCTTCCCCCGTTAACGGTGTTAGTGTCCTAAATACAACAGGTGAATCAACAGAAAGACACAACTCTACCATATTTAGAGTAAAATTTATGTCAACACAAACATAGCGGTTCATTCTCCATACCTGTGTTGGATGTGGAAGAGCATAAATACACAAATGCCTTTAACTCTAACTGGCAATGCTGGAGGAACAACAGCATCATCCTCAACCAAATAGAAGGCAAGTACAACCTTTTCAACTTTTGTAAATATACTATGTTAACTATCAGTGACACCACTTTTAACTGTATGTACTGCAGGTAATATCTAACATCAATTCACCTGTTTCTCTGTCTGATCACATGCTTCACACTCCATACCCATAATAAATGTTCACCTAATACAATTTCACTACCCCCCTCACCTCAAGTCATTACTTCAATGCACATTTCTTATAAGTCCAAATATCCAAGCAACCATAATGCTAAAACTGAACATATTTACATAATATCTCCAGATAGGAGTGTTTACCATGAATCAACTATTCTCAAACTAACATTCATCCTACTTTACCCACTTATCACACACCCCACAATCCTATTGTTCAACCAGGTACCCCAAGTACATATTTTCACTACCCATTGACTGATATGTTATGTCTTTAAATCTGGTACATATCATCAAGGGCTGGACACACTCAAATGCCAGACACTGCACTCACATCCTTAACCTAGGCGTAGGCATATATAATGCACTCTTGGAATTATAATTGAATCCCAGTAGCCTGAATTTATTCAATCATTTAATCACCAAAAGCATAAAGTTAAATGAAGTCACACAGACTCCGCCCACACAACAACACAACCACTTGCTTTAACACACACGAGAAAGGGAATTAACTAAATCTCACACAGCACAACACATAGGAAAATTCCAAGATCTTGAAATGGAAGTAAATTGTTAGCCTACGCAACATATTGGTATATGCAATCACATATGGGCATCATTATAACATTTACTCAGACTAATTATATCTTTCAGTACACAAACGATTGAATTACACATTTTCATACATATTAAAGGCCAACAAAACCTTGAGTCTCTGGGTAGCGACTTTTTAAAACTAAAAATAAAACTGAAAGAAAAGTCTGGGGTTGGGTAATTAAAAAAGCAGTGTCATATCACAGACTTAATGCAGCATGCCTTGACTTCTTTATAGTTTCCTCCTCATGGGGCACTCCATTCTCCAGGATCTGATTGGTGCCTGGCAACCATTTATTGGGATGAGGTAGGGGTTTTGAATGTTTTTTGTGTGGGGCAGTGCCAGGTGGTTCTGAGGAGGGATGGCTATGGGAATGGTGAGGTTTTGGTGTATGAGAAAGTTTGGTGAGATGGGGGTAGGTGGTGGTTTTGGAACAGGTGGATTGGCGGAGGGATTGGGCCTGAAGGAGAAATTGTGGTGGGCTGTTGAACTGGGCCTGTGCTTTGAATGGTGCCAGGTGGTGTAATCGGATATGGGGTTGGGATTGGGTCAGGGGAAGAATTAGGGGTAGGTATGCTGGAAGCACTGGTGTTAACTGAGGCACTAGGAGAGAGAGAACCTCCCTGTAAGACAGTCAGGGCAGAGCACATCACCCATAGATGTCAATCACTTATGTGAATTGATGCCTGACATCCTGGATGGCATGGAACAGTGCTATATGTCCCACAAAAAGATTCTTAAGAACTCCAGGTGCCTGCTCTGACGCCAGTGCTGGTGGAACGCCGATAGGGGGAGATGTGACCTGGGCAAAAGAAACCTCTGCCCATTTACGGACTGGGTGTTGGCTTTGTGTTTGGAGAGGAGTGAGGGTACTGCTGGTGGTAGTGGCAAAAACAGCGACAGATGATACAACGTGTGGTTTCAGCTGCCTCCACAAGGGGATGGCTTGAGTCAGAGGATCAGATTCAGATGTTGTTCATTGCTACTGGGTCCCTTGTCTGTGACTCCACCTTTTGGCTCCCAATAACTCTCCTGCGTCTCCCCAGAGTCTGGCAACCTTCTCCCGGCTTGCTCTGGAGGAAGTTGAAAGCACTCACATGCACAAAATGAGGTTCCACAGAGACCAATAGCAAAGGGTACACACATCAAAGAGAGCCAAGTATAAGTTATTTTACCAGGGGCAGCTCCTCCTTGTGGGCGAGGAGCGTCGGCCCACCGCTTTCTCTCAGTGCAAGAAGCTAAGATAATTGGAAGCATCAAGGCCACGTAAACTCCACTGGTTCTTACGCAACTTAAGCTGAGACTTTTACATTCATAAATACTCGAGCCATGGCTCCTTTTTGTTTTAAAGAAATTACTGACTTTTAACATTTGTACGTTTTAAAATTGTGAGTTTTTATTAACTGTACAATAAACAAACCTTAAACCTCAGTGCAAGAAGCAGACACATAAAATGGTATTATAATTAATATATAATAATTAAAAATATAAATAATATATTTTATGTTGATGCTTCTTGCACTGCAAGAAAGCAGAAGGGTTTGGTTGGGGTCGGGCGGGTGAGCGGGTCTGCTCGAAGACAGGGGAGGAATGGCGAGCCCATTGCTGAGGGCTCTGACTGGTTGGTCAGCACTCTGGGTACGACCAAATCAGTCATGAACATTCTCCCTTTTCTCCATGTAGACTGCATGCAGCCTACATGGTGAAAATGGCCTCTCCATAAACGCCTGTGTGGTCGGCGTCCCAACCCATCACAACGCTGCCATTGCAGCGTTGTGATTGGCTTAGGGGAGGTGAAGGAGGCTGCCTGCTTCCTGTTCCAGCGGAGGCAGGAAAGCAGATGCAGACCCATCAGTGAAGGAATATAGGATATCCGACACATTGTGGTGGAATAATCTGTCTGTAAAAGTCTAAATCTGGGCCTAAACCAGAAATCTGACATGCACTTTGGCCAACAGATTACAAGTTAGATAGTCTTTAATGCACTTGGACAATGGTGTATGCCTGTTCTGTTATCTTTTTCGAGAACTATCCCTTCTAGTGAAACAAAACTCAGGTACATATTGATCTTTTTCTTTTGAAATGTTATTGACAGCAATAACCCAAGCCCAGCATTCAAATCTGTACAGATCTATTATCACACTTGCATAAATATATGGATCACAGCTATTAAACAAGCACTGGCGTTGCCAATAGGTCTCGCAGTAGGAAAGTTGGAGCTATTGGTTTTGTAAATGACATTTTATATTTATATATCGTTATTGGCATTGTCAATAACAATATATAAATATAAAATGTCATTTACAAAACCAATATCTCCAACTTTCCAAATGCGAAACCTATTGGCAACGCCAGTGCTTGTTTTAGTATCTCCCCAAGTTCACCCTATGTATTTAAACGATGTGTTTGTCGAATATTTGCGTGGAGTGGGGCAGATTTGTAACGTGTTTATTCATCAACATCCCCTTCTCATTTAACGGCATATGGGAAACATCACTGTGTAACTTCTGCCTCTGTTTGTGTTCCACCTTACAACCAATCACAGCCGGGAAGACCCGGAACCCAGCTCAGACATTCGGGGAACGTGCGCTCTTATCTTCTCACTGCAGAAAACAACCATGTTAGATCAAGAAAGCAACTACAAGAGAAGAATCACCCTAGTTTCATGTGACAGAGGTCACAAAAGTATATTTTGCAAATGTACCTGAAAAGCACTGAATATACGAGAGACAGAGAGAAGGAAAGGAGAAGGGTGAGGGAGAGAGAAAGAGAAGGAAGGGGGAGGGAGAGTGAGGTAGGGATGGGAGGCAAGAGGGTGAGAGAGAGAAGGAAGGGGAGAGAGAGAGAGAGAGGAGAGGGAGGGAAGAGGGAGAGAGAGAAAGAAGGGCCGAGAGATGGAGGGAGGGAAGAGGGAAGGGGAGAGGGAGCAAGAGAGAGAGAAGGAAGGGGCAAGAGAGGGTGGAGAGAGGGGAGGTAAGAAGGAGGGAGAGAAAGAGAGAGAGAGGGGAGGGAGGGAGGAGAGAGGGGGAGAAAGAAAGAGAGAGAAGGAAGAGAGCGAGAGAGTGAGGGAAGGAGGGGGGAAGAGGGAATGGGAGTGGGAGAAGGAGCAAGAGAGAGAAAGGGTGAGAAAGAATAGAGTGGGGGGGTCTAAAAAAATGACTCTCTCTCCATCAGAAATGACTTAGAAGGTCCCAAAAGCGAGACCTGGTGGGCTATGCCAATGCTTGTTTTGTTTGCAGTGGGAAGAGGCTCAGAGGAAGCAGCGATGGAGGGGATGGGTGTTCGGGATGTAAGCAAATGGTGGAAAAAAGCATTTGGTTGGAAGAGTAACATAGAGAAGGGGGGGGCAGGGATGTGAATGGGCAAGCAGCAGATGGCGAGGAAAGACCAAAACCAGAATTGCAGAGGAGCACACAAACTGTCCCGGAGGTGAAGCCTGGCATAGAACTCTACCATGTTGTATCACAATCATAATCTAAAGTGAGTCTGTTGTGGGTTGAGCTGTTCAAAGGTGGTGAATGCGTGAGCACTTCCTGAAATAAACTGTTATCGTCTGTTGTGACAGTGTACACGGCGACAGTGCAGGAGCAGCAACAGTCAGCAATTACCAGGGCATTCGGGAGCTTTCACACTAGCAGGGTGCAACACTCCTTCATCTCGCAGATGGTTGACGCGGTTTGCTCAGGGCGGAGCGAGAGGGTGGAGGAGCAGAGATAGGTAATGCTGCCAACTGTTCCAGCAGTGTGTTGTGACTCAGCAGAAAGGGCTAGGGTTATATTTCGTCCTTCACACTTTCTCCCGCCAGGGCCCACCCATGTTTGCATGACTTGAAAGCGGCTTGAATGCACTGCTGTGCACCAGCTGGAGAGATCACACGGGCGCGGTGTAGAGCGAGTGCACTTGTAATAAAAAAATGAAAGTTATTAAACACGTTTTTGAAGAAATTAAATGTATACTGTCATATGTTTTTGCAGAAAATAAAATTATGTGTTAAAATGAGAAGTGGGATAGTGAACAGAAGCTGGCTGCATATTTGCAGGAACTGAATTTCTGAATTTGCCATTAGCGAGGATTTCCCAAAGACAGACTTCCAACCCGTTCTTGTCATAAACAAAGAGGAAACTTAAAATGCCAGTTAAATGACGCTTAGATGCAAACATTAAAAATATATGAATTGATATTCTCTCCACATCACATGCTCCTGGCTGTCTTTTGAAATAAGATCCTTACAGTGTACCATCATTTCTGCTGAAAATGTGTCGCAGTAATATTTCAATGTTCTACGAAAAATGTCAAGAAAAGCATTGGCCGTGAAAGAGACACGGCCGTAAAAGTGAAAGTGCGGCCGAGAGACACGCTCCTTGTATGTTTATGTCTATTTATCTGTAGATGTGTCCATTTTCGGTATATTATGCAGCGAGCACATAATGCACATTTTCCGAGGCCCTGCCGACCCATGCTTTTTAAGGTTAAATTACATGAATGCAGATGTCTTGCTATCATTTTTACACATGCTTTAATTAAAAATGTCCAACAGCAATATTTCAATGTTCTACGAAAAATGTCAAGACAAGCATTGGCCGTGAAAGAGACACGGCCGTGAAAGTGCGGACTTGAGACACGCTCTGTGGTGGGGGAGTGGGAGGGTCAGGGGCTGTTGTGAGAGGCGCGACAACAAAGGAAAGGCAGAGGCAGAGGATGTTTATAAGATTCACCAAAAGTGTCCTATAAACAAACAGCTACGGCAGAAAGCATTCTTGAAGTTAAAATAAAATAAAACCGAGCTGAGGTTTACAATGTCCTCAGAATTCCTTTCAATGCATCGAATGAAATTACTCAATCACATGATGACATGTAAGGCCTCTGAACGGGATTACAGTGCTGCGTTGGTAAAAGCTTTCTGTTGGATTGAAAGCAGTTGAATTTAAAAGGGTGGCGGGAATGAGAACACAAGACGGAGGGCATTGCTGTGGGGAGGGGGTGGAGGAGAAATGCACACGGCGGGCAGGGGAGGGGGCGGAGCGGGGAGAGCGGCATGTGGGTGTTAAGAAGCCGGGCTTACAGAGAGCAGACAGTCAGTCGGGAGAAATGCACAAGGCGGGCAGGGGAGGGGGCGGAGCGGGGAGAGCGGCATGTGGGTGTTAAGAAGCCGGGCCTTTGAAGTGAAGCTAAGCTTCACTTCAAAAGGTGTCGGAGGAATGCGGCTGACGGCGATTGCGGCTGTGCACGTGCTTTTAAGCTCAATGCACATGCGCATTGAGCTTAAAAGTCACGGGCACTGCAAGGAATCGCCACGATTCCTTGCTTCTCAGTTAAAAGTTGTTTAAGCCGCAATAGGCTCGCAAGCTCGATGCGCATGCGCATCGACAGGCGAGACCTAAAAAACTGTGTGTATGTCAATGTTTAGGCTACCTTCTTAGGTTTCGTGTGCACAGCGTTTGCACTGTACTTGTAAAGTCTATGATATTAAATATATGTTAAAAAGGGTTTAACTTCTTACAGCATTTGCACTGTACTTGTAAAATCTAGTCTATTAAAAATCTTAAAATATCTTAAAAGTGCCATCACTTCTTATTTGTCATTGTGCTTGTCACTTTAGTATTCCTTTCTTTCTATTCGTTGAGCGTCGTATTTCGATTTTCATGGTGTGTTTTTCTTATCAGTATCCTGAGGCCTTATTAATCGTTCTCATCTGCTTCTCATTGGTTTTTATGGCTGAAACTACTTTTTCTGTGACAGCACGCATGACTAAATTGTTTTGTTTCTTCTATATTTCTTTTTAATTTTAATTGAGACTTTACTTAACTTCAGTGGCTGCACAATAAACTTGTCCTGGATGTGTGCATGTGTTTGCGTACTTTAGCTGATGATGGCCCATCCGATTGCCAGGGTTCCCTTCTGCTTTCAAAATACGCATTCAAGTGGAGTTTTGATACCCTTTTGGCTGTGTTCTGTGAAGGAAACATTCAAGGTATTGATTGGTATGCAACGCAGACTGCAGCGGCATCAGAGCTATGTTTTTTCCACAAACCGAATCGTAATGTAAGTTCACCCAGCACTTAAGGTAAATTTACAGCTCTATCTTCACACTTGTTTTCCTGCAAGGTAAAGTCCATTTTAAAATATAACTTGTATTTTAGGAATCTATTTTCATCATGTTCCATAATGCATAATGAGGCACATTAAAACTTAAAAAAGAATCATCCCTAATTTGACAGAAGCTGCATGGCAGGAGCACACAGCTGCGAAAGCCTGTCTGCCAGAGATGCACATTTACACAAGATTTCCGTAAGTAAGAAGGTTTTTTTCTAGAAACCGCCCCCAGCTTATGGTCTCTCAAAAACCTTCCTATTATTATTATTTTTACAATATCGCACCATTTTGAATATACAGAAGCAAGTGCCCGGAGCCTGGAACTGGCGGCACCATAAGGTTATGCTCCAAGTGTTTGATGCAGTGGTAAACATGTTGTATCTTTATTTTCCAGAGATATTCCACAAGCGTTTTTGCAAAGTCTCAATATGTGATTGTCTCTTACATGCAGTTCCAAAGGAAGCGTAGACCATTATACAAATGCCAAATCCCTCTCCTGGCGTGCTCCAAGTTTAACAAGTTCAAACAAGCTGTTTCCCTATCTTTGTAAACAACATCAGTCGAAAAAAGCAATCTTGGATTTTGTAGACTTCAAACAACAATTTCCACACCCAGAGCTTCAAATGTAATTACTTTGAAGTATGCTGCAATTTAGCGGATTTTTATAGCATGCTTCATGTTTACCTGCAAACACTCCTTTCTACTGAACATTCTCCTTGGAATATAGAATTTTAAACGGTCTGTTTCTCTCTCCTACTATATACAGCGCCTTGTCTTAATTAAATGCCTGCAACACCTTCCCATTTGTGCAAAAATTAATTGTTCCCTTCCGATAGTTTACTTTAGAAGTTGATTGATTTACACTGATATTACTTTCCGTGCATATTGCAACATGTATGTCTGGATTATATCTGTCACATTTAATTTTGTAGTTTTTATTGTGTGTCCTGCTAAAAGAAGGCTTCCTGGCACTAAAAGAACCAATAAACGACTAATTGATTTGCAAAAAAAACCTGAATCAATAAACAAAGATGGAAATAATGGAAAAGGAAGGTTTTGTGTACTTTGGGAAAGGCTAGATGTGTTTCAGCCTTCTTCATGATGTCTGGTTTGCTCTTGGCCAAATTTGAGCGAGATGTACATATTTTTAGGTTTTGTCCGTACAGCACTTTTGCTGTGCTTGTTAGGTTTTACCTGCACAGCATTTGCACTGTGATTGTGAAATCTATCGTATTTAATACATCTTTAAAGGGGCTTCCATCTCGTCTTCACTTTTTATTCACTTCTTATTTGTTCATGGGCATGTCACTTTAGTTTTCCTTAATTTCTGTTGGATGAGTGTCATATTTCCTTTTTTATGGGGTGTGTTTCTCTTATCAGTATCCTGAGGCCTAATTACTCATTCTCATCCGCTTCTCATCCACTTTGATGGCTGGAACTACTTTCTGATACATGTGAAGAATTCTTTTCATGGCAGAACACACAACTACATTTCTTTGTTTGCCATACACTTTCATTATTTAATTGTGCCTTTATTTAACTTTCTCTGGCTGCACACTGAACTTTCTCTGGCTGCACGCATTTTCTCGTGTACTTTAGTTGATAGCAGCCCTGTGTTGAAGCTCCGACTCCCGGCCTCCTTTCCACACAATATATTGCCTTTCTTAAAACCTGCAATCAGATATTTGGTGACATGTAATTCCACAGGTTACTTTTCCAGGTAAGGATTTTGATATTGGTTACCCAATGACAAAACCTAAGGATAAAGACATGCACACTAATAATTTGCAAAAATGATTAGTGTGCAGGTCTTCTATCCCCAAGTTTTAACATGGTGTTAAAACAATCCTCTTTTAAATGCTATTACTTTTAAAATGTGTGTTACATAGTAAAAAATCAGGCATGCTGCCTTTTTTGTGACTTCTAATAATATTTACATCAGACCAATGGCATCTAGCATAGCTTTTTCGAGTGCATCAATCAGGCTTATAGCTGTTATTATTGACTTGTCACCATATGCAACTCAGGCTTAATGGACTAAACTTAAGCTTTCCCACAAGGCAACCATCAGACATACTGTCATAAAATTACAAACATATACAGATTTACAGTTTGCAAAGAAAAATACTATCTTGCTTGGGAGGGCCTAACAAAGATTGTTCACAGAGCAAATCTTCTCGACGCATGGTTTGTCAGAGGGGGGAACCAGTAACAAAATCTTGCCTACTACGGTAATCTTCGGGACTCCATGCAACACAATACATGTCTGAATGCTTTAATACATAGTGATAACAACTCACCCTTAAATGCTTATTGACTTTAACATATGCTTTTCATAGTCAATATGGCACACCTTCTGCCTTTATCCTAATCTCATAATAAATAATCAGGCCTATATCCTTTATCATTGGCTTGTCACCATAACCAATTCATACCTACTGTGTTGGGCATAGGATTTTTTTTCAAGGCAGCCATCGGATATATTGTAATACATTTACACATAAGTACTAAATTACAGTTGTCCAAACAATATAAAATCCCTCTTAGTGAAGCCTAATACGGATTAATATAGTGCAAATATTCTACCCCCATGGTTTGTTCAGGTGAGTCATCAGCACCAAAACTGTGATAAAATACCTTGACTGCAGGCATTAGCACAATGTAATATTAATCCACCATAAAAAGCCAATTACTTTTAACACATGCTTTACACAATAAGTAAGTCAAGCCTACTGACTTTGTAATAATGTTTCATAATGAAAGTAAACAGGTTTAATCTGTGGGATTTGGCATTTTTTCTTAGCGAAAGGATTAGGCCCATAGCCAGGGCCACTGAAAATATGCAGCAAAGCAGTGTGGGACACGCGCGGGTTTCACCTGGGTGAAGACCGGGCCCTTAGCAGGCCTGTCTCCATGGCTCTGCCTAAACATTCTAAGCATGATATAGGTAAACATATATCCTCAACGGGTCTTGACACTTAAAAGGGAGCTTGCAAAGGCTTTCAAATCCTGACCATTTTAGCTTCTGCTGCTGGGGCCATCACTGAAGAGATCTCTCCTGCTGAGAAGGAACATGAGTTGGTTGTGAGTGCCAGTGCTTCCGCTGGGTGTGCTTCTGCCTATTGTTTCTCATTCTAAGAATTTCACAATCTTACCTGCAGGCAAAACGATTGAAACTTTAAAAACTGGTTCTCTGCCCTCCTTGAACTGTAGATGATGTTATGGTCTAACTTCTCTACCCCTGGCACCCTGCCTTAAAGAAAGAGGAGAATGAATGGCATGGCACCTGTCAAGGCTTCAAATCACAATCTTGGGGTCGACATTTCTTCTGATTAGCCATGCTATTCTCAACTATGTGACTTATCTCAAGTCTGGAAAATCTAATAATTAAATCCTTCACTTTATGCAATGACAGACTTTCCAAAATCGAAGAAAGCCATGGCAAACTTATTGTCGCTCCTATTTTCACTGCCAACAATTCGGCTAAAAAGAATCTACGGGTTCTGTACCAATGTCCAGGTCTGACTCATGTCCTCCAGTGGGTTCTAGACTAACGCCCAGTGGCACACCTTCAACCAATGTGGGTCAAAATGACAAGTCAATTGTATTGGAGGGCGATACTTCTTGCACAATGACTCTGTCCATGGTAGCCTGAGGTGTATATCTGCTGGCGGGGTGCCTAAACTCAGCAGTGGGGTGGTTGGAGTAGGATCTGGCTTTTAGATCACCTGCACTGCTTGTTGTTTAGACCTATGTCCCTAACTTGAAGGCTGGTACTTCGGAGAAGTATTTCCAATTGAGAAACAAGTTTATTAATTGGCTTAAAGGTCAGCAGGGCTCTTTGTCTTCTCTTTCAAATGCATCGATATGGTCAGCCGTTCCCCTTGGTTGGGTAGGGGCCCTAAAACTTTGACTAGAGACTGCATAGTTGTGAATTTTAATTTAAAAAAAAATTATTTTGCCAGCAACATTTTAAGGGATCTCTCATCACAGCATAGATCTGATACAGGAATACTACCACTTCCTTTGGGCTATTTTGATACATATCTGCAATCTAGCACTGCTACTACATTTCATAGCAGTGCTGCTCTGCCAGCTCAACTAGTCCATTCAAGCAGGGTTAACTTTAGGAGATCCATCAAGAACACCTTTGATCCTCTGAGCAATTTCGACACAAATGATTGACTGTCTCCTTTACCTCCCTTTCTTTTAGCTCAAGGGCCTTGTAAATCGAAGAACACGATTCATATAAATATCTCTTTGTTCGCACTCAACATTCTTTCTTGAAACATTGGGGCATTAGGGATGATCCTTCTTGGTTATCTTTAAGGAAATTTAACATCATCTGCTTCCCAAAAACTTTGGAAGTCAATAATTGCTTTTTTTAGATGGATACTGTGGTTTCTCTGTGGGAGCTCGCAGTTGCGGAAGGCTAAGAGTGGTCGCTTGTTGTTTTCCCTCAGCTTTAACTCTAAATTGCTACAACTGGACTCTGGTTCACCTAACCTGCTTGTAGTGCAGTTTTCCTTTTCCAGCACTTGTAGGCTGTTGTCCATTTCTACAATACCAACAGTATTCATTCTAGTGCGGATCATGTTAGATCCCTTAGATTTCTGCCTGGTAGGTATTCCTACACTGCTGATGTTTACACTCCTGTGATCTTGATGGGCAACTTTAACTTACATTGTTGTCACAAATATCAGGTTCTCTAACATTGCTCATTTCCCTCTTTCTGATTTTCATTTTGAACATACCAATCAGGGGGAATTGGTCAATACTGTGGTTCATGAATACAACAACCAATCAGTTTTGAGCCTGGATCTCACAGATTCTGGCTCAAGTGTCACAATGCCTACCTTCATCTGGAGAGGTGCCTCCACTGTAATAGACATTAGTTTTGTTTCCGCAGGTTTGATCCCATCCTTGATTTCATTCAAGGGGACAGACTGAGGGACCACAATCCACTGACAGCCACTCTAGCCTGGACTTCCAACACATCCCCCATAATGAACACACCACATGGACTGATGTCTCCACTTAGTCATGGACATAGACTTAGATGGAAGGAAGTAAATCCTGACTCTTTTTATTGTAAGCTACCCGGTCCATGCCCTGACGCTTTTATAACAATTCTCAATGACCAGCTCCCCGACAAGGTTTTACTCCGCTCTTTTGATACTGTAAGTCATTATGTGAGGTCCCTTCTTACTTCCGCAACGTAATGTTTGCATGCTCCTGCTAGATGGTTTGACCACTTCTGTAGCAAGGCCCACTGTGTTATCTCTTACTGGCCTTCAATGAGACCCAGATGGATAGGTCTAAAGTTCCTTCCCTTAGAACTTTATATAAAGCTGCTGTGCAACACGGCAAGCAAACTGTGAAGGAGGAGGCTTGTGAGGAATTGATTGCTGCCAGTACCTGTAGGAGTAGTTCTAACATCTGGGAGATGAACTGCCCACTTTTTAATCCAGACTTGGGAAATTTGTGAACACAGTCCTTTTTACCCGATCCTGGGTTGAACACTTTGAAGGTATTCCTGATATACCAAGTCCCGTTACTAGTGATACTGGGTTCCACTCTATTTTGTCACCTTATAGCGGATTCTACCTCTCCTTTGCTAGAGAAGAGCTTAGAGACCCTGTTCTTGCTTTTCCCAACAATAAATCTCCTGGCCCTGACGGAATCCTGCTGGACTTATTCAAGTCCAGCGTGTTTTGTTGTGGGCATCTCCATCCTTACCACATACTTCCATCTTTGTGGTCCCAATCAGTAATAGTGTCAGTTTTTAAACAGGGCTCGAGGAATGACCCGCCAGTGTTACCACAGGATCTCAGTGATAGATTCAGTGGTCAAGGTCATAGGGAAAATGATACTCTCCAGGTTAGTGACCTGGGCCAAAGACCTACAGGTGCTCTCTGATGTGCACTATAGTTTTAGACCGGGCACGGGCAATGTTTGAACCAGTGATTAATTTGAGCCGGTGGTTTTAGGTGCTTGGCTCTGGCACTTAATTGCTGGCACCGGCACTTGGGACAGCTGATCATTTAAATATGCGTAGAAATCAGTTATTAATACACGTTTAATACAAGTAATGACTGCCACCCAAACCATTCTTAACGCTTGGCAGCCTTGAACAGGGTGATTTGGCACACTTGTAGCAGTGTGATGGTTAGTAGTTGTGTACGTTGTGTTATTGGCACTGCTGGCAGTGGCAATGTGTGGTGCAAATTGTGGTGGTCTTATTAGGAGGGCCCGGCACTTATTTGTTTACAAATTAAGCACTGGTTTGTACCTGTATTTATTAATTAACAAATACACCGTGGCCAGATTGGGAGTGATACTTGGCCCTTGTGGACTTGAATTCAGCTTTCGATCGGGCTAAAAGAGAAATTGTGGACTATAATGCTGGAACTGTGGATTGGTCACATTTTTCTGTGTGATTTGCTCCTTAATTTGAATGCTTCTGTAAGATATGGCACGAAGGAGGAATGCACTGAGCACATTTTGCTTAATAGCGGTGTCATACAAGGATGTGCTATGCTCCCCTTTTTATTCACTCTGTATGTGAATAAGTTGGAACAAGGTCACCCATGTTAGGTGGCCAGCTTGTCCCAGGCTTGCTTTACAATGATGATACTGTCCTAGTTTCGAGGACAGCTAAAGGTTTGCAAACTCTATTGGACATCTTCACTAATTGTTGGACCTGGCCTCGTGGCGTGGTTCCCCTGATCCTCAGCACCCTGCACGCACAGCCCTGCACCCCGAGAACCACTGGTCGGCCTGTCACCGGTCTGCCCAGAGCCCTACACAACACTCCCTCCATGATCTGACCCGGTGTCGGGTGTCCCGTTCCTACATCCCTACACGTGGCCACCGGTCACCATTATTGCGACACAGGCCCACCGGCCGCCATTTTCCCTTCGCGCAATCCCTGGCTCTGCAGCCCTTGGCCGACCCCGGCCCCAGAGAAGCTTAGGCGGCAGGCGCGCTATGACCCGGCTGGGGGGTAAAGGGCCCTTGAAGTACCCAGGACCAAAGAATTCGATAGCCCCTACGGCCTCCCCCCGAGAGACTGGTTTCTCTCGCACCTCTGGCCTGCCCCTGGGGGCTGGTTTCGATCACACCTCTGGCCTACCCGAGAGCTGGCTCCAGACCTGGATGGGCGTCTGGGAATCCCCGGACACATCTTCTAAAGCTTCAAAGGGCCAGACGACGGGACCCTCCGCCGCCCCGCCCCGGACCACGAGGTCGCCTCCTGCGAGGGTCCGGATATCAAAGGGCCACTGGACTATATGAAGGCCCGCCCCAGAACTAGTGGGCAGTTGTATCCTGGACAAGAAAGCCCTGCCGATCTGATCGCAGCTGACCTTGAGGAGAGACCGAACTTTTTAACCTACGAGCCCTGCTGACGTGGTCACGGCTCCACCCTCGAGAAGAAGGAACTGAACCTGCGGAGCCCTGCTGACCTCGTCGCGGCTCTTCCTTGGAACTCTAAGGACCTCACTGAACATCCTGAGCCCTGCTGACGCTGTCGCGAATACAGGGCAAGAACTGGATTAGAAAAAGAATAATAAAGTCTGAATTGCAAAGACTACGGAAAGGCCAAACATAAAACAGACACAAGACTTTGGTGGTGTTCTTTTTTGTTTTTTTATTATTTTGGAATGCTTTTTTCACCAGAACTGACACTTACTTCTGGTTCTGACGTGGGTCTGCGAAGAGGAGTTCCAGTGGAGACCAAGGACCCAGATAGACACTGAGACCTGGAAAAGAGAAAGAAAAGGAAAGAAGAGGCAGTACCCCAGAGAAAAGAGATGTCTAAGAACAAGAGAACTTACTTTTGGTTTCAATAATCAAATAATGTTTTCAGGGTCTTAAAATCAACAAATTCTGTCTTGCCAACAAAGAAATAGATAAAGAAAAATACTGATTCAAAGACAGACTATTTCCTTTCTTCATTTGAAAACAACAGTATACACCCCCCATGCATCTCAGGCTCCCCCATTAGATCAAATTACAGGGGTACTCCTGCTTTTCTAGAGCTTGTTTTCCTCTGACATGGCAAACACAAGGAGATGATGGACGAAGCGCTGAAACTTTTCAGACACTCACCCCCAGTCACAGATCTGGGTTGAATCCATCATCGTTCTTTAGCTCACTTCCCCACCCTAGTTCATACCCAGATTTTGCCACCCCAGTTCAGAACAAGATATATGCAAATCAGTCTTGACCCAGTGACTCATAGGAACAGTCCAGACCGAACTGCCAAGCCAGGTCTTCCCTGGACCGGAAACAAGCATCATGGGACGTGTTTCGGGGTAACACCCCTCATCAGCCTGGCTAGCTTGAATCCAGTGGCAAAGTGAGCAAGCGACCCACGTCTGGGCATACCCTGCCAAGTTAGGGCAAACAAAGAAAACACAAAGAGATGATGGAAGGAGTGCTGAAACTTTTCTGACACTCACCCCCAGTCACAGATCTGGGTTGAATCCACCATGGTTCTTTAGCTCACCTTGCCACCCCAGTTCAGACCCAGATATATGCAAATCAGTCTTGACCCTGTGCCTCATGGGAACAGTCCAGCCCAAACTGCCAAGCCTCTGACATGGACCAATCCATCCGCTGACAACAGTTACCAAATGTAAGAAATATTGGGCTCCTTTGTATCTTGGCTATATAACTGTTAGCTACTGCTGAGGCTATATTACCACAGACCTTTGCATACTTGGGGTTCTGCTCCTAACCCCATATACCAGGCAGTGTCAGTCTTAATGATATTTCAACAGGGGACTTGCTCAGGGTAGCAACAAATTCTTAACTGCATAAATATTGAATTCTCCAATTGTGCGCCTGGTAACGTTACCACTTTTAGGATTCCCTTATGATAGAATATTGTATTCCACTTTATTGATGTTAGCATATGCTGACACATGAAGTAGTTAAGCAGGATTAAACATATGATATGGGTAGGTGGCCCCCCTCACTCCTTCTCTCTCACTCTGCTCTTGTCAGACTTCTCGGGTGGTAAAATCGCCAAATGGTATATCCTTTGCTGTGCTTAGTGGTTTTCCCCTGTAGTGATTTCGTTTCATTCCATGTTTTGCATGCTAAAATGAGGGCTAACACCCAGAATCGTTGTTAACCCTCCTCCAAATTCTGCAAATTTTCTCTTGGTCTGACATGATCCCCCTGTCTAAATGTCAGCTGGCATTAAAAGATACATTTGCACATCCAAATATTGACAGCTACTCTAGGGTCTCTGGCTACACTCTGACTCCAAGATAGGACTTACCACTCGACTCGCCATACACTCCCTTATGGAAGATGGCGTTGGTCTAAAAATAGCAAAATACGACCTTAAGGTTGTTGGACCTTCTGTTTCCCACATGTGTAGAGGAGGCATTGATGATGAAAGCAGGATGCTTGAGAAAATTGAGATGTTAACGGATCCCTGAAATATATCTCCCGGAGGGAGAGAGTTGAGTTTACTAAAAGTATGTTGTCTCCGATAATGAATCTCCTCAAGAAGGTTATTCCAATTAACATGACATGTGGATTTGTAAAGTGCACATATCACCCAAGGTGCTAAATAACAGATGTGTATTGTTACCCAACTCAATGGTACTCATTTTATCAACCTCAGATGGATGAAAGGCTGAGTGGACCCACCAGGAGTAGAACCTGTCACCATGCAATCAAACACAGGCCGCTAGTCCACTGCGCCACCAGACCGCTATATTGTCTAAGTACGGATTCAGGCAATTAGACAACATTATAGCAGACTTCTGCCACACAAGAGACTGAAAATAGGGCTATAGAAATGATTAAGAAAAAAGAGGCACTAGGCTCTCACATTTTTACAACTTAGAGACTGGTAGTTTTATAAAATATGTTCCAGTTACTGACTGCGTCCTAAGAAGAATTGCTGAGGCAGAATAAAAATAGTTAGTGAGCCTCTTAACATTATTGCTCTGCACTTCATCCCTTTCTCTTTTTAAAAATGAGACTAGCCTGATTTTTAAACCTACAGCTCATGCTTTTTTAATTCTCAATAAAAACATCCAGCTCTAATTTGAAACTTCTAAAAATCAAGGACGAGTACATTATGGAATCTTTCCTGAATTATACTCAACCGATTCTGGCAAAGAAATTATGTATACAGTTCAGATTTGGGACTCTACCGCTCTGTGCCTTTTCGAATAAGTGGTCCAAAACTCTATCTGGAGGGTTCCCTGCCTGCAATTATAAGGAAGAGACAGACTTACATGTTTTTTTCTTCCCTGGCTATAAATTTCCCAGACAGCGCTTGCTAAATCAACTCTGCAGGATCCTAGGCTTCGTACGTTGTGCTGAGGCATTTAGGGGCATATTATCAAGGGGGTTTATCTCCGCTTTTTTGGCTTTAAAAGCCAAGAAAGAGGAGATAAAATTATCTCCCTATTACCTAGCTGTCGCTAACACCAGTTAGCGACCTCTAGTAGGAGATAGCGACCATCTTGGGCCCCACTTTGCATGTCAGTGATATTTATCACTAATGACATGCAAAGTGGGCGTGCCAAGATGTTAGCGACTGGAAACAGTCGATAACATCGCTATCTCCTATTACCAACTTTTGGAGATATTCACGCTAAGCGCGAATATCTCCAAAAACTAACACCTGCCCTGAGCAGTTCTTAGCCATGTTATCCAATGGGAGGTGAATAACATGGCTAAGAGCATTAGCTCGGTAATGCATGAATATCGCTGACTTTTGAGCGATATTCATGCATTGCGGCCGTTTTTTATCGCATTTGCGATAAACCTTGATAATAGCAAGGTTTATCTGCGATAATTTCTGACGATGCTTAGCGGTAAAAAATTCGTTGCTAAGCATCGTTAGCGATAAATATCGCTTAACGTTGATAATATGCCCCTTAGAGTCTTAAAGTACGACACACATGCCTCCATTGTCTTTGCCGTATCTCGTTTCTTAATTTCAATGTGGGGTGTACGTTGGATTTTTTTCAACTAGCCATTACGGACCTAGAAATTTGCATTCTTTGTATTCTTTTTTTTATCATTGTATCGATTCCTTCCTTTTAACAGTTTTAATGATAATATCACTTAATGTAATACGTTTTTAAATCTCTGATTGCACTGTCCTATATATGTTCCTCTCCCAGTGACTCCCAGGCAGCTTTTTTTTACAAGGATTGAGATATGATTGGCCTAGGCTCATTTCTTGTAGGATTCTAAAATGCACTTTATTATCGCCAATTGTGTCAAACTGTATAGTTTTTACTGTATAGATTTTTATTGGGTCTCTTTCTAGCATATTTTCCTCTATATGAATTAATTGTATGGTTATGTATTATCTATGGTTCATTTGTGTAGATTTCCTCTGGAGAAATGTTATGAATATGTACTTTTATGGTCCATGAGACCGAAATAAAGTTATAGAATGGAATGGAATCGAAACTCTGAGTACATACCTTTATAATAAAACAAATGAATTGACATTTAAGACTCTCCCCTGGATAGAAACCCAGAAAAAAGCTGTAGGATTAAACACATTTAGCCACAAGAATCAATCAAAGAGCATTTGCAGAGCGCAGCACTATCACCCCATGGGGTATCTGGGCGCTGTGTCTCCATCGAGGAGCCATGTCTTGAGTCTCTTTCTGAAGTCTGCCAGCGAGGGAGCTGCACGGAGCTGGATAGGAAGGTAGTTCCAGATCTTGGCCGTGATGAAGAAGAAGGAGCGGCCCCGCTGCGGCTGCGATGGATGTGGGGTGTGTGTGTGAGGGTGAATGAAGAGAAGCTAAATTCTGGCTCTTGTCCTTTCATCATAAAATAAGGGCTGCAATAGCACAGTCCAGATATTCAGACACAGGATATACAAACTGGGACTGAAAGCTGATCCATGATGCAGGAATTATAAGGCTGAGTAAAGGGACTTTGACGGTGATATACAAATGCAACATGGTTCGCCCTCACACTCCCTCACCAGAGGCACATGTAGGATTGGCGGGGCCACAGCACTGGCACGCAGCTCTCCACGCCACTGCAGTGGTGGGCATTGGGATGCAGAGACAACTAAAGGGAAGTGGGTGTGAGGGAGGCCTTTCATTCTCATGCACCTTGGCATTCATGAACACCTACATTCAGGAACATCCAAGGTGGAGAGTTTGCAGCTGAAAGATAGCTACCTTTACCTCTGGACTTTCAGCAAAGTGTGGATAAAACTGGAGGGATAAACGTCAAAATTGCTGAGAAATATGAATATTTAAAAGGAAAGGGAATCTTTCCTAAACTGGGGAAATTGGTACATGAATTACTAGCTCCACTTCCAGTGCTGGCAGTATGCCAAGCGGTCGTAGGATGAACCCATTTTAGAAGGACCAGAACAAGCCCTCTCTCCATCAGAAGATTCTTGCAACTTTGTATTGTTGCTTCACCAGAGGAAAAGGTTCCTGACTGAATAAGTGAGGCAACCGTGCAGCAACTTGGGGCCAGATGTACAAAGGCAATGTGCATTCCAAAGTTTGCTCTACGCAAAAGTCTACCCACTCTTTTCACAGGGCTAACGCCAGTGTAATTTTCTGATAATTTTCAGACCTCCGGACACATGCAACAGCGCCTGCATATTGTCTGCTTTTGTTCAGAGCAGCAACATGGAGGTAGGAGGGGGCTTCTCACATTTCAGGGGACGCTTTTGCTGTTTGTAGCGCTGTTCTTGGCGCTGCATTGGACTTCCACTTGCCTGCTGATCCTGTGGTGACTTCTCGCCGCACCCGCTCCGCGGGTGCCGCTTCGCCCCATTTGGCTGGAGGGCTGCTTTGTGACTCTGCTGTGGAGCCTGGAGTTGGGTGTGGGAGCGAGGCGCTGCGGGGCTGCGAGCGTGTGCAGGGACTCCATTGTCCAGGAGTCCCTGCGTGACCTCTAAGACCTTCCGGTCCGCTCTCCCCGTGGCCCGCCCACCGCCCACAGGAGGGTACTTTACCTCCTTCCACCGCATAGCTCCTTGGGACGCTTTTGCTGTTTGTAGCGCTGTTCTTGGCGCTGCATTGGACTTCCACTTGCCTGCTGATCCTGTGGTGACTTCTCGCCGCACCCGCTCCGCGGGTGCCGCTTCGCCCCATTTGGCTGGAGGGCTGCTTTGTGACTCTGCTGTGGAGCCTGGAGTTGGGTGTGGGAGCGAGGCGCTGCGGGGCTGCGAGCGTGTGCAGGGACTCCATTGTCCAGGAGTCCCTGCGTGACCTCTAAGACCTTCCGGTCCGCTCTCCCCGTGGCCCGCCCACCGCCCACAGGAGGGTACTTTACCTCCTTCCACCGCATAGCTCCTTGGGACGCTTTTGCTGTTTGTAGCGCTGTTCTTGGCGCTGCATTGGACTTCCACTTGCCTGCTGATCCTGTGGTGACTTCTCGCCCCATTTGGCTGGAGGGCTGCTTTGTGACTCTGCTGTGGAGCCTGGAGTTGGGTGTGGGAGCGAGGCGCTGCGGGGCTGCGAGCGTGTGCAGGGACTCCATTGTCCAGGAGTCCCTGCGTGACCTCTAAGACCTTCCGGTCCGCTCTCCCCGTGGCCCGCCCACCGCCCACAGGAGGGTACTTTACCTCCTTCCACCGCATAGCTCCTTGGGACGCTTTTGCTGTTTGTAGCGCTGTTCTTGGCGCTGCATTGGACTTCCACTTGCCTGCTGATCCTGTGGTGACTTCTCGCCCCATTTGGCTGGAGGGCTGCTTTGTGACTCTGCTGTGGAGCCTGGAGTTGGGTGTGGGAGCGAGGCGCTGCGGGGCTGCGAGCGTGTGCAGGGACTCCATTGTCCAGGAGTCCCTGCGTGACCTCTAAGACCTTCCGGTCCGCTCTCCCCGTGGCCCGCCCACCGCCCACAGGAGGGTACTTTACCTCCTTCCACCGCATAGCTCCTTGGGACGCTTTTGCTGTTTGTAGCGCTGTTCTTGGCGCTGCATTGGACTTCCACTTGCCTGCTGATCCTGTGGTGACTTCTCGCCGCACCCGCTCCGCGGGTGCCGCTTCGCCCCATTTGGCTGGAGGGCTGCTTTGTGACTCTGCTGTGGAGCCTGGAGTTGGGTGTGGGAGCGAGGCGCTGCGGGGCTGCGAGCGTGTGCAGGGACTCCATTGTCCAGGAGTCCCTGCGTGACCTCTAAGACCTTCCGGTCCGCTCTCCCCGTGGCCCGCCCACCGCCCACAAACGGTCCATATATCTAGGTCCGGGTCTCCCGCGACGCGGGACGCGCGCGGGACTAAGTCCGGGGCGAAGACCGGGCAAAGAGCGGGCCGTTTGAGGCCGTTCAAGGTCTGAGCGGTCTGGTCTGGGCCCTTCCTCTGTCGCCTTTTTTTCCTTCCTGTGGTTGCTGCTGGCATTTGGGATTGTTCTTAGCGAGGTCCTACTTGGTTGCCGCTGTTAGCACACATGTGTACTCGTGTAACCCGCAACAGGGCGGCCAAGGCGGGGCCAGCTCCGAATGGACCTATGGATGACTTTATTACACGAACGAACATTGCCATAGACCATGAAATTACCAAATTACAGTCTAGAGTGTCACTGGACCTAGAAGCTGCTAGAAAACTGTCTCTGGAATTTGCCACCCTTAAAAAATCCTCCCTTGGGCATATCGCATCTGCCATTACTCCTACTCGGGCTTATAATATAGGGGGAACTGAAGTTAAGGTTGATGTCCACGATATCCCAATTTCACCTACCCCCCTTTCACCTTTGTGCCCGCTTGTTTTGCCCGAGGATCAACCAACGGTTGTGGGTAGCCTCTCTGATGCTTCTACCTCTATCCCAAACTCGCCAGATTCTTCTTTTGCCTCCACTACCTATGGAGGACTAGATAGTATCCCTAGCAACACTAATAAAAGAAAACGCTCACCTAGCATTTCCCCCCCATATAAAAAGATTCTGAAGAGGGGAGGTAACGGGTCTGTTATGGGTAACATATCAGTTATCGGTAGCACAGGGATGCCCTCCATTGCCCCCCAGACCGCTTGGTGTGCTAATAACGATGGGACTGCTTCTGTGGCTTCTGGTGGGTTTCCATCTGGCAGGAGTTTGGACTCTGCCCCAAACGACCAAGAAGGGAGGGAATCAGAATTTATAGGAGTAGTCTGGGACACCCTTAAAAGCCTATTGTCTCCCCTGGATTTAAGGCTCTCTCGAATAGAGAACAACCTCCTTGAGATGGAGAAAAGCATTATTGCTTTGGCCACTCTTGGCCTGAGAGGCCTTGAACACCAGGGTTTGATAGATAACAATAGAGTTGCCCAGGCAGCTATTCCCCCCCACACGGTCGTTTTGGGTTCTCAGCCTAACCTCACTGCGCCTCGCCCCACTCAGCCCATTCCCAAACCACGGACCAAGAGAGTTGACATTGCAACCCCGGCTCCTCAGCCTAGGGCCAACATCTCTAACGCCCCTACTACTCAACCACATGTTCGTGCCAACCCGGCCAATGCGAGAACACAGAATCCCACCAGGTTTAGTTCTCGTTCTGCGCAAACCTCCCAAAACAAATTTAGCACTCGTTCTTTGGGGGGTCCAAGCTTTAGGAGCAACTTCCGAGGGGGATATATCGATCTTCCACCTGAAGCCAACGATTACGTGGCAGTATTGACGGGGGTGCCTGAAATACAGAATGGCCTCTATGAACATCAGCAATCCCTCCATAACAAAGTTATGCATTGGCTCAATTCCCATAGACCCATCCCTAATGGTAGGAAGAGCAGAGTCACAATGGTTCGCAGAGTCCCCTGGGTGGGAACAACTATGAAATCAATCCCTGGGGACTGCATAGTCGTAACTTTTGACGATGTTTTTACGGCCAATTTCATCTGCTCCTGGGTGAGCCAGAATGAGGGCTCTTCTATTGCCCCGAGGCCCTTGTCATTCTTTTATCCACCTCGGTTGGTCCACCCTCAGGGGGGTAATTGGACTCTGGTTCCCCAGCAGCCCAGCTGGGGGCTTACCCCCAGGGTTCACAATCCAGCTAGTGGCTGGCTTGGTATCACAACCTTTAACAGGTTTGCCAGCCTTGAAGATGTGGATTGACCGGTAACACCCCCTGTTCTGGCTCCATCTCTCAAACCTAATACCCCGCAGGTGGAGGCTGTCTCTTCATCACTGTATACTACCTTGGACAGGGGGGGCATTGGTCCTCTGACCCAGGTTACGCCCCTGGCCACCCCTGGTCGGGGTTTGCTGCACCGTCCGCCGCTCGATGGCAATGCTAGTTCTTCCTCAGCACCGATCTTGCCAGCCCAGGATTCGCTGGAAACTATGGCTCATTCTCAGCATCCCGAGCCTGACGGTCTCGATGTTGTGTATCCAGCTACTGCCGCCCAACCTTGCATAAGCTCGGTAGGCATGTCCTCGTTCAAGATCTTAAGTTGGAATGTGGCGGGGCTAGTGCGCAATCTAAATAAACCTGACTGGCATTCTTTTGTGGAGCCTTTTGGGATCTGTCTCCTACAGGAAACCTGGTGTGTGGAGCCCGTGCACAGGGTTGGTTTTGCAACGTACCATGTGCCGGCCTCCAAGCCAAAAGGCAGTAAAGGACGCCCTTCTGGTGGCCTTCATGTCTGGGTCAGTATCTCTCTGGGGCTCACCATAAAACATATCAACACTCAATCGCCAGATCTGTTGAGACTTACCATTCGGTGCCCGGGGGGCAGGATTATGGAATTGTTTAATTTGTATGCCAGGGGGGGTCGGGGGGGGGACTCTTCTCCTCTATTTTTCTCTGGAGTCGAAGAAGAGCTTCGGGGTTGCGAGATTGATTCCTCTATCTTATTGGCTGGCGATTTTAATTGTTGTTTCGAACCGCTGGCCTGCGAAGATATTTTGGACACGTGGGAGGATGATGCCAAGAGAGGCATTCCTCTGCTCGATCTCGACCCCATTAAAAAATGGTCACAGAAGGCCATTGATATCAACTCTCTCTGCTTGGAATATGCCCTAAGAGCCACAAACGGCCGCTCCAAATCAGACACTAGGGGTGCGCACACCTATAATAGGGTGGGCCACACCTCTAGAATAGACTATATATTGTTGAACCACAATTTGTGGGAGCATTTTCTTGATATGGAGGTCCAACAAACAGCGGACAGTGATCACAATCCCTTGGTTCTATCACTTGCTCTTCCATGGGAGGCAGGCGATCTAGTATCGCCTCGATCCACCTGGAAATCATCTAATGAAGTTGTCCCATCCAACTGTGGCAGAAGGCTGAAATGGGCCAAAGTTGCCTTGGATGAATCAAGAATGGCCCAAGCAAGAACCATAATGCTGGAAGCCAAGGGTACCTTGAGTATGTTGGACTCCGATGAAGCAGTTCTAACAACCTTCACGGAGATTATCGCATCACTTGGCAACCTGTTCTTAGTTCCCCAGGGAAGGGGTGGGGCTAGGCGGAGAACTGTACTAAGGGGCAGAGATCAATGGTATTCTCCTGCCTGCCGTCTGGCCAAAAGCAACCTTATTCGAGCAGTCGGCTTGAAAGATCCTGGGTTGATATCCTCTGCTAGGAAGGAATATAGAAAAGCCCAAGAGGTGGCAAGGGCAACTCACGAAACTAACTTCTGGAGTGAATTAATGGATGCGGGTTCCAGGAAGGACTCAAGGGCCTTTTGGGCCTTGTTTAGAGGTAGGGACAGGCCGGTTGACTCATTGTTGACTTGCAATATTACAGGGGATGCTTGGCTGGCCCATTTTTCAAAACTTTATACTAATTCACAGGGGGCTAGGGGCCACTGTAGGGGCGAAAGCCACATAATATCGGCTAACAGCATACACCCTGACTCTACCTTTACAGCCAAGGAGGTAGAAGTAGCAATTAGGTGTATTGTGCCCAACAAGGCAGCGGGCCCAGATGGAGTTCCGGGCGACCTGCTGCGCATAAATATAGAGGAGTGGAGCCCACTTATTGCCAAACTCCTAAACGAGGCCATGGAGGGCGGAGGATTCCCGGATTCCTGGAGGGGCGCAGAAGTTGTCCCGATTTTTAAAAAGGGGTGTAGGGATGACCCTGCCAACTACCGACCCATAAGTCTGCTTGATTCCACCCAGAAGGTAGCAGGGAAGGTGGTATTAGGGAGGCTCCTCCAATGGGCTGAGGAAGCAAAGGTATTGTCTGACTTTCAGGCCGGCTTTAGATCTGGCACCGGCACTATTGAGCAGACATTCCGCTTCCTTATGTTGTATTGGAAAGTGGTTAAACTGGGCAAGGGCAGTCTGTATCTTGCTTTTATAGATTTGCGGACTGCCTTTGACCTAGTCCCACGTAACCAACTGTGGGCTGTTCTTGAGGGGTTGGGCATGCCCGCTTATTTGCTGGCATTAATCATCAAATTCCATGAGGAAAATTTTGCCAGAATTAGATGGGGTGCGCAGGGCGAAAAAACATCTCGCATCTCTGTAGACAGGGGGGTCCGCCAGGGGTGTGTGCTAGCCCCCACTCTGTTTTCATTATATCTAAACGGAGTGGTGGAGCATCTGCTCCAGCTACCTGCAGACGCACCTTCCCTGGCGGGCAGGAAGATACCAACACTCCTGTTTGCAGATGATACCCTGCTGATTTCGAAATCCCCGGTGGGCCTTCAAACCTTGCTAACTAGGTTCCAGGGCTTCTGTGACACCAGGGGCTTGGCTATTAACATCAGCAAAACTAAGTTCCTGGTGTTGAATCCCCCTAGAAAGACAGTCCACCCTCCATCCCTGGATTCAGTTCCCTTAGAAAGGGTAAGGGAATTTGATTATCTAGGAATCCGCCTCTGTGACTCTATGAGCTGGAAGGCGCACCACCAAAAGATCATTCTGGCTCATAGGAGGGTCACGGGTGCCCTACTGAAAGAACACCGTGCCTCCTCGCTCAAGCCCATTGGGGTGATACTAGACATCTATAGGGCAAAAGCTGTGAGTGCGGCTCTATATGGGGCAGAGTTGTGGGGTACCCAGAAATTTGACACTCTATCCCATCTTGAGAACAAATTCCACAAAGATTTAATGAGGCTCCCTCACAGCTCCCCAACTCTCCCACTTTTATTTGATACTGGTACACGCTCCATAGCCGAGCAGGCGAAGTTACGCCCCCTCCTCCTGTGGGCCCGCATTTGGAATGTTCCTGAACTCGCGAGCTATGCAGATGCTCTCCGCGAGCTTCTTTCCACCTTGGGCTGGTATAAGATCGGTTGGCTCTTGGAAGTTAAGCGCCTGCTTTGTGAACTCGGCCTGGATGACGCCTGGGCCAACAGATCCTCACCACCCAAACAATTATTAAAGAAATTATTTTGGGCGTGGGTGGATAACGAGAGATCTAAACAAACCAACCTATGTAGATCTGCGGTGGAGTTTTTGTCATTCAAAGGCCGCCCCCATAGAGAGCACTATTTGGATGTGATTTCTAACCCAACAGATAGGGCGCTGTATTTTAAATTCAGGGTCGGTGTTCTGCCCGTGGGATCATGGACAGCAAATTGGAAACCCCCCTGGCAAACTGTATCAACCTGCCCTTTTTGTCCAAACAGTGTCGAATCCATTTCCCATTTAATGTTTGTATGTCCCGCATATTCTAGTCCTCGCCGTAGGTGGTTGAAACCGCTTTGCTTGAGGCTGGGTACACGGTCATACGAGGAGGCACTATATTTGTTAAGATCAGACTCCCAACCCTTGCTCGCATGTGGCCTGGCGAAATATTTGGGGTGGGCCTGGAGGATAAGATCTACAAGGATGATGATCCTCCAGTAAATGGCTCCATTTGTGGTTCCTTCGGCACAGTTACTTATTGTTGTGTCTCATTCCATCCCCTAAGGTCGACTAAGTATGTGTCCCTATGCTTGCCCTAAGATGGTCGTTTTTTAGCACTGTTGTATATTGCACTTTTTAAATGATTTTTTCTTGTGATTTTAAACTCAATAATTGTTTTTATCCTGTATTTGTTTTATTGTAATGCTTTTAAGAAATGAAACATTTCGAAATAAAGCTATTTACTTACTTACATTTCAGGGTCCATCTGGCCTCCTTTTGTTGGAGTATCCTGGTTGGGAGCTATCAGGACCCTCTCACACCTAAATGCAATGGAGGGGAATCAAAGGTACACAGCTTATCACTTCACAGGCACGTAAGAGAGGCATGCTTTTGACTTTGTTCAGTCCCTGTGTATGAGATATGCGTGCACTTTTAAAATGTCAGGTGTGTTGGTCTGTCCCAGTATTTACATTAATAAAAATTGAAATTCCACTATTTTATTTTATTTCTTTTATAGTGCTATAGTGCTACTCATTCCATTGCAGGATGTCAGACTGCTTTACATCACATGTACACATTATACGTTGACAATAAATCATATGTGTGTAAATCCATGTACAGGGTGTGTTGAATAAGACAGTGAGGGTTACAAGGTGTGGGAGCCTCATGTCCTTGATAGGTCACTGTGCTATATTAGAACGGTTACAATGTATGAACTGCGAGGGACAAAAGGATCTCTGTGTTAAAAGCAGGAACCCACTTACCCATTTACATAAAATACAAATCTGTCATCTGCGTATTACATAATGTTCTTTGTAGAAAATATATTAACCCTTAATGCTACTTTCAAAACACAGACAAGACAAAACAAAACACAGACCTCGCCAGTAAATAGTTATCTTACCATTATTATTATTCCCAGAGATTTACTGGGCACACAAAGATCTCTGCAGCAAGTGCCATTAACCCCATAAGATATTGTAAAATATAAACTTTGCAACCAATTAAGCAGAACATATTTACTGATGCGTTCTCCTTGCTGCCAATTTCTTTGATGCAAAGGTTTTAAAAAATAAATGTATAAGTTAATGACCAGATTTTGCTTTGGGGCTGCATCGCTTTTTTGGCACAACCCTGGCTCAAAAATCTAATTTATTAAATATTGTAATGCACTCAAATGTACTCATTAAAAACCTGCTAAACATATGTGTGAGGTCTTAAGATCTGATGTCACTTCTTTTGAGGTCATGGGTTGCAATCACTTCTTGTTATGCCATGTGCGATGTCACGTGCCATGATATAATTTGCATCGTGCCTAACTTGGTTAGTTCCCCCCACTTCTTTCTTTTAGGACTTGTGCCCTGATAGAAACCAATTGTGGATACACAGATACAGGCGACAATAAGTACTATAAAGGGGAGGATGCTGAGGGCCCCTGGCAACCAATGCTCCAAAAACAAAATCAGCAGTGGTTAGACAAGGACAAGGTGTTAAGGCCTCGCTCGATAAAGGTGGCAAGGGGGCAAGGCAAGGCTTTATAAATAAATAAAATAAATAAACCCTACAATACAAAATACAACTTAATCATCACTCTTGCAATGAAGTATGAATGTCCAGTCAATGTTGTGTGTTACACGCTTTAACCCCTTGCGTGCTGTTGACGGCCCGCGTCCGTCATGCAGCACGGTGGGCGTGTGCTGATGACGGCTGGGGGCCGTCATGAACCCGCCCACTCTTTAGAAGTGCCGCACAGGGGCAGAATCGAATAGATCAAACACATTCACAGTATAAAAAGCAATCTGCAAATAGTAAGTACAGGACATACAATAGATATTTGTAAGATGATAACTACTGTACATATCATGGTCAGGGAATAAAGAAAATAGCAAAAGGGTGAGAGGTAAACTTTGGAAGGGGAGGTCAATGGCAGCTCGCCTCGGTTTACTATGCAACCAAAAATCATTGAATAAGTTGCCACCAGAAATTGCATAAGCAGGGGGGTTACTGGGGTTGTCCCGCGAGACTACAAGGAGAGAGACCATTCAAGATTCTCCCCATTCTCAGGGCACACCAGGGTCTGCTGAGATGCACCATATCTGCAGTTTGAGGAGTTTCCAAGGATTACATGCTCCACAAGTTCTGCCAAAAAGCGAAAATCCAGGACAACAGCTGTAGGCTGTCAGGGATAACGCAGCAGTTATCTCAGGGTCAGGCGTTCGTCCCTACATCTTGCTAATTGCAAGGAAAAGCGGGTGCGAAAGGGGCATGCCCTCTTCCTAGTACCTTGCAAGGAGACGTATCAATGGTCTGTGACCACTCATGTAGTCTCAAACCATTGAAAGGTCATGTCAGCCAGAGAAGTAGGTATGCTTTCGGGGCGTGGGAGCTATCTGGTTTTGAAACCTTCATGGATGGAAATGGCAGCTGTGAGGATCAGGGAAGCAGACAGTAGTGTCAGGATTCAGGTAAGGTGACAGACCCACGAGGGATGGTGGTGCTGGAGAACAGATGGATGGAGGCTGAGACAGGAACAATAGACCACTGACTGTTGGTGACTTTCGTATTCTCCGTTGGTTGGAGTCATTTCTAGGTTATGGATGGTAGAGCCCTATCTAGCCCTGGTAGGACCTCAGTTCTGTGCCTGGCAGCATGTTGCATGGATGTATTGGCTATTCGTTTACTATTTGTTGTTTTTCCCTTTGTGTCCCTTGGTCCCTTTCCCACCTAGTAATGTCAGTTGTGCTGTCCCTTGTCCAGTTTCTTGTAGAGTCTTACCTGCATGTGCTCAGCAGCATCTAGGAGCCTGGATCTGAATCCTGGCACGCTGCCGGCTCGCCATAGGACCATCCACTGCTCAAACACGTAAGCCTTGTTTCAGGTGTCAATTGTTCTTGCCATCCATTCGTATAGAATACTTACCACAGTCCCTGTCGCCAGTTGGTCCGATCTACTTGTTATCGTAAAATCCAGAAAAAGTGTTGCAGTCCCTTGAAAGAAATTAAACCGCAGAAAGTGGGTGCACAAACTAGACTTTCTCTCCCACTGCCTTTCCCCTTTCTCCACAGGTATCTTGTGATCTGTTCCATCTTGTGCACAAGCACAGACCTTCAGAGACAGCAGGGACTTTCAGCAGCTCTGCAATACCAACACCTGAAAAGCAGTCCTATGGAGAGTTGCACACTCTACCATTGTCATTTTGATTGTACCACATATTTCTGTCATTGCAACCTAAGAGGCAGGGGTTGCAATGATGGCAACTAGAGCATGTGGATACACAGAGGGAGGGCCCCCTGCATGCCTCGAGCTCTGCATTCTCAGGTACTCACCAGGACTGGCAGAGGAAATTCTGCTTCTTAAGCACTAGTGAGGCAGGATTTCTGCAAATCCTTACGAGGGAGCATTTTATGTTTGCTTCATTACTAGATATTACAAAGACCCAAAAAAAGTGGCAGGTCACATCATCAAATCAGCATCTACGATTCAACCCGAATCGCACACCTGGAAATTTGGAAGTGGCTTTGTGAACTTTAGTAAACAAGAAGTAGACCCTATCCTGGGTCCTTCTTTATTTACCACACCACAGCTACATTACAGCCAACAGAAGAAGCATGCCTTAAACATCCTTTAAACACCCAATTTTGAAAGTGCATTTACGGCTACAGCCATTTTCTGCTAATGCTAACCATGCCTTCACTTTGTGCCTTTCTCTGACGTGTGAAGTCCCAGAGCCATACTTGGCATTTCAGGTGAGAAATATTTTTATTAGTTTGCTCAGTAGCTACCGTTCACATTTCTGTATCTTTTTGAAGGTTTTCTGCAAACTTTCCCATCATGACTCCAGAATCCTGCTTCCTGGTAACTGCCTTAATTTCAATGATTTATCACATTATCTTCATTGGAGCCCTGTGAATGAAAACGTATACATATGTGTCTTGCCTTTGTAACTTATGATCCTTTATAGGGAGTTGCCTTGTCATCTGTTCCTGTGATGCACATAAATATTTTCTTTTCTTAAAAAACATTTGTATACTTCAGATCTGTGTGTGGGTGAGTTCTTGTTGGTGAGATCTTGGTCATCCCTTCACACCTTCGCCAACCACTACTGCCTGGATTTGGAGTTGAAGGAGGGATGGGCATTTCGCTTGATCTGTGCTACAGGACTTCCCGGTATAACTGTCCATCAGGGTGCTAAGCGCGGCCCGTGCAAGTAAGAGTGGTGAGGCTGGGTGGGGGAAATTTCAACAGACGATGTCTAGGTAAAAATAAATATTTATTTAATTTTCCCTCATCATTGTCCATCGAACCACCACCCGGCCCCACTGCTCTTACCTGCATGGGCCGCGCCTGCAGGGTGCCTATCCCATAAGTCTGAATTGCTTGTGAATCTATTCAAGAGGTAAGGATTTTGCATTAAAAAAGTTCCTTACCCTCATTAACGGTGCTTGTGGTAGATACTCCATCTGAGTTCTGGTCCCTCACTGATCCCTCACACTTTTGGTTGATCGGATTTGGGCCAACATGACATGGTTCCAATTTTCTGAAGTTGTACTACACACCTTATCTGATGTCAGTGTTGTCCTACTGAGTTGGTAATATAAATTTTTTTATCGGAAACTGATGACAATGGCAGTACTTCAAGGGGTTGGTGACATCACGAGGACTTCGCTGCTGGTGTTGACGGAGTGGGCACCCCACTAACGTTGGGGAAGCGCCACCGAGAAAGGTTTTCTGGACCAGTCTGGCGCCTGGCGGAGTATTCAAAAGTTGAGGAATCTGTAGGCAGATAGTCTCCACCAGGAACATTGTTACTTGAGGTAAGTAACTTTTTTATTGCACACAATAAAAACCAACACTTTTTGTATTGTGTGTGATAAATATTGTACAAGGTTGGCCCTGAAAATGGGGTGGGGGGGGATTTTGGTGCTTCTCACACCAGTATCTGGATATGCCGGTATTTACCTGGAATTTTCCTTCAATGAATAGCGGGAATATTGACCTTGTGAAAGTTGCGTGGGTGATGCGTTTTTAGCCCACCTAGTATGTAGCTATCGAGCCACCCGTAAAAGGGCCTAAATCGAAGACCATCTGAACTGCAGCATTCAAAGGGGGAGGGGGGGGCATTTAGATTATGGGGGGTCAGACGTGTTTGTGTGTTTTTTGCAAATGTAGCTCATGGGCATTTAAGAATTTCTCTTCTCCAGGACTGTCCTGGTTTACATGATAGACCCTGAGATAAAAAAAATTAAAAACAGGGGGACCAGCAGAGCGGCCACACTAGCAGGGGCATAGCTTTGGGAGGGGGCGTGTTTGACGTGTTACACCCCTCTAATAAATGTATTATTTAGTAAATAGATGGGTACTGAAGCTTTCATGCGGTATAGTAAGATGCCAGTTCAATTTCACCTGGGATTTTCAAACAAAAACACAGACACACACATTTTCGTCTCTGTTTTGAAGGTCTTAAAACATGGTTATTTTAGAAAATACTGTATTTTAAGTACCCCTCACAATCCGCACTTCATTCTCTTTCTACTGGCCCTGATATGCCAGTGTGACTGTTGGAAAATCTTAAGACCCCCACCCTTCAGTCTTACCGAACAAGCTGCACCCCTGCCCCCTAGTAATGGCATCTCTTCAATGTCATTTGTACTTGTGGCTGCTCTATCTAATGGTTTCCTCTTAACCGAGGCAGTGAGAACTTCATTCTGATGAACTCCACGTTTCCCTGACCTCTAAATGCAACAGTGGGTGCAAAATGCTGGTGGGTAGCCCATCCACCAGTTTCTGGTATCTGCCATCTTAGTTGCCACCTAAGGCCCTAAATCAAACTTGTGTGGAATAGGATGTGGTATTTCCCAGGAGTGAGGCATGTATCAGGTGTAGGAAATGGATCATATTCCACGTTTCAGCTTGCAAATGAGGCACAACATGAAATCTTGGTATTTAGCACACTGAATTCGGCATTTTTGCCTTTCTTCTGTGCCTTTTTACCCGAGATGGTTTTCCCTGCCAGAATCTATCAAGGTAAAAAGGGCAAACCTATGAGAGTTTGATTGTCATACAACTCGTAATTACAATGCCTTTGAAACTTTTTTTTTTACATAGGGGTTAGAATTTTGCCTCAAACTTGTCAAGTGGCCCTAAGACTGAGATCAGTATAATCCTTAAGCGCTACAAAGAGGGCATTTCCACCAGGTCCTGCAGCAGTTAGTGGTTACAGGACGTTATGTGTGGGTGGATTTGTCATTTACTGCCAAAGTCCCAGTGACCTGTGTGCTATCGCTGTCCCTTTTTACTCCTGACCATTCAATGTAGCAGTCGAGGTGAGGACAAAGAGCTAGCAGGAGATTGGGAACTGTGGTACAGCGAACAGTCATTACCCAATGAAGATCAGTGTCCAGTCAGGGCTATGGTTTTTAAAAAGAATAGATCTTTATTTACATCCAGACTAGGTGAACAATTACAATAACATACAACTTTAATCAAGGGCAATTGTGAAAAGCAGCGAGTCTTTTAAGACCCCCAATGCTGCCCAGTGCAGGGTTCACCTCAAATTCACTTTGGGTTCGCTATCAAAATAATGAGGCAAGCGCTGGCAACTGGAAGACAAGAAAAGGGTTTATTTCTCATGAGAAGACCACGTCAACTGCAGACACCGAGATGTCTGAGGGAGGTGTTCTGCTGGTATCTCCTTTGGCTCTTCCTTTTATACAGGTTTTACACAATGCATTTGTTTCATCAACATGGTTACACAAGTTTGGAGTCCCCGCCCCGGGTAGCTTGCCACACAAGCCGAACAGTAATTCTCTTCCCACCCAGGTCAAACAGACAATCTTATCTTGCAGCTGGACCTTGCTTCAGGGTCTAAAACATGTAAGACCGGTCAGATCTAACAGTCCGTTCTGTTGATAAAAACAGGTCCCATTGTTGGTAAAAACAAGTCTTGCTGTTTGCAGTGCAATAAATCATGTTGCAAGGGTCTTTTTAGTGTCTGGAACCTGTTTGTGTAACTAGGTGCGGTGAGGGGTAGAGTGTCCAAAGGTTTGCCTGCTAACAGAGATGAAAGGAAAAACGAGTTTGTAGCAGCGAGTGGCGCAGAGGTTTCTCGTGACAATAGGGTTTATAGCCCCCAGCACACATATCAGATTTGGTCAGAGGGTCAGAGGGATGATAGTAAGGGCAGGGTGAAACAAAGGTGACCAACAGAGTACAAAATGGCTGTGATGGATTAAAATGACTGCAGCTTATATGCACATAGAAATTTCCACCAGGCAAGATGGCGCAGGCAATGTTCACGATTGTCATTTTGCTTTTAACAGTGGCCCATTTGAACATAACTTAGCCAGCTTGTCAGTCTATTTTGATTTCCATAATGTCCTGTATCTCTTGATCATACATCACTCTCATTTTTTGAGTGTCCATAGTTTTAGAGTGCAAGGTAGTTATGCAAAGAGAACACAAAGGTGGTATACAGTGTATACCCAAACAACAACCACATATTGTCAGTACTGGGAACAAGAGAATCATTGATATTTTCCAACCCCACTCCTTCAAGATGCCCCAAAGCCAACTTCCAATTGTCCAAGTCTCTGATCCTTGATGAATTTCTGAAGACAGTCTATGGAGATGTACGATTGCTTCATAGACAGAAGGTGAATTATCAGGAATGTATACACAGCAGCTGGCACCGATGATGCGGTATGCTCCTCCACGGTCCGCTAGTATCACGTCCAGGACCATGCGATTTTGCAGGGCAACCAGACGGACCACTTGAAGCTCAGCAGTGTTGTTGGTGAGGATACCAGCAGTGACGTTAAGGGCGGTCTCTATCCCTTGAGACAGATGTCTGATGGCTCGGCTGTTTGCCATCGGACCCCATAGCGTGACGAGCCCTTTTGCTGCGTCGAGGAACTGTGATGCGGCAGAGTCTGCTTGATCAGTATCTTTAGAACGCTTTTCTCGATGATGTTCTGCAGGGGCTGTGTAGGTTGGTGGCAAAACAAAGGCGATGTAGCATGTGCTCCCACAGTTTCTTAGGAGCCAGGTGTAGGCTTTGGTTCCACAAACAAAGTACATATTGGGTGATGCAACAGGCACTGGAGAGTTGGCAGTTTTCAAAGTCCTTACAATGCTACAAGTGCTGTGACCCACATTCTTAGTCCCACGGCCTTCGATGCATACAAGGCCAGAGACATTCACCAAAGATAGGGCCACAGTCAGTGTTGCAACAGTTCTTTTCTTCAGGTAGGAAAATGTGGCTGTGATAGGATTATTGAACACTTGTATTTCCACTTGTTCTTTGGAGGGGACATTCATCAGGAATGTCACATTGGAGGTGTGAGGGCAGAAGGAGACAGTTGTTCTTCCTGTTTTGTTTAGCTAGAACTCATTTTAGAACTGGGCGATTGTCCCATTGGAAGTGGCATTGTCTTTGTAACTTTCTTGTAGGAGCATCATCCAGACAAGGGAAGATCCGTGAATAGAAAAGGGTGAAGGGATGAAGGGGATGGAATGTTCAGTGTCATGTGGTAACAGCCCACAGACCCAACCATTGGTAGTATTGGTGGCAAGATTGTGCTGGTGCATCATCTGCACAAAATAATTATTCCAGAATTCTTTGCGTCGTTCTCAGAGCTGTGGTGGTAGTGATACCAGGTAGTGTTCTTTCTTGTTGGTTGGTTGCATGGTGGGTGACAATGTTCTGTATGCAGGTGCATTCTTTTCAATGATCCAGAATGCGACCATTAGCAGGAGACAGGTGAGAAATGCGGCTACAAGTGCAATTGTCTTTGTGCTGTGCAGGTTGGCAGTCTTGGTGTCTTTGCGGTGGCTTTGCGGGTGCTCAGTTTCTTCCATCATCTTCGAGGAGCTCAAAACCTGTTAGGACCACAGACATTTTGTCTGGTGTTTTCCTGGTAGTGTTGGTTGACTGTGCTACTGATCTGAGACCTTGACTCAGTTAGTGGCCTGGTCGTTGGAGCATCCTCCTTTCGTCGTTCTTAGGTTGTACCCTTTCTTGGATGGCACTGTGGGGTCGAGAAATCCTGATAGTTGGAGGGCGTCTTCTTGTGGGTAGCAACTTAGAGCTGGTCGGTCCTTCGCGAGTATTTCCTCTTGCACCTCCACCTCTTCACAGGTTGCCAGTGTTGGAGGGACTTGCTTGCAGTGATGAGCGTGCAGCCAGTTTCATTTTCCTTCCACTCGGAGGGCAGTTCAGGTGGTATCAGGACTTGCCAGGGGCCCGTCCACCTACGCTCCAGACTCTTCATTCTTTGGAAGTTGCAAATTAAGACATAGTCACCAGGTTTTATTTCATGTCCTGGGCCCCTGGATACGTCAGGCAAGGCTTGCTGCACCTGTTAGTGGATAGTTGTTACCTCGTTCGTCAATTTATGCAAATAATCCGACATTAATATGTTCGGGACATTGTTAATGGAGGTGGGTCTTGGCGCCGCCCAAATGCTCATAGGCCTGCCGAAGACCACCTCATACAGGGTCAGTCTGTGTTTGGTTGGGGTGGAGCGCATCGAGAGCAACGCCAATGGGAGGGCGTCAGGCCTTTTCAACCCGGTCGTGGCAACTATTTTGGCTAGTTTTAGTTTCAATGTTGCATTGTGTCTCTCTACCAGGCCCGCTGATTGGGGGTGGTAGACGGCATAGAACTTTTGTTTTACCCCCAACCCTCTCCGTATGTTCTGTATCACCTCGGCTACGAAGTGAGGGCCGTTGCCGCTCCATAAAATTCAGCAAAGGCCGTATCTGGGGAAGAATTCTTTCAGCAATACTTTTGCAGTGGCTAAGGCTGTATTGTCGCAGGTGGGGTATGCCTCCACCCATTTGCTAAAAGCGCAGACAACCACCAGGACATATTTTAGACCATGGCATATCTCTAGTTGGATGTAATCCATTTGAAGGATTTCAAAGGGGTGGTCAGGGACTCCAACCCCTCCCCGTGGTACTACTGTCCCCTTCCCTGGGTTGTGTTGTAGGCAGACTATACATTGTTGTACTAGGCGTTTTGCAGATTCTGTTATCTTGACATTATGCCATACTCTGGTGATTAGTTCAATCATGGGGGTGGAGCCTATGTGTGCTGGTAAATGTGCCATGGTCAATATGGGGTTGAGGTAGGCATTGGGTAACAGCCATTTATTTCCGTCCTTAGTCCTCCAGCAATCTTCCTCGTCTTTTAGTCCCACCCTTTCCCAATTGGTCAATTTGTCTTGTGTGCCTGTAGTCTGTATGTCCCTTACAGTGGTCCTAGCGTCAGTCCATTGTTCAGCTTGTGACCTGGTCACATACATTAGTGTTGTAGTTCAGTCTCCTGCCGTGGCTCGGGCAGTAATGTCTGCTAGTGCATTTCCCTGTCCAATGAGATCAGTCACTTTCCTATGTGCTTGGCATTTTATCACTGCTAACTTCCTGGGGAGGAGGACTGCTTGCGTCAAGGCGGAGACTAAATCTCCATGCAGGATGGGTGTACCTTGTGAAGTCAGAAACCCTCTTTCTTTCCATAAAATCCCCAAATAGTGAACCACCCCGAAAGCATATTGGCTGTCGTTGTATATGTTAACTGTCGTGCCAGTTGCTAAAATACATGCTCGTGTGAGGGCAATGAGTTCTGCAGCCTGGGCTGAACATTGGGGAACACGGGCTGTTTCCAGAACGGTTCGGGCTGTGGTGACAGCGTATGCAGCTGAGGTGGTGCCGTCGGGGAGTTTGATGCACGAACCATCCACCCATAGTTGTCCATCTGGTTCTAGAAAGGCGGTGTCTCTGAGATCTATTCTACTCTTTGTTTGTTCATCGGTTAGTGTCACACAGTCCTGTAGTGGAGTCACGCATAGGTCATTTTCGGATAGGGGTAACAGTGTGGCTGGATTGAGGGTGGTGCATCACTTTAGGGCAATGTGCGGTGCTGGCAGGGTCAACTCATATCCTGTCAGTCGGGTGCTAGTTAAGTGTTGGGTTTTGGTCTGGTTTAGTAGTGTGTCGACTGCATGAGGTACTAATACAGTGACTGGATTGGAGAGCACTATTCCTTTGCTCTGGCGTATTGATACTGCTGCAGCTGCCACAGCGGGCAAGCACTCTGGCAGTGCTCTGGCTACTGGATCGAGGGCGGCAGAGAAATATGCACAAGGGTGTTGTTTGTGACCAATTGATTGTGTTAGGACAGACAATGCACATCCCTCCCTCTTGTGCGTGTAGAGGAAGAATGGCTTGGAGTAATCTGGGGTTCCTAGGACAGGCGCTGAACAAAGGGCATTGCATAGTTCTTTAAAGGCTGACTGGCATTCAGGGGTCCAGGGGTCCAGGGGAGAGGTGAGGGGATGTCTTTAGCTAGGAGGGAGAGAAGGGGTTTGACAATGAGGCTAAAGTTCGGTAACCACTGTCGGCAAAACGAGGTGAGACCTATCAAAGAGCGGACTTGCTTTTGATTTTTGGGGACAGGGGTGTCTAGAATTGTCTGGATCCTGTCATGCATGAGTTTCCTCCCTTCTTTCGATAAAATGTGACCCAAATAGGTCACTTGTGATTTAAAGAACTGCAATTTCATTCGGGAGACCTTGTGACCATTCTCAGCAAGAAAATGGAGTAGTTTGATGGTGGCTGTGACGGCTATTGGTATGGTGTCTGCTGCTAGAAGGATGTTGTCTACATATTGAATTAGTGCCACTCAATCTGGCAATTGTATGGCGTCCAACTGTCTTTTAAGTGCCTGGCTATAGATGCTTGGACTCTCAGTGTACCCCTGGGGTACTCTGCAAAATCTGTACGAACGAGAGTTTAGGGTGAATCCAAATATATAGCGGCTATACTTGTGTATAGGTATGGAAAAGAACGCATTCTTGAGGTCAATCACAGTGAAGGTGGTGGAAGTGGAGGGGATTAAAGTCAAAATTGTTGTGATGACGGAAACTACTGGATATTGTGGCACTACGATTCTGTTTATCTCCCGCAGGTCAATTATGAAGCGGTAGGCTTTTCCATCTCCCTCTCCCTGTCTCTTTACAACTGGTAGTATGGGACTGTTACAAACATTACTCACTATTTCCTCTACCACCCCTGTCTCTACCAAAGAGTGTATAATCTCTGTCAGTGCCTTCTCACCCTCTGGCGATATTTTGTACTGCAGTACTTTCGGTAGGGTTGCGTCCTGTCGTATTGTTACGTGTACTGGGTCAATCATCATTCGTCCTACGTCTGAATCAGCCCTAGCCCATAAGTGTGATGGCAAAGTGTCTAGTAGGGATGCGTCAGTCTCATAGATGGGAAACATGTGCTGAGAAGGTTTCTCTCTGTGGTGCTAGGGGTTGTCATACAGGATGACACGCACTCCATCCGGTGAGCATCTGATAGTCGCCTGGAAGTGTTACAAAAGGTCGAGACCCATAATGGCGTTGGGGCTGTTAGAAGAGAGGAGGAATGTCATTTTGACGATATTGTTGTCAAGGTTAAAAGGGATTGGTCGGGACAAAGGGTTGGTGGAGGGCGTACCGTCAAATCCTATTGAGGTCACATGTGAGCCTGACATGGGTGCCCTTAGAATCAGTCGTTTGGATAGGGCACTACGTGTTGCTCCCGTGTCTACCAAAAATGGCGACTTTGTGCCCAGGACCTCAGCGGTAACTGTGGTTCTGAAAATTCTGGACTCATGTAACCATTCTGGACTCGAGAATTAAACTTCGTCGAAATGTGACGAATTTGGTATCAAAAGGTCGAGAATGACGAGTACACTATGTACAAACATTTCCAGCAAATTCGAGTGACGATTTCACCTCGAAATCATCGTTTTCGTTCAGAACCCTCAACTTCCATTTTGGGTATGGAAGCCATTTTTCTGAGTTGCCCTTTACATAGGCTTATAATCCAGCTGAATTCGATCCCAAAAGGACACGTACACCTTCATTGACTTTCCTATGACCTGTGCAAGTTGGAACCACTGCCCCAGGCCGAACTCGTTAGGTCAGTTCCCCTCCCAGTGGCCGAGCAAGATAGCATCAAGGCTCAACAAACCATAAAACCATTTTCAGCGAACACACCTGCCGTATCTTGCTCGCATCTGTCTCTGCTCTTTTTGCTTCACTTGCTTTATGGTGGGGAGGTGCCCGTTTTATTGGGGGTCCACCGATATCTGATGAAATGTTGGGCCTTGCCGGGTGATTTGTTGTAGGCAGCACGAAGTGAAATATGGACATGTCATCGTGACTCTGCTTTTTCTTTGTACTAGAGATATGTCAATGATTTACTGTAAAACGAAGAATGTTTGCCTGAAGCTTAAAATTCTGTATAGGAAGAGAAGCCTGATTTTGTAAATTGAAACAGTCTCCTGAGAATATACTTCCCCGTGTGTTGTACTTCTAGGACACCTGTTACCTTGGTTGCAGCCAATAAAATCGATCCTTGACTTCACCTAGAAGACTCTGAGTTTCTGTGGTCTGAATCAGGAAGAACCCGAGGTCTCTGGGTGTACCCTGACACCGCTGGGTTGCCGGTTCTGTGCCGGTTCTTAAAAACCCAGTACCTCAGCTGGCGCACAACGTTTGGGGCAATTCCAGTGGTACCAGTCAGCCAGAGGTTCGTGAGGAGCTTCGTGTGAAAATTCCGGAGGACGGCCAACCACCTCATCGACCCCTGCATGTCGACGTGGTCCGAAGGTCTTTGCTGCGAGGTTCCCCGCTTCCCAACGGCTACAGAGGACTGCTGCCCTGGCTATCGCCCTGATTTGGACCCTTGAAGTTTGGTAGAGCGAAACACTAAGACGAGTCTTCTGGTGACGTCATCGATATCTCAGTTAAGTATAAGTGGAGCGTCTCCCAGTCCTTAGTTGGCTTTGATTTGGAGCTTGCAAGCGCCAAAGCCGAAGGACTCGTGTATTCACGAGAAATATCGTAATCAATAATCCTTTGAAGTTTGGAGCTAGACTAGTGAGCGAGGATGCCTAGTCTTAGACTTGGAAATTTGTTTTGTCTTGGTTGTAATAATAGGGACTCCCGATTGGAGGACTCATGTCCGGTTCCTCCGGTTGGAACTCCAACTTACGAGTTATATGTGAAACATGGGGTAGGCCCCATCACATATAATGAAGTGTGGATCAAATACACAAGAAAAGATGGTGTTTTAAAATGGCCCCAATATGGCAGCTTTGATACCGAAATCTTAGATAACCTTGAAGTTAAACTCTTTAAAAAGAAAGCCCGGCCGGCGATGTTTGACTCTTTCCGCCTATGGCGTAAGGAGGCCAAACAGAAGGAAATTAAATTAGCTAAGAAAAATAAGAGAGAAGGGGGACTTTCAGTAATGCAAGCTGCTATGGAGTTTAAAGACAATGAGGAAGAGCAGATGAGTGAGCAGTTGCACAGGCAACGTAAAATGGCAATAGATAAATGCTATCCAGTTTTGCTATCTCTTCAGCAAGAGGCGGCAAAAGAGCGTGAAAAAGATCCTTTAATGTCGCATTTATTAGGTTCGCCACCCCCTATGCGCAAAATGCCACGGCACCCCCGCAACCTTTAGTTGTGCAACCTGTGCCACCTGTTCCTCCGCAGCACCCACCAGCTATTCTCCAGCTGACTCCTGTCTCTATGGTGCAGCCTCCTCCAGGCCCACCGACCACATCTGCTTCACCTGTGCTTTCTACGATTTTGCCTAGTGTACTTTCTACTTCTCCTAATGTTCCCTCTACGACTTTGCCTAGTGCACCTTCTATTTCTCCTGATGCTTCTTCTGCTATTGTCTCTGCTCCTGCCTTATCTCACCCTGTTTTTACACCCGTTCTTCCGTCAGTTTCTCCTTCAGTTCGACAGAGAATGGCCAACACTGTTACTAATATTTTCTCACCTCTTTTCGGGTCGCCTAAAACGACCCCTAACATGGGACGAAGACAGTTGCGAAGTCGACTGCCTGACTATCAAGAGAGAGACTCACTGAATGGTTTAGCACGGAAATGGGTTATGGACACTGTAAAGTATGATGTAGAGTCTGTCATGGAAGTCTTCCATCAATGGGAAGCACCGACGCAGAGATATGTTTTTGAACAGATGTGTGTTTTCCTTTGTGAGGATTTGGAAGACAATGATCTGGAATGCAACCCGCAAGAGTTGTGTCGTTTACGGTTCAAGTTTGGAGAGGGCATGATTGTAGGTCCTGATGTGGAGAAAGCGGTGGAAATATTGTTATCATATCGGAGTAAGGAGAGCAGTTCTGGGTCACAATATGAGCCTAGTGCATCTAGTAGGAAAAAGGAGCGACAATACCCCATGAGAGAAGTTCCCCCACAATGGAGAGAGGGCGACACAACTGTTAACCCACCTATTCTGCCACACTTTCAGCGTGTATGGATACATGTCCCATGGAAGCGAGCTGAAGTTTTAGCACTTAAACAGATATTACCTGATCCGCGTAAAAATCCTGCAGGGTATTACAAAGAGTTGTCACAAACTATGGATCATGTATAATGAATTTAGCTGATATCGATATGTTATTTGGGAATGTTGTTCCACAGCCTTTATGGGGTAAAATTCGTCATACAGATCATGATCAGGAATTAGGTGACTCATGGGCTAATATTGCTGCTGCAGATGCCCGACAAGTTGGTGGTGCTAAGCCTGAGCCTTTGATAGCAGAACTCCCTGGTAAAATAGTTGATTACATGAAAACGATAATGCCTGCAATACGCGTAAATTGGGATAAATTGTCTGCATGCAAGCAGAAGAAAGAAGAAACTGTCTCAGATTTCTTCACCAGGTTTGAAGAAACATTTGTCAACCACAGCGGTCAAGATATAACCACAGAAGGTGGTCAGAGATTGTTCGTCGATAAATTCGTGCACAATCTGCTTCCAGAATTGTGTAAAAAGTTAAAGGATTCAGAAAGTTCTTGGGCTGTGTCATCTTCAGCCCAGATATTGGCTACTGCACAATATTACGAAAATAGAGACAAGGACGAGAAAGATAGAGCAGAAAAGAAAACTAAGGAGTTGAAAACAAAGGTTTTGTTACAGCAAGCTATCCGCCACGTGGTGGTGGTGGTCAAAATAATAGTGGTCAGAATAACTATCAGAATAATTTTCAGCAGCCTCAACAGTATCAGAGGAACTCGCAAAGAGTCGAATACACTCAGCCACGTGTCCCTGTAGGCCCCAACCAGTGTTCGTATTGCAGGGAAGAGGGTCATTTCAAGTATAGTTGTCCTATTTTGTCACAGCGTGCAAATGGTGGTTCTAGTGTAAGAGGTCGTGGTGTTCAGCAAGCTCCTAGAGGTAGAGGACGTGGAAACGTCCCCCACAACGCACGTCCCCTTCCACCCCAAAATTCTATGAATAGGTTCGATCAGCAGAACAACGCATCTGACAGGACAGCTCAATACTATGTTGATGATTACTATACAGAAGATGAGTATTTGGAGGGTAATGATTGCTAGGACAGCCATAGACAAAGAGAGGGAGTTGTTTCAGTTCCAGTAGATCAGAGTGGACCTTACGTTGAGGTGATTACATCAGGTGTGTCAGAGCCTTTTCTGTTGGATACTGGTGCTACAAAGAGTTCTATTATGCACTCCAAACTCCCTGGTGCACCTTTGTCTGGCGAAATGAACGTTTCTGTAGGTTTTTCTGGCGCCCCAGTTAGAAATCCGATTTCTGACCCTTTGGCTCTTTCTGTTGGTCCTTGCGAATTCGAAGCACCCCTCATTCTGACGACAGGTTGTGGCGAAAACTTGCTAGGATTGGATTTGTTAAAAAGATTGTATGCAACTTTGTACTGTTCTCCTTCAGGAGTACAGCTTACTTTAGGCAAGAAAGTGGTTTCTCCAATGTATTTGTCGAGGGATAAACTTCCAGCGGAATTGTTGTTTCTTCCAGATATTCTTTGGGCCTCTGGTCCTAATGATGTGGGACTTTTAGAAATACCACCATATGTTGTAACATTGAAAGCCAATGTTCAAATGCCACAAATTCCCCAATACAAAATATCTAGTGAAGGTGAAAAAGCTTTGCTAGCGATAGTTTACGAATTGATTGAAAAAGATGTGATTGAAGAAACACGAGGCAACGTTTGCAATAGTCCTGTTCTGCCTGTTTTAAAACGAACTGATCCCTCTCAGCCACCTGTGTACAGATTCGTGATTGATCTGAGAGAGGTGAATAAAATAGTTGTGCCACAATTCCCAGTTGTCCCCGACATTACCACATTATTGACTATGATTCCAGCTTCTGCCTCTTGGTTTTCGGTGATTGACCTGAAGAATGCTTTCTTCAGTATCCCGATTGCTGAGGAGAGCAGGGATATTTTTTCCTTCAGTTTAGGAGGTCGCAGCTTCCGCTTTAAACGTGCTCCACAGGGCTACTGTGAAAGTCCATCAATATACAGTCAAGCTCTAAAAACACAGCTTGATACGATTGTTTTCGATTGTTTTACCTAAAGGTGCTACTCTTGTACAGTATGTGGATGATTTGCTCATTGCTGCAGATACTGAGGAAATTTGTAACAAGGCCACGCTGTCATTATTGCGTCATCTGTGTGATTTACATCACAAGGTGTCACTTTCCAAACTACAATATTGCCGACAAGAGGTGACCTACTTAAGTCACCTCTTATCGAAGGAGGGAAGGAAACTGACCCCAGAAAGAATTCAGGCAATAGCGAAATTGAGTGTGCCAAGAACACAGAGAGAAGTGGGTGCTTTCCTGGGCATTACATCGTACTGTAGACAGTGGATTCCAAATTTTTCGTTAGTGGCCAAACCCTTGGTGGCACTAACGTGTAAAAATACACCCAATCCCATTCCTTGGTCTGAAGAATGCCAGAAAAGTTTTCTCGAATTGCGCACAGCATTATGTTCGGCTCCTGTGTTAGGTACTCCCAACTACAGTAAGCCTTTCACATTGTATGTCCACGAGAAAGAGGGCTGTGGATTGTCAGTGTTGACTCAGTTATTTGGAGGTAGGCAGCGTCCATGTGCCTATTTTTCGTCGACTTTGGATCTGGTAGCTAAAGCATTGCCAAGTTGTTTAAGAGCCACAGCAGCAGCAGCTGTTTCTATTCGACAGTCTGCTGGTCTAGTAATGAATAATACACTAGTCGTGATGGTCCCACATGCAGTAGACACGTTGTTAAATAGAACCAAGACACAGCACTTAACTAGTGCTCGATTGTCCAGTTACGAATTAACATTAATAGCGAGTCATGTGCACACAAAAAGGTGCAGTACTTTAAACCTAGCCACATTGTTGCCAATTATAGAGAAATCAGGTGTTTCAGAACAGCACGATTGTTTTCTTAGAACAGAGGAAGAGACGAAAGGGAGAGTAGATCTATCCGATACTCCTCTTGCTGAATGTGATGGTACATTGTGGGTGGATGGGTCATGCTTCAAGCTCCCGAATGGTGACACGACTGCAGCATATGCTGTTACGACTTTGCATACAATTGTTGAAGCTGCACGTGTCCCACATAATTCAGCTCAAGCAGCAGAATTAATTGCACTCACGAGAGCATGTGTGTTGTCTAAAGGAATGAAAGTGACTATCTACACTGATAGTCAGTATGCATTTGGAGTGGCTCACAGTTTTGGACGATTGTGGAGAGAACGTGGGTTCCTGACTTCGCATGCAGCTAAGATTCAGCATGGTCAGTTGGTGAATGAGCTTCTTGAATCACTGACCTTGCCTCTGCAGATGGCGATTGTGAAATGTAGTGCTCACAAGAAGGTAACTGATGATGTTGGTCGTGGAAATGCATTTGCTGATGAGATCGCGAAAGAAACGGCAAAGAATGTAATGAGCCGAATGTACGTTGCAGGCCCTGCGAGATGGACTGGTGATATTGGAATGTGTGAAGACACAATAGAGAGTGTGAAGTCCATCCAAGCTGAGGCCACAGAGAAAGAGTTGAGCACGTGGAGAGAAAGTACGGGTAGAATGGATGCAAATGGTTGCTGGATTGAATTATCAGAGCATCAGAGATGGTTGTTACTTGCAGTGGTTACAATGGCTCATGGAATGGCTCATATCAGCGTAAAAGGGATTTGCAAGTTATTGGCTCCAGTATGGCAGAATCCAGGGATTCCCAAGTGTGCAGAGAATGTTGTCAAGAACTGCATGGTGTGTCTGAAACACAATCCTGGGAGGGGAACCCCAAACTCCAGCTGGTCATTTTGCACCTCCTACGTATCCGTTCGAGGTTTTGCAGCTAGATTTCATCCACATGGAGAGGTGCAACAACTTAAAATACGTACTCGTTGTTGTTTGTGCCTTCTCAAGATGGGTAGAAGCCTATCCCCTAAAGGACTACACTGCCTTGTCCACAACAAAAGCCCTTGTGAAAGAGTACTTCCCCAGGTTTGGAATGCCTAGAATGGTCTGGTCTGATAATGGAAGTGAATTTGTGGGTCGTGTGATGAAGAGAGTGCGAGGGGCTAGGTATTCGGCAGAAGTTCCACGCTGCAAATCACCCCCAATCAGCTGGATTAGTAGAATGATACAACGGCACTTTAAAACTTAAACTGGCCAAAATCCAAGCGAGCACAGGTCTTAAATGGCCTGACGCTCTACCCTTAGCACTCCTGTCCACCAGAATGACTGTGCATTCACGAGTGAAACTTAGCCCGTATGAGATCGTTTTTGGCCGGCCAGCCAACATATGGGGAGTGCCTAGACCCACAAAATTCAGTGAGCTTGAACACCCTGTTTTGCTTGATTATCTGCATGAATTGACGGCTAAACTGCGTGTTTTGCATCAACAGGTTCACGACACCCTGCCTCCGGTCTCTGAGACTCCGGGACATAAGATAGACCCTGGATCCTGGGTCTTGGTCAAGAATTTTCAGAGAACTAAGAACGACCAGCCCAGGTGGACCGAACCGCATCTCGTCCTTCTTTCCACAAGATCAGCCGTTCGGGTGGAGGGGAAGGCCAACTGGGTCCACGGGATCCATTGTAAGAAAATCCCTTTTCCTCTGCCTTATGACCAGTGGGTCCAGAAGGGTGTCGCTGACCCAGAACCTGATACCGTGCCACATGTCATTCCTTTCAGTGATACACGGTAAAAAGAACTGACTCTGAACGAGAAAATGAGAACATTTCGCACGAAGCTGTGCCACCATCCAAGCTATTGAACACTACAGAGCCTGAACTTTTGTTCCAGGATCAAGCAGTACCTGGAAGACAACGGTATAATTTGAGACCGAGAAAAACGAACTGATAGAAACGATTTTTTTTGCAATTCGAGACCAAGATCCATGGACTAATAAAAAATATTCTTTTTCCTTTCAAACCCTATTTTTGAAAAGCGCAGCTCTCCCATTTGAGAAACTTGCTCATTTTTGGTTTTTTTGAACCGCCATCCGGGTTCCGCTGCTAGGGCTGCGGTTGCTCAAAAGTCTTTGGGGCGCAGCTGACGACGTTAGGTCGGTAGTTCTGGTTGGTCCAAGGGAGTTGCCCTGGACCGACAGTCACCCCGGTTTTTGAGAGGCCTCTCTAACAGCCTCCTTGGTTTCTTTCCTACAGAACAAACATCCGGAAATAACTTAAATCCATTGCCAACTGGTGTGGTCACGCCGAGGGTGCAAAGAGAACTATACCTTTAGCTGGACAGGATACTGAAATTCACCAGTGAGTATATTTAACTGACCCCTTTGTCTCAACAAATCCGACGTAGGGCGCAGCCTATGACCATGTATTAATTCGCGGTGTTCAAAACATTCTTTTTTGTAGCTGACTAGAACCTCCACCACTTTAACTACATTAAGAACCAGCGACAGGTAAGCTTATGGAGAGTATGTGGCGGCTGAATGACAGTTGAGAGTCTCTCTTTGGTTTTAATGTTTGACTGATAGAATCTTTATCACTCATTATGTCTTTCAGATTAATTGTGTTTGGTCCTGAAGAGAATCCTTTACAATGATTTAGGATTCGAAACGCGTCGACCGAGGTGGTAGTTGTGTGTGGTGCCAAGTTTTGGCTCTAAATAGATTTATATATAATTTAGAGTGATTAGAAACGATTGCGAAATAGAGTTTTGGTCTTTATTACTGTGTTGATCTATGGAGCTCACTGATTGTATTATACCACTCCTATGATTGTAAATAGGTTTGGCTCTAGTTCCACCATAAAAGTCAGCAATCTAACTTTGGCGAATATTTTGAGAACAACTTGACATCAATTACCACCACGTATTTGAAATGTTTTGATATATGTTCACTGTCCTGTGTACACGTGTCTTATGTCTATGTGTGTTGTTATTATTGTGATAAACCACTTTTACACATTTTTGTCCTCTTGCCCCCCAAAGAACCCTATTTCTCGTATATCACTAATCATGATGATAGTGTGTTTTTGTAAATAGATGTACAGACATTTACATGTATAAATTTCTCGTTTGAAATACAAAAAAAACAAATTAAACCACAAGCTAAAAGAAAAATAAAAATAAATAATTTTTTAATTTTCTATGAAGAATCTTGACTGAAAAAGTGGTCTTTTTTTAGGCAACGACTAGGAGTGTCTTATTTAAATGGTTGAAAACTAGTGCACAGTATTGGCATTTTTCTTGTTTACTACTGGACCGACAGAAGCACCCCTTAGCAGAAGCAACCTCCCACCGCGGGCAGCACCTTAGAGAGGATGGAGTTTTCCAAGATGGAGAGACCTGCCAAACCAACGAACTTTAAACGCAAATTATGCAAAGTGATGACAAAGAAAAGTTTTATAATATTGTGCATTTTTATGCTATTTAGTGTAATGATATTTTTGATCAGTTATGTTTTATTCTCTTTTCGTGTAACATTTGCACCCACTGTATCGCCCATACCTCCTCCTACTGTTTCCTCCCATTCTTTCCACCCTCTTCCTGACCATGAATCCAATAGGAGATTGGAGTTCATTAATAACTCCTTTGTTCAGCTCTTGCACCAACACCAACTTGTAATGAACACAACTAACTGTTGGGTGTGCGGTCTTATGCCTCACACCACGGATAAAGGTATCCCTTATCTGGTCCTGCCCTTTAGTCACAATGGTTCTGTATGGGCATATAGGACAATGTTCATATATGCACACGAAATCTACCCCCTACGTTCTGTAACAGACAATCCTAGAAAAAGTGCTCTAGTCAAGGGTATAGTAGACATGATTAAGGAAGGTATTTCTTATGAGACTATCCCGAGAGATGAGACACTAGTATACATAGGATGGAACATGACTGGATATGGAGCTACTCTGAGTGAGAAACAGCAAGCTAAGAGATCGTCCCCGATTTGGATTGTACCCCACCAGGGTCATCTGTGTCTGCAAGGTAATGGCATGAATCCCAGGGCTCAGTTAGGGAAGAGTATCTGCACTAAAACATATGTTTTCGTAGCCCAGACTTCCCCCGCGTTCTTAGCAGCTAAGGGTACTTATTTCATCTGCCATGATAGAGCCTATACATGGTTGCCCCCTGACTTTTCGGGCTCATGTTTTGTTTCATTTCTGTTGCCCCCACCTCCACAGCAGCGGCAGATTACCACAGGACAAGGATAGTTAGAGGTGTCTTGAGTACAGAAGACACTGCAGGTCAAGAATTTGGGGACTTCGCAAAGGGTTTTCTGCCGTTCTGGGGATCCATGGCTAACAGCAGGAACATAAGGCAATTGACAAGGGTAGTTGAGTCCACCGTGATTGAAACTGCTGGTGCCCTTAGTAACTTGACTGCTGAGCTCCAGTCGGATCGACTTATGACCCTTCAGAACAGGGTCGCTTTAGATGTCATACTTGCAGACCGAGGTGGGGTATGCAGATTGATCCAATCTAGTTGCTGTGTTTTCATCCCAGATAACGCTCCAACAGTGTACCAGGCCATCTCCAAACTACATAAGATTTCCGAATCTATTCATGTAGATAAAGGAGATTGGTCATTAATGGGATGGTTCTGGGAACTGATATCCGCCTGGGGATGGAAAATTCTGATGGTCATTGGGATGGTCTTAGCCATTCTTTTCTTCTTCTGTCTATGCGTACAGTGTGCTCCTGCAATATGTGGCCTTTGTGTCGCATCCTGTGTAAGGAAGCCTGTATCAAGAGATGAACTGAGTACTAGAATGATGTTACAGCAACATCTCAATGACTTTAAGAATATAGATCTGGACTCAGATTAGCATGAGAATAGATTAATTGCCTATGTAAGGGCAAAAGGAGGGTTTGTGGTTCTGAAAATTCTGGACTCATGTAACCATTCTGGACTCGAGAATTAAACTTCATCGAAATATGACGAATTTGGTATCAAAAGGTCGAGAATGACGAGTACACTATGTACAAACATTTCCAGCAAATTCGAGTGACGATTTCACCTCAAAATCGTCGTTTTCGTTCAGAACCCTCAACTTCCATTTTGGGTATGGAAGCCATTTTTCTGAGTTGCCCTTTACATAGGCTTATAATCCAGCTGAATTCGATCCCAAAAGGACACGTACACCTTCATTGACTTTCCTATGACCTGTGCAAGTTGGAAACACTGCCCCAGGCCGAACTCGTTAGGTCAGTTCCCCTCCCAGTGGCCGAGCAAGATAGCATCAAGGCTCAACAAACCATAAAACCATTTTCAGCGCACACACCTGCCGTAACTTGCTCGCATCTGTCTCTGCTCTTTTTGCTTCACTTGCTTTATGGTGGGGAGGTGCCCGTTTTATTGGGGGTCCACCGATATCTGATGAAATGTTGGGCCTTGCCGGGTGATTTGTTGTAGGCAGCATGAAGTGAAATATGGACATGTCATCATGACTCTGCTTTTTCTTTGTACTAGAGATATGTCAATGATTTACTGTAAAACCAAGAATGTTTGCCTGAAGCTTAAAATTCTGTATAAGAAGAGAAGCCTGATTTTGTAAATTGAAACAGTCTCCTGAGAATATACTTCCCCATGTGTTGTACTTCTAGGACACCTGTTACCTTGGTTGCAGCCAATAAAATCGATCCTTGACTTCACCTAGAAGACTCTGAGTTTCTGTGGTCTGAATCAGGAAGAACCCGAGGTCTCTGGGTGTACCCTGACACCGCTGGGTTGCCGGTTCTGTGCCGGTTCTTAAAAACCCAGTACCTCATAACATAAGGGCCTTGCTGATCAACATAGAGCTCGACTGGATCCCTCCCTTGCCCCTGGCTGTACTATGCAAAGTTGTACGTAGTATCATAATCTGTGTGTTGGTACTGATTCTGTTTGGATGGTCAAATGTGTTCAATCTTCCTGACCTTTCCTCACTTGCTTCACTCGTTTACCCTCTCCCATGGATGTATGTCATTACCACGCATACTTTTACAAAGCATGCCTTTACCACGCAAGACTTGCGTTGGGGGGCGCTGGATAGTGAATAGTTTAATTTACTATTCCAACTCCAGTCCCCGTGGATAGTAGAGAAGGTTTTGGATAGTAAATTAAACTATTTCCTATCCTACAGCGCCCCCCAGCGCAAGTCGTTGTAACGATTTGCGTTATAGAAGTTGCGTGGTAAAGTTAGTGCGTGGTAAAATTCGCATTGTAAACGCTGTTTACCCTCTCCCACGTCCTCTTCCTCTCTGTCCACTTGCTATTTCCCTCGCCCCTCTGCCCCTACCAGCTCCTAACAAAGCCGGGCCTTGGGGTTTCCAGTGTCCATATTCTTTGCAAAATGCACATTGATCCTGTCCTAGGTCTTGGCGTCCTACATATGATGTCGATGAATTGTTTCTAGGTGGCTGTACTCTAGGGGTATTCTGCTGGTATCCTCCCTTATATTGCTCCCTTCCTGTATTCGCCCCTGGAGTTGTGCTATCATCACCCTTTCCTTCAAGTCCTTCTTTTTCCTTTCTGTAGCCCTGTCATTTTTGTTTTTCTGATGCTCATAGTGCTGGGCCATTTTGAGGATGGCCGCCGGTTTAGATGCTGTCCAACTACTTTCGCTGGCTTGTAATTTCTGAGATACCTCTGGCAGTAGTCCTTTGACATAGTTCTGCACAAATAAGTGGTGTCCGGTTGCAGTGGACATGTCTTGTCCACTGTAATCGGAGAACACTGTTTCAAATCTGGAGAAATACTCTGAGACATCCTCTTGTGGTTTCTGGCGGCACGCGGTTACTATGGACCAGTCTATCTTTTTCTCTTGGATCAGCGTTTTCACTTTCTACACTATTTTGTCAGGGAGGTCCAATATTGCTTTAACCGGTTTTTGACCAGGGTTCCGCTGTTTATCTAGTATGTTGAGTTGTTCTCAGGTATGACCAAGCAGTTCAGAACTTTCCTAATCTGTTTCCACACATCTGCTGGCAAACATAACCCGAAGAACAAGTCTATGTCGGCAAGTGTCATTATTGTTGATCCCAAAGCGGTACCTAGCTCGGTGTAAAAGGCGGTGGGGTTCTTTCGGAAATCCGGTAAAGATTTACGGAACGTCAAGATGTCCTGTCTGTCCCATGGCTGATACACACAATTGTAGACCAACCTTCCTCTAGCGTCTTGATGGTTCATATCGTCATGAGTCCCGTGTCCTCTACTAAGTTCCCAATAAGGGGCAGCTTCTTTTATCGGCATCATGCTATCTGGTTTTTCTACCGGGGGTCCTGCTATTTTTGATGGCCTGTCCTTATCTATCCGTCCTTGTTCTATGAGGTGATGGAATACTTCCAGTGTGGATGAAAAGAGTTCTGTCACATCGTTGTCGCCTTCATCTCCGGTGTCTACCTTCCTATAGAGAGCCACTAATCGCTCGGGCCCTACATCCTGGTACTTCTCTTCATACGCAGTAAGAGTGTGGTAACAGAGACGTACAATAAAGTATTGTTTGTGGTTTTCGATATAGGAGTTACATATGTCAGTCACATACTCTTCTGTCTCCTTCCTATCCATGAGGGATTTAACTATTTTATCAATGCCTGTTCGCTCATTTTTACTTAATTGCAGGACCCTGGGCACTCCTTTTTCCTTTGATCCTACTTCTACTACTGTATCCTTTGATGAGGCATTTGGTGTGAGTGACTCGGTGGGAGCGGAGGCGGTGGAAAACGAGACGATCGTGCCATCTCCGGCTATATTTTGGGGGTCCAGGCATTGTACTATGGGATGAGTAGGGGCGTAAGGGGGTGGCATGTTTATGATTGGGGGACCTAATATTAAATCATCATCTATCCTTTGTTTCGGCGGTAACTCGGGGTAAAGAGTCGAGGGCGTTCTAACAGGGTATTAACCTGATATTTTTGATTCCTGTTCCTTTTTATCGGTTTCCTTTTCATTTAGTTCTTCTTCTAACCTTTTACAGGCTTGGTAAGCTGATTTTCTTGTTTCTTTATCTTGTCTAGCTTCGTCTCTTTTCTTTATTTGAGCTGCCTCTTTTCGCCATAAACCAAAACTGTCAAGCATGGCTGGTGTCGTTTTCTTTTTGTGGGGAGCTAATTCTAACGTTTCTATTTTAGCGGGATCAAAAGTTCTCGTCAGTGGCCACTGATTTACCCGGTCCTTCCTAGTGTATTGATGCCATAGTTTGCTATAAGCTATGGTGGCTAATCCATATTTTACGTACATGTCCTTGTTAGGGATGCCTTCCGGCGCCGACGGCTGACTGACTTCTAACAAACGGTCCAGTCTAAAACAATTACAAAACAATCTAGAGAAAACAGGCATGACGCATTTACCGGTCAAAATGAATATCTCAATCAATCAATTTAGACAAAATTCTGTACTACCTGTCCTTCGCTGTCTGCAAAGAGAGAGAATATTCCTATTCTCTGTTGTTTGCAAGCAGGGAATGTCTCAAATAACTCAATATAAAAAAGTAATACTAGTATTTCGATCAAACTATTCAATCTATCAATCAATTTAAGTCATTTTTTCACGACCTTACCCGGACCGTATGGACAGTACTTCGTCTTCCCCTTCCAGCACCTGGTTGGCCTCTCACTCCAATAATTAATGCAGCGTTCCTCTAAGGTCCCAGTCAGGACTGCAGGTCACTCGAGAGAGGTCCGTTCGGAACCAGTGAAGTTCAGTCGATCGGCAGCTAGACAAAGGTCTTCTCAGGCAGGTATACCCCAATCGTTTAGTCATTCACTCCGTCGTTAGGACCTCTCTACCGGACCCACGCGTCGCTGATGGGCCATCACGCCTGGGCGCCAATTTGTGAAAAGCAGCAAGTCTTCTAAGACCCCCAATGCTGCCCGGTGCAGGGTTCACCTCTAATTCACTTTGGTTTCGCTATCAAAATAATGAGGCAAGCGCTGGTAACTGGAAGACAAGAAAAAGGTTTATTTCTCATGAGGAGACCACGTCAACTGCAGATACCGGGATGTTTGAGGGAGATATTCTGCTGGTATCTCCTTTGGCTCTTCCTTTTATACAGGTTTTACACAATGCGGGGCCATGCCTACACTCCAGGAAACCAAGACGAAAGGGAGTCACCCCTCTTGACCTTCCCCGTAATAAATAGTAAAGCTTTGAACTAATCATGTGTGCCATATATGGTCCTTCCACGGGGCCCGAGGGCCAACTGGTGTTTTTTCCTTTTACAGTGATTCTATGTGTTGAACTGAAAGTATATAGCCTTCTGTTTGAATGCAAGCGAGCAGTCTTCTCCGCGCACCTGATGGGTGAAGGTTGGAGAGGCTCCTCTATAGAGTATTTTGCTTAATAAAGGATTGAAATTTCTTCACTGCCAACTGACTGATTATTTGGTAAATAGGGATTGGGTTATTGGTAGGTATAGCCCTTTCATATTATTTTGTAATACTTCAGTTGGCAACTCCGCCGGGACTTTGTGATAGGGTCGTCCTCCTGTAACTGGGTAAAAGGACAAAGAAAGGGGAGCTCTGGTCGAGCGGGTGGACTTACCGGAAAATTTCAACTTACTCCACTCTCGCGATCAGGGTGCCCCAGCTGCTAGTGACCCTTTGCCGGAGTCCTACGGGCGTAACCCCGGAGTTGACCCTGTTCGTCTTTAGGAGTTGGCAGTGGAGAACGTGCAATCGTACCTGCATGCATTAGGTGAGTGGATTATTTTTGGTGTCTTTTGGAATGCGCTGTTGAGCAGTGCCTTTGGAGCAGTTAACTGTATTGGATTTGGTGGTCGGTGTACCACGGAGAATTTGGGGGGTCTGGCGGGACAGCATTGTGGCTGCACGGGTAGATGCTCCACGGACTTGTTTTTTGAATAATAGAGACGCCGATCGGACGCCTTGGTGTGGCTCGTATGGTACACACCCGGGCGGACTGGTCTCGGAAAGGCCCGTGGTTGTACCTAGGTAGCCTCTGGGACATATCTGAAGCGGTGCTAAGGCAGCAGGCTTAGTCAGAATAGTCCCAAGGGTGAACCAGGAAGACCCCGGGATGGTCTGTAGGACAGTCTGTGGTTATTCCTGTCCGAAGGTCTCTGGGTAGTCTTTGGACTACTTATTTTTGGTATCTGTTGGTCTAGAATCTGAATTGATTAATTCTCCATGAACAGGAGTCGACGGGCTCTGTTCTTTTGTTTGGAAAGGAAAACATAACAAGAGACATGTCATTTTGAAAAAATGTTTATCTGTTTATTGCTCTGTGTGTGTGTTCGAATCGGAGAGTGGGTGAAAATGTTGGGAGTGTTTGAGCATGGCCATGTTTGAAAGACTGTTTCTCGAATAGAGTATAACTGTCAATGATCATTATGCCGTGTTTTAGCAAATTATGCTTTGGATGCTGTTGTCGCTGAAAAGGCGTGCGTTTGGATGAAAGTCAACCTGCCCCACCTGAGGGCAGCCCGAGTTATGATATGTATGTTAAACATGGTATTACATCCATCTTGTTGGATGTACGTCAGTACAACGCGATCATTTTGATCGCGGTACTTTACAACGCGGTTTTCACAATGCAAGTCGTTACAACGACTTACGTTGGAGGGCGCTGGATTGAGGATCAATTCAATTTTCTATTCCAACTCCAGCCCACGTAACAGTAGGGAAGGTGTTGGAATAGAAAATCAAACTAATCCTTAAGCAAGAGCGCCTTCCAGCACAAGTCGTAGTAATGACTTGCGTTGTAATGGCTGCTCGTAAAGGTCACGGGGTGTAAACACAGCATTGTAAAGGATGTTTCCCATCTTGTTTAATACGCTGTGGCATAAATATACTAAAGACAATGTGGAGTTGCAATGGCCCTTAACCTGGTCTTTTGATGAGAAAAAGATACATTTTTTGGAGGATCGATTGTTTTCTAAATGAAGCAGGCAGGCAATGTTTGATTCCCTAAACATGTGGCAGAAGGAAGCAAAGCGTAGACGTATAAGGGAGGATAAATTATGCAGAATAAAGGGAGGTCAGACGATTATGCAGAAAGCCATAGCTTATGATAAAGCTCAAACTGAAAAGGGAATTGATTGTGCAGACTTTAGATTACAGGTGGATAAAACCTATGTAACCAGGGCTGAGGCAGAGGATGAGATGGAGGATTTATTGGATATGCGTCCACCACCTCCTTATGCTCCACAACGTATATATCCCGCTGTCCCTCTAACTTCAGCACAGGCCCCTGTGGCCTCTGCTCCAGTTGTTTCTTCTTCCTCTGTCCCTTCGGGAACGTCCTCTATTTTATCTCCCTCCGCGTTCGGGATGGCTACTTTATGGTCTGATGCGTTGCCGTCTTCTGCTTTGTCCACAGTTGTTTTGTCTCCCCCTACTTCTGCCTGGGCTTCCCAGTCCTCGAGCACGACTCCAACCCTCGCTGACCCAACTCAATCTCGTGCTCTGGGGGATCTTGGCGCACAGAGGTTATTTACTTGTTCGGCGGTAGGACTAGATGAGTAGCAGATGATTGCGAATCAGTCATCCCAGTGGATGCGCCATCCTATTTATACTCTAACTGATACATGGAGCACGCTTCGAGATCACAAGCCTGTTATGCAGCAACATGCCCTGAAACACATGGCTGAATGTTTTATTTCTAAATGGGAGCAATGTTTCCCAGGAGGGATGGCCCCCCAAGTGATGTATGATATTCGGGACAGGGCTCATAAGTCTGAACTCGGACAAGAGGAAGTGTTCAGGAATGTTGAGGTTTTGTTAAATTATCGAGGGCGAACGCACCAGAAATGTCCATCATGGGACTCCCAGCATCCTATGCGAGAAGTCCACCCTATCTTCCATCCTGAAGTACCGGAATTAAAAAATGATCAGGATGTGGTAATTAGACCTCGTGTGGAAGCACGAGTACAAGAACAATGGGTTTACATCCCCTGGAAGAGGAGTGAAGTCCTCTTGCTGAAGTCACAACTCCCTGACCCCCGTAAAAACCCTACGGCTTATTATAAAGAACTCACAGAAGCGGCCTCCTCAGCTGTTATGACCTTCGCTGACATAGAGCTATTTTTTGAGTTACTAGTCCTCGTTGATGTGTGGTGTCAGGTGCATGATCAGGACCATGCTCAAGAGTTAGGCGGGTCTTGGGATGAAATAAAGGACTGGGATAAGGATCGAAAGCCTGGTGATAAACCGAAACCTGAACTATTGGCTTTACCGGGCCGGATTATTACTTACATGCATTCCTTAATTCCGCCTCGTAAGGTGGATTGGGATAAATTGACAGCGTGTAAGCAGAAGAAGGATGAAGGTTTTTCTGATTTCTTTACTAGATTTGAAGGTGTGTTCATTGACTTTAGTGGACAAGATATATCAGTAGAAGGCCTTGTATGATTATTTGTTAATCATTTCGTGACAAATCTGTTGCCGGAAATCTCCACGCGGTTACAAGCCGCTGAGAGTACTTGGACCACTTCTACGCCCTCGATAACACTGAGTATGGCTCAATATTACGAATATAGGGAAAATGAGATTAAGGATAAGACGGGAAAGAAAGCAAAGGATCTTAAAACACGGGTGTTGTTGCAACAAGTTATCCGAGGACAAGGCAGGGAGAGGGGCGGAAGAGGGTTTGTCCCTAGGGGGGCGGGAACTGGATGAGGCGGAGGACCAGCTGTTACTTTCAATCCCCGGGTAAGCATACTTTGCAGTGTTTCATAATAAATGAACCCCTCTCTCCTGAGTTTGCTGCTATTCCAGCAACACTATGGGCCACTGGAGACACAGATGTAGGATTATTAAAGATTTCACCTGTTTCTATTACTTTGAAACAGAATGCTCGGTTACCACGTATACCTCAATACAAAATTTCTACGGCAGGCGAGAAAGCTTTGCTCTCCATAATACAAGATCTGATTGAAAAGGGTGTGGTGGAAGAGGCGGCTGCCAATATATGCAACAGTCCCATTTTACCGATTTTGAGAAAGGCCCCTACTGGGAGCGATCCTAATTATGTATGATACTTACAGTTTTGTGATTGATTTGTGTGAAATTAATAAAATAGTGCTGCCCCAATACCCTGTGGTTTCTGACATCACTACTATTCTCACTATGATACCTCCCACTGCTAAATATTTTTCCGTGATCGATTTAAAGAATGCTTTCTTTAGCAGTCCGATCCATCCCGATAGCCGTCATATTTTCGGCTTCTCCTTATCTGGTCACAGCTTGCGGTTTTGTCACGATCCCCAGGGGTACACAGAGAGTCCCAGTATTTATAGTCAGGCTTTAAAAGCATTGTTGGATGATTTGGTCCTGCCTCTTGGTAATTTGCTTTTGCAATACATCGATGATCGGTTGGTGGCTTCTGGCACCGAAGAGGGCTGTAAAGAAGCCACTGTTAAATTATTGTCTCATTTGGCGGCTAATGGTAATTAAGTATCTCTTTCTAAATTCCAATATTGTCAACAGGAGGTAACCTACCTTGGTCATCTACTGTCAAAAGAGGGGAGGAGACTAACCCTTGAGCGTGTGACTACCATTTCTAACATGTCTGTACCTCGTACTCAGCGTGATGTTCGTGCATTTCTCGGCATAACTTCTTACTGTCGACAATGGATTCCTAATTTTTCTCTTCTTACTAAACCTCTCCTGTACTTAACCACTAAAGATGTGCATGAACGTCTACCTTGGACTGATGATTGCCAAAAAGCTTTTGACTCTTTGAAATCTGCGCTTTGCTCTGCACCCATTCTGGGTACCCCTGACTACCAAAAACCTTTTGTGCTTTATGTACACGAGGTGGACGGTTGCTCGCTTTCTGTGTTGACACAAGGATTTGGTCGTAAGCAGAGACCTTGTGCCTATTTCTCGGCGGTGTTGGATAACGTCGCCAGAGCACTCCCTAGCTTTTTAAGGGCTACTACTGCAGTCGCACTGGCTATTCGACAGTCGGAGGGGCTCGTCCTGAACACTGACCTCAGAGTGATGGTACCACACGCTGTGGATACATTATTGAACAAAACGAAGACCCAGCACCTTACAAGTGCGTGTCTTACAGGTTATGAATTGACTTTGTTTGCTTCCCACATTACGATTAAATGATGTGCCACTCTGAACTCTGCAACATTACTACCCCTCCCTTCGGACGAAAAGAACAATGATGTGAATCATTCTATATTTCAGATGGAGGAAGAGACGAAGGGACGGGTAGACCTCACAGACATTCCTCTATCTGACCCCCAAGGGGAATTGTATGTCGATGGCTCTTGTTTCAAATTACCAGATGGCATGACAACTGCTGCATATGCGATAACTACTCTACGCACTGTAGTTGAGCCTTCCCGAGTACCCTATCAGTCAGCACAGGCAGCTGAGTTAGTGGCATTGCTCCGGGCCTGTGAGTTAAGTGAAGGATTGAGAGTAAATATTTACACGGACAGCCAATACGCCTTCGGCGTGGCTCATAGTTTTGGCCGACTGTGGGCAGAAATGGGTTTTCTTACTTCCCATGGACAGCGAATACAACATGGCCCTTTGATTTTACAATTACTGACAGCATTGACATTACCAGAAATGGTGGCTGTAGTCAAATGAAGCGCACATAAGACAGTGGTGGATGCAGTGGGTGATGGTAATGCCTTTGCTGATCAGGTCGCTAAAGAAACTGCAAAATCTAAAATGACCTCAATCTTTATGACTACTTCTGCTAGGTGGGTGGCGGAAACAGAAATGTTCGATAACACTATGGAGAGTGTCCGGGAAATACAGAAAGAAGCTACCCCTGCTGAACTGGCTCGCTGGGAAAAGGAAGTGGGGAAATTAGATGCAAATGATTGTTGGATTGACTTGACAGAGAAACAGCGGTGGTTGTTGCCCAATGCATTAGTGAATGCCGTAGTGACCATGGCACATGGTTCAGCACATATCGGGGCAAAGGGTATTTATGCATTATTAGACCCTGTGTGGAATAATCCTAATATCCCAAGAACTGCTGCTCATTTGGTGCAATACTGCATGGTTTGTTTACGACATAATCCTGGGGGCAGGGAACCTGTTTTGAGTGGAAATTTTGCACCACCATCTTTGCCTTTTGAGGTGCTCCAAATGGATTATATCCAACTGGATCGCGTGAATAATTTTAAATATGTTCTGGTAGTGGTGTGCGCTTTCAGTAAATGGGTGGAAGCCTACCCGACCAAAGAAAATACTGCTTGGGCAACAGCAAAGGCTTTGATAAAAGAATCATTCCCACGCTATGGATTGCCTCGGGTGATCTGGAGTGAAACGGGGGGCACTTTAATTGCAATTGATTACAGATTAAGCAGAAATTCCATGCGGCTCAACACCCCCAGTCCGCTGGGTTGGTCGAGAAGTATAATGGAATACTGAAACTCAAACTAGTAAAGATTCAAGAAAGTACTGGGTTAAGGTGGCCAGATGCCCTACCACTAGCATTGATGTCAATACGGGTTACCCCACATTCTCGTTCCGGCTTGTCTCCTTATGAGGTAATTTTTGGGTGCCCTGCCAATGTTTGGGGTGTCCCGAGACCCAGAGCATTTTGTGATATTGAGTATCCTATGTTGACAGACTATCTGTATGCTTTGACTAAAGATCTTCGTTCCATTCATCAACAGGTTTCAGCAGTCTTGCAGCCCCTGCCGGAGGGTCCTGGACATCGCTTGGAGCCAGGACAGTTGGTTCTGGTCCGTAACTATCAGAGGAAATCCAGCCTGGATCCCCGTTGGTCTGAGCCACTTCAGATCCTATTGGCCACGCGGACGGTGGTAAAGGTGAACGGCAAGCGACATTGGATACATGTGTCACATGTGAAAAAACTACCCCTCCCGCTTCCTTATGATCAGCGAGTCCAGGAAGGAGTTTTGACCCAGGAAAGTGAACGAGCCCCTCGCTTTGTTCCTTTTTCTGATGCCCAGGAAATTGGAGAAGGGCAAGGAGAAGGAGTACCGGGCTCAGAAGGGGCTCTGTCATCTGCACAAGTGATTGCCCTGCATTCTGTTGCCCCTGCAGTTGAGCGAGAGGCTCGTACTACTCCTGTTGCAACGGATTCGTCATCCTCTATTTTGTTCTCTGATCAGGAAGCGCCTGGCCATGTTCGATACAACCTGCGGCCCCGAAAACAACACGGTACCCCAGGTGAAGATGATAGGAGATAGGGAGAGACTTGAGTGATAGGGTACAGACCTGTCCCACGAATGTCTGTTAGATGCACTTCTGGGGTACTGAGCGAGACACTGGACTGAACGCGTTGAGAGCGTTGAACATTTGCTTGCTCTGTTCAGAAAGAAAGACTGAATTTCTTGTGTAAAAAGGCCCAGGTTGTGTTTTTTTCAAGAGTTGTGTGAGAACATAACTCCAACGTGAGAAGATTGTTTGGTCTCATTTGTGATGAACGATAGGAGCCTGCCCATGAGGCTCTAAACGGACACTGGAAAGAAGCACCCTCTGGCAGGTTGGACTGCATTGCCCAAGTTTATTTTTGGACTTTTAGCTAGCATGTATCCCTTTGCTCGTTTTGTTCCCGAAGAAGAACGCCCTTTTGCACAACGTTATTTCTCTGTAAATATGCCTGTCTTTTCTAGTTGATCACAATATGTTAAAATTGCATTTGTGGTCATTATAGCGACATTGCTAATTATATTAATGGGAGTGTTTGTATACTTAGAATTTCGCTACCCCATGCATACTGTTTTAGGAACCACTACCCCACCTCCGGAACATGTGTTTAATACTTTAGCTAAGCAAGCATCCCCTACCATTAGGCAGACCCTCCAGTTTATCGCTATTTCGCGATTCACGAAAAATTCACGAAATCGGCAGATTACCGCGATGGCCGCGATAATAACCATATTGGCCGCGATATTTACAAAAAAGTGTCTCTACCGGGAGACAGCAAAACAAACAATGCCTTTTATTGGCTGTGCGCCGCCCCCCCCCCCCCCCCACTCGTGTGTGTCAGCAGTTTCCCGGGACACACACAGACAGTCAGTTTTTGAGCTGCCAGCCGCACCCGAGTACTTCACAGGTCATTAAAAGACCTTTCACTTGTTAATGAGGCTTTGTTTTTCAACCCTTCTTTGACCCCTCTGACTAGGGCTGGAATAATTAGCCACACCGCCATACTGGAAAGCACATGGCACACACACATTCTGTAGACGAGATCAGCTTTTATCTCGGGTTTGTTTTTTCTAGTGAATACTGAAATCTTAAACTGGACCCACGGACACCATAAGCACGAGCAAGTGTTATGTTTATGTTATACCGCGCTAGCATCTAGCGCCATCTAGTGGGATGTGCTTCATTTGCGGCCTCAACATTTATAAATAGGCAGTCTTAATTGAAAATGTATAAATCAGTTTCGAAGGGCCTTTTCGAGTTTATGAGTTGCTCCTTTAGTTTCCTATTGCCTTTGCTCCTTATCAGCCTGAATTCAGGAGTGCTTACAAACGAGCAAAAGGCTTTTAAAAGGGAACATATGTATTGCATAGAAAAAATGCCACAGGTGAGATACACACAAATATAATACACTCTCGAAATACTGTTATAAATCTATGGTCTACATCTCTTGTGTGTTGTCAAATATAAGTCTAGAAAGGGGGCTGGACAGGCAAATTGGCAGATTATATGGTTTACGCTAGGCACTCCAGGTGCACTGCTGGCATATTGTAACCATAAATGAGTTGACACTATCACTGGATTAGGTTAGCCAGGATGGACAGAAACATTCGGTAAATTATAACAGCAAAATTTACAAAAAATTAGCGTAGGGGAGCGACGCAAGTCTTTTTGATTTGCTGCATTACGCTGCCAGCCCATGAAGACGTGTCAGGCCGGGCTGACACACACGACGGGGGGGGCCTAAAGCCCCGTGCGCCCAATGGGTGTTGCGCGCCTGACCGTCCATCACGACGAGGCATAAGTAGGGCCGTGAGCCAAAGGGTGTGCATCAGGGTGGACTCGGGTGAACTCTGCATTTGACATCTCGCTCGGTCACGCCATCACCTACTCCAGGTCTGGTTCGACAACAAGCAGAGCACACACTTCAAGAGACCAATGGTGCGGACTGTCCAATGACGTCACGCCCCTGGAATACTTCACCACTTCATTTCCCCACGACCAGCACCAGGATTTGACACATGTTGAGAATTCCCAAACCATATTCAGAGATACACTCGAATATCTGTACATGCTTTTCGAGGGAAACAAAGTGTCTACATTGTAATTAAACCAAATATGCATAGCTTCATGTTGTTAAATAACTAAAAAAGCTAAGATATCTGTGTTTGTTGTAGGAAAAATGGCCAAATAAAATGCCACAAAATTGCCGCTAAATTTCCATATTTGTGCCGCTAAATTTCCTTTTTTGTGCCGCTAAATTTGCGAATCCATGCCGCTATATCCTGGGGGGTCTGATTAGGGGAAGACCCTCTGGGCACAACGTGAAACGCCTGAAGGCGATTAGTTCGTAGACTTTTGTTCAATAAAGTTATTCCATATTTTGTAAATTCAAATATAAGTTTTTATTCCCAAGTTGATCAAAAATCACATTCTTTATGATGTATTTGAGTTGTTTTCACACACGTAAATTGTAATTTCAAAATGGCATTCCCAATGCATTTCGTGCACACCCGTGCACTTCTTCAGGGGAACTCTAAACAAAAATATAATAACTCTCATGAGGATACAGTTTTCGTTTCTGGCAATTCATTAATGTACTACAACAATTTATCAAACAATCGTCTTTGGATCACTAGTTTTCAGGCATGTGGGAACATACCTAAGTAAGATCAGCTGTGTATTTACACTTCTTGTAAAATCTGAAGTTCAAAACATAAAGAAAGTGAAGTGATAAAGAAATAGCGCGTGTTAATCTAAAGGATTGGGTGAGCAAGACATCAAGAAAAATCAAGATCAGAATGTCAGAACATAAAAGCAACATTAGAACACAAAAAACTAACTCTACAGTGGCTATCCATTTTAATGAAAGACACCACAACATTTCTCAACTGAAGTTTATTGTTCTGGAAGTGTTAGAGAAAATACCTGGAAGAGATATGAACAGAACGCTGTTACAGAGAGAAAACTATTGGATTTACTTATTAGACTCGATGAAACCTAATGGGCTCAATGATCGATTGGAATTCGCCTGCTATTTATGATCAATGAAACTGACTACCCTATTACTGTAGTTGAACTGAAGTTCGATACATTATGTTTTGATTTTTTATGATTTTTATGTCATGATTCTTTATGTCATTCTTTATGTCATCATTGATCACTGTTTTCTAATCTTTCTGCTTTCATCGTTAATTTATATAATCATCAGTGGAAATCATCATTCGCTAGCTATAAACATCTAAAGAGAACGCCACTTTTGGTTGTTAAGGAAAATTGATGATTCATGTTAATTGCACACCTATTCTAACCTTATAACAAACCACATCACGTCAATACTAATTCTCCGCATAGTCACTATTTTGGGAGCACGCCCGATTTTAGACATCACACCACTTTAAGATGGCGACCAGTAACAGCCCATGTAGTCTTCTTTCTATGTCCAAACAGTTTGTTTAGACACTTTAAGATGGCGACCATTAACAGCCCTTATAGTCTTCTTTCTTATAGTCTTCTTTCTATGTCCAAACAGTTAGTTAACACGCAAGCGAGTCGTTGAACTTTCAATCACACGAACGGAAGACTAACATACACACGCAATCTAACCGGCAGGTAAGAAACGGACTAGCTAGGTTATTGTATTTTTTACCATAGATCACTTTGATAAATTTAATGTATCACGGAAGTTTCGAGCTCACCCAATCCTTTAGATTAACACGCGCTATCTCTTTATCACTTCACTTTCTTTATGTTTTGAACTTCAGATTTTACAAGATGTACTAACAGAGTAGGCCGAGAACCATACAGACGCCATTTTCTTTCTTCTGACTCGGACACGAGCTGTGATCACGTGTCACTCTCCGGTAGTTGTCAAGCCCCATTTCATTTGAGTTACTGAGAGCAGCTGAAAGTAAACTGTTTTCTCTATGTCCTGGGACTCAAGGTCGCATTTGGTTTTGGGTGCAATAAGCACATTCCAGGAGGCGTCGTGCCTACACTCCCAGGAACCAAGATGAAAGGGAGTCACCCCTCTTGACCTTCCCTGTAATAAATAGTAAAGCTTTGAACTAATCATGTGTGCCATATGTGGTCCTGCCTCAGGGCCCGAGGGCCAACTGGTGTTTTTTCCTTTTACAGTGATTCTATGTGTTGAACTGAAAGTATATAGCCTTCTGTTTGAATGTAAGCCAGCAGTCTTCTCCGCGCAACTGATGGGTGAAGGTTGGAGAGGCTCCTCTATAGAGTATTTTGCTTAATAAATGATTGAACTTTCTTCACTGCCAACTGACTGATTATTTGGTAAATAGGGATTGGGTTATTGGTACTTATAGCCCTTTCATATTATTTTGTAATACTTCAAACTTTCCCGGAAAGCTTGAAGCATGCCGAGATCAACGCCTTACTCAAGAAACCCAAGGCGGACCCCAAGGACCTCATGAACCTCTGGCCCATCTCCCTGCTCCCAGCAAAGGTCATCGAGAAAACCGTTAACAAACAACTGACCCGCTACCTCGAGGAGAACAGCATCCTGGACCCATCCCAGTCTGGGTTCCGCTGCGACCACAACACCGAAACCACCCTCATCGCCGCCACCGGTGACGTCAGGACCCTGCTGGACAACGGAGATACAGCAGCCCTCATCCTCCGGGACCTGTCAGCCGCCTTTGACACCGTCTGCCACCGCACACTACGATCACGCCTCCACGATGCCGGGATCCAAGAGAAGGCCCTGGACTGGACCACATCCTTCCTCTGCGGCAGAACACAGAGCGTCTGCCTCCCCCCCTTCCGATGCCACCGAGAACATCTGCGGCGTACGCCAGGCCTCATCCCTCAGCCCAATGCTGTTCAACATCTACATGGCACCCCTCGCCCACGTTGCCCGACAGCACAACCTCAACATCATCTCCTATGCCAATGACACCCAGCTGATCCTCTCCCTCATCAAAGACCCCCACACTGCCAAAACCAAACTCCACGAAGGAATGAAGGCTGTCGCCGAATGGATGAGGAACAGCCGACTGAAGCTGAACTCGGACAAGATGGAGGTCCTCATCCTCGGATCCACCCCTTTTGGCCTGGGATGACTCCTGGTGGCCGACCACACTGGGAACAGCCCAAACACCCACCGACCACGCACGCAACCTAGGGGTCATCCTCGACTCCACCCTCTCCATGACTAAGCAGGTCAACGCCGTCTCCTCCTCCTGCTTCAACACCCTACGTATGCTCTGCAGGATCTACAAGTGGATCTCCACTGATACGAGAAGAACGGTCACCCAGACCTTCGTCAGCTGCAGGCCATCAAGCTCCTCATCCACGCACACAAAGCATTCCACAACACGGGGCCAACGTACCTCAATAGGCGACTCAGCTTCTACACCCCCACCCACCAGCTCCACTCCACCGGCCTCGCCCTCGCCGCAGTCCCCTGCATCCAAATAGCGACTTCTGGTGGCAGATGCGGCAGATCTTTCTTCCAACATGCCGCTGATAGAGATCGCAGGTCACCCGACCAATATTTTCACCACTCAGGTTTCGGGCCCATATACTTTAATTCACCATCCACATTGATCAGATGACCTTACAACCTTCTACCAATAATTGTGAGTCCCTTTTTCTACTATTTCCTAGTGTACCCGACTTACCATCCACAGATACGGGTACCTATGACCACGATGGGTCAGGGAGCTAGCTGTAAAAGGAACGGCAGGAAAAATACAAACCCAACATTTAAACCTTTACTTTCATTAAAATGACCACTGACAACTGGGAAGTTTTAAAAGTTTTATCTCAGATTTCAGATTCTGCAATCATGCAGTTTATAGCAATAAGGCAATCTATAATCAGAATTACGAAGAGCACATAACCATATAGGAAGAGTATACAGGCAACCATCTAACCCTATAATGAGGAAAATTCAGAAATAACAGAATTGAAATTCGAGGGAGAGTACTTAATGCTAGGAATTTATACACGTATTAGGATTTCATCATTGGGTCATTTTTCGAGAGTAAGACACTAGGGAAAACCTATATCTCTAAAAGAAGGGTAGAAAAGTGCAACACGCTATAATTCTAACGTTATCACTTCAATTCAGTATTTAGGAGAAAATTGTAAAACACATTTAATTCATAAACAGTATGGAGAGATTTATATTTAAAAGGACAGGGTACCATAGGAACATGTCATGAAATTAAAGGCAAATGACTTAAATGACAGACAAATGGTTGCGTGAGAAAAAGCATGGAAAATTATCATATGCAAAGGTATGTCTTTATTGAAGCAAAGACAGAAAAATAGAAAGGTGCAGTTTAAGAACTCAGAGCGATATTTACCTAGACTGGTGTGAAAACCAACCCTGGCCACGGGTCAGTTAAGGGCAGGAAAACCCTCAAGGAAGGATAACCCTCAGTGGGACAGCAGGTGCAGAATGGACACCCCAGGACAGGACAGGAAAACCAGATTAGGATCAGGACAGGACCACCAGGATACGACCAGCACCCGCAGTTCGAAAGCAACGCCAGCGCTCCACCCTCTCTGCAGCTATCAGTCAGGACCCCGATTGGGTCAGCGAATTCCCCAGGAAAGTGCTCCGCCAGCACTTAAAGGTTCAGTAAAACCTTCAGAGTCTATGGTCAAATTTCGGACAGAGAGCTCCGCAGCACCTCTGTATCAAGTCACCTATTGAGTACGTTGGGTCAGTGACAGGTCAGCTATTCAGACAAGTCGGACAAATTCCCTAGGTGAACCTAGGCTAGATATACTGTTTTGGGACAGTGTACCACCCCCCAGATGTTGCAAAGTGTCAGAATCCCCAATTTCGATTGGTCCTAAGGTAGGATTTGGTTAACACACCAATCAGAATAGACTATAGCAAGCCCTATTTTGCATTCTAAGGTGCCGCCTAGCAAGTTTGGGGTTCTCATGAGAAAGTTGCACCAAATACAATAGAATGACTACATTTGTATCGACTGAGGGACACTGGCTCCATCCTCCTGGGTCAGAGGTAACGCTCTCAGGAGGATCTTGACTGTGGCTGCCAGCTGGCTGAGTTCCACTGCCCAAGGTTGTTTCGTGCCTCGCATCTCGAGCATGCGTAGAAGGGACCTTCAAGATGGCTCACAACCCATTCAGATCCCCATTTCCCGCGATACATGAAAAGTAAGCGAAAACAAATTAAAACACAGAAATAATTGAATGTATTACATGTCATGATTTCGTACTTCAGATTTATCATCATAAAAATATACTATGCGATTAGATATTAGTGCAATATATAACAACACGAGAGCAACAGCACGAACTTCAGCACGTTATTGCAGCGAGCTACCATCTTGTGACTATTACGCATGCGCACCCTTTCCCTCCAACTAAATCTACGTAGAGTCACGTGAGTGTGACTAACGCATGCGCAGAAGCAAGTTTAAGAAACGGCGGCCATGTTATAGACAAGAGTTACTTGTATTAGTAGAACACATAGGCAAGCTTCGCTACGACACATGTATACCAAAAATAAAAGATATTAGTACAACGTACAAATTATTATGAGGTTACAACAGATCCGAGGTTCATGAATCGAGCAAGTCGCGATGCGAAATCTTGCTCTATCAATCCCCTCTTTGATGATATTTACTATCATCACTAAAAATGGAAACAGATGCCAACTTTCACACCTTGTACATCTCAATCTCCTCCAACAGGCGATTCAGTTTCTCTTTCTCGTTTTTGGTAGGGTGAGAATTTTTCACCTTTTTATAAATCTTATTATTCAATTCTTCCAATTCAAGCTCATCCGCACCTCTTTTCACACCTCTCGCATTCACTTGGTACTTTTTTGTGTGTTTTCGACATTTGCAACCGATGAATATGAGAAATATGATGAGCCCTATCATTCCAATTGGCATCAGTACCTTAAACAATAAGCTTTTACCTAAGCTAGCAAACCAATGACCTACATTGGAGAGACCATCAACCAGTCTCTTCCAGGCACTGTCAACCTCGAGTGGTTTAAGTTCCTTTTCCAAATTAGTAATGTTTTTCACATATCTTTTGAGCTGTACACTTTTGTCCGGAATGTAAGTGCAACAATGTTGCGCCTTCAACATCCGGCAGACTCCGCCCTCTTTTGCTAATAAGGTGTCAAGAGCAAGTCTGTTCTCCAAAACCATTGATCTGATCGCAACCATTTCGGTATTGACCAACAGAAATTCATGAGCTGTGTCAGTAGACAGCACATCCACTATAGTGGACAATTTGCAAATTCTGGAAGTGTTCAGAACCACTCCCACTCCAGGTATCAGTGCACTAAAAATACTACCCATTATTTCACCTACGCTTTCTCTTTTACTACGCAATAAGCCATTAGTATTTTCATTGCTTCCAGCAATTTCATTCACATGGTATATTTTCGGGAAGACAATGCCAAAATAGCAGCTTCCATACCAGTGATCCGGCAATTTGAAATAAGCCTTGTCTCCACATATATAATAAATTCCAGGAAACACAGGCTCTGACCCATTTTTGAATCCCCAACCTCCAATTACCTTGTAATTGTGTTCACATTGACTGGAACCAATGAAAATGTTATTATAATAACTAGTTCTTTCGCGGTGAAGACAGAGTTTCCCTTTCCTTTCAAAATCCAGCAACAAGGCAGGACCCGCCCCACTACTTGAGGTGCTCTCCATGTTCTCAGCCCATTTAGGAGTTTTCTGTTTCTTGTCATTAGCCTTTCTTTGGAAACTCTCCCTTCTTTTCTCTGCCATGTTTAAAAATATCTTTTCTTGTTCATGTAATGAACAGGTCAAGTTGTCTCTGTGTGCTTCATTTAAGTCTATAGTACCTATAGTCAGAAAGTATTCTCCCATATAACGTGTAACGTCACTTTTGGTATGTACAGGATTCAGATTTCCACGTATGGGAAGTTCAGAAAAAATCACGTCATTGTTAGAGTAGTAGTACTGTAACGGTCCTCTTTTATAAAACAAGCTTGCTAAAATGCTACAGGAAATTCCATATGTCAGGGGCAGGTGATGGTAAGTCACGCCTTCAGCTACAGAAGTAGGTAGCTTCATGCAGACATAGCAATCTTCTATCTCCATAGTTTCTACGTAATGCACTAATAAGTTTGCGAAAACGTTTAAATTAGTCTGGTTCCTAACTCCGTGGTAATGTAGTCCTTCCTCATCTGATGCTTCTAAGTCTCGTTTTGTCTGTCTGAGTGCTTTCTCACGTCTTTCTACACTTTGTGTTGTCAATTCTTCAGTGTCAGTAGTCTGAGTAGGGTCAATGTTAGTATTTTTGCTAACCATAAAAGGAATAAAAACTGTTAATCCTATCCAAACTAATATAACTATAACTATACTACATATACACACTTTGCAGCATGTTTTGCAACAACTGCGACTAGGCCTTCCATTCACTCTTGAATCAGACATTTTGGCTCAGAAGGAGTTTTGCAACCCCTCTTTGTAACTTTACACAGGTAGCTTACTCTGTGCAATTTCAGGTGAGTTCGTCTTCTTCAGTAGACAGATCAGCAACCTGTTCTTCGTCACTTTCGTCAGTGATATCAAGATCCTCAAAGTTTTCCAAGATTAAGTAGGTCCACTCAGGGTCCTGGTATTTTTCGTTCAGTCTTTTTATTCGATCACTCCTTCTTTTGGAACTTTCTCTCCAGGCTGCTCTGCAATCCGTGGACTTCTTCTTTTGTCTGCAAGTTTCTCTTGTACTGTTTTTATTCTGAGTCTCAGTCTCTTAATATATCTGGGCTCAATATGCTTCTTTTTCTTAAGCCTTTTAGCTGGCACTGTTATTCTGTTTTCTTCTAATGCTCTTTTATTTTCGTTTGTTTGTGGCACTTCTGTTTCTTCCCTTCCTGTCTGACTAGTCCCAGGTCTTGTATCTACTTCTTCTGCCTGGTTACTAAGCTGGCCTAGTTCAGGTGAATTTTGATTTTGGCTTTCAAATGTCTCTGTTTCTGTGTCCTGAACCCGTTCTTCTAATTCTATCTGATCCTGTTCGAGCACTTCGATCCCTTGATTTTCTTCTGCTCGAACTTTTACACTAGTTCTAGTCTGTCCCTTTTCTATTTCGGGAGTCAGTGGAGGAGTGTCAATCACTTGTTCTGTCCCTATCTGACCTTCCTCTTCGTCCTCAGATTTGATGTGAATCTCAATATTCTGAGGGTCTTCGCCTGCGCCTGACTCGACCTCTCTATTCCATTCTCTATCTTCAATCAGTCGCTATCTTGTTCTGATTGGATCTTCGATGAGATCGATTAAGGGTATCCAATCGTCTTGGCTGGTACTCGGTTGCTCGTCATCAGCTACTTCCGGACCAACGTCTACAGGACCTTCACCTGGACTGGTGCTCGGCTGTACGTCATCAGCTACTTCAGGACCAACATCTGCAGACCCCTCAGCTGAACAACCTTCCGCTCCAGGCTCCTCGTCTGGTGTCACCTTCTGGGTATGGCTGGCATGGATCCACTTGGGAACGCCTGCACACTTCACTGCTGTCGTTGTGACCAGGATTACTTGGCGTTTTTGCCCCCACCTCGGTTCAAGGCAACTCGAACGAGTGTGTTTCTTTATTTTAACCCAATCACCTGGAACCAATTTGTGAACTGGAGTTGTCGGGTTGGCGACGGCGTCTGCCCCAATCTGGCGAGAGATAGAACGCACTTGGTCACCCAGTTGCTTGCAGTACTCAAGTACTAAATCATCAGAAATGCTTAACAGTTTGTATCCTGGTACCCATGCTTGTCTCATCACTCTTCCCATCAAGATCTCATGGGGACTCAGGCCTGTTTTTCGATCTGGAATGCTTCTGAGTCCCATCAGAACGAGAGGTAAGGCATTTACCCAGTTTATGCCAGTAGAGTCACACATCTTTGCCAATCTGTTTTTAATGGTGCCATTTACTTGCTCTACAACTCCAGAAGCCTCTGGACGATATGCACAGTGCAGCTTTTGTGTGATTCCAAATGCTTTACAGAGCTGATCAATTACTTCATTCTGAAAATGTTTGCCTCTATCTGATTCAATAGTGACTGGAACCCCGAACCTAGGTATCAACTCCTTTAGCAGTAGTTTGGCTACAGTCATGGCATCATTCTGTGGGGTAGGGTAAGCTTCCACCCATTTTGAAAATAAGCAAACAATGACAAGGACATACCTTTTTCCTTCACAACGGGGCATGGTGATGAAGTCAATCTGTACTCTCATGAAGGGACCCCCTGATTTCCCAATTTTCCCTAGTTCAACTACTGTTCTTTTGCCAGCGTTGAACTGCTGACATGTTAAGCACCTCTGACAAAGGGATTCTGCTACCTTCCTGAACTTCTTGTTGTACCAGGTCTGTTGAAATACAAGAACCATGGCATCCCTACCAATGTGTGATCCTTCATGTATTAATCTGGCCATAGGGGCAAGCAGGTGTCTGGGTAACACAGGCATACCATTTGGGCCCACCATGACACCATCCTCACGTCTTGGTCGACAACCAAGTTCCTTCCACTTCTCTTTCTCTTCCCAGGGCACAGCATGCTGCCATTCTCTCACTTCATCCCAAGTAGGCACTTCTTCAAACACCATAAGTTGGCAGCTGTTTCCAATCCCTCCCAGTTTGATATTTATTGACCTGCGATCCATAGCACATTGTTTTGCCACTCGATCAGCAAAATCATTTCCCAAAGATACATGGTCAAGGCCCTTTTTATGAGCAACACATTTGACCACTGCCAATTCTTTTGGTAATTGGATTGCCTCTAGAAGGTCTTGTACAACTTTTCCGTTTCGAATGGGGGTACCTGATGAAGTCAGGAATTCTCTTTGTAGCCATAATTGGCCAAAGTCATGCACAACCCCATAACAGTACTGACTGTCAGTATACACTGTTATTTTTCTGTCTTTTCCCAATTTGCAAGCTCTTATTAGAGCAATCAATTCGGCTACTTGTGCAGACTTTACTCCAAATAAACAGGATGCTTCTTCAATTTTGTTTGATGTGACCACAGCATATGCAGCACTTAGGCCTACATGCTCGTGTCTCATGCATGAGCCATCCACAAACCATTCATCATCATGTACGGGCAAAGGTGTTTCTTTAATATCTGGGCGGGGTTTAGTACTGAACTCTGTCAGGTCAATGCAGTCATGCTCATTCTCTCCTTTATCTTCCATTATCATTGAATCAGGGAGTAGGGTTGCTGGGTTCAAGATATTACACCGGGTGATGACTATATTTGCAGCACCCATGAGAATTCTCTCATATTTATTCAGTCGACTAGGGGTGAGGTACTGAGTTTTCGTGCGAGTTAATAGAATCACCACCGCATGTGGAACATACACTGTTACAGGATGTCCCATGATAATGGACTCACTTTGTTCTAAACTTGTGCAAGTCGCAGCTACTGCCTTCAGACACCCAGGTAATCCAGCAGCCACTGGATCCAAAGTGGCAGAGAAATATGCCACGGGCCTTCTGTTCAAACCATGCTCCTGAGTCAGGACTGACAATGCACAGTTATCACGAGTGTCACAGAATAGGCCAAATTCCTTGGAATAGTCAGGCATCCCTAGAGCAGGCGCTGTACACAGACAATTTCGCAATTGTGTGAAGGCTGTTAGGCTCTCATCATCCCATTCCACTGGGTCTTTTGCTCCTTTCTTTGTCATGCTTATCAAAGGCTTTGCCAGCACTGCAAATCCCACAATCCATTGCCTGCAGTAACCTACAACTCCGAGGAACATTCTGATTTCTTTCTGTGTACGGGGTAACTGCATATTTTGAATTATTCTGACTCTCTCGGATGTCACTTTTCTGATGCCTTTTTCTATCTGGTGCCCCAGATACTTTACCGATTTTGAACAGAATTGCAATTTCTCAGGGGCCACTTTATGTCCCTTCTCACTTAGGTGATTCAATAGGGCAATGGTATCAATTACACAATCCCTATGACTTTTGGACGCCACCAATAGGTCGTCAATGTACTGCACCAAAACAGACTTTCCAGGTAAGACTAAAGATTCAAGAAATTTTTTCAAGATCTGATTAAAGATAGAGGGGCTTTCTGTGTACCCCTGGGGGACCCTATTCCAAACATACACGTAACTGTTGAAAGCAAATGAGAAAAGAAATTTGCTGTCTGGATGCAATGGGATCGAAAAGAATGCGTGACATAGGTCTATCACAGTGAACCATTCAGCATCCCAGGGAATCTGATACAGGATGACTGCTGGGTGTGGGACAATGGGACAGCAAGGAACCACAATTTTGTTTACCTTTCTCAGGTCCTGCACTACTCTGTACTTGCCACTAGGCTTTTTAATGCCCATAATGGGTGAATTACACGGGCTACTCATTACTTCCTGTATGATATTTGCTTCTAGCAATTTCTGTACTTCAATGGCAACACCTGCTCTCACTTCGGCACTCATTTTGTAAGGCTTAGTGTTAGGGTAAACTGCATTTTCTTTCATTGTTATCTGTATGGGATCTACATTTTTCATCAATCCTACATCCTTTCCAGTAAAGTCCCACACGTCTTGTCTCACTGTCTGTTGAAGCTCTTCAGGTAAGCCCTGTATAGTCATTCGCTTTATTTCTGAGTCAGGTCTTACTAACATTAACTTGTAGATACCATCTTCATCTGGTGTCTGAATTTCGACGCCCTTTGGTGTGCAAAAGATAGTGCAGTTCATTTTGCACAGCAAATCACGTCCCAGTAAGTTCACTGGACTGGTATCGCAAACGACAAATCTGTGCATTTCTTTAAAGTTCCCTATTGAGATCTCCATGGGCTCGGTAACAGGTGTACTAATCAGTTGATTAGATACACCCACTACTTGGATTGCTTCTCCCGAGAGGGGTAGGTTTGGAACGTCCGCTGTTCTCACAGTAGAACGTGTAGCACCAGTGTCCAACAGAAAGGTGACATCATTTCCATCCACCTTTCCTTCAATGTATGGTCCTGACTGGTCTACCGGCAAGGAGGCGCCAAGTACACACTCCTCGTCCTCCCCTCTCAGGCCCCGTCAGTACTGGTCATCACAGAAAAAAGTGTCACTCAATAGATACTGCGAAGTTGCAGTATTTCTGTTTTCATCGCCTCCCCAGATTTCTACGTCATCACCCTGCGGTGATTTCCCCTTAAAAATAGGTTTTGGCGCTCGGGGCACTTGAATCGTTTTTACCTGCTGCTGGGTCTTTCTTTGTTTTTCATTCTGCGTCTGTGGAATTAAATCAGGTGTTTGGGCATTATCAGCTTGTAAATACGGACACTCGTCTCGCCAATGTCCAATTTCTCCGCACTGATGGCAGGGAAATTTCTTTTTGGCTTCCTCTCTACTCATTTTAGGTCGGGGCTTTCCTCCACTCCCTCCCCCAGGACCTTGGTTCTGAGTAATTTTGTTTAATTTACTCAGTTGCTTTTCTTGCTGTTCTGCGAGCTTTACTTGGGCCCACATCACTTTTTCCTTTAGGGCCTTTTTCTTCTCTGCCATCTCGTCCTCACAATACTTTGCGTATCGTAGGACCTCATCCATCTTTTTAGTATGCCAACAGATTTTATTATCCTTTATCCACTGACAAATTTCGGGTCTTAAACCGTTTACAAACCTGTAAATGAAGTGGGTCATGTCCTTCATCTCGATGTTATCTATACCACTGTATGTTTTGAACACTTGCAACAGCCTTTCATAAAAAGAGTGCACTGTCTCATCCCTTTCCTGCGTGGTTCTATCTATCTTGGTCCAATCAGTTTCCTTTGCTGGCACCTTTTGTTTCAGGTGTTGAATTACCTGTTCATATTTTCTCATCACTTCTATAGATGGTTCTCCTGTCGCTGAGTCCCTCGGGTACTCCTCACTAGGCCAAGCTATGGCTATTTTACACTCGGTCCACAGATCTACCGGGACCACAATGTCAAAGAACCCATCCAAATCCTTCCACAGGCATTTTTGAACCTTTACAAATCTTTCCACTTGCCTGTACCAGTCCACAGGCTTTTCTCGTAATTTTGGGAAATCATTAGTAAAGGATACAATATCCTGTCTGGACCATGGAACATGTACATATTTTCCACCTGGTACTTCGCGCATGGGGCATAGTTGTTCTGGCTTTTCAGCTTCTCTTAGAGCGAATTCGGGAGTTACCTGCTTAGACCTGGCCTCATCTCTTTTCTTAGCCCATCTAGCCTTCCATCTATCGACATCCCCCCATTTCTGTAATACTGACAATAGTTCTTTAACCTGTGCCTTTTTCCCTGGCACATTCAAGTTTTCTAAATCATTGTCTGAGAAATCTGCTCTGTATGGTTTCTGCAAAGGTTTCGATTTTGAGATATCTATTCCCATACTAGCAGCGGCGTCGGTCAATTTTTCATGAAATATTCGGACATTTCGGGTGAGATTTTTGCAGATGAACAGCAACTCCTCTTCAGAGTAAGTATTTAGTCTGTCTAATCCTACATTTCCGGCCAATAGTTCTTCTATTTCTATCCTCAGTTTGCAGAGATCTAACGGTTTTGACTGAGGAACCTGTTTCTCTAATTCTTGACTCCATTTCTCAATTTCTTCGGGAGTCACCACTGTGACACTCCTGATACCCGAAGTCGATTCCATCTGAATTTCTTTTGTGTTGAAAGGGTTATGTCTTTTCTGCATTCTTTTCCCTGTGTTTCTAATGGGTAGGTCCATTAATGAGACCTCAGACTCACATTCACTGGTCTGGTCGTCTACAATTAAGGGTTCTGGTCTAGGTGGTGCTATAACTGGAGTAATGACTGGAGTTTTCGGGCTCCCTTGACGGTCCCCATATAACGGAACCACCGGTCCAATAGTTACTGGGATAGTCAAGGCTTCAGGGCCTGTATTTAATTGGGAGATTTTCTGAATTATCTCAGCTCTCTGTTTTGCTAGGGCCTCTCGCTCCCTGGCCTCTAATATCCTTTCGACTGAATTGTCATGTACTATCTGAGGAGTTAAAATTGGAGCATAACTCGGGGCAGTGGGATGTGTCTCTCTCGGTCCTTCACCATAATTAGGTTTTGGAAACAAACTCCCCATGCCTAGGGATCTTGGTTCTTCCTCATAAAGAGGATTTAAAATCGGCATTCTGGAAGTTAGTGGTCTTTCCTCGCCTTCATAGGGAAGTCTAGCACAAGACCCTTTTTCTCGTGAGTATCTTGTCTCCCCCCTAGCTGGCATTCTGGGGTAAATGTCTACTGGTCCTAGACTCTCGGTCTCGGGAGGTATTTGGTAACCCCCTCCCATACTCGCGGACCTGGCTTCCTCCTGGGGAGGAAGTCTTCGAGAAAGATCTCCTGCACTGGAAGGTCGGTGTCCTTCATTATAAGGAGGCGGACTTCTCATACACATGTCATCTAGCAACTCATCATCCGACTCACCCAGGGGCACCCAGTGTTTACATTTTTCTGTCCTATTCTCCCCCCCGGGAGGGCCACCCGCAGGCATCATTGGAAACAATCCCTCAACCATCATATTCTGTCTCCACTGTTTCATCTTTTTGTCTCTGGTTTCTTGTTTTAGTTTGGGATAAAATTTCGTTAATCCTTTATCCATTCGTGGTTTGTCCCTTTCAAAAGCTTCAATCTCCCATAATTCTAGTGCTTCATACTGCGTTAATCTAGGTCTGGGATTTAAGTCATTCATTCTGGTTCTCAAATTAAATAAAATCCTGCCATTAAATGTACCGTCTACCGGAAAAGACAATACTCCGTCATCCTTGGTGTACTCCACCCAATTCTCCAACCATACGCAGGTGTGGTACCCTTTGTCAAACAACATGAAGGATGCGGGAGTATTTGGTGGTGGAATGACAACACCTTCTCGGATCCTAATTGGTTTGTCCTTTTTTAAATAATTCTTTACCTTATTTACAAGAGACAATTTTCTCTTATTTCCGTACATAATGTCGGTTTTTACACCTTTCCACTGATCGTTCTCAAATCCCATATACCGTGGATCAGGTCGAGTATGTGGTCTATACGAGTGCCACATACGACTCCTACAAGTGACCTCTGTTTACAAAGTCACTACCAATCTAAATGCGTTTCTTATTTTCGGGCAGCCAATGACATGCACGAATTCAAATAATCTCGACCAATGGGTGCGCGGCCTTTTCGCGAGACAGTTCTCACGCTCCGGCACTCACCCCTCCTTTACAATTCCAGCTCCGCTACCAGCCCGCTGTGTCTACCAATCCCAGCGCGGCACAGAGTGACGTCAGAGCAGCTTCGCGACTGACTCCCTCCTTCACAAGGTAACGGAAACTTTCTTTCTTTCTAGAGTGCTTAGTGCTTGGTTATTTCACAATGAATACACATTCGCCACTGTGCTCAAGTGTCTAGACAGAAAGAATTTCACTGCAAGTAAACTACTTCCATTTACTTGTCACACGCTACGGATAGATCTCTTCCGCCTATCCTTCACTCTAGCATTGGGGAACCTGTTATTTCCTCAGACTCATCCACTTTCTGGGATATTTGCTAAGTCTAAAGTTTCACCCGCGAACCCCTTTGCTTTCAGTCAAGCTTCGGTGAACCCACTACTTTTCCGATGCGACCCTTACTAGGTTATGCCACAATAGGAATTTTGCCAATGAACCTCGTTGCTAACATTTATTCAATCATACATTCAGAAAACCCTAGTCAGTGCTTCCATTTCTAGCTAACCTGCACTAACTTTCCTTCGAGCAAGTGACCTCAACACGAATGGATTCTATTCACCATTCGCTGTTCAATTTCCCCGGGGATTCCCAACAACATCTAACAAAACTCACAAGTGTGTTAATACATATATCAGTATAATAATAAGAAAAACAGTTTAAAACATTTCATAATTTTTTCAAAATAAACATTTCCACGTGAGTGATCAATTCCCGTGAAGTGGTTTACCCTTCTAGCAGCATTAACGTTTGACCTAGCAGCATCCAACTTTATCTAGCTTAACTAGTCCTACCTAACTTTAACTAGTCCCTAACCATTTCCTCTGCTACCAGAAAATTACTGATAGAGATCGCAGGTCACCCGACCAATATTTTCACCACTCAGGTTTCGGGCCCATATACTTTAATTCACCATCCACATTGATCAGATGACCTTACAACCTTCTACCAATAATTGTGAGTCCCTTTTTCTACTATTTCCTAGTGTACCCGACTTACCATCCACAGATACGGGTACCTATGACCACGATGGGTCAGGGAGCTAGCTGTAAAAGAAACGGCAGGAAAAATACAAACCCAACATTTAAACCTTTACTTTCATTAAAATGACCACTGACAACTGGGAAGTTTTAAAAGTTTTATCTCAGATTTCAGATTCTGCAATCATACAGTTTATAGCAATAAGGCAATCTATAATCAGAATTACGAAGAGCACATAACCATATAGGAAGAGTATACAGGCAACCATCTAACCCTATAATGAGGAAAATTCAGAAATAACGGAATTGAAATTCGAGGGAGAGTACTTAATGCTAGGAATTTATATACGTATTAGGATTTTATCATTGGGTCATTTTTCGAGAGTAAGACACTAGGGAAAACCTATATCTCTAAAAGAAGGGTAGAAAAGTGCAACACGCTATAATTCTAACGTTATCACTTCAATTCAGTATTTAGGAGAAAATTGTAAAACACATTTAATTCATAAACAGTATGGAGAGATTTATATTTAAAAGGGCAGGGTAACATAGGAACACGTCATGAAATTAAAGGCAAATGACTTAAATGAGAGACAAATGGTTGCGTGAGAAAAGGCATGGAAATTATCATATGCAAAGGTATGTCTTTATTGAAGCAAAGACAGAAAAATAGAAAGGTGCAGTTTAAGAACTCAGAGCGATATTTACCTAGACTGGTGTGAAAACCAACCCTGGCCACGGGTCAGTTAAGGGCAGGAAAACCCTCAAGGAAGGATAACCCTCAGTGGGACAGCAGGTGCAGAATGGACACCCCAGGACAGGACAGGAAAACCAGATTAGGATCAGGACAGGACCACCAGGATACGACCAGCACCCGCAGTTCGGAAGCAACGCCAGCGCTCCACCCTCTCTGCAGCTATCAGTCAGGACCCCGATTGGGTCAGCGAATTCCCCAGGAAAGTGCTCCGCCAGCACTTAAAGGTTCAGTAAAACCTTCAGAGTCTATGGTCAAATTTCGGACAGAGAGCTCCGCAGCACCTCTGTATCAAGTCACCTATTGAGTACGTTGGGTCAGTGACAGGTCAGCTATTCAGACAAGTCGGACAAATTCCCTAGGTGAACCTAGGCTAGATATACTGTTTTGGGACAGTGTACCACCCCCCAGATGTTGCAAAGTGTCAGAATCCCCAATTTTGATTGGTCCTAAGGTAGGATTTGGTTAACACACCAATCAGAACAGACTATAGCAAGCCCTATTTTGCATTCTAAGGTGCCGCCTAGCAAGTTTGGGGTTCTCATGAGAAAGTTGCACCAAATACAATAGAATGACTACATTTGTATCGACTGAGGGACACTGGCTCCATCCTCCTGGGTCAGAGGTAACGCTCTCAGGAGGATCTTGACTGTGGCTGCCAGCTGGCTGAGTTCCACTGCCCAAGGTTGTTTCGTGCCTCGCATCTCGAGCATGCGTAGAAGGGACCTTCAAGATGGCTCACAACCCATTCAGATCCCCATTTCCCGCGATACATGAAAAGTAAGCGAAAACAAATTAAAACACAGAAATAATTGAATGTATTACATGTCATGATTTCGTACTTCAGATTTATCATCATAAAAATATACTATGCGATTAGATATTAGTGCAATATATAACAACACGAGAGCAACAGCACGAACTTCAGCACGTTATTGCAGCGAGCTACCATCTTGTGACTATTACGCATGCGCACCCTTTCCCTCCAACTAAATCTACGTAGAGTCACGTGAGTGTGACTAACGCATGCGCAGAAGCAAGTTTAAGAAAAGGCGGCCATGTTATAGACAAGAGTTACTTGTATTAGTAGAACACATAGGCAAGCTTCGCTACGACACATGTATACCAAAAATAAAAGATATTAGTACAACGTACAAATTATTATGAGGTTACAACAGATCCGAGGTTCATGAATCGAGCAAGTCGCGATGCGAAATCTTGCTCTATCACCGCCAAGACCTGGAACACCCTCCCCACCCACCTACGGCAGACCCAAGACCTACTGACCTTCAGAAGACTCCTCAAGACCTGGTTCTTCGAACAGTAGCAGGACCCTCCCCACCCCACCCCCAGCGCCTTGAGACCCTCACGGGTGAGTAGTGCACTTTACAAATGATTGATTAATTGATTGATTGATTGCCACAGTGAAAAATTGCTTTTGGGTGATAAGTCACTGTAAGGACATGGTAACATTAATTTTCTATGTGTCCTACTTTTAAACACTATGCACCGTGTTTGTGGGCTATAAGGCCTACATTGGGGTGACTTATTAATATTTGAAAGGAAGATTTTGATCTGTCAAAGGGGTTTATTTTGAGAATTAAAATTGCAGTTTTTAAACTGCCACAGTTAGGCTAAAGTTGATGTACAATGTCACTGTAGTGCACAATAGTTGGTGCAGTTCACTTAGGACATTCAACTTTCAGGCCCTGGGTACATTGTATACCATATACTAGGGACATATATGTAAGTTAAATATTTCAGTTAGGAGTATACCAATTTCATCATGTTGTAAGGAGTAGTAGAGGCACTTTTATTCTAGGTAACAGGGGTAAAGAGTGTGGAGTTCTCAAGCCAGCAAAAAATAAAGGGTTCATCAAAAGGCATAAAAATCTAGGGTGACAACTTAAAAAAATGAGTGCACTACGGTAACTCCAGTGTCCTCCCACATGTAACACTAAAATCAAGTTTGTTAAATGTAAACACAGAGACAGAAATCTGCTAGGATACAAGCAAGGTGCATTAGGAATGGCATCCTGTTCTGTTTTTTTCAAGTGTGCCCCAAGTGTTAATTCTGGCTCAACAGACCTGCCAAGCAGGATTTGACACTGTGCTGTCAAAAGGATGCCAACAACCCCATCCAGCATATTTTGCTGGACTCAAAACCATCATCTCTGGCCATTCTGGTCAGGTTTTGCTCCTCCTGGGAGGCATTTCACCCCTTTTCACACCATTAAAGGCTAACTACTGGCTCAGAGAAGCTGGTGAACCAATGCAAATTAGCCTCCAGGAACTTCAGGCAGGTAAAAGGTTTCCTTTATTAAGGTTACTATTCCTTAATATGTATTAAAACCTGACTTCACAATTGAAATGGATTTTTAATTACTATTAGAAATTGTTGTTTAAATATTTTTGTAGCTGGTTCCATTCCTGAGGTACAGTATTAGTGTTTTAATCTGAACTCTGGTTTTCTACATCGGACAGCTAGACTTGCCACAGTTTATAGCTTTTAGGGCCTTGTCACTCCAGGAACATGCTAAAATTAGCTTTCTACTTGTCCCACTTTTAAATACTATGCCCAATATTTTGTGGGATTCGAGGCTTACATAGGTGTGACTTACTAATATTTTAAAGGGATGTTTTTATCTGTCAAAAGGGGTCTCATTTGACAGGTTGCAGTGCATGTTTTGCACTGTAACAGTCAGGCTACAGTGATAGGCCTAAAGTTATACTTGCACTGACCCTCAGGTATATTTTGCACCAGATACTATGAAGATATAGGTAAGTTAAAAACACCAATTTGAGTATGTCAATTCAACCATGTTTAAAGGGGGACCAACAGCACTCTACTATTTGTTAGCAAGGTTAAAGTGCACAGAGTTGTAAAGCCAGCAAAAATATACGGCAAAAGTCTGGGGAGGACAATATTCAAAAGATGGTGTTAGAAATGGGATTTCTGGTTGGCTAAGGTTAGCACTAAAGCCAGGCAGAATCCACCACTCTAGTCAGGATAAGAGAAGTTACACTCCTAAAAATAACCCCTGCTCACCCCCTTGGTAGATTGGCACGAGCAGTCAGGCTTATCGCAGAGGCAGTTTGTAAAGCATTTGCACATAACCAACAGTAAGACAGTGTTAGCACTACAAAAGGACACCACACCAGTTTAGAAAAATATCCAATATTTTTATATACTGAAAACAAGACCAAATACGATAAAAAACCACAATACAGTATTTTAAAAATAGTTAATTCACCAGATGTCTTTAAATGGAAACAAAAAGTTGAAAACACAGTTCGTATGAGTCTGTAGCTCGGTCCGAGCCTACTGCAATCCTGAAAACAACAGAAACTCGCAGTTCCAGCTGACCGCGTCGGTACGGGCCAGAAACAGCATGAACAGACTCGTTAACAGTACCTTTCTTAGTGCGGCTCACACGGTGGTGCGAGTCAGTCTTGGCATCCTTCGCGGTTGCGATGCAAAGTGGAAGCGGTGCACAGTGCGGTGTCCTCTCGATGCGGTGTGAGCAGCGGCTCGGTGATGATCGTCCAGACGGCGTCGATGAGGCTAAGGCTGGTGGTGCAGGGTGAGACGGTGCTCAATGCAGTGCTGGCAGGTTGCGGTGCAGTCGTGGCGTCTGTTGATGTTACAGTGAAAAGTGGAAGCGGTGCAGGGCATGGTGTCCTCTCGATGCGGTGCTGGCAGGTTGCGATGCAAGCGACAGACCAGGTTGGAGGGAATTGGCACTGGCAGAACCGGACACCTGTAGGTGACAAGGAGGTCACGGGTGTCGAGCCAGCGGCGACTGTGTCTGTGAGACCAGGCCAGAGAAGTGAAGCGAGGCATTGCGGGCTGTGGTGCCTCTCGATGCGGTGCAGGCAGTGGCTCGGTGACGATCATGCAGACGGCGTTGGTGAGACCAAGTTGCACGTGCAGGGCGAGACGGTGCGGCCTGCGGTGCCTTCAGGACACAGGGCCAGCTCTGTGGCAATTGAAACAGCGGTTTCAGGAGCGGTACCCAGAGGTTGGTGAAGTATTTGCAGTAGATAATTTTACAAAACAAAGGAGAAATCTGTTTGAAGAAGGGCATTCACCACTCCTAGTGAGTGGTAGGTCCAGCCTCAGTAGTGCCCTCAAAGAGGAGTAATTACCAAAAATTGCTAGGCTGTTCCTTATGCTAACGGAATGTACGTGTCCCTGTGGTGTGAAGGATGTTGTGGGGTCCCAGGGGATAATACAGTTGGGCATCCATTATGTTGGATGTAATGCCCTCACACACCCTTTCAGGTGTCATGCTTCATCATCTGGGCTTGCTCCTCGTTGGGTCGGCGGTGCAATACCCAATGGGCAACACCTCAAAGAGGGGCTCTTTGGCAGACATCTTTTATCCAACTGCCGTATAGATGAAGTGCGGGTGTGGGGCCAGAGGTGCGTAGATGTAGTAGTGTGAGTTAAAATAAAGCTCGGAGTACCAGGAATGACTTTATTCTGCCAGTCCCCTGCTCTAATTAAAATGAAAACTATCCGGTACTCGTTGGAGTATTATGTTTTTTGTTTACGAGTCGCGGATTAGTATGTGCTGTGGTCGGTCGACATGTTTCTCGCTCTAAAGCTGTTGGCTAGCGATTCTTCAGGACCTATCAGTAGAAAGTGTATCTATGGTGTTAACTGTCTACGTCAGTGTGGTGTGTGTCTTATATTCAGACAAAATTTCTAGTGTGTGTAGCTCATAGAACAAGCATTTGCAATGCAATAGGTCTCGCATTAGGAAAGTTTGAGCTATTGGTCTTGTAAATGACACATTTTTATTTATGTGTTGGTTTTGAAAATAGCGAAATTAATAGCTTTGTCATTTACAATGCCAATACTCTTATCTTTTGCAAATGTGACACCTATAGCATTTGTAATGCAACATGTTTTGTATTTACGTGAATTAGATGTATTGATATTACAAATAACAATGGATTTTAATTTTTTTAAATAATTAATACTTAAATAAAAGTTATTGTAATTTATAATGGCAATAGCTTAAACTTTTGTAAATAACTTTTGTGAAGATTATGTTCAGTGTATTTTATTGTGACGAAAATCCAAGAACAGAAGTGAAATATTACCATCTTTTTGTGACATTTGTAATAAAGATTGAAACATTGAGAGAACATATATGTACCAGTTGTTGTTGAATGGTTGCACAGATTGATACTGTGGTGGCGCTGAGTGATGTTGTGGGGGCGACGAGTGATGCTGTGGCGTTCAGTGATGCTGTGGTAGCGCATAGTGATGTTGTGGTGCCCCTGAGTGATGGTGTGGTGCCCCTGAGTGATGCTGTGGTGGTGCCATAGATTGAGTGACCGCGATAGATAGCTAGAGGGAGGGCGAAAGATAGATAGAGGGAGGGCGAAAGATAGATAGAGTGAGGGCGATAGATAGATAGAGTGAGGGTGATAGATAGATAGAGTGAGGGTGATAGATAGATAGAGTGAGGGCGATAGATAGATAGAGTGAGGGTGATAGATAGATAGAGGGAGGGCGATAGATAAATAGAGGGAGGGAGATAGATAGATAGAGGGAGGGCGATAGATAGATAGAGGGAGGGCGATAGATAGATAGAGGGAGGGCGATAGATAGAGGGAGGGCAATATATAGATAGAGGGAGGGCGATAGATAGATAGAGGGAGGGCGATAGATAGAGTGAGGGAGGGCGATAGATAGAGTGAGGGCGATAGATAGAGTGAGGGCGAGAGATAGAGTGATGGCGATAGACAGAGTGAGGGCGATAGATAGAGTGAGGGCGATAGATAGAGTGAGGGCGATAGAGTGAGGGCGATAGATAGAGTGGGGGCGATAGATAGAGTGAGGGCGATAGATAGAGTGAGGGCGATAGATAGATAGAGTGAGGGCTATAGATAGATAGAGGGAGGGCGATAGATAGATAGAGTGAGGGCGATAGATAGAGTGAGGGCGATATATAGTTAGAGTGCGGGCGATAGATAGATAGAGTGAGGGCGATAGATAGATAGAGTGAGGGCGATAGAGTGAGGGCAATAGATAGATAGAGTGAGGGCGATAGATAGATAGAGTGAGGGTGATAGATAGATAGAGTGAGGGCGATAGATAGAGTGAGGGCGATAGATAGAGTGAGGGCGATAGATAGAGTGAGGGTGATAGATAGATAGAGTGAGGGTGATAGATAGATGTGTGTGGTTGTGTGTGTGTGGTTGTGTGTGTGGTTGTATGTGTGTATGGTTGTGTGTGGTTGTGTGTGTGGTTGTGTGTGTGGTGTGGTTGTGTGTGTGGTGTGTGTGGTTGGGTGTGGTTGTGTGTGTGGTTGGGTGTGGTTGTTTGTGGTTGTGTGTGTGGTTGGGTGTGGTTGTGTGTGTGTATGGTTGTGTGTGTGAGGTTGTATGTGTGGATGTCTGTGTGTGGCTGTGTGTGTGGTTGTGTGTGTGGTTGTGGTTGAGTGTGTGGTTGAGTGTGTGGTTGAGTGTGTGGTTGAGTGTGTGGTTGAGTTTGTGGTTGAGTGCATGGTTGAGTGCGTGGTTGAGTCAGACCCCCCAGGATATAGCGGCATGGATTAGCAAATTTAGCGGCACAAAATGGAAATTTAGCGGCACAAATATGGAAATTTAGCGGCAATTTTGCGGCATTTTATGTGGCCATTTTTCCTACAACAAACACAGATATCTTAGTTTTTTTAGTTATTTAACAACATGAAGCTATGTATATTTGGTTTCTTTACAATGTAGACACTTTGTTTCCTCAAGAATACGGTCTCTCAGATTGAAAAACTGTGATTACTTGCTGCACATGCAAATTAACAGACCTTGCCAGAAAGGCCAATGCCACATATGACACCTTAAAGAACGGTCTAGGCGTTTTGCTAGCAACAGCATGCTGGGGTTGTAGTTTTTGCTTTTTTGAAAACATTTTTACTTTAGAGCTGTTAAGAAGAGACCTTGAGCACCTAAGGAGGAGTACAAGGGTGCACGCCACTGATGCAGATTGTGTTAACCATTTCTAAAATGTTTAGATCAATAGATGCAAAAGCTATTAATTTAAAAACATCAAGTTTCTTTACACAACCAAAGACTATATGCGCACAACCATGCACAAATAATATGACAGGTATTTAGAAACGGTTTGGAAGCTGTTATACATTTTCTAAGTTCGAGACCATTTTTATAAACTAAAACTGAGCCGCTTTTAAAATTGGCAACACAGCAGATTGAAAGACATTTTACCTAGAGGTCCCACCCACCTGCGGCATTAAAAGGTGAAAGATAGCAGTGGAGCCGATTTACCCAGCACAATGACGCCCGGGAAATCGCCCATTCGCTGAGTACTTTATCTCGCTGTGTAAAACATCGCAGTTTGGACTAAAAGAATCCTGTCGCCTTGACTTGTGTTTAGTGCAGAACAGCGGGAGGTGAGGCCCAGCACAAGAAAGTTGATTCCGGACTGAGGGGTCTGCTGCCCACCTGCTGTGTTTCATGAATGATAGCTATTAGCGGTACACTCAGATACTGTGGTTTTTTATTTTAAAGCTAGTCGTGGCTGTCCCGACAAATCCAGAGGGGCTGCGAGCAGATGAGGTGACCCAGCAGTTCTCCCTTCCGTCGTCTTTCTGCAGACTGGCCGTCGACATAATCAGGCGCAGTATTATAACGCTACACCGAGCTGGTTCACAAAAGAAGATATCAGGCAAGTGATTTTCCCTCAACGGGGCTTACTTTGAAATGCTCCCTCATGCTTTCTGCCCGGGGCTGTGTGAAGTCGGATTTCTTCTCCCCAACGCGGTTTGAGTATACCGTGCTATGCATTACTGAGGAGGCTGTTAAATACTTAAAAGAATGCTTTGTATTTATTGTTCCTCTGAAACCTGACAGCACTGTGGCTCTAACAAAAGTCATTTTTTTCATTAGGGAGACCCCCCAGGATATAGCGGCTTTTGTAAAAATGCCGCGATTTCTACAAAAGTGCCAATTTCGCAGGCACTTTTGTAAAAATTGCGGCATTTTTACAAAAGTGCCGATTTTGCGGCAAATCGCGAAATCGCGAAATCCTGGAGGGTCTGTTGAGTGCGTGGTTGTGTGTGTGGTTGAGTGCGTGGTTGTGTGTGTGGTTGGGTGCGTGGTTGTGTGTGTGGTTGAGTGCGTGGTTGTGTGTGTGGTTAAGTGTGTGGTTGTATGTGTGGTTGTATGTGTGTGTGTGTGTGTGGTTGTGTGTGCGTGGTTGTATGTGTGTGGTTGTATGTGTGTGGTTGTATGTATGTGTGTGTGTGGTTGTATGTATGTGTGTGTGCGGTTACAGAAGGATGTATGTGGAAGAGAGCAGCAGATCAGCACAGGAGAAGAGAACAGGGAGTTAGAGAAGGAGGCGGGTGGAAGAGAACAGCAGATCAGCACAGGAGAAGCTAACAGGGAGGTAAAGGAGGAGGCAGGTGGAAGAGAGCAGCAGATTAGCACAGCAAAAGAGAACAGGGAGTTAAAGAAGGAGGCGGGTAGAAGAGAGTGGCAGATCAGCTCAGGAGAAGAGAAGAGAAGAGAACAGAAGGAGGTGGGTGGAAGAGAGCAGCATAATAGCACAGCAGAAGAGAACATGGAGTTAAAGAAGGAGGCGGGTGGAAGAGAGCAGCAGATCATCACAGGAGAAGAGAACATGGAGTTAAAGAAGGAGGCAGGTGGAAGAGAGCAGCAGATCAGCACAGGAGAAGAGAACAGGGAGTTAAAGAAGGAGGTGGGCTGGGAGAGAACAGCAGATCGGCGCAGGAGAAGAGAACAGGGAGTTACAGAAAGAGGCGGGTGGAAGAGAACAGCAGATTAGCACAGGAGTTGGAGGGTGGAGTTGGAGTTGGAGGGTGGAGTTGGAGTTGGAGGGTGGAGTTGGAGGGTGGAGTTGGAGGGTAGAGTTGGAGGGTGGAGTTGGAGGGTGGAGGAGTTGGAGAGTGGAGGAGTTGGAGGGTGGAGGAGTTGGAGGGTGGAGGAGTTGGAGGGTGGAGGAGTTGGAGGGTGGAATTGGAGGGTGGAGTTGGAGGGTGGAGTTGGAGGGTGGAGTTGGAGGGTGTGAGGGTGTGAGGGTTGTGAGGGGGTGAGGGTGTGAGGGTGTGTGAGGATGAGGGTGTCAGGGTGAGTGAGGGTGTGTGGGTGTGAGGGTGTGTGAGGGTGTGAGGGAGGGTGAGGGTTTGAGGGTGAGTGAGGGTATGAGGATGTGAGGGTGTGTGATGGTGAGGAGGTGTGAGGGTGAGTGAGGATGAGGGGGGAGGGTATGAGGGTGTGAAGGTGGGTGAGGGTGTGAGGGTGGATGAGGGTGTGTGAGGATGAGGGGGTGAGGGGGTGAGGGTGAGGGGGTGTGAGGGTGTGACGGTGAGTGAGGGTGTGTGAGGGTGTGAGGGTGGGTGAGGGTGTGAGGATGTGAGGGTGTGTGATGGTGAGGAGGTGTGAGGGTGAGTGAGGGTGGGTGATGGTGAGAGGCTGTGAGGGTGTGTGAGGGTGAGGGTGAGTGAGGGTGAGGGTGTGAGGGTGAGGGGGTGTGAGGATGAATGATGGTGTGTGAGGGTGAGGGGTGAGGGGGTGAGGGTGAGTGAGGGTGAGGGGGTGAGGGGGTGAGGGTGAGTGAGGATGTGTGAGGGTGAGGGTGTGTGAGGGGTGAAGGTGAGTGAGGGTGTGAGGGTGAGTGATGGTGTGAGGGTTGTGAGGGTGTGAGGGTGAGTGATGGTGTGTGAGGGTGAGGGTGTGTGAGGGGTGAAGGTGAGTGAGGTGTGAGGGTGAGTGAGGGTGTGAGGGTTGTGAGGGGGTGAGGGTGTGAGGGTGATTGAGGGTGTGTGAGGATGAGGGGGTGAGGGTGTGAGGGTGAGGGGGTGTGAGGGTGTGAAGGTGAGTGAGGGTGAGAGGGTGTGTGAGGAGGGTGAGGGTGAGTGAGGGTTGGTGAGGGTGTGAGGGTGAGTGATGTGTGTGAGGGTGAGTGAGGTTGTGTGAGGGTGAGGGTGTGTGAGGGGTGAAGGTGAGTGAGGGTGAGTGAGGGTGTGAGGGCTGTGAGGGTGAGGGGTGTGTGAGTGAGGGTGTGTGAGGATGAGGGGGTGAGGGTGAGGGGGTGTGAGGGTGTGAAGGTGAGTGATGGTGTGTGAGGGTGGATGAGGGTGGGTGAGGGTGTGAGTGAGGGTGTGAGGATGTGAGGGTGTGTGATGGTGAGGAGGTGTGAGGGTGAGTGAGGATGAGGGGGTGAGGGTGTGAGGGTGAGGGGGTGTGAAGGTGAGTGAGGGTGTGTGAGGGTGGGTGAGGGTGTGAGTGTGGGTGAGGGTGAGGGTGTGAGTGAGGGTGTGAGGATGTGAGGGTGTGTGATGGTGAGGAGGTGTGAGGGTGAGTGAGGATGAGGGTGTGAGGGTGTGAGGGTGAGGGGGTGTGAGGGTGTGAAGGTGAGTGAGGGTGTGTGAGGGTGGGTGAGGGTGTGAGGGTGGGTGAGGGTGTGAGGATGTGAGGGTGTGTGATGGTGAGGAGGTGTGAGGGTGAGTGAGGATGAGGGTGTGAGGGTGTGAAGGTGTGTGAGGGTGTGAAGGTGGGTGAGGGTGTGAGGGTGGGTGAGGGTGGCAGTGAGGGTGTGAGGATGTGAGATGGTGAGGTGTGAGGGTGAGTGAGGGTGGTTGAGGGTGTGAGGGTGAGTGAGTGTGAGAGGGTGTGAAGGAGGGGGTGTGAGGTGAGGAGGTGTGAGGGTGAGTGAGGATGAGGGGGGAGGGTATGAGGGTGTGAAGGTGGGTGAGGGTGTGAGGGTGGATGAGGGTGTGTGAGGATGAGGGGGTGAGGGTGTGAGGGTGAGGGGGTGTGAGGGTGTGACGGTGAGTGAGGGTGTGTGAGGGTGTGAGGGTGGGTGAGGGTGTGAGGGTGTGTGATGGTGAGGAGGTGTGAGGGTGAGTGAGGGTGGGTGATGGTGAGAGGCTGTGAGGGTGTGTGAGGGTGAGGGTGAGTGAGGGTGAGGGTGTGAGGGTGAGGGGGTGTGAGGATGAATGATGGTGTGTGAGGGTGAGGGGTGAGGGTGTGAGGGTGAGTGAGGGTGAGGGGGTGAGGGTGAGTGAGGATGTGTGAGGGTGAGGGTGTGTGATGGGTGAAGGTGAGTGAGGGTGTGAGGGTGAGTGATGGTGTGAGGGTTGTGAGGGTGTGAGGGTGAGTGATGGTGTGTGAGGGTGAGGGTGTGTGAGGGGTGAAGGTGAGTGAGGTGTGAGGGTGGGTGAGGGTGTGAGGGTTGTGAGGGGGTGAGGGGGTGAGGGTGTGTGAGGGTGTGTGAGGATGAGGGGGTGAGGGTGTGAGGGTGAGGGGGTGTGAGGGTGTGAAGGTGAGTGAGGGTGAGAGGGTGTGTGAGGAGGGTGAGGGTGAGTGAGGGTGTGAGGGTGAGTGATGTGTGTGAGGGTGAGGGTGTGAGGGTGAGTGAGGTTGTGTGAGGGTGAGGGTGTGTGAGGGGTGAAGGTGAGTGAGGGTGAGTGAGGGTGTGAGGGCTGTGAGGGTGAGGGGTGTGTGAGTGAGGGTGTGTGAGGATGAGGGGGTGAGGGTGAGGGGGTGTGAGGGTGTGAAGGTGAGTGATGGTGTGTGAGGGTGGATGAGGGTGGGTGAGGGTGTGAGTGAGGGTGTGAGGATGTGAGGGTGTGTGATGGTGAGGAGGTGTGAGGGTGAGTGAGGATGAGGGGGTGAGGGTGTGAGGGTGAGGGGGTGTGAAGGTGAGTGAGGGTGTGTGAGGGTGGGTGAGGGTGTGAGTGTGGGTGTGAGTGAGGGTGTGAGGATGTGAGGGTGTGTGATGGTGAGGAGGTGTGAGGGTGAGTGAGGATGAGGGTGTGAGGGTGTGAGGGTGTGAGGGTGAGGGGGTGTGAGGGTGTGAAGGTGAGTGAGGGTGTGTGAGGGTGGGTGAGGGTGTGAGGGTGGGTGAGGGTGTGAGGATGTGAGGGTGTGTGATGGTGAGGAGGTGTGAGGGTGAGTGAGGATGAGGGGGGAGGGTATGAGGGTGTGAAGGTGGGTGAGGGTGTGAGGGTGGATGAGGGTGTGTGAGGATGAGGGGGTGAGGGGGTGAGGGTGAGGGGGTGTGAGGGTGTGACGGTGAGTGAGGGTGTGTGAGGGTGGGTGAGGGTGTGAGGATGTGAGGGTGTGTGATGGTGAGGAGGTGTGAGGGTGAGTGAGGGTGGGTGATGGTGAGAGGCTGTGAGGGTGTGTGAGGGTGAGTGAGGGTGAGGGTGTGAGGGTGAGGGGGTGTGAGGATGAATGATGGTGTGTGAGGGTGAGGGGTGAGGGTGTGAGGGTGAGTGAGGGTGAGGGGGTGAGGGGGTGAGGGTGAGTGAGGATGTGTGAGGGTGAGGGTGTGTGAGGGGTGAAAGTGAGTGAGGGTGTGAGGGTGAGTGATGGTGTGAGGGTTGTGAGGGTGTGAGGGTGAGTGATGGTGTGTGAGGGTGAGGGTGTGTGAGGGGTGAAGGTGAGTGAGGTGTGAGGGTGAGTGAGGGTGTGAGTGTTGTGAGGGGGTGAGGGTGTGAGGGTGATTGAGGGTGTGTGAGGATGAGGGGGTGAGGGTGTGAGGGTGAGGGGGTGTGAGGGTGTGAAGGTGAGTGAGGGTGAGAGGGTGTGTGAGGAGGGTGAGGGTGAGTGAGGGTTGGTGAGGGTGTGAGGGTGAGTGATGTGTGTGAGGGTGAGTGAGGTTGTGTGAGGGTGAGGGTGTGTGAGGGGTGAAGGTGAGTGAGGGTGAGTGAGGGTGTGAGGGCTGTGAGGGTGAGGGGTGTGTGAGTGAGGGTGTGTGAGGATGAGGGGGTGAGGGTGAGGGGGTGTGAGGGTGTGAAGGTGAGTGATGGTGTGTGAGGGTGGATGAGGGTGGGTGAGGGTGTGAGTGAGGGTGTGAGGATGTGAGGGTGTGTGATGGTGAGGAGGTGTGAGGGTGAGTGAGGATGAGGGGGTGAGGGTGTGAGGGTGAGGGGGTGTGAAGGTGAGTGAGGGTGTGTGAGGGTGGGTGAGGGTGTGAGTGTGGGTGAGGGTGAGGGTGTGAGTGAGGGTGTGAGGATGTGAGGGTGTGTGATGGTGAGGAGGTGTGAGGATGAGTGAGGATGAGGGTGTGAGGGTGAGGGGGTGTGAGGGTGTGAAGGTGAGTGAGGGTGTGTGAGGGTGGGTGAGGGTGTGAGGGTGGGTGAGGGTGTGAGGATGTGAGGGTGTGTGATGGTGAGGAGGTGTGAGGGTGAGTGAGGATGAGGGTGTGAGGGTGTGAAGGTGTGTGAGGGTGTGAAGGTGGGTGAGGGTGTGAGGGTGGGTGAGGGTGTCAGTGAGGGTGTGAGGATGTGAGATGGTGAGGTGTGAGGGTGAGTGAGGGTGGTTGAGGGTGTGAGGGTGAGTGAGTGTGAGAGGGTGTGAAGGAGGGGGTGTGAGGTGAGGAGGTGTGAGGGTGAGTGAGGATGAGGGGGGAGGGTATGAGGGTGTGAAGGTGGGTGAGGGTGTGAGGGTGGATGAGGGTGTGTGAGGATGAGGGGGTGAGGGTGTGAGGGTGAGGGGTGTGAGGGTGTGACGGTGAGTGAGGGTGTGTGAGGGTGTGAGGGTGGGTGAGGGTGTGAGGGTGTGTGATGGTGAGGAGGTGTGAGGGTGAGTGAGGGTGGGTGATGGTGAGAGGCTGTGAGGGTGTGTGAGGGTGAGGGTGAGTGAGGGTGAGGGTGTGAGGGTGAGGGGGTGTGAGGATGAATGATGGTGTGTGAGGGTGAGGGGTGAGGGTGTGAGGGTGAGTGAGGGTGAGGGGGTGAGGGTGAGTGAGGATGTGTGAGGGTGAGGGTGTGTGATGGGTGAAGGTGAGTGAGTGTGTGAGGGTGAGTGATGGTGTGAGGGTTGTGAGGGTGTGAGGGTGAGTGATGGTGTGTGCGGGTGAGGGTGTGTGAGGGGTGAAGGTGAGTGAGGTGTGAGGGTGAGTGAGGGTGTGAGGGTTGTGAGGGGGTGAGGGTGTGAGGGTGATTGAGGGTGTGTGAGGATGAGGGGGTGAGGGTGTGAGGGTGAGGGGGTGTGAGGGTGTGAAGGTGAGTGAGGGTGAGAGGGTGTGTGAGGAGGGTGAGTGAGGGTTGGTGAGGGTGTGAGGGTGAGTGATGTGTGTGAGGGTGAGGGTGTGAGGGTGAGTGAGGTTGTGTGAGGGTGAGGGTGTGTGAGGGGTGAAGGTGAGTGAGGGTGAGTGAGGGTGTGAGGGCTGTGAGGGTGAGGGGTGTGTGAGTGAGGGTGTGTGAGGATGAGGGGGTGAGGGTGAGGGGGTGTGAGGGTGTGAAGGTGAGTGATGGTGTGTGAGGGTGGATGAGGGTGGGTGAGGGTGTTAGTGAGGGTGTGAGGATGTGAGGGTGTGTGATGGTGAGGAGGTGTGAGGGTGAGTGAGGATGAGGGGGTGAGGGTGTGAGGGTGAGGGGGGGTGAAGGTGAGTGAGGGTGTGTGAGGGTGGGTGAGGGTGTGAGTGTGGGTGTGAGTGAGGGTGTGAGGATGTGAGGGTGTGTGATGGTGAGGAGGTGTGAGGGTGAGTGAGGATGAGGGTGTGAGGGTGTGAGGGTGTGAGGGTGAGGGGGTGTGAGGGTGTGAAGGTGAGTGAGGGTGTGTGAGGGTGGGTGAGGGTGTGAGGGTGGGTGAGGGTGTGAGGATGTGAGGGTGTGTGATGGTGAGGAGGTGTGAGGGTGAGTGAGGATGAGGGTGTGAGGGTGTGAAGGTGTGTGAGGGTGTGAAGGTGGGTGAGGGTGTGAGGGTGGGTGAGGGTGTCAGTGAGGGTGTGAGGATGTGAGATGGTGAGGTGTGAGGGTGAGTGAGGGTGGTTGAGGGTGTGAGGGTGAGTGAGTGTGAGAGGGTGTGAAGGAGGGGGTGTGAGGGAGGGTGAGTGAGAGTGTGAGGGTGAGGGGGTGTGAGGGGGTGTGAGGGTGAGGGTGTGTGAGGGGTGAAGGTGAGTGAGGGTGTGAGGGTTAGGGTGTGATGGTTGTGAGGGTGAGGGGGGTGAGGGGTGAGGGTGAGTGAGGGTGTGTGAGGATGAGGGGGTGAGGGTGTGAGGGTGAGGGGGTGTGAGGGTGTGAAGATGAGTGAGGGTGGGTGAGGGTGTGAGTGAGGGTGTGAGGATGTGAGGGTGTGTGATGGTGAGGAGGTGTGAGGGTGAGTGAGGGTGGGTGAGGGTGTGAGGGTGAGTGAGGGTGAGAGGGTGTGTGGCCTGCAGTTTTTTGCCTGCAGGTGGCGATAGGCGACCACGTCCCGTAATTAGTTTCACATCACAGGAGGGGGATAAAAGTTTGCGGCATTTAAAAACCAGTGCCTTACATAATGTCATCGACTTTCACTTAAAATAGTCACTCTCAGTGAGAGACGGCTAGATTCCATGTGCGTCAAGAGGGCCTGTAAGCTGACATCACAGGGTGTGGATAGAGGGGAGGGTGTAAGCAGGGAGGGAGAGCGAGAGCAGGGAGATGAGAGAAGAGTTGAAGAGAAAGGCAGAGGGGAAAAGAAATGGTATTGAGAGGCAGTCGATATAAAGCAGAGAAGAGAGAAACAAAGGGGCAATATGTAGGAAAGAGGGGAGGGGGGAGAGAGCGCGCAACAGCGAGAGCCTGACTAAAAGTAGAGAAAGGGAGTAGGTGGGAGAGACAGGGTCTGAATGTAAAAGAGAGGATGGTGGCGAGGGAGAAAGTCTGGGACAAATCGGTAGAGGAAATGGGGCGAAGTGAGGGGCGTGAGCAAGGCTAGAGAGAGTGGTAGGGAGAGACCAGATAAAGAGGTTGCAGAATGGAGGGGTTGGCGGTACAGGAAGGGGGGTAGGGAGAGTACCAGGAGGAAAATAACTGCATGGGAAATCCGGAGTTTACTGCCAATGTGTTTGATATGTTCATGTCTGGAGAGTGTCGCCCCGTGTTTATATACAGCGCTGCGAAGATGAACCAAACATAGGTGCATAATAAGTTTCTGGCGTTTTGTTTGGGGGGTGGTGGGCGAGCATTGCCCTCAGACAGCTGGTTCAGTCCCGGAGACCCTTTGATTGGTGCCTCTACCTCAAACCCAGCAAGGAGAGGCCCGGGCTGCTGTGTGTTCACAAGAGCCGATCTGCACATGCACAGGGTCTATTCAAGGGACGCCCAAAGGAAGAGGAGGGGGGTTGGAAGACATTACCTGCTGCCCCTACTGCTAAATAAAGATTGGGGTTGTTTTGTATTTAGTTAACTGTAATGCAGTATTTTGGCAGTATTAACGATGCTACTGTTGTGTGCTTTCACATAACATGTTATCCAGGGGTCGTGAGTGGAGGCTGTGACGTAGCAAGGTGGGCCAAAACCAAGCAGGAAAACTGGAGCCTTCCCCCATCGCCTAATTAAATGGAACAAAAAAAAAATTGGCATTGCTGTGGGGAGGGGGGGGGGAGGAGAAATGCGAGACACGGCCTAATGAAGTGTAAAGCAGTGGGTGGGGGAGTGGACCCCTTTCAAGTGAAGCTCTCGGGAGCAAATGGTAAAAAAAAAAGTCTGTGGGGGAAATGGATTTCATGTGGTGATGCGAGGCAGGCGGATAGAAGCGCGTTCACGAGACCACATGCACTTCTGGAAATCCGCATTTCTCAGAGCTTAGTTTAGCTCTTAGCTTAGCCCCAATAGTCTCGTCCTATTCATTCCTTGCGGAATGGAATAGGACGAGACCTAAAAATTTGTGTTTCCTATGTGTTATCTCTGTCGGACTGCATCTACCTAATAGGCTAAGTATACAGACCCCAACAGTGTCCGGCGGGTTGTATGGCATGTAGAACCTTCAAGTATTTGGTAAATCATGCTTCGTCTCTTCGAACACCTACCCCTCGCCGCCGGACCCGGGTGGTCAAGTATTTGCAGTCCCTGAGACTTCTTAACAGGATGCCAGCTCAGTTTCAGGCCCTTGGAGATACTCAGCACACATAGAGAAAGTTCAGTTCAGTCCTTTCACTGCCCAAGGCAGAAGCAGCAGCTGCAGGCCAACCCAACAAAGCAACAACACAGTAAAGGGGCAGTACTACTCCTGGCAGCTCTTCCAGCTCTTCTTCTTGGCAGGTTCCTTGATTCCAGCGAGTTCTAAAGTCTTGGGGTCTGGGCCCCAATATTTATACAAGCAATTCCTTTGCCCTCCGAAGGCAGAGGGGCCTGGACCTAGTTCAAACCAGTTTGAGGTGCATTCTGCCAGTGTGCGCCTTCTTCCTTTGTCAGTGTGGGCCAGGGTCCTCAGACGTACCACAGGAGGTGGAGCCAGCATTTTGGAAGGGAAGCCCAGCCCGTTTCAGACCCAGGTGCTACTCCTCCCACCCATATGTGTAGATGTGTCTATTCAGCCCTGTGCTGACTCACCCTGTCTCCTAGAGTATCCCGCAGCCCCTGTCACTCACAAACCAGACAGACAATACACAAGCTAGCAGAGGCAGGCTGGATGGTTAGGTCAGAAAATATCTACTTTCTAAAAGTGGTATTTTTAAACACAGAATGTTAAAACCAACTTCACTAAAATATGTATTTTATCATTCTGACTTCAGGCATACTAAACTCGAATTTCTACCATGCTCCCTGAGTCAGTTAGGATTATAGGATGTTATAATCAATCTGCCCACTCTGGCCTATGGGGAACTGATAGCCTTGCAATAGTGAAAAGTGAAGTAGGCTGTAATTCACTATCAGGACATGCCACACACACCAGGGCATGTCCTACCTTTCCCATACAATGCTCCCCTGCCCATGGGGGTGCCATGGGCCTACCTTAGGGGTGACTCACATGTAGAAAAGGGAAGGGGCAGGTACTTGCAAGTGTGTGCACTTGCCAAGTAGACATGGCAGCCCCAGACTGCACACAGGCTCTAAAATGGCAGACCAGAGTTACTCTTCATGGGCTGTTTGCGTGGGTGGCACAATCCAGTGCTTCAGCCCACCAACAGCATTTGATTTATAGGCCCTGGCACTCGCAGTGCACTTTACTAGGGACTGACATATAAATCAAATAAGCCAATCATGGAAATACCAATCCATAACACATTTTACAACAGGAGCACTTGCACTTTACCAGTGCAGTGAGGAAAGTGCGCAGAATCATTACACCAGCAAAAACAGAGTCATAACCGGGAGGTCAGACAGCAAAAAACTCTGGGGAAACATGCCAAGTCTAACACATGTCCCCTCCAGCTGAAAGTAGGGAGAACTACCCAACCTCCTGGGAGTTCTCTTCACTAAGTCGGAAGAACCTGGACAGACCATCAGCCTTGGCGTGTTCTAAGCGAGGGCGGTGTTCCACCGTAAAGTCCATCCCCTGTAGGGAAATGGACCACCTCAGCAGTTTTGGATTCTCACCCCTCATTTGCATCAACCATCTGAGGGGCCTGTGGTCTGTATGAACCCGGAAGTGAGTCCCAAATAGGTATGGTCTCAGTTTCTTTAGCGCCCTGACCGAGGCAAAAGCCTCCCTTTCTATGGCTTTCCACCTCTGTTCCCTGGGGAGTAGTCTCCTGCTAAGGAAGACTACAGGCTGATCTAGGCCCTCTTCGTTCAGTTGTGAGAAGACCACTCCCACACCATGCCCTGAAGCATCAGTCTGCCCAACAAATTCCTTGGGGAAGTCAGGTGCCTTGAGCACGGGCGCTGTGCACATGGCTGCCTTCAGGGCATCAAATGTTTTCTGGCAGGACTCAGTCCAGATCACCTCCTTGGGCTGCTTCCTGGAAGTCAGCTCTTGTCAGGCTCCGTCTTCTTCTACTTCTTCGGGGCTGTGCTGAATGACCTATAACCTCTCCTACGCGACTTCCCCAGAGCCTGAAGTACACACACAGGCAACTAGGACAGTCTCGCCGAGGAGGGAAAGGAAGGGGACAGCGGGGAGGGAGATCTGAAACGAGATCGACAGACAGTTAGAAGGTACCCTCCCACACCCCTAGACACATTTCTAATACCTTGATCTTCCTTCTGTATGTTGTATGAAATTACCCCTACCTGTAAAGGAAAATACGTTGGACCTGAATCCTAGGGGAAGAGAGTCGGGGCGTTGCTAGAGGGATGACACCAACGTCTAAGGGTTCCACAACATCAAATATATAATTCACATTCCCAAAAGGCTGAAGGAATCATACACACAAGAACCATGCATACCTAACAGTGTTTGTTCTCAGTCTTGTTGGCACTACACCCCTGTCAACTTGAACCCCTGTCTCTCTTCTCCTGTGTTGGGATGAAAATAAGATATGCACACAAATAGGCAGATTTCACATCTGTCTCAGTATTCACAAGGAATATCCACTCAATGGAACCGGTAAATCCAAGGGTTCTTGAACGGCTAATGATTCTTAGACGTTCCAGTTATTTACATTGCTCAACATAAACATGAAATAGTTCAAGTCTTGATATCCTAGGGCAAGTAGTTCAATACTCGAAGGAGTTTTAGCTTCCAGTATCTCCCTGCAATGAGACGAATGCTAAGCGTCTCTTCCAACAGGGAGTTTGCTGGCTGTAGTTCGAAATGCCCCCACAAGCAGTCATGGAGAAGCTCTCCGCTCCGAGAATATACGGGAAGTGTCCACCCCAGAACAGGACACTCGAGGTTTCCTTAAACAATAACTAAAGCGGTATCTTACCAGACCGGCACGATACCAACCGTCTTCTTGACGTTGCAGGAATAATCGGTGAAGTCGGCGTCTTTGGGACGCCCTTTTACTTCCGCGTTTTGCGTGATTTACGTCAATCACGCAACGCAATCCCGGGCATGCCGGGAAACGTAGTCTTGGTGTCTTTGTTGCCGTTCTCAGGGCGTAAAGAGCCTACAGCGTGCCGCGGACATCACGATCATGACAGCTCTGTTAAGGGAGCAACGATGGTACCGTAGCCCTTAACAAATCTCCTATAGTAGCCGGTGAGACCTAAAAGGTTCTCACCTCTGTCTGAGTCTTGGGGGGCTCCCAAGCCAGAATGGTGTCAATCTTGGGCTGTAGGGGTGCCACCTGGCCGCTTCCTACCTGGTGTCCCAAGTATACCACAGAACCCTGCTCGATCTTGCACTTACTGGCCTTGATCTTGAGGCCTACTCATTGCAGAGGCCTCAACACTTTCTCAAGGTGCTGTAAATGTTCTTCCCAGCTGGAACTGAACATAGCAATGTCATCCGGGTAGGTGGCACTGAAATCCTCCAGTCCAGCCAACACCTGATTGACCAACCTCTGAAAGGTGGCAGGGGCATTCTTCAACCCAAAGGGCATCACCTGAAACTGGTAATGACCTTCTGGGGTTGAGAACGCTGATCTCTCCTTAGCCCCATCGGTTAAGGAAATCTGCCAATACCCAGACGTTAGATCAAACGTGCTGAGGAACCGGGCAGCTCCCAACCTATCAATGAGCTCATCGGCTCTGGGGATGGGGTGTGCGTAGTCCTGGTGATGGCATTGAGCCTACCATAATCCACACAAAACCACAGTTCTGGAGTGGCAGCGGGTACAGCAGCCTTTGGGACCAAGACCACTGGGCTGGCCCAAGGACTGTTGGAGGGCCGATCACCCCTAACGCCAATATCTTAGAGACCTCATCCTTGATGCTGGCCTTGACCCTGTCAGTCAACCTGTAAATCTTGTGCTTTACAGGACGGCTGTCGCCCGTGTCCACGTCATGGGTACACCAGTGAGTAACACCTGGGGTAAGAGAGAACAGTGGGGCGAACTGTCCCAACAACTGCTGACAGTCCCCCTGCTGCTCTGGAGTCAGTGTAGGAGAAAGGATCACACCCCTCCACTGATCCATTGTGCTCCTTGGTAGACAGGAGGTCAGGGAGAGGCTCACTCTCCTCTTCCACCCAATCATCTGTCACCAAGAGCATACTCACTTCGGACCTCTCGAAGAGGGTCTTGAGGCGGTTCACGTGGAGGACACTCTAAGGGTTTCTTGGAGCCCGCAAATCCACCAGATAGGTGACGTCACTTTTGTGCTCCATCACCTCAAATGGTCCAGTCCACTTGTCCTGCAAGGCACAAGGTTCCACTGGGGCCATTACCCACACTTTTTACACAGGTTGAAATTCGACCAGAGTGGCATTCTGGTCATACCACTTCTTCATTTCTTCCTGGCTTGCTTCCAGGTTCGCCTAAGCGAGTTTCCGGAAGTGGGCAGTTTGGTTTCTGAAGGCCAGCATGTAACTAAACACATCCTGGGGGGTTTTCCTGGGAGCTGCCTCCCAGCCTTCCTTCACCAAACTCAGAGGTCCTCGGACCGGGAGGCCATACAGGAGCTCAAAAGGACTGAACCCAAGAGACCTCTGAGGCACCTCTCTGTATGCAAAGAGAAGGCATGGCAAGAGGACGTCCCACTTACGCCTCATAGGTTCTGTTAGACCCTTGATCATGACTTTTAAGGTCTGGTTGAATCTCTCCATCAGACCGCTTCCTTGGGGGTGGTAAGGAGTGGTGAACTTGTAGGTTACACCACACTCCTTCCACAGGGATGTCATATACTTGGATATGAAATTAGTTCTCCTGTCAGAAACCACCTCTTTGGGGATTCCCACGTGGGAAAAGATCCTCATTAACGCCCGGCCCACCACTGGCGCCGTCGTTGTCCTGAGAGGAATTGCCTCCGGGTACCGGGTGGCATGGTCCACCAAGACCAGGATGTACCTTTGCCCATGGCTGTCTTGGGATCCAGTGGCCCCACATTATCCATCCCTACCCTTTCAAAGAATGCTCCAACAACAGGAAAAGTTGGAGAGGAGCTTTGATCTTCCTCCCCCTCGAGGTCCGCCTCCTCCTGGTCCATGGGAACTTCAGGGGCCGGTTTCCCTCACCCCCTGCCCTTTCTCTTGGCAAGGACTTGGGCCACTGTTTCAGGCTCCAAGTCCTCTTTATCACCCTTCCTGGATGCCATTGACCGAGTAGACATGCATGCCCACTCTGGCAACCCAAGCATCCCCAAGTGAGACCTGAGCTCAACATCCTTCCATAAGGATTGCTCCAGGTCGTTACCTAGCAGACAATATACAGGCATGGTAGGGCTCACAACCACCCTAAAGGGACATGAGACCCCCTATTCAAAGGGAACCTGCACCACCATACACTGGCACACAGAGTTATCCACAGCAACTACTTGGTGGAATGCCCCTGGGACTACCTGCTTCTCAGAGACCAGGTGACACCGGACTGAGGTCACACTGGCTCAGTGTCTCTGAGAGCCTCTACCCTTTTCCCATTGATGGTCACCCAGGTGCTGTATTTCTTTGTATTAGGGGGCACCTGGTTTCCTTGAACCATCTCCCCTAGTGAGACAGGGGTCATTTGTGTGGGATCACCACCCTCCTGTGGGCACTCCTCCTCCCCAAGCGCTACACTAGCCAACACCTTGGACTGCCCACCAGTGGGTGGCTGTGTCCTCTTTGTGCACCTGGGGTCCCCGTTCAAGTGACCCACCTAGTCCCATGCAAAACACTTGCAGGGGCCGGTCTCAGCAGGCTTTCCTATAGAGACTCCTTTCTTCTTATCACCTGGGGGCTGGGAACCTTTACCTTGGGAACTGGTTTGGGGCCCTTTAGAGAACTCCTGTGTTTTACCCTTGTCCCCCCCACTTTTCTGCTGGGGACCCTGCCCACCTTTGGCTGAGTCTCCCCCAAACGCTTTCTTGTGGACCCCGTACTCACCCAGCGGTCAGCCTCCATAGTAAGCTTTCTGGGGTCAGTCAGCTTACTATCAACTAGGTGCTGGCGCAGATCTACAAAACATAGACTAGACAAGTGCTCCAACGCAATCAAATTGTAGAGCCCCTGGAAATCTGCTACATTACTGCCTTTCACCCAGCCATCCAGCAACCTACAGAACATATCTACACATTCCAACCAAGTGTTGGTTTCAGACTTGTTACTGGACCTAAACTGATCCCTATACTTTTCAGGAGTGAGTCCATACCTAGTGAGTAGAGCGCCTTTCATTTCAGCATAGGTGAGGTCCTGCCCCTTACCCAAAGCTATCAGAGTATCCCTAGCTTCTTCTGGAAAGAGATGCCACAACTCTGCCCCCCAGTTTCTCTCAGGGACCCCATTAATATGAATAGACAACTCGTACCCTTGAAACCACCTTTGTATGTCATCCCCCTTTTTGTACTCTTTACCTACATTCTTGGGGATGTGTACAATCCTGTCTGTGTGTGCTGAAGAGTTGCTGCCACCATCTGAGCCAGTTCTACTCTTTAGCTCCAGCTCCTTGATAATTCTCTCATGATCCAATATCATCTTCCTTTCCTCCATGGCTATTCTTTTGTTTTCCCTCTCACTTTCTATTCTGAGTTTCTCCAACTCAAACTTCCTTGCTTCATGCCTGTCCTCCAGCTCCTCTGAGGACAAGCTACTGCTGCCTAGCCTGGTGGGTTCCCCCCTCCCAAAAGCACATCCACCCTAGGAACAGGTTCCTCCACCTCTCCACTGAGATCACCAGATTGCCCACTGGCATGTCTGGCAGCTACCCAGGCCCTCAGCGCCTTTTGTACCTCCTCCTTCCTGGTGAGGCCTCTGACCTGGACTTTGTATGTATGTATGTATGTATAAACCATTTTATAGCGCGCTCTGTTACTTGGGAGTATCCTGGCGCGATGGAGAAAGACAAAACACAACGGGGGAACCAGCTTATACCACACCGTTAAACAGATGAGTTTTCAGACTCTTCTTAAACTGACCCACGCACTGAATGGAGCGCAGGTGAAGGGGAAGGGCATTCCATGCCCTGGCAGCCACCACAGCTATCGACTGACCCCCTAATCTCGTTCGCTTAAAGCGAGGAAGAGTCATCTTATACAGGGAAGACGATCTAAGGCAACATGAAGGAGCATAAAGGATGAACCGTTTCCTCAAGTAGGCAGGCCCTTGATCGTGAGTTGCTCTAAAAGAGAGCACTAGAGATTTGAATCGGATATGCTGCGCCACTGGCAGCCAATGAAGGCTACGCATGTGGGAGCGGACGCTCTATCATCTCGGAACATTGAACAAGAGACGGACAGCGGCATTCTGGATGACCTGTAAACGTTTGACCAGATATGCAGGGATACCGCTGAACAGAGCGTTCGCGTAGTCCAATCTCGATAAAATGAGAGCTCGGGCGACAGTCTCCTTTGCTTCTCTAGGGAGGAGTGGGAAGAATCTTTGCAGCGCTCTCAGAGTGGTGAAGCATGTCCCTGACAATTTTCTTATATGATCTTCAAATCTTAAATCTTCCCCAAACCATATGCCAAGATTTTTTGCAGGGCCCCCCATCACCTTAGGGCTGGCAATGTTCGAGGGCCACGGCGTGTCTTTAAAGCTGGAGGGAATTGTGCCGTAAAAAAGGACCTCGGATTTGTCCTCGTTACATTTCAGCTGGGCCAGAGTCAGCCAGCGAAAGACTGAGGACAAACAGAGCTGGACTGCCACAGTATCCAGATGATTGTCCGGCCAGGTAAACAGCAGTTGCGTGTCATCGGCATAACCAATTATCTTAGCCCCGTACTGTTCCGCCAGGTAAACCAAGGGAGTGATGTAAACATTGAACAGTAAGGGACTAAGAGTGGAGCCCTGAGGGACCCCAGTGAGAAGTGGCTTGGGCTTCGAGGCATGGGGCGGCATCCAGACCTGTTGCTTCCTATCCGATAGGAATGACGACAACCAGGCCAAGGCACAACCACCAATACCGACCGCAGACAGCCTGGCGAGAAGGAGCTCATGAGGAACGATGTCGAACGCGGCAGAGAGGTCCAGAAGAATCAAGACCGCTCTGAGGCCACCGTCCAGACACTCCCGGATTGCCTCCGTCATCTCAACCAGGGCTGTCTCAGTACTGTAGGCCGGCCTAAATCCCGATTGAGCTGGGTGCAGAGCGTTAGAAGCCTCCACAAAGCTCTCGAGTTGGTGAAAAGCCACTTTCTCACACATTTTTGCCAATGCCGGCAGGAGGGATATAGGACGGTAATTCCCTGGAACAGCAGCATCCAACCCTGATTTTTTTAGGAGCGGCAGAAGCTTTGCCTGCTTCCAGCATACAGGAACAGTTGCTGAGGTTAGAGAAAGAGTCACAATCTGGGTGACCTCACTGCATACAGTAGTGGCTACTTCTGAAAGTACCCGAGCAGGGCAAGGGTCTGAAGGTTAGCCAGATTTTAAAGTTTGAAGGAGTGCCAAAATATTGCACTCAGCAGCCACTGAAAAATCCGTGAACTGCTGGGTGACACAGTGACACATTTCAGGTTCTTGCAAATGGTTTTCAATTCCTTTACGTTGTAGGATTCCAACCTATCCTCCTCAAAGGCAATTTCCATTGATGCAATTGATGATGCTCTAGATTCAGGCATGTTGCAGTAGCAAGTTCAAATGGCAAGATCAATATTAGCCCAAAAAGAAAAAAGAACACGTATGTGGTACGTAATGATCTGCAATATGGTAGTAGTGCACACCAATCACTAGAAGTCAAGTGAAAACACAAGTCCTATCGTCACCGCTGACAACCAATGTTAGAAATGGGATTTCTGGTTGGCCAAGGATTGCACCAAAGCCAGGTAGAAACCACCACTCTAGTCAGCATAAGGGAGTTAAACTCCTAAAAATAAACCCTGCTCACTCCCTTGGTAGCTTGCCATGAGCATTCAGGCTTATCTCAGAGGCAGTGTGTAAAGAATTTGCACATAACCAACAGTAATACAGTGTAAGCACTACAAAAGGACACCATACCAGTTTAGAAAAATATCCAATATTTGTATATACTTAAAACAAGCCAAATACGATAAAAATCTACAATACAGTATTTTAAAAATAGTTAATTCACCAGATGTCTTTAAATGGCAAAAATACATTGAAAACACGGTTAGTACGAGTCGGTAGCTCGGTCCAAGCCTACCGCGATGCTGAAAACAACAGAGTCTCGCAGTTCCAGCTGGCCACGTCCATATGGGCCAGCAACAGCATGAACAAACTTGTTAACAGTACCTTTCTTACTGCGGCTCACACGGAGATGCGAGTCGGTCTTGGCGTCCGTCGCTGTTACAGTGCAAAGTGGAAGCGGTGCAGGGCGCGGTGTCCTCTCGATGCAGTGCAAGCAGCGGCTCGGTGACGATCGTTCATACGGCATCGGTGAGACCAAGGCGTTCAGTGAAGGTAAGGGCGGTGCTGGCAGGTTGCGATGCAAGCAACAGCTGGTTGGCAGGAATTGGCACTGGCGGAGCCGGACAGCTATGAGTGACGAGTCAGTCACGGGTGTCAAGCCAGCGGCGACCGTGTCGGTGAGACCAGGCCAGTGAAGTGAAGCGAGGCGGTCGAGGCAGCGGTGCCTCTCGATGCGGTGCAGGCAGCGGCTCAGTGAAGATCGTGCAGATGGTGTCGGTGAGACCAAGGCGTACGGTGCAGGGCGAAACGGTGCGGTCTGCGGTGCCTTCATGACACAAGGCCAGTGATGGAGTTGGATCTCAGAGTCGGTCGCGGTTCCCTCTTCTCTGTGGCAACTGAAACAGAGGTTCCAGGAACTGTACCCAGAGGTTGGTGAAGTCTTTGCAGTCCCTGAGACTTATTAACAGGAGACCAGCTCGGTTTCAGGCCCTTTGAGATACTCAGCACACATAGAAAAAGTTCAGTCCAGTCCTTTCAGCAGCAGCTGCAGGCCAGGGTCCTCAGACGTACCATAGGAGGTGGAGCCAGCATTGTGGAAGGCAAGCCCAGCCCTAATCAGACCCAGGTGCTACTCCTCTCACCCATCTATGTGTAGATGTGTCTATTCAGGCCTGTGCTGGCTCACCCTGTCTCATAGAGTATCCCCAGCCCCTGTCACTCACAAACCAAACAGACAATACACAAGCTAGCAGAGGCAGGCTGGATGGTCAGAAAATACCTACTTTCTAAAAGTGGTATTTTCAAACACAGAATGTTAAAACCAACTTCACTAAAATATGTATTTTATAATTCTGAGTTCAGGCATACTAAACTCGAATTTCTACCATGTTCCCAGAGTCAGTTAGGATTATAGGATGTTATAATCAAACTTCCCACTCTGGCCTATGGGGAACAGGTAGCCTTGCAATAGTGAAAAACGAAGTAGGCTGTTATTCACTATCAGGACATGTCACATATACCAGGGCATGTCCTACCTTTCACATACAATGCACCCTGCCCATGGGGATGCATTGGGCCTACCTTAGGGGTGACTCACATGTAGAAAAGGGAAGGTTTAGGGACTTGCAACTGTGTGCACTTGCCAAGTCGACATGGCAGCCCCAGGCTGCACACAGGCTCTGCAATGGCAGGCCAGAGTTACTCTTTACGGGCTGTTTGCGTGGGTGGCACAATCCAGTGCTTCAGCCCACCAACAGCATTTGATTTATAGGCCTTGGCGCTCGCAGTGCACTTTACTAGGGACTGACACATAAATCAAATAAGCCAATCATGGAAATACCAATATACAACACATTTTACAACAGGAGCACTTGTACTTTACCACTGATCAGCAGTGAGGAAAGTGCACAGAATCATTACACCATCAAAAACAGAGTCAAAACCATGAGGTCAGAAAGCAAAAAACTCAGGGGAAACACGCCAAAGGATGCCAAGTCTAACAGATGGTCATTTCCTAAAGGGCACATAGGCAGACAATGCAAAGCATGCATCAGTATTGCATGGGTGGAGATGTTCTGTCTAATTTGTTGTGTTGAAAGTTCTGTTATTTGATGGTTACAAGCATGTCAACTTCAAATTGTGTATGGTGCTGTTGGTAGAGTGCATTCTAAACATGTATTCTGGGGAAGGTCACGTTGGTGTTGCTTGGTTCTGGGGACTCAGAACAACTATATAGGGCATGTGTATGCTGTATGGGTGCATGTGCTTTGTTTTGTTCTTAGAGTACTGTTGAGGTAGCCTACAGTGCATCTCAAGGAAAGATGATGAGAGTCTGAACATTTAATGTAAACAGAGGACATGACAATAAATTAAGAGGTGGAAGGTATAGCAAAGTGATTAATCAATCATTTCATTTGTAAAGCTCACTACATACCCACGAGGGTCTCAAGGCGCTGAAGGGGGGGCGCTACTGATCGAACAGCCAGGTCTTGAGTATCCTTCTGAAGGTCAGCAAGTCTTGAGTCTGTCGTAGGCTCAGTGGCAGGGTGTTTCATGTCTTGGCGGCGAGGTGAGAGGAGGATCTCCCACCGGTGGTTGTTCTTCAGATGCGCGGGACGGTGGTGAGTGAGAGGTTGGCGGAGCGTAGCTGGCGGTTCGGGATGTAAAAGGAGAGCCGTCTGTTGAGGTAGACTGGGCCGGTCTTGTGGAGTGCCTTGTGTGCGTGGGTGAGGAGCTTGAAGGATATCCTCTTGTTGACGGGGAGCCAGTGCAGGTTTCTCAGGTGGGGGGTGATGTAGCCGTGGCATGGTTAGTCGAGGATCAGTCATGCCGAGGCGTTTTGGATGCATTGTAGTCGTTTGATGAGCTTGGTCGGGGCTCCCGCGTAGAGGGCGTTTCCGTAGTCGAGTCTGCTGCTGATGAGGGCCTTGGTGACTGTCTTTCTTGTATCTGTCGGGATCCATCTGTAGATCTTGCGGAGCATGCGGAGGGAGTTGAAGCAGGAAGAGGAGATGGCGTTGACTTGCTTGGTCATTGAGAGCGTTGAGTCGAGGATGATTCCCAGGTTGCGTGCGTGGTCGGTGGGTGTCGGGGATGCCCCGATTGCCGTCAGCCACCAGGCTGAAGGGTTGGAGCCGAGGATGAGGACCTTCGTCTTGTCCGAGTTCAGTTTCAGACGGCTGGTCTTCATCCAGTCGGCGATGGCCTTCATTCCTTCGTGGAGGTTGGCTTTGGTGGTGATGGGGTTCTTGGTGAGGGAGAGGATCAGCTGAGTGTCGTCGGCGTAGGAGGTTATGTTGAGGTTGTGCTGTCGGGCTACATGTGGGAGCGGGCCTTGTAAATGTTGAACAGCGTCGAGCTGAGGAAGGATCCCTGGGGTACGCCGCAGATGATCTTGGAGGCTTTGGAACGGAATGGAGGAGGCGGACACTCTGGGTTCTGCCGGAGAGGAAGGAGGTGGTCCAATCCAAAGCCTTGTCTCGGATCCCTGTGGCGTGGAGGCGTGCACGTAGAGTGCGGTGTCAGGCAGTGTCGAAGGCGGCAGAGAGGTCTAGGAGGATGAGTGCTGCGGTCTCGCCGTTGTCCAGCAGGGTCCTGATGTCGTCGGTGGCGGCGATGAGGGCAGTCTCGGTTCTGTGGTTGCTGCGGAACCCTGACTGGGAATGGTCCAGGATTCTGTTTTCTTTGAGGTATTGGGTTAGAAGTCTGTTGACGGTTTTCTCGATGACCTTGGCCGGGAAGGAGAGCAGAGAGATGGGCTGGAAGTTCTTCAGGTCTCTTGGGTCTGCCTTAGGTTTTTTGAGCAGGGTGTCGATCTCGGCGGATTTCCAGATCTCTGGGACGGTCGCGGTCTAGAGGGAGAGATTGATGACGTTGCTCAGGTGGGATGAGATGGAGATGCTTGCTCTGTTGAAGATGCTCAAGCTGTTCCAGGCTAGCAGGGGGTCATGGTTGATGGTGTGCGGAGGGTCTGTTGTGTTGCTGTCTGTTGGGGCTGTCTGGGTGTTGAAGCTGTCGTGGATGTCTACTATCTTGCGGTGGAATAAGGTGGCGAGGGGGTCGCAGAGGGCTTGCGACGGCGGGATGTCGTTGGTGTTGGAGCTGGGGTTGGAGAGTTCCTTCAAGATGTTGAGGAGCTCCTTGCTATTGTGTGCGTTGTTGTCGAGGCGGTCTTTGAAGGTGATCCTCTTGGCCGCCCTGATGAGGTGCTGGTGGTTGCGGATGGCGTGGCTGTCCAGCGTTTGTTCACGGTGCCATTTCTTCTCTAGTTTCCGGCAGGCTTGCTTGGAGGCTAGGAGTTCTGGGGTGAACCAGCTGGCCCTCTTGCTGGTGTCTCTATGGAGGAGTTTCTTCAGCGGGGCAAGGGTGTTGGCGCAGTCCTCGATCCAGCATCTGAGGCTGTGGGCAGCATCGTTGGTGTTGGAGGGTTCAGTGGGTGGGCTGAGAGCGAAGTTTGCGTGTAGTTGGTCTTCTGTGATTTTGGTCCAGCAGCGGCGGGGGATCTGTTGGGTGCGGTGGTGTGTGGTCGGTTTATGGAAGACAAAGTGGATGCAGTGGTGGTCAGTCCAGAGGAGTTTGGTGGTGTGGCTGACGGAGACGTGCAGGCTTGAGGAGAAGACGGGGTCGAGCGTGTGGCCGGCGGAGAGGGTGGGCGTTGTGACGAGTTGCTTCAGTCCGAGGTTGGCGAGGTTATTGATCAGGGTTGTGGAGTTGTGGTCGTTGTTCTCAAGGTGAAAGTTCAGGTCTCCAAGGAGGATGTAGTCTGTGGAGGTCAGGGCATGCATGCTGATGAAGTCGGCGATGGAGTCGCTGAACTGAGGGCAGGGTCCAGGGGTATGTAGACGAGTGTGCCTCTTGGGGTGGAGTTAGGGTCTGTGTGGATCTGGAAATGCATGTGTTCAGCGGTGCTGAGCGCGTCGTCGGTGCTAGTCGAGAACCTGATGCTGTTCTCGTGGACGATGGCGATTCCTCCTCCGACTCCGTTTGTGCGGTCTCTGCGGGTGATCTTGTAGCCGTCTGGGATGGATATGGTGATGTCGGGTGCGGAGGAGTCGTTAAACCAGGTCTCTGTCAGGAAGGCGCCGTCCGGGGATGTTGTGTCGAACAGGTCCCAGAGTTTGATGGCATGCTTACGTGCGGAGCGTGTGTTCAGTAGTATGCATCGGAGGTGGTTGGGGTCTTTCTTGGTGGGTGGTTCGTCGGCTCTGAGGCTGGTGCAGCTGCAGTTCCGGCAGGTGAAGGGGCCGTGTGTGCGTTTCGGGGTGGCCTTGAAGCAGGTGTGGCTCCGTCCGGAGTTCAGAGCGTGCAGCGAGCTGGCGTCGTAGTGGCAGCGGTCGTTGTGGCGGGTGCGGGGGCCAGGGGTTCTAGCGCTCTCCCCGGTCCAGGCACGGACGGACGCAGACGGGCTTGCCTTAGGCGTGCCTCCAGCCAAGCAGCGGTTGGAATATATGGGGAGGTGGTAGGGAAGAGCAGCTCGGAGGTGGGAGGCAGGGGCAGCGAATGGGCAGTGGGCAGTCAGGGTGGCGGGGTCGCAGGGGATGCAGAGGCGAGGGCGGTGAGGGACAACGAAGATAACAGAGGGAAAAAGGGGCACAGAAACGAGGGAAAAACACGAGTGGCACAGCGGGCAGAAGGGTACAAAATAATGAGTGGAACAGAGAGCAGAAGGGCACAAAAAACGAGTGGAACAGAAGGCAGAAGGGTGCAAAAAACGAGGGAAAACGAGTGGCACAGAGGGCAGATGGGCACAAAAAAGAGTGGATCAGAGGGCGGGGGCACAAAAAAGGAGCGGAACAGATGGCAAAAGGGGCACAAAAACAAGGGGAAAACGAGTGGCACTTAGGGCAGAAGGGCACAAAAAAACGAGTGGAACAGAAGGCAGAAGGGCACAAGAAACCAGTGGAACAGAAGGCAGAAGGGCACAAAAAACGAGGGAAAAACGCGTGACACAGAGGGCCAAAGGGCACAAAAAAACGAGTGGGACAGAGGGCAGAAGGGCACAAAAAACGAGTGGAACAGAAGGCAAAAGAGGCACAAAATTGAGATGCGCAGTGGCGTTATCGGAGCCCACGCTGCGACACTAAGGGGCACAGCGGCGCTGCCCGGCCGACTGCCGATATCAAAGAGGGTTCCAGCAGCGCGCCAGGCACATCTGTTTCAACTCACTGTTTTGCATGGGCTCAGATTAGTGTTGATTAACTAAAACATCCATCAAAAAGACAAATATACGATTTCCTGACATGACTCTGTAGAGAGTGGGAGGTGGTGAGAGAGAGAGAGAGAAATTATGGAGAATAAAGAAAAAGAAAATGAAGACGTGCAATAGGAGGAAAAGCTAGAGGCTGTTAGCAAAGACAGGTAGGACAACACAGGAAAGAAGGAAGGATGTTAGGAAAGGGAAAAGTGGGAAAGAAGAAGCGAGAAGTACAAAAGAAAGAGAGGGTAAAAGAAAATGAGTCATGGCGAAGAAAGAGCCCGAAAACAGAAACTGAAGGTAGGGAATGAAGAAAGCAATGAACAGATGAAGATGAAAAGAAGCGGGGGAGTTAGAAGAAAAGAGTAAAACATAAAGTGGTGCTGGAGAGTAAGGAAGGGAAGGGAACAAAACAAATGAAAGCAAAATATAGACAAGGAGGAAATGAAGGAAAAAAGACTAGCATGAAGAAAACGACAGTGGAAGAGAGAAAAAAACATGGAGGAACTAAAGGAGGAAAATGATAAAATAGAAATTTATAGGAAGAATGGAAGCAATAAGGGAAAGTCACCGCCATAATTCGTACACATACATTTGTCATTGATTGATCCTGGACCGCGCTATATTTCCATGTTCAGGCATTTGTAAAAGTGAAAGTAATGGCCAGCGATGCGGAGGAAGGGATAACAAAAGGCAGATGGTGGCTGCGCGTGTGCACGCTCACGTGCACGCAAGCTTGAGACCGGGAAAAGTTTGTGGTAACTCTTTGAAAACTCCCTTACTAAAAGTCGAGCAAGCAGCGCATGCGCTACTCTAGGCTCGACCTAAAAAGGCCTGAACTTTCCGGGTTTCATCTCATTCCTCTGCTACCCCAACGCCAAGATGCCTCTGCAATCGAGCGCTTTATATAGATTTTACTTACTTATATAAACATACATAATCAGATTTTTCAGTGGCATTTGCTGTTTACTTGAAGTTCTCTAAAGATAAAGCCAGACAGGCATTTCAAAAGTACTTAAACTAAGAAAAAGCTCTAATTGTGTGCCTTATCGGTCTAAGGTGTCAATAAAACGATGGATAGAGGGCCAGATCTCTGTACTGGGAGTGAGAGTTTGACATTGTTGTGCCGCGCTCTTCCACTTCGCCTCTCTCCCTCCCTCACCCCATCACCACGCCTCCACTCGCGCTGGTGAATCACTCAGCACTCCATATGAATAGAACTGTTGTTAAAGGAAACGGGGACAGATGCAAAATGAGTGTCAGGGAATGTCTGAGTAAAGGAGGTCGAGTTTAGAGGAGGGGTGAAGATACAGGGTACAGAGAGATGGAGGGGGGCGGAGGTAAAGGAGGAACGAGAGAAGCTTTAGAGCGGGAGACTTGGGGCAAATGGAGAGAGGGGGGCCATGAAAGGGAGAGGGTTAGAGAGATTAATGGAGGTGCGATATAAAAAAAAACAGAAATCTGGCAAAGGGTCGATAGTGATAAAGATGGACTCATGGAAAGGGGGAGAAAGCTTTAAAATTGAAGGCAGAAAGAGAGTTAAGGTGAAGACCAGAGAGTAGGAGGGCCGATATAATGAAGTAGGGGGGGGGGGGGTTGCAAGGCAATTAACGAAAGAGTGAAGAAAGCTTAAGAAATGAAGGTGGGGTTAAGGAGAGGATGGTTAACGCAGCAAAAGAGGCAGAGGGGGCTAGGGAGGTCGGGAGCGGGAAGGGTAACGCGAAGAAGGAGGAGATACAGGGAAAGGGGGAGAATGATGGAGGAGGCAAAGAGAGCAATAAAGAAATAAAAACAGGAGGAAGTAAAATAACAAAGGGGGTTAGGCGGCGCGCGGGAGACTTCCGAAGAAGGGGTGTTTATGCGTGAGAGGTGACGCTGCACGAAACGGCAGCGCGTGAGGCAGAGCGCGAGGCTGGGGTCCAGCGCGTGGATGGGAAGGGGCGCGTGGATGGGAAACGCGCGAGGCTGGGGTCCGGCGCGAGGATGGGAAACGGCAAGAGGCTGGAAGCGGCGCGTGGATGGGGTCCGGCGCGAGGCTGGGGCTCGAGAGGGCCGCGCGGGGAGGACGGGGCTCGAGGACGGGCAGGAGGAGGCCCTGCGAGCCGGCGCTCCGGAGCGGGGATAACGGGAGGGAAAGGAGGGCGGGAGAGACGGAGGGGGCGGAGACAGCGGAGGGGTTGCGGTGATTTGGAGGGGGGAGGGAGGGGTGGGTGAAGAGGGCACGGGGACTGTAGGGGCGGAAAAGAGGCGGATAAGGCGGTTGGGGCACACGGCCTATTTGTATGTATGTGAGGCTAGCGCCGAGAGGGGAGGCGCTGGAGGGTTGGCGCAGAGGGTCAGAGGAGGAGGAGGGTTCAATGAAGGAGTGAGGGAGGGGGACACACACCCGTGGGGGGCAGCCTTGTGATGTAAATACGGAGGGAGAGAGGAGGGAGAGCGAGAGAGGAGGAGGAGGTGGGGGGGGCGAAGGAGGTAGAGAGAAGGAGAGAGGAGGAGGTAGGGTCATACAGAGGGGGGGCGAAGGAGGCGGGGCCAGGGAGAGGGGCACGGATAGGACGAGCAGGGCAGTGTAGCAGACCCAGGGGCAGAGACCAGGAGAGGGGTGGGAGGCCTCAGGGCTGCTGAGGATAGGACTGGAAGGGACATGTCGGAGGGTCTGGGGCGGTGTGAAGCTTGCGGACGGGGTGGGAGGTAGGAGCAGGGGTGGCAAGGAGGAGGGCTGAAAGTTCAGGGGTAGAGGCTGCCCCCTTGAACAGGAGCTCCGTCCGTGAGACTCGGCGGCACATCTGGCCACGATGCTGCACGGCTCATCCCAACAGCAGAGGACTCATCCGCACAGCCGGCCATCAGGACAGTTGGGATTACTATAAAACCCTCCCACATACCTGCACATACCTTGGGGTTCAACAGCACACCAGGGCGTCATGCAAGACGTATCCATGCAGCATAGGAAGCCCCAGACTCCTCAGGTATGCAGTTAGACTCGTCAGTAGCACCGCTCGGGCTCTAAGAGGCATTAGTGTAGCAGTGGACTAAGTAAAACTCGTCAACACTTCCAAACTCATCAGCTGGTCCATCGGTTTTGAATTAAATTCTTTTTGCATTCAATAGCTTTGCTTTTTTGAATTTATTTGAAACAATGGAATAACATTTGTAAATTTCTCTGTTCTGAGTCTGAGGACCCCTTCTTTTTATGTCCATCGAGCAAGCAGGAGATTAACCAGCAGAGCAGGGACATTGCGCGACAGATCAGCACAGCAGCCTGTGCTCCAAGACTTTTTAACGTTGTTAACATAACCCAGCATCCAGGAGCACTCCTCAGCACATCTGGACACGCAGAGGACTCCTCCTCAGCACATCACAGTCTGTTATAAATCACATCATCTGCACAACTGAACTCGGTGGTAAATCTCACCAGCACATGTCTTGGACCAGAAAAACAGCTGGAAAGCCCCCGAACAGAGCAACCAGAAGCCGCCTCCCATCCCACTTGTGACCCAGGTGAGCGCTGCTATGGGAGCCTTGAGCTTTTTTTTTAGGGGGGGAGGTTGAGTTGCTGGACTTTGTGTTCACTTTTGTCATAGTCAGAGAACAGTAACAATTATATGTTCTTTCCACCAGAGAGAGAAGTAACAGAAAGAGAGAGAACAGAGGTGGAGACACTTATGGGGTGGGGGGGGGGGGGGGTCGGAGGCGAGGGGGACAGACAACAATAGAAATAGAGAGAGCGAGATACCCCAGATGAGGAAAGAGAGTGACAAGCAGGCCGACCAATGGAGAGAGAGAGAATGAGGATAGGACTGGGAGGGACATGTCGGAGGGTCTGGGGCGGTGTGAAGCTTGCGGACGGGGTGGAAGGTAGGAGCAGGGGTGGCAAGGAGGAGGGCTGAAAGTTCAGGGGTAGAGGCCCGCCCCCCTGCTACCTCTCACATGTGTTTACCTTTGATACTTGCACAAGTGCCACCTTTGCCTACGTAACGCTTGTTCTTGTGCCTGAGTGTCTAACTCTTATTGCTGTATTATACCTCAAATTATACTTTGTTTTCTCTTGTAACTGCACACTTGTCACTTTTTCCTCTTGTGCACTTTTTACTACCTCATGTATTTTTGGTTGCTCACAATTTTTACTACCTCATGTATTTTGTTTGCTCACAATTGTCACTATTACCTTATGTAACGTAACGTATGGTTTTGTAATCTGTTCTTGTGTAATGTTTCTCATTATGTTTCATTTCTGTTCCTATTGTGAAGCGCTCTGACGCCTTCGGGTAAAGTCCGCGCTATATAAAAATGCATAAATAAATAAATAAAAAAGAGAATAGCGGGGGAGTGGGGTGGACACACAGAGAGTGAGACATTTGAAGTTAAACCATAGTCTGGGGCTGAGGCAGGACGGCTCGTGAGAGGGTCGCAGTGTCTCCTGCTGTGGCTGCAGCTTGCCAGGTGAGTTTGACCTTGTTGGAATGGGCGCAGGATATCTCAGGGGCGCAGCAGGTATCAGTAGTGTGGCATGTGTAGTGGCACCGGTGCCCAATGGCACGAGGGGTCCACTCCACCCTAGTTAGTATTGTTTTTAGTACCAAAGCAAGGGATTGGGAGAGGGGTGCAAGTTCCTCGCTTGCATGAGGGCCCGTGAAGCCTTTGCCTTGCCACCCGACAGTGGAGTCGCGATATTTTGTGAAGTGTGGTAGCTTAGGCGATAACCTGCAAACGCTCGTCAAGTGAGGACCAATAGTTCGTAGCAGAGGTGCAATAAGTTGTGGTGCGAGTTGGAAAGGTTTGTGTGGTGAGTCGCAACACTTTCTGAGATGACGAGTGACAGCTTATGAAGTGAGTGGCAATAGCATGTCAGGGAGCTGCAACATGAGGTGTGATGGCTTGTGAAGTGACATGAGGTGTGATGGCTTGTGAAGTGAGTGGCAACAGCTTGTCAGGGAGCTGCGACATGAGGTGTGATGGCTTGTGAAGTGACATGAGGTGTGATGGCTTGTGAGGTGACATGAGGTGTGATGGCTTGTGAAGTGACATGAGGTGTGATGGCTTGTGAGGTGACATGAGGTGTGATGGCTTTTGAGGTGACGTGAGGTGTGATGGCTTGTGAAGTGACATGAGGTGTGATGACTTGTGAAGTGACATGAGGTGTGATGGCTTGTGAAGTGACATGAGGTGTGATGGCTTGTGAGGTGACGTGAGGTGTGATGGCTTGTGAAGTGACATGAGGTGTGATGACTTGTGAAGTGACATGAGGTGTGATGGCTTGTGAGGTGAGTTGCAATAGCTTGTCCGGGAGCTGCGACATGAGGTGTGATGGCTTGTGAAGTGACATGAGGTGTGATGGCTTGAGAAGTGACATGAGGTGTGATGGCTTGTGAGGTGACATGAGGTGTGATGGCTTGAGAAGTGACATGAGGTGTGATGGCTTGAGAAGTGACATGAGGTGTGATGGCTTGTGAAGTGACAAGAGGTGTGATGGCTTGTGAGGTGACGTGAGGTGTGATGGCTTGTAAGTGATATGAGGTGTGATGGCTTGTAAGTGATATGAGGTGTGATGGCCTGTGAGGTGAGTTGCAATAGCTTGTCAGGGAGCTGCAACATGAGGTGTGATGGCTTGTGAAGTGACGTGAGGTGTGATGGCTTGTGAAGTGACATGAGGTGTGATGGCTTGTGAAGTGACATGAGGTGTGATAGCTTGTGAGGTGACATGAGGTGTGATGGCTTGTGAGGTGACATGAGGTGTGATGGCTTGTGAAGTGACATGAGGTGTGATGGCTTGTGAGGTGACATGAGGTGTGATGGCTTTTGAGGTGACGTGAGGTGTGATGGCTTGTGAAGTGACATGAGGTGTGATAGCTTGTGAGGTGACATGAGGTGTGATGGCTTGTGAGGTGACATGAGGTGTGATGGCTTGTGAGGTGACATGAGGTGTGATGGCTTGTGAGGTGACATGAGGTGTGATGGCTTGTGAGGTGACATAAGGTGTGATGGCTTGTGAAGTGACGTAAGGTGTGATGGCTTGTGAAGTGACGTAAGGTGTGATGGCTTGTGAAGTGACGTAAGGTGTGATGGCTTGTGAGGTGAGTCCCGTTAGCCTCGGCGGTGGGTCGCGATAGCCTAGATTCATTGGAGGCTGGGCAGCGTGAAAGGCTGGCCTCGCAGATATTGGCTCTTTCTTCCCTTTAAAGGGGCCTCTTCTGACAGCCCCTAGGTGTCCTCGTAGATAACGCCCCAGCCCCGCATCGGGCCACGAAAACTTGCAACGTGAGTCGTGACAGTTGCTTGGTTTGCACGTCAGAGTGAGAGCGGGGATATGATAGTCTGCACCATGTCACGATAGTCCGTCAGCTGAGTCGCGATCCCATGCAGGCCGAGCCACAGTAGCCTTGAAGGCAGCATGGCATGGCAGCCCCCAGAGCAGCCCCAGGCCGCCCGACGGCACTCGAGGCCTTTGACCAGCTGTGACTTTTTATTATATCTACCACCAACGCAAAGGTCAGGTGAAACCTTTGTAACTTCGTTTACTGTGTAAATGTGTGTGCTTCGGAACGTAAACAAATGAGACTTTGTGACACTTTTATGGTGTACATTACTGTTGTAGTTATCAGAAAACACAGTTCATATCTCTGTGTTTCCAGAGTGACATTGTGCAAAGAAGAGCTCCGCAAAAGATAAACTATGACCTGTCAACATTTCCATTGCACTACGTAATCTCGTGTAATTTCAATGTACACTTGTTATGAGGACAACCCCAAATTATACTATTGTTATGTAGTTATTCCTTTTGCATAAAACGTGTAGCACACGTGCACAGAAAATTAGAATAATCCCAATGACCAGAACCAAGAGGCTGCAGCTTGTGACACTTATGTTTCTTGTGCTACTTATTCTGACCTTAAATGTGTTCTCACGTCGATTGCATTTTACTCTAATATATGGCTCAAATGCAGTTTTGCATTTCACGAGATTAGATGTAATTACCCTTGATTTTCTATTTTTCGGTTGGCGTTATTGTACATGGCAAGCTCCGCATATGTCGTCGTTGCTACCAAATATCTGCACTTATGTGTCTCGAACGCAAAACAAAGTGAGAGATGGACACAAGGGAGTAGCCAGAAAATGAAAATACCCCCCCCCCCCCCACTTCAAACCAAAGCTCTTATGGCACCAAGCAAACAAATCAAGCCATCGCGACCCTCCCCAGAAGACCTCTCTTGCCTCTTTCATCTAAGAATCTGTCCATTCATCCTTCCATCCACCTGCTGATATCTACCATTTTACCTTTACATCTGTCGCCCATTCATTCTTTAACCCATCTTTCAGTCTTTCTTCATTCTGTCTGCTTGCTCATCTCTATCCAATCATATCCATTAAACCTATTGTAGTATACTACACCTATCCAGTACACCATCCTTCCTTTCTCTCATCATCTGTCCATTCTCAGTTTTACTCATCCATTCACTCTTTCATCTATCCATCCATCCTCCCTTTCACTCATCCATCCATTCTTTCACTCATCTATCTATTTTCCCATTTACTCATCCATCCTTACATCCAATCTTTCATTCATTCATCCATCTACCCATCCATCCTTTCACCCATCCATCCACCTATTCACTCACATCCATCCATCCTATCACTCGCATGCCTTTGCCTGCCAAGTTGCAGACATAAGAGGCCCATCAAGAACATCACCCCGGCTGTAGCTGCTAAAGGTGGGGTTCATAATGCCCCAGCATCCACCCTTTTACTCATCCATCCATCCTTGCGCTCATCCATCCATCCTTTTGCTCATCCATCTATCCACCCTTTTACTTCATCCATCCATTCAGTCAGCCATCCATATTTTAACTCACTCATGCATCTATACTTTTCATCCATTCACCCTTTCAATCATCCACCCTTTCATCCATCCATCCACCCTCTCTTTCAGTTATCCATCCATTATTTCAGTCATCCATCCATCATCCCTTCACTCATTCATCTATCCAGCTACCCATATACCCTGTCACTCACTCTCCCATCCTTTCACTTACACACCCGTCCATCCATCCTTTCACAAACTCATTCGCTCACCCACCCTTTAACGTTATTTATGAGAATTGTCTGCTGAGTTGCAAACAGAAGAGGCCCATCAAGAACTCCACCCCCACTGTAGCTGCTAAAGCTGGGGGTTCACAGCGCCCCTGAATGTGCATGTTGTAGCTCCCATCCTTATGGTAAATGGTTCCGGGTTCAGGCCGGTATCTTCCTGTATTATGCCTCATCCATATTTTAGGTCTGACTTGACACAGCTGCTGTCGACAAGACCTAGTCATGCAAAATCTTTAAAATATACACAGAGTGGGTGTTTGCTCTACACACAGGAGTATCCCTTACTGACCTCATGTTAGTTATTCGATGTTTGGAAGAGCCACTGAAAGCTCGAGCCTGAAGCCTGACTCTAGCTCAGTCAGCTGAAGGTCTTGTTGGAACCTCGAGTCCATAACGACCCAAGCTTTCTTCTGCCTCCCCCCTCCCTTTTCAAGGTAGTGGAGTCAGGGCCAGTGCTGCCGACTTTTAAACTGGAGAAGCAAGTTTTGGTCTCGGAATCGGCACAATATCCTGTGAATCTGGGCAAATCACTTAATTTTCCAATGCCTAAAAGCAATGAATATTACCTTGTGTACTTTAACTAGTGCTCATATAAAACTTTGCGATTTGGAATTTGAAACGAGTTGACGCTATATAAAAACTGCAAAAAATGAACCAAGCGGTAAAACATATGCTTAAAATACGGTTGTGAAAAAAAAAAAAACATATGCTTAAAATAAGGATAGATTGTCATTTTCTGGCTGATTTGCACAAAGTGATTTTGGAAAAAGGGGGTGGTGATGGACAGAGCTTCTGAATGATGCAGAATACTCTTACCAAGTCAATAGATCATGGTTTTAATCCATCACTGTTTTTTTAGCTCACTGCACCATCCCAGCTCAGAACCTGGCTATATGCACAAAGTGAACCAGAAATCCTTGATAAATCGAGGCTCCACTGCTTAAATTGTGTGATATTGGGGAAATATCATACTTAGCTAAAACACTTTTTTCTTCTTTATCGTGTATGAAAAGCACTTTCAAATATGTGAGTTAAGAATACCAGGTGCACAGAAACATTTTGTGCTTGAATTTAGTATAATGTTTTAATCTGGCCCCCATACAGGGTTTACATGACAATTGTCTAGCCTCTAAGTACTTCTCAGTTCAGTGCTATGATGTGACCAATTAAAGCCAAAGCTTCACATGTTATAGAAATACTCATTTTTCAATTTTGAAGCAACTATATATATATATATATATATATATATATATATATATATAAATCTATATCCACAACTCAACGCTCCTTCTGGAACTCAGGACCCTTGGGAAGTGACTTGCATGCCGGCAGAGCATACTGGTTGTCCAAACATTCACCAAAAGTTCAATAGGCGCGCTCAGTACGAGTACAATCCACACCAAATTGTTGCAGGAAACTGTTTAGTCACACAACGCGTTTTAGCTGCACAGCAGCTATGTCACATGTGACCAGGGCTGCTGGGCAGCCGAAACGCGTTGTGTGAATAAACAGTTTCCTGAAACAATTTGGTGTGGATTGTACTTGTCCTGAGAGCGTGACTATTGAACTTTTGGTGAATATATATATATATATATATATATATATATAAAAGCTCCAACACACCATAACGTGAGTCACTCACAGGGCGGGTGCCGCGTAGCGCGATGGTGCTCGCGTCCCATATGTCAGCTCCAATTTCCCAAAATACCCAGCCGGGTTCGTAGAAATAACGGCACTCACACAGGCAGCGGCAATCTTTTAGCAGGGCGGTTTATTTAAAAGGCAAACAAACGCGTTTCGGGACTAGAAATCCCTTCGTCAGTGTTATCGTTTGGGCGCCAAACTTTTTTCCTTTTTAAACACTGTTCATGCCTACTGTTGACATAAACAAAGGACTAATGCATTGCGTCTATAGGGCGCGCCATCTTTGAACGCCTTACATTTCACACATTTCGTCTTAATGGCTACATATAAAGCAGTACTTCTTTTGTGTATAAAAAAACATTATGAGTGTATTTTACACTTAAAACATATCGCCGTGTATCGGCAAATTTCAATTCACATTTCGAATCCTTTCATTCCCAAAGGTGGCCAAATGTCTGAGAAACAACGCATTACTAAGAATGCACAATTAAAGCCAAACATCGCTATATTTATAAACAACGCTATTTCAAGCAAATCTTGCCGTGGATCGGCATTTGCAACCTAAAATCAGGTTGCATAATTCTCAGGACACCGGCCATGGGATCAACACAACAGCATAACTCATTAAGACGACAAAAATTCTTTCACTATATATACATTTTCAAAAATATATAACCCTGATATATACTTCAAAGCATTCCAAAAACCTTCCAGACCAATATCGTATGATTTAGACACATTCCTCACAATATTTAGCCCAAGTGAGAGGCAAGTTCCTCCCCCATATTCAATCCCTTCGGAGCCTTGGTCTCAAGGTCGATGATAAATCTAGACTCTAATCGTCTCAAGATCTGCAACCGGTTACCTCCTCTTGGGGTCTCAGCTGCTTGATCTAGGCAGAAGTATCTTAGTAGAGTCCTATCACTTTTGTGCTTTATGGCAAAATGCCTTGCTACCGGGTAGCTGAAATCCTTGTTGGCTATAGCCCGCATGTGTTCGAGTATCCGAAGTTTGACGGGATTGATGGTACTGCCCACATACCTCAATGAACACGGGCAGATCAGGCAGTAAACTGCGTGGTCTGTGTGACAAGACATAAACTTAGTGATTTTTCTAGCTTGACTGCCAGGCACCTCATATGCTAGCGTTCTCTTGCTTGCTGAGCAGGCTTTACATTTCCCGCACGGGAAAAACCCCTTAGCCTCTTTTAGGGTACCCAGTTGTTTCCTTTCAATTGGTAGATAGCTGTGGACTAACTCATCTCGCAGAGACCTTGCCCTCCTAAAAGTGATAGCTGGCACAGCTGGAATATCAGAGCCCACAATTGGATCTGATTTCAATATGTGCCAATGTTTGGACAAGATTGTTCTCAATCTAAAAGAGTTTGCAGCATATGGTGTAATCATTCTGAACTGTACCTTTTCAGATTGAGTCAATGCCTTCTTTTTAAACAGTTGGCTGCGAGGAATTTTTCTCACTTTCTTTAAGGTTTCATATAGCTTGTTAGTATTGTAACCTCTGTTTTGGAACCTAGTTATACTGTCACTTGCTGCTCTTTCAAAATCTGCATCATGGGTGCAATTGCGTTTTAAACGTAACATTTCCCCATAGGGGATGTTGGAGATTAGTTTGCGGGAATGACTACTTGAAGCGTGTAAAACGCTGTTCCCTGCGGTTGGCTTACGATAGAGCTGGGTACTTATTTTTCCATTCCTCACACTTACTTCTAAGTCAAGGTAATTGACCCTTTCTCTGCTAATATCCCCAGTAAATACCAAATTGCACTCATTGTTATTGAGCACTGCAATGTACTCTACAGCCTCCTCCATAGACCCATTCCATACCAGGAGCAGGTCATCAATATACCTGCTCCATGCCACTATCTTATCGTTCCATACGGCATTATTGGGGGACCAGGCTACCTGCTCCTCCCACCAGCCCACGAATAAATTCGCGTAGCTGGGGGCGAAGCAGGAACCCATCGCCGTACCGGAACACTGTTGGTATATAGTCTCCTGAAAAAGAAAGATGTTATTGTAGAGACAAAATTTTATAAGTTCTAACAGCATCTTGTTGTGCAATGCAAATTTTAGTTCTCTTCGATTCAGGAAAAACTCGACAGCTTTCATGCCTTGTTCGTGGTCTATACAAGTGTAGAGGCTTGTTATGTCAAGTGTGATCAATATGTAACTCGGTTGCCAAATAATAGACTCCATCTTTTCAATAAGAGTATCAACAACCCCCCTGGGAGACCCATTATCTCCTCCATTGGAGGTTTAACTGAGAACCTTTCAAAATTTTTGGATCACTTTCTTTTTGGTTTTGTTTTATCTTTGAAATCATATGTAAGAGACTCTACAGATTTTATTGAAAAGATGGAGTCTATTATTTGGCAACCGAGTTACATATTGATCACACTTGACATAACAAGCCTCTACACTTGTATAGACCACGAACAAGGCATGAAAGCTGTCGAGTTTTTCCTGAATCGAAGAGAACTAAAATTTGCATTGCACAACAAGATGCTGTTAGAACTTATAAAATTTTGTCTCTACAATAACATCTTTCTTTTTCAGGAGACTATATACCAACAGTGTTCCGGTACGGCGATGGGTTCCTGCTTCGCCCCCAGCTACGCGAATTTATTCGTGGGCTGGTGGGAGGAGCAGGTAGCCTGGTCCCCCAATAATGCCGTATGGAACGATAAGATAGTGGCATGGAGCAGGTATATTGATGACCTGCTCCTGGTATGGAATGGGTCTATGGAGGAGGCTGTAGAGTACATTGCAGTGCTCAATAACAATGAGTGCAATTTGGTATTTACTGGGGATATTAGCAGAGAAAGGGTCAATTACCTTGACTTAGAAGTAAGTGTGAGGAATGGAAAAATAAGTACCCAGCTCTATCGTAAGCCAACCGCAGGGAACAGCGTTTTACACGCTTCAAGTAGTCATTCCCGCAAACTAATCTCCAACATCCCCTATGGGGAAATGTTACGTTTAAAACGCAATTGCACCCATGATGCAGATTTTGAAAGAGCAGCAAGTGACAGTATAACTAGGTTCCAAAACAGAGGTTACAATACTAACAAGCTATATGAAACCTTAAAGAAAGTGAGAAAAATTCCTCGCAGCCAACTGTTTAAAAAGAAGGCATTGACTCAATCTGAAAAGGTACAGTTCAGAATGATTACACCATATGCTGCAAACTCTTTTAGATTGAGAACAATCTTGTCCAAACATTGGCACATATTGAAATCAGATCCAATTGTGGGCTCTGATATTCCAGCTGTGCCAGCTATCACTTTTAGGAGGGCAAGGTCTCTGCGAGATGAGTTAGTCCACAGCTATCTACCAATTGAAAGGAAACAACTGGGTACCCTAAAAGAGGCTAAGGGGTTTTTCCCGTGCGGGAAATGTAAAGCCTGCTCAGCAAGCAAGAGAACGCTAGCATATGAGGTGCCTGGCAGTCAAGCTAGAAAAATCACTAAGTTTATGTCTTGTCACACAGACCACGCAGTTTACTGCCTGATCTGCCCGTGTTCATTGAGGTATGTGGGCAGTACCATCAATCCCGTCAAACTTCGGATACTCGAACACATGCGGGCTATAGCCAACAAGGATTTCAGCTACCCGGTAGCAAGGCATTTTGCCATAAAGCACAAAAGTGATAGGACTCTACTAAGATACTTCTGCCTAGATCAAGCAGCTGAGACCCCAAGAGGAGGTAACCGGTTGCAGATCTTGAGACGATTAGAGTCTAGATTTATCATCGACCTTGAGACCAAGGCTCCGAAGGGATTGAATATGGGGGAGGAACTTGCCTCTCACTTGGGCTAAATATTGTGAGGAATGTGTCTAAATCATACGATATTGGTCTGGAAGGTTTTTGGAATGCTTTGAAGTATATATCAGGGTTATATATTTTTGAAAATGTATATATAGTGAAAGAATTTTTGTCGTCTTAATGAGTTATGCTGTTGTGTTGATCCCATGGCCGGTGTCCTGAGAATTATGCAACCTGATTTTAGGTTGCAAATGCCGATCCACGGCAAGATTTGCTTGAAATAGCGTTGTTTATAAATATAGCGATGTTTGGCTTTAATTGTGCATTCTTAGTAATGCGTTGTTTCTCAGACATTTGGCCACCTTTGGGAATGAAAGGATTCGAAATGTGAATTGAAATTTGCCGATACACGGCGATATGTTTTAAGTGTAAAATACACTCATAATGTTTTTTTATACACAAAAGAAGTACTGCTTTATATGTAGCCATTAAGACGAAATGTGTGAAATGTAAGGCGTTCAAAGATGGCGCGCCCTATAGACGCAATGCATTAGTCCTTTGTTTATGTCAACAGTAGGCATGAACAGTGTTTAAAAAGGAAAAAAGTTTGGCGCCCAAACGATAACACTGACGAAGGGATTTCTAGTCCCGAAACGCGTTTGTTTGCCTTTTAAATAAACCGCCCTGCTAAAAGATTGCCGCTGCCTGTGTGAGTGCCGTTATTTCTACGAACCCGGCTGGGTATTTTGGGAAATTGGAGCTGACATATATATATATATATATATATATATATATATATATATATATATATATATATATATATATATATATATATATATATATATATATATATATATATATATATATATTGCAATGTTTGTTGTGTGCAAACGGTTTCAGGTCTTGGATATAAGATTCGAGCCAGCCCCTTGGCTCGGCTCTCCTTGCAAATTTATTGGCTCACCAACCTCCACTGTTTAGTGTATCTTATTTTATTTTATGTGTTTTATAGAGCGCAAACTTGACCCGTTAGGGTATCAGAGCGCTTTACAGGAGAGCAAAGAAATATACATAACAAACTTAGAATCGACCAATTACAGCTCGAGTAGTAAGGGGGAGGGGTGCCGGATACATAAGGTAAAGAGGAGAATGTATTTACAGTTTACATAACCAATTACTCAAGGCAGGATACCTTATTTACAGAATACGTTTATCATAGTGTATCATTCTGCCTCCTTTTGAGTGCGTGCATTGCAATACTAGGGACTATTTTACTTTTTAAAGGTACACTGAATCATTACACTTAGCTTGTAAGATATAAGTGCCAGGGCCCATGGCATTTCTAGGAGCCCACCAAGCATGCACCACCCATTGCGGCTGCCAAATGGTAGTACAAACACTAAGTACTAAGCATCACACTCCTATAGATTAGTCCATAAACTAGTACCATGAAAATGGTGTAGAAACATGTACAAAAAATGTAATACCCTTAATATTATCCTCGAAAATAATACAACATTTACAAGTGCTACATCTGGACAGAGAATAGGCATAGAGGAAGACAGTAAATTACAAAAAAATAAATTGAGACCAGATTTTTTCTTAAGTTATTTATATTTGAGATGGCAACAATGGCAATGAGGGCCCATGGCACCCAGACATGATTCTGTGCTTTATCCGAAGCACATCGTGTGCAGATTTTCCCTTTATTCTTGATTTTATTTTCAAAGCCTAGCATTGCAGAACTCATGGGAAAGGTACCTTAATGTTACTACAGTGTGGCCCACTACCCCAATAAACAGTGTTCTTTTGTGCCTTATAATTATGACTGCTGGATGTATGGTATTTATTTTTTAACATTTCCATTTGTATTTGTGCATATTTACTTTTGGTCCATCTTTTTGGTATTTATCCATATTTATTTTGTGTTTTGAGAATAAATGAAGTCATAAAATCATAATTTTCCACATTTAACTATTAAAAATGCACCCATACTTTTAATGCACGTCGTGCTTGAGCAAGTTAATCAGCCAAATATAATAAAATAATACACCCAGAGGTAAATATTAGCCTTAATCTACAACTATATGTTGACATATGCTTGTTAGTGATGTAATCTCATCCTGTTTTTAGCTTCCCATGCAGTCGATCTGCTCAGCTGTTGGCCTGGAATTTATGAAAAACAGTATGTTGAGTCACTCACAACTAGCCCACTTACTGTATTTTTCCGCTTTTAAAAATAAATACAGACAGGAAAACACGTTGTTTTCTGTCTGTATTTATCTGTAAAAATCAGTGAAAATAGAAAACTGGAAGCCTTACTTATTTATAATTAAGCCAGCAGTAAAACTATTTTTATAGAACTGCGCATCACGATATCTCCATCAGGTTTATGTTACTCAGGTTAACACCTAAGGAGGGTGGAAGGCTGACAAAATTCGAACTCGTAATTGTAGGTCAGACGTATAGGTTTCAAATGTATTCGGGGAGTATACCCCACAATTGGCCATCTTTCTGGCGATACAGATGTATTCAGTGCAATTGATGTACTTCTATGTATAATCTTGGCTTTGCGATTTAGCATCAACCACCACGGCAAAGGGCAAAGCCATTTAAAAGTTCTTGGGGAGGGAGAGAGGAAGTGCAAGGGTTAATGCGTGATTAAAGGAGCACTGCCCAAACAGATTAGGAAGCTTGTATTCCATTCAGTTTCTTTGTAAACAAGGATGTCCAATATAGGCCCAGGAGGGCCTGGTCCCTGCAATATTTTCAGGATAGCCACCCAAGATAGAGGCATATGCAATTAATTTGTATGGAACTCTTTAGTACAGAGTCAGTTGTTGCACCTAAACCAGGGTTGGATCAGTTAAGAAGTAGCACGGAGAAGGTCTGTCGAGGGTCCTTTTAGAGGGCTTGAGGTAAGGGCGCCTCCTCCCAGCAGTCACTGTGCCGTCATGCACAGGATGATGTATGCGAGACGTGACCTCTCCTTTAGACGGCTACTGCTCGAAGGGAAAACCTTAAAGGGGGAAAAAAAACTCCAGCGGCAATCTTAGTATATCTTGATTGATTAAAAAAAAAAAAACACGACATCAAACTCCTCTTGTGGCCAGGAAGGAGAAAAGAACCAGCAAGGAGAAGATGTAGATATACGGAAAGATATGCAAAGAAAATGATCCTGAGCTTATCCACTGCGCCATGCCATGCTGCACCCCGACACGCCTGCTGCCACCGCTCACGCGCCACACGACCCACGCACCACACCACCCACAACCCACAGGAAACCCTCCGGGTGACCACAGCTGCGGAAGTGGCGGAGCAGCGCTGGCAGCGATGGAGTTCCCTGTCCGACTGAACATGGGACGAAGCAATGCACTTCGGTGCGTTGTTGGTGCTGTCTACCGCACGGATGTGACAGGATCCTTCCCTCCTGGGCCTTGTCTATGGACCATAGTGCATCAGTGTGCACGAATTATAAAAATACGAGTGCATGCACTCGGCTATATTTATTTATTTACATGCAGCTTCCTTTAGTCTGACTAGGCCTCGGAGGGTGTCAGTGCTCTTTGGAGGGCTCAACATACTGAGGAGATAAGTACAATGAGAAAAAAGAGTATACACATCCTTTTACATGTTTAAAAGGTACAGCTGGAGGGCACATCTAAGTTAAGATAGAAAACAGACGTACATAGAGTTATACAGTTGCATTGGGCAGAGAGTGTAACGGTCGGAAATATAACTGGCTTGCCAAGGCTTTTTTTTTTTTTTTTTTTTTAAATGATCGATAATACGGTGTGTGTTGCAAAATGACTTCTCCAACAAGGACCAAGGGCCAGATGTATCAAGATACACTTTTGCGATTCTCAAATAGCGATTTTTAAGGAATCGCTATTTGAGAATTGCAAAATGTCAAGGACTATTGAAGTACAAATCAAAATTAACTTAAACAAAGAATTGTCCTAAACACACACAAACACAGAAGGTCATTAGGAAAGATTGTTCCTCTGGCTCTGATGCCATTTCAGATTGGACGGAGACACGATACACATTTCTCACAGTGCTCCTAGTGCATTGCATGACGGGTAAAACAATAAGACTGTTAGCATGTACATTCAAACACTGGTGGTAGCAGAAGAACTTGTCATACTGCATTAAGAAAGAGTTGTATCACAGAAACAGGCAGACAATTGTGCATTCATTGTCTGTTTAGTGATAACAATCACTTCAATAGTTTAAGGACAGAAAACAAGCAAACACACTCCTACGGTTTTTATGCAGAGCACATAATCGTTCAGTCATGGAAACAACTCCCCTTCATTGATTTTCATTGTATAAATTAGAGGGGGTATACAAACACTGAAAGGGAAGGAGTGCGAACATATCAAGTAACCTGTAATGACAACATGCAACATTTAGAAAAATGTGGCTAACCATACATTCGCATCAAGGTGTACACCCATTGGGGCGTACTGTGATTGGCAGAGAAACCTGTTGCAATATTGGCCACGTTGGGTTGTCTGTCCCACATTAAGAAGGACACAAAACATTTAATGAAGAACACAAAACTGGAATTTCACCGCCTGCAAGATACATTGCAGGGCACAGACTTTCCTCTCATCTAACAGACTTAGCTTTGGTTATAATGACTGTATTGCAGTATGCTGATTTACTATGGGTGCACTTAGGCTACATGAGCGCACTGACTGACTCTGGGCACACTGTTCCCTGTAGATACACTTCTTTCTGTGCACACTGACTCTTGGATACTAACTCTGTGCAGGTGAACTAAATCCATAGGGGTGCCCTGACTCTATGAATGCATTGCCTCTCTCTGGCACAGGTCTTAGTGGGTCCTAACTCTCTGGACACAGTGACTGTCCAGGGGCACCAAAAACGCTGACTGCTTGACGAACACCGGACACGGCTCTTGCTAAGACCCTCATTCCACGAGTTAAATGTCTTCTTGCTCTCACCTAGACATTCCCTCCAAATACAGGAGTTTCCTACTTTTGGACCAAATTCCATTGTTCACCCAACCTTGAAAAAACCCATAACGAGTTTCTTCCTTACCTACATTTTGTGCCCTGAAGAAGCCCTTCCTTGGGCGAAACGCGTTGGCTGATCCTATTACTGTGCATACCTAACATTACATCTGACAATAAAAGAAGAATTTCGACACAAGACCGACTTCGTCTGTCTAAATTTGTACATGTGAATTGCCTTTGTAAATGTTGCCTCTCATCCACAAATCGTTTGCATTTATTTCATGATCTACTGGCAGCGGATCATTTGATGTGAGCAACACAGATTGTTAATACTGTGACTAGTACTGGTAGTGCTGTCAGCTAGAATCCAGCTGCTTGCTCTATTTATAGATACTGTCCAGGAGCACACTGGGTCTGCATGGGTGTGTTGCCTCTCTGGCACGGCTCTTAGTTGGTCCTCTCTTGACACAACGACTGTCCAAGAGCACACTGGGTCTGTCCCTGACTCTCTGGACACACTGACCCTCCCATACAACACTGGATCTGTATGGATGTGTTGCTTCTCTCTGGCACAGTTGTTTGTGGGGCCTGACTCACTGGACACACTGACGTTTCCAGAGCGCACTGGGTTGGGATGTGTGCATTGCCTCTCTTGCACAGCTCTTTTTTGGGTGTTCTCTGGACACACTAACTGTCCAGGAGCACACTGGGGTTATATGAGTGCATTGCCTCTCTCTGGCACAGCTCTCTGTGGGCACTGACTCCCCAGACAACACTGGATCTGTATGGGTGTGTTCCCTCTCTCTGGCACAGCTCTTAGTGGGTCATCTCTGGACACAATGACTGTCCAGGAGCGCACTGGGTCTGTGTGAGTGCATTGCCTCTCTCTGGCACAGCTCTTAGTGGGTCCTGACTCTCTGGACACACTGACCGTCCCGGGGTCCGGGGGCACACTGGGTATATATGGGTGCGCTGCCTCTCTCTGACATGGCTCTTTGTGGGTCCTCTCTGCACAAACTAACTGTCCAAGAGCACACAGGGTCTGCATGGGCGCGTTGCCTCTCTCTGGCACAGCTGTTTGTGGGTCCTCTCTGGACACACCAACTGTCCAGGAGCACACTTGAGGTACTGGGTTTTTCAGAACCGGTACCGAACCGGTAACCCAGTGGTGTCAGGGAACACACCCAAAGACCTTGAGTACTTTCCTGATTTAGACCACAGAAACTCAGAGTCTTCTAGGTGAAGTCAAGGTTCGATTTTATTGGCTGCAACCAAGTAACAGGTCCTAGAAGTACAACAACACGGGATGTATATTCTCAGGAGACTGCTCAATCTTACAAAGCCAGGCTTCTTTTTTATACAAAATATTATGCTTCAGGCAAACATTCTTAAATTTACAGTAGGCCATTCACATATTTTCACTACAAAGAAAAAGCAGAGTCATGATGACAAGCCCACGTTACAGTTCGTCCAGCCCATAATAAATCACCCGGCAAGGCCCAACAGTTTCATCAGATATCGGTGGACCCCCAATAAAAACGGGCACCTCCTCCTCGTAAAGCAAGTCAGAGAGAAAGGAACAGGGACAGGTGGGAGCAAGATTAGGCAGGGTGTGTGTGCGATGAAAAGGGTTTATGACATGTTGTGCCTTGATGCTATCTCGTTCGGCCACTGGGAGAGGAACTGACCAAACAGGTTCGGCCTGAGGCAAAGGTTTCAGCTTGCCCAGGTCAGAGAAAAGTCAATCAAGGTGTACGTGTCCTTTGATATCGAATTTAGCTGTATTATAAGCCTATGTCAGGGCAACCCACAAAATGGCTGCCGTACACAAAATGGAAGCCAAGGGTTCAAGACGAAAATGACGATTTCGAGGTGAAATCGTCACTCGAATATGACGAAAATGCTTGTACATAGTGTACTAGCCATTCTCGGTCTTTTGATATAAAAATCGTCATGCTATGATGAAGTTTAATTCTCGAGTCCAGAATTTTCAGAACTACAAACCCTCCTTTTACCCTTACATAGGCAATTTAACCTAATCTCATGCTAATCTGAGTCCAGGTCTATATTCCGAAAGTCATTGAGATGTTGCTGTAACATCATTCTAGAACTTAGTTCGTCTCTTGATACAGGTTTCCTTACACATGATGTAACACAGAGGCCACATATTGCAGGAGCACACTGCACGCACAGACAGAACAGGAAAAGAATGGCTAAGACCATCACAATGACCATCAGAATTTTCCATCCCCAGCCGGATATCAGTTCCCAGAACCATCCCATCAAAGACCAATCTCCTTTATCCACATGAACAGATTCGGAAATCTTATGCAGTTTAGAGATGGCCTGGTACACTGTTGGAGCGTTATCTGGAATGAAAACACAGCAACTCGATTGGATCAATCTACATACCCCACCTCGGTCTGCAAGTATGACATCTAATGCGACCCTGTTCTGAAGGGTCATAAGACGATCCGACTGGAGCTCAGCAGTCAAGTTGCTAAGGGCACCGGCAGTTTCAACCACGGTGGATTCAACTACCCATGTCAATTGCCTTATGTTCCTGCTGTTAGCCATTGGTCCCCAGAACGGCAGAAAACCCTTTACGAAGTCCCCAAATTCTTGTCCTGCAGTGTCTTCTTCGCTGACGACACCTCTAACTATCCTTGTCTTGTGGTAATCTGCCGCCGCTGTGTAGGTGGGAGGCAGCAGGAACGAAACAAAACATGTGCCCGAAAAGTCAGGGGGCAACCATGTATAGGCTCTGTCATGGCAGATGGAATAGGTACCCTTAGCTGCTAAAAACGAAGTGGAAGTCTGGGCTGCAAAAACATACGTTTTAGTGCAGATACTCTTCCCTAACTGAGCTCTGGGATTCTTGCCAGTACCTTGCAGACACAGGTGACCCTGATGGGGTACAATCCAAATCGGGGAAGATCTCTTAGCCTGCTGTTTCTCACTTACAGTAGCTCCATATCCGGTCACGTTCCATCCTATGTACACTAGTATCTCATCTCTAGGGATAGTCTCGTAGGAAATATCTTCCTTAATCATGTCTACTATACCCTTAACTAGAGCACTATTCTTAGGATTGTCTTCCACAGAACGTAGGGGGTAGATTTCATGTGCATATATGAACATTGTTCTGTATGCCCACACAGAACCATTGTGGCTGAAAGGCAGGACCAGATAAGGGATACCTTTATCCGTTGTGTGAGGCATAAGACCACACACCCAACAGTTAGTTGTGTTCATTACTAGTTGGTGTTGGTGCAAACGCTGGACAAAGGAGTTATTAATAAACTCTAATCTCCTAGCGGATTCGTGTTCAGGAAGGGGTTGAAGAGTGTGGGGAAACAGTGGAAGGAGGAGGTATAGGCGATGTAGTGGGTGCAAATGTTACTCGAAAAGAGGATAAAACATAACTTATTAAAAATATCATCACACTGAATAACATGAAAATGCACAATATCAAAAAGCTTTTCTTTGTCATTATTGTACGTATCTTGGCCTTAAAGTTCGTTTTTGGTAGCTCTCTCCATCTCGAAAAACTCCATCCTCTCTAAAGTGCTGCCCGCGATGGGACGTTGTTTCTGCTAAGGAATGCTTCTGTCAGTCTAGGGCAACTCCCTTGGACCAACCAGAACTGTCGACCTAACGTCGTCAGCTGCACCCCAAAGACTTTGGGCAATCGCGGCCCTAGCAGCGGAACCCGGAAGGCGGTTCGAAAAACAAAAATAAGCAAGTTTCTCAGATGGGAGAGCTGCGCTTTCAAAAATAGTATTTGGAGGGAAAAAAACTTTTATTAGTTCGTATTTCTCGGCCTCAGATTATACCGTTGTTTTCCTGGTATTGTATTATCTTGGAAAAGGAGTTCAGGTTCTGTAGTGTCCAATCGAACTGATGGTGATACAGCTGGTTGCAAAATTTTATCACTCTCTTGTTCAGTAAGTGTTCCTTTTACTCGTGCATCACTGAAAGGCAGAAAACGTGGCACAGTTTCAGTTTCTGAGTCGGCAACACCCTTCTGGACCCACTGGTCATACGGCAGAGGTAAAGGTACCCTCTTGCAGTGGACTCCGTGGATCCAGTGCTTCTTCCCTTCCACTCGAACAGCTGATCTTGTGGAAAGAAGGACAAGGTGCGGTCCGGTCCACCTGGGCTGGTCGTTCTTGGTTCGCTGGAAATGTTTCACGAGAACCCAGGTTCCAGGGTCGATGGGGTGACCTGGAGTCTCAGAGACCGGAGGCAGGGTGTCATGGACCTGTTGGTGTAAAACACGCAATTTAGACGTCAATTCGTACAAATAATCAAGCAAAACAGGGTGTTCTATTTCACTGAACTTAGTGGGCCTTGGCACTCCCCATATGTTGGCCGGGCGGCCGAATACGATCTCATAGGGACTAAGTCCCACTCGCGAATGCACAGTCATTCTGGTGGATAGGAGTGCTAAGGGTAGAGCATCAGGCCATTTAAGACCAGTGCGCGCTTGAATTTTGGCTAATTTAAGTTTTAAAGTGCCGTTGTAGCATTCTACTAATCCAGCTGATTGGGGGTGATTTGCAGCGTGAAACTTTTGCTGAATGCCTAGCCCTTCACATACTCTCTTCATCACACGACCCACAAATTCACTCCCATTGTCACTCCAGACCATTCTAGGCATTCTGAATCGGGGTAAGAACTCTTTCACAAGGGCTTTAGCTGTGGATAAGGCAGTGTTGTCTTTTAGGGGATAGGCTTCCACCCATCTTGAAAAGGCACAAACAACAACGAGCACGTATTTTAAATTGTTGCACCTCTCCATGTGGATGAAATCTAGCTGCAAAACCTCGAACGGATAAGTAGGAGGTGCAAAATGACCAGCTGGAGTTGGGGTTCCCCTACCAGGATTGTGTTTCAGACACACCATGCAATTCTTCACCACATTCTCTGCACACTTAGGAATTCCTGCATTCTGCCATACTGGAGCCAACAACTTACAAATCCCTTTCACACTGATGTGAGTCATTCCATGAGCCATTGTAACTACTGCAAGCACATACGCATCGGGTAACAACCATCTCTGATGCTCTGACAATTCAATCCAACAACCATTTGCATCCATTCTACCTGTACTTTCTCTCCACATGTTCAACTCTTTCTCTGTAGCCTCAGCTTGAATAGACTTCACACTCTCTATCGTGTATTCACACATTCCAACATCACCAACCCATCTAGCAGGGCCTGTAACATACATTCAGCTCATTACATTCCTTGCAGTTTCTTTCGCGATTTCGTCAGCAAATGCATTTCCACGACCAACATCATCAGTCACCTTCTTGTGAGCACTACATTTCATAATCGCCACTTGCAGACTCAAGGTCAGTGATTCAAGAAGCTCATTCACCAACTGACCATGCTGAATCTTAGCTCCATGCGAAGTCAGGAACCCACGTTCTTTCCACAATCGTCCAAAACTATGACCCACACCAAATGCATACTGACTGTCGGTATAGACAGTCACTTTTATTCCTTTTGACAACACACATGCTCTCGTAAGTGCAATCAATTCTGCTGCTTGAGCTGAATTATGTGGGATACGTGCAGCTTCAACAATTGTATGCAAGGTCGTGACAGCATATGCTGCAGTCGTGTCACCATTCGGAAGCTTGAAGCATGAACCATCCACCCATAAGGTACCATCACACTTTGCAAGAGGAGTGTCCTGGAGGTCTATTCTCCCTTTCGTTTCTTCTTCTGTTCTAAGAAAACAATCATGCTGTTCTGAATCATCTAGTTCCTCTACAGTTGGCAACAACGTAGCTGGGTTGAGTGTGTTGCATCTTTTTATGTGCACATGACTTGCTAACAAGGTTAATTCGTAACCTGACAATCGAGCACTAGTTAAGTGCTGTGTCTTGGTTCTGTTTAACAACGTGTCTACTGCATGTGGAACCATAACAACTAACATGTTATTCATCACTAGACCAGCAGACTGTCGAATAGAAACAGCTGCTGCCGCCGTTGCTCTTAAACAACTCGGCAATGCTTTAGCTACCGGATCCAAAGTCGATGAAAAATATGCGCATGGACGCTGCTGTTCTCCAAACAACTGAGTCAACACTGATAATGCACAACCCTCTTTCTCATGGACATACAATGTAAAGGGCTTACTGTAGTTGGGTGTACCTAACACAGGAGCCGAACATAATGCTGTGCGCAATTCAAAAAAACTTTTCTGACACTCTTCGGACCAAGGAACGGGATTGGGTTTATCTTTACACGTTAATGCCACCAAAGGTTTGGCTAATAACGAAAAATTTGGTATCCATTGCCTGCAATATGATGTAATGCCCAAGAAAGCACATACTTCTCTCTGTGTTCTTGGCACACTCAATTTCGCTATTGCCTGAATTCTTTCTGGGGTCAGTTTCCTTCCCTCCTTCGATAAGAGATGACCTAAGTAGGTCACTTCTTGTCGACAATATTGCAATTTTGAGAGAGACACCTTGTGGTGCAAATCACACAAATGACGTAACAAAGACAACGTGGCTTCTTTACAGATTTCCTCAGTATCTGCAGCAACAAGCAAATCATCTACATATTGAATGAGGGTAGCGCCATCAGGTAAAACAATCGTATCAAGCTGTGTTTTTAGAGCCTGACTATGTATCGATGGACTTTCACAGTAGCCCTGTGGAGCGCGTTTAAAGCGGAAGCTGCGTCCTCCTAAACTGAAGCCAAAAATATCCCTGCTCTCCTCGGCAATCGGGATGCTGAAGAAAGCATTCTTCAAGTCAATCACCGAAAACCAGGTGGCAGAAGCTGGAATCATAGTCAATAGGGCAGTAATGTCAGGAACAACTGGAAATTGTGGCACAACTATTTTATTGACCTCTCTAAGATCAATCACAAATCGGTACACAGGTGGCTGAGAAGGGTCAGTTCGTTTCAAAACAGGCAGAACAGGACTATTGCAAACGTTGCCTCTTGTCTCTTCAATCACATCTTTTTCAATCAAATCGTAAATGATCGCTAGCAAAGCTTTTTCACCTTCACTAGAAATTTTGTATTGGGGAATTCGTGGCATTTTAACATTGGCTTTCAATGTTACAACATATGGCGGTATTTCTAGAAGACCTACATCATTAGGACCAGTAGCCCAAAGAATATTAGGGAGAGATGACAATTCTGTTGGAAGTTTATCCCTTGACAAATACATTGGAGAAATCACTTTCTTACCCAGTGTAATTTGTACTCCTGAAGGAGAACAATATAAAGTCGCATACAATCTTTTCAGCAAATCTAATCCTAGCAAGTTTTCACCACAACCTGTTGTCAGAATAAGGGGTGCTTCAAATTCACAAGGTCCAACAGAAAGGGACAAAGGGTCAGAAATCGGATTTCTAACTGGGGCGCCAGAAAAACCTACAGAAACATTCATTTCGCCAGACAAAGGTGCGCCAGGGAGTTTGGAGTGCATAATAGGACTCTTTGTAGCACCAGTATCCAACAGAAAAGGCTCTGACACACCTGATGTAATCACCTTAACGTAAGGCCCACTCTGATCTACTGGAACTGAAACAACTCCCTCTCTTTGTCTATGGCTGTCCTAGCAATCATTACCTTCCCAATGCTCATCTTCTGCATAGTAATCATCAGCGTAGTACTGAGCTGTCCTACCAGACGCGTTATTCTGTTGATCACATTTATTCATTGAATTTTGAGGCAGAAAGGAGCGCGCGTTCTGGGGAAAATTCCCACGTCCTCTACCTCTAGGAGCTTGTTGAACACCTCTACCTCTTGAGCCAGAAACACCATTTGCGCACTGTAACAAGATAGGGCAACTATACTTGAAATGACCCCCTTCCTTACAATACGAACATTGATTGGGACCTACAGGGACACGTGGTTGAGTATACTCGGCTCTTTGCGAGTTCCTCTGATACTGTTGAGGCGGCTGATAATTATTCTGATAGTTACTCTGAGCACCACTATTTTGACCACCACGTGGTGGATATGCTTGCTGTAACAAAACCTTCGTTTTCAACTCTTTAGTTTTCTTTTCTGCTCTATCTTTCTCGTCTTTGTCTCGATTTTCGTAATATTGTGCAGTAGCCAATATCTGTGCTGAGGAGGAAACTGCCCAAGAACTCTCTGAATCTTTTAACTTTTTACACAACTCTGGAAGCAGATTGTGCACGAATTTATCGACCAACAATCGCTGGCCACCTTCTGTACTCATATCTTGACCACTGTGGTCGACAAATGTCTCTTCAAACCTGGTGAAGAAATCTGAGACCGTTTCATCTTTCTTCTGCTTACATGCAGACAATTTATCCCAATTTACTCGCATGGCAGGCATTAAAGTCTTCATGTAATTAATAATCCTACCAGGGAGGTCTGCTACTAAAGGCTCGGGTTTAGCACCACCAACTTGTCGGTCATCTGCAGCAGCAATATTAGCCCATGTGTCACCTAACTCCTGATCTGCATGACGAATCTTTCCCCACAAAGGCTGTGGAACAACATTCCCAAACAACATGTCTATATCCGCTAAATTCATGATACATGACCCAGCAGTCTGTGACAACTCCTTGTAATACCCTGCAGGATTTTTACGGGGATCAGGCAATGTCTGTTTAAGAGCCAAAACTTCAGCTCGCTTCCAAGGAACATGTACCCACACACGCTGAAAATGTGCTGGTATAGCTGGGGGAATATTATTATGACCAGCTGCTACTTCTTCCTTCCATACCGGAGGAACTTCTCTCATGGGATATTGTCTTCCCTTCTTTTTACCAGAAGAATCAAATTCAAACAATGACTTAGAAACACCTTCCGTCCTAAGTGACAACAACGTCGCAACTGCTTTCCTACTGCTTTCCTAACATCTGAACCCACAATTGCGCCTTTTGAAAACTCAAAACGTACATGGCTCAACTCGGGCGGATTAGAGTCCAAATCATTTTCCTCTAAATCTTCACATAGAAAAACACACATTTTCTCAAACACGTATCTCTGCTTTGATGCTTCCCACTGGGTGAAGACATCCATAACACATTCTAAATCATATTTTTCCGGGTCAGCAACCCATTTATGTGCCAAATAATTCAACGTTTCTTTCTCCCTAGAATCAGGCTGTTGACTACGCAACTGTTTGTGCTCTGTGTCAGGAGTTACACTCGTTGCACCAAAGAGAGGATGCAAAAAAATAGCGACAGTACTAGCCACTCTCTGACGAACAGAAGGAGAAGTCGATGAAAAGACAAGAGGGAAAGCAGGGTGAGACGAGGCAGATGCAGAGGCAGTGTCAGGAGAAGTACCAGGAGTGGTAGTCGTTATAGTAGTTAAAGTTGTAGGAAGTATAGGAGGAGCAGATGTAAAAGCCGGTGGCCCTTGAGGAGGCTGCACCGGAGGAGCAGGAGCCAGCTGAAGAACAGCTGGTGGATGCTGTAGAGGAGCAGGAGGCAATGCAATCACAGGTTGCGCAACTAAAGGTTGCGGAGGTGCCGTAGCATTTTGCGCATAAGGGGGTGGCGAACTTAATAAATGCGCCATTAACTGATCTTTTTCAAGCTCTTTTGCTGCATCTTGCTGAAGAGGCGGCAAAACTGGATAGCATTTATCTATTACCATTTTACGTTGCCTGTGCAACTGCTCACTCATCTGTTCTTCTTCATTGTCTTTAAACTGCATAGCAGCTTGCATGATCGAAATACCCCTTTCTCTTTTATTTTTCTTTGCTAATTTAATTTCCTTCTGTTTGGCTTCCTTACGCCATAGGCGGAAAGAGTCAAACATCGCCGGCCGGGCTTTCTTCTTGAAAAGTTTAACTTCGAGATTGTCTAAGATTTCCGTGTCAAAGCTACCATATTGGGGCCATTTTAAAACACCATCTTTTCTGGTGTATTTGATCCACACTTCATTATATGTGATGGGGCCTACTCCATGTTTCACATACAATTCATAAGTTGGAGTTCCAATCGGAGGAACCGGACACGAATCCTCCAATCGGGAGTCCCTATTATTACAACCAAGGCAAAACAAATTTCCAAGTCTGCTAAGACCAGGCATCTTCGCTCACTAGTCTAGCTTCAAACTTCAAAGGATTATCGATTACGATATTGCTCGTGAATACACGAGTCCTTTGGCTTTGGCACTTGCAAGTTCCAAACAAAGTGATCCCAAAGGGGGTACTCAAACTAAGACCAACTAAAGACTGGGAGACACTCCACTTATACTCAACTGAGATATCGATGACGTCACCAGAAGACTCGTCTTATCGTTTCGCTCTACCAAACTTCAAGGGTCCAAATCAGGGCGATAGCCAGGGCAGCAGTTCTTTGTAGCCGTCGGCAAGTGGGGAACCTCGCAGCAAAGACTTTCGGACCACGTCAACATGCAGGGGTCGATGAAGTGGCAGCCTTCCTCCAGAATTTTCACACGAAACTCCTCACGAACCTCTGGCTGGACCGGTACCGCTGGTATCGCCCAACGTTGGGCGCCAACTGAGGTACTGGGTTTTTCAGAACCGGTACCGAACCGGTAACCCAGTGGTGTCAGGGAACACACCCAAATACCTCGAGTACTTTCCTGATTTAGACCACAGAAACTCAGAGTCTTCTAGGTGAAGTCAAGGATCGATTTTATTGGCTGCAACCAAGTAACAGGTCCTAGAACTACAACAACACGGGATGTATATTCTCAGGAGACTGCTCAATCTTACAAAGCCAGGCTTCTCTTTTTATACAAAATATTATGCTTCAGGCAAACATTCTTAAATTTACAGTAGGCCATTCACACATTTTCACTACAAAGAAAAAGCAGAGTCATGATGACAAGCCCACATTACAGTTCGTCCAGCCCATAATAAATCACCCGGCAAGGCCCAACAGTTTCATCAGATATCGGTGGACCCCCAATAAAAACGGGCACCTCCACCTCGTAAAGCAAGTCAGAGAGAAAGGAACAGGGACAGGTGGGAGCAAGATTAGGCAGGGTGTGTGTGCGATGAAAAGGGTTTATGACATGTTGTGCCTTGATGCTATCTCGTTCGGCCACTGGGAGAGGAACTGACCAAACAGGTTCGGCCTGAGGCAAAGGTTTCAGCTTGCCCAGGTCAGAGAAAAGTCAATCAAGGTGTACGTGTCCTTTGATATCGAATTTAGCTGTATTATAAGCCTATGTCAGGGCAACCCACAAAATGGCTGCCGTACACAAAATGGAAGCCAAGGGTTCAAGACGAAAATGACGATTTCGAGGTGAAATCGTCACTCGAATATGACGAAAATGCTTGTACATAGTGTACTAGCCATTCTCGGTCTTTTGATATAAAAATCGTCATGCTATGATGAAGTTTAATTCTCGAGTCCAGAATTTTCAGAACTACACACTGGGTCTGTATGGGTGCCTTGCCTTTTTATGGTGTATTCGCTTTGTATGGGAAGGCTGCCTTCCATGGGCCCAGTGATGCGCTTTCGATGCACTGACTCTACGCTTAGAAATAATGGTACACTGACCCTCTGCTGAATCTCAGTGGGGTCACAATGGGTGCACTGAAACTCTGTGGGCACAATCCTTCTCGTTGGGTGCGCTCAGTCTGTCCAGGTGCACTGCCTCTACACTGTGAAATGATGGCGTAGTGGCTCTGTGGGCACAGTAACTCTATGAGCACACGGACTCCCTGCTGGGACATTGACTTTATACTGTAGAAGTATACGCGACACTGCCTCTCTGTTGGTGCACTGCCCGAGGTGTGCACTGGCTCTTGAGGGCGCACTGAATCTGTAGAGACATCCTGATTAGGATGTTTTATGATGATGCACTGACTATGTGCACTCCTCGTGGGCACGATAAGTCTGTGATGTAACATAATGGAGATGTGACTGTCTCTGGGTGCACGCCCTGCCTCAGTCGGTGCACTGAATCTTTAGTACTGTCCTACCCTTTTAATGGGTACGCTGACTCTATGGATGCATTGAGGGCCTAGGGCGCATTGACTGACTCTCATTTGGGATCAGTGACTCTGTATAGGTGCACTGCCTCTCTGTTGGGTGCACTGACTCTGCATAGGTGCAGTGCCTCTGTATAGGCGCACTGACTCTGTATAGGCGCACTGACTCTGTATAGCTGTGCTGCCTCTCTGTTCGGAGGACTGCCTCTGTATAGGTGCACTGACTCTCTGTTGGTCGCACTGACTCTGTGTAGGTGCACTGCCTCTCTGTTGGGTGCACTGTTTCTGTATAAGTGCACTGTCTCTGTATTGGTGCACTGACTCTTTGTTGGGTGCACTGACTCTGTATAGGTGCATTGCATCTGTATAGGTGCACTGCCTCTCTGTTGGGTGCACTTTTTCTGAATAGGTGCACTGTCTCTGCATAGGTGCACTGTCTATGTATAGGTGCACTGACTCTGTATAGGTGCAGTGCCTCTGTATAGGCGCACTGACTCTGTATAGGTGCACTGCCTCTCTCTTGGGAGCACTGCCTCTGTATAGGTGCTCTGACTCTGTTGGGAGCACTGCCTCTGTATAGGTGCACTGTCTCTCTGTTGGGTGCACTGACTCTGCAAAGGTGCACTGTGTGGTGCACTGCCTCTGTATAGGTGCACTGTCTCTGTTGGAACAGTGATTCTATGTTGGGGTACGATTGCACACTGACTCCCTGTGGTATTTTGCACTCTGTATAGGTGCACTGTCTCTGTTGGAACAGTGATTCTATGTTGGGGTACGATTGCACACAGACTCCCTGTGGTATTTTGCACTCTGTATAGGTGCACTGTCTCTGTTGGAACAGTGATTCTATGTTGGGGTACGATTGCACACTGACTCCCTGTGGTATTTTGCACTCTGTATAGGTATACTGACTCTGTGCTGTAAAGAATTGGCCCACCGGCTCGCCATGGGCGCTCTGACTGTGAGCTCCATGACTCTATGCTTTACTCTGATAGTGCACTGCCTTTCTATGAACACATTGATTCTATGATGAACTGACTCTCTATGCTGTGTTATGATGGCCCCCTAACTCTAGATGGGTACACAGACTGTATAACACACTCACTTTCTACAGTGCACTGACCCCACACTGGCTTTCTACGGTGAACTGACTCCGTATGACACACTGGCTTTCCACGGTGCTCTAACTCTGTCTGACACACTGTCTTTCTGCAGTGCACTGACTCTTGATGGTTGCACTGACTCTGTGTAACACACTGGCTTTCTACGGTGCACTGACTCCGTATGACTCACTGCCTTCTCGTAGACACAATGGCTCCCTATGGGCCTCTCATTCCCTATCAGTGCACTGACACTCTACTGCCCCACTGCCTTCCTGTGGACACACTGGCTCCCTATGGGCCTCTTGCTCCCTATCAGTGCACTGATACAATGGCTGCAGTGCCTTCCCGAGGACACACTGACTCCTTATGGGCCTCTTGCTCCCTATCAGTGTACTGACACTGTATGGCCGCACTGCCTTCGCAAGGACACACTGGATCCCCATGGGCCTCTCATTCACTACCGGTGCACTAATACTCTATGGTTGCACTGCCTTCCCATGGCACACTCTCTCCCTATGGACCTCTGACTTCCTATCAGTGCACTGATTCTTTATGGCCACTCTGCCTCCCCATGGCACATTGGCTCCCTATAAGCCTCTCGCTCCCTATCAGTGCACTGGCCTTATACTGCTGCACTGCCTTCCCGTGGACACACTGGCTCCCTATGGGTCTCTCGCTCCTTAGCATTGCACTAACACTCTGGCTGCACTGCCTTCCCGTGGAAACACTGGCTCCCTATGGGCCTCTCTCTCCCTATGCAATGACACTCTATAGAGGCACTGCCTTCCTATGGACACACTGGCTCCCTCTCCTCCCTCCACCCCCAATTAGGACAGATGCCAACACAGCGGCAAGCAACCTCCACCAATTGATCGCAAACTGCGCCAACACTCTCGCCCCCTCCAGAACACCACAAGATGACGCAACACGCTCACTACTCAACCACTCACCAACGGCTCTCTCCACCAACACCTTCCCCAATGACCCTCCTGACCTGACTTTATCCACCCTCCAACAAGTCAAAGAGGAAATCTTACAAATCAAAAAAGACATCCACGCAATCAAAGACCTTCTCTCCTCACAGCCCAGTCTACCTCCCACCATCCCACTACCCTACAAACGACGCACACTCCCTGCATACCCTCGCCCCCGACGACACCAGCAATGGCCTACTATCCCACGCCCCCGACGACACCAGCAATGGCCTACTATCCCCGTGCGCAATAATTCCCACCGCCCCCGTCGTGTTCTCAACTCCTTGTCGGACCGCGACTTATGCTCTCTCCTACGCTCTTATGGCCCAGGTCCGGTAAAAGACTTTTCCAACTCACACATCCCCATACCCACAATTCTTACAAACCCTCTAAGGCCCCCAACACTCAACAACAGAGGCTCCGTCCCTAACAACCTCAGAAAAGTTCCCCTCACACTAGAAAGCTCGACCACCCTTCTCTCTCCCAAACTCAAATGCATCCTACTAAACTGCAGATCGGCCCAGAGACATTCCTCCGACATCGCGGATCTCGTCTCAGATAGGGATCTGGACCTAGCCATTCTAACGGAAACGTGGCTCACTGAAGCCTCTACCCCGATTATGGACATACTAGTCCCCCCCAATTATCACATCATCAGGCTGGACAGGTCTCCTGGCAAGACGGGCGGGGGAATTGCATGCATTTTTAGGAGCAACCTCTCCGTTACTCAAGTCACCTCCCCCTCCCTTTCCTCCTATGAACTCCTCTGCCTCGACATCACCAGTGAGGGCAAACAAGTCTGTGCTTTACATCTCATCTATCACCCGCCTGGTGACAATCTCATATTCACTCAACAATTCATGGACCTGATCACTTCCAATGCCGGTCGGCAGACCACTCAAGTCTACCTGGGTGACTTCAATCTCCATTGGAACGATCAGAAAGACACCGTGGTGAATAGTCTCAAAACTTTCCTCAATGCGCTTGACCTCACCCAATTATGCGATAAACCAACACACAACAAAGGCGCGATACTCGATCTCATCATTGCCAAAGAGAACGCTATTCAACTGGAGGCGATTCTACCCTGCGATTGGTCAGATCACCACATTATCACCTTCTTTATCAACGAAAAAGTTAAACCTAACCCTACTCAACCAATCAAAACCAAAGCATGGAAAAGGGATTTGAAGAATCTGAATCCCTCTACCCTACCTCCCCACATCGGCAACCTCCTCCTTCCCCCTTCAGGGGCCTCAGATGTTCAATCACTGACTGACCACTACCTTGACTCTATGAACACAATAGTCAATGAAGTCGCCCCTCTGCAACTGAAGAGAGTCTCCACCAAAATCTCTAACCCCTGGTACGATGACAGACTCAATGATGAAAGGCGTAATATGCGAATGGCAGAGCGCACCTGGAGATCGGACCCTTCAGCGCTGCATCTCAAAAAGCTTAAGAACAAGAGAAATGCCTACTTTAGGAAAATAAAGCGCACAAAGTCGGACTTCTTCAGCCGCCAGTTGGACCAAGCGAAGAACAGGCCAAGAAAGCTGTTCGAGCTAATCAAGACCCAAACAAAGGCACAACCCACACAATCAAACAGCTCAACAAACGACACCCCACACTGTGAAGCCTTCTCTGCTTTCTTCAAACTAAAGACTGACAACATAAAAAATGACCTCATCATAGATGTAAGCCGATACCCCAGCCACACCAGAATGGCAGACACTCAACCTAAAAACAAGGCATCCTGGCAGGACTTCGATACCTATTCAGAAGAAGCAATATACAAACTGCTCTGCACCTTGAAGCCCTCTAATCACCTCACAGACCCCCTACCTGCTAATGCTGTAAAAGACTTTATCCCCTTGCTCCTCCCTCTCTGGACCAAGATCATCAACAGCTCTCTGCAACAAGGCCACATTCCAGACTCCCTTAAGGTGGGGCAAGTCACGCCCATACTCAAGAAACCTACAGCTGATCCGTCTGACCTAAACAACTATCGGCCCATCACCAATATCCCCACCCTGGCCAAACTGCTGGAGAAATGTGTCCAACTCCAACTAACAAAACACATTGATCAATTTGACCTCCTCAACCCTCATCAATCAGGCTTCAGAGCGAAACATAGCACGGAAACAGCTATGACACACATAATTGATGACGCCCTCCAAATTCTGGATCGCAATGAGTCCTGCCTCCTCATCCTTCTTGACCTCTCGTCAGCATTTGACACGGTCAAACATGAGAACTTGCTGGAGCTGCTAAGTACTAGAATGGGGCTATCGGGAACTGTTCTCAAGTGGTTTTCGTCTTTCCTTCACAATCGGTCTCAGAGGTTCAAGATCGACAATGTGCTATCTACACCTGTGCCTGCAGACCTAGGTGTCCCACAAGGGTCCACCCTCTCCCCTACACTGTTCAACCTCGTTATGGAACCGCTCGCCACCTTGCTTCAAGCATCCAATGTTCAATTCCATATGTACGCCGATGACACACAACTCTATCTAAAGTTACAATCCCCGGAAGATATCAAACATCTGAATTCCACGCTTATTAACACCCAATCTTGGCTGGCCGATAATCACCTCAAACTAAATGCTCTGAAAACTGAGTTCCTACTCATCACACCCCCGGCGAAAATCTCCACCACCCAAACCTGGCTCAACAACCTAACAGCACTCAATGTCCAACCTACCATTGTGGACTCGGCGAAATCCCTAGGCATCACACTCGACGCCAAGCTCAACATGCAGCAACACGTCAGCAAAGCCACAAAAGCAGCTAATTTTCAAATTAACACGCTGAGGAAAATTAAACCCTTTCTCCCGGCCAAAGACTTCCAAACTGCTGTACAAGCTTTAGTCATCCCTAGAATAGACTACGGAATTGCGGCCCTCAGCGGTCTCCCACTAGCCACAACAGCACCCTTAAGAGCCTCCCTGAACGCTGCCGCAAGACTCATTACTGGCTCTAGAAAGCATTCGCACATATCCCCAGACCTAAAGACTCTAAAATGGCTGCCTTTTGAGGCCAGAATACATCTAAAAATTGCAGTTATGACACACGCGGCCGTGCACCACAAGGCACCCAACTACCTCGCTCAAAAGCTGTCTATATCAGGAGGTTCGAGATCCAATAGGAGTACAAATAATCTACTCCTGAAACCTCGTAGATTCCGGAAAGTGAAAACCTACAAGCGCTCCTTCTCAGGAATGGCACCCAGGATCTGGAATGCGCTCCCTCCTGAAATCAGGCTGATCCCCTCCACTTCACTCTTCAAGAAAGAGGTGAAAACCATCCTTCTGGCCAAGATCTCCTGATCGTTATAGATGGTGGTTCAGAGACTCTTCATTGCTTGTATCACTGCGCAATATCCCCTGGCACTATACTCTACTTGTTGGGGGCGCCACTACGCTACTCTCTTACTACCGACCAAGATGTGATACACGTTGGTTTACTGATTCACCTGTACACCTCTGTAGTGGGATCAATGACCTGTGCTGTCCTATATTACTTCCTTATCTGACTGTATATGGATTGGTTTTATGTATGTTTTTATTAACCTTGTTATTACCATGCTATTGACTATTATGCTGTTCCCATTATCTCTGTTGACTCCTACTGCCCCTACCCTGTCTTTGTAAAGCGCTCTGATATCTGTAAGGATCCTGTTCGCGCTATATAAAACTTTGAATAAATAAATAAATAAATAACAAGAAAGCCAACTGGTTCACCACGGCTCTCTAAGAATCCAAGCGCTCCTGCCGACAAATGGAAAAGACGTGGAGAAACAGCAAAATCCCAGAAGCACACTCTGCCTAAAAAACTGCCATCACAGCACACCACCAACTCCTCAAATCAACAAAGAAAAACGTCATCCAAGACAGAATCCTCTCCAACGCCCACAGCTCCAAGGAACTCTTCGCCATCATACAGGAATTTGCCAAACCCAACAGGGAAATAACCGACAACCCTCCCTCCTAAGACATCTGCAACAGACACAGCTTCTTCTTTCACCTCACGATCAAGGCGCTCTATGACAACTTTGACGACCACGACCACTGCACCGCTCACCCCCAATTACTCCACCCAACAGACCCTTCTCACCTAGACCCCTCTCACGACAGAAGACACCCTAAAGACCATGAATAGCATCCACTCCGGAGCACCTTCTGACCCCTGTCCGCCACAAATCTTCCACAGAACCGCCACTACCATCGCACCCGAGCTACCTCAAACTATCAATTGCTCCCTCGAGACAGCCACATTCCCCGACAACTGGAAGCACGCCGAAGTCAACCCCCTCCTCCACAGACCCGACGGACATCAAGAACTTCAGGCCCATCTCACTGCTTCCATTTGCAGCCAAAGATATCGAAAAGTCAGTCAACACCCAGCTAGCACACTTCATAGAAACCAACAACATCCTAGACACATCTCAATCCAGATTTTGCAGCAACCACAGCACTGAGGACGCCTTCCTCGCCGCCACCGACAACATCCGCGTCCTCCTCGACCAAGGCCATACAGCAGCCCTCATCCTCCTGGACCTATCAGCAGGCTTTGACACCGTCTCCCACCACACACTAGCCACCAGGCTCCACAATGCCGGCATCCAAGGAAAGGCCTTAGACTGGCTACGATCATTCCTCTCAGGCAGAAAGATCACAGAGAATAAGACTCCTACCTTTCCTCTCAGAACCCACAGAGATCAAATGTGTAGTACCCCAAGGATCCTCCCTCAGCCCCACACTCTTCAACTTCTACATGGCCCCCCTCGCAACCATTGTCAAAAACCACAGGCTCAACATCGTCTCCTACTCCGATGACACCCTGCTCATCCTCTACCTCACCAAGGAACCCGACATCACCAGGCACAAATTTCAAGGAGGGATGAAAGCCATCGTGACATGGATGAGGAACATCTGACTTAAGCTCAACTCTGAGAAAACAGAGTCCTCATCCTCGGCTTCACCCCCTCCGCATTGGGACAACACTTGGTGGCCCTCGGCCCTCGGAAACCGACCCACCCCAATGGACCATGCACGCATCATCTGCATCATACTCGACTCATCACTCAACAGGAATCGCCAGATCAACGCCGTCTTCTCTGCATGCTTCAACACCCACTGGATACTACGCAAGACGTTCAATTGGTTCCCCCCCCCCACTCCAGGAAAACTGAAACTCGCGACGAACTCATCACCAGCAGACTGTACTACAGCAACGCCCTCTAGCCAGAAATAAACAAAAAACTCCTCAGCAAACTCCAGAACGTCCAGAATGCCGCAGCCAGACTAATCATCAATATCCCACGGCACAACAATATCACCCAACACCTCAGCGAACTCCACTGGCTCCCAGTCGAAAGAAGAATAACTTTCAAGCTGCTCACACACACCTACACGGCCCTCCACAACACCGGACCTCAGTACCTCAACGACCGAATCTCCTTCCATGCCCCAAGAGAAACCTCCCCTCAGTGGACCTCTCCCTAGCCACCGTCCCACGCTTCTACAGGACCAGAGCAGGTGGACGATCCTAGTCCTACCTCGCAGCCAAGACCTGGAACAAACTCCCCCTTCACCTCCTGCACCAATTCAGGAAGGACCTCAAGACCTGGCTCTTCGAATGACCCTAATGGAGCTGCTCACACCCACCCCCAGCGCCTTGAGACCCTCACGGGTGAATAGTGCGCTTTACAAAACCCTGATTGAATGATTGACTCTATGATCGCACTGCATATGCACACTAGGTCTGTCAGTCCCTAGTAGTGCTCTGAGTGGCCGCAATTGCTCTCAATGCTTTCCCAGGCTCTGCATAGCATCCATGGATGCGCTGTGATTCTCTGCTGTAACTTCGTGGCCCGGTGAGACTCTGCTCCAAGGCGCTTGAGTCATCGACTGTGGTTGGTTTTGCCACATCCGGACCAAGGCCTACTGGACGCCGTGTTCAGAAGCAAAAATAGGTCTGTCGCGGAGGGGGCGTGGCCAGGCAGATTAATATCCAAGAGGAAATATGTTGGCACGAGCGGCTACGGCAAGAAATTCCTGAGTTATTACAGGCGGTGCAACTCGCCCAGTCCGTGTCGGGAGGGGGGAGGTGGGGTAAGGGGGCGGGGCTGCCCGTGGGGAGCATCTGGAACCAGTCGCAGATGAAAGTAGTGGTCTTCGCTGGAGAGCGGGGTTGTTAATTACAGCCCCTGCCCGGGCAGGAAGCCCCCTGGGGCAAGAATGTCTCGGCGTAAGAGGAATGAGCGGCCGCTGCGGGGGGCCTTCCTGTGGGCCCCTCCTGTCTCCGTGCGAGGGGCTCTCGGACGCAGCTTTCCTCCTTAGGGAGCGCCATCCACAGGTCTGTGTCCTGCTCCATGTCCGCACTCTTCCCGCCGCTTTTCAATGCAGTTTCTCCGGCCCCCAGCCCCTCATGCTCACACTACTTTCTATCACTCCATCACAGCCTCTCTAGGTACGAATGGATTTGTTAGTTTATTTATTAGCCGTGTGATCGTCTCCAGTCCATACATAAGCTCTGCCCTCGTTTCTCCAGACACTGCCCGTCCAGCACTCCACCAATAACGTGTGGCCGTCCGACTCCAGACTCCACGGGTTCTGTCCTGCTCGCCCAAAACGTAGGTCTTTCTTTTTAAGGGGGGGGGGTATTAATCCCAAGGCTTATGAATATAATATCCATCTATGAGATAACGGAAGCTCGGAGCCTGGCCTCGTCACATTGGGAGCGGGGGGCATCGTTTTGTGCTACGCGGCTGCCATGTACCGTTCTCTCTGCCCAAGAACATATTGTTATATATGTGACCTCTGCAGCCCCTCCTCTGCCCCCCCCCCCCCGAACCCGACCTTTCAGCCAGTCACGAGAGTCACTTATTCTCCCTGCCCGCGCCCCCTATGGCCTCGTCTGTGTCGCCCCCATGTCTCTGCCCCTATAAGCCTGTAGACTGCCCCACCCGCGGGTGCTTCAGAGTTCCACTGCTTTATTAATTCATGCTCTGTCTGGAACGGGCCTCATATATTTATGGATTACTGTCGAGGGAGAGGGGGTCGGGGGGTCCCCATTAATCAGATGTCTGCAATTAGTGGTTGGGGAGGGGTGAGGGAGCTCTGACGCAAGAGAGACTTCTTCAAGCAAACCCCCCCCCAGGGCAAAACATGAGAGCTTCCTCCCGCCCCTCGCAGCTCCGAAATGCAGGACGGCCATGGGCCAGCTCACCCTGCCCTGCACTTATAGCCAAGGACGGCCGGGGTTTCACTTTCTCACTCCTGCAAGGAAGCTACTTTCTCGGAGCACTGGTAACGCACAACACATTTCGCGGAACTTGGTGTAGTTAGGTGGGGGCGGTCCGCCCCAGCCGGCACCATTTTTGAAGCGGCCGCACCGCGGCCGCGCGGCACTGGAGGCCCGTGCGGCCGCCTTTATAATTTATTTGGGAACGTGTTCAGCCGAAATGTTTTTGCAGGATACAGAAGTGGAGGGCTCGCAGCAGCATTAGTTCACTAGCGCCACAAGCCTAATTTCGAGGTGCGCTCCAAGTGAACAATCGCGCTCACGGATGCATTCTTGGTTGTCACTTTGCCCCTTAGGAGGAGATGAGAGTAAATATCTCTCACTTCCGATTTTGGCACAGGCAGTTTCCACTGCAACCTGTCAGGAGATAATTGTGTCTGCAAAACTGTGGGGTAGGGTTAGCGCCAACACGAAATTCATGCTCGAAAAACATTTGAGCGCTTTATTCCCCATTGATTACTGCAGAACTAAAACACAGGTGGAATGCACATTCAAATAGTGTTTGCACCGCGGTGTATTTTTGGCGATCACAACACTTGGAACAATTGTTCTTGGGTGTGGACATTTCTCATGCATTCTTTCCACAGATATCACCCGGAGGAATTTGCACTTGGAGTTTACCGTTTGGTGGAACTACCTCGAATTGAAGTAACTCTAAATTTGTTAAACTATCAGTGCTTTTAAATAAAACTGCTGTCCCTTTACTCATTTGATTAGGCCAGATTTAAAACTGCCGAGCAGTCAAGAAAGCGAATAGGTAAAGCTTGTTATTTTACGTTAGAGCAGAAGAAATTAAAGTACACCTGCTCAAAATTTCGGTAGTGGAGTCTGCAGTGCACCGTGGCTACATTCCATACCCCAGCGAACGTTGATGTGTGCTACTGCTTTCAAGTGGGAGGACCCATGGAAAACAGTCCTTCCTTATTCGCCTCCCTCTCTGTTTATCCCCCACTACAGCAGTCGTTATTCTCTGTAAGGTGAGCAAGTGGCAAGCAAACTGCGCAGTTTTTTGAAAAACATAATCTAACCCATTACAATAACTGACCGCTAAAATTGACAGAAACATTCTTTTGTTTGCAGTGGCGGGGCGCACACTGAAAATGAGTGGTGCAGACCTGAGTCCTCGTTTTGTATAACAATACGATCAGTTTAGAACAGAACTAGGTGCTTCAGTTTCTGGTGCTTTGCTTTCCAGCAGTTTTAACATCTTCTTAGAATGTCTTGTTGCTCAAATGGGTTTAACTGCTCACATTTATATGTTTTCCTGGTTTTCATTGCTTGATTTTGGTTGCGACAAAGTGTCACTCATATTTGTTGAAATGTCACACATAATTACGCTGAATTAATGAAAATGTCACACACAGCAATCTGAAACCTTGGCAGCTATGGTTTGTTCAGCCACTACTCTGCTTAAATAAAGGACGCATGTTGGAGAATAGGTAGATTAAAGGACACAAACTATGCCATTGTGCTGGCATTGTTGACCGAAACAGATCTTTGCTCCCCTGTAGCTAGTGAGATGTGAGAGGCAAAGAATGCTGAGTTACCACCTGAGCTCTGCAGTGCAGTTCCAGCATGTCTTCAGGCCTGAGCAGCGGAGATGCGTTACTGTTGTTGTTAAGGTTAGTGACACATGTGTAAGACAGTCTCTGCCGTTAGTATCACACACAGAGACTGCCTGCTTTCGGTAACTGCTGCACAGTGCACACAAACGCGAGACTTACTTTTTGGCAATTTAATTGAAAGCACCGCGGCCGCCTGCAACAACAGTGCTTTCAATTAAATTGCCAAAAGCCAAGTCCCGCGTTTGCACTGTGCAGCAGTTACCAAAAGCAGGTCAGGAGGAGTGCAGGCTGCAGCGTGGCTTAACTAAGTCCCGCGGCCGCCGCGTTAGTGTGTCCTCCGACCGTTGTTGGCCCCCACCCGTCCCAGCGTCACCAGGGTCATCAATCAGTTGTAGCGTGCGCGGCGTGCGCAGGCGCTACCAATGACAGCCCTGTAATGACATTTTTGGCCAGCCCTCGCCCTGCGATCAGAACATAGCTGTGGCGCGTTACGCGCTTCACCGCTACGGTCTCGTCCTGAGGTGTCAATTCTGGCCTGGGGCGGTGCTTTATTATACATGCAGCAGCTTTGGGCATTTTGCTGGCCTGGCTGGCTCTCTGGACTGTGAGTCTGCTGCACTGCAGACTCAGTACTAATAGGGGAACAAAGTTGAAACCCCTGGAACCGCCCCTGCCTGCCATAGATCCTGCCTGGAGCGAGGGAGGTAAGAGGAGAGCAGCAACAGATTCAGTGGGGTGGGTGGGTGGCTGAGTCTGTGGCTCATCCATGATAGCTGCCAAGGTTTCAGATTGCTATGTGTGGCACTTTCAGAATTTCATTGTAATTATGAGTGACATTTCAACGTCTAGAAGTCACAGTTTCTCAGGGGCAAAAATTTAAATCCCTCAATAAAGATGAAGGAAACATATGAATACCGGCAATTACACCCATTTGATTATGGGGAAACTCTTAACATTTTGAAACAGGTGCAAACCAGTGTCATGTATGTGCATGTTTGCATTGTGCTGAGGGTAATTGTTCACAGAGCTCTCTGATGGATGTCACATGGTTTTTCTGAGTCCCCAGATAGATCATGCTGTCTGTGTGTTCTCTTTTGTACTGCCAGTCACCGGTGTATTCAACTGTGTAACCTTTGATGGTGTCATGTACGTGCATGTAACTTGCATGATCGAGGTAACTATTAGCAGCTATACTACGTGTCTCTCGGACATCTTTCAAGTGCTCTCCTGCGCGGAAGAGATTTCAAGGTGAAAACACTGCCAAGGGAGAGGATGTGTCGGTACAGCCATTGGTGCCCACTTTTGAACTGGGGAACCGGGAGAGTCTCGGCGCCTGCTCAACATCCTGTGACTCTGGGCAAATCACCTAACCTCCTTGGGGCTTATTTACAAGCCCCTTGCGCCACTTGCATCACTTTTCCCATGTTAAAAGTGGCGCAAGGGGCCTAAAAAATGAGGGTGTCCTTGTGTAACGTAATGCGACAAATTAATGATTCAAATTTTACGACAATCTTCACTGGTTTCAAAAGCAGGCACATTAACTTGCCTTCTGTAACGTGAAATGAAGTAAACAGTATTTGAACCGAGGCGCACATGGCATATTTATTGGTTGTGTTCACATAATGATATTTATATGAAATAAATGTTCTCTACTTTTTTAATGTACAAGATAAGTTATGCTTAACGCAAGTATCTTTATTGCTTTTAATGCACAAGTAGGAAACCAGTGAAAAATAAGTTTACCGTTTGTTTTAAAGCAATGATTGTGACATCACCTATGTTTTTTTTGTTAAAATCCCTCAGCCACTTGTGAATTGAATTATGAGCCAAGTAAAGTCTCTGTCTAGAAATGGCTCCTTAATCTGTTTTCTGATTTTGGCCAGGTGCGGAAATCTTTAACGGGAAATAAATTTTTACAAATCTGTATTAGAGAAGTGTTCGCGTTCAGTTTTTGTGGTGCGTTCCCTGGAGGGGTTGGAGCTTGACCTCGGTCTGTACCAGAGGGGGTTGTTGTGGTGGGAGTGCCCGAGGCGAGGGCTTGGGACCTCACAGAGCCTTCTCATCACCATCCTTCGAGGGCCCAGGGATACAGCGTTGCTTTCAGAGAGCTGAGCTGGAGGCTCCAGGGTTGGTACATGGTTAGCCTGAGGTAGAGAGCGTTGCTTCCCCTCAGGGCAGAGGATTAGAGGTGGTATGAGGACAGGCGGAGGATGGAGGTATAAAGTTGGCTAGCCTGAGGTGGAGAGCGTTGCTGATCACCAGGTTATAGGATTCGAGGTGTAATGAGTGCAGGTGGAGGATGGAGGTATAAAGTTGGCTAGCCTGAGGAAGAGAGCATTGCCGCCCCCCAGGGCAGAGGATTCTAGGTGTTATGAGGACAGGCGGAGGATGGAGTTATAAAGTTGGCTAGCCTGAGGTGGAGACGGTTGCTGTCGCCCAGGGCCGAGGATTTGAGGTGTTATGAGGTCAGGCGGAGGATGGAGGTATAAAGTTGGCTGGTCTCATGTAGCGAGCGTTGCTGCGTCTCAGGGCAAAGTATTCGAGTTGTTATGAGGGCAGGCGGAGGATGGAGGTATAAAGTTGATATTCCTGAAGGTTGAGATTTGGAGAATTGATATGTGTGTCTGTGGTAATGCGAGATTGTGCAGGGTTCATGTGATGTTAATCTACTTGAGTTAATAAAATTGTTCACACTAATAGTAATATTTTCATGCATATGGTTTATAGATAGTCATGCTGTGTGTAGTCATGCTTATGAATAAAACATTGTCATGCCGTTAATGCAGGTTTTCCCGCCCTTATTTGTGAGACACGGCTTGGTATGTGGAATAACAGAAGTGCAGGTCACCAAGGTGGCCTCCTTCCTCTGTCGACGGTGGCGACCAGCTTCTTGCCTTGTCCTGGTGGCTCGCTCTAGCTGGCATACAGGTTTATCATTCCTCCTCTGTGCATGAGCCACAGGCCAGTCGCCACAGCAGCAATCTTCACAGCGGCATACGGGGTCGCCGATTTGGTAAAGCACATGGGCTAAGGCTCCGTCGGTACGGCAGCAATATGCACAATGGCCCCACCTGGCATATGGGGTCGCCAACTTGGTACTGCATTTGGTTTACAGTCTGATCGGCAAGACAGCAATTTTCACGACGGCCACACCTGGTTTACTGGGTTGCCGACTTGGTACTGCACATAGGTGATGACCCATTCGGTGCAGCAAAGATCATGGATCATATCACAGAGTCTCCCCCTTTAAGACAGGTGTCGCCGACTTTTACCTGCACATGGGCAATGGCCAGATGGGTGCAGCAGCCATCTCCACACACCTTGCTCCAGGGATCCACTTGCCAGGTAGCCTCCACTGGACTTTGCTCCCTCCAAAGCTCTCCTCTCCCTCTCAGTCACACTGGTCTTGGCAAGCAGGCAGATGCCGGTGCTCCAGGTTCCAGGGGCAAGTGGTCTTGGATTCATTGGGTGATGTCCCCTCACCCAGCTGGGAGACAAGCAAGCCTTGGCCCTCTGCCTTAGTCACCAGCAGAAGTCTTGCAGAATGTTTCCTCCTCACACAGCCTGACTGGTTGTTTGACAACTCAGAATGTTTGGGGTCTCAAGCTCCTCTTCTTATAGTCCATTACAAACAACAAATGTGTTTTAGAGTCTGAGTCCTTGAAGTTTATGTTGGGGGTTTGTTTCCTTTTGAAGTGCTCTCTCCTCTGTTCTCCCTTCCTCTTGAAAGCAGTCTGTCACAGCAGGAGCATTAGTGAGAGGGTGGGAGCAGAGATCATACATTATTTATTTGAGAGTTTTATATAGCACTAGCTAGACCCAAAGGCATCAGAGCACTTTACAACAGTAAATGTTCACATCAAAGATAACTAATGAGAAGATGGGTAAAAAGACTATGCCTCAGTGAGTGTGGGTGCAGACACCATCCGTTAGTGAGCAGATGGACATGTACACCATATGTCATTGAGCATGTGGGTTCATAGATTATATGTCAGTGAGCCAGTGGACATCGAGGCCACATGCCAGTGAGTGGCTGGGCACGGAGATCATAAGTCAGTGAGCTGGTGGGTGCAGAGACATGTCAGTGAACTGAGGAACACGTACATCATATGTCAGAGAGCTGGTGGGTTCATAGACCGTACGTCATTGCGGAGGCAGGCACAGACACCATATTTTGGTTAGCTGGTGGACACAGAGAGTATATATCAGTGAGCGTGTTGGCATGGACACCATACTCCACAGAGGGGGTGGTTGCATAGACATACATCAGTGAGCTAGTGGATTCAGAAACCATACACCAGTGAGTAGGTGAACATGAAGACCATACGTCAGTGAGCAGGTAGGTGCAGAGATTATGCATCAGTGAGCGGGTTGGCATAGAGACCACTAGTAAGTAAGAAAGCGAGTGCAGAGACTGTACATCTGTGTGAGGTGGGTACACACCAGATGATAACTTCACGTGTAGAGTCCTTTATGGTTGGAGCCCTGGGCCACGGGTGCAATCCTCTAGGCGAGTCGCGGCAGTGGAAGGCTTGTGGTGTGCCTGGGGTGTATCGTAGACTCGTGAGCTAGGTGAGTGGCGGCGAGGAAGGAACAAACAGTTGCTGAAGCTGAATGAAGTCAGGAAGTTGGAGAGGAATCAATGGCTGGTAGTCCGCCAGCTGACTTGGTGTCGGTATGAGAGCTGGCTGGGGCTGTAGGAAGTGCGTGGGTTGGAATTTAAGGATACTGTTGAAAGTTTGGAGGACTGGGGGGAGGGAGAAGGCTGCAGCTAGAGCTTTGTTGCAGGATAGTTTACGCTTCAGGGTTTGGATGCTAACACCGACCCTAAAGACAATAGTATGCTCTACTCATGCATTGCTCTTCTAAGCCCTGGTGAACCTTGACACCCCCAAGTGAAGGCCAGGCGAGCTCTTTGGAGAATAACCGGACAAATCATTAATGACAGATTCAGCAGCCTAAAAAAAAAAATACCAGCTTGCCAACAAAAACACTTTTCCAAACCAGTCACAGAAAATCATATATATCTGTTAACGATTTTCGAGGTTGAGCTAGGCTTCCTTCGAGGATGTATAACCCAAAGCAGGGGAATGGTATTGCAAGCACATGTTCTTTGAAGCTAAGACTCGACATGTACCTGTAGTGCTCTGTTAAAGAGCAGCGCTTTCCTCTTCCCCACATAATCTGTACATTCCTTCCCAGGTACACACACCCCAGTCAGGCAGAGCTGCTAAATCCACTCAGTGCCGGTCCCTGTCGAGTGAACCTTCAAAGGCATTCTTGTCAACTCCTAAATTTGAACCATTTGGACTGTGGCAAGTGGGAGTTTTAAACCCTTTATTCTTGCACACTTAGGTTATTAACACCTGCTTGGTCAACTTTCAGGACTCCTGAAACTGTGGAATCCTGAAGGGTCATCGTGTGCTGAGAGTTGTCGTTGTATTTCCCCTGACTCATAGATTTGGCATCGATGCCTCTTTGGAGCTCTCAAAACGAGTGTGTGTTGAAATGAGGGGTAGTGAGGTACGCGTGTGGGGGGAGTCCATGAGCATCCGGTAGGGGGGTGCGTTAAGCCTTCATAAAACTGATGGAAGAATGGATGCGAACTGCCCTTGGAATGTGTTTTTCCAAAATACAGACTCGGTGTTGGGGCTTTGTCTGTTGAAAACTATACGTACAACTGCTTTTAGCAGAAAGAGAGAAGAGACCCGGAAAGAGACGAGGGACCCGGAAACAGATGGGACCCGGAAACAGATGAGCGACCTGGGAAGAGATGAGGGACCCGGAAACAGACGAGGGACATGGGTGGTAGTTGACGGGGTTGGGCAAGTGTAGGGATACTCCGTGTATGGCACGTGTGAAGCAGGCGTGGATGAGGCCGACCAGTGTCCTAGAATAGTGACGTATTAGAGGCCTAACACTCCCAGCTAGGCCTTCTGAGCCACGTGCTCCCAGCATCTGACAAGTAGCACTGACGAGATAAAGCCCGCCAGTGACTCCAGGTTCTCTCTTCTTACACTTGAAATGAAGACATGGCTGCCCAGCTGCATGATAGGCGCTATGAGACCTTTACTCATGCAGGGTGTCATGGTAGTGGTAGGGAGGCCTAGTCACAGAGAGGCGGTATCTGGTACACCCAGTTCATGAGCGGGAGAGTGATGGATGGAGGCTTCTGTACAGAAGGCCAGTCTCTAGGAATGCGTCTGGTCTGGGGTGATATTTTAGGGCTTCCTGGTTGAGAGTTTCGAGGGAAGGCACAATATGAGCTGCTGGTTCCAATGAACGTGAACGTATGCAGTCAGAGAGAAATGTTGCAATTCGAGAGGGTAAAGAGATCAAATTTAGGATTTTAATACAGCAAGGCTGGACTAGAGTGACTCCCTTTCTCCAAGCCTCCCTGGATATTTGATATGGACTTCGGCTTGTACAGAATGTCGCCGCTAGACTGGTTCTTAATCTGCCATGCAGACAGTCAGTCGCACTCCACCTATAAAGTATGCATTGGCTCCCAGTCCAAAAACATGTCCTTGTCAGACCTCTTTGCTTTGTTTGTGAGCCCCTGTCCAAGGACCGACCTTCCCTTCATGAGATCCCTCTCCCATCCTTGTGTCCCAGCCCGCACTCTGGCCTCATCCAGTTCCAACATGGAGTCTATTCCTGGGTCCAAAGGAGCGAGAACGGCGGGAGGTTGCTTCGCCCTCCTGGCCGCCTCACTCCCACTGGAACTCCATGTTCAGAAAAACGTGCTCGTTTTGTGGCAACGGCAGTGCTTGATTTGTAAAAGAAAAGAAGTGCCAGGACCCTCCTCAGGAGGTCACTGCAGCTTGCACCACTCATTTCCCCTGCCAGTGCTGCCAAAGACAGTACCACCACAACTACTAACCATCGTACTCCTACAAGTGAGACAGTTCAGGCTATTCCAGGTCCCCAAAGCTATGAGAATGACTTGGGCGGCAGGTATTAGTAATTTTAAATGTTTATTTAATTAATAAACAACTGTTGTGTGCTTATCATTTACTTAGACAAACATCACCACTATGTGGCAGAGTCAGAAGTACCGGTATTGGCAATTAAGTGCTGGTTCTGAGCACCGGAAACCACTGGCTCAAATTAAGCACTAGGCCCCGGTTTACTGCTTGTTTACTCCATTTGGTAATACTGTGCAATAGCATTACTACCAGATCAGAGGATTAACACTGTAGTCAGCAGTGGGCTCTTAACGAGCCCTCGGTGAAGAAGAATTGATCTAAATAGACAATATGTTTTGTAGCGCCAGACTCATGGGGTTTAATGGGAATGAAAACACGTGGGGGTCTCTCAAAGTGGCGTGGCCGATGTAATTAAGGGTGTGGCTTAAAAACACCTATTGTAATAATCTGTGCTTAGCATAGAGTACCGACCGACTAGTACTTTGCTGCTTTTGTCATTGCATCCAGATATACAATACACCACGTAACATTTCACCTACAGCAAACCAGAACTATTGGCTTTGTCGATTGGTTGTTAGTTGCATAAGATAAATAAGCAACAGCTACGGCTTCTGTATCGCATACTGAAAATGCATCAATTCTGAAATGATGAGACTTGAAAGAACTATAACGAGTCTCTTCGAAGTGACACCACGGCAGTGAAGGCTGGCACTGCTGCAGAGTCAAGGTTTTTTGTTTCACCCTGAGAGTGAGGGCAAACATGGAGAGCCCGACAGGGACCCGTCTCAGCACCTGCTTCTAAGCACCGGCAGGACCCGGCCAACTTAAAGCCCTGTAGCGCCCACTTGCCAGCTGTGTACATAAAAGGGGTAAACAACAGTGCCCGCAGTGCAGGTCCGCACCCGCCTTGGTCTCGCGCTTGCATAAACATGGACAAGAAGCGCTGACGCCCTCAGATGACGGCATCTCTCCCAGGGCCTCCGCCGCCGCCATGGGATCAGCACCTCACCTGACCGCACACCTGCGGCGAGTGCGGGCCTTGTTCTTTTTAAAGCAGGCTTTGCCCCTGGGCTTTGGTAAACCACCGCTCAGCAGCCGCCGGCTGCTGCTCAGCAGTAACATCCATGCAGATGCAGCATCTGTGCAGCAGTTGTCCGATGCCCTAAAAAACAAGGATTTAGGCAAGTTTCCCATATTATTGTCTGCCAGTATAGCTTACTAGCTAAGCGTAGCTGACAGGCTATCATTGTTATTGCCTCCAGCGGAGCCTGATGTCTGAACAGAGCTGGCAAGTTGTTGCATTATTACCTGCCAAGGATCCTCCTGTCTGTATGTGGCTGCCCTCATCCATTCCCTTACATGTGTGATGCTTCAGTGTTTGTGCGCCCGGGCTCATCTTTTTACCAGGTAGGTTTGGGTCGTGCACGAGAAGTGAGTGCTGATTGATGGTGTTGCTGTATTATCAAATAAGGAATTCAACTATATTTGCCTAACTTGCATGTGTTTTGAGATCTGGATACACACAGCTTTAGTGGGTTTGTTTATCGAATGGCATAAATATTTGGAAGCCACTGGTTTTCATGTGCTTTTCATGGTTGCCATTACTTGCATGAGTTGACCCTAAAGGCCAGTAAATTTTATGAATAGTTATGTTGTCTCTCTCTTTGTATTCCCATTGGGTTTTGGGGATGGGGCATCAAGTCCCTCTTCTATTATACTGCAAATTTGAGATGTTGTGTAGCTTGTACATTAGTCAGTTTGTGTTCTTTGTAGTATTTACTTTGCTAGCGTAATATAATTTAAATTACTGATTTATGGTTTTGTTTAGGAAGTGCGTCCTGTTAGGATGTTTTAGCATATCATAAAGACAGTGGTATTCACCAATCACCTTTGCATTCATTTGTTTTGCTTTGCTACCATGATAACATGTTGTTAGATTTAAAGCTTTATTGTACACAAAGTAAAGACAAGCACATAGAGGCTTTCTTAAATATTCTTCAAAATACTGACCCTTTGTCAAAAGTATCTACTGTGCAAATATTTTGCTGTATGCGTTCTCGTCCGCCACTTATGATGCAAGCTTCATCTTCTGACACTTAGACAAAGCAGTTTTCGCTACGATACAGCTTAACTCTGCTAGTGCACTCTGGCTAGAAAAGGGAGCTTTTCCCAGAGTCCATATGAACACAGCCCAAGATGTTGCGTCATCATGACATTTTCTTTTAGCACAGCTGGTGATAATAAACAGAGATATCCAACTAATACTGAACAGTATGCCTAAGATAATATCAGGTCTGTAGGCTTTGCCAGTGATTGTTTACACTGGTGACGCATATGGAATAAAACAAAACTTGTGTGCAAAACACAAAAGGATTAGCACTTACACTGCTTGCTTGACCTAGTGCTGAAACTGGAGAGGACTAGTCTACAGGCTTCAAAGTGGGTAACTTGCCCCTTAGAGCACATCTCCTTCCCAGAGAATGTACTATTCAGACTAGTGAAGGAATCCATCTCTGAGGACAATTTTGATCTCTCAAAGACGTAACTTGCTTTTCCATGAAAAGGGTGATTTTCGTCAAAACGTTGACCTCATGGGTACAACAAGTAACATTCGCACAGAGTACTTGACATTGTTTTTGCCCGAAATAGACTATACTGTAAAAACAAATAGCGCCCTAAAGGCTTGAATGGTTGCTGCACCAGTTGTGCTCCCATTTATTAGGCTCAGCTTCTAATGGGCATAGACCTAAAGAGGGGGCGCATAAGAAACCTTTAGCGACAGCTGTTACTAGTTCAGTCCACTCAGGTATGGATGGTTGGATGATGATAAAGAGTTGTGTTGAGGGTTAGGACTGTGCCCATTCTGGCGAGGTGCTGGTGGGGTGCTTTGCCTCTTTGGTAGCGTGTCGAGGAGCACTGCCTCCATGCTCCAACAGTCACTGCTGTTCCAGTTTATTCTACTCCTAACAATGCATTGATTGACTTATTTCAGTCTTTGGTGTGGTGTTTGATGCAGTGCTGTCATGCCGCCTGTCAGCTGATTCACAGCATCCTGTGCTCTCAAGTCCAGACAGGCACAAAAGACAGTAGCAGAATTCAGCACATCAAGCAGTCAGGGATGTGTGAAAGGCAGTAAGGATTGCAGCGAGCAGAGCGCATCTGCTGTGGCATGCTTTCATTTACTTCCAGCCACCTGTAAACATTGCTGCCGTTTTAGAGGCGCCGCGCTTTGTTCAGGTGATAGAAGGCCTCTTCATTAGTGTACCTCCACAAGTCGGCCCCAGAGTGTAAGACAGGGCCTAAAACATGGCCTTATTTCAAGCGAAAGGAGAGCGCCACAAAAGAAAACAAGCATTGAAAATGCAATAGGTCTCGCAATAGGAGAGTTTGACATTTTTCGTTTTGCATATGGATGAGTGGCGTTGCGTGGATGAGTGGCGTTGCGTGGATGAGTGGCGTTGCGTGGGTGAGTGGCGTTGCGTGGGTGAGTGGCGTTGCGTGGGTGAGTGGCGTTGCGTGGGTGAGCGGCGTTGCGTGGATGAGCGGCGTTGCGTGGATGAGCGGCGTTGCGTGGCTGAGCGGCGTTGCGTGGCTGAGTGGCGTTGCGTGGCTGAGTGGCGTTGCGTGGGTGAGTGGCGTTGCGTGGGTGAGTGGCGTTGCGTGTGTGTGTGGCGTTGCGTGGGTGAGTGGCGTTGCGTGGGTGAGTGGCGTTGCGTGGGTGAGTGGCGTTGCGTGGATGAGTGGCGTTGCGTGGGTGAGTGGCGTTGCGTGGGTGAGTGGCGTTGCGTGTGTGAGTGGCGTTGCGTGTGTGAGTGGCGTTGCGTGTGTGAGTGGCGTTGCGTGTGTGAGTGGCGTTGCGTGTGTGAGTGGCGTTGCGTGTGTGAGTGGCGTTGCATGTGTGAGTGGCGTTGCGTGGCTGAGTGGCGTTGCGTGGCTGAGTGGCGTTGCGTGGCTGAGTGGCGTTGCGTGGCTGAGTGGCGTTGCGTGGGTGAGTGGCGTTGCGTGGTTGAGTGGCGTTGCGTGTGTGAGTGGCGTTGCGTGGTTGAGTGGCGTTGCATGTGTGAGTGGCGTTGCATGTGTGAGTGGCGTTGCATGTGTGAGTGGCGTTGCATGTGTGAGTGGCGTTGCATGTGTGTGTGGCGTTGCGTGTGTGTGTGGCGTTGCGTGTGTGTGTGGCGTTGCGTGTGTGTGTGGCGTTGCGTGTGTGAGTGGCGTTGCGTGTGTGAGTGGCGTTGCGTGTGTGAGTGGCGTTGCGTGTGTGTGTGGCGTTGCGTGTGTGTGTGGCGTTGCGTGTGTGTGTGGCGTTGCGTGTGTGTGTGGCGTTGCGTGGCTGAGTGGCGTTGCGTGGGTGAGTGGCGTTGCGTGGGTGAGTGGCGTTGCGTGGTGAGTGGCGTTGCGTGGGTGAGTGGCGTTGCGTGGGTGAGTGGCGTTGCGTGGGTGAGTGGCGTTGCGTGGGTGAGTGGCGTTGCGTGGTTGAGTGGCGTTGCGTGTGTGAGTGGCGTTGCATGTGTGAGTGGCGTTGCATGTGTGAGTGGCGTTGCATGTGTGAGTGGCGTTGCATGTGTGTGTGGCGTTGCGTGTGTGTGTGGCGTTGCGTGTGTGTGTGGCGTTGCGTGTGTGAGTGGCGTTGCATGTGTGAGTGGCGTTGCGTGTGTGAGTGGCGTTGCGTGTGTGAGTGGCGTTGCGTGTGTGAGTGGTGTTGCGTGGGTGAGTGGCGTTGCGTGGGTGAGTGGCGTTGCGTGGGTGAGTGGCGTTGCGTGGGTGAGTGGCGTTGCATGGGTGAGTGGCGTTGCGTGGGTGAGTGAATGGTTAGCTGTTGCTTATGCGACGTATAGCACTTAATACTAAAGTAGGCAGACCTTCTTAGCCTTTGTGAGAATAATAGCAAAATAAAAATAAAAACCAGATCAAGTCAAGGACGCAAACGGCACCATGCTATTGTTTATTTACTCAGATGATATGCATAAAAATGTAACTTGTGAGCACGTTTCTCTAACTCTCCAATAATCCCATTACAACACTTTGTACAAATGAGATTGGGACTCATCCTTCCGAAGTCGAGAAAAATGTGCAACGCTGTGTTGAAGTTAATTTTTTTAATTAACAAAATGCAAATAATGTGGAGAGATTTCAAGTGATTCAGGAATGGGGGCCCTTGTAAAGAGAAAGTACGGCCGGCCTGGGCAGTGATAGGGGAGGAGGGAGGAGAAATGCGAGTCACGGCAGCAGCAGCCTTTGATGTGCCTGCCGGCCGGCCGTGAATAATTAGGGGGTGAGAAATGCGCTCGGAGGGCTGCCTTTGATGTGGTAATGCGAGGCAGGCAGGCAGGCGGCTGGTGGCATTGTGCACGCGCTTTTTAGGGCTTGCGCAAGCGCAATGACCTAAAAAGCACATGCACTTGAAGGAATCGCCAGTGGAATCGCCAGTGGATAAACACTGGATAAGCCCCTATAGAGCTTCGCCAGCTATGCGCTGAAGCGCATCAGCAGGCGAGCCCTAAAAATGTCATTTTGCTTGGTGGTGGGGGAGGGGTCCGAAGATCCTTGCGCTTTAGTTGCGTCTACAGAATCTGCTCGTTGCTGCCCATCTCCTTTAGCTGCCTGCGGTTGATGCTCTACGAATGTTACCGAAGGTCTGTGATGCTGGTACTCTTGCTAAGTTTGAATTCTTCTTGACCTATTGAAACATGAAACACACACCAGCTTCGGTATTTCTTGGTGTTTTTTTTAATCAATATCTTAAATCAATAGCTGAAATATATTTATAGACTTATAACGATAGTATTGTTTAGAGTCAGTCACAGAAATTTAGAGAGAGAAAAATGTATAGTGGTCAGAATTTACAGACAGTGAGCAGCATTTATAGAAAGCCAACAATATATGTAGACATCAGCAACATTTACAGAGAATCAGCATCGTTTATAGACAGCCAACAATATATGTAGAAATCAGCAACATTTACACCTGGTCAGCATCATTTATAGATAGCCAGCAAGAAATGTAGACTCAGCATTGTGAGAAGTTGGCCTGATATATAATGTTCACTATTCTAGTGAGCACTTTGTATCAGTCCAAACAACCCTTATTGATGTTTGGTTGTAAGTCAACCTGATAGACCAGCTATCCTAGTAGCATGGACACGTGCAGTCTTTAGGCTAAACTCTAAAGGGCATGTTAAGCCAGCTGTTTTACCATCACATTTACCCCTTGAACACCAAGTGAAAGGACACCACACAAGTTGTTATGAAAATAAAGTATATTTATTTATAACAAGACTACCCTGAACTCTTTATGAGTCAGGGAGCTAAGCACAATACAAAACTCTTAAAGAAATACCGAAAGTCGCACAATTTACACAAATGCCCGAGGGGCACGAAAAACCATATACTACAAAAGTGGAATGCGAATTACTAGCAGGTAAGTAACTATTCTCAGAGGATTTGGGATCGCTAGGACTAGACTACTGAACCTTTAGATTACGAGCAGGAGGTCTAGGGAGATCGGGTGCAGAGTGTGCACTCTCACGCAGGATGCGGAACAAAGTCTATGGAGGCTAGTAAATGCAAAGTTAGTGTTATCGAACGAATCCGACTAGGTAGAGCTGAAACGAAAAAGGATCTGGACACTTAGATAGTTAAGCTATGCTGGAGCACCGAAATGCTCAGGTTACCTAGCCCAGGGGCTGCGGCTGCATAGGTCTGAAAAGACGTCGGGAATCCTCATTGCAGTCTATGGAGCCTGAAAGAAGAAGTTGCTGGCAGGCGACCAGTGATGAAGTTCGATGTGATCCAAGCCTGGATCGATGAAGATGGAGACCTGTAAGCAGAGGGGACCAAGTCCTGAATCACTAGCCAGTGATTAGGTGGGCACCAGGATGGCACCGGGCGAAGTCACCTCGACCAGGTGAGTGGGCGACGCTGGGCTCTGCAGTCTCTCGGACCAGGAGGCGTTGTCGGCGACCAGGATGGAGGTGCGAGCTGTCCCACGAAGGTGTCTGCTGTCGACGTCGCTGGACCCAGGATTGGGGACACAACTCTTGGCAAATGCAAGCCCACGCGGTGGACTCAAGATGGCGTCTGGAGTGGACCAGGAGGGTCCGGGGTGCTCCTCTGTTGGAGGGGAGCAAGGGCCAGTCTAGAGCAACCAGACCAGCGGTGTTGTCGCCGTGGTTCGTCGTCAGAAGGGCCACTAGCCAACGGGCAAGTGGCCTGGACAACGCAGTGAGCAGCAAAGAGCAGAAGGGCCCCACGCAGATCTCGTGGATGCTGGAGGGCTGGACTTCGGTGCTGGAGCTGCTCAGGGTCGGGGCTTCTCAAACCCCAAAGCACTCACTCAAGGATCCCTCGGTGGTCGTGCTGGGCAAGCGTCGTGCAGTCTTGAAGATGGCCGGTCCCTCGAGGTCTCGTCACACCCACGAATCTCAGCTGGGCTGATGATGCAGGTAGAGGTCAGAGGTGCCAGGGAAGCCGGTTCTCGTCGAGCTGGGCAGTCTTGATCCGGAGGAGAGACTTACAGCAGACCGCGATGCTTGGATGGTGCCTGCGGGTGCAGGGTGGCTACTCCTTAGCCACAAGGGAGAGTCTTCAGAAGTAGTTCAAGAGTCCTTTCGTGGAAAGTAGTCAAGATTCAGAATTATCTCATTTGGGAAGAGGGCCCGCTCCTATCTTTATACTAAGAAAAGGGGCTGGCACGCGACTAATAATAATAATAATCCACATTTGTAAAGCGCACAATCACCCGTTAGGGTCTCTAGGCGCTGGGGGCCGTCGGGAAGATTAAGCAAGCTATTGCCCAGAGTCACATGGTGCTGGGCTAACCTGCCGCCGGCGTTGGGGATCGAACCGTGATCCCCAGATTCCGGAGTCAGTCGCCCTGGCCGCGGCGCCACACCTCTCCCACTAGGTCCTGCCCATGGGTGGGACCAGGAAGGGGGGTGGTTACACCCCTCTCCCCTGCTGGACGTCCCCCAGCTCAGGGGCTGGTGTGCCCCTGGAACTGGTTCAAGCCGGCATATGCACAGTGAGCACCGGGGTGCCACTTGCAGTCACCTTCCTCTAAAGCCCTGCCTACCTAGGATACACAAAACCCTGTCTGGGATGGTGCTAGCACCGCCCCTGACAGGAAACCCTTTGTCCAAGCTCTCCTCGCTGGAAGGACTCCCAGCAGCAGGAGGTCAGACTTGTGTCTGTGGTGGCAGCATCCATTTTGTGATGCTGAGGCTTGAGTTAACTTTAACCGGGGTTCACAGTTACATACATGTCGTGTCCCTCTAGAAGGGTGGAATGCTAACCCCGTCGCCAGAATTGGCGAGGGGTTAGTATTCCAATTCGTATGACACCTTACTCGACATGTTTTGATAATGTTATACCAAAGTTAGCATTTGACCGCGAGGTACATAATGCACTTAAGAGTATATGGTATAGCGTTATCATGGAACAGCTATTAGGACTTGGTTCCGCAAGCTGCAAACGGGCTCAGCTCATGCCAGAGCACCATTTCACATTATTCCAAGCACTCTGCCTTCAGGATTGATAAGGCCTGCCATAGGAGTGACTGATAGGAATATATGTGTCCATTTTAGGGTTAGATATAGGAATACTATATCTAAAGCAAAGGGTGTGTACACCACCTTGCCCCAGCTGTCAAGCAGCCAGTTGTGTCTGTTTTAGTTAGTCAGCCCAGGGGTGGCATAATACATGCTGCAGCCCCTGGGAGACCTCTGGGTACACCTCTGCCCTGGTTACAGGGACACAAGAGAGGGCCCAGTGCCAATTCAGTACCTGGGTACAATTTGGAATAGAGAGAACAGCTAGGCTGTGGGTCTGATTAGCAGGCCCACAGCCAGGGAAAGTCGTAAACCAGTGAAGCAAAAAGCAAAAATCTGGGGTGATCATAGGATTGCAGACCCTACTCTCCTACATGACCCCCCCCCAAACTTTGGGACAATAAGCTAACCGTGACCAGGTGAGTCTTCTTGCTCTAAGTGGAAATACCTGGAGAGCCCATCAGCATTGCCATGATCAGTACCAGGTCTATGCTCCACTGTAAAATCCATCCCCTGTAGGGAAATGGATCACCTAAGTAGTTTGGGGTTTTCACCCTTCATCTGATTTAGCCATAAGAGGGGCTTATGGTCGGTCTGAATCTTGAAGTGAGTGCCAAACAAGTATGACCTCAACTTCTTCAGGGCCCAAACCACAGCAAAGGCCTCCCTCTCAATAGCTGACCAATTTTTCTCTCTGGGGGTCAGCCTTCTGCTAATAAAAGCAATGGGCTGGTCGTTACCATCAAAATTCAGCTGAGATAGAACAGCTCCCACACCCAACTCAGAAGCATCTGTTTGGACAATGAATGTTTTGGAGTAGTCTGGACTCTTTAGGATAGGTGCTGTGCACATGGCCTGCTTTAGGTCATCAAATGCTTTCTGACAGCTTGCTGTCCACTGAACTTTCTTTGGCATCTTTTTACTTGTCAGGTCATTAAGTGGAGTCACAATGGACCCATAATTCTTGACAAATTTTCTATAGTAACCAGTCAGGCCCAAGAAAGCTCGGACCTGAGTCTGGGTGGTTGGAGAAGCCCAGTCCTGGATGGCCTGTATCTTGCTCTCCAATGGCTGAACCTGGCCTCCACCTACAAGGTGGCCCAGATATACAACCTGTGTCTGCCCTATCTGGCACTTGGTGGCCTTGATAGTGAGACCTGCCTTTTGCAGTGCCTCTAACACTTTCCTCAGGTGGACCAGGTGATCCTCCCAGGTGGAGCTAAAGACAGCTATATCATCAAGATATGCTGCACAGAAGTCATCCAACCCAGTGAGAACTTGATTCACCAGCCTTTGGAAGGTGGCAGGTGCGTTTTTCAAACCAAAGGGCATTACCACAAACTGACCCCGCCCCTTTTTGCCTTCTGTTCCCTCCCCGCTCCCGCCTCCCAGCTGCTCCGCCCACCCGCGCACTTGGCCTTATATGGCGACCGTGCGACGCAGGTGAGTGTGACCCACTTGTGGGACACCCCCGCGCCGCACGGCCACCAGCTGCTGCGTGTGCCCCTTTGCCTTGCCCTCTGCCTCGCTGCCTGCCTCGCTGCCGGCTGACCCCGCTGTCGTTTGTTTTGTTCTGTTTTGTCTCCATTTGTGCTTGTTTAACTAGTATTTTCGCCCGTGTTAGCGTTTTTGACATCCATTTGTGCCTGTATTTTGTCAGCTTGTTTAACTAGTATTTTTTGCCCGTGTTAGCGTTTTTGATATCCATTTGTGCCTGTATTAGCGTTCTCCTTTCTGTTTGCCCGCCTACCTCGCCGCCCCCGTCTCCCCTCCCCGCTCCCCGCTTCCCGCCACCACCGCTGACCCCGCCCCTTTTTGCCTTCTGTTCCCTCCCCGCTCCCGCCTCCCAGCTGCTCCGCCCACCCGCGCACTTCGCCTTATATGGCGACCGTGCGAACGCGCAGCGTTCACGCGCAGTGGGCGCGCCGATTGTGCGCCGAAGGCACGCCAAAGGTAAGCCCGTCTGCGGCCGTCCGCGCCTGGACCGCGCCCAGTGCCAGGACCCCTGGCCCACGAAGACCCCGACCGCGACCGACCCGCCTGACGTACACCGCCGCCACCCTCATCGCACTCAACACCGGCCGACTCCCAGAATGCCACCAAGCCTCACCACGACGCACCCACGGACCTTTCAGCTGCCACGCCTGCAAATTCTCCTGCACCCGGACCTGCCTCACACCAGCACCCGCCAAGTCGAACACCAGCAGCACCCACCTCAAGTGCATCCTGCTCAACACCCGCTCCGTCCACAGACACGCCATCGAACTCTGGAACCTCCTAGACGCCACAGCCCCTGACGTCGCCTTCCTCACGGAGACCTGGATGAACGCCTCTTCAGCTCCCGACATCGCCATCGCTATCCCAGAAGGCTACAAGATCGTCCGGAGGGACCGCAACGCCAACCAGATGGGAGGAGGCATCGCCATCATCCACAGGAACACCATCCGGCTCACGACCAGCACCGACAACACCCTGACCACCGCCGAACACCTGCATTTCCAGATCCACACCGACCCGAACACCACCCTCAGAGGCACCCTGATCTACCGACCCCCGGGACCACGCACACAATTCAGCGAGGACATCGCCGACTTCGTCAGCCCGCATGCCCTCCCCTCCGCTGACTACATCCTCCTGGGGGACCTCAACTTCCACCTGGAGAACAACAACGACCGCAACACCAGCTCCCTGCTCGACAACCTCGCCAATCTTGGACTCAAGCAGCTGGTGTCCACCCCCACCCACCTCGCCGGACATACACTCGACGCAGTCTTCTCCTCCAGCCCAGACATCGACTTCAGCCACGCCACAGAGCTTCAATGGACGGACCACAGCTGCGTCCACTTCACCTTCAAGAGAACGACGACCCACCACCACCAGCAACAGACCGCCCGCAGAAGCTGGAACAAGATCACAGCAGACCAGCTCGCCACCTCCCTGAGCCAGCACCCTCCTGCCAGCTCAGCGAACCCCAGCCAGGCTGCCGACAACCTCACGAAGTGGATCAGCATCTGCGCGGACGAGCTCGCCCCGCTAAGGACCCCGCCCAGCAGACCCGGCAGCAAGAAAGCCCCGTGGTTCACCGACGAACTCAAGAGCTCCAAGAAGAACTGCCGAGCCCTCGAGAAAGTCTGGAGAAGGGAACCTACACCGGACAACAGGACCACCTTCAAGCTGGCCACCCGGAAGCACCACCAGCTGATCCGAGCCGCCAAGAAAACTGCATTCAAGGACCGGTTGGACAACAACGCACACAACTGCAAGGAACTCTTCAACATCGTGAAAGAGCTATCCAACCCCAGCGCAGGAAACAACGACATCACCCCATCGCAAGACCTCTGCAACTCCCTCGCTTCATACTTCCACAACAAGATCGCAGACATACACAACAGCTTCAACAACCAACCAACGCACACCAGGACCGGACAACCACCCCCCACCACCACCCTCCACGCCTGGACCCCGATCAGCACCGAAGACACCATCCAAACAATGAACTCCATCCACTCCGGATCACCGACTGACCCCTGCCCTCACTTCGTCTTCAACAAGGCCGACGCTGTCATCGCACCCCACCTGCGAGACATCATCAACACATCCTTCGACACCGCCACCTTCCCTGAGAGCTGGAAGCACGCCGAACTCAGCGCTCTACTCAAGAAACCCACAGCGGACCCCACCGAACTCAAGAACTACCGCCCCATCTCGCTCCTCCCATTTCCAGCCAAAGTCATCGAGAAGACCGTCAACAAGCAGATGGCCGCCTTCCTCGAGACGAATGGATCCCTCGACCCCTCACAGTCCGGCTTCCGAGCCAATCACAGCACCGAGACCGCCCTCATCGCCGCCACCGATGACATCCGAGCCCTGATGGACAACGGAGAAACAGCGGCCCTCATCCTCCTAGACCTCTCCGCGGCATTCGACACGGTCTGCCACCGCACCCTAGTACAGCGCCTCAGCAACGTCGGAATCCAGGACAAGGCGCTGGAATGGATCATCTCCTTCCTCGACGGAAGAACACAGAGAGTCCGCCTTCCACCGTACAAGTCAGAGGCCTCCGAAGTCATCTGCGGCGTCCCTCAAGGATCCTCTCTGAGCCCCACCCTCTTCAACGTCTACATGAGCCCCCTCGCGGCCATCGCACGCCAACACAACCTCAGCATAATCTCCTACGCCGACGACACCCAGCTGATCCTCTCCCTGACCAACGACCCAGCCGCCGCCAGAGCCGACCTGCACGAAGGGATGAAAGAGGTAGCCGAGTGGATGACGACCAGCCGCCTGAAACTGAACTCCGACAAGACGGAGGTCCTCATCCTGGGCTCTTCACCCTCCGCCTGGGACGACTCCTGGTGGCCTCCCGCCCTGGGCACCGCACCCAAACCAACAGACCATGCACGCAACCTGGGCTTCATCCTGGACTCCTCCCTCTCCATGACCAGGCAAGTCAACAACGTCTCCTCGGCGTGCTTCAACATCCTACGCATGCTACGGAAGATCTTCTGGTGGATCCCCACCGAGACCAGGAAGACCGTCACCCAGGCCCTCGTCACTAGCCGACTGGACTACGGCAACGCCCTCTACGCCGGTACCACCGCCAAGCTCCAGAAGAGACTCCAGCGGATCCAGAACGCCTCTGCCAGACTCATCCTCGACATCCCACGAACCAGCCACATCTCCGGACATCTGAGAGACCTTCACTGGCTCCCCGTCAACAAAAGAATCACCTTCCGCCTCCTCACCCACGCACACAAAGCCCTACATGACCAAGGCCCGAGCTACCTCAACAGCCGAATCAACTTCTACGCTCCCAAACGCCACCTCCGATCAGCCAACCACGCCCTCGCCGCCGTCCCCCGCATCCGAAGAGCGACTACAGGTGGAAGGTCCTTCTCCTACCTGGCCGCCAAGACCTGGAACTCCCTCCCGACCGACCTGCGCCTGACCCAAGACCACCTCGCCTTCAGGAAGAAGCTGAAGACCTGGCTGTTCGAGCAGTAGCGGCACCCCCCCTCCCCCAGCGCCTTGAGACCCTACGGGTATGTAGTGCGCTCTATAAATGTCATTGATTGATTGGTTGATTGATTGATAATGCCCACCAGGGGTAGAAAATGCTGTCTTGGGTTTGGCCTCCTCAGCTAACCTGATTTGCCAATACCCAGCTGTCAGGTCAAATGTACTTAAGTAGTTGGCAGAAGCCAATCTATCTATAAGTTCATCTGCTCTTGGTATTGGGTGGGCATCAGTCTTAGTGACTGCATTGAGACCCCTGTAGTCTACGCAAAACCTCATCTCTTTCTTACCACCCTGGGTGTGAGGCTTTGGCACTAGAACTACTGGACTAGCCCAAGGGCTATCTGAGGGCTCAATGACTCCCAGCTCCAACATTTTCTGCACCTCTGTCTTGATGCAGTCTCTGACATGATCAGGCTGTCTGTAGATTTTACTCTTGACAGGCAGACTGTCTCCAGTGTCAACCTCATGGGTACACCAATCAGTTTGACTGGGGGTCAGAGAGAACATATGTCTAAAAGACTGAAGAACCTGTTTACAATCTTTTTGTTGATGTTCAGAGAGGCTGCCACAAAAGACAACAGCATCTACTGATCCATCATCAGGATTCTGAGTGAGCAGGTCTGGGAGAGGGTCACTCTCTTCCTCCTGTCCCTCATCTGTGGCCATGAGCAAGCCCATGTCCTTCCTGTCGACATATGCCTTGAGCCTGTTTACATGGAGCACCCTGAGGGGGCTCCTGGGAGTTCCAAGGTCCACCAGGTAGGTGACCTCTCCCTTTTGCTCAATGATTGTGTGGGGCCCAGACCATTTGTCTTTGAGTGCTGCTGGGGCCACTGGCTCCAGCACCCACACCTTCTGTCCAGGCTTGTACACAGTCAGGACAGCCTTTTGGTCATGCCAAGCTTTTTGGAGTTCTTGGCTTGCCTCAAGGTTTTTAGATGCCTTCTCCATGTACTCAGCCATCCTGGAGCGGAGACCAAGTACATAGTCCACAATGTTTGTTCCAGGCTTTTTGAGAGGTCTCTCCCATCCTTCCTTTACCAAACAAAGGGGTCCTCTTACAGGATGCCCAAACAGAAGTTCAAAAGGGCTGTAGCCAACCCCCTTCTGTGGGACCTCTCTGTAAGCAAACAAGAGGCAGGGTATCAGGACATCCCATCTCCGCCTGAGTGGTTCAGGTAGTCCATGAATCATCCCTTTGAGGGTCCTGTTGAATCTCTCAACAAGCCCATTGCACTGTGGGTGATAGGGTGTGGTGAACTTATAGTTGACACCACATTCCTTCCACATTGCAGTCAGATATCCTGACATGAAGTTTGCACCTCTGTCAGAGACAACCTCCTTAGGGAAGCCCACTCTGGAGAACACTCCAATTAGGGCTCTTGCCACAACAGGTGCTGTAGTGGTCCTAAGGGGTATAGCTTCAGGATACCTGGTGGCATGATCTACTACCACCAGTATAAACTTGTGCCCTGATGCTGTCTGGGGTTCCATTGGACCAACAATGTCAATCCCCACTCTCTCAAAGGGTACCCCCACCACAGGTAGTGGTATGAGGGGGGCCTTTGTTGGGCCACCTGACTTACCACTGGCTTGGCAAGTGACACAGGAGCGACAAAACTCCTTGGTATCTTCATTCATGTGGGTCCAGTGAAAGTGTGTGACAAGCCTGTCCCATGTCTTGTTCTGGCCTAAGTGACCTGCAAGGGGAATTTCATGGGCCAAGGTAAGAAGTAAACCTCTCTGAGACAAGGGGATGACCAGCCTCCTGGTTGCACCAGGCTTGGGGTCTCTTGACTCAGAGTACAGGAGTCCATCATCTAGTATACCTTGTGGGTACCTGTGGCATTCCCTGCAGCCTCAGCAGCAGCCTGCTGTCTGAGGGGTTCAAGTGAGGGGCAGTCTAACTATGCCTTCCCCAGGTCTGCTCTGGAGGGTCCCCCTGAGAGCAGAAACTCAACCTGATCAGGTTCAAGCTCTTTAGGCTCAGTTTCCCTCAGTTCCTTGAGATCAGCCTCCTCAGAGACTTGATCCACAACCTGGGGCAAGGGGGAAGGCAATGCCTTAACCCTACTGCTCCTCTTCTTGGGAGGTGTCTGGTCCATTGTTCCAGGAACCAGCACCTGTTCAGTGGGGCATCTTTTGGCCTGTGACCTAGTCACAGCAAGGACATGTGCTGCAAGCCTAACATTTCCATGTGAGTCCTCTGCTCCACTTCTGACCATAGGGATGTTTCCAAATCATTGCCCAACAGACATTCTACTGGGAGGTCTGAACTAACCACAACCTTCTTTGGGCCACTTACCCCTCCCCAGGAGAAATCAACAATTGCCATACTGTGATTGGTAGTGACATTGCTGGCATTGGTCACCAGGTAATCTGCACCTGGCATGATCTGTCCAGGGAACACAAAGTTAGGTGTCACCATTGTGACACTGGCACAAGTGCCCCTGTAGGCCTGAGCCATTTTTCCATTAATTAAAGGTGTCTGCCTGTATTTGCCCAAAGTATTGGGACTGGCATCAGGGGATCCACATCCCCTGTACAGACAAGGACAGCCTGAGTGAGTGTGCCAACTAAGTTGTCAGACCCCTCAGTTCCCAAGGTTAACCCAACTATTCCCTTGGGAGCTGCACTACCACTCAGTCGCCCGGTGCCATCATGGTGCCCACCTAATCACTGGCTAGTGATTCAGGGCTTGGTCCCCTCTGCTTACAGGTCTCCATCTTCATCGATCCAGGCTTGGATCACATTGAACTTCATCACTGGTCGCCTGCCAGCAACTTCTTCTTTCAGGCTCCATAGACTGCAACGAGGATTCCCGACGTCTTTTCAGACCTATGCAGCCGCAGCCCCTGGGCTAGGTAACCTGAGCATTTCGGTGCTCCAGCATAGCTTAACTATCTAAGTGTCCAGATCCTCTTTCGTTTCAGCTCTACCTAGTCGGATTCGTCCGATAACACTAACTTTGCATTTACTAGCCTCCATAGACTTTGTTCCGCATCCCACCGCTGCCACCAATGTGAGAAGTTGGCCTCATATATAATGTTCACTATTCTAGTGAGCACTTTGTATCAGTCCAAACAACCCTTATTGATGTTTGGTTGTAAGTCAACCTGATAGACCAGCTATCCTAGTAGCATGGACACGTGCAGTCTTTAGGCTAAACTCTAGAGGGCGTGTTAAGCCAGCTGTTTTACCATCACATTTACCCCTTGAACACCAAGTGAAAGGACACCACACAAGTTGTTATGAATATAAAGTATATTTATTTATAACAAGACTACCCTGAACTCTTTATGAGTCAGGGAGCTAAGCACAATACAAAACTCTTAAAGAAATACTGAAAGTCGCACAATTTACACAAATGCCCGAGGGGCATGAAAAACCATATATTACAAAAGTGGAATGCGAATTACTAGCAGGTAAGTAACTATTCTCAGAGGCTTTGGGATCGCTAGGACTAGACTACTGAACCTTTAGATTACGAGCAGGAGGTCTAGGGAGATCGGTGCAGAGTGTGCACTCTCACACGGGATGCGGAACAAAGTCTATGGAGGCTAGTAAATGCAAAGTTAGTGTTATCGGACGAATCCGACTAGGTAGAGCTGAAACGAAAAAGGATCTGGACACTTAGATAGTTAAGCTATGCTGGAGCACCGAAATGCTCAGGTTACCTAGCCCAGGGGCTGCGGCTGCATAGGTCTGAAAAGACGTCGGGAATCCTCGTTGCAGTCTATGGAGCCTGAACGAAGAAGTTGCTGGCAGGCGACCAGTGATGAAGTTCGATGTGATCCAAGCCTGGATCGATGAAGATGGAGACCTGTAAGCAGAGGGGACCAAGTCCTGAATCACTAGCCAGTGATTAGGTGGGCACCAGGATGGCACCGGGCGAAGTCACCTCGACCAGGTGAGTGGGCGACGCTGGGCTCTGCAGTCTCTCGGACCAGGAGGCGTTGTCGGCGACCAGGATGGAGGTGCGAGCTGTCCCACGAAGGTGTCTGCTGTCGACGTCGCTGGACCCAGGATTGGGGCAACAACTCTTGGCAAATGCAAGCCCACGCGGTGGACTCAAGATGGCGTCTGGAGTGGACCAGGAGGGTCCGGGGTGCTCCTCTGTTGGAGGGGAGCAAGGGCCAGTCTAGAGCAACCAGACCAGCGGTGTTGTCGTCGTGGTTCGTCGTCAGAAGGGCCACTAGCCAACGGGCAAGTGTCCTGGACAACGCGGTGAGCAGCAAAGAGCAGAAGGGCCCCACGCAGATCTCGTGGATGCTGGAGGGCTGGACTTCGGTGCTGGAGCTGCTCAGGGTCGGGGCTTCTCAAACCCCAAAGCACTCACTCAAGGATCCCTCGGTGGTCATGCTGGGCAAGCGTCGTGCAGTCTTGAAGATGGCCGGTCCTTCGAGGTCTCGTCAAACCCACGAATCTCAGCTGGGCTGATGATGCAGGTAGAGGTCGGAGGTGCCAGGGAAGCCGGTTCTCGTCTAGCTGGGCAGTCTTGATCCGGAGGCGAGACTTACAGCAGACCGCGATGCTTGGATGGTGCCTGCGGGTGCAGGGTGGCTACTCCTTAGCCACAAGGGAGAGTCTTCAGAAGTAGTTCAAGAGTCCTTTCGTGGAAAGTAGTCAAGATTCAGAATTATCTAATTTGGGAAGGGGGCCCGCTCCTATCTTTATACTAAGAAAAGGGGCTGGCACGCGACTAGGTCCTGCCCATGGGTGGGACCAGGAAGGGGGGTGGTTACACCCCTCTCCCCTGCTGGACGTCCCCCAGCTCAGGGGCTGGTGTGCCCCTGGAACTGGTTCAAGCCGGCATATGCACATTGAGCACCGGGGTGCCACTTGCAGTCACCTTCCTCTAAAGCCCTGCCTACCTAGGATACACAAAACCCTGTCTGGGATGGTGCTAGAACCGCCCCTGACAGGAAACCCTTTGTCCAAGCTCTCCTCGCTGGAAGGACTCCCAGCAGCAGGAGGTCAGACTTGTGTCTGTGGTGGCAGCATCCATTTTGTGATGCTGAGGCTTGAGTTAACTTTAACCGGGGTTCACAGTTACATACATGTCGTGTCCCTCTAGAAGGGTGGAATGCTAACCCCGTCGCCAGAATTGGCGAGGGGTTAGTATTCCAATTAGTATGACACCTTACTCGACATGTTTTGATAATGTTATACCAAAGTTAGCATTTGACCGCGAGGTACATAATGCACTTAAGAGTATATGGTATAGCGTTATCATGGAACAGCTATTAGGACTTGGTTCCACAAGCTGCAAACGGGCTCAGCTCATGCCAGAGCACCATTTCACATTATTCCAAGCACTCTGCCTTCAGGATTGATAAGGCCTGCCATAGGAGTGACTGATAGGAATATATGTGTCCATTTTAGGGTTAGATATAGGAATACTATATCTAAAGCAAAGGGTGTGTACACCACCTTGCCCCAGCTGTCAAGCAGCCAGTTGTGTCTGTTTTAGTTAGTCAGCCCAGGGGTGGCATAATACATGCTGCAGCCCCTGGGAGACCTCTGGGTACACCTCTGCCCTGGTTACAGGGACACAAGAGAGGGCCCAGTGCCAATTCAGTACCTGGGTACAATTTGGAATAGAGAGAACAGCTAGGCTGTGGGTCTGATTAGCAGGCCCACAGCCAGGGAAAGTCGTAAACCAGTGAAGCAAAAAGCAAAAATCTGGGGTGATCATAGGATTGCAGACCCTACTCTCCTACATGACCCCCCCCCCAAACTTTGGGACAATAAGCTAACCGTGACCAGGTGAGTCTTCTTGCTCTAAGTGGAAATACCTGGAGAGCCCATCAGCATTGCCATGATCAGTACCAGGTCTATGCTCCACTGTAAAATCCATCCCCTGTAGGGAAATGGACCACCTAAGTAGTTTGGGGTTTTCACCCCTCATCTGATTTAGCCATAAGAGGGGCTTATGGTCGGTCTGAATCTTGAAGTGAGTGCCAAACAAGTATGACCTCAACTTCTTCAGGGCCCAAACCACAGCAAAGGCCTCCCTCTCAATAGCTGACCAATTTTTCTCTCTGGGGGTCAGCCTTCTGCTAATAAAAGCAATGGGCTGGTCGTTACCATCAAAATTCAGCTGAGATAGAACAGCTCCCACACCCAACTCAGAAGCATCTGTTTGGACAATGAATGTTTTGGAGTAGTCTGGACTCTTTAGGATAGGTGTTGTGCACATGGCCTGCTTTAGGTCATCAAATGCTTTCTGACAGCTTGCTGTCCACTGAACTTTCTTTGGCATCTTTTTACTTGTCAGGTCATTAAGTGGAGTCACAATGGACCCATAATTCTTGACAAATTTTCTATAGTAACCAGTCAGGCCCAAGAAAGCTCGGACCTGAGTCTGGGTGGTTGGAGGAGCCCAGTCCTGGATGGCCTGTATCTTGCTCTCCAATGGCTGAACCTGGCCTCCACCTACAAGGTGGCCCAGATATACAACCTGTGTCTGCCCTATCTGGCACTTGGTGGCCTTGATAGTGAGACCTGCCTTTTGCAGTGCCTCTAACACTTTCCTCAGGTGGACCAGGTGATCCTCCCAGGTGGAGCTAAAGACAGCTATATCATCAAGATATGCTGCACAGAAGTCATCCAACCCAGTGAGAACTTGATTCACCAGCCTTTGGAAGGTGGCAGGTGCGTTTTTCAAACCAAAGGGCATTACCACAAACTGATAATGCCCACCAGGGGTAGAAAATGCTGTCTTGGGTTTGGCCTCCTCAGCTAACCTGATTTGCCAATACCCAGCTGTCAGGTCAAATGTACTTAAGTAGTTGGCAGAAGCCAATCTATCTATAAGTTCATCTGCTCTTGGTATTGAGTGGGCATCAGTCTTAGTGACTGCATTGAGACCCCTGTAGTCTACGCAAAACCTCATCTCTTTCTTACCACCCTGGGTGTGAGGCTTTGGCACTAGAACTACTGGACTAGCCCAAGGGCTATCTGAGGGCTCAATGACTCCCAGCTCCAACATTTTCTGCACCTCTGTCTTGATGCAGTCTCTGACATGATCAGGCTGTCTGTAGATTTTACTCTTGACAGGCAGACTGTCTCCAGTGTCAACCTCATGGGTACACCAATCAGTTTGACTGGGGGTCAGAGAGAACATATGTCTAAAAGACTGAAGAACCTGTCTACAATCTTTTTGTTGATGTTCAGAGAGGCTGCCACAAAAGACAACAGCATCTACTGATCCATCATCAGGATTCTGAGTGAGCAGGTCTGGGAGAGGGTCACTCTCTTCCTCCTGTCCCTCATCTGTGGCCATGAGCAAGCCCATGTCCTTCCTGTCGACATATGCCTTGAGCCTGTTTACATGGAGCACCCTGAGGGGGCTCCTGGGAGTTCCAAGGTCCACCAGGTAGGTGACCTCTCCCTTTTGCTCAATGATTGTGTGGGGCCCAGACCATTTGTCTTTGAGTGCTGCTGGGGCCACTGGCTCCAGCACCCACACCTTCTGTCCAGGCTTGTACACAGTCAGGACAGCCTTTTGGTCATGCCAAGCTTTTTGGAGTTCTTGGCTTGCCTCAAGGTTTTTAGATGCCTTCTCCATGTACTCAGCCATCCTGGAGCGGAGACCAAGTACATAGTCCACAATGTTTGTTCCAGGCTTTTTGAGAGGTCTCTCCCATCCTTCCTTTACCAAACAAAGGGGTCCTCTTACAGGATGCCCAAACAGAAGTTCAAAAGGGCTGTAGCCAACCCCCTTCTGTGGGACCTCTCTGTAAGCAAACAAGAGGCAGGGTATCAGGACATCCCATCTCCGCCTGAGTGGTTCAGGTAGTCCATGAATCATCCCTTTGAGGGTCCTGTTGAATCTCTCAACAAGCCCATTGCACTGTGGGTGATAGGGTGTGGTGAACTTATAGTTGACACCACATTCCTTCCACATTGCAGTCAGATATCCTGACATGAAGTTTGCACCTCTGTCAGAGACAACCTCCTTAGGGAAGCCCACTCTGGAGAACACTCCAATTAGGGCTCTTGCCACAACAGGTGCTGTAGTGGTCCTAAGGGGTATAGCTTCAGGATACCTGGTGGCATGATCCACTACCACCAGTATAAACTTGTGCCCTGATGCTGTCTGGGGTTCCATTGGACCAACAATGTCAATCCCCACTCTCTCAAAGGGTACCCCCACCACAGGTAGTGGTATGAGGGGGGCCTTTGTTGGGCCACCTGACTTACCACTGGCTTGGCAAGTGACACAGGAGCGACAAAACTCCTTGGTATCTTCATTCATGTGGGTCCAGTGAAAGTGTGTGACAAGCCTGTCCCACGTCTTGTTCTGGCCTAAGTGACCTGCAAGGGGAATTTCATGGGCCAAGGTAAGAAGTAAACCTCTCTGAGACAAGGGGATGACCAGCCTCCTGGTTGCACCAGGCTTGGGGTCTCTTGACTCAGAGTACAGGAGTCCATCATCCAGTATACCTTGTGGGTACCTGTGGCATTCCCTGCAGCCTCAGCAGCAGCCTGCTGTCTGAGGGGTTCAAGTGAGGGGCAGTCTAACTATGCCTTCCCCAGGTCTGCTCTGGAGGGTCCCCCTGAGCGCAGAAACTCAACCTGATCAGGTTCAAGCTCTTTAGGCTCAGTTTCCCTCAGTTCCTTGAGATCAGCCTCCTCAGAGACTTGATCCACAACCTGGGGCAAAGGGGAAGGCAATGCCTTAACCCTACTGCTCCTCTTCTTGGGAGGTGTCTGGTCCATTGTTCCAGGATCCAGCACCTGTTCAGTGGGGCATCTTTTGGCCTGTGACCTAGTCACAGCAAGGACATGTGCTGCAAGCCTAGCATTTCCATGTGAGTCCTCTGCTCCACTTCTGACCATAGGGATGTTTCCAAATCATTGCCCAACAGACATTCTACTGGGAGGTCTGAACTAACCACAACCTTCTTTGGGCCACTTACCCCTCCCCAGGAGAAATCAACAATTGCCATACTGTGATTGGTAGTGACATTGCTGGCATTGGTCACCAGGTAATCTGCACCTGGCATGATCTGTCCAGGGAACACAAAGTTAGGTGTCACCATTGTGACACTGGCACAAGTGTCCCTGTAGGCCTGAGCCATTTTTCCATTAATTAAAGGTGTCTGCCTGTATTTGCCCAAAGTATTGGGCCTGGCATCAGGGGATCCACATCCCCTGTACAGACAAGGACAGCCTGAGTGAGTGTGCCAACTAAGTTGTCAGACCCCTCAGTTCCCAAGGTTAACCCAACTATTCCCTTGGGAGCTGCACTACCACTACTGACTGTACTAGGGGGTGCAGTCGCCCGGTGCCATCCTGGTGCCCACCTAATCACTGGCTAGTGATTCAGGGCTTGGTCCCCTCTGCTTACAGGTCTCCATCTTCATCGATCCAGGCTTGGATCACATCGAACTTCATCACTGGTCGCCTGCCAGCAACTTCTTCTTTCAGGCTCCATAGACTGCAACTAGGATTCCCGACGTCTTTTCAGACCTATGCAGCCGCAGCCCCTGGGCTAGGTAACCTGAGCATTTCGGTGCTCCAGCATAGCTTAACTATCTAAGTGTCCAGATCCTCTTTCGTTTCAGCTCTACCTAGTCGGATTCGTCCGATAACACTAACTTTGCATTTACTAGCCTCCATAGACTTTGTTCCGCATCCCACCGCTGCCACCAATGTGAGAAGTTGGCCTGATATATAATGTTCACTATTCTAGTGAGCACTTTGTATCAGTCCAAACAACCCTTATTGATGTTTGGTTGTAAGTCAACCTGATAGACCAGCTATCCTAGTAGCATGGACACGTGCAGTCTTTAGGCTAAACTCTAGAGGGCGTGTTAAGCCAGCTGTTTTACCATCACATTTACCCCTTGAACACCAAGTGAAAGGACACCACACAAGTTGTTATGAATATAAAGTATATTTATTTATAACAAGACTACCCTGAACTCTTTATGAGTCAGGGAGCTAAGCACAATACAAAACTCTTAAAGAAATACTGAAAGTCGCACAATTTACACAAATGCCCGAGGGGCATGAAAAACCATATACTACAAAAGTGGAATGCGAATTACTAGCAGGTAAGTAACTATTCTCAGAGGCTTTGGGATCGCTAGGACTAGACTACTGAACCTTTAGATTACGAGCAGGAGGTCTAGGGAGATCGGGTGCAGAGTGTGCACTCTCACGCGGGATGCGGAACAAAGTCTATGGAGGCTAGTAAATGCAAAGTTAGTGTTATCGGACGACTCCGACTAGGTAGAGCTGAAACGAAAAAGGATCTGGACACTTAGATAGTTAAGCTATGCTGGAGCACCGAAATGCTCAGGTTACCTAGCCCAGGGGCTGCGGCTGCATAGGTCTGAAAAGACGTCGGGAATCCTCGTTGCAGTCTATGGAGCCTGAAAGAAGAAGTTGCTGGCAGGCGACCAGTGATGAAGTTCGATGTGATCCAAGCCTGGATCGATGAAGATGGAGACCTGTAAGCAGAGGGGACCATGTCCTGAATCACTAGCCAGTGATTAGGTGGGCACCAGGATGGCACCGGGCGAAGTCACCTTGACCAGGTGAGTGGGCGACGCTGGGCTCTGCAGTCTCTCGGACCAGGAGGCGTTGTCGGTGACCAGGATGGAGGTGCGAGCTGTCCCACGAAGGTGTCTGCTGTCGACGTCGCTGGACCCAGGATTGGGGCAACAACTCTTGGCAAATGCAGGCCCACGCGGTGGACTCAAGATGGCGTCTGGAGTGGACCAGGAGGGTCCGGGGTGCTCCTCTGTTGGAGGGGAGCAAGGGCCAGTCTAGAGCAACCAGACCAGCGGTGTTGTCGTCGTGGTTCGTCGTCAGAAGGGCCACTAGCCAACGGGCAAGTGTCCTGGACAACGCGGTGAGCAGCAAAGAGCAGAAGGGCCCCACGCAGATCTCGTGGATGCTGGAGGGCTGGACTTCGGTGCTGGAGCTGCTCAGGGTCGGGGCTTCTCAAACCCCAAAGCACTCACTCAAGGATCCCTCGGTGGTCGTGCTGGGCAAGCGTCGTGCAGTCTTGAAGATGGCCGGTCCCTCGAGGTCTCGTCACACCCACGAATCTCAGCTGGGCTGATGATGCAGGTAGAGGTCAGAGGTGCCAGGGAAGCCGGTTCTCGTCGAGCTGGGCAGTCTTGATCCGGAGGAGAGACTTACAGCAGACCGCGATGCTTGGATGGTGCCTGCGGGTGCAGGGTGGCTACTCCTTAGCCACAAGGGAGAGTCTTCAGAAGTAGTTCAAGAGTCCTTTCGTGGAAAGTAGTCAAGATTCAGAATTATCTCATTTGGGTAGGGGGCCCGCTCCTATCTTTATACTAAGAAAAGGGGCTGGCACGCGACTAGGTCCTGCCCATGGGTGGGACCAGGAAGGGGGGTGGTTACACCCCTCTCCCCTGCTGGACTTCCCCCAGCTCAGGGGCTGGTGTGCCCCTGGAACTGGTTCAAGCCGGCATATGCACAGTGAGCACCGGGGTGCCACTTGCAGTCACCTTCCTCTAAAGCCCTGCCTACCTAGGATACACAAAACCCTGTCTGGGATGGTGCTAGCACCGCCCCTGACAGGAAACCCTTTGTCCAAGCTCTCCTCGCTGGAAGGACTCCCAGCAGCAGGAGGTCAGACTTGTGTCTGTGGTGGCAGCATCCATTTTGTGATGCTGAGGCTTGAGTTAACTTTAACCGGGGTTCACAGTTACATACATGTCGTGTCCCTCTAGAAGGGTGGAATGCTAACCCCGTCGCCAGAATTGGCGAGGGGTTAGTATTCCAATTAGTATGACACCTTACTCGACATGTTTTGATAATGTTATACCAAAGTTAGCATTTGACCGCGAGGTACATAATGCACTTAAGAGTATATGGTATAGCGTTATCATGGAACAGCTATTAGGACTTGGTTCCGCAAGCTGCAAATGGGCTCAGCTCATGCCAGAGCACCATTTCACATTATTCCAAGCACTCTGCCTTCAGGATTGATAAGGCCTGCCATAGGAGTGACTGATAGGAATATATGTGTCCATTTTAGGGTTAGATATAGGAATACTATATCTAAAGCAAAGGGTGTGTACACCACCTTGCCCCAGCTGTCAAGCAGCCAGTTGTGTCTGTTTTAGTTAGTCAGCCCAGGGGTGGCATAATACATGCTGCAGCCCCTGGGAGACCTCTGGGTACACCTCTGCCCTGGTTACAGGGACACAAGAGAGGGCCCAGTGCCAATTCAGTACCTGGGTACAATTTGGAATAGAGAGAACAGCTAGGCTGTGGGTCTGATTAGCAGGCCCACAGCCAGGGAAAGTCGTAAACCAGTGAAGCAAAAAGCAAAAATCTGGGGTGATCATAGGATTGCAGACCCTACTCTCCTACAAGCATCATTTACAGATGATCAGCATCGTTTATAGACTGCCAACAATATATGTAGACTCAGCATCATTTACAGAGAATCAGCATCGTTTATAGACAGCCAACAATATATGTAGAAATCAGCAACATTTACACCTGGTCAGCATAATTTATAGATAGCCAGCAAGAAATGTAGACTCAGCATCATTTACAGATGATCAGCATCGTTTATAGACTGCCAACAATATATGTAGACTCAGCATCATTTACAGAGAATCAGCATCGTTTAGAGACAACCAAAAACATATGTAGACTCTGCATCATTTACAGAGAATCAGCATCGTTTATAGACAGCCAACAATATATGTAGGCTCAGCATCATTTACAGAGAATCAGCATCGTTTATAGACAGCCAACAATATATGTAGAAATCAGCAACATTTACACCTGGTCAGCATCATTTATAGATAGCCAACAAGAAATGTAGACTCAGCATCATTTACAGATGATCAGCATCGTTTATAGACTGCCAACAATATATGTAGACTCAGCATCATTTACAGAGAATCAGCATCGTTTAGAGACAACCAAAAACATATGTAGACTCTGCATCATTTACAGAGAATCAGCATCGTTTATAGACAGCCAACAATATATGTAGGCTCAGCATCATTTACAGAGAATCAGCATCGTTTATAGACAGCCAACAATATATGTAGAAACCAGCAACATTTACACCTGGTCAGCATCATTTATAGATAGCCAACAAGAAATGTAGACTCAGCATCATTTACAGATGATCAGCATCGTTTATAGACTGCCAACAATATATGTAGACTCAGCATCATTTACAGAGAATCAGCATCGTTTAGAGACAACCAAAAACATATGTAGACTCTGCATCATTTACAGAGAATCAGCATCGTTTATAGACAGCCAACAATATATGTAGGCTCAGCATCATTTACAGAGAATCAGCATATTTTATAGGCAGCCAACAATATACGTAGACATCAGCAACCTTTACAGATGGTCAGCATCATTTATAGACCGCCAACAAGAAACGTAGACCGCCAGCATCATTTACAGAGAATCATCATCATTTAAGAGAGCCAACAATATATGTAGACTCAGCATCATTTAGAGATAAGGGAATCCTGTCCCTCTTCTGTTATACTGCAAATGTTGGATGTTGTGTACCTTGTACATTAGTTAGTTTGTGTTCTTTGTAGTACTCACTTTTCTGGCATAACAGCATTTGAATTACCGATTTATGGTTTTCTTTAGGAAGTGCGTGCTGTTAGGATGTCTCAGCCCATCATAAAGACAGTGGTATTCACCAATTACCTTTGCATTCATTTGTTTTGCTTTGCTATCATGATAACATGTTGTTAAATGTACAGCTTTATTGTACACAAAGTAAAGACAAGCACATAGAGGCTTTCTTAAATATTTTTTAAAATACTGACCCTTTGTCTAAGGTCTCTACTGTGCAAATAGTTTGCTGTATGCCTTCTCGTCCACCACTTATGATGCAAGCTTCATCTTCTGACAGACAAAGCAGTTTTGGCTAAGATACAGCTAAACTCTGCTAGTGCACTCTGGCTAGAAAAGGGAGCTTTTCCCAGAGTCCATATGACCACAGCCCAAGATGTTGCGTCATCATGACATTTTCTTTTTAGCACAGCTGGTGACAATACACAGAGATATCCAACTAATACTGAACAGTATTCCTAAGATAATATCAGGTCTGTAGGCTTTGCCAGTGATTGTTTACACTGGTGATGTGTATGGAATAAAAGAAAACGTGTGTGCAAAACACAAAAGGATTAGCACTTACACTGCTTGCTTGATCTAGTGCTGAAACTGGAGAGGACTAGTCTACAGGCTTCTTGTCCTACTGAAACATGAAACGCACACCAGCTTCGGTATTTCTTGGTGTTTTTTTAATCAATATCTTAAATCAATAGCTTAAAGATATTTATAGACTTATAACAATAGTATTGTTTAGAGTCAGTCATAGAAATTTAGAGAGAGAAACATGTATAGTGATCATAATTTACAGACAGTGAGCAGCATTTATAGAAAGCAAACATTATATCTAGACATCAGCAACATTTACAGATGGTCAGCATCTTTTATAGACCGCCAAATAGAAATGTAGACCGCCGGCATTATTTACAGAGAATCAGCATCATTTAAAAGAGCCAATAATATATGTAGACTCAGCATCATTTACAGAGAATCAGCATTGTTTAGAGACAGCCAACAATATATGTAGACGTCGGCATCATTACAGATGATAAGCAGCGTTTAGAGACAGCCAACAATATATGTAGATGTCCGCATCATTTACAGTTGATCAGCATCGTTTAGAGAAAGCAAACAATATATGTAGACGTCAGCTTCATTTACAGATAAACAGCATTGTTTAGAGAAAGCAAACAATATATGTAGATGTCGGCATCATTTACAGATGATCAGCATCGTTTAGAGACAGCCAACAATACATGTAGACGCCGGCATCATTTACAGAGATCAGCAGCCTTCAGGACAGCCAACAATATATGTAGAACGTCAGTATCATTTACAATGAATCAGCATCATTTGTAAACAGCCAACAAGAAGTGTAGACCGTCTGCATCATTTATAGACAACCAATAAGAAATGTAAAACGTCAGCATCATTTACAGAGAAGAAGCATCATTTAAAGACAGCCAACAAGAAGTGTAGACCGGCTGCATCATTTATAGACAGCCAATAAGAAATGTAGAACATCAGCATCATTTATAGACAGCCAACAATATATGTAGACGTCGGCATCATTTTGAGAATCACCATTATTTATAGACCACTAACAATATATGTAGATATCGGCATCATTTACAGAGAATCAACATAACTTATTGACAGCTAACAAGTGAAGACCGTTAGCATCATTTACAAATATTCAACAACATTTGAGACAGCAGACAACATTTACACAGACATCCACAGTTAGTGACGGTCAGCAAAGTCACTGATAATAACTTTTATAGCAACATCTACCAACATGCACTTACATCCAAATACAAGACATCCCACCCATGATCACCAACATTGTTTCTCCAAGGATTTAATTTGCAGGCATGAAGACTTTTGGTTTCTTATCAAATGCCAGGAGTACATTTATCAGTGTCACAACACCAACTGTCACAATGTATTAGCATGGGTGATGTGTTTCCCAATTCAATTAAATTCAAAAATCCTTTATTGGGTATTTAAAAAATACCATAAAAGTACAAGTTATACAATTAAAATACAATATAATGCAATTCATAACAAGTTACAATGGAGACAATTAGCCAGAAAATTACTTCCGCACAACCCTCTTGTGTTCCTAAGTCTTAGAGCGACCTTGATAAAATTCATAATACATGACAATGTCAAAGGATCGCTAGCCCTTTGCAAGAATAAAAGTGCAACCTTAGCGTGTCTAAACTTAGCCTGTTTTAAAATTCTTACTAAAAAGCTACGCCTGGGTAAACAAAAAAATGGACATAAAAGTACAAAATGAAGGGTGTCCTGCGGAGACCTATTGTCGCAGCTGCAGGCACCCTTCTGCTCAACCGTAACAGTAAAACCTGGTGGGTCAGCCAGTAAATGATGTAAAAGGTTGAGTCTAAAACAGGTAATTAAAAATCTTTCTTGTGTATTATACATGAGAGCTAAGTAAAGTTCCATTCCTTTCCCTGTCTTAACCATTCTGTGGGCGCAGATTGTGGGCTTCCTACCTTCCATGGCAGCCCTGGGTGATTCTACTGTGTCCATAAAAATTATTTTAATTCTCAATTTATCTTGGGGGGCAATTGCCGTTGGGTTGGTAAAAAGATCCTTACAGCCAATTCCCTCCAAGGTGGTCTTCACATATTTTAACCACGGAATTCTCATGCCTTTGTCCCTGTCTATACAATCTCTAATAATTTGTCTGTTCAAATCTGCCTCCGGGTTGGACCAAATTTTTAGCCAGGCCATGAGAGGTCTGGCCTTAATCAGGTCCTCCATATACACCCTGCCTAATTCCTCGTGAATGATATAGGCCGGTGTGCTTTGTGGGGTTTTGAGTACTTTTCTCAGATATTTATTTTCCTCTATTTGGATCTGGTTAGTGCTTACAAAACCCCACACTTCAGCTTCATATACCACTTTGGAGCAACAGATTGAGCTGTACAGATGCAGGACCTGTTCCGGGGACCACCGGCCCAACCTGTGTCCATAATTCATTATGGCCCCAGTAGAGGCCACTAATTTGGAACACCGCTCTTCAGTTAAAAATTTAAAATTTAAGAAACCATCAAATAGCATTCCCAGGTATGAAAAGGTCTGTACCTGCTCCAGTTCATGTGTGCCTATTTTGTAAGAAAACTTCTTGCAAGGTTTGAATATGGCCAACATAACATAGGACTTAGTTAAATTGGCCGATAGATCTAGTGTATCCATAAAACTCACGAACCCATCTATCAAGCACTAAAGGCCCTTAGGGGTGTGCGCTAAAAGAACTGCATCATCGGCGTACAGAAGCACTGGGACCGGACGGGAACCAATTCTTGGGGAGTCTACTTTCAATGTGCCTAACGCTCGATCTAAATTGTTAATGTACAGAGAAAAGAGGAACGGGGCCAGGATGCATCCCTGTCTGACCCCACTAGTGCAAGAGAAAGAAGCAGTAGTGCCCCCTTCAAGATTAAAACGCACTTTAGCGGAGGTATTCCAATGGAGGGCTCTCAAGATGTTTACCAGGCCCTGGTCCACTCCTAGCCTAGTCATCAACGCCCACAGCTTCTCCCGATTGACATGGTCAAAGGCTGCAGTGAGGTCCATAAAACCTAAATATACTGCCTCATTGCTAGCTAAGGTGTATTTGGCCACCAATAGATAAAGGTTCAGGCACTGATCCGTCGTGGATCTTCCTTCCGTGAACCCATACTGGGTATCCGTAATAATTTGATGTTCCTCGGCCCAGTCCATCAGCCGCATTAAAACAACTCGACTCAAAACTTTAGCCGTCACATCAATCAGTGATATAGGGCGATAACATTGGGGATTATCTCTGTTCTCCTTTTTAAAAATGGGGACAATTGTTGCCGATGACCAGGTGCGCGGGAGGCCGGTTGCCACAGCCGCATTTAATACTCTCGTGAGAATTGGGGCCCACAATTCTATTTTACTTAAATAAAGGTCTGGTGGTATGCCGTCTGGGCCAGGGGCATTATTTTGTGTTAGACCTTTAATACCCGCTACAATTTCATCTAACATGAATTTGGTTGCCGCAACCCACGGGCAGCCCTTCCCATTGTCCTGGTTCTTCTCAGGGGTGTGATTATATAAAATTTTAAAGTGGTCCAGCCATTGTTCTGGGAGAATGGATGTGCCAACTTCTGGGGCATTAGCATCCCAGAAACATGGATTATTTATTATTTTCCAGAATGCACCAGAATCCCGTCTATCTGCTGCGTCCCTTCGGTCTTCCCAGGCTTGCACTTGTAAGGAAATTTTCCTGCTTTTGATCGCCTTTCTATATACCCTCCTGCACTGAGCAATTCGTTTCCTGTCCCTAGGAGTGGTTTTCAGGCTCACTTTTAACTCTTTCTGAGCCCAAGAACAATCTTTATCAAACCATCTTGGGATAATGTTAGCTTTCCTATGCGAAGTGGACCATAGCAATCCGTCTATCAAATTTGCCACTTCCTCGAATGCTTTGACCACAGCAGGTCCCTCCACAGCTAAGTCCAGGCACACCCCAATCGCATCATTGCCTTTCTCCATTAGGGAATTATAGAAAACAACCCCATCCACTTTTGACCATCTGAGTCATCTCCCCTGGTCCGTTACCCTTTCGCAGCTAGTGGCCACCAAGCCTCTCCTAACACCTCTAGGGGTCAGCTCTTTTATGTTCAGAACTAAGGGGTTATGATCGCTAAATATGCTCCATTCAATCATGGTCCCTCCTATCCAAACCTTAAACTGGCTGGAAACCACTACATAGCCGATGAAGGAGCGGCACCCTCTGCCCTTAAATGTTGGATTAACCTCACCTCCACCTACTGGCATCACCAGGTCGATTGTGTGCACTAAAGCGTGATTTTTCAAAACCCTGTCTAGTTTCATCCCCTCCATAGAATGTTCAAAGTGCGGTCCCTTTTCCATCGTACAGCGCGACCAGTTGCCATTAATGGGTCTTAAATTTGGGCACAAATGGCAATTCAGATCGCCCACTAAGACCACACACGGGGCTACTGCTCCCTTCCTCATCGCATTCTGAGCAGATAGTCTGTTATCTAGCTCACCTATTACAGACCCCTTCCCCTTCACTGGTACTGCATTGTACAGGTTAATCAAAATCTCATTAATCTCGTGTGTGTGAAAACCCAGTGCCTGCATATTATTGGAATTCCAATTTAAGTTAGTCCACACACCATCTAACTGCAGATCCACAAAAATAAATAACCCTCCCATGGCTCTTCTCGAGGTAGTCTTCTGTGCGGGAACAAAAAAACGCTTATACCCCGCCAAGTAAAAGGGGCTACAGTCCACTGCCCAGGTTTCCTGCAGGCAGATTACCTGGAACCCAGTAATATACTGCCTCCATTCCTGGTTGTCCAATTTAGATGACAAACCGGCTACGTTCCATGATATCAAACTGAGCCCTTCCTGAGTAAGTCTCTCCTTGTTGTGTGGTGTAGCTGGACTATGATGATATGGCCCTTTAGTATTACTATCCTCATTGTTCCCAGTTCGAATATATAAAACATCAGGGCCCTGCCGCTGCTGGGCGATGTAATCCAGTCCCAGTGGGTCCTCACTCCCTGCTAGCCTAACCTGATTGCCCTCCGGGCTTCCACAAACACGGGTAATTGATGTGGGGTAAGCAAGGGACCTGTCCACAAACTCCACTCCTTGGTTAGGAGGCATGTTCGCTATCAAATGGAAAGATGGGATTGTGGGCGAGAAAATAGCATGACTACTGTCTATAGCAGAAGGGTTGGATTGCAGAAGCCCTCCCACTCTCTTCAGTCAATCGAGCTCCTCTAATGACATGAGGGGGCCAAATCTATTTCTCAGGCTTAGTGCACCCCAGTTTCCATTCAGGACATATGTCGTCGGGGGATACTGGAAAACACTTGCGGCAACATTGTGCCGTATTTCCAATCGCACAGCGACTTCAAAATTATTACAACTCTTCCGTTTATTCAAAAATCCGACTTTATTCCATAATTCATCAAATTTTACTCTGCTATTCACGATACTGGCCCATCCCTTCGTGGCAATCTTCCCTGCTGGAACAATGGGCGGTATCTTGACCCATACTAAGGGATCCCTTTGGATAGAAAAAGCCGAGGGGCAAAGATCTAGTGTTGCTTGAGTGGCTTCCCGGTCCCCAGCTCAATATATGGTCTACTGCTCTGCGATCCCTAACATTTACCACCACACAATCACCGGTACCGTCCTTCTGACTATTCCCCAGCCGGCTCACCCTCCACGCCAACAGAATTTCCCCCTGTACCTTTCCTGATATTGGTCTATTCCTATTTAGCCAAAACATTACTTTATTCTTTAGTTCGTCATGAACTTCAGAATGGCCAGGCCTTAGCTCTGGGACCCCCGTAAGAATAATAACATATGGAGCCGCCTCGGGTGGTAAGTTTATGCAAGGTAATCAATTAGGTTTCCCATTGGTCTGTAACTCTTTCGAGTGGGGTGGACATAACAAATCTGTTGGCAAAACAGGAGTTGTTTGCCTTGGGCTCGAGATGGGTCTGTTAAGTACGCTACTGGTGTGCAGGTGATTATGGTTTGGGGGCAATGGTGGGTCTGTGTTAACCAGAGTTTTCCCAGCTGAGGGTTTACACTGGTGTACAACGGGCGGGTTCATGATAATTACCTCAGCATCAATATGTTTTACAGGTGGTGGAGGAGGCAAAATACTACCTGTGCCCACCCCCCTCGTCTTTACTAGGGATACCACTTTGTCCAGCCTGCTCATAATTTGTTTCATCTGAGTGTTCAAAAGCTGCTCAAAGTGGTTCTGAAGGTCACTAAGAATTTGGGACACCCAGCTCGGGGGGACTTGTGAGTTCAATATAAGGCCCGTATTTTCCCCTGTGTCCCCATGCAATAGGGGCTTTTAAGACCGGATTAGTTTTGCGTTTCTTCTGCCTGGGTTTCCTTTTACTAGTGCCATTTTTTTTAGTGGTACGTGCATTACCCCCGACTCCCCTTGTTTCTAATTCATTACTGCTCTCTATCTGGGCGCAAGAAACATCTGAGCCTGGAGTTGTTAATGAAATAGTTGGGGGGGTCATGTCCCTATCAGGCTCCGAATCCTGGGTCAAGGAGAAAAGGTCCAATTGCGGAGTTGGAGAGAGACGCCTCTCAGTCCGCTCGATTTCATTAGAGACCTTACCAATGGCTTTACGCAGCATTCTATCGATTGCCGTAGGCTGTGCGGGCATAGGGGGAACCCCCCTTTGGTTTAATTGCAGGGCGATATTTGGGTGGGTTGTTAGCGCTTAATGTAGAGGACCTTGTTTGCACCGGGTCAGCCATTATGTTTGAGTTCTGGCAATGGACTAGAAGGCAAGTAATAGACAACTCTGCAACATCTGTGCAACACACCCTTTGCGATCTTTAGTAGATCCTAATCTCCACTGCCCCCACTACTCCACAAACCAACACACCACCTGAGACAGTCCACCACCCCCTCCAATATAACAAGCAGTCTCTCAGTAGCCGCCCTGTCCACTGCTTCTCCCGCTGTGCAGACTCACTTTAGGTCCGGCTGTCAGCACATTCCTTGCTCCCGTCGGTGTTCCAGGGGCTCTTGTCAGAGGGGGGGCCGGCCCGACCTCTTCTGGCCCCTGGCGGCCACAGACGGCCCGCCCTTTGCCCGGGCTTAGCCCTGCGCGTCCCGCGTGGCGGGAGGAGCTAGATGGTTAAATGCACCTCGGAGCAAGGGGGAGGGGCCGGCAGTCCGGTCCTGGCCCCGTGGCAGTCTGGGGCGTGTAGGCGCTCTTTCAAAGTCCCCCCGTGCTGGCTCGCCGCTTTCACCACCAGCGATGCATCTCCCGCTAAGCGGGAGGCGCGAGATGTTCTTAAAGTCCCCTGGAACAAGGGGGAGGGGCCGGCAGTCCTGTCCTGGCCCCGTGGCAGTCTGGGGCGTGTAGGCGCTCTTTCAAAGTCCCCCCGTGCTGGCTCGCCGCTTTCACCACCAGCGATGCATTTCCCGCGAAGCGGGAGGCGCGAGATGTTCTTAAAGTCCCCAGGAACAAGGGAGAGGGGCCGGCAGTCCGGTCCTGGCCCCGTGGTAGTCTAGGGCGTGTAGGTGCTCTTTCAAAGTCCCCCCGCGCTGGCTCGCCGCTTTCACCACCAGCGATGCGTCTCCTGCAAAGCGGGAGGCGCGAGATGTTCTTAAAGTCCCCCGGAACAAGGGGGAGGGGCCGGCAGTCCGGTCCTGGCCCCGTGGCAGTCTGACGCGTGTAGGCGCTCTTTCAAAGTCCCCCCGCGCTGGCTCGCCGCTTTCACCACCAGCGATGCGTCTCCCGTATTCAGTCATGGGTGATGCATTTCTTACAGCAATTCCTCTTCTAGTTCATTTTATTGACATCGTCAAAATCGGTATAGTTTCACAAAAATTTGTCAGCTGACACCTGTTTTGCTCATCTGTAAACTATATCAAGGCGAAAAGAGCAAACAAAGGTGCATGATTTGTGGAGATGTGACACTGAATGACATTTCAGAAATCTCTAAAACGTTGTGCTATACACAGCGACAGTCACATCTCCCCTTTCCTTTTTAGGTTTCGCCTGTCGAAAGCTGCGCAAGCAGCGTTTCGCGCAGGCAAAATCTTTGGCTAGAGTATGTGTGTGTAGTCCCGCCCCTCTGTTCCATTGGCTAGCTCCATAAATGGAGGCTAGCCATTGGAACAGAGATCTGTCCGTCAATGCCGGAGCTGATTCGTGGGCGTTCCCGCGAATTTTAGGCTTTTGCCACATCATGCGGCTGTGGGCGTGTTTTAAAAAAAAAATGTAAGCTTTGTTTTTGCCATTTCGGAAGTGTCCTTTGCAGGGGTGGGTTGCGCGATGTCCCGCTGTCCGTTCCCGCCCCCCTCCCGCTGTCCGTGATCCCATTCCCGCCCCCCCTCCCGCTGTCCGTGTGCCCGTCCCCCCTCCCGCTGTCCGTGTGCCCGTCAATCTTATGCACATTCACTGTTTGGCCTCTTTGTTTATCTGCCCCTCTCTCCTCCCCAGGCCTCCATCTCTCGTCGTATGGACTGGACTGGAGCGGCTTCTATTGAAACCCTAGGGCTTTGATTACCACCGAAATCCTTTGCCCCCCTCCCCCCCGCCCTCCGAGATCCCACATGCCTATCCACTCCTGAGTTTCCCCTCACAAACCGTGTGTTCTGATGCTTCTGCCCAGTCAGGCCAATAGAGGTGAGCCAGAATTACAACTGGGAGAGTTCTCTGAGTGATTTAACTTACTGCCGTGCTCGCCCTCACCAGCCCATTCTGCATGATCTGCGGCTAGGCGCTTCTGCTCTGAGCTCAGATCAACCTCCCTGTCTCCAACATGAGGTCTGACTCTGCAGCAGTAGAGCACATCTGTACCCGCCATTTTGCCCTCCCCCTCTCCGTGGATGGCTGCCTGACCGGAGCGGACACACCAATACAGTTACAGCGTGGCCATGATTTTATTTTGCAAATGGGACCTGTTACCCGTGGGCGGGCTGAGGAGTGAGGAGGACCGGCTGCCTATGAAGCACTGACTGCAGTCGGGAGGCTTTGCTGATATTGTGGACAGCAGAGGATATATGGCAGCTGCCCCACTAGGAACAGTAAGGGCACCAGTGGTGCGGGGTCTCATCTGGTCTTACTGTGCATCATAGCCCTGTAAGATGTGAGAAAGATCTGGAGGCAATAGAGGGACAGCGCATAGTATGGGGTGACTCACTGTCTGTGACTGCCGTCATAGCGCCCTGCAAACTCTGGGTGACCTGTTTCATGAGGGAGTCCTCAAGGCCGCCTCTGCGATGGCCAACATAGACTGATTGTTAATCTTAGACAGGTAAACATTCCACCGTCTACATAGCATGCTCCTGACGGTGCTGCCTACAGAAGGGAGTTAGCCCTGCTCTGCCTGCTGATTGCGTCCCCCGATAACAGCCACTTAGTTTCTATACTTTACCTTGTCTCCATTGGATTGAAGCCTATGGATGGTGAGGACTTGAGTGGCATGGAAGCGGGATTTGGGCACTACCCTCTTGGACACTATCTGGTATTATTGCTCTATGCAACTAGGCTAGTGTCAGGGAACCATAGACACAAAATACTGCATTACAAGTTGTTTTCGCCATTTCGGAAGTGTCCTTTGCAGGGGTGAGTTGCGCGATGTCCCGCTGTCCGTTCCCGCCCCCCTCCCGCTGTCCGTGAGCCCGTTCCCGTCCCCCCTCCCGCTGTCCGTGTGCCCATCAATCTTATGCACATTCACTGTTTGGCCTCTTTGTTTATCTGCCCCTCTCTCCTCCCCAGGCCTCCATCTCTCGTCGTATGGACTGGACTGGAGCGGCTTCTATTGAAACCCTAGGGCTTTGATTACCAGCGGAATCCTTTGCCCGCCCTCCGAGATCCCACGTGCCCATCCACTCCTGAGCTTTCCCCTCACAAACCGTGTGTTCTGATGCTTCTGCCCAGTCAGGCCAATAGACGTGAGCCAGGATTACAACTGGGAGAGTTCTCTGAGTGATTTAACTTACTGCCGTGATCGCCCTCACCAGCCCATTCTGCATGATCTGCGGCTAGGCGCTTATGCTCTGAGCTCAGGTCAACCTCCCTGTCTCCAACATGAGGTCTGACTCTGCAGCAGTAGAGCGCATCCGTGCCCGCCATTTTGCCCGCCCCCTCTCCGTGGATGGCTGCCTGACCGGAGCGGACACACCAATACAGTTACAGCGCGGCCATGATTTTATTTTGCAAATGGGACCTGTTACCCGTGGGCGGGCTGAGGAGTGAGGAGGACCGGCTGCCTATGAAGCACTGACTGCAGTCGGGAGGCTTTGCTGATATTGTGGACAGCAGATGATATATGGCAGCTGCCCCACTAAGAACAGTAAGGGCACCAGTGGTGCAGGGTCTCACCTGGTCTTACTGTGCAGCATAGCCCTGTAAGATGTGAGAAAGATGTGGAGGCAATAGAGGGACAGCGCATAGTATGGGGTGACTCACTGTCTGTGACTGCCGTCATAGCGCCCTGCAAACTCTGGGTGACCTGTTTCATGAGGGAGTCCTCAAGGCCGCCTCTGCGATGGCCAACATAGACTGATTGTTAATCTTGGACAGGTAAACATTCCACCGTCTTCATAGCATGCTCCTGACGGTGCTGCCTACAGAAGGGAATTAGCCCCGCTCTGCCTGCTGATTGCGTCCCCCGATAACAGCCACTTAGTTTCTAAACTTTACCTTGTCTCCATTGGATTGAAGCCTATGGAGGGTGAGGGCTTGAGTGGCATGAAAGCGGGATTTGGGCACTACCCTCTTGGACACTATCTGGTATTATTGCTCTATGCAACTAGGCTAGTGTCAGGGAACCATAGACACAAAATACTGCATTACAAGTACCTACGGCGAGTGTATGTCACTCCTGATGTCTTGGCTAAACTGGTCCCTACTAGATCACACAAATGCCGGAAATGCCATGTCTACCATGCAGATTTCCCCCATTTGACATGGACGTGCGTACACGTAGCTTCCTTCTGGAGGGCTGTTTTTTCTACTGTGTCACTTATGATTGAGCTGCCACTCTCACCTGATCCTCTGTTAGCATTGTTGGGGTACGTGGGTCCTCCATTTTGCAGATCCGAAGGTCCCTCTGATTGTTCTTTAGGTTTCGCCTGTCGAAAGCTGCGCTTCGTGCAGGCGAAATCTTTTGTCTAGAGTATGTGTGTGTAGTCCCGCCCCTCTGTTCCATTGGCTAGCTCCATAAATGGAGGCTAGCCATTGGAACAGAGATCTGTCCGTCAATGCCGGAGCAGATTCGTGGGCGTTCCCGAGAATTTTAGGCTTTTGCCCACGTCATGCGGCTGTGGGCGTGTTTTAAAAAGAAAAATTTTTAAGCTTTGCTTTCGCCATTTCGGAAGTGTCCTTTGCAGGGGTGGGTTGCGCGATGTCCCGCTGTCCGTTCCCGCCCCCTCCCGCTGTCCGTGAGCCCGTCCCCCCTCCCGCTGTCCGTGTGCCCGTCCCCACTCCCGCTGACCGTGTGCCCGTCAATCTTATGCACATTCACTGTTTGGCCTCTTTGTTTATCTGCCCCTCTCTCCTCCCCAGGCCTCCATCTCTCGTCGTATGGACTGGACTGGAGCGGCTTCTATTGAAACCCTAGGGCTTAGATTACCAGCGGAATCCTTTGCCCCCCTCTCCTCCCCCCCGCCCTCCGAGATCCCACGTGCCCATCCACTCCTGAGCTTTCCCCTCACAAACCGTGTGTTCTGATGCTTCTGCCCAGTCAGGCCAATAGACGTGAGCCAGGATTACAACTAATACAGACAATAAAGATTGTAATAAAAAAAATGTATACTAAGTATTCTAAATATAAATTGTGTTACTATAGCGCTTGCAACCTCAGTATTTTTTCCAGGCACTATAAATAACTGATAAAAGGGCCGTGTTTCTCGCCCCAGGTTTCCATTTATTAACCTTTTGCAACCAGAGTGTCATTAAAAAGGAGAGAAACATTATCAGCTATTTATAGTGCCTGTGAAAAACATACTGTGTTAACAAGCGCTAGAGGGGAACTGTAAGTATGCCACCCAGGCAGGGCCGCCGCCCTCACCCCGTCTTTTGAGACGGTGACCCCAGTATATTGTCAGAGAGCAGCAGAACCAGGTGAGTGCCCCCCCACCCCACACCGCCCCCCACACCCTGCACACACCCCCTCCCCTCCAATCTCGGGCCTTTGTGTCCCACCCTGGGGGGGACGCGTTAAATGAGCCTCCCTGCGGCTCGGCCTGCCCTGGTGAACAAACAGGTGGCCGGGGGCTGACCTCAGCTGCAGAAGCCATTGTCAGGGGGGGCTCCGAGCACTGGCCCCCACGGTGACTAATGGCAGCCGGGCTCAGGCAGGAGCCGGCCTTCCTGTGTGCTTTGAGTCTTCACAATACCCCCAGCATGTTTGCTCTTGGGCACTTTAAAGGGGCCTGCGTCTTACAAGACATGCCTGCCTGTTTGCACAGCTTATCTCTTCTTCTCCTTGTCTAGGGCCTGAATTCCTTGAAAATCCTGCTCCGTTTTTTGTTGTTTTAATGTCACAAAACCTGCTTTTTGGCATTAATTTATTACACAGGCTGATCCGCTAAAGAGCTTTCTTTAGCGAGTGTCGGATCTGTTTACAATCTCGGCCAAAAACAGTAAACATCCAGAAATAGAAGAATGGGGTTTCCAAGGTGTGACATGGTTGGCATGGCGCCCACTGTCACCAGCTGTGACACAGGAGGCATGGCGCCCACTGTCACCAGCTGTGACACAGGAGGCAGGGCGCCCACTGTCATGGACCACTGTCACCCCGTGACACAGCCGGCATTGCGACCACTGTCATCAGCTGTGACACGGCCATCAAGGCGACCACTGTCACCCCTGTGACACGGACGACATGGCGACCACTGTCACCCGCTGTGCAACGGCCACCACGGCGACCACTGTCACCCGCTGTGCAACGGCCAGCATAGGAACCACTGAAACCAGCTGTGCAACGGCCAGCATGGCGACCACTGTCACGCGCTGTGACACGGCCAGCATGGCGACCATTGTCACCAGCTGTGCAACGGTCGGCATGGCGACCACTGTCACCCGCTGTGACACGGCCAGCATGGTGGCCACTGTCAACCCTGTGACACGGACAGTATGGCGACCACTGTCACCAGCTGTGCAATTGCCGGCATGGCGACCACTGTCACCAGCTGTGACACGGCCGACATGGTGAGCACTGTCACCCGCCGCTGTGACACAGCCGCACGGCGACCACTGTCACCAGCTGTGCAACGTCCAGCATGGCGACCACTGTCACCAGCTGTGCAACGGCCAGCATGGCGACCACTGTCACCAGCTGTGCAACGGCCAGCATGACGACCACTGTCACCAGCTGTTCAACGGCCAGCATGGCGACCACTGTCACCCCTTTGACACGGCCGACATAGCGGGCACTGTCACCTGCCGCTGTGACACGGGAGGCATGGCGCCCACTGTCACAGACCACTGTTACCCCGTGACACGGCCGGCATGGGGTGCACTGCCACCCGCCGCGACACAACCGGCATTCAAACTACTGTCATCAGCTGTGACACAGCCGTCATGGCGACCACTGTCACCCCTGTGACACAGCCGGCTTGGCAATCACTGTCACTAGCTGTGCAACGACCAACATGGCGACCACTGTCACCAGCTGTGCAACGGCCAGCATGGCGACCATTGTCACCCCTTTGACACAGCCGACATGGCGAGCACTGTCACCCGCCGCTGTGACATGGGTTGCATGGCGACCACTGTCACCCCTTTGACGCAGCCGACATGGCGAGCATTGTCACCTGCAGAGTAGTGAGTGCAGAGTGCAGAGTGACTAGGGAGTGCTAGGGAGTGCAGAGTGACTAGTGAGTGCTAGGGAGTGCTAGGGAGCGCAGAGTGACTGCAGAGTGCTAGGGAGAGCTAGTGAGTGCTAGGGAGTACAGAGTGACCAGGGAGTGCAGAGTGCTAGGGTGTGCTAGGGAGTACTAGGGAGTGCAGAGTGACTGCAGAGTGCTAGGGAGTGCTAGGGAGTGCAGAGTGACTGCAGAGTGCTAGTGAGTGCTAGGGAGTGCAGAGTGACTGCAGAGTGCTAGGGAGTGCTAGGGAGTGCAGAGTGACTGCAGAGTGCTATGTTGTGCTAGGGAGTGCAGAGTGACTAGGGAGTGCTAGAGAGTGCAGAGTGACTGCAGAGTGCTAGGGAGTGCAGAGTGACTAGGGAGTGCTAGGGAGTGCAGAGTGACTAGGGAGTGCTAGGGAGTGCAGAGTGACTGGGGGTGCTAGGGAATGCTAGGGAGTGCAGAGTGCAGAGTACTAGGGAGTGCTAGGGAGTGCTAGGGTGTGACTAGGTAGTGCAGAGTGACTTGGGAGTGCAGAGTGACTAGGGAGTGCAGAGTGACTAGGGAGTGCTAGGGAGTGCAGAGTGACTAGGGAGTGCTAGGGAGTGGAGAGTGACTAGGGAGTGCTAGGGAGTGGAGAGTGACTGCAGAGTGCTAGGGAGTGCTAGGGAGTGCAGAGTGACTGCAGAGTGCTAGGGACTGCTAGGGACTGCAGAGTGACTGCTAGGGAGTGCTAGGGAGTGCAGAGTGACTGCAGAATGCTAATGGGTGCTAGGGAGTGCAGAGTGACTAGGGAGTGCTAGGGAGTGCTAGGTAGTGCAGAGTGCAAGAGAGTGCAGAGTGACTAGGGAGTGCTAGGGAGTGCTAGGGAGTGCAGAGTGCAAGGGAGTGCAGAGTGCAAGGGAGTGCAGAGTGCAAGGGAGTGCGAGGGAGTGCGATGGAGTGCAGCGTGACTAGGGAGTGCAGAGTGACTAGGGAGAGCTAGGGAGTGCAAAGTGACTAGGGAGTGCTAGGGAGTGCTAGGGAGTGCAGAGTGACTAGGGACTGCTAGGGAGTGCTAGGGAGTGCAGAGTGCAAGGGAGTGCAGAGTGCAAAGGAGTGCAGAGTGCGAGGGAGTGCTAGGGAGTGCTAGGAAGTGATAGGGTGTGACTAGGGAGTGCAGAGTGACTAGGGAGTGCAGAGTGACTAGGGAGTGCTAGGGAGTGCAGATTGACTAGGGAGTGCAGAGTGACTAGGGAGTGCTAGGGAGTGCAGAGTGACTAGGGAGTGCTAGGGAGTGGAGAGTGACTAGGGAGTGCTAGGGAGTGGAGAGTGACTGCAGAGTGCTAGGGAGTGCTATGGAGTGCAGAGTGACTGCAGAGTGCTAGGGAGTGCTAGGGACTGCAGAGTGACTGCAGAGTGACTGCTAGGGAGAGCAGAAGGACTGCAGAATGCTAGGGAGTGCTAGGGAGTGCAGAGTGACTAGGGAGTTCAGAGTGACTAGGGAGTGCTAGGGAGTGCTAGGGAGTGCAGAGTGACTAGGGACTGCTAGGGAGTGCTAGGGAGTGCAGAGTGCAAGGGAGTGCAGAGTGCAAGGGAGTGCAGAGTGCAAGGGAGTGCGAGGGAGTGCAGAGTGACTAGGGAGTGCAGAGTGCTAGGGAGTGCAGAGTGACTATGGAGTGCTAGGGAGTGCAGAGTGCAAGGGAGTGCAGAGTGACTAGGGACTGCTTGGGAGTGCTAGGGAGTGCCGAGTGCAAGGGAGTGCAGAGTGCAAGGGAGTGCCGAGTGCAGGAGTGCGAGGGAGTGCGAGAGAATGCAGAGTGACTAGGGAGTGCAGAGTGACTAGGGAGTGCTAGGGAGTGCAGAGTGACTATGGAGTGCTAGGGAGTGCAGAGTGCAGAGTGCTAGGGAGTGCAGAGTGCTAGGGAGTGCAGAGTGCTAGGGAGTGCAGAGTGACTAGGGAGGGCTATGGAGTGCTAGGGAGTGCAGAGTGACTAGGGAGTGCTATGGAGTGCAGAGTGACTAGGGAGTGCTATGGAGTGCTAGGGACTGCAGAGTGACTGCAGAGGCTAATGGCAATGTAAATGACAATGCCATTTATTTATCTGTTTTCAAAACCAACACATAAATACAAATGTTGTCATTTACAATGCCAATAGCTCTAACGTTTCCAAAGGCGAAACCATTGCATTGTAAATGCTTGTTTTTCTATTTGTAAAGAGATGGGTGCCATGCTCAAAAGGACTACTGGCAACAACACTTGCTAACAGAGTATTTGGTAGCCACTTACTCTGCCATTTCAAATTCCCCTACCACTTCTTTAGCTGATCATCACTCCATTTCATGGACCCTTTGGACTGGCAAATTAAATTATTTAGGAAAATACTTTTGATACGAATTTAAGATATGCAAAACAAGTTTTTTTTACGAATCAAGGCTGTTCTGAATGCCCTGCTCATGTGTTCTCTTTTTCACATGTGAATTCCGCTTTATATTAACATATACGCTTAATCAATGTGATTCATTTGATGAACACATGCTTAAAACAAAAAGCATTTTGATGTTGATAACCCACATTTGTATAGTGTAAACTTTTAGTACGCATAAATGTACTCACCCGCTAAAGACATTTTCCTACATTCAGTGGCCCCATACAAACTAAGTTTCTCAGGCACTCTTTAACAATGTGTTCATGTCAAACCGACCTTAAAAATAACATTGCACCATCTTTACTTGTACATTTAAGGACCTCATTACTGTTGTTCACACCCATTTCTCACTATTTCAAAATGACCTTGATAACCTGTTATAGTTCAAAAACAAGGCAGCCTGACCCACTCTCTTCCTGAGCCGACATGTTCATATTATGCCCTGCCTCACTACACTGGCAACCTCTGAAACAAAGATCACGGTTTGACACTCTTTGCCTGGTGTACACAGCTACCTATAATGCAGGTCCAGGTTACCTTTCCAAGATCTACCAGCTTGACCTGTCCTCGAGAAGCATTCAGGTCGGCCAGCGATAGCCTTCCAGTCACCTACCATGCCGGTATCCACAGTACACTACAGAACACTCCAATACAGTGGTCCTTTCTAGAGCCTATCTTTCTTTCTCACCTCAGACTCGAGAAATTCTTCTAGAAGTTCTGGAGAGGCACAACATGAAGTTCTGTGGAAGTGACTCCACTCCCCACTGGTAAATCAATCTCATATAGTGCCCTATAATCTTTGTGGCTGCTTGAAGCTAATTGACACACTTTATAAATATATATATATATATATATATATATATATATATATATATATAAATAAATAATTGTAAAATAGATCGATGACACTTGTGAAAGACCGATTGTCAACTTGGAGTGGTCTTACAGCCCGCTTATTACTTACCATTGGTTGACTTTATTATCACTCTCATTTATTTCCATCTTACTTGATGGCTTGTCTTCCTCTTCTGTGTTTGTCCCTCTCCTAGACCATATCACCCTGGTGATTGGCTGACTGTATCCTTTCACTGATCACTAATGGGAAACTACTTTTAACTCTTTGGTTGAACACTCCATGAGAGTGCATGTATTTTCCAGCTCTCATCCTTGTGTGCCTCTGCCCACTCTCTGTGTTGCTCTCTCCTTCATGGCTGCTTGACGCATCATGGCTAGAAATTATTGGCAAAGCCAGTGGGTCTCATAGGCAAAACCGATTCGCTTTGGCATTTTTTTTTAACTTTTAGTGTCGCTTACCGCCAGGTTATTCCTGGCAGTGACAGGCAGTTTAAAAAAAAGCCATCCAATCACCCTTTCTAAAAGGGGTGGATGATTGGACGGGTTTCCTTCAATGTCCTTTACTTCCTCGAGCCCTCGGAGGAATGTGTGCAACAACAGGCTAAATTTGAATACATCGATGTAAACCTGGCGATCCACCCAACTCTAAATCCGGCAGGCGGACAAAGAGAAGGATGGACAGAGAACTCCGTCGCGGATGTATGACGGTACAACACGGGTTTTACACTGCATTACCATTACAACAAGGGTTTTACAGTGCAAGTCGTTACCAAGACTTGCGCTGTAGGGTGCTGGACTTAGGAATAGTAAGATTTACTATTCCAACACCAGCCTACGTACAGTAGGGAAGGTGTTGGAATAGTAAATCTACTATTCCTTAGTCTAGAGCGCCCTCCAGCGCAAGTCGTGGTAACGACATGCGTTGTAAAACCCTCGTTGTAATGGCACTGCGGTGTAAAACCCGCGTTGTAATGGATTTTCCCCCTCCGTCGCTATTGCAGGAGAGCACCCTGTCCGCCAAACTCTATTTTATTTTTTACAGAGTTTTATATAGCGCAAACTTGACCCGAATTGGGTATCAGAGCACTTTACATAGCACCAGTTGCATTACATGAGGACACAAATCTAAACCCTAACTCTAAATCAGTCAATGTATCTAAATGCTGTCTATATATGTCTTTCAGTAAATGCTTTTGTTTGCCTACGGATGCTATCTGTCACTGTTACAGACTGTCTGTAAATGTTGTCTGCATATGTTACAGGCTGTGCGTAAATCTTGTGCACTGTATTTTCTGGACTATGTAAATGTTGTCTGTAGATGTTGCAGACTGTCTATAAATGTTGTAACCTATACATGTTGGGGCCTGTCTATGGATGTTTTTTGTGCATGTTGTTGACTGTCTGTAAATGCTGTCTGTAGAATGATTAGATTGCAGACTGTGTAAATGTTGTTGCTGGATATGTTGCAGACTGTCTGTAAATGTTAACAACGGCGTGTAAATGCTGTCACCTATACATTTTGCTACCTGTAAATGCTGGTGATGTAAATACATGTTGCTGACTGTCTCTAAAACACCACGAATAGCTCATGATGGTGGTACCTGTTCCCAAGTTCTCACATTTCTTCCCTCTTCCTCTTTCTCTTTTTCCACAGGACCATGAGGCTATGTGTGTGCTGCCGGCTCCATGTGCTGTGGGCAGCCCTGGCGGTGTGCCTGGCTGTCGGATTCATGATACAGATTCTGGGAGTTCCCTTCCAGAAGAGGTGAGTTTTATCTCTTCTTCATCAGTGACCCGCCATTCCGTGTAGGTGCGCGCCCCATTATCAAGGAGAGATCAGACATGACATCTGCATGGACACCCCACATGGGGTGAGTTGCTGGAGTCTGTCCTTTGAGATCACAGGTTCTTGTTCCATTTGGAGATCCTAGCATCCCAGACTGTGTCATTTGGCTGTTCAGTGTCCCAGGAATATGTCCCCTATGGAGAGCCTAGGCTCTGTATCCTATGGCTGTGCAGGGGCCGTTGAGGTGAGTCACAGGGGTGCGTATCTTATGGAGTTCCCAGGGTCTATGTTATATGGTGCTGCTGGGGCTCTTGATGTGAGTCCCAGGGGCACACACTCTAGGGAGAGCCCAGACTCTGTCCAGGGGCTGGCGAGGTGAGGCCCAGGGACATCTACCCTGTGGAGATCCCAACCTCTGTGTCATGTATCTGTGCAGGGGCTGGAGAGGTGAGTCCCAGGGACATGTACCCTAAGGATGTCCCAGGCTCTGTTTCAAGTGGCTTTGCAGCGGCTGATGAGATAAGTCTCAGGGGAGCATACCTTAAGCTAAAGGGATCCCACAGTCTGTGCCCTGTGCTTGGTGCAGCGGCTGGTGAGGCGAGTCCCAGTGGTTTATACTCTATGGAGAGTCCATCCTTAGAGTTCTGTGACTGTGCCGTGTGCTGGTAAATTTAGACCCAGGAACCCATACCCTTGGGAATTCCAATGCTCTGTGTCATGTGGCTGTGCAGGGGCTGATTATCTGAGTCCTAGGGATATACACCCTATGGAAAGGCCATCCTTTGTTTTCTGTTGCTTTGTAGAGTCTGGTAAGGTGAGCCGCAGTGACATCCATGCATTGTGGCTCTCAGGCTCTGTGTCTCATGCCTGTGCAGGGGCTGCTGAGATGAGTCCCCTGGGTGCTTACCCTATGGCTAGTCCAAGGTCTGTGTCCTGTAGTTAGTTCAGGGATGGTGAGATGAGTCCCAGGATCACGTATCCATGGGAGGTTCTAGGATCCCTGGCTGTGTAACCTGCAGGGTCAGACTGGTATGGTGGGCACTCAGGCAATGGGTCGGTATCTAAGTTGCAACTGTGGGCCGTTTTTTAGGTCGGGCCTGGGCCATGAGCTGCTTCACAAGATATGCTGTATTGGAGTATGTATTGGAGTATGTACTTAAAGCACCGCCCACTCTCCGCCCATATTTGTCATTGGCTTGTATCATTGTCCTTCGTAAATGTTGTCTTCTGATTCGTTATTAGGCCTGTTAGTCCCTCCTTGTTTTCATTTGTTACCACCCATGAGGACTGGCCCTTTTACTCTTTACTGGCCCTTTTACTTTGGTTGTTACAGGGCAAGACTTCTTTAGTCTGTTAGCACTATTTTCTTTAATGAGCTTTTCTTACTGCAGGAGGGTCTCTCGTGTGCAGTTGTCACCACCGGCTTGTTTATCTAACTCGGACCAAACAGGGAGCTCTTCAGAGGCCATGGGAGACAGAAGGGGCAACTCAGCGATGCCTTCAAGCATTTGCAATGCAGTAGGTCTCGCATTTGCGAGAGTTTAAGCTATTAGCATTGTAAATGACAATGCCTTTTATTTATGTTTTAAAAACCAAAACATAAATAAAAGGCATTGTCATTTACAATGCCAATAGCTCAAATGTGCGTAAATGTGTGACCTATTGCATTGCAGATGATTGTTTGGATAGTATGGGGGCTGATTTGGGCTTTGTCTGTGCTGTTCAGATGCCGCCCAATGGGGGCCTAAGCAGTCTTTCTGGAGGCAGATGGGCCTCTGTTACCTTCCTTCTACCAAAGGGGGAGGCAGAGGTGCCATTTCCAGTCTCTTGCTGGGCTGGCCCTTTAATGTGTGCAGATTGAGCAAGGGGCCTGAGAAGTGGCCTCGCCTATATTCAGGTGTGGTTGACCAGTGTGAACTAATCTGTGAACAAAGCATGCAGGCAACATTTGCATTTTTCTAAAAATGTTCCCGAAGTTAAGAAAATATGCCTCTTTTAGAGAACTCCACCCTTTGTTTTTTGGTAAGGCGCAATCTGCAAATGTGGGCCACTTTTTTGAGCTTGCCCTGGCAATTCTTTTTCCCAATCCAACCCTGGTGACCTGTGGTTGTGCAGAGGTCAGTGAGGTGAGTCCCCGCAGAGTGTATGCTATGAAGGGTCGATCCTCTGTATGCTTTTGCATGGTAAGGGCTGTGAGGTGAGTCCTAGGGATGCATATCCTATGGAGAGCCCAAGGTCTGTGTCCTGTACTTGGTGAGAGGGCTAGTAAAGTGAGACCTATGGACATGTCCCTTTTGGTGAGTCCATCCTTTGTGTCCTGCTGTTTTGCAGGGTCTGGTGAGGTGACCCCCAGTGATGTGTCCTCTGGAGAGTCCATGCTTTGTGTTCCTTGGCTCTGGGTTACAGGCACAAGAGAGTTGAGTCCCTGGGGTTCTTACCCTATGGCTATCAGAAGGGTCTGTGGCCTGTGGTTGGTGCAGGGGCCGGTGAGGTGAGTCTCAGTGACATGTACCCTTTGGAGATCCCAGGCCGTGCAGGGACTGGGAGAAGAGTCCATGCGGTGTCTACCCTACGGAGAGTCCATCGTCAGTGTCCTTTTTATTTGTAGAGGCTATTGAGGTGAGTCACATGGATGTGTGACCTATGTAGAACCCATAGCCTGAGTTGTGCTTGATGCAGGGGTCTGAGAGGTGATTTTAGAAACATGTTCCGTATGTTGGATCCTTAGGAATGTGTTAAATGGGGGTGCTGGAACTCGTGTGGTGAGTTCCAGGGATATGTACCCTCTGGCAATTATAAGATCTGTGCCCTACTGTGATGCTGGAAATGGAGAGATTAGTTCCATTAAAGTAGACTTTTCTGTGATGGTGCAAGGAGGGGAGGGGGAAACCTAGCATTGTGTACCCTGTGGAGGCACCACACCATGTTTCTTGTTCTGATGCAAGAGTTAGTTGCATTATTGCCTAGGTATTGTTCTTATCTGATAGAGACTTCTAGGTGCAAATTCTATAGCTTAAAATTATCCCCAAGCATCAGACTGGATCTGGACCATTTTAGTGAGAAGTATCCCTGCGCGCCAGTAGGTGGTGTCATTCGGCTTCGCATGGCATCGTTCTCCCTGCCGGAAGTGATGTGCGCAGTGCCTATATAGGTGCCACCCAGGCTTGCTGTCGTGAGTCTTTTGCTTTCTGCGCCAGTCAGTGTAAATCCGTAGAAGAGCTGCCTCCAGTAATTTTATCACTGACTTTTTCTCAACCCTTTTGTCTAAGATTTTTGAGACATTGTCGCCTGGTGTGTCAGGGATGTCCACAAGGAAGGCTGGTTTTAAGCCCTGTGGCACCTGTCACTGGCAAATGATGGTGACAGACCCACTCCTCGTCTGCCTCTGGTGCCTTGAGCGCTACCACGACGCTAAAACCTGCATCGACTGTCACGCCATGCACCCCAGAGCCTTGAGGGAGTGGTCCCTCAAACTCGTTGACGCTCGACGTGCAACGCCTCAATGGTCTTTACCCTGTTCAATAGGAAGTCCTGGGACCAGTCGCCGACCCACTCCAAGCACATTTCATCGCACTTGAAGACTTCCAGGCATTTGAGTAAGTCCAGCAAGCGCAATAAGAACAAGAAGTAAAAGAGGTCTTCGACTTTGCCATGTCCGTCGAAGTCATCTGATGAGATGAGGGAGCATCAACATTTGAGGCCTGGCTTTGCAGTTGAACCTGTGCTTGCGCCTCTCTGAGTTTCCAGGACAGGAGCTGGAGTGACCCACGCCCAACACTGAGTTTAATGAGGCCCTGCACCTCATATTTGGGTGGCCCGTCCCTGTTGGAGCACCTTCGGACCACATAGGCTTGGGAGAGGCCCCTACTGGTCTTCCAACCACCGGTTTGCCTCTGATTCTAATCAGGACCCTTGGATCTATGGACAGATCTGGACTAGCACCAGTCAAACCAACTCGACCTTCCCCAGCGCAGGCTCCACTGCTGCTGTCCCCATACTCATACCGACTCCTAACTGGAGCCATATGGGCATCACCCGACACCAACTCTGTCACCTACTGGAGGCATTCCATCCAGGCCAGAGCCTGTGTCCTATTGCTATGGGTTAGGACTTGGGGATGACTGGAAGAGGCCACTGGATCCTGATGAATGCCAGCCTCTAGATGTCATCGAGGACACATGGTGTGAAGGTTTGGCAGATGCCAGTGGACTGGACACCTCCCTAGTTACTGGCTTGGTCTCTCCTCATACGCAGGGAGATTAATATACTATGGTGGTGAGGAGGGCGGCGGAGTCCTAGACCTTCAGCTGCTCTCCGTGGCTCTCAAGATGACCGTCCTGATGGAGGTGCTTCAGCCGGTAGTGACCCCTTCTGAACCGCTTCTTCCATTTGATGAAACCCTAATGTACTTCCTACATGGGACCTGGTCCAGCCCCTGCACAAGGGCTCCTGTGAATAGGACAATTGGCTGCCACCATTACCCTGCCCCATGGGACACCAATTTCCTAACCCAGCACCCCACCTTGGAGAGCTTGGTGGTTCAAGCCTCCATTTTCAGAGAAAATCGTGGAGCATTCCCTAGTACTCCACCTGACAGGGAATCCAAGAGGTGGGTTACCTTGGGAAAGAAGATGTTTTCTTCCGCAAGTTTGGCACTACAGTCAGGGAACACCGCATGCCTTTTGGGCCGATACGCCCATTCGCTCTGGGACTCGGTTGCGCAGGTGCTGTCTATTATCTTGGAAAGGACTGAGCCATACTCTCCCAAGCTATTGCTGGGGGAAGGGACACAGCTATGTTCGGCATACGCTGTGGGCTGGATATGACTGACTCTCTAGGCAGAGCGGTTTCATAATCGGTGGCCCATAGGCACCACTACTGGTTAAGAACAACTGGCTTTTTGGAGATGTCTAGGCCTCGCTCATGGACAGGCCCTTTGAGGGTTCCCGTCTCTTCGGAGACAAGGCGGACACAGCGATAGAGTGCTTCAAGGACAGAAGGGCTATGGCCAGGTCCTTGGGCCTTTTCATGGCCCTTCGCCAACTTCAGACCACCTTGCGCTCCTTTCATGACCATGGAAGGGGCTTCCAGCTGTGTCACTACCTACCCAGCCACTATGGCATGCAAGCTTTCCAACCCCTGCGTGGCCGAGTGTGTGGTAGAACAGACCTCGTGGATCAGGTAGCCAGAGGTCGGGCCAGTCCGCCACCACCTCGGCAGCCACAGCCTCCAAGCTTCTTTAGTTTGCCCTCCGACCATCATGGGCATCCAGTGTGAGGCAGGATACGCCATCACCTGCACCCCTGGAAGTCGATAGCATCCGACCACTGGGTTCTCCAGATTGTCCGAAGGGGCTACATCCTCCCCTTCATGACTACCCCTCCACCCAGTCCACCCACTTGCGACCGGCTGATGGAGGACCACATCTCTTTACTCTGCCAGAAAGTGGTGGCTCTCTTGGCCAAGGGAACCACAGAGAGGGTGCTGGCATCAGACGTAGGTCGTGGTTGTTATTCCCCCCACTTTCTGGGGCCCAGGAAGGTCAGAGGCCTTTGTCCCATGCTAGACCTGCTCCCTCCCAATTTCTTGCTGAAAAAGGAGAAATTCAAAATGCTCACACTCACTTAATTCTTGTCTGCCTTGGACCCTGGAGACTGGATGGTGGCATTGGATTTGCAGGACGCATACTTCAACATTCCTGTTCTGCCTGTCCACATACGTAACCTGTGGTTCACTGTAGGCCACAAACACTTTCAGTTTGCCGTGGACCCCTTTGGCCTTACCAACACTCCTCAGGTATTCACCAAGGTGATGGTGGTGGTTGCAGCTCTTCTGCGAAGATCAGGGGTATCTTTCTTTGGCTATCTCGATGACTGGCTGTTGAAGGCAGGGCTTGCCCCAGGTGGTCGTCTCCCAACTCCAGACTACGGCAGACCTCCTGCTCTTACTGAGGTTCACAATCAATGTATCAAAGTCACAACTGATCCTTTCTCAGATCCTCCCTTTTATCTGAGCTGTTCTGGACACAGTGCATCTTCGGGCTTATCCTCCCGAACAATGAGTCCAGGATATTCAGGCATGATACCTATATTTCAGCCTCTATCTTAGGTATTATTAAGACTCAGTCTGAGGCGGCTGGGCATCATGGCCATCCTGAATCCTGTTAGTGACGAATGTCTGTTGGCATATGCAGGCTCTGCAGTGGGACCTGTTGTTCCAGTAGGCACAGCATCAGAGGAATCTCTCTGATATGGTCCAGATCTTGGAGGGTACTGCAAAAAATCTGCAGTGATGGCTAACAGACTGCTATTGGGTCAGGGGAAGACTCCTCTCCCTTCCCCAACCAGATCTAATGGTAGTGACAAATGTGTTACTCCTGGGATGGGGCGGCCATCTGGGAGAGGTGGAGATCAGAGGACTCTAGTCTTCAGAAGGGTCCAGACTCCACATCAACCTGTTGGAGCTCCATGTACAGAAAACCTTTCTACCACCTAACAGGGGAAGGCTAGTGCAGGTGTTCACGGACAATGCCACTGCCATGTGGTACTGCAACAAAAAGGGCAGGGTGGGTATGTGGACCCTCTTGTCAAGAGGCACCTCTGGACATGGTTGGAATGTCAGGGCATTTCCTTGGTGGTTCAGCACCTGGCGGGATCTCTAAACGCCATAGCAGACAAACTAGTCCAAAGATGTCTAGCGGATCATGAATGGCACCTCCAATCCAGAGGTAGAGCATGGTCTCTTTAAGCAGTGGGGAGAGCCTTGGTTAGATATGTTCGCCACCACCGATAATGTGCAATGCCACCAGCTTTGTGTGCTGGAGTTTCCAAGGTGGCTCTCTCTCGGAGATACTTTTTGCCTCGAGGGGTGCTTCGGCATCCTGTAAGCCTTTCTGGCAAAACCATGTATGCCCAGTGTTCTCAAGAAAATTAGCAACGACCATGCCAAAGTCATCCTTGTGGCTCCGGACTGGACTCAGAAAGTCTTGTTTCCCAAACTGTTGAGCATTTCCATCGTTCTTCTGAGCAGGTTTCCCCATGGGAGGATCTCCTGTCACAGTAGCAGGGGATGGTTCTTTGCCCAAATCTGTCAATGCTCCATCACCATGTGTGGAGCTTGAGTAGCACCAGTTGACAACTTTTGACCTACTGTTGATAGTCTGTCATTTTGGCAGCCAGGCTTCCCTCCATCATGACAGTATCCTCTGAGCAGGTTTCCCCATGGGAGGATCTCCTGTCGCAGTAGCAGGGGATGGTTCTTTGCCTAAATCTGTCAATGCTCCATCACCATGTGTGGAGCTTGAGTAGCACCAGTTGACAGCTTTTGACCTACTGTTGATAGTCTGTCATTTTGGCAGCCAGGCTTCCCTCCATCATGACAGTATACTCCTTCCTTTGGGGCAAGTTTGTGACATGGTGTGCACAAAAGCTGGTTGCTCCCCTAACTGCTCCCCTTTCTCAGGTTATTTTTTCTTTATTCTTTGTGTAGCTCAGCAAGGCTCTGCTTTGTGCACCTTAAAAATGGCACATCTGCTATCTCAGCATTTCCGCGATTGCCATCCCTATTCAAGTCCCCTATTATACATAGGCCTTTGAAAGGTCTTCCACATATATTCCCACCCTCATCTTGTCTCAGTGGGTCCAAAATGTAGTCTTTACCTTTCTGATGTGTGCTCCCTTTGAGCCATTACACAATTTCCCTATCAGGCTTCTTACTATAAAAACAACTTTTCTAGTGCCAATAACATCAGCCCTTAGGGTCAATGAGCTCCAGGCTTTGTCATCTTAGCCTCTGTATCTTAACTTCTACCCAGACAAGCTGGTTCTTCGGACTAGACCATCCTTGTTACCGAAGGTGGTCCCTTTCATATAGGACAGTCTATCACCATGCCTACCTTTTACGCTCCACTTCATCTCTCTAAGGAAGAGTAGCAACTACATCGGGTGGACCCAAAAAGAGCATTGTTGTTCTGCCTTGACCTCACAAAAGAGTTCCAGATGGACGACCATCGCTTCGTGGTGTATGTCGGAGCCCAGAAAGGGAAGGCGGTACAGAAACAGACCATCTCACAAAGGATCGTGCTCTATATCAAAAGCTGCTAAACATTGGCCAAGAAGCACCCCCCTGAGGGCTTGTGTGCTCATCCACCAGTGCCAAAGCAGCTACCACTATGTTAGCACACGGAGTCCCGGTCCTAGACAGCAATATGGGCACCTCTGCACACGTTTACCAAGCACTACTCCTTGTACAGTCAGCCCGCAGAGAAAGCCATTTTGCCTATTCGGTCTTGCAGGATTTCTTAGTGTGAAATAGTTTTGCAGACCACCTCCAGGGATTGTTGCTTGGGTATTTGTTCTAAGGTAAAGAATCTGTGGTTAGTAGTCTCTATTAGATGAAGAAGTTACTTACCTTCAGTAACACCTTATCGGGTAGAGGTCCTATCTAGCTGCATATTCCTTACCGACCCACCCATCCTCACCGCTCTGCGAATGGATTTATAGATTCAGGGATGTTCCTCTTTCAGGGCCTTATTTTCACACACCAGTGGTCATTATTCTTCGTGGCTCTCCGCTTCTGGTGGGGAAAGTTGCATAAAGAAATAGCCATCCGTGTAGTGGGGTGGAGCCTGTATAGACACCATGTACATCACTTCCTCCGCCGACAACGCTAACACAGAGTCGAACTACGCCACCTACCAACACGCAGGGGTACTGCTCAGAAAAAAAAACACTCTGACCCCTGGGGATAATTCTAAGGTAAGGGTTCTGCAGCTAGATAGAGTCTCTACCAGATAAGGATTTACAGAAGGAAAGTAACTTGTTAGCACAGATCTTTGACTATTCCTTCTCAGGTTGCCTCCTAGAAATGAACAGGGAGACCGCTTCTTGCCATGGAGTTTCCTGGATAGAGTGGCCAAGCCGGCAGCGAGTGCGACGTGCCAGCCCAAACTGCATGTGGTGTTCCTCAAAACTCACAAGACTGGCAGCAGCACCATCTTGAACATTTTGCACCGCCTGGGAGAACACCGGAACCTGACTTTTGCCCTGCCCATGAAGTACCAGTTCAACTACCCTAACCCCTTCTTTTCTCGCCGTGTGAAAGGCTACAGTCCGACCTCGAAGCAGAAGTATGACATCTTGTGCCACCATATGCGCTTCTACCTGCCTGAGGTAAGTGACCCTTGCCTTCTGTGACGCTAGTCTCTGCCTTGGCACCATTTCCCCTCAGTCAATGAGTAAGCTAAATAGCTAAATAGCAGATCATAGTTGCCCACAATGAAACCTTTGAAAACATATGGCTGAGGAATGCATTTAACCCAGATTATTTTCAAAATATGCAGTACGTGGCAGGGGGGTCACTAGTGGAAGCATAGAGGCTGCAAGTGAGATATGGGAAGCCTTAGGTCCAATGTTAGCGTACCTAGAGGCACATTTATGTATTTGTCATTTATGCTACCACACTGACATAATGCTTTATGTTCAGGTTTCAATAGATGATCACCATTCTGCAGCACAGCAGGTGGCATCAACATGTAGTGAGAGTGTTTTATTAAGACAGCCACAGAGAAAGAAGGAAATAGCAACATCCTAGCTCAAGAAGATGGCAAGGTTAAAATATGAACTTGGCATGTGTGTATCAAAATGTAAATTCTTAAGTTATGAACAGACATGAGGTTCACTGAAACAGTAGTCTATTGGCTCTGCACCCAGCTCTCCAATGGATCCTAGTTCATCCATTCATTCCCCTCCCACAGCCTCCCAGTGACCCTCATTGTCCAAAAGGCTCCATCCTCTTGCTGTTCCTCTTTAGTCAGTTCAGAGTCCCACGCTGTCCACTGCTGGCCACCGTAGCCAACTCCACCCAACACCAATAGGTCTCTGCAAGCCCTCTTACAGTACAGAAGCAGGACTGACTGCCTCTGGGACTGCCTGTCACCCAAGCACTGGTGCCAAGCAACTGCCTGAAGCTAAACCAAACCAAGACAGAGAATCCATCCTCATCATCAAGGATAGGACTTTTCATCCTCAGAGGCTTGTCCCAGAGAAAGAGAGCAAAATGTTAGAAGAATGGCGAAAGAAGGAGGAGGAGAAAGCAAACAGTTACAAAAGGAGAAAGCGAGTGTTGAAAAAGAACCTGCAAGAGTGAGATTGAGATAGCCAGAAAGAGGCATGAGGTAGAATTAAGAATAGTTAGTCTTGGTATTCAACAACCCCAGCATTCAGCAGTACCTACAAAGTACTCCTAAGAAAACTTATGGGCTCCTGCGCTTATTTTTAATTTTATTTTTATTCTAGTCTATTTTATTTATTTAGATTTCAAATTAAGCATCTTTGTATGTCTCTAAGGGGTCTATTAGGATGGCGGTCGGAAAATCACTCCAACCGCCATAGTAGCAGGAAAATACCGCCCGCTAGGACCGCGGGAAAACCGCTGGTCCAATTAGTATGCTCCGCAGTCAACGTCTGACCGCAGCGGTTGGATCGCGGCATTTAACATTGTAGCGGTTGCTGCTGCCAGCAGCACCGCCTCAATGTCCATAAAAGTATGTCCTGCATATCCCTGCATTGCGTGGCAGTCACTGCACAGTGCCTGTCACCTGGTACAGGGACATGACCCCCCCAGTGCACCCACACGCCCCCCCAACACATTAGAGGCCACATTCTCCACATGCCTTTCCATGGCGCTCCCACCGACGTGGAAAGGCTGGCTACCGCCGGCATCATAATCATGCTGTTGGAGCATGGCCCTGCACCTGCACCATTGTGGCGGTCCAGTTCCACCCGCTAGGCTGGCGTGCGGACTGATACTGGCAAAAAAGAGGGGTGCGGAAAGTCTCACCGCTACGGTCGTCACCGCCATGCTAATGGGACCGGTGGTTTTCCGGGTTGCAATCGCGGGCGGATGTCCGCCGCCGGTCGGTTCGCCATCCTAATAGACCCCTAAGTTTTAGACAGTGTTAAGCCAAGGTTGTATGTAGAGATATCTAAGTTCCAGACAGTGTTTAGATGATCTTTACATAAGAGGATTCTTCTCTCTTTCTAACTCTCTCAGTAAAGCGTGCAGTCAAAACATGGTGAAACCATGGTTGCTCAGATAGAAAACACTGATGTGCATGTTTGGCAATGACCAGAGAAACAGCTAACTTCTCTTACAGAGATTGGAATGCTACACACTGGGCAGGTACTGTTGCAAGGTGACTTAAAACATTTAAAATGAAAAAGACACAGACTCCTCTTTGGCAATGTAAAGACAGTCCTTTACTGTCGTGACAGGGAGACAGGCCCTCCTTACACACAGGTAGGCTTTAAAATATCGACTCCTACACTTAAACAGGTAAGTACAAATATGTGGACTAAAAATATTGATGTATAAAATATCTACTTTTATATAAATATAAAATAATATATATTAAATATATTCAATTTAATTGAAACAAAATAAAATACATGTAATATACATTTTAAATGAATATCAGAAATACATTTAATAAAAAAAGATAAACACACTAACATAATTATTTATACCTATATATTTACTTTAAAACAATTAATAAACTATTATTTTTAAATTATGGTAAAAGTTTAAAATTATATCAAAAACTAAAAATATAAATCAATGATTTAAAATATAAAAAAACAAAAATCTATAATAAATTAAACATTCAAATATTAAAAAATATTTAAAGCTTACATTCCACAATACAGTCAGTGCAACAGTAGGGAACGTGTTGGATAGCAGAGGGGTAGAAATTACTATTCCCACTCCAGTGAGAGCAACAGTACGGAAAGTGTTGGATATCGGAGGGGAAAAAATTACTATTCCGACTCCAACGAGTGCAACAGTAGGGAAAGTGTTGGATAGCGGAGGGGTAAAAATTACTATTCTCACTCCAAAGAGTGCAACAGTAGGGAAAGTGTTTGTATAGCGGAGGGGTAAGAATTACTATTGCCACTCCACTGAGTGCAACAGTAGGATAAGTGTTCGTTATTGGAGGGGTAAACTTTACTATTCCCACTCCGGTGAGTGCAACAGTAGGGAAAGTGCTGTATAGTGGAGGGGTAAAAATTACTTTTCCCACTCCAGTGAGTGCAACAGTAGGGAAAGTGCAGGATATATATATATATATATATATATATATATATATATATATATATATATATATATATATATATATATATATATATATATATATATATATATATATATATATATATACTAATATCTATAAATAATATTTAAACATTAAAATCAAATATATTAAATATATAAAAGGTAAACATATAATAATAATTATATATAAAAAATACCTACAAATATGATATAAAATTAAATAATAAACTTTTTTTTTAAATTCTTTTAAACTAGAAAATATTTACAAACAAAAACATTAATTAATACATAAAAGTATGTATTTTATTTCCTACCCTATAACACCACACCAATAACAACACACTTCAACATTTTAAATAAAATGCACTTCCATAATTAACATAATTAATAATACATTAAAAGTTATTTTAAAAAACGAATAAACATTAACTCCACACACTTTAACACTATAATGTCCACAACATACACCTAAATTCAACTTTAAAATAATAAAACAGAATTAAAACTTATTTTTAAATTAACTGTTACTACTAACAATGAATTATAAAGTAATTAAAATGTATTTAATACCCATCCTTTACCCCTTTAAAAGTAAAAACACAAACAATTACCCAAATAAATATCACATAATAAACATTAGGTAACAACTATATATTAATTAATTAAACACAAATTACTTCCCATCCAGTACCCCTATAAACACCACAACACACACCTAAAATTATCAATTATTTAAAATTAGTACCCAATTACTAATTCATGAATTAAAAAGAAATTACTTCACACCCTTTACACCAATAAACACCAAAACACACACCTAATTAATTACACAATTACCATACTTCATTACAAAAAAAATAATTATTAATTAACAATACATTATGAATTAATTAATAATAAATTACTTTACACATGTAACACTATAATATCTTACTTTAATAAATACAAATAATCAATTCATTTAATATAATTAAATTGCTTCCCACCCTATTCCCCTGTAAACCCACAACACGCTACAGAAGTAAAAACACAAAATTCCAATAAAACTTTTTAATAACTACTAAAACTGTAACACATATATTAAAAATACAAACAATTCTTATACAAAAAATATATCACATACATTTAAAACATATACCAAAATACATAATATTAATTAAAAAATCGATTTTTTTTTAACAACTATATTTTTGCAAGCGATATTAAACAATTCAATATTTTTTAGATTGATATTACTTACCGTAAGTCTATATTCTTGATTACGATATTCTAGCTATCGATATTTCTGAACCACAATATTTCAGACTCGATCTTTGTGCACCTCGATATTTTAAACTCAATATTCTGTCTGCACACCACCTCTTCCTATTCCTCTTCGTTCTCCTCTGCTTCTTCCCTACATCCATACATTATCCTGCTGCTTTGGGTACTGTTGTTGGGTGGCCCCTGGGACTGATCCCACAACCATTGCAGCCATCTAAGTGGCGGCTGCCAATTCAGGTCCTTCCACTGCTCCTTTCTTTGCCAACATCTGCTGCACTAAAATGGCTGCTGCTTTCCCCGCCACCTCCTGTTTGTTCCTTTCTTTCGCCTGCTTTTTCTTGCACAAATGGATTATGTGCGCTTGAATTTCTGTCCAGGGCTTGGCTTCTAATGCCACTATATTACCTAAGCTTTTCTGTACATCAGAGGGCAACCCTGTTTTTTTACTACATTATAAAATATTATGGCATTTCCTCCTTTTACCTCCCAACCCTGACCTACTTCTTAGGTTCATTTTTCTTTTATCCTAAAATGGAACTGAGCGGGATCCTCATTTGGCTATATTAATTGAGCCATGAGAGAACCAATATCTAGCCTAATCAGGTTACATATTCCTCAGCGGATTCCAAACCACTGTTGTTTCAAATTAAATGGAGACCCCCTGCACTGGTGCTAAATTTAACTGCCTAGCGGCAAAACAGGCCCCCTTGCACAACAGTGCAAGGGTGTCTGCGTTGAGTGGAAGATTGTTTATGTGCAGGAAGATGTCCCTTCTGCACATAAACTATCTTTTAAATGGCGGGTTGTAACTTTTATGTGTACTGCTTAATGCAGCACTCTTAGAATTAGCAAATTGTATATTTTTAATGAATGTTTATGTATAGGAAGGGAGCTCTTCCTGCCCATAAACAATCATTGGGGTTTTGCTGTTTCCATGTGTGTTCCAAAGCAGCACACATGGAAATAGCAAAAACAAAGAGAAATAAAGTGTTTCTCCTCGTTTCGTCTGTTTAAGACCAGTTTTCCATGGGTCTTCATTTTGGCGCTGCCTCCTATTTACACCACTCTTGTAAATAGGGGCCAGTTACAAAATCAATGGGTATTGCGGTGGAACGCCCACCACAACACCCATTGCCCTCCCCTTTCACGCTAAGTACAGTATGAAAGGGTGCCTTATTTACAAGGCAGTGTTAGGCCAGTGGCTTAACGCTGCCTTGTAAATAAGGCGAATTCCCTATCGCCTCCTCAACGTCACTAAAAGTCATGTTGTAGAGGCAATAGGGACTTGTAAATATGCCCCCTAGTCTCAGTGATGGTAAAATTTCTCACTCCAGACTTTTGAAAAACAGTGTCTGTTTCATCTTCTGTAAGGGAACTGAGCAGACACTTTATGACCCCTACTGCTAAGGTGATACCTGCAGTTTGTTTTTCAAAAGCTCTAATCCATTGCCTTGCTCCCTGTGTGAGCAGAAGCAACATTTTTTAAAGATTTGCCTTATCCATGTGTGGCCAAGGAACACAATGAGGTGCCCGAGGTCCCTTGCCTATTAGGGGCAGTTGATGAAGGGAGTGGTAGAACGCTAGGGATTATGTTGTCCAAAAGATTTCTGCCATACACGCAGACATTTCCGCTTGTAGGTATAATCCCAGTCTGGATCTCCCTCACCATGAAGAATGCAATCCTCAGCATTCGCCATATCGCATGGATCTAAGGACCCTTCTTGTGCCATGGAGTCCTTTGTGAAACTAACCGCTCAGTCCAGTCTACTAAATTGTCTACATATGGTGCAGCATTGTACCAGCTATTCTCTCCTTCAGCAACTATCTCACAAGGGGTGAGATCTGTGCTGTGCAAAACTGATTGAACTTTCATTTGTTGCTTTAATCTATCATGTAGTGTCAATCTTCCCATTGCCTCACAAGATCCCATCCTGACGTCTGGATGGCCACGTGATCCCAGAAACCACAACCGCTCAAGCTCTGTCGCTCAAGTTTTGCTAACTCTAGAAAGAATATCCTGCTCTCTCTCTCTTTCTCTAGTATAAATATGTTTAGTCAATCTTCTCGCACTCTTTGTGTGGTCAAAATCAATAAGGGATCTTGGATATTAACATCATAGGCAGGGTGCCTAGCGTTAGGGGGTTGAAGCCTTTCACCCATACTATTCACACTCTTATATATAGATTCTATCCTACCTGTTATTCTCCCAAAACCTCCCTGAAAGTCACTGTAGTATCCCTCGCTCCTCACTTCACTTGCATCTCTCCGACCCTCACTTTGCAAAAGGCACTCTTGAACACTTTCTGGTGAAACTATTACATTCCCCTTCTCCTTCTGCCAGGGTGATAAACTTTCTTAAGTTCTTCTAAGATCCTCATCTCTTCCTTGATGTACAGGCCACTGTGCCATAACTACAGCCCCATCCACATAGTCACTCACCTTGCATCATCGGCATCTTTTCGCTGTGGGATAGACACTAAGGGGTCCATTACGATGTCGGGCGGTTTGCCTCCGCCAGGCTGGCGGTGGCCACGGCCGGCCTGGCGGAGGCAAACCGCCCGACATCTCAAGCCCAAATCCCCCCCGCCATATTAGGATGGCGAAGGGAGCGGTGAAAAACACCGCCGGCCTGTTTTCCGCCCCGGTCGCCTTGCGGCCGGGGCGGAAAACGAGTAACATGGAGGCGGTGTCTGTTAGACACAGCCCGCCATATTACTATGGGCTTCTTTCAATGCCTTTCCGTGGCGGCAATGTCGCCACGGAAAGGCATGCGGTGTTCACTATTGGGGCCCCCTGTGGGCCCCCAGAGTGAAGGCCAAAGGGGGGTGCATTAACGAAGAGGCAGGCACCGTGCGGTGCCTGCCGCTTCGATTGTGTAAATGGTATATGAGGAGGGGTCCCAGATGGAACAACATAAAACACACAAATTCAAAATTTGAACAATGACAAAAAAACCTCATCAATATAAACTTCAGAGAATGTTATTTAATATACATCCTCATTTGAAAATTAATTACCATGTCTTTCACAATAATACAGTTTAAAGCATTTCATGACAAGCCCAGAAAAAAGCGTGGAGGAGGGAGTGAGGAAAGGAAAATTGTGCAACATAGGTTTAAATTAGTCATAGAGGAATAACATAGTAAGTGGTCTCATCAACATTTGAACATGTAGTACCACACTAGACATATATACATTATCATGTATTTATTCATGTATTAAAATAATCCTATCCTGTTAATTGCTGGCACAGTCACAAATGATCCGTTTGCTAACAGGTAGGAACAGATATCTGTGCCAGCAATTAACAGGATAGGATTATTTTAATACATGAATAAATACATGATAATGTATATATGTCTAGTGTGGTACTACATGTTCAAATGTTGATGAGACCACTTACTATGTTGTTCCTCTATGACTAATTTAAACCTATGTTGCACAATTTTCCTTTCCTCACTCCCTCCTCCACGCTTTTTTCTGGGCTTGTCATGAAATGCTTTAAACTGTATTATTGTGAAAGACATGGTAATTAATTTTCAAATGAGGATGTATATTAAATAACATTCTCTGAAGTTTATATTGATGAGGTTTTTTTGTCATTGTTAAAATTTTGAATTTGTGTGTTTTATGTTGTTCAATCTGGGACCCCTCCTCATATACCATTGACTACCCAGGTCCCAGTACTAGTGGGTTGACCCATATATTATAACATCGATTGTGTAAAGGCGTGCTTTTGTTTTTTAACATTGTGGCGGGCGGTGCAGTGAGCACCGCCCGCCACAATGTTAAATTGAGGAATGCGCCCACCACTGTGGCGGGCGCATCCTAATGGCAATGTCGGGACCCCCGCCCTTTCGGCGGGCGGTCCCGATTTCCGCTAGGGTGCCGCCATCCTAATGTGCCCCTTACTCTCTAACTACTCTTCCTGTGGTGTGCCTTCTCAGCAACAAATGTAATGTTGCTGATGAAACATATGACTGCTCATCACTATCTCCTGGACATTGCTCCACACGTCTATCCTTCTGGGGAGAGGCTGGGTCTAAATGCAGTGTAAACTGCGCTTCTAGTTGTCCTCAAAACTGGGGGTCACCTACTCTTGTTTGCTGCCTAGATGTACTAGCATGTTCTGGCTTAGGCATTTGTGGGGCAACATTAGGGATAATTTTTGGAGACTATGAAGGGGCCTCAATTTCAGAATTCTCTGAAATCTCTGGGTTAGCATCATAAAAGTGCAGCTAACTAGCACAAAATGTTTTCTCCCTAATTTACTTTCCAGTGCAAAACTGGTTTGCACTGGAAAGTACCCTAAAAGTAACAAAAAGCAGCACGAAGCACTGCTTTGCGTTACTTAGTGCTAAGGGGGCATTACATGGGTACATGGGCACTCTCAAGCAACCACAAATGTATTTTGATGCAAAACCCTACCTACAAACAATTGTAGACCGGGTTTAGCGCCAAACGTTAATGCTGCTTCAAAGGAGGCATTAAAAGGAGAAATGTTTTTCTCCTTTCTTTCAATCAATCAATCATTTGTAAAGCACTGTACTGTCACCCTGGGGTATCTGACCGCTGTTTCTCCATTGAAGAGCCAGGTCTTGAGTCTCTTTCTGCAGTCTTCTAGCGAGGAGGCTGTACGGAGTTCGAGGGGAAGGTTGTTCCAGTTCTTGGCAGGGATGTAGGAGAAGGAGCGGACCCCGCTGTGACTGTGATGAATGCAGGGTGTGTGTGCGAAGGCAGGTAAAGAGTAGCACAGGTGTCTGGAGAGCTGGTGGAAGTTCAGTCAATGATTGATGTAAGTAGGTCCTAGGTCATGGAGGGCTTTGTAGGCATGCATAAGGATCTTGAACTGGCATCTCTTCTGGATGGGGAACCAGTCGAGGTCTCTCAGATGGAGGATGATGTGGGTTAGTTTGGGGAAGTCCCGGATGAGTCTGGCTGCAGCATTCTGTATGATCTGGAGTCTTCTGAGGAGCGATGCCAGAATAGAGGGCATTGCCGTAGTCGAGGTGGCTAGTGACAAGGGCCTGAGTGACAGTCTTTATGGTGTTGGTTGGAATCCATCTGAAGATTCTGCAGAGCACGTGAAGAGTGTGGAAGCAGGAGGAGGCGACTGTGTTGACTTGTCGTTTCATTATCAATTGGCAGTTGCTGATGATGCTGAGGTTGCATGCATAGTCGGTCCTTGGGGGTTTGAGTTCTGCAGGCCACCAGTTTGGTCCCATGCAGAGGTGTTCTTCTCGAAGATCAGTTCTTCAGTTTTGTCGGAGTTGAGTTGGAGGCAGTTGTCTCTCATTGATTTCGCTATGATGTTAGTTATGGCTTTGCAGAAGCTGGTTTTGATGTTGGAGGAGTCCTTGGTGAGAGAGAGGATCAGTTGAGTGTCGTCTGCATAGGAGGCAATGTTTAGTCTGTGGGATCTGACGGCTGAGGATGATCCTTGTGATACGCTGCATATGATGTCTTTGGGTGCGGAGGTCAGTCGGATGCTCTGTGTGCGTCCTGTCAGGAAGGAGGCGATCCACCTGAGGGCAACTTACTTTCTGCCTATGTTGTAGAGTCTGTTGAGGAGGGTGTTGTGGGAGATGATGTTGAACGCCGCAGAGAGGTCGAGGAGGATCAGGGCGGAGTGTTCTGATGGTGTCTGTGGTGGCAAACAGTGCAAGTTCAGTGCTGTGGTTGGCAAATAATCCAGATTGTGAAGCATCTAGTAGGTGGTTTTGTTCCAGGAATTTGGTGAGTAGGGGAATGGGAGATCAGATAAACGAAAGTGTGCAGCACACATACAAAGTGGGGAAAGTGATTAAACTTGTCTAGGCATAGTATTTTGTACAGGAGGGGTACACTTCATGTACAAAAACTATGCTAGTTTCAGGTACGCACCCTAGCACTATTGCACTAAGGTGTATGCCTGGAGCACTGCAGCTGATCTCAGCAGTGGTGGTAGGGAGAAGGGAGGAGAGAGCCATATCTCTGTAGATATGCCGCTCTCATGCTCCATCTGTCACATAACGCAGAGCAGCCTCTTTGGGTGCAGCACTGCATTGCATGTCTTTTTAAAAAACATCTTGCCCTAGGTACCTTGGGAGAGGTGATCATATGAGTCTTTACATTTTTCACAAAAAACTCGCCAAAAAGCCTTAATAGCTTCTTTCTTCTGTAAATTGGCTCCTGCATATTTACTTTTAAGATATGTAGTAATATGGTCAATTATTTTGTCATTAAATCTCCCTTCTTTTGGCCAGAGATATATATGTTTTTGGGTGGCTTAAAACCATTCTAAGTTATATTATTGCAATGTTCTCTGATTGTGTGGAAAAGTCTTTTGCATATACGCTAAGGGAGTCTCCATGATCATTCGTATTTCTAATGCTTTCTACAATTTAACTTTTTCTCTATCTGAACAAATACAATTCCACTTTTATAAACTTACACTAGCATTTAAAAACAGGAAACGTCATCAACTGTGTGTCGTACAACTTATGCAGTGTACATTAAAATAACATAATGTACATTATGCTACATTACACAACAACATCATTCTGTGGCCACATTTCATTCATTAATACTCACTCACCATAAAACATGAACACTTCTAGTACTTCTAAATGATGATAATGAACGTTATTCTATTCTAAACAGTAAATGCAATTGGCAACCCCTGGTCACTTTCCTCCACGCTATGAGACGATGTCCTTTTCACACCATGCATCTCTCAGACCATGAAATGACTTTTGGACTTTAGGTCCAGGTCAGTAATATGAGTGTTCAGATTTTACCTAGAGGTAAAGTTTAACAACGCCAGCTTTTCAGCTGTCCCTCTGTGTGAAGCCTTGGAACACATATTGGCGGCACCTTCCAATTTTCAAATTACCCACATTGACCACTTCCAACCTTCTATTGCGAATTACAGGTTAACCAGTTATGTAACACATTTCTGACTATTGTGCAACACATGTACACAGTCTTGCATGCAATAACCTTATGTCTCTTATAACCTTATATTTACATCTGTATTTACTATTGTAAAGGGAAACAAGTCACAAGCATTTAAACATGGAACGTATTCCGTATTGTCCTCACCTTAAAAATACAGCAATCTTCCCTTAAACCCTGTGCACAGGCAGCACTTCAGTGAACACAGTGTCTGCTTACCTCAATAAAATGTGCACAATTATCTATGCATCGGGAGGTAGGTGGTCTTCCATTGCCAATAGTCAGGTGGGGCAAGAGGGACCTTTTAGGCTGGCTCTGCAACTGACTTTAAACATTTTATTGAAAAAGACACAGACTCCACTTTGGCAAAGTAAAGACAGTTCTTTACTGTCGCGAGAGGGAGACAGACCCTCCTCACACACAAGCAGGCAGCTGGTCTCAACTTGCTGCTTCACAGGCAGCTCTATTAATGCAGCATTTACTAAATGCCTTATTACAAACCAGAAAATAATAGTTGACTCACTGGTTACAGATTGAAAACTGAAAAACATTAAAAGACTTGTGACCCCATAACCCCATTCTCTGACCTAATCCTCTACACATTCTTTATTGCAGTTTTAACAATGATTAACAAACGAAGCATTCTTTACTTGTGATTGTATGAGTATTCGTGGTAAATGCAATTTTAGTGGAGTGCGTGGTTTTATCATTGTGCACCTAAGACCTCCTTGTGTTCTTTCCTAATTGGATTTCCTGCACCCATTGTCTAATCAAGTTGCGATCTATTTGAAACCACAAAATCCATGCCAGCAACCCCTTGTGCAAAAGCCATACATTATTTTATACTTGCTAAACACGAATTGGCCTTTAATTGCTACCATTTCAAGTTACTTATTCCATTGTGCCCTCAAGTGAACTCTTCACCTTCCTCTCGTCAGTACAAGATTTGAGCCTACACTGTTCTTTCACCACATACAGCTGTGTGGTTTCTGCTGGTGTCTGTTGTCGAGCTATATTTTCGTTTTCTACAGTTTCTACTGTGTATTCAAATTTTACATTACAACAGTACCATGCATTCTATTGATTGTTGTGAACTTCTCAGTATGGCCAGTGGAACAGGAAAATGTGTCAGGACTGTTTCAGTCGTGTCCCTCTCCTGATCAATCCCTCCTCTCTTTGCCTCCTCATGCAAAGCCCTTTGGGAGGAAATGAGCAATCATTGATGTTTCTCTCTATTTAACTCCCTGTTTCCCCTACTTCCCATTCATGAGATGTGATTAAGTTGCATAGATAAAGTGAATCCATGAATGGGTTGATATTCTGCACTTGCATAGTGCTTCATATAGCACAGATCACTTCTTAGTAATACCTAGATATCTGCAGCATTAATATCTGCATTGGCCGCTATTAACGGCACTGAATCAGTGCATTACCTTAATCCTCAGCATTACAAACAGCAGAGCATTTGCCCCTTATGGTACTGAAGGTACATTGTCTGCACTTAGCATACAGCTGACTCTTCTCTGGCCCTCTTGACTTTTAACGGGCCAGATCTTCCCAAAATCTCCCTGTTTTTTCTAAAAGTCAGCCATCCTCCATACAGAATTCACGACTGCTGTGACTGTACTGTAATGGAATAGCGCGGTTGTTGTACCACACGGTTTTTTCCCACTGGAAAAACTGAGATGCATTTTCTGGCAAGGCACATGAAATATTTTCATCTTCAGTGACCGTGAAACATGAGAGAGCATCTCATGCCGTTAATAATGCAGAAATGACAAGTACAATAAAATGCACTTTGCAATCAGACTTTCACATCCCCAAGCAGCTAGTGAGTCTGATCTCTTTGCTGCCCTGTTTAGGGGACATGCTAAGGCATGTCGGGAAGGAATGTCTCTGTGCAAATGACCCTCAGATAAGAAGCAGATGTTAAACTGGGACTGCAGATAGAGTGGTGGTAACCAGTGAAAGGTCGTGCAGCTGGTCTATGCTGTGATGTAAGTGTCCAAACAGTGTGTGAATGAAGTACTAGGAGAATGGCAGATGGCAGACAGCTTCAATGTGTAGGAGAAAACATGCAATATTACCTCTCCGTCAGCTGTTTGTTGCCCCACATGTTAATGTTAAAGGCATTTTTAAGCCCACAAATTCCCATCAAGGTGCTAACTCAGAGAAGTGGGCTAGGATTCTGCAACTGATTTAGACAAAAAACCTTAAGTGCATTTCTGAATACCAGTAAGCTTGGCATGGCTCTGACAGTTGGGGACAGTTCATTCCAAAGTCTTGCTATGCCCATCACGAATCTTCTACGTCCCCAGTTGGCCCTGTAAATCCTGGGAATGGCCAGATTGTTTGCCCCGGATGAGCACAGGTATCTGGATGGCTCATATTTTTCAAAACAATGTCTCAAATAATTTGGCCCGCCTCCTACATGGAGTAAGGCATCCAGTTCTGTAGTCCTCACCTGAACATATACTACTACTCCTGCTCCACATTGTACCAAACTAGACCACTGAACTGACCAGAGCATCCTGAGAAGGACACGTCTGCATGTGTGAATGAGCGAGAGCACCACCATGCATCCACCTTGGTAAGAGCGTTAATTGCACTGTGGGTGTGGTGCATGGCTCTGCCCTCTCAGACTTAAGGTTCCTACCCATTCTTTATCTGTACCCCCCTGTGTATTGAAGTGCCTCTGCTTTGCTTAGAGAGAAACAAATAACTCATCACTCAATAACACTCAATAACACTACATTGTTTCATTAGAGAGCTAAGAGGGTCTATTTTCAATGCAATTCATGTTATAACAAAAATCATTAAAAAGTTTACTTCACATGTGGGCTAGACCTCACCTCTGTACTTTGTAAGACACACAGGGACTCACCACACCTACTGGGTGCACCCAATTCAGACACAGTGCCTTAGTTTCAGCACGTAGGGCCCTCCTTTGCAGCTTGGGTCAGTGTGCACATCTGCCTCATATTCAGCTGCTTATCACTGGCAGGGGCAATGTAAGCTCTGTCTATGCTACAGAGAATGAGCCACGCTAGGGACAGAGAAACAGTCACTTGCGCACAGGAATCAGGAGTTACCCATACCATTGGGTCCCCCAGTTACTCATTCTTGTCAGGGGTGATTTGGTTTTGGGCTGTCTTATTCCTTATGCTGATGAATCTGGATACATAGGATGTCTGGTTTCTGCAAAGGGCCTCAGCTAGGTGCTGTCCCTTGATGCCCCACCCACTGACAGGTGTGCTAACCATAATGGTGGCCCCAGCATGCTCCTTGCTTGCCACTCTTATTCCTGAGACCTCCTGTACCACTGCAGCAATTTTATTTAGTGCCACCATAGATAACCGGCAGTGGCTTGGTTCACCTGGTGCGAACAAGATTTGAAATGCCTCAGTAACATGTGTAGGGCCAGAAGGCACTCCACAAGTTTCCGCTGACACACTTTCTCAGTCAAGCAGAAACACCTGCCATACAAAACATCCACCAGTCCAATCAAAAGAATGTATTGAAAGTGCAGACACACAGGATGCCTTCAACTATATGGCTTGCTGTAGAGCGGGTACTGGTATAGATGACACTCCGCTATCCATGGCTGGCAAGATTCCTATTACCAAGGTGGTGGTACTCCACAGAAATGTATACCTCTTTTGTTAATATTCCAATCCCACTAACTAAACACTTCTTTAACTGTGTTACATCCAGCATCATTGGTTTGACATGGGCAGGCAAACATCCTAGAGTGGCAATTAAGATCTCCATATTACCGTTTGAGCAGTGTGGTATGTGCACCTTTTTAAGAATTATATTATTACTGTGCACAAGCCCAGTTCGACATTATTTTTGCATCTCCATACACCATTTCAACCCCATACTGCCATTGATGGTGACAACTTGTCACCCTCCCCGATGAATACCGCTCTTTGTTTACCTGCATCCTAGAGCTGAAATGAACACAGTGGACTGCTCAGTCTAGGCCTGGAGTCGTCTCCAACGTAGGCCTAAATTGAACTGTCTATATGCTAGCGAGATGCCATTTGTACGCAACCCATTATTACCTCTTACTAAAAAGAATGGTATCTGCCTTCAGCTAATCCATATGTGTCTGACCACACTGAGGTATTTGTACACTAACTTCCAGTTTCTATCCTTAAAGATGATTAAAAGTGAATTCCAAAGTTTGCCCTTAGGCATCTTTCTCTATCACTGTCTTTGCGCACCACATAAAGATATACACTGCCTGCTCCCGATGTCCCCCAGTACTACATGCATTTGAGATACTGCCTGATACTCCTTCCTCCTCATGTCTGTACACCATTATGCAAGACAAAGCTATTTGCACCCAAGGGGTGAAATCCCTCTAGATGGATGACCTCGACTCTTCCCACTGAGGACCAGTGGTGCTAATGTTGCACTCCGACTGGTGCATTGTTACCAATTTACAGGCTGAGACTTGTATAAATGCTCCTGGGGGGTAGCCGTACTGCATGCGCTACAGTGTCCTAAGAAGCAGACTTTTTACATTTGGTTTGGAAGTACCCTGTTGTTGCTAAGGTCTGGTTGTCCGTGTTTGATACTATTGACTTAATCACTAACTACCATCCTCAGAGAAACCTCCTAATGGTATTGCTGTGAAATGTCAGGAATGTCCCAGTTGGAGTTAGATGCCTCACGGGCTTACTACTTCCACTGACTAAGCGAAGGGTGGCAATGCACCGGTGGCGGCGTCCCTCCTCCCATAACTAAATACTGGGTGCTGCCTATTGCCACGAGCAACTTGAAGGATATTGGGAGCTGAAGGTCTGCGAAGTCCCGCCTTAAATATTAATGGGGTCCATTCACTACCTATTTGGCATTCACAGCGAAACGATCTCCTGTAGGCTCTGCTTGAGAACTTTGCAGCAGTGACAACCCCACCTGCTTCCGGATTACACAGATTACTAAATGTGTAATAAATTATCTTGCACTATGTAATACTCACTGGTATACTGTCATGATCCTATGATATACGCTTAAGCATACAGTTTTTATAGTTTGCTTTAAAATCCATGCATACAAGTTTTAAAAAACTATATGGCTTGCTGTGCCATATAACTGTTGATCATGGTTTACCACCAAGAACTACCACATACACTTTCATCTGCCAGGCAATGAACATATCTAATGACCTAAAACATGGGTAAACAAGTGGAAAACGCCTCAGCTTTCAACCTTAAACATTAAAATCATGCATTTTACACTCAATGAAGGAGTCATAGACAACACCAGCCCACGTATGTTATCAGTAGACAACACGTGTAATACATCATCACAAGCAGGAACAGACAAAGGCCAGTGATAACATTGGAATCCTTGGGGAAAGTCAACCACACGTCTGAAGCCAAACCGATGGCAGAATGAGTGCTAGATAACAATGGCAAGACATAATGCAACATAACATATTCCATGAAGAGCATGGTGTTTTAATACTGCATTTTCTAAACAGTACTGTGGAACTAAAAAACAGATCATTAACACATCCTTCATGCCTCTTAAAATGGATTATAAAAGCATTAATCATAGCCAACACTCAAGTTCCTTAAAAAATCAGATTTTGACAGAAAAACTGTGCTCACACTTGCCATCCAATTCACCACCCATGAATCTAAGAGAAATCCCTGTATGACTTTCAGATAAAGGCACCAAAGGAGGACATGTCACAGTGTCTCACCCTAAAAGCCACACAGTCCACACATCTTAGATGCTGCCCCAAAGGTGCTGTGTCTTGTTCTGTAGGATTTTGTCCAGTTGTCCCGACTTCGTCTGGACACATCTAGAGCATTGTGTCCTCTTCTGCAGGCCTCACTTGGACTATTGTTTCCATTTATAGTAGCTAAAGCTGCAGTGTGCTCTCTGGCTCCGCAAACCTCATCTAAGGGGCTGGGTTTGACACCTGAGATACAGGACAACCCCAAGGTAGGGTGTAGGGTCTGTGCAGCTACCTCTAGTTGGGCCCATCCAAAACAGACAACTGTCCTTGGGTGATGGTGGAAGATGGGGCATAGGCATGCATAGAAATAACGATCCTGGGCACTGTACTATGCACTTAAGTATTGGATTATTTCTTAAGGTTCTCTTTGGAATTGTCTGTAAAATCTGTTTTTAGATTGTATATTTGGTAAAATTATTCAGTAAATAAATCACTCAGTCTCCTTTCTTGAGGAAGAATCACCCCAAACCAACTTGTTGAAGGTCAGTCTCACTTGGTACAATGAGGGAATGGTATTAAAACATTTTCAGGGCTTGCTTAAGCTCCCAGTTCTGCTCAGCTGGAGTACTGTGTCCAGTTATGGAGGCCTCATCAAGAGTACTGCACCGATCTCTTGAAGAGATGCCTCCACGAGGATAGGTTCAGCTTACAGACCATCATATATAACCTATTACAATAGCACACAGTCTGCATCAAAGAAGAGGTAACAAGCCCAGAGTCAACGTAACCTGGAAGAGAGGTATCACAGACATTTAAGTACTCAAGGCATGTAAGAAAAGCTGAGTTGGGTTAAGGGCCTAGGTTGATGCATTTAAATACTTCAAGGATATTTTAAATACTTCAAGGATATAAGTGCCACAGAAGATGGATTACAAGGGAGACATGAAAGACATGTATTTGCCTTACTGGTGTTGTAGAGTAGAAGACGGTAACAAATAGCAGACCTTAACTACTTTAGGGGTATAAGTACTCAGAAGTAGGAGAGGATATATGGTAAACCTTTTACTACCTCAAGAGTTCCTTTACTCAGGTGTAGGAGGAGAGAATATATGGGAGATCATGAATTACCTAAAAGGTGTGAGAACAGGAGAGCAGGTGAAGTGAGTTATGGGAGAATCATTTAAATACCTCGGTGGTACTACTGCTTTAGAAGAGCTGAGCATAATCCAGCAGAGAGGAGGCATTAACAGGCGTGGATATAAAATACGACTTCTTGGGGGAACTTTGGAGCAAAATAAAGAAAACTTGATAAAGGGATGAAGCCTCCTTCTAGTGGAGATATGGGGTTCAATTTGGGAGCTAAAACTTGTAAAAAACCTGCATTAGGCACAAACGTTTAAACAAAGTGTGACAGAAAATACAAAGCAGGAGACTGAGTGGCGATTACCCTGTTCCTTCCCTTCCCAGGTCAGGTGACTCCTTAATTGTGTTTTTCTTTACTTCCAGGTGAAGAAGGTGATGCCAGATGACTCTTTCTACTTCTCCATCCTGCGTAACCCAGTCACCTTGGCCGAGTCTTCCTTCACATATTACAAGTCAGTCTCATCAGCCTTCAAGAAGGCGCCCAACCTAGATGCCTTCATTAATGAGCCACTGCGTTACTACAATCCCACTGAGAAGAGCAATCACTATGCCCGCAACCTTCTCTGGTTTGACTTTGGCTTTAACCACAACACCTACTTTTCACCAGGCTATGTTAGTGGTGTGGTGACTGCTGTGGAGCGGATCTTCCAACTCATTATGCTGACCGAGCACTTCGATGAGTCACTTGTACTCCTCAAAGAGGCACTGTGCTGGAATCTGGATGATGTAGTGGCATTCAAGCTAAACTTCCGTAGTGAGGAGAGCGTCCGCTCACTGAGTGCACCGGCAGTGGCCAAGCTGAGGGCTTGGAATTCCCTTGACTGGTACCTCTATGACCACTTCAACAGGACATTCTGGCAAAAGGTGGATCAGTTTGGGCAGGCAAGGATGGCACGAGAGGTTCAGATGCTGAGGGCGAGGCGAGAACAGTTGATGGCTGAGTGCCTGCAGGGAGGCAAGCCAGTGGAGGCTAGCCGAATCCGGGACGAGAGCATCAAGCCCTTGCAATTTGGTCAAGCCAAGATACTGGGCTGGGAGCTGAAGCCTGATCTGCCACCAGGCTCCAGAGACATATGCATACGAATGGTAACCCCGGAGCTACAATACAAGGATCTCTTGGATGCCAAACAGTTCCCACTATTCAACATCTCCAGCACTTCCAAATATGCCGGAAAGACTCTAGCCAATCACAGTGTGCCTCTCCCGCAAGATGATGGAAGATGGAGGGACATGGCAATAAGGCCAAACCTGCTCCCAGGCAGCAAGGACTCACAAGCTAAAGACATCAGGGTGGTGAGGTGACACTCCTTGAAAGGAAGAGGATAAGCAGAGAAAGGAAAAGCATGCCAGGCAAGTCAAGTGCCATGGAATAGACACACAGAGATGCCTGACAGCCTGAAGTGCGAATTCCAGCTCAGTTTGGGGAATCAGGGAAACCTTGGGCCTGGCTCTGTGAGACTGAGCCCTCTGGCCACTGCAAGCATACCAAAGATACCAAGTGCCTGAGTCTGTGACTTTGGAGTGAAAATAACGGATTTTCTAAACCAAAGCAACTCCAAGCACACCACACTCTATAAAACACTTGAATAATTGCAAATCAGTCACATTACCCCACCTATGCCCTCTCAGGAATTCTTTAAAAAGTAGTTGTTGCTTTGAGAATATCAATTAGTAACGTCGCTTGAGCTCCTGCGCCAAATAGGCAAACAGGGTCTAGATCTCCATAGGCAGACAGCTAGACCTCACCAGCACTTGCACCACCATAGGAAACATGGATGTTGTCGCCGTAGGATTGACCACTGAACCTCACCTAACCAGTCCTTGCATCACCATAGGGAACATGGCTGGGATCTCAATAGGATGGACTACTGAAACTCATTCATCCAGCCCCTTCACCAGCAAAGCACACAGTACCTGAGCTCTCTATAAGGTAGGCTCCCTAGATCTGATCACCCCCTTCACCAGCAAATGAAACCGTGCCTGAGGTCTCTGTAGGATAGGCCTTCAATCTAATCAATCCCATGCAACAACAGGACATTGCATCTATACAATAGACCTCTGGAAGCCACCTCTTATTTCAACACCACCATTAAAAAATGGGACGGTATTTCCGTAGGCTAGAACAGTAATTTACATCCTTATAGGACAGATGGTGGACCTCACAGTCAACTACATTAGCACTGCAGCCCCATTCAATAGACCCCTGAAATTCACCTCTACAGTCCTTCACTAGCACAGAAAGCAATGTTTGAGATCTCTGAAGCATAACTCGCTCGACCTCATATTGCTCAGATCAACAAATCATGCCTTAGCCTCGCATAAGACTAACATCACCAGCCCTGTCCCACCACCATAGGAAAAAGCGCAGGCTAGGTACCCGCAACTCACCTAATCTCTCCAGCCTCTGTACCACAGGAACAGTGCCTGAAATCATAAAAGGATGTTTCCTTAAGGCATGCCTCCCCTGCCCCTGCACCATGCGATTACAGTGACTGAAGTCCTGAAGTCTCTGTAATTGACCACCAGCAACCCCTGGAACAAAATAGCATCTACATAGGATTAAGCCCTGAACCTCAATGCATTCCCCCCAAACTCCGTGGAAACAAGGCAAGGGAACTACGGTGGTAAAACTGGAGACTTGCTTCCAAGCTCCTGTATCATTACTGACCCAGGATTGGAAGACACAACCCTTTAATTCTTCTCCTCAGCAACTGTAACACTTCAGCAAGCAGCCTGCTGTCTCTATATGTCCTTGTGGGTCTCACGACCCCAACCTCCTCATTACAATAAGAACAAGACCAGATACTTCCATTGACTCACACCACTGGAGTTCACGTCATAGAACCGGACCCACCATTGGAAACAGGGGCTGGTATTTACCATAACAGGGGCCACATGAGATACAGAAGGGTCTTCTACACATGAGCTCTCATCAGAATAGCGCTTCCACAACTTGTTGGCATAGGGACAGAAATGAGTAAACCAAGCTTTCCATAACCACGCTCACATTATTTCATGTATACCGGTCCACTGCCAATGTTAATTTTCACTTGAGGAAGATGGTGGAAGAGTCACACCTCTCAGCAGACTCTTACTTGGAAGATAGATTCTCATTGACCAGACCAGATTTGTGCTGTGACCTTCCAAATGTGATGGCTAGACAGACAGCAAACTCACCTGTCACGAACTGTAATAAATATTTGTATTTTATGGTCTTGAGTGTAGTGTGATAATTTACAACCTGCATCATTTCATTTTACATCCTTTTTAGGTCTCGCCCAGGCAGCGCATGGGCTTTCTCTTCGAGACATGCTATTCCGAGAATATGGGCTTTAAGCACCGCCCATCATTTCAATTGGCTCCTCTTACTATTCTTTCTAAATGCCGGCTTTTGATTGGTCTTTTTGGACTTTTGTATCCTCCCATGAGGACTGCCCCTGTCACATGTGCTCTTATTCTTCTGGTTATTTAGGAATTTTGGAGAGCACTCTTTATTTTGTTGACCTACTCCTGTTAAGTGTTCTATTTACTGTGTGCACAGGCTTCATGAAACGCTTGAAGCTGCTGCTTCATTTGCCTTGCTGTTTGCCCCCCTTCATTGTTTATTACGCTTAATCTCTACTTGCTGACCATTACCCCTCCCACAAACACGTTTTTGTTTTTTGCACCCATCTTTGATGTTTCAGCTTTGACGCTACTTAATTTCCCTGTGCTGAACCCCACCCGGTTACTCCTCATCACCCCTCCCACAACACTGTTTTTTTAAATTATATTTTTTTGCAGTGTTTTATAGTGCAATCCTGACTTAAAGGTATCAGAGCACTTTATATGACCACCAGTTGCATTATAGGCGGACATATTACATTTTTAGGTAGGGACGATGACGAGACTCAAACCTGGTTCCCCAGCTTCAAGGTCGGCCACTCTGGCCGTTAAACCACATCTGACCACTGCTCTCTGCTCCTCCCTCTTTCCTCCTCATATGATCACTCCCTGTGCCCATACGCATTTCATTGGCGTCGTCCATCATTGGCTGTACACAGGGAAGAGTGGGGACAATGGGTGACGGTAGCAACATGGTTTGCTCGCTCTCTCTAGGGTTGCTTGACCCATATTCATAGAACAGCAAACACTTGCAAGCATGTCACACGTGCTGCCTACAGAGAACGCACAAGACTCCGGGAGCAAACCCAATAATAACAGACTAGAGTTGTAGCCATTTTGGAATGAGGCATTTAATTCATTACAAGGTGAGCATCAGTTCTGCAGTAACTTTGCAATAGGATGCGCCAAATCTAGTGCACTTTTAAATATTACTATATTGGATTTCTGTGTGCTTGATAATTTTCTGTTTTTGCCCTTCTGCGTTTCATTTGCGCCATGCATCATTGGCTGCACACGGGGAAGAGCAGGAGCGATGGGTCACTGCGGCAGAGTTGTTTGCTCGCTCTCTTGGGCTGCTGCTCCTGTATCTGTAGGAACAACAAACAGTTGCAAATGAGTCTGAAGTGCAAGCTATAGAAGACGTGTAAGACTCCAGGAGCATACACAACTATAACAGACTTAAGTTGTGGCCATTTTGGAATGAGGGATTTCGTTCATTAGAAGGCAAGCATCAGTTCCGCAGTAACTGTGCGATAGGATGCGTCAAATCCAATACACTTTTAAATATTACCACATTAGGGATACCCACAAGCACAGGATTGGTTCAAGAATCTAACATAGTTTGTGATCTTTTCATACAGTATCATGCCTGAGATTGGGGAATGGCTATTATTTTTTATTAGGGTGCATCTGATTAACTATGGTCTTAGTTTTTCTGAATAACATTGCATACATTGTAAATTAAAACACAAGCAATGTTTTCAATATACCAAGTCCTAGAAGTTTTATCTTAAGTTCTCATTTAAAAAAAGTATTTTCTTAACCAAAACCTGGAGTATAGTTTATAACAACACTCCTGCCCTTTTGGGTACCTCTGAAATGTTCGTGCCTTTGTCCCATACCTTTAATAATGTACCCACAAATTCAGAGCTTTCAGCTGATGTATGAAGTCTGACTACACACAAACAACTCCTCACTCTCTCCTCTCCCTCTATGCACCAACTCCCGAGCTCCCTCTTTCGTCCATTCTGCTCCGGTCTCTTCCTCGCAAATTCAAACCCCGCCCTCTGTTTCCCACTCCCTCTCATATTCCTTTTCCCCTGCCCCATTCTTCTCTAACCATCCCTTTCTCTCTGTCACTCACACACACACTTCTCTCTAAACCCTCTGTCGCTCTCTGTCTCTCAGGCACATATCCTGCTACAGTATCACGTTTACTCCTGCCATGCATTATCCATGACCCTTAACAGACAGCATCTCCTTCCCTATTTTTTAAATTCCTTTTTCCATTGGTGTCATTTATTTTCCACCCCTCCCTTGTAACCTATTTCCCATTTTCTGGTTCTCCAGTGCCAGAAGGTCATGCAAAATTGATGACTTAACTGCAAACAAAAACAAGCATTTGCAATGCAATAGGTCTCGCATTAGGAAAGTTTTAGGTATTGGTATTGTAAATGACAAATATTTTATTTATGTGTTGGTTTTGAAAATAGCGAAATGAATAGCTTTGTCATTTACAATGGCAATAGTTTTAACTTTCGCAAATGTGACACCTATAGCATTTGCAATGCAATATGTGTTGTATTTACATGACTTAGATGTATTGATATTATAAATAACAATGGCTTTTTAAAAAACAGATATTTAATACTTAAATAAAGTTATTGTAATTTATAATGGTAATAGCTTTAACTTTTGTAAATAACTTTTGTGAAGATTATGTTCAGTTTATTTTATTGAGACGAAAATCCAAGAACAGAAGTGAAATATTAACATCTTTTTGTGACATTTGTAATAAAGCTAGAAACATTGAGAGAACATATTTGAACCCGTTGTTGTTGAATGGTTGCACAGATTGATGCTGTGGTGGCACTGAGTGATGTGGTGGCGACGAGTGATGCTGTGGCGTTCAGTGATGCTGTGGTAGCGCACAGTGGTGTTGTAGTGCCCCTGAGTGATGTTGTGGTGCCCCTGAGTGATGTTGTGGTGCCCTGAGTGATTCTGTGTTGGTGCTGAGTGATGCTGTGAGGATGCGATAGATAAATAGATAGAGGGAGGGCGATAGATAGATAGAGGGAGGGCGATAGATAGATAGATAGACTGAGGGCGATAGATAGAGTGAGGGCAATAGATAGATCGATTGATGGTTGTGTGTGGGGGGTTGTGTGTGGGGGGTTGTGTGTGTGGGGGTGGTTGTGGGTGTGTGGAGAGGTGTGTGTGTGGGGGGGTGTGTGAGTGTGTGTGGGGTTGTGTGTGTGTGGGGGGGTTGTGTGTGGGGTTGTGTGTGTGGGGTTGTGTGTGTGTGGGGTGTGTGTGTGGGGGGGTCTGTGTGGGGGTGTGTGTTTGTGGGGGGGTGGGGGTTGTGTGTGGGGGGGGTTGTGTGTGTGTGGGGTTGTGTGTGTGTGTGGGGATGTGTTTGGGGGTTGTGTGTGGGGGAGGACGATCAACAGATGAGAGAGAAAGGAGAGAGTGAGAGAGAGGGAGGAGAGAGAGAGAGAGAGAGAGAGAGAGAGAGAGAGAGAGAGAGAGAAAAAGGGGGGAGAGAGGGGAGAGGTATAGAGGGAGGGAGGGAAATAGAAGGAGGGCGAAAGAGAGAGCGGGAGAGAGAGAAAGAGAGAGGAGAGAGACAGAAAGAGAGGGAGGAGAGAAAGAGAGAGAGAGAGGGAGAGAAAGGGAAAGACTGAGAAAGAGAGAGTGGGGAGAGAGAGCCAGAGAGGGGAGTAGAGAGAGCCAGAGAGGGGGAGAGAGAGCCAGAGAGAAAGAGAGAGCGGGAGAGACAGAAAGTGTGAGGAGAGATAAAGAGAGAGAGAGGGAGGTAGAGAAAGAGAGATATAGAAAGGGAAAGAGTGAGAGAGAGAGAGAGAGCGAGAGAGGGGGAGAGAGAGAAAGAGAGCAGGAGAGACAGAGAGAAAGAAAGCGAGAGGAGAGAGAGAGACTATGCGCCCTGGTGGGAGCTGTGGGAAACAGGTTCAAACAAATTCTGTTGAAAAGAAAGGGTGACATAAGTAACATTAGATGGATTCTTGAAAAGCACCGTGGCTTCTTACGCCTGTTCTCGACAGTTGGCAATGTACGAGGCGAAGTGGGGACAATGGGTGACGGTAGCAACATCCAATCCAAGAACATCCAAGAAGAGCCCATCACCAATATCACACCATGACCAGATAATGCTTGCTTTGCATGTGGCAAAGGCGGGGAGGAGTAAGCTGTAGCTCATTGCATAGGAACACATTTCACCCCAAGCTGGATCCGAACACCGATGGGGTACATCTTGTTTCTTTTACTATACACATCCAGTCGGCAGCGTACCCCAGCGGTAATACTACGATATTAGAAATACGCATGCGCAGAAACATCCCAGGACGAGCGTTTAAAGTAAACATAACCGAAAGGAAGCGCCCGTCAACTAGGCTTGAGGATTAACTGCAACCTGAACATGACAATGATTTACCACGTGCATTGCCCTGTATATCTGTTTACAGAAACCTATTTAACATATCGATTATAAAAAGCAGAAAAGGGGAGTTAAAAGATGTAATTCGACGAGTAAAGATGAAGCCAACTGTCCGGAAACTTAAGTGCTTATCGGCTTCATAAGCAACTGTATAAGTTACCAAAACATGAACCAAATCCACCCAACGCTAAAAAAACAAGCAATGGCGGCTACAGGCAGCAGGGGGCCAAAGTGCAAAGGGAGAGCGGATTAACAAATTACATTACTTTGGGGTGATTCGAATGGAAACCTGCCAAACAAGCCCGGGGTTGTGTTTAAAGTAAAAAAGAAAAAAACGAGGCACGGCCTGCGGCCGTGAAAGTGAAAGTACGGCCGGCCGGCCGTGAATAATTAGGGGAGGAGAAATCCTTTGAAGAGCTGCTGGCGGCAACAAGCTGGGCAACAGAAGGCTGGCAATTTGATGCTGTGCACGCACATTTTAACTCATTGCGCTTGCGCATTGAGCTAAAAGCGCACATGCACTGCATCAAATCGCCAGTCTAGTTAAACTCTGTTTAAGCCCCTATAGTCTCGCAAGCTCAATGCGCATGCGCATTGACAGGCGAGACCTAAAAAAAATATATAAAGTATTGTCATTTACAACTTCATTAGCTCTACCTCTCACAACTGCTAGATCAATTACATTACAAATGCTTTTTTTTTTATTGATGAAACACAGTGACCTCAACAACAAGAAAGGGGCGAAAAACTAGATTTGTAACATGTATGTTCCAGTCATCCAGAGCTGCGGCTGACATCTCTCTCTCCGGAACAGGTGCTGTGGAGCAACCAACAGGTGAAGGACCAGCGCGAGGCCGGTCATATATCAAAACCAGGCAGATATTACTAACCAATAAACATACCGCTGATTCAGAGAAAAGGGCCCAAATGCAAGCCACTATGCTTGCATTAAAGAATATCATTCTCTGGCTGCCTTTATTACTGTACTGTATATCTTTATTTCGACAATTATGTCCTAAAAGAGCAAACAATTATTTACAAACAATTCACAGTAAGTTCATTTCATTTTTAAAAACAGAAGTAAGACAAGGAGTTAAAATCACCAGCTGTTCCAGTAGAAAGGGAATAGAAAGTCTGCAACACAGAATACATTAGGATAAAATAGATCATTACTCAACATTCGCAGTTCAGTTTAAAAAGTTGCATGTGCGCTCGATTAGCATAGTCTGTTTAGTTAGAAGTCCTGGCCCCCAACAACTAGGCGGATATCTCGGCTGTGATCTGTTTTAGTCCATCTTCGCTAGCTTCCTTCTGATGATCCACATGGCTCCTAGGTATTTCGAGACTGCAAACACAATTGCCGGGGACAAATCCATCTTAAAAATTCTATGTGCTTGCATACACTGGTTCATGCCCAAGTTCTTACAGATAGGAATGATCCACCTTTTCCTGGCTTTTACATAGGCAGAGCAGAAGAATAGAACATGCAGTTCGTTTTCTATACTCGCTTTGCAGCCAGGACAGTTCTTTGGAGATAGTGGGCACCACTTGCTTGTAAATTCTCTGATCGGTAGTGACCCTTACCTCCACTGCAGATAAAGTTTCCTAAGGGTAACTGGGCTAACATCATTGAAAGCAGTTTCGAATTTGTAACAAACTTTAAACATTAAAAAAGTACTAGTTAGGCTACCTGTTTGGGTGTTCGATAGACGTGCATTTAAATTTTTCCCATGTAGAACTTAGCCAGCATCTTTCGGCGGACCTTGCTGCATGCCTCATCTGGATCAGACCACAAGGTCGCAAGATCAAGTCTCTCTAGTTCTTCCCTAATATATTTCAGCCAGGGAATATTTCGTGCATTGGGAAGCCTTAAGACATCGAGGAGCTCGAGCCTATAGCCCTTTAGCTCCGGGGTGACCCAAAGTCTCCTCCAAAAGGCTAGGGGCTTGAGACCCAGTTCTTCGTTAATGGGTCTTAGGTCTAAGTCCAGCCTGAGTGGGAACAGTGGTGTGCTTGGTGGAAGAACTGTCAATTGCCTTAAAAATCTGTTCTCCACTGCCGTAATTGCAGGGGTACATTTGTGGCCCCACAATTCGCCTCCATAAATTACAGCCCCCTGAGCTTGCAATTTATAAATCTCGAGGGGTGGGCCCAGTGGTTTTAATTGTGCATTTCCTAGGAGCCTAAGGATACCCCCCACTTTTTGTGTGAGCCTAAGCTGCGATTTTACTTGGTGTTGTCCCCAGGACATGGTTTCATTTAGTGTGATGCCCAAGTACTCGAAGGTCTGGACTCTTTCAAGATGTACACCTCCTATCACAGGGCACGGGCGCGTGCTTTTTGGAGGGTTGAAGATCATAAATTTTGTCTTCATAGTGTTGATTTCCAACCATCGATCCTGACAAAAGGACACAAAGCCATCCAGAAATCGCTGGATACCCATTGGTGACTTAGATAAAAGTAGGGTATCATCAGCGAACATAATCGCTGAGATACCAGTACCAGCGAGCTTTGGGACATCGTTATTGGGAACTGCTTGCAGGTGAGAGATTACCCCGTTGAAATAGAGGCAGAACAGGGTGGGAGCCAAGACGCACACCTGCCTCACCCCCCTGCCAACGGGGAATCTGGCTGACAAGGATCCATCCTTGCCACACCTGACCTGCGCATAGTTGTTTTCGTGCAAGCGTGTTACCATTGTCAGGAGAGCCGGTGGCATGCCCAGTTCTTCCAGCACGTGCCACAGTTTCCCCCTCGGGACAAGGTCGAAGGCAGCACGGAGGTCAACAAACACAGTGTAAAGTGAACCTCCTTCGATCCTGACAGTTTTCCAGTAGAGCAGCATCAAACGAAAGATCTGCTCCACCGTAGACACATTCTTTCTAAAACCAGCTTGGTAGGGACTTAAGATGTTACCATCTTCTATCCAGTCTAGGATACGGTCTAGGATCAGCCTTGTAAAGAGTTTTTCTGACACGTCAATGAGGCTGATGGGTCTGTAGTTGGCTGGGAGCAGAGGTGAGCCCTTCTTGAAAATCGGGACTATCTCTGCGCCCAGCCAAGTACTAGGAACCGCCATACCTCTGCATATAGCATTGAAGTTAGCCACAAGGTAGGGGGCCCAAACCCTCGGTTCATGCTTAAATAGGTCCCCGGGCACCTTGTCGAGCCCCGGTGCCTTGGCTGTGTGTAATCTAGAGATCGCGGCCCTCACTTCTCCCTCTGTGAATTCAAGTTCAAAGATCTCGTGGGTAGAGTTTTGCGGAGAGGAAGAGCACCCACGCACCCAGTGATCAGTTTCAGCATCCCCTTGGTACAGAGTTTAAAAATGTTCCTCCCAAACATCCGCCGAGATGTTGGGAGTGACAGCCACACCTGATTCATCCGAGCCTGTATTAACCACTGACCAGAACTTCCGCGCGTCTCTTATTGCGAGTGCGGATACGAGTTTAGCCCAGTTCTCGTTTCCCCACTCTAGCTTGGCGTGGTAGGTTAGTTTACGATATGCAAGCCTTTTTTGCTTGATACACGCCCTGGTTGAGTTTTGTTTCAGGGCCGCCAGAAGTTCAGTTTTTGCCCGTCTACAGGCCTTGTTATACCACGTGGGTTTATTGCCAGCTCTACGGACACTTGGCCCTATAGGATTTAAAATATCCGCTAGGATGTCAGCTAGATTTCTGTTTAACTCTCCTAGCTTCAAAAATGCTGGCAGAGATGAACTCTCCAAATCTAATGCAGCAACTGCTTCCAGTACTGGTATTATTGATCCATATAACTCTGCCACTTGCTCAGGCTTAGTGACTAGTCTATCCCATCTAACCCTACGTCTGTTGGGTGCTAAGAGCAGCCTATCGTCAGATCGACTCACAGCACCAGACTTGTCTTTGCAGACGCTGGGTGTTATGAGATCTAGCCTCAGTGCATTGTGGTCGCTGTCACCCCTGGATACTATCCTAAAGTCTCGTACCTTGTGTCACTCCCGGCACTCGACAAAGATATAATCCAGGCGTGATTCCTGCCCGTGTTTGTTAAACGTACATTTGGCAGGAATATCTGATTTTGTGCGGCCATTACATGCCCTGATTGAATAGCTTAGGGTCAGGGCAGTGATCTGTAAAGCCAGAGGCGCCCATGACCTTGGTGGAGGCCCCACCACTTGAGGAATTTCCCAGTAGTCGTCCTCATGATCTCTTAGACCATCTAATATACCTTCAAGCGGCTCGAAGTGCGAGTTGAGATCTCCCCCTATCACGACAGCAGTGCCCACAGGAATCTCATTTAAGAAGTCTGACAGCTCATTTATGGTTTTGGACTCAGCAGTGATACTCACAGGTCTGGAGTAGATATTAACCAATGCGAGTCTTGCACCGTTCTGCCATTCCAAGACCACGCACTGTATATCCTCTGAGTGCGTGGCCATTACCCTAGCACTACACCCTATATGGACTCCCACCCAAACTGCTAGCCCACCTGAGAGCAAAGCCAGCTCTAAATAGATCGTCCCTGGCCGATGTTTCCTGGAAGAGGCAGATTTCATTCGCATCTACAAAAGATCCCCAATCAGGGCATGCCAGCTTGTTACATAGGCCTGCGACATTCCAGGAAAGAATTCTTAGTATAGTTGGATCCCGGTTGACTTCCGCGCTGGGGATTAGTGGAGATCCAGTGATGGAATCAGCCGGTTCCGTAAATTGTCTGTTAGGAACAGGGCTGAGTAGCATAGTCTCCACAGTTACTAGGGGGCTATTGTTTGTCCTACCTCCGTCTCGGGCAATATTATGTACTACTGCAGCAAGGGCCACCTTCCCCTCGCAACCCTCAGGTCTGCCATCACAGTGCAGTCAGTTTACCTGATCCAGGCAGCTGTACCTATTGGGGTGCGCATAATTTGTTGGCCGATTGTACTCGTAGTGGTTATGCCACTGCCCTCTAGTAAAGCCCTTGTTACCCATCCGCTTCCAGCCTTCCTCTGTGCCAAATTCTAGCTAATTGTTTGTTGGGGGGTAAAAGAATGCAAGTGGGAGGGTCTGGATTACAGTATTTGCGTCCCAAGCCGGCCAGTTGCAGACATGTGAGACGGTCCCTGGATTCCTAAAATTCACTAGGATACAGTCACCCTTGATGGTTTTGTTAGTATAGCCTAGCCATGGGACTCTCCTAACCATTAAAATGTCACTAGTAATGTGTGGGGGGAGGGGCCTAAACCTGTTCAACCAGCTAGAATCTTTGTTTTTTAATGCTGCATATGTTTCGGCTGCTGGATTTGTGAGCTCAGGGATACCAGAGAGAACCACTACATGGGGAGCAGCTTCGGGGGGGGGGAGGTTAACTATTTTCTTTCCCCTGGCTCTGTCTGCATGTCTAATGTTCAGCTCATCTATTTCAGCATTGCCCCTGGTGTGCCGGATGGCATTTACTGGTCCTGCGGTTTCTTTATGCTCTATGGGAGGTTGGAATTATTTGTGTTTGTCTTTCGGCTGTTGTAGGGAGATTTGGTGTCAAATTACACCCATCCATATCAACACAGTCCCTAGGCCTCAGCCCGATGGGCTTCAGGTGTGCTACAATAGCCTCTGTGGATGCCTCTAGAGTTTGCAACTTGGCGTCTATACGGTCAAGTCTAATAACAAGGGGATCTAAGAGTGTTTTCATAATATTTGTTAATGCGCAAATAGCCTGATCACACCCAGCAGGTGGCAGCTCCCCAAATCTAAATGCGGTAGAAGTACCAGTAGGAGCCGGGTTGGGTGGGGGAATTATACTAGAACTAATGACTTGATGAACCGTTCTATCCTCATTTGGACCTGTCGCCTTCTTACTGACGGGGCCACTTTCTAGTCTCGCCTTTTTGCCACCCCTTCCCTGGGCTCCCCGCTTCCTTTTTGGGACTGCCCCCTCTCTGATTCCCTTCTACTGAAGTACATTAGAATCTACACTGTCTACTAGTGAGACATTGGAATCAGTACTAGGGATAATCTGCAGTGATGGGACCTCGGGGATAGAAGGGAGTGACAGTGGCTCTCGCTGTGTATCTGGACTACCCCTGAGGTCCTGTAATGCCATTGAGATTGTTCTGTCTATGCTGTCCAATAAAGCAGTAGGGGAACCCCCAGATTTATCAGGAGTTTTAGCATTAGCAAGTAGACCCGGAGATGATCTTCTGACGTTATCAATACCCTCCGACAGCCGTCTTTCAATAATAGTAAGTTCATTCGTCACTAGGGAATTTGCTCTCACAAGAAAATTGTCCAAAGTACCTGCCACCTTAACGCTGGAGGCCGTAGCTCTACTCCTGGTTTCTCGAGTTTACATTCCCCACGAACCAGCGAGGATTTCCTCCTGTAAAAACTTTCCAATTGTAGGATGGTCCACGCCGTATTTGATCAATGGACCATGAGGGATGGCCTAGTCCGGTCTTACTCGGTCTCTAACGGGCTACAACGGGCCCGCCCTTGGCCCGGGCTTCGCCCCGTGCTCCGTCCCGCGGGCCGTGGGAGAGGGCGTAGTTTAATAGGGGGAACAGGGGGCGGGAAGAGACTCCAGCTGCTCTGCGTTGGCTGAGCGCTCAGAATGCTGGGTCTCGCAGTCCCGGCCCCTGCTAAAGATGGTAGTTTGTCGGCTTTCTATTCTCGCCCCCTCAAGGTCCTCCGTGCAAATCCTTCAATGGCAGCAGCAGCAGCAATGTCCCAATATCCGAGGGAAGCAAGGTTTCCACACACCAAACGGCTTGCGAGCGGCTCCCGCGGAGCGGGGGCCGCGAGCCGTAAATAGCCTGCGGGGGAACAGGCGGCGGGAAGAAACTCCAGCTGCGCTGTGTTGGCTGAGTGCTGAGAATGCTGGGTCTTGCAGTCCCGGCCCCTGCTAAAGATGGTAGTTTGTCGGCTTTCTATTCTCGCCCCCTCAAGGTCCTCCGTGCAAATCCTTCAATGGCAGCAGCAGCAGCAATGTCCCAATATCCGAGGGAAGCAAGGTTTCCACACACCAAACGGCTTGCGAGCGGCACACCATTATTACAATTCCATTGAAGCTTCCATAACAAGTTACAATATGTACAGGACAGCACTGTGATAGCGAATACATTACATTTCCTAGCCAATACTACGGAACTAATAGTGAAATGTCCTAGCAAATACTCCAAAGGATGAAAGGTTGACCACCCCTCAGGCCCTTAGTGACATTGGCTGATTGAACTGACTTAGACCCAGGACCAAACCCGGGTGGTCCCTCCATAAGTTGTCCTCTACCTGCCCCCTCAAGATGGAGGAGGCTTGGGCCAGCATAGCAGCTAGTCCCCAAAACAAGCATGCCAGAGCCACCCAATACAGGAATACCCCCTGGGACCCAATGGGAGATGGGCCTTGGCAACCAGGCCATACCTTGGTCCCCTCGCACAGCCACCATCCTCCAGTTATCCAAGAGCTGTTTAATGGAGTACCCTGGCTGGCTATGGATAATCGATGTTGTGGACGTCTACAGCCTTCCAGTAGAGATCATAGTACCACTGCTCCGGCTTCAGTTAAAGACTTAAAATCCAATTCCATCTTCAGTTCGCCTGCACTGATATTCTTGATGCCAAGGTTGTCTACCTGTTTTGTGGCCAACCATGACTTCTTCCCCTGCCCACCCCGAATGATGATCAAAGGCACCACACTCAGTGAAATTAATATAGGGATGGGGGGTGTGGGGAAAAGAACTCCGGTGCCGAAAGGGCAAGTGTCACGTCGGCAGTTGTCAGGGGCAATCAGGCATCGATGTATGATCAGGTAGCATTGACCTATTATTTAACCTGTCCTGCCGCCCCTGATGATCGCCCAGGCTACCCCGCCAATCAAGTGTCAACCAATGGTTGCTCACTGTGTGGGACCGCGAAATTCAAAACGTGGCCACGGGGGGCCACTGCCCTCTACCGGTTCAATTCAGCCCACACCTGTCCCCATTGGTGGCTCCTCCGCTAAGGCGGAGTAGTGTCACCCCACTGAATGGCAGCAGTGAAGGAAAGAAAAAACAAAATAAAAATAACAATGTTATTATAATTTTATATGTTTCTTTCTGCTGTGGCAGCATGGGGCCGGGGATGCTCTGCTCACAGGGCAGGCGAGGGGAGGAGCGGCGGGCACACTGAAGTGCGCATGACGCTTTGGCCGGCCGTCTCAGGCCGACCAAACAGTCATGCTCATTTAGCATGTTCTCGACCCAGGCTGCATTACAGGGTGATTAACATGCCCAGCACCCAGTCCCTGTCTGAGCGCCGAATTGCAGCTTTTAGACCAATCACAACGCTGCAATGCAGCGTTGTGATTGGCCCAAGGGAGCCTGGCTGCTTCATGGTTGGCAGACTGAGGAGAGACGACGCAGGAGACGAGGGCAAGGAGGTAAGTCATTTTTTAGGTTTTGCCTACGCAATGCGTACGAAGTACGCATGCGCTAGCAAAATCTAATGATATCTCTATGTGGGGTCGGGTATCCGCCCCCTCCTCCCATTGGCTAGCTCCATAAATGGAGGCTAGCCATTGGTAGAGGGCTCTGTCTGTCAATCCCAGACCAGATTCGGGGGCGTTCCCGAGAATTTTTCCCTTTTGGCTACGTCACGCGACGTCAGCCAAAAGCCGGGAACGCCCCCGAATCTGGTCCGGCATTGAGCCGGCACCCGGACTCTAATTCTCATCCACACCTTGCTGGCGAACAAATAATGCTTCATGGGCACGCAAACACAACGTAATATGTGGGTGGACATTGATTTGCTCCCGTCTGCATATCATGAAACATTTACTTTTATTCAAACGTGTGTGTTTTTTCAGTCGTACTCAGTCCGTGCACGCCGTAAATATGGGGTGCGGGGAGGTGGTGTCGAGGGTGTGATTCTTGGGTGAACCGTGAAGAAAGAATGCGCTGTGGACTTGCACCTACTTCAGTGCGCTTCAGCGGCAACTCTGGTGCAGGATGAAATCCAGTCTGCTCCGAGCACGCGCCTCTCAAAACAAAATATTCTTTATTCGGATTATTTCCGAATCCTGGCTAGGCCTAGCGGCGATGCCCACAAACCACACAGTCTCTGGTCGGGACTCGCCTTCAGCTGCGGTGTTGCGTGACCTCACCAACCTTAAGGTGAGCCAAGCGGCTGTCTAAAACATACACCAACAGGCGTCCAGATCGAGAGTGGTGGCTCGAAACAGCTGCCCTATTGGCTGAAAGTGACAGCAGCAGACAATATAAGGCAAGAGCAATCTAGGAATGTTCTCATTAAAGGCTGACGGCTCTGGGAGGAAGATATCCCAATACTTGCCCCGTGACCTTCGCTGAGCACCTCTGCCAGGGCGGCTCTTCTCGCCATGGGAGCACACCTGACCGCGGCAGACCGAGTAGGAAACCACTCGGACCCGGGCCGGGAGATGGTCGCGCTGCGGGACCCGGAGACATGCCGCGACGCGGGGGAGAGAGCCGGGGGTAAGGACTGACTGCACTGGTCTCCGCGTACTGCCCCAGTCCAGGGGGGTGGGGACAAACATACGCACACACCACCTCCCCACTCTAATTCTCATCCACACCTTGCTGGCGAACAAATAATGCTTCATGGGCACGCAAACACAACGTAATATGTGGGTGGACATTGATTTGCTCCCGTCTGCATATCATGAAACATTTACTTTTATTCAAACGTGTGTGTTTTTTCAGTCGTACTCAGTCCGTGCACGCCGTAAATATGGGGTGCGGGGAGGTGTGTCGAGGGTGTGATTCTTGGGTGAACCGTGAAGAAAGAATACGCTGTGGACTTGCACCTACTTCAGTGCGCCTTGGTCAGGGGCCGGGTCTGTGTCCCCCCCCCCCATTAAATCAGCCTCTTGCGCTGTGTTCCGTTGCACCGATCCCTTTCTGGCCTCCACGTGCAGGTTTTCCCGTGTGCTCCTTCAGACCAGATCTCTAATTCCAGACATTCTTATCCACATTCACATTTGGTGTCCGCTTGAGAGCTTTCCGTTAATTTTAAATGTAAAATCGTGCAAAAACTATTTATAAAAACATACTTTTTAAACATGTATCAGTATTCGAAAAACGGCGTTTTCAAGATTTGTAAGTAATCGTTAAAGAACTTTAACTTGGACGCATTCAAGAATACCCTGGTGACGTTACCACGAGTTACCGAGCTTCTTCAAGCCTCGCTCGCATCGGCCCGTCAAGGAAACGAGGCACGTTCTAGAAGCGGCGATATGCCGAGGGTCACGCAGTTTAATCAAGCGTAAACGCTGGGATTCGATCCCACGATTTATAGTTCCATTTGTAATTTTGCCTCTAAATAGTTATGTTTTTCTCATTCATTCTTATACAGACAACAATGATTTTGTTTCTTTAATTGGCAAACCGAGGTCGTTGGACGCACATATCGCATACATCAGCCTAATATAGAGTTTGTTGAGACATATATTCGTGTCATCGGTTTAATAGTTATTTTGCAAAAAATGCAGAAGTATGAATAAATCCATATTTCACAAGAGACCGTAAAACATGGGAAATAGCTTGTTTCTCTGTGGAGTATGCATTTCCTCAGATTGGCCTCAAACCATTGAGCGAAGCTTTACCATTGTCAAGGTTGCAGCATCTTGCGGCGCTGAGGACTATATTCTGCAGCAAGGTTATCTAAAGAATGGCTATAAAAAAACAAAATAATTATCATGTTCTCTGTGTACTAATAAAATTAATTTGAACTAGAAACAAAATGTAAAAAATGCAAATTAACTTATGTTAACATTAACAACTAAGTAACAAATGCATTACATTTCGAATTATGTGGTTAATGCTGAGGTGACAAATGTGTAGAAACCAGCTGGCCCTCACGATTGTCCATTGTCGTTTTAAGAACAATTAATTCATGAAAACTAAACAAAACCTGAGCTTTTAGTTCCCATTGTTTACTGCAATTTGAATAAAACAGCATTTTCTAGCTACCTAGCCCAACCACAGCCGTTACTTTTCTTCCTCCCTACACAACCCCACGCTGCCGCCGCCCCCTGCTGCTTGTATCCCCCCTAAGACCGACAGCGCCCCCCTGCTGCTTGTATCCCCCTAAGACCGACAGC